>NC_135655.1:5655129-7030129 GCF_964188315.1 Podarcis muralis
CATCACTTAAATAATCTTTTCTTCTTTTTTTTGGACTTCCATCAGCACCTCTGATGATCTACCGTTTTGACCACTTCTTATGCATTTCTTAAATTCATATTGCCTTTAATTATTTTAACTAACCATCCTCCCCCTTATCCATTTTTGCAATAATTCCAATAAAACTCCTCACAAAATTTCTTGCAACCCTACAAACATAGTCTGATCATCACAAATACAGTGGTGCCCCGCAAGACGAATGCCTCGCAAGACGGAAAACCCGCTAGACGAAAGGGTTTTCCGTTTCTGAGCTGCTTCGCAAGACGATTTTCCCTATGGGCTTGCTTCGCAAGACGAAACGTCTTGCTAGTCTTGCGAATTTTTTTCCGCTCCCCCCCCCCTTTTTCTAAGCCGCTAAGCCGCTAATAGCCTTTTAGCAGCTTAGCCGCTAATCCTTTAATAGCCGCTAAACCGCTAATAGCGCTAATCCGCTTAGCCACTAATAGGGTTGCTACGCAAGACGAAAAAACCGCTAGACGAAGAGAATCGCGGAACGGATTCTTTTCGTCTTGCGAGGCACCACTGTACTTTTCAAATACTCTGCAAATTTACTCCAGTCTTCTGTGAATTTCTGGTCCCGCCGGTTTCAAATCCTTCCTGTTAGTTTATCCAATTCTGCATAGTCCATTAATTTCATCCTCCATTCTTTCATCGGTAGTTCTTCCTGCTTCCATTTTTGGGCCAATAACATTATTGCTGCCGTTGTTGCATATAAAAACAACTTACATTCCTTTCTATTTATGTCACTTCCTACAATAACCAGTAAAAATGCTTCTGGTTTCTTTATAAATGTATAGTTCAACATTTTTTTCATCTCATTATATATCATCTCCCAGAAGCATTTCACCTTTTTACATTCCCACCACGTGTGATAAAACGTTCAGTTCTTTTTCTTTACATTTCCAACATTTATTGCTAACTTTATACATTTTAGCTAACTTGACGGGAGCAATATACCATCTATACATCATTTTCATCACATTTTCTTTTAGGGCATTGCATGCAGTAAATTTTAAAACTTCTTTCCATAGTTTTACCCAGTCACTCAGCTGTATATTATACCCAAAATATTTAGCCCAATGAATCATAACCGACTTTACCTCCTCATCCTTCAAATGCCATTCAAGCAGCAATTTATACATTTTAGACAAAATTTTATAACCATTACTTAATATCTCTGATTCAAACTTTGACCTGCTTTCATTAAATCCTTTTTCTCTCGCCTTTCCTTTCCTGCCTTTCCGGTGTCCTAAAATGCACCTCGAATATTCAACTTCGAGGACGAACGCGAAGGAGATCTGCAGTGTTTTTCAGCAGAAGGGATTTGTTCCCTCGTTCAAGGTCTTACCTAATTGCCATATTTGGGCTCAGCATGGAATGTTCCCCGCAGGTTAAAAGGGGAGGGGGGAAATGGAGAGGGAAATGGTCTCCTTTGCTGAGTGACTCACTGGGCTTCTCGGCTGGGAGTGTGTGGTTCAGCTTCCTTGCCCTGGACATCTGGGGGGGGGGGGGTTATTGTGGGAGGCATATGCCTTATACCGTAAGCATCTCTGTCTCGCTCCTGGCGCAGATCCCTCTTCTCTCTCAACTTGTGACGCTGCAGCCTTAGGAGATCTGCTTTTTTGTTTCTGTAATTCTGCACAGGTGGAATCCATTATATCGTACAGGGGTTGGGTTGTTGTTGTTGTTTAGTCGTTTAGTCGTGTCCAACTCTTCGTGACCCCCTGGACCAGAGCACGCCAGGCACTCCTGTCTTCCACTGCCTCCCGCAGTTTGGTCAAACTCATGCTGCTAGCTTCGAAGACACTGTCCAACCATCTCGTCCTCTGTCGCCCCCTTCTCCTTGTGCCCTCCATCTTTCCCAACATCAGGGTCTTTTCCAGGGAGTCTTCTCTTCTCATGAGGTGGCCAAAGGCTTGGAGCCTCAGCTTCAGGATCTGTCCTTCCAGTGAGCCGTCAGGGCTGATTTCCTTCAGAATGGATAGGTTGGATCTTCTTGCAGTCCATGGGACTCTCAAGAATCTCCTCCAGCACCAGAATTCAAAAGCATCAATTCTTCAGCGATCTGCCTTCTTTATGGTCCAGCTCTCACTTCCATACATCACTACTGGGAAAACCATAGCTTTTACTAAACGGACCTTTGTTGGCAAGAGGGGTTGGATAGGATTGCCTAATCTCCCTTTTCCTTTCCAGGGGGCGGTCAAGGGAAGAGTCCTCCACACCTGCCCACCCCCTGTCCCCTAAAAAACAGTACTTTTGCCTTTTCAGGATTCACCCTCAATCTGTTAGCCACCATTCACCCTCCAACCGCCTCCAGACGCTCACACAGGAAAGGCAACCCAAAGGGAAAGGGATGTAGTTCAATGGCAGAACATCTGCTTGGCATGCAGAAGGTTCAGTCCCCAATGGCATCCCCACGTAGGAGATGAGGAAATATCCTGCCTAGAGGAATTGCTGCCAGTCGTGTATACAATACTGAGCTAGCTAGACCAGGGTTCTGACTCAGGATAAAGCCATTTCCTATGTCCCTTATTTTGGGGCCCTCTGACTTCTTTTTCCTTCCAAAAACAGAGAGAAGTGCACGGCTTAAGCACTTAAAAACATGTTTATCCTAACATATAGTTTGTGCGGCCTTGAGGACATCGTGTCGGCTAAAGTACTTGGGGCACTTTGGCAGAAACAGGCCCAGGCGGAACAGCACAAAATGACAATAACAAGGATTATGTCAGCAGGCAAGCAATTCCTGCTGGGACTTTGCACGTGGAAGGAAGAGAAGAAAAAAAACCACCACCCAAATTGCAACAGGAGAATCTTGTCAAGCTGCTGGAATGCTTGCTGTGCGCCACATGGGTGGCGCAACACCGTGGGTGTTCTCCTGTGGCCGAGCGAGGCCAGCCTGTTTTCCTTCTGCTGGTGAGTCCCCTTGGGCAAGATCTTCACAAGGCCCCAGCCTTTAGGGGAGAAGCTTTGTTGCCTCACCTGTTGCTCTTCCTCCAGGCCAAAGGTGGCGACGGTGCGCAGGTGTATCTGCAAGAAGGTTCCATGGTTTGACCACTGTGCGGTAACCAAGATGGAAGCAGGAAGGTGATCTTGCTGCTTGAATGGCATTTGAAGGACAAGGAGGTTAAGTCGGTTATGATTCACTGGGCCAAAGATTTTGGGTATAATATACAGCTGAGTGACTGGGTAAAATTATGGAAAGAAGGTTTAAAATTTACTGCATGCAATGCCCTAAAAGAAAATGTGCTGAAAATGATGTATAGATGGTATATTACACCTGTCAAGTTAGCGAAAATGTATAAAGTCAGTAATAAATGTTGGAAATGTAAAGAATAAGAGGGAACATTTTATCACATGTGGTGGGAATGTAGAAAGGTGAAATGCTTCTGGGAGATGATATATAATGAGATAAAAAAATGTTGAAATATACATTTATAAAGAAACCAGAAGCATTTTTACTGGGCATTGTTGGGAGTGATATAAATAGAAAGGAATATAAGCTCTTTTTATATGCAATAACAGCAGCAAGAATATTACTGGCCCAAAAACGGAAGCAAGAAGAATTACCAACGATTGAAGAATGGAGGATGAAGTTAATGGACTATGCAGAACCAGATAAACAAACAGGAAGGATTTGAAACTGGCGGGACCAGAAATTCACAGAAGACTGGAGTAAATTTACGGACTATTTGAAAAGTATTTGTGAAGATCAGACGACATTTGTAGGTTTGCAAGAAGTTTTGTGAGGAGTATTATTGGAAGTATTGGAGAAGGGGAAGGATGATTTGTTAAGAGATGTAAAGGAAATATAAAGTTAAGAAATGCATAAGAAGTGGTTAAAACGGTGGATCATCAGAGGTGCTGATGGAAGTCTAAAAAGATTGTATAAGTGATAAGTTTTGTGGTACATTTTATAATTTATATGTTAAAATCAATAAAAAAATTATATATATATATAAAGGAAGCAGGAAGCTGATCTTCTCCAGAGTCCATAAGAAGACCCTGGTGGACCAGACCAATGGTCCTTCTAGTCCAGCACTGAACCATGGTTGAGTGGAACATCTGTACCAACTCTTAAGTGTAGTGAACACCAATTAAGATTAAGAAAAGCCCTGTTGGATCAGGCCCCGTGTCCACCTAGTCATTTAATCAGCACTTCATTGAGAACCATGAGTGCCAGAATCTTACTTTTCAGCTCAGCAGCACCACATCTCCATTGCACGTAGAAGGTTCCAGGGCCGACAGCAATAGATTAAATGGACCAATGGTCTGATCCTGCAGGAGGCAGCTCCATGTGTTCATTGTAGGTGTAGTAGACAGCTGGGGGGGGGTGTCGGGATGTCCAGGACCGAGGCTGGCAATGCTCTTGATTTCATCACCATCATCCATAATAGTTCTATGCTGCTTAATATGCAAAATCCCTAAGCCGCTCCCATAAAAGACAGTAAGAGAAGCAGAACAAGGGGAAAAAATGTATGCACAGCATCTGAAACCAAAAATGCAAATAAGTGCGTCAAGAAAAATAGGAGCAAGCAAGCAACACAACATTTGGTTAAATATCAATAAATAAGATAGCAGAACAGTGTGAAGGCTCTTACAAGCCCAGGATTGCTGGCTTCTGTTCTGGAGGGTAGGACTCGAACCCATGGCTTCATGTTACAAGAAAGGAGATTCCAACCAAACATCAGGAAGAACTTTCTGACAGTAAGAGCTGTTTGGCAGTGGAGCAGACTCCCATGAGAGGCGGTGAACTGTCCTTCCTTGGAGGTTTTTAAGCAGAGGTTCTATGAAGATTTAAAAATGGAAATGTGAACCAACACATCAGGAAAAAACAGAGAAGCCGCCAACAAAACGTTTGGTTAAATATCAATAAATAATAAAACAAAACAGTGTGAAGGCTCTTGTGAGTCCAGGATTGCTTGCTTCCACAGATAGGTATTTAAAGGTAAAGGGACCCCTGACCATTAGGTCCAGTCGTGGCCGACTCTGGGGTTGCGGCGCTCATCTCGCTTTATTGGCCGAGGGAGCCGGCCTACAGCTTCCGGGTCATGTGGCCAGCATGACTAAGCCGCTTCTGGCGAACCAGAGCAGCGCACAGAAACGCCGTTTACCTTCCTGCCGCAGAGGTACCTATTTATCTACTTGCACTGGTGTGCTTTCGAACTGCTAGATTGGTAGGAGCTGGGACCAAGCAACGGGAGCTCGGCCCGTTACGGGGGTTCGAACCACCGACCTTCTGATCAGCAAGTCCTAGGCTCTGTGGTTTAACCCTCAGCGCCACCCGCATCCCTGATAGGTATTTAGGAGGCATTTAAAACAGCACCTGGAAGGGTGTTTGACCACTGGCCATGTGGTCTGGGGCAGATGAGGCTCTAACAATAGCTGGAGTCGCACATGTTCCCTATCCCTGGTTGAAAAGAGAAAGCCACCAACAGATGGGATTTCTGAGGACTGGCTGAAAAGCCAAATTAGCAAGCGAGCAAAATATTCCTCCTCCTCCTCCTCCTGATTCTCCGATGGAGAAACAGACCTGCTCAAAGATCTACACGCCGGGTCAATAAACAGACTTTAATTGCAGAGAGGCTCAGCCAAAAGAACCCGCAGTAGGGTTAGAAATAAACTCCTGTAATATATTCGGCCCTGCTCAAGGGAATATTTAGATGTGTACACGGAGAGTTATAGGCAGGATTCTAAGAAAAACTAATAAGAACCCACCATCTCTCTCTTTTTTTGCCCTCCTACAGATGGTGGCATTTAAAGCCCAAGATGCTGTTCAACCACCTTTTCACCCCCGGGGGGAATACTCCTTGCTCCTCTGAGAAGACAGCAACTTCTGCAGGAAATATGGACCACCGGCAACATTTCCCATGATTATTTAACTAACATGGGTCAATATTTATTTATTCTTTGGGATTTTCTAACCAGCCCTGCCCCAAAGGCTCCGGCTGGCTAATTACAACACACGCAATTGAAAGCAGATTTTTTAAAAGTGTAAAACAGAACCTCACTGAAGGGCTTCGCATGCTGCTATTTTAATGGGGACATGCAGAGGCTTTTAAATCTGGATTTGGGCGGCGGCGGGTTTGGGGTTCTGCACTGGCAGAACTCCTCAAAAATGAGGCAAATTCATACAAGGGGGCGCCTTTTACCTTTAAAGAGCAGTGCCCCCCCAGAGAAGAGTGAGTCATATGTTGCATTGCCATCAGGAAAATGCCTTTTAGTTTTGACAGGACAGTAACTGCGGCTACTTTATGGTTAGAGATAGCTGTGAATCAAGAAGTTGTTTCTGTACGCAACAACAGCAGCTAGGGTTTTATTAGCCCAGAAATGGAAAGATGAGAAGGCAGCAACCAAAGAAGAATGGAAAGAAAAACTGGTGGAATATATTGAACTGGCAAAGCTAACCGGGAAACTCAGAGACATGGACAACAGAGACTTCAAAAAAAGGACTGGGAGATTTGCAGGGAAACCAAAATGCTTGTTTACAAAGCTATTGTACTACCAACCTTACTGTATGCTTGTGAAACATGGACCACTTACAAACACCATCTCCAACTTCTCGAAAGATTCCATCAACAGTGTCTCCGAAAAAGCTTACACATCACTTGGGAAGACAGGCGAACTAATATCTGTGTACTGGATGAAGCAAAGATCACCAGTGTCGAAGCAATGATTCTTCAACATCAACTTCGTTGGACTGATCCTGTTGTGCGGATGCCTGATGATCGTCTTCCAAAACAACTACTCTATTCTGAACTTAAAAATGGAAAGCGTGATGTCAACAAAAGAGGTTTAAAGACTGTCTCAAGGCAAATCTTTAAAAATGGAGTATACACACTGACAACTGGGAAACACAGGCCTGCGAGCACTCCAGTTGGAGAACAGCCTTGACCAAAGGTGTCATGGGTTTTGAAGACACTCGAACTCAGTACACAAGGGAGAAACGTGCTAAGAGGAAGGCACGCTTGGCAAATCCACACCGTGATTAACTCCCGCCCGGAAACCAATGTCCCCACTGTGGAAGGACATGTGGATCCAGAATTGACCTCCACAGTCACTTACAGACTCATTGTAAAGCCTTGTTTGTGGAAGACAATCTTACTCGGCTACGAGTTAAAAACCTTGGCATCGCCCGCCCACCCACAACTCCCGAAACTCCCCCAAATCAGTCAAAACTGTTAAGTTTGGGGTGAACATATCAGACGACACAGTGCTTCTTCAAACAGCTATTGTTTATTCACAGGCCCAGAACAGAACTGAACTGAAGGGTTCAGCCAACCTGCTTATATAGAGCTCAACTACAAAGCAACAGTAACAACTTTTGTAACTATCCAATCACTGAATGTCACTTTCAGTTCCTTATTTGCATATGTGGACCTGAGTGAATACTATCTACAGTATCCCCCTGCAGCCCAGAGTGAGAACTTCAGTACATAACAAAAACAAAGGGGGAAGGGGGCAGGTCATCACACAAGACACATCCTATGTGCACAAGACACATCATATGGGGATTTCTGGCGAGGAAAGGCAGGCGCCACAGCAGCGAACAGCTCCTGAAGCCATGCAGAGCCAACTGCGCTGCCAGGCTGGCTCCGGGCTGCTGAGGCTGCCGCTGCCAGATTTGTAAATCCGGGGACTGTCCCCGGAAATGGGGGACATCTGGTAACCCTGTCTTAGCTTGCTGTTGAGGCAGAGTTTTCTGATGGTGGGTGTTGTGCTGGTTTTGAGGGGGGTGATTTTAAATGGTTTTCAGCTGTGCATTTCTAGAAAAAGAGGTGCCGGAACTCGCTATGAATGGCGCCTACCTGAGAGGTGCCGGAACTGAGTTCCAGTGAGTTCCAGCTGGAAAAAGCCCTGGTTTTCAGTGCCATTTTTAATAGGGTTACTTATTTGTGCTGTTGTTGGAAAAAATATTTATTTTGATTGCATACTTTTAGCTATATTTGTTTTAATGCATGCTGTGGGTCCCAGGAGAAAGGCAGGATATAAATAAAGATAAAAAATAAGGCCTGTGGAACATACTTTTCCAATGCCAGACCTATAGGGATTTGTCAGGAGGCCTGGATCATTTCAAAGTATACCCCCAGCCTTTCCTAGGTCTTATGGGTGAATAGAGTTGCCAAGTCAGCAGCACCCCAGACCCTGAGAATTCAAGGCCCTGTTAGTGGAGAAATCTGAGGGCTCCCTTGGGCAAAAAAGCAAGGACACCAGCCAGGAAAACTGGAGCAAAACAGCAGCCAGTAGGCTTGGTCTTTCTTGAAGACTGTCATGACAGGACTCCCACCTGCCACAAGGTGGAACAAGACAAACAAAAGAGCCCCCAAACTTTTATTAGCTGCTGATCCCCATGTTAAAGGTAAAGGTACCCCTGCCTGTACGGGCCAGTCTTGACAGACTCTAGGGTTGTGCGCCCATCTCGCTTAAGAGGCCGGGGGCCAGCGCTGTCCGGAGACACTTCCGGGTCACGTGGCCAGCGTGACATCGCTGCTCTGGCGAGCCAGAGCCGCACACGAAAACGCCGTTTACCTTCCCGCTGGTAAGCGGTCCCTATTTATCTACTTGCACCCGGGAGTGCTTTCGAACTGCTAGGTTGGCAGGCGCTGGGACCGAACAACGGGAGCGCACCCCGCCGCGGGGATTCAAACCGCCAACCTTTCGATCGGCAAGCCCTAGGCGCTGAGGCTTTTACCCACAGCACCACCCGCTGTGGGTGTAACATCCCCATGTTACACCCCCCCCAAACTACATCACTAATACATCATGGTTACATCATGAAAGGGGAGGTCTGGTGGCAGTAATCTGAGCATCCTGGACCCTGCCCCATGGTTCTCCTTGCCCTCCACCAAACACCCATCAAGTGGAACAAAAGAGATCTTTACATTTCCCTGTTTCCCAGCCAATTTAATCACACCCTTTTGTCTTCATCTGAGTTTGTTATTTCTGGAATGGCTACCTGATACTCAGGTATCAGGATGCCATGAATTATCACCCAGGCAGAGGGGCTGCTGAGTAGCTGAGCTCACGTGTCTATATGAATTTCTGAAGTTTTCCCAGTGAGCCAGTACATAGAGACATTTATCAGTGACTTCTTACATTTGGTATCGTGCAGCAGAAGCCCTTTGAATAGATAGGAAGAAACTGTGATGAAGTGTTTTGTGGGGACAAATCACAAAAGTCACAAAAGTGATTGTGCTGATTTTGGTAGCGGGATGCATGTGCATGATATCTGCTGGAGGGGCAACCCCCCCCTCCAACCTATACATAAATTCCTGCAACAACCCAAAGCTGAGACCTAGGAGTGGCCCTGGCTGATGTCTTGGGATGTGGCCCTAGATGGATTCTTCCTCTGCATTCCCTCCCATCACTGAGCCCTGGAGATGGAGGTAAATTGGGAGAGGGGAGGAGAGAGCAAAAATAAATAAATCTCTGCAGTAATTTGCAGCTGGTTGTTGCTGGGCTAAATCTTGCAGGCTGAATGCACAGTAGTCGTAGTAAAGGCATTCTCACCCTCCCCCCTGTCACCTGAAGGGGCCCTGCAGTCCTAGAGGTCTTGGAATCCTACCAGCAAAGCATTAGTGGCAGTGGCATAGTGTGGGTTGCCAGAGCCCGGGGCAAGGCAAATATCCTTGGCACCGCCTGTCGATAGGCTGGAATGAAGGGGCAATAGCTTGTTGACCTACCCGAGTGGCAGCTGCAGTGCCCAATGAGCACTGAGCACAGCAGAGAGCGGAACAGGAAGCGGGTATCTTTCTATTCTCTCTCTCTCTAATTTTATTCATATAATTAATTTCACAACATACAAAAATTCAAAAAAGGAAAGACTTGCTGTGGCTCCTTGTTTTTATAATATTTTACTGCATTTCCAAATTAAACCAATTTATTATTTACTCCATATGTTCCATGTAGATTATTTTTTACTACTGCACGTTTTTATATTAAGCCTTAATTTGTTTACAATAATTTTGTTTACGCTCCATAAATGATTTCAAATGATAACACTTTGGAGGTCCCAAGTCACAAGGTGGTTAGATTGGTCTCAACTAGGGCCAGGGCCTTTTCAGCCCTGGCCCCGACTTGGTGGAACGCTCTGTCACAAGATACCAGGGCCCTGCAGGACTTGAGATCTTTCCGCAGGGCCTGCAAGACAGAGCTGTTCCGCCTGGCCTTTGGTTTGGACTCAGTCTGACCCTTATGTTTCCCTCCCCTTATGGTTTTGATCCCTGGGCTACTTTTAAAATGAGGCTGCATTTTAAATTGCATTTAAACCCGTATTTTAAATTGTCTTCTTGCTGCTGTTTTCCCCCTATTATGTTTTTATTGTAATTTTACTGGTGTTAGCCGCCCTGAGCCCAGCTCTGGCCGGGGAGGGCGGGGTATAAATAAAATTTATTATTATTATTATTCCATTCTTAGCAGCGGGTATCTTTACAAAGCCCATGGACAGGGCTCCCTAGCAAGTGGCCATCACCCAAATCCACCCACTCATTGGGGGTGTGCAGTATTTTTTTTACTTGTTATTGCTACTTTTTCTTCTGGAATCTTGTTCCCCTAATACAGTGGTGCCCCGCAAGACGAAAAACCCGCAAGACGAAAGGGTTTTCCGTCGCGGAGGCGCTTCGCAAGACGAATTTCCCTATGGGCTTGCTTCGCAAGACGAAAACGTCTTGCGAGTCTCGCCATATTTTTTTTGCTCCCCTCCCCCTTTTTCAAAGCCGCTAAGCCGTTAATAGGCTTTTAACAGCTTAGCCGCTAAGCCCGCTAAGCTGCTAATAGTGCTAAATCGCTAATAGCGCTAATCCGCTTAGCCGCCAATGGGGTTGCTTCGCAAGACGGAAAAACCGCTAGACGAAAAGAATCGCGGAACGGATTATTTTCGTCTTGCAAGGCACCACTGTAATCCTGCACCCCCGTGGCCCCGCCCATGCTACGCCACCGATTAGCGACGTCTTTTCATCTCGTAGCAATGCAGGTTGATCACACCCCTCAAGTGTTCGATGCACCAGCACAAACTCTGGGCCCTATTTGGGGGTCTGGAGTGGCTATTGAGAAACCCCAGAGCTGGATTTGGAAATGTACTGGGAGTCTCTGGATACAGAGACCTTCGGTTCAGCTAAACTTTTCCTGGAATGGAACCAAAGAGCAATTCCATTTATATCTCTGGTTTGTTGCTAAAACAGTTCGGCTGGCCTGCCTTCATGTCCTATTCCCTTTTTAAAAAAATGAAATATCTGCATTGCAAAACCATGCGGTGAAGAGGAGGCAGGGTCAAAGGTGGCGTTTGTGAAGGTTTTTTGTTGTTATTATTAAAAATGTAATCGATGTGATCGCATTTCAGATGTTATGGATTTACCAGTTGCAGGAGATGAGTCTGTAATATCACATGGGTCATTAAAAATATAGCAGGAGATGGGTCATTAAATCACAGCAGGAAATTACAGAGTTCTGGAAAACCCAGAATATGGGTTTTCCTTGTAAGGTGAGCATGGGTCTCCTGCAGTGGTCTTTTCAATCACAAAATAAAACTCTAAAGCATCAAGTGGCAAATATTCCTTAATTCTGTTAGTCATGAAGTGGGGTGGGGAATAATAATAATAATGTCTTCCCCCACTATTTCATAGAATCATAGAAGAAGAAGAAGAAGAAGAAGAAGAAGAAGAAGAGGAGGAGGAGGAGGAGGAGGAGGAGGAGGAGGAGGAGGAGTAGTTTGGATTTGATATCCCACTTTATCACTATCCTAAGAAGTAGCGGGTGGCGCTGTGGGTTAAACCACACAGCCTAGGACTTGCCGATCAGAAGGTCGGCGGTTCGAATCCCCGCAACGGGGTGAGCTCCCGTTTCTCAGTCCCAGCTCCTGCCAACCTAGCAGTTCGAAAGCACGTCAAAGTGCAAGTAGATAAATAGGTAGGTAAACGGCGTTTCCGTGCGCTGCTCTGGTTTCGCCAGAAGTGGCTTAGTCATGCTGGCCACATGACCCGGAAGCTGTAGGCCGGCTCCCTCGGCCAATAAAGCGAGATGAGCGCCGCAACCCCAGAGTCGGTCACGACTGGACCTAATGGTCAGGGGCCCCTTTACCTTTAAAGAGTCTCAAAGCGACTAACATTCTCTTTTCCCTTCCTTCTCCCAACAAACACTCTGTGAGGTGAGTGGGGCTGAGAGACTTCAGAGAAGTGTGACTGGCCCAAGGTCACCCAGCAGCTGCATGTGGAGGAGCGGGGAAGCGAACCCGGTTCACCAGATTACGAGTCTACCGCTCTTAACCACTACACCACACTGGCTCTCAGTCCAGTCTGGTCCAGCCCCCTGCAATGCAATGGGGTGTGACAGCTCTCTGTGTGTGTGCTCACTGCTGACATCCAAAGAATGGAAAAGAATGGAAAGGGTTAACCTCCCCCCTAAAAATGAAGTTCTTAGGTAGCCCCAGTGGGCAAGAGTGTGGTGACCAAACATGACCTGAGAGCCTATAATCAGTTTGCAAAAGCAAAAAAAAAAAAGTTTTTTAAAAAATAATAATAATAAATAAGAATGTCAGTGGGAGATCAGTGAATGCATTTCCATTGATAAATGGCAGTGCTTTCCCCCCTAAAAAAATGTTTAGGGGTATACTCCCCCCCAAAAAAAATATGTTTAGGGGTATTCTCTCATTTTCCTACTCATATTGAAATACTGCCCCTCAATGAGGCCAAACCTAGATTCACAAAATGTTTAGGGGGTATGCGTACCCCTGCGCCCCCCCCCCAGAAAAAAAAGGCGCTGATAAATGGCGAAAGCATAATACCAGGTATGAGAAACTGAAAGCACATGGTATGTGAATGACTCTTGGGGAAGGGAGAAATAAGGAAGATAAAAAGTAAATAATGATCACATGGCGAACGAAACCAGAATACGAATGTGCGACTTAACTTGTAAACTTAACTCAGGTGAATATCACACAAGATTAGAGTTGGCTGCAATTTGTTGTTGTTGTTTAGTCGTTTAGTCGTGTCCGACTCTTCGTGACCCCATGGACCAGAGCACGCCAGGCACTCCTGTCTTCCACTGCCTCCCGCAGTTTGGTCAAACTCATGCTGGTAGCTTCCAGAACACTGTCCAACCATCTCGTCCTCTGTCGTCCCCTTCTCCTTATGCCCTCCATCTTTCCCAACATCAGGGTCTTTTCTAGGGAGTCTTCTCTTCTCATGAGGTGGCCAAAGTCTTGGAGCCTCAGCTTCACGATCTGTCCTTCCAGTGAGCACTCAGGGCTGATTTCCTTCAGAATGGAGAGGTTGGATCTTCTTGCAGTCCATGGGACTCTCAAGAGTCTCCTCCAGCACCAGAATTCAAAAGCATCAATTCTTCAGCGATCAGCCTTCTTTATGGTCCATTTCATCAGAAGCCAAAATAATCCCCAAGGCCAAAACCTCATGTGTGGATTTTACATTAACCCTCGAGAACACTGTCCAACCATCTCGTCCCCTTCTTCTTGTGCCCTCCCTCTTTCCCAACATCAGGGTCTTTTCCAGAGAGTCTTCTCTTCTCATGAGGTGGCCAAAGTATTAGAGCCTCAGCTTCACGATTTGTCCTTCTAGTGAGCACTCAGGGCTGATTTCCTTAAGAATGGAGAGGTTTGATTTTCTTGCAGTCCATGGGACTCTCAATTGCAGTCCATGGCTGCAATTTAGTCACTGCTGAATTCTACACACACACACCTCCTCTGCCTGTATTTACAAACACACGCATGGCAGGCATGGTTTTTTTTAAACTTCCCCCATTTTATCCTCCCAGGAACGCTGCGCGGTAGGTCAGTCCACAAGGCAGTGGGTTCACCCAGGGAGCTTCATGGCCGAGAGGAGATTTGAACCCTGGTCTCCCAGATTCTAGTCCGACACCCAAACCACTGCATCACATCGATCTTATTCACCGTCGGTTTTCTCCCGGGTCTCCTCTCATTTATCTCTGAGATGACTTAAGTTTATAGTGAGGGGAGAAGCCCACCGCCAAGATCACTTTCTGCCACCGCCAAGATCACTGGTTCTTCTGATTCAGGACAAATTCCCTCCCCTAACCTCAAATCAGTCAAATTGCGAGAGCAAAGACTATTTTTTTCCTCTGCAATTTGCAAAACCAGAAAGCAGAGGTTCTCGAGACCACAATATTTATATTCCTACACTCCCCCCCCCCTCCAAAGTGGCAAGAATAGGGTTTAATGGACTGTTTCTAATCTTTAAATGAATTACAGGTGGAAGCGCAAATTTGATCGTGGTGGACTCAAGCAAATGAGGTTTGGGAGAAACTTGACCTAGGAATTAAACATCTACCGCCATGGAACAGATTATTTTCGTCCCAGCGAGGAAGCCAATTTTTCAGTTTCGCTTCGGGATGCTTAGGGGGCTATATTTAGAGAGCTCGAGGAATAATGCCTTTGATTCATGATGTTTTCAGCGAGGAGGGTTGGAGTTTCCCAGAGGTAGTGCTCTTGATCCTCTAAAGCAGTGTGCTTTCAAAGTGTGGGCCTCACTGGGATTCCACCAGGGCCACCGCATGGAAGAAAATAGCCTGGCATGGCGTGGCAAGGAGCAGGTGTGGTTGAGCAATGGAGGGAGCTGGGTGGCTGGCTTGGCCAGGCCAGGAGCAGCGACTAAAGAGAAGCCTTTGGTTTTCTGGATCTGTATCCCACATAAGCCAGCCCTTGTTGGGGCTGTGGCTGAAGGCCACATTCAGAGCCATCTTTTCCATAGGGCTTAATGGTGTGTCATGCCAGGGCGCTGGCCTCTCAGGGGTGCCCCAGAAAGTCGGGGAGCTGCGTGGCTTTACCGGTGGCCTCCCCTTTCCCTGCACGCCCACCATAAGGCTGGCAGGCGTGCAGCTTCCCTCCCAAGCCTCCTCGGGAGGAGAGCAATCCCCGCAGAGGCTTAGGATGGAAGCTGCGCCCCGCCAACCATATGGCTGGCAGGCGCGCAGCTTCCCTCTCAAGTCTATGCAAGGATTGCTCTCCTTCCGAGGAGGCTTGGGAGGGGCGCAACTTCACTCCTGAAGTTCAGGATCATGAATCTTCTCAGGAGCAGGACGACAGTATAGATTTGGAACAGTGGAAGAGTCGGTGGAAGAAGATTAGAAAAAATTTAAAGTATATTTACAGAAATATTGTAAAATTAATGAATGTTAGAAGGATGCTGGAAAGAAGTTATATGGCTTTAGCAGAAATGTTATAAAGAATTAAGTAAGAATCGATTGTTAACGGGTCAAGGTGTAAAATCTAAGGTTAAATTGCGTTAAGATAAATTATGGAACAAAATCTGAGAAAGAGGGAAAGGACTTGCTGAAACAACTAATTGAATTAGAATACAAAAAAGGGAGGTGTGAGGAAGTCAAGGAAATAAGTAAATGAAAGATAAAGAAATGAAAATACTGGATGTGGTTTTTTTTTCTTTTTTAAATGTTTTTGTTTTTAAATGTTTTTGTTTTTTCTTTCTTATTGTTTTGTTGTATTGTTGTTTTTTATTGTATTTTCTTATTTTTGAAGTATTGTAACTTTTTATTGTTTGTCTTTCTTTTTTCTGTAATCGTTAAACTTTAATAAATATCATTTTTTAAAAAATAGATTTGGAACAGTGGTTTGCAGAGGGACATAGTTCAGAAGACAGAAGTTGGGAAGAACTGGGTGGTGAACAGCTAGGAGGAGAAGAACCGGGGGAGAGAGGGAGAGAGTTAACAGACTCCGGTTCTCTAGAAAGTGTCCAGGTGATCAGTCCAAGGTCACGGAGATTAGATAAGGTAGCTGCACAGAAGGCACAGTGGTTGCGAGATCAGGTTGCAAGATGAGGAAGTAACTTGGGTGACTCGGGGGGGGCGGGCATATAAACCAGGGGTTGGCAACCTAAGGCCCATGGACCACAAACAGCCCACTGGAGTCGTTTTACCAGCCTGTGAGCCACCCCCGAACCAAGTCTCCTGCTCAGCGAGTCCCTGCACACTGTGCTAAAGCGGTGCGGTGTGGTGTGGGGACTTGCTTTCGCGGCGCCGGAAATCGCGTCTGCACAGACGCCGGAAATCACGCACCCATGATGCTGCCCACAGAAGGGACTCCGCATCAGTGAACCCGCCCAGGCAAGGTAAGCCTTGCTGACCCCTGGTGTAAACCTGAATTGGGAGCACCTTTACTCCGAGAATGGATTCTTTGTTCTTTCGCTGTGATCATTAAAATCTCTTTAAATGGTAGGAGACTATTTTTGCTTTGTTCTGCTTATCCACGGCCAAGGGAGGGAGGAAGCCGCTTGCCCAAAGCCTGATAACTCTCCAGCTCTCATTCTGCCTTCCCAAAGCCAGATAAGCGAGGTGCTGGGCTTTGGGATGGACGTGTGAGGTTCTGGCAGGGTCTTAGAGCTCTTCCACCTCCTGGGAAAGCACCAACTAAGCTTAGGGGGAAAGCGCGTCTCCTCTGAGTCTTCTTTTCTCCAGGCTAAACATAGGCAGTTCCCTCCTGCGGGCTGAACGTCAACCAGTTATTGTTGGAAACCCAGCAAGGATGCCTCTCTGGGACCAGATGCCTCTGGAGGCACGGATCATCCCGTTGGCCCAGCTTGAAGTCCATCACCCTTGTTGGAAATTGTTTCCCCGCCCCGCACTTCCAGGCTGCATATGTTAGGGGGGTAGTAATAGAGATTCTGTTGAAAGCATTTTTGTTTTTACATAATTAGAAAAATATTTCCAGCTGTATCGAATGTGTCTGTGAGCTCTGATAGACAAGAGCTATAAGCATCTCCCTCCCTCTCTTTCTTCCCCCCTTTTTAAAAGGAAACCCTGTTGTCCTAACAAATTCCATATTAACGTAAGCAAAAAAGAATGTTTGCTCAGGATTTTTTTTGGGGGGGGCTGTTTTAAAAGATTGATTGGCAGCTCTGCCTTTGATAGGTCCAGCTTCCTCCTCCTCGTCAGCCTGCAATCTTTCCTGCTTATATAATAAGCCTGCTTACATCTGCAGTTTTGAAGGCTCTGCCCACCCCCCACCCCACCCACCCCCGTTGTAATTCTCCATTTGGACAGACCATCTGAATGCTTCTCAGCTACTTAGCCCATTTGGTTTAGATTCCCCCCAAAAATGATTTATTGGTTCTCTAATAGGATGGAATGGCGCTCCCCTCCTGCAGTTGTTTTAGGGTTTCACACGGGGAGAATCTTATTTTTGAGCAGAGGAAGACCAGTCCTGCCACCATCCCTGTCACCTGCAAATATTTCCTGTTTTAGCCCTGACGTCCCACCTTTTTCTGGCAAGGCTGGGAAGCCCCAAGGACTTTGCTGTTGCAAAAGAAGAAATTGGAAGAGATTGTTGCTGGGGTTTACTTATCCTGGCAAGTGTGTGTGTGTTGAAATAGGAAGGCTGTGAATATGAGGTTGGACCAGCACTTTTTTTGCAGCCCAAGTGCACCAGAGCGCAGTTCTGGCACCTCTCAGATGGGCGCTTCTTGCCTTTACGTACCCCCGAGAAGCCCAAAACTAGCATTTCAAGTCAAAACGGAAGCTGGTCGGCGTGTGCGAGTCTACTCTTATGGCTGTGACACAGGGCAGGGCCTTCTTTGTAGTAGCACCTCACACCATTGGGAAGCAACTGAGGGTTGCGTCCAGCCTCAACCCAGTATACCTGAAGGAGCGTCTCCACCCCCATCGCTAAGCCCGGACACTGAGGTCCAGCGCCGAGGGCCTTCTGGCGGTTCCCTCGCTGCGAGAAGCCAAGTTGCAGAGGGCCTTCTCAGCGGTGGCTCCCACCCTGTGGAACGCCCTCCCATCAGATGTCAAAGGAATGAACAACTATCT
Source organism: Podarcis muralis (assembly GCF_964188315.1). Classification (NCBI taxonomy): domain Eukaryota; kingdom Metazoa; phylum Chordata; class Lepidosauria; order Squamata; family Lacertidae; genus Podarcis; species Podarcis muralis. The sequence continues at coordinate 5,672,956 of NC_135655.1, forward strand.
GACGTTTAGAAGACATCTGAAGGCAGCCCTGTTTAAGGAAGTTTTTTTTTAATGACTGATGTTTAAATGTATTTTTAATCTCCTGTTGGAAGCCACCCAGAGTAGCTGGGGAGGCCCAGCAGATGGGCGGGGTATAAGTAATAAAAAAAGCAGAGACATCACCTTGCCAACAAAGGTCTGTATAGTAAAAGCTATGGTTTTCCCAGTAGTGATGTATGGAAGTGAGAGCTGGACCATAAAGAAGGCTGATCGCCAAAGAATTGATGATTTTGAATTATGGCGCTGGAGGAGACTCTTGAGAGTCCCATGGACTGCAAGAAGATCAAACCTCTCCATTCTGAAGGAAATCAGCCCTGAGTGCTCACTGGAAGGACAGATCCTGAAGCTGAGGCTCCAATACTTTGGCCACCTCATGAGAAGAGAAGATTCCCCGGAAAAGACCCTGATGTTGGGAAAGATGGAGGGCACAAGGAGAAGGGGACGACAGAGGACAAGATGGTGGGACAGTGTTCTCGAAGCTACCAGCCTGAGTCTGACCAAACTGCGGGAGGCAGTGGAAGACAGAAGTGCCTGGCGTGCTCTGGTCCATGGGGTCACGAAGAGTTGGACACGACTAAACAACTAAACAACAACAACAACATTATGTGCATAGAATATTCCAAATCTGCTCCGGAGGTTTGGGGGGACCCCCAGAGGAGATTTGGGAAGGGTGTGGGGTGAGAAGTTGCGTTGTGCTTGCAGAAGTCGGTCCCTCTTAGTTAGATGCAATCCTGAGATAACGAGGCTGAAGAGGACATTTAGGAGATTATACTTTCTGCCGGGTGGTATGTTTTACAATGCGTTAAGATTGCATTTGTTTTCGTTTGTATTTTCTATGCCTAGTGAAGAGTGGATTAGAAATAAAATTCATCATTATATTCTCTTTTTTTGTGGCAGTTGGCATGGAAGCCAAAGAGGACACCCAAATTAGAAATCTAGGCAAGAACTTTATTGTCTCTCTTGAGCGAGGACAGAAACCCAGAACTCCACCCAGATGCAACTGAGTCCAGTGCCACCTACTGACGGAAGCATATAATGCAACTATTCACCCCATGATTTGAGATTTTACGCATGGTGGGAAGACGTGTGTGTGTGTGTGTGTGTGTGTGTGTGTGTGTGTGTGTGTGTTTATCCATCCCAAATCTCTATCCAGTTTCCTTTCTCCTCTAAACCAAAAGAGCCCCAAACGCTTCTTTCTCTGCCTGACTCAGCACAAGGCAGCCTCCTATGTTCACAGATGATAAGATAGAAAAGGTCAGTGGCCCAACATGGCAATTTATATTTGCAGCTTACAACGCACAGTCGAAAGGGTAATATTACTGAATTAGAAATTGTGCAAATTGGGGGCATCTAATAAAGGAAAACATGAAAAAGCTCAGGACTCAAAAATAATAATTATTAAAATATTATTATTATTATTATTATTATTATTATTATTATTATTATTATTATTATTATACCCCGCCCATCTGGCTGGGTTTCCCCAGCCACTCGGGGAAGCTTACAGCACTTATAAACATAGTAAAACATTAAAAACTTCCTGATAGTTGAACTACAAAATTCATCTCCACAAGAGACAGCTGACAGCTTGCCAATATCCTTCTTAAACTGTGGCACCCAGAACTGGACATAGTACTCCAAGTGTGGTCTGACCAAGGCAGAATACAGCAGGACTATTAATTCCCTTGATCTGAACTGTGTACTTCTGTTGATGCATCACACTTTTGACTCATGTTCAATTTGTGGTCCACCTAGATCCCTTTCACACATACTACTGGCAAGCCAGACGTCCCCCATCTGATGTTTGTGTATCTGGTTATTCCTGCCTAAGTGCAGAACCTGACATTTGTCCCTGTTGAAATTCATTTTGTTAGCTTGGGCCCAGTTCTGCAATCTGTTAAGGTCATTTTGAATCCCGATTCTGTCTTCTGCAGCATTAGCTACCCCTCCCAGCTTGGGGTCATCTGCAAACTTGATGAGGGTGGAGAAGTCCTGTTGCAGATCCCAAAGCCCTTGGGCTGCTGGGGAAAGCGCACTGGTCTTGCGCTGCTCTTACTCATTTCAACGGGGCTTGGGCGAGAACACTTCCTGACAGACCGCTCTCGACGGGCACCTGAAACCATCCACCTGACTCTCGCCCTGGCAGGTCCGTCTGCGGGAAGAGGTGACTCTATAAACGAAAACAACACAGATTTGCATGTGGGACAATTTGGTTGCTTAGCGATAAAGAGGTGATGACCATTGCGGTCAGCTCCCCATAGGTAGCAACAGCTGTTTGCGCGATTTCACAGCTGCTAAATATGATATAAATCCAAAGAATTTCTCATGTTTTCGCAAAGTTTATTTTTTAAAAGAGAGAGAGAGAGAGAAAGAAAAGGAAAAGCACCCAGACAGCAAATTTTTTGGCCATTCAGATCTTCTTACCAAATGACATCTGGTTTCCGTACTGCTTATTCAAGCAATCCTTTAAAAATGTTTGCCAAGGGGCGTAACTCAAAACGCTTGTTCCCTTCCCCATCTATAACGGCACAGTTTAGATTACAATGCAGGACGGCGAGTTTATTATAAGCAATGCAGTCTTCCTTACTTTTAAGTGTGCTTTAAAGAGGATTGGATAAATATTATGCAATTAGTTAAGAGAGAGTTTGCTTGGAAGGCCCCGAGATTCCGAGGCAGAGCATGACAATGGAGGCGAATTGTTTCCATATGGCGAGAGAGATCTGGGACGTTGTGTGAGCTCGCTGAAGAAATGTGCAGCGGGATACTCACTCAACACAAACCAGAGCTTGTTCACACATACAGGCACATAGCTTGGTTTTCCGGACCCCTGGGGGGCGGTTCACACATTAGGAACACAGGGGAGCTGCCTTATACTTATTTATATATATGGCATTTCTGTCCCACTTTTCCTGCCAAATTGTTCAAGGTGGCATACATAGTCCTCCCCCTTCCTCATTCAGTCCACACAACAACCCTGTGAGGTAGGTCAGGCTGGAGAGAGGCAGGGGCTGGCTTCCAAGCGTTCTTCATGTGGCCAAGTGGGGATTTGAATTCTGGTCTCCCAGGTCCTAGGGTGGCGCTGTGGTCTAAACCACTGAGCCTCTTGGGCTTGCCAATCAGAAGGTTGACGGTTCGAATCCCTGCAACGGAGTGAGCTCCCGTTGCTCTGTCCCTGCTCCTGCCAACCTAGCAGTTCGAAAGCACACCAGTGCAAGTAGATAAATAGGCACAGCTCCAGCGGGAATGTTAATGGTGTTTCTGTGTGCTGCTCTGGTTTCAGTGTTCAGTTGCGCCAGAAGCAGCTTAGTCCTGCTGGCCACATGACCCGGAAAAACTGTCTGCGGACAAACGCCGGCTCTCTCGGTCTGTAAAGCGAGATGAGCGCCGCAACCTCAGAGTCGTCTGCGACTGGACTTGTCAGGGGTCCTTTACCTTTACCTGCCAAGTCCTAGCCCGACATTCTAACCACTATGCCACAATGACTCTCACAGTCCCCGGGCCATCTAGGTCAGTATTGTCCACACCATCTAGCAGGACAGAGACTCACCCAAAGATGTGCTCTCCCAAGCACACATTCCCAGCATGTTCACACTCCTGTCTCAGCGACGTCTATGCTGACTTGGTCATGTACACAGAAGGGAAGATGGCAGGATCCCCAAGGATGTCCCAAAGTTTTTGACAAAACTTTTTGGCAAAACCGCAATAAGTTTTTCAGCTATTCTTAAGGAAAATCGGCAAAAACAGCATTGCTGACATGGGTTGCCATATGTTCAGATTTTCCCAGGCATTTTAGCGATTTCTGCCCAGACTCTGCTTCCGACTGCAATATTCCAGCTATGTCCAGGAGATTCCGAACACATGGCAACCTGTCAGGTGGTGGTGGTGGTTGCTCGTGAGTAACCAGGCAGGACTCCAACCTGTCTTTTGCAGGTTTTATTGGTGCAAAACTATTTACAGTGCAGAACCACAAGTTCATGTCTGTCTTAGTCACTTGCAGAATCCGGGAGTGGCTCCTTCAGGCTTCTTCCCCAACATAAGAACTTTGTCACCCCAAGCCTCCGCCTCCCTTCCTTGTATTTTACCCCTCTGCGCAAGGTGGGCGACGGAAGAGGCGTGTCTCCCTCCTGGCCAGCCTGGCAAGGTGAGGCGCTGGGGCTCTCAGCAACATCCTCTGGCCCTTTCCCCTCTTCTCCACTGGAGGTGTGGCTTTCCCCACCCACCTGACTCTCGCCCTGGCAGGTCTGTCTCCGGGAAGAGGTGACTCGAAACGAAAACAACACAGATTTGCATGTGGGACAATTTGGTTGCTTAGCGATACAGAGGTGATGACCATTGCGGTCAGCTCCCCATAGGTAGCAACAGCTGTTTGCCTAGGATACTTGGAGGCTCCCTGTATCCCAACGGCCCCTCTGCCTCCCTCTCCTGTTCCGATGTCAATCCCCTGACACAACCCTATTTTGTTCCAAGAGGAGTCATTTTTTAATTCATCCTGTTGCTTCAAGCAGTGCAATACTGATACTTGCAATAGGAGGCATATCCAGGGCAGACCAAAGGAAGTCCTTCTTCACAGAGAACACAGTTAAATTATGGAACTCGCTCCTCCAGAAGGCAGTGATGTCTACCATCCTAGATGCTTTCAAAAGAGGATTTGACAAATTCATTTAAGGTATGGTCTTCAATGGCTGATAGAATCAGATCCTCCTCCTTAACAGCTGAACTGAATTGCAGATGGGAGAAATCAGAAGCTGAGAGGACCCAAATGGATGGATCCTTCCGTTCCTGGACGGGACCTTCCCATAGAAGACGGTCTTCTGTAAAGTAGGACTCATGGTCACCACCAAGACTCTTCTGATGATGCTCCAAAGTTCCTGCCCATCTCCTGAAGTAGAGACTATGCTCCCTCCATTCATCACCACCATCTCTCAGACCCTGCTGTAGGGTTTTTGGCAGCAACTTTCAGCAAGACATATTTCCCCCGAGACATATGGGGTGTTGACAGAACATCCCACCCATCTGGCTGGGTTGCACTCCAAAGGGATAAAAAAATCTATGCAAACATGAAGTGGCACGTGTCCTCAAGTGAGAACACTCGGGTCCTGTCTACACCATACATTGAAAGCACCTACAATTCCCAGCCCTCTTAACAAACTACAGTTCCCAGCATGCTCCACGGCTGTTAAAGTGGTGGGAGAGTGCTCCAAATACACGGTATGGATGCGATCATAGCTAACGAAAAGCTGGCACATGCAGAACATGCTTTGTGTTTGGCTAAAGGGGAGTATGGGACGAGAGGCTGGTATTGTTTAGTGGGGCGCCTGGCTGGTTCTGCTTTGAGCTTCTTCTCTGGAAGGGAAACGACATTCCTTGCAACAGACGAACAGCTTTCTTGCTTTGAGGTTGACCCAGAGCATAAGCTGCTCTTCCAGATCCTGAGAGGATGACATATCCCACCAGCCACCCAGAGCTGTTGCTGGGACATGTTTTGGATCCAGTTTTAGTCTTGACTGATGTTGTTCCAGTATGGTTGAATGAAGCAATGGCCTTGGCCCGTTCTCCTTCCAGATCTCCTCTCTTAGACGCTGAAGAACGTAAGTCAAGTCTGGTGGACCAGGCCAATGGCCCATCTAGTCCAGCATCCCACTGGCCAACCAGGTGCCTCTTGGGATACCTGCAAGCTGTAGCTGAAGACTTCACAACCCTCCTGCCACTTGTGATTCCCAAACCCATTTGTGTAGATTTCCTGCAGGCATCTGTTTGGCCACTGTGAGAATGTTGTTGTAGTTGTTGTTTAATCATTTAGTCGTGTCCGACTCTTCGTGACCCCCTGGACCAGAGCACACCAGGCACTCCTGTCTTCCACTGCCTCCCGCAGTTTGGTCAAACTCATGCTGGTAGCTTCGAGAACACTGTCCCACCATCTCGTCCTCTGTCATCCCCTTCTCCTTGTGCCCTCCATCTTTCCCAACATCAGGGTCTTTTCCAGGGAGTCTTCTCTTCTCATGAGGTAGCCAAAGTCTTGGAGCCTCAGCTTCAGGATCTGCCCTTCCATTGAGCACTCAGGGCTCATTTCCTTCAGGATGGAGAGGTTTGATCTTCTTGCAGTCCATGGGACTCTCAAGACTCTCCTCCAGCACCAGAATTCAAAAGCATCCATTCTTCACCGATCAGCCTTCTTTATGGTCCAGCTCTCACTTCCATACATAACTACTTGGAAAACCATAGCTTTAACTGTACGGACCTTTGTTGACAAGGTGATGTCTCTACTTTTTAAGATGCTGTCTAGGTTTGTCATTGCTTTTCTCCCAAGAAGCAGGCGTCTTTTAATTTCCTGGCTGCTGTCGCCATCTGCAGTGATCATGGAGCCCAAGAAAGTAAAATCTCTCACTGTGAGAATAGATGTTGGATTAGATTAGGGGTGGGGGACACTTACCCTAAATATTCAACAAAAGCTCCCCATGCTCCTTTCATTTTGTGTGGAGACCTTTGGAAGCCCATTTCCCCTCAGTCGTGTCATTCCCAGTCAGAACGATAGACCGGCCATTGCTGTATATAAGTTAACATATTTGCTAAATGACGCGGATAAATATGTGACCTCAACAGTGGCCCGGTTTGCTGTTTTTGCAGCTAAACTTAGTCAGGAATTTGTAGATAGGAATGTGGCAGATTGTAGGGGCGATAGGACATCTACATTCTGGCTTTACTTTTTTGAAGGGGGGGGAATGGTTATTGCTGAATGCCATATATATATATATTTACATCCTTGTGCTATTTTGTGGCCTTAAAATAACTGGACGACTCTGTATTTGTTTCCTGAGCTATCTGTCCAACCAGGACTTGCCTGTCAACAGTAGAGACAGCCAACGTGGTGCCCTCCAGCTGTTGCCGAACTCCAGCTCCCATCAGCCCAAGTCAACATGGCCAACGATCAGGGATGGTGGGAGTTGTAGTCCCGCAAGATGGTGACAGCAGCCACGAAATTAAAAGACGCCTGCTTCTTGGGAGAAAAGCAATGACAAACCTAGACAGCATCTTAAAAAGCAGAGACATCACCTTGCCAACAAAGGTCCGTATAGTTAAAGCCATGGTTTTCCCAGTAGTGATGTATGGAAGTGAGAGCTGGACCATAAAGAAGGCTGGTCGCCAAAGAATGGATGCGTTTGAATTATGGTGCTGGAGGAGACTCTGGAGAGTTCCATGGACTGCAAGAAGATCAAACCTATCCATTCTGAAGGAAATCAGCCCTGAGTGCTCACTGGAAGGACAGATCGTGAAGCTTTGGCCACCTCATGAGAAGAGAAGACTCCCTGGAAAAGACCCAGATGTTGGGAAAGATTGAGGGCACAAGGAGAAGGGGACAACAGAGGACGAGATGGTTGGACAGTGTTCTCGAAGCTACCAGCATGAGTTTGACCAAACTGCGGGAGGCAGTGGAAGACAGGAGTGCCTGGCGTGCTCTGGTCCAGGGGGTCACGGAGAGGCGGACACGACTAAACGACTAAACAACAACACCTGGAGGTGGCTACCTCTGGCCTAGAACATCAGACCAAGAGGAGGACTCCGCTAGACGGAACCAAGGCTCTCTCTAGGCCAGCAACTGATGGTTGTCGTGATGAACCAGATTATTGCAGAGATCTCATAAGAAAGGCCTGAGTCCAACAGCACTCTCCTATCCCGTACCCTCCAACGTTTCTCTGATGAAAATAGGAACGTCCCATTCTATTATTATTATTATTATTATTATTATTATTATTATTATTATTATTATTATTATTTTCCGCCCATCTGACTGGACTGCCCCAGTCACACTGAAGGCATAATTGTTAAAAAAAACATAATAAAACATTAAACATTAAAAAAAACTTCCCTATACAAGGCTGCCTTCAAAAGGTTGTGTCCCTGGGGAAAAGGGGCACTTGGAGGTGTCTTTGAATTCCCAACAGCACCAGGCACACCCTGCTAGTGTGTCGTAAATATAAATAAATAAACCTCCTCGCTAAAGATCGAGCACAAAAAAAGCACACATTCATCATCATCACTTTTAATTTGTATACCGTCCTATCTTAGAAAGGCAGTTCACAAGCTAAAAAAAACAAGGAATGTACACTTTAACGAAGAATGTACACTTTCCGCATCTGAAAATCTGGAGAGCGCGATTTTCAAAGGACAGCTGTGTTTTATGATTCCTGTATCGTCCAAAGAAGGTGGAACTGGGCAGGTTCCCATTAAAAGGCAACCAGAACGGGATGCGTCCTCCATCTCTGGCGCTTACGTTATGTAAAAACACTCGCTCACACGAGTACCTCTGTTTATGTGCCTTGGAAAGCCCAACTCTGCCGTGAGCCCCATTGAGCTCAATGGGACTTCCTTGCAAGGCAAGGGCATGTTCCAGGGTTGCAGTCGAAATTCTCTGTTTGGTTGCTTTTTGTCGCATGAGCAGCGCGGGGTCTGTGAGGCCCAAGACGAGGCTCTCAGACCCAGTCAGATGTTTTGTATTTCCTCCGCTAAGAGCTGGACTTGGACCAAAACTCCAAGGTGAAAGGGTGATGTGTAACACACTGTGACATCTAGAATAAAATAATGTGATGGTTTTAATATTTAAAGAGAGCAAGTCGGCAGTATAACATTTTCTGCGGAGGGAGGCGGACGAGGGTCCCTATATATTTTAATTTGAAATGTGCGCAGATGCCGGGTTTTTAATCGTAGCATGTCAGGATTCGACTTTAACAATGGCAAAAAATGTGAGATCTGCTTTTGGGGGGATTTCTTCCACGTTTCATGCAGCGGATTTTCATTACACCGAGTAGCAGACCGCCATATATTTATGTAAAGTGTCTTCACCTATTGACTTAAGCGCATGTATGAGGCTTAGCATACAACACACTTTGCGACGGAGAGCATCTTCTGTCAAGCTGGGGTCACAAGGTGTAGTATCCGTACCGACAGACTCATGCAATGTCCAGGCATCAGGAAGCAAAGTCCAGAAGGCAGTTTTCTCACTTCCCCACACTTACAGGAAGGCCCTAAGGCTGATGGGAATTGAAGTCCAAAACACCAGGATGGCACCAGGATGGCATTCGCTTGCATAAGCCTTTGAGCATAGGGCTGCCATACGTCTAGATTTTCCAAGACATTACCGGGATTTAAAAGTCGGAACTGACGTCTGTGGGGAATTTCTGAAAGGCGGCTCTTTGTCCTGGATCTTAGGCAAGTCAATCGAAAAAAATCACTGTTGTGTTTTTGTAGAAACAGAACATCTCAACAAGTTCCGTGTTTTCCTTTAAAAAGCTCAACAATTTTGGGGTCTTGCTTAAAAAAGCTCAGGATGTCCTGGTTTTTACTTTTTGAAATATTTGAGCCTATGCGAGTGTCGTGAATGCACCCAGTTCTGTCTACGGACAGCTGATTTGATCCACTTCTATCCTGTGCTACAAAAGTCAGGTGTCTCCCTCTCTCTCTGCCATGTGGCACAAGATCCCAGCGGGCGGGGGGTGTCCAGGCACTCACCCAGGGTCCATGTTCCTTTGAAGAATTGGGACATGACGGAGACTGTTGTAGCTTTAACAAATATGGCTTATTCACCTATTTACACCTTCAGTCTGCATGGAGGGAGTGCAAATATAGTCCGGCCCCCCACAAGCTCTGAGGGACAGTGGACCGGCCCCTGGTATAAGCCTTTGGGTGGCAGAGATGCAAGAGGGCATCGGAGGAGGGAGGGAGGGAAAGAAAGAGAAACAGAGGCCAGTGTTGCCTGAGGCACCTCTGGACATTGTTCAAAGCACCCAAGGGTGCCACTGGCACACGGCAAACCACTGCCTTATAGCACCTGCTGACCCACCACCCATTTTTTTAAACCAATCAACTGAGAGGAGGACACAAAATTATAAAATGAAAATGTCCCAATTGGGCAAGGAGTTGAGCTCTTCCGACTGAGTTTGAAAGGGGCGTCCTTGCCCAGACAATGACCTGATTGTCCGTCTCTCCACAAAGTATGTCCTGTGCACCCCAAACCTCTGTTGTATATCAGAAGGTGGAGAGGGGGAGACACACAATACCATGCTGGGAAACCATTCTTTTAAGTGGTGAGCTCAATGCTGACCCTCTTCTATTGTCCCAGGAGGAACGAGAGCCAAAGGCAGCTGAATAGCCCCGTAGGGGAGATCCTTTGCAGGTTAGGTCCCTTTCATCTTTCCTCTTTTTGTACCTTTGAACTTCCTGAGCCTGGCCTCTGCGGGGTCAGGTTTCAACCTTGTAGCATCTTCTTGATGTGGCTTCATTGTTAGAGGGCTCCTCTGAAACTGATCGCAGCAATAAGGAAGATGGGCAGCATGGAAACAAAGATATGGCCGGCTTGCAGGTAATTTTACTGGAAAACAAAGCAAAACGCCAATTCCCACACTTACTTCAAAACTGGACCAATCTTCAAGCCAGGGCCCCATTCACACTATACATTTAAAGCATGTATAGTGCGAATGGGGCCTAGCGCTGTGGCTTAAACCACAGAGCCTAGGACTTGCCGATCAGAAGGTCGGCAGTTCGAATCCATGCCACGGGGTGAGCTCCCATTGCTCGGTCCCTGCTCCTGCCAACCTAGCAGTTCAAAAGCACACCAGTGCAAGTAGATAAATAGGTACCACTCTGGCAGGAAGGTAAACGGCATTTCTGTGCGCTGCTCTGGTTCGCCAGAAGCGGCTTAGTCATGCTGGCCACATGACCCGGAAGCTGTATGCCGGCTCCCTTGGCCAATAAAGTGAGATGAGCACCGCAACCCCAGAGTCGGTCACGACTGGACCTAATGGTCAGGGGTCCCTTTACCTTTAATAATAATAATAATAATAATAATAATAATAATAATAATAATAATACAGTCATACCTCATGTTATGTCCGCTGCATGTTACGTTCTTTCAGTATATGTACCGCGGCGACCCTGAAGTACCGGAAAGGGTTACTTCCGGGTTTCGCCACTCGCGCATGTGCAGAAGCGCAAAAATGATGTCACGCGCATGCGCAGAAGCGGCAAATCGCAACCTGCGCAGGCGCGCCGCTGAGGGTTGCGTCCTGTTCATGTTGCGAACGGGCCTCCAGAATGGATCCCGTTCGCAACCAGATGTACCACTGTATACCAAAAGAACTAAAAATGCTATTTATGAATGCGACAACAGCCGCAATAATGCTACTTGCCCAGAAGTGGAAGGAAGAGAAACTTGCAACTCTTGAAACGGAAGCACCTTGTGTTTTCAGTGTTCCTAAATGCTTAGCTTCAGAGCATGCAGAACTTCTCCTGGCTGTTCTTCCCACTTGCCTTCTCCAGGGTGACCCCAGGAGTCGATCCTCAGTTGCTGATTCCCCGCCTTCTCCTCTGATTCGCTCCAAGGGTGAGAATACCTCTTCTCAGTGGCCTAGTGGGGAGCGAGGGAACCGGATGGAGCACACATGTGCATTCAACTGCCTAGCGGTATATGAGTCGCCCAGGAGATCACAGCCGCAGAGATAAGAAAAGTCCTTTCACCATCTAGAGATGTCACTTCCTGGTTTGCATGGAGAAGCCGTGTTCAACAGAGCCCAGCGACGGAAGCGGTAAATGCAGGTTTGGGGAACACATGTTTGCTGAAACAATGTGTCGCTCCAACCTTAGCTGTTGTTGTTTTCCCTCAACTAAAGAGGCCCAGATGTTTTGGCCTTTGCTGAGCCAGGACAAAGCCATTTAGAGAATATTGCGTTCAGTCCTCTCCTCTGCTTTTTTGGAGCAACTGTGAGGTGTAAACAATTTGTGCATCCTAGTGAGGAGCTTCTCCTGTCTGATATCAGGACCTTTTGGGGGCCTCCTTTGACTTTCTCCAGGTGTTCTGCCTCAACAGGACCTTTCCAGATAGGATTAGACCTCCAGGTCAGACCTGAAGCCTCGTTTTCCTGCCCCCACTTCAGGTAGCACGTGGAGGGGCTGAATCTCCTGGTGGGTGAGAGTGCCCTTAACAAAGATACGGAAGGAAGGAAGGAAGGAAGGAAGGAAGGAAGGAAGGAAGGAAGGAAGGAAGGAAGGAGAAAGAAAGAAAGAAAGAAAGAAAGAAAGAAAGAAAGAAAGAAAGAAAGAAAGAAAGAAAGAAAGAAAGATGGAAGGGAGAGAGAGAGAGAGAGAGAGAGAAGGAAGGAAGGAAGGAAGGAAGGAAGGAAGGAAGGAAGGAAGGAAGGAAGGAAGGAAGGAGCTGTGCATGTAGTATGCATGCTTCATCTTAACAGAAGGTGGCTGCAAATTAGATGCCAGGGACTGGTGGGGCTCTAAGGAGTGGGTGGCAGAGGCCATGGGGCCAGAGGCTAATCCATGGGCATAGGGCAGCGATTTATGGGGTTTTGTGTCCCCCGCGAGGCAGGAGCCAGGGCTGGAGGAAAGGGAAGATCTTGAGATGGTGGAGAGGAGGTGCACAACGTGGGTCAGGAACTGAGGCTGGAGGAGGGGCAGGATGTGCCAGGAGGAGAGGAAGGCGTAGTGCCTGAGAGGGAAGGGCTGGCAGAATGGTCTCCATCCCCTTCCCCACTGTCCCCAAGGACCAGGAGGACATTATAAGATAGACACTCAGGGTTGGGGGGTCTGCATTCCGCCATCCTCTCCCAATTAACCTCCATCTCCAGGGCCCACTCCGTGACATCACCAGGGGCGCCCCTGTTACATCACGAGGGGTCTCAAGTTTGGGCCCTGCAATCTCAGGATCTGGGGTGCTCTTGGCCTGACAACACTACTCACAAATAATGCCCAGAATTTTGCTTTAGGTGAAATGTGGTGGCCACAGCTCTACAGTGGACCCTCCAGATATGAACTTAATTCGTTCCGGGGGTCCGTATGTACCCCAAAAAGTCCGCAACATGAGGTGCCACTTCTGCACACATGCACGGTGCAATAGAGCACTTCTGCGCATGCACTAGGTACGCAGAGTGCTTCTGTGCATGCGCACGTGGTGTGCCTCGTTCCCAACCCGAAAGTTACATTACCCGAAGGTAATGCAACCCAAGGGTCCACCGTACTTCAGAGGGTGCTTGATGAGCAAAGATTGAACGGGGCACCGATTGATTGATTGATTGATTGATTCATTCATTCATTGATTGATTCATTGATTGATTCATTCATTCATTCATTCATTCATTGCTTCCAACAAAACAGCAAATGTGGCAGAGCCCTCATGCTGATAGCAAAGCTCTCATTTTGCTGGCAACCCATCCCAGTCTTCTATAATCTAGCAAGTGGCAGCAGAGCCCGAAAAAGCCTCGGAGATGTTGTGTCGCTGTCCAAGCGCCTCAATGTGCCAACATCCTGAGAGAATTAGGGAGTCCTCTCCAAACTGCCCTCTAGACACGGAGTCGCACAAAGGGAGGCTTCATCAGGTTCCCAGCCTAAATATAGCGGAGCAGGAGTAGTGGAACATTAAATTTTCTTCCTGGCATGCTATCTCCCACCATGATGCAACCTGAAGGAATATTGTTTGAGCGAAGAGGGGAGGAAGAGGGGGAGACGGAGCAGCTGCAGAAAGCAGGAAGGGAGAGGCATCTCGTCAGGAGGCGAAAGAAGAGAAAAGCTCAAGGTGGAAGTCTTCTGCTAGTTCCCTCAACCCTGCGAAAAACGAAGTTACAGGGAACCAGACAGAGGGCCTTCTCGGTGGTGGCGCCCGCCCTGTGGAACGCCCTCCCTTCGGATGTCAAGGGAATAAACAGCTATCTGACTTTTATAAGACGTCTGAAGGAAGCCCTGTTTAGGGAAGTTGTAAAGAACTGATGTTTTTATTATGTTTTTAGATACATTGTAAGCCGCCCAGAGTGGCTGGGGAAACCCAGCCAGATGGGTGGGGTATAAATAATAAAATTATTTATACGCAAGGTGGCTTAAAATATAAGAAACAGTAGTCATAGCAAGCAAAAAATGAAAGCATCTCAAGAAGTACCATACTTTTCTGTGTATGAGACTAGGCTTTTTTTATTTTAAGATAAGGTTAAAAATCTGGGGGCGTCTTATACACGGATAGTGCCTATGCCCATTTTCTAAATTTGGAGTCCCCAAAAGTAGGGGGGCGTCTTATACACGGAAAAATACAGTATATAACAAAATTAAACAGCCTCCAAGGAAGCTGCAATAACACCTAAAGATAATACCAAATACAGGAAAAATTGCATCTCCAAAATTAAATCTTGACCCCAGCAGACTCATAAACAATATCCAACGCTAAGAATCTGTAGGCATCCTACAAAGCAGTCTTAAAGGAATCACAACCAAGATAAAAAGGACCTAAGAAAAGCCTACTGGATCAGGCCAATGGCTCTGGACTGCAATGCCTAAAGGTCTGCCTCTCTTCATATGAACCTACCCAGACCCTGAGATCATCCTCTGAGGCCCTTCTTCATCTGCCTCCTCCTTGAGAGGTCTGGAGGGCGGCAACATGAGAACGGGGCCTTCTCTGCATTGGCTCCCCATTTGTGGAATGCTCTTCCCAGGGAAGTTTGCCTGGTGCCTACATTACACCCCTTTAAGCGCAAAGAGCAGAGACATCACCTTGCCAACAAAGGTCTGTATAGTTAAAGCTCTGGTTTTCCCAGTAGTGATGTATGGAAGTGAGAGCTGGACCATAAAGAAGGCTGATCGCTGAAGAATTGATGCTTTAGAATTATGGTGCTGGAGGAGACTCTTGAGAGTCCCATGGACTGCAAAAAGATCAAACCTCTCCATTCTGAAGGAAATCAGCCCTGAGTGCTCACTGGAAGGACAGATCCTGAAACTGAGGCTCCAGTACTTTGGCCACCTCATGAGAAGAGAAGACTCCCTGGAAAAGACCCTGATGTTGGGAAAGATTGAGGGCACAAGGAGAAGGGGACGACAGAGGACGAGATGGTGGGACAGTGTTCTGGAAGCTACCAGCATGAGTTTGACCAAACTGCGGGAGGCAGTGGAAGAAAGGAGTGCCTGGCGTGCTCTGGTCCATGGGGTCACGAAGAGTTGGACACGACTAAACGACTAAACAATAACAACAAAGCGCAAAGAGAAAGCATTCCTCTTCAACCAGGCTCTTTTAAATGTGTTTATGGGGAAGGGAGTTCCATAGGTTGTTCTGCATGAAGAAGCGTTTTCTTTTCTCTGAATCTTCCAACATTCAGGTTCCTTGGATGTCCACTATTTCTAGAGTTAGAAGAGAGGGAGGAAAACTTTTCTCCGGCCACTTTCTCCATGTCATGGTTTTCCAAACTTCTATCAAGTAAGAAATTCCTTACTTGATCATTTAAGGAATTTAAATATTTGTGTTGGGTTGTGTCCAACGTTAGTCATCCTCAGAGCAGACCAAACGGAACTAATGAACACGACGAGCTTAGGTCTGTTAAGTTCAATGGGTCTACTCTGAGTAGAACTCACTTGGCTGCAACCCACTGCAATTTTATTTCCTGGCCTTGTATGTTCCCCTCGAGACGAAGGGCGGTCTAGAAGTAAACCATAAAATATGAAACTAAGTTACGACCGAGAAAAGTTTAATTTTTAGAGTAAATAATTAGATGAAAATACAAAAACACATGAAACAAGGTATTAATTTGCTGTTTGTTTTTATTGTAAAGAATGCAGGGATGGAGGATGTGGGGAAGTCCAGTTGATGATGGAAAAAGATCTGGAAAAATGAATTTACTTTTGTTTAATTTCTTCTTATTTTTTGTAAAACAGCTTTTGTTGTGTTATTGACGATGTATTGATGATGTATTTTGACCTTGGAAAACAAAGCAATAAAAAAAATATTATAAAAAAAAAAATAGAAGTAAACCATAAAATAATATCAATGTAAGACCAAAAATTGCTAGGAGAGTGTGAGCAGAGGGAACTGTCATTTACAGTGCTAAATATTGGGTTCACCTGGTGAAACTGATGGGCAGGAATGTCCCCCTGGAGTGTGCCGGTCAGTAATTCCACCGTTCAAAGCTGGAGTTATCAGCAAAACACAATCTCCACAGACTTGGTTGAGCATCAGGCCTGATGACGGAAACTGAAAGGAACCAAAACTCAAGTCCAAGGATTGAGTCTTGCTAAGCACCATCTCTGAGAGACTCTAGAGGTTCCAGACTTTGGCCCAGGGTTCAGTTTCCTCAGAATGAAGGTCAGTGGAGGCTGTGGTGTCTTTATACCTGAAGGAGCATCTTATACCTGAAGGAGCATCTCCACCCCCATTGTACAACCCGGACACTGAGGTCCAGCACCAAGGGCCTTCTGGTGGTTCCCTCCCTGCGAGAAGTGAGGTTGTGGGGAACCAGGCAGAGGGCCTTCTCGGTGGTGGCGCCTGCCCTGTGGAATGCCCTCCCATCAGATGTCAAGGAAATAAACATCTACCTGACTTTTAGAAGACATCTAAAAGCAGCCCTGTTTAGGGGAGTTTTTAATGTTTGATGTTTTATCGTGTCTTTAATATTCTGTTGGGAGCCACACTCATTACTCTGGAGGGACCCAACACTTACTTGTAGCTCTTGCAACCCAGATCGTTCTTTTAGGATGTTGCTGAGGACCAGGTAAGGTCACTGTCTAAGAAACTTGTCTCACAATTCCAGCAACCTCCTCCATGAGATTCTGTGGGAATATGGTGGGTAGTGGGAGAAGATATATTGATTATATATTATCCTTCCTCACTCAGACTAGTGAGCTAGTAGCAGAGCACATTCCCTTGCACCTTGCTGGAAGCTAGTTGATGGATTCGTTCTGCCCGGACACTGAGGTCCAGCGCCGAGGGCCTTCTGGCGGTTCCCTCGCTGCGAGAAGCCAAGTTATAGGGAACCAGGCAGAGGGCCTTCTCGGTGGTGGCACCCGGCCTGTGGAACACCAGATGTCAAAGAGAAAAAACAACTACCAGGCTTTTAGAAGACATCTGAAGGCAGCCCTGTTTAGGGAAGCTTTTAATGTTTAATAGGTTATTGTATTTTAATATTCTGTTGGAAGCCGCCCAGAGTGGCTGGGGAAACCCAGCCAGATGGGCGGGGTATAAATAAATTGTGCACTTTGGGCAAAAAGGAAATGTTGTATTTGACTGCTTCAGTGATGTTACATCCCACAGATTCCAACCCTCACTAGGCACAGAAAGGGTCTCAGGACATCATCCAGTCGTAATATTTAAGCAGCGCTATTTTCTTCTTTTGAATTATGGTGCTGGAGAAGACTCTTGAGAGTCCCATGGACTGCAAGAAGATCAAATGCATCCATTCTTAAGGAAATCAGCCCTGAGTGTTCACTGGAAGGACAGATCCTGAAGCTGAGACTCAATACTTTGGCCACCTCGTGAGAAGAGAAGAATCCCTGGAAAAGACCCTGATGTTGGGAAAGATGGAGGGCACAAGGAGAAGGGGACGACAGAGGACGAGATGGTTGGATAGTGTTTTCGAGGTTAAAAACAACTAAACAACAACAACAACAATTTTCTTCTAGAAAAAGAGCTGCCAGAGCTTACCATGAACTTCTCCCTCGTTCTCTTAGAATGGCGATGGCAACCACCTGAGAGGTGCCAAAGCTGAGCTCCTATGAACTCCAGCTGGGGGGGGGGGGGAGCCTTGCATTTAACCCATGTTAATCAAGATAGTTAGACGCGGGTGGTGCTGTGGTCTAAACCACTGAGACTCTTGGGCTTGCCAATCAGAAGGTCGGCGGTTCGAATCCCCGCGACGGGGTGAGCTCCCATTGCTTGGTCCCTGCTCCTGCCAACCTAGCGGTTCGAAAGCACGCCAGTGCAAGTAGATAAATAGGTACCGCTCTGGCGGGAAGATAAACTGCATTTCCATGTGCTGCTCTGGTTTTGGTGTTCCGTTGCACCAGAAGCAGCTTAGTCATGACCCAGAAAAACTGTCTGCGGACAAGCACCGGCTCCCTCGGCCTGTAAAGCGAGATGAGTGCTGCAACCCCAGAGTCGTCTGTGACTGGACTTAATGGTCAGGGGTCCTTTACCTTTTAATCAAGATAGTGGCTGGCAACAGATTGCTGGGCAAGGTGGAGTTTGCTCAGATCCAGCAGAGCTCTTCTTGGGGAATTGAGGAATCCTAGCCATAGCCCTGCAGAAGCCAGGATCTGACCCCCTTCCCATTGTGCAGCTGCTTTTGGGCACTGCCTGCTTCGTATGATCTCCCTCTCTGAACATCTCTTCTACCGGCCAGCTCGGGGCACCCAGCAGTTCTGAACATCTGTCTTCCTGCCAAACATCAATGTCTAATGGGGGCACTGTTTGCATGCATGTGTCCCAAAGATGGAAGTGATTACCATAAAACATGTAAATGGATTATCTCAGAAATTCTCGGCCCAGGGAAGGAGCCTTTCTGTTTTGCATTACGGAATTACAGTATGTTCTCTAATGGCTTGGCACTGGAGGCCGCCTCTTAGGTCTCCTTCCCTGGTGTTTAAGATCAAGGAGAAGAGGCAGCAACATGGGGCTTAAATATGACCAGCTGTTTCACCTTTCATCCCTGCCCCGTCCGCGGAGATGGCTTGGAAACCGGCTGGAAACTCAAGAAACTCGTTCCCAACTGGTATGAAGAGGACCGCAGGAAGGGGCAGAAAAACCGGTCCACTTCGCTTTCTTATTTTCCCCCCATCTTCAACTCAGCCCTTCACATTTCCACATCAGTTTGCAGGCTTTCGTTTCAAGTCCTCATGAAAACTGGTCGACATTTATTTATTTTTGCCTGCCTTTCTCTCACACATTTTTGCAAGCAATTTCTCCAGGTGTTATTTGCATGCAGTTTTTTCACCCCTTTGTGCCCAGGTGGCAAAGGATTGCCTGGTTTTTCTAGCTCATTTGGATAGAGACGGCTTGCCCAATGTGTTCCATGCGCTGAGTACCGTGGACGCTTGGGTCGCGAATGTGATCCGTGCAGGAAGCACGTTCGCAACTGGCAGCGTCTGCAACCTGCAGCGCCGTGTCTGTGCATGTGTGGGTTGCGATTCAGCGCTTCTGCACATGCACAGAGCATGATTTAGCACTTCTGCGCATGCGCAAGCGCCGAAACCTGGAAGTAACCCGTTCCAGTACTTCCGGGTTCGGCACGGTGCACAACCCAAAATCGCACAACCCGAAGCGTCTGTAACCCAAGGTATGACTGTATAGAGAATCATGCAATGGTAGAGGTCTCTGCCTTTCTTCATGCCAAAGTTTCATCTCAAGGGCCCTGAGAAAATGTGTTTGATGACTTCATTGCGACTGAACTCCATGCTTGATCCTTGTCTTCTGAGCGCAGCCTAAGAGGGGAACCAGAAGTCAGAGCTCAAGGGAGAGTTGAACAGCTGGTGCTCTGGCAGACGGGCGTGGAATCCATCTATGCGTTACTGAGTTGTGGTGTGAATCCATCTTTTGCTCTTAAGGCATTCAAAGACCACTTTGATTTAATGAGAAGGGGCTTTCAGTTGGCTGCAAGAACTTTCCCAATCTGGCAAAGTGTGGGACGCGTTCCTGGCTGAAATTTCGCTCTTTGAAAACCATCCCACGTAAGTGAGCGACCCTACATTTCAGGGACTAAGAATCGGTGGTCCTTCAGAGGTTGTTGCAATCCAGATAATATTGTTAGTAGCAGTGACTACATTATTACGTGAGCACCACAGCATTTGATATTTTCATTTACATACATTCATTCGAAATAAGTTGGGGTAAGTACTCTTTTTCATTAGTGTTTGAAAAATAAAGGTAAAGGGACCCCTGACCATTAGGTCCAGTCGTGACCAACTCTGGGGTTGTGGCACTCATCTTTATTGGCCGAGGGAGCCGGTGTACAGCTTCCAGGTCATGTGGCCAGCATGACTAAGCCGCTTCTGGCGAACCAGAGCAGTGCACGGAAATGCCATTTACCTTCCCACCAGAGTGGTACCTATTTATCTACTTGCACTTAGTGCTTTCGAACTGCCAGGTTGGCAGGAGCAGGGACCGAGCAACGGGAGCTCACCCCGTGGTGGGGATTCGAACTGCTGACCTTCTGATCGGCAAGTCCTAGGCTCTGTGGTTTAACCCACAGCGCCACCCACATCCCATTACTGTTTGTATTATAGTTTATAATTTTTGTAAAGTGATATGTGCATGCAGGTCATCCTCTTTAAACTTTTATTTTCAGTTTATGAAGCAATTCTACATCCTCCCACCACACTGATGAAGAATTCTACGAAACAGTAGTCAATATCCGGAATCACTGCTCAGTGTTGGACATCATATTTGCTGAATACACAAAGCTTCACAGCTTGTCTTTCATCAAGATACACAGTCTGGTACCTTGCTTCATTTAAAGATTTTCAGAGACTTTGAGACTGAAGATTTCATTCTGTACTTGTTATGGTTTGAAGGAATTCTATAAAGATTGTCTATTGCGTATGTACATGGTCATCGTGTTGCCTAGACATTGCTGGCAATCCACGCTTTACTTACAGGGAAGGTTCTGTTCCATATGCCAGCTCCGGGGTGCTCTCGTGAGATCTCATGGGGCCATCCTAGTTCCCACAAGATCTTGCTGGACTGTCCCCAGGCTTCCAGAGCTGGCATGTCGAGAAAGCCTTGCCTGGCAAGCGAGGCAGGTTGCTTCAAAGCTCTTCTCGTGCCAGGAAAACCCGGTGTGTGTTTAATTCGTGCCATTTCACCTGGCTGGCTTTCAACCGTGCAGGTTGGAAATCACACACGTTCAATGCGTGCAGCAACTGTACAAAGGGTTTCTACTGGCTGGGTGACAGCGTCTTCATGGAAATAAAGCAATCGCTCTACTAAGTAGCCTGAAAATGTTTGAGACATTATCTCTATCCTGCAGAACAGCTGTTAATGCTGAAGTTTTGTTGCTGTTGTTTAGTCGTTTAGTCGTGTCCGACTCTTCGTGACCCCATGGACCGGAGCACGCCAGGCACTTCTGTCTTCCACTGCCTCCCACAGTTTGGTCAAACTCATGCTGGTAGCTTCGAGAACACTGTCCCACCATCTCATCCTCTGTCGTCCCCTTTTCCTTGTGCCCTCCATCTTTCCCAACATCAGGGTCTTTTCCAGGGAGTCTTCTCTTCTCATGAGGTGGCCAAAGTATTGGAGCCTCAGCTTCAGGATCTGTCCTTCCAGTGAGCACTCAGGGCTCATTTCCTTCAGAATGGATAGGTTTGATCTTCTTGCAGTCCAGGGGACTCCCCAGAGTCTCCTCCAGCACCAGAATTCAAAAGCATCAATTCTTCAGCAATCAGCCTTCTTTATGGTCCAGCTCTCACTTCCATGCATCACTACTGGGAAAACCATAGCTTTAACTATATGGACCTTTGTTTTAACACGCTGTCTAGGTTTGTCATTGCTTTTCTCCCAAGAAGCAGGTGTCTTTTAATTTTGTGGCTGCTGTCACCATCTGCAGTGATCATGGAGCCCAAGAAAGTAAAATCTCTCACTGCCTCCATTTCTTCCCCTTCATGGATCACTGCCTTGCCATGGCAAAGGGGCTTGAATAACTCAGAGAAGCTATGAGCTCTGCCATGCAGGGCCACCCAAGATGGACAGCTCATAGTGGAGAGTTTTGACCAAACGTGATCCACCTGGAGCAGGAACCGGCAAGCCACCCCAGTATCCCTGCCAAGATAACTCCATGGACAAAGACAACAGGCTGAAGGTTTAGAGTGGGGAATAAAGAACTATTCACTAGTGGCAAATACAAGATGGGTGATACCTGGCTTGAGAGCAGTACATGTGAAAAGGATCTAGGAGTCTTGGTTGACCACAAACTTGACATGAGCCAACAGTGTGACGCGGCAGCTAAAAAAGCCAATGCAATTCTCGGACTTTTGGACTAGAGAAAGCAAAGTTACAACAATCCCCCTAGAGGAGTTTCGGGACATTACAAAGAAGGTCGTGAGTGGAAAAATACCATCGTAATTCTACAGGACTGGTTATCTTCTGGGAAAGCTGCAATATTGTGTCTACAGGGTGTTCAGCTAAAGGAGACAATAGAATTTTCTATTGAAGAGGGACTGAATGCAAGTTCTTGTTCCTGAATAACAATAATCCCTGCAGGCTTACTAAAATTCTGAACAAGAACGTTTTAGCAGCAGAACAAGAGGAAACTAGCAGCAGAACAAGAGGAAACAAGCAGAACAAGAGGAAACTGGACTACAACTTGGAAAGAACAATGGGGGGAGGCCGATTAAAGATTTGAAGCTAAAAGGTTTAAAAATAACTTCAAGAATAATTATAAAGAGAAAAGCCAGCAAGGAGTTGGGGGGAAAATGGGATTTATGGATTTTAACAATTCCAGGCAGACAATATAGATTGGTGATCAGAGGGAAATTAAACCGGGGACAGCGGGGGGAGAACTAGAATCCAAAGGCTTGTCAACTTTTTTCTGAATTGGTTTCTTTTCATCTACTATACCTTTTATTTTCTTATTTCTTATATTTCTATCGTGTGGGGTGTTTTTATCATTAAAAAAAAAAGGGAAATTGTGGAATGGAAATGGGGTGGGCCCTGGGGAGAGAACTTTTGTTTTTCAATATGAGGATTGTATAAATTTAAATTTAAATTTGAATAATGGTTTAAACAAATTAAGTTTTAATTAGAACTGAGAACTTGTGGAGCCAACAATATGAAAAGGGGAATATGGTAGGGGTGGGGGAAGGGGGGAGTCCCGGAAAGTAGAGGTATCAAAACAAGGCTTTGAACGTACTTTAATCTTTACTTTCTGTACTTTTGAAAATTTTAATAAATATTATTTAAAAAAATAAAAAAATAAAAAAGCCAATGCAATTCTGGGCTGCATCAATAGGAGTATAGCATCTAGATCAAGGGAAGTAATAGTGCCACTGTATTCTGCTCTGGTCAGACCTCACCTGGAGTACTGTGTCCAGTTCTGGGCACCACAGTTCAAGAAGGACACTGACAAACTGGAACGTGTCCAGAGGAGGGCAACCAAAATGGTCAAAGGCCTGGAAACGATGCCTTATGAGGAACGGCTAAGGGAGCTGGGCATGTTTAGCCTGGAGAAGAGGAGGTTAAGGGGTGATATGATAGCCATGTTCAAATATATAAAAGGATGTCACATAGAGGAGGGAGAAAGGTTGTTTTCTGCTGCTCCAGAGAAGCGGACATGGAGCAATGGATCCAAACTACAAGAAAGAAGATTCCACCTAAACATTAGGAAGAACTTCCTGACAGTAAGAGCTGTTCGACAGTGGAATTTGCTGCCAAGGAGTGTGGTGGAGTCTCCTTCTTTGGAGGTCTTTAAGCAGAGGCTTGACAACCATATGTCAGGAGTGCTCTGATGGTGTTTCCTGCTTGGCAGGGGGTTGGACTCGATGGCCCTTGTGGTCTCTTCCAACTCTATGATTCTATGATTCTATGGCATCGTTTACCAGGTTCTTGGGATGTTCGTAGCTGCAGCACAGATGCAACGAGTCCTGAGACATGCAGTTTCCAGGATGCCTGACTGACAGTCATATTTTGGTACCGTGGGAAAATTGCATTTCCCAGGGTCCCTTGTGCCCGAGATACTGCTGTTGCTGGGATCGTGACATTGAGGAATGAGTGGCCTCTGACAAGACTCCTCTACCCCTCGCGGCTCCTGCCAAATAAATGAAAAGGTAGCCATGGGTCAGGAATTCAGATCCCATCACACATCAGATGATGTCACCAGGAACACAACAGGGTCCGAATTTCAGAACTATGTTTGGGGAAAAGGCAATCTCTCTGCCAGTTTTTCAGAAATGACCTCATGTCTCCCATTCTCACTCCATCTTTCTCATGAACCTTCCCAAGTAGGAACCGCTATCTCAGTGAGTGTTTAGAGATGGCTTTCAGAATGTCATCATTTGTTTTGGTTGTCTCATCTTCTTGGAATTCCTTCCATTGTACTTCGAGCATCTTGTGGCAATAAGAGTCCTCGTTTCCCCTTTTGTTATTAATCGGAGAGGGATGGTCTTCAACGTTGCAGTGCTTGTGAGAGGAGAGGCTGAATTTGTTCTCATCTGTGTATTCGAAACAGGCTGCAACTCGGGTGGCCATGTGTCCCGCATCATCATCATCATCATCATGTTGTTGTTTAGTCATTTAGTCGTGTCCGACTCTTCGTGACCCCCTGGACCAGAGCACGCCAGGCTCTCCTGTCTTCCACTGCCTCCCACAGTTTGGTCAAACTCATGCTGGTAGCTTCAAGAACACTGTCCCACCATCTCGTCCTCTGCCGTCCCCTTCTCCTTATGCCCTCCATCTTTCCCAACATCAGGGTCTTTTCCAGGGAGTCTTCTCTTCTCATGAGGTGGCCAAAGTATTGGAGCCTCAGCTTCAGGATCTGTCCTTCCAGTGAGCACTCAGGGCTGATTTCCTTAAGAACGGATAGGTTGGATCTTCTTGCAGTCCATGGGACTCTCCAGAGTCTCCTCCAGCACCATAATTCAAAAGCATTAATTCTTTGGCGATCAGCCTTCTTTATGGTCCAGCTCTCACTTCCATACATCACTACTGGGAAAACCATAGCTTGAACTATACGGACCTTTGTTGGCAAGGTGATGTCTCTGCTTTTTAAGATGCTGTCTAGGTTTGTCATTGAATAATAATAATTTATTATTTGTACCCCGCCCAACTGGCTGGGTTTCCCCTGCCACTCTGGGCAGCTTCCAACAAAGATTAAAAAATGCATTAAAATGTCACACATTAAAAACTTCCCTAAACAGGGCTGCCTTCAGATGTCTTCTAAAAGTCAGAAAGTTGTTTATTTCCTTGACATCTGATGGGAGGGCATTCCACAGAGCAGGTGCCACCACCAAGAAGGCCCTCTGCCTGCTTCCCTGTAACCTCACTTCTCGCAGCGAGGGAACCACCAGAAGGCTGGACCGCAGTGCCCAGGCAGAACAATGGGGGTGGGGACGCTCCTTCAGGTATACTTGACCGAGGCCATTTAGGGCTTTGAAGCTCAGCACCAACACTTTGAATTGTGCTCGGAAACGTACTGGGAGCCAACATACCGGTAGGTCTTTCAGGACTGTTGTTATATGGTCTTGGCCTTCAAAATGGAGCCCTCTCTTTGAAGGCATCCTGTCATAGCTTGCAGGTATTACTGGTAACTGCAAGCCCCTCTAACAGTAGGTGTTGATGAAGATGATGACGATGATGATGATAGAAAAATAAAAATTATTTTCCATCTTACCGTAGATTTTGCTTCATTTTTTAAAAAAAAATATGGTTTATTATTCTTTATATTTTGAATCAGATATATATGGGGACACCCAAATCTTATAAGTGCTTAGGGCCTCTAAAAGTCTTAATCCAGCCCTTGATTAAGAACCAAAAGAAGAGAGAGCGAAGCTCATGGGCACCCCTAAAAGCCTTCATGGGCGCCATGACCCCCACGGGCACCAGGTTGGCAACTCCTGCAAGACAATACTGAGCTTGATGGACCAAAGATCTGACTCAGTATGTTCCTAAAATGGAGTCTGGTCAGGTTCTGTATGTGGGGCAGAGGATGTCCTTCATCCCAGTCAGAAAAATATGTAGGGCCAGCCCTGCTAAAAAAGAAAACTTTCCCCCCTTTTGTTCTGCATCTCCCATCTATCCATTTTCTTTGGTAACCCCAAATCATCCCACAATGAGAAGGGGGGGGAATATCTCTCTCCAACTCCAGACGGTTCCTAATTTCATAAACTTTGGTACAGCAATTACACACGATAATTCAAAAGAAAGGAGAGGCTCGTAAAACAACATCAGACGGAGGCTTAACAAGTTAAATTTCTGAGGTCAAGCTGGCACAAGCAGTTCGGCCGCCTGACGAGACACAGCTGCAAGACGTTTGCATCTTCAGAAGTGGGTATTTCGCCCCAGAGTGGAGAGATGAAAAAACGACGGGTTGCAGTGACCAGGAGCGAGGTCAATTTGTTCTGAGCTTCTCCATCTGCTGGTCTTTTGAGGTTTGCATCTCCAGGAACGAGCTGTTCGAAGAGGCTTTGACATGACGGTCTCCATGCAGGCGAAAGAGGAAGGACCGTTTCACTAGAAGTGACTGCCCCGGAAATGCCAGGCTCACATTTTTGTCATTAAGCGTCGTATCCCAACTTCCTGACAGTTCTGTGCCGCAAGAAGGCTGGTTCGCCACTTCCAGCAGCCCACTTACCCAAATGGTGGCTACCTGGCGTTCTGTATCCCTCTGAAAGCATCAGTGAGCAGGCTGCCCAAGGCTGTGAAATCACCCGGGTGCAGAAACAGCTGGTGTGTTGAACAATAATATAATAATTATAATTTATTATTTGTACCCTGCCCATCTGGCTGGGTTTCCCCAGCCACTTTGGGCGGCTTCCACAGAGACCAAAAATACACAAAAATGTCACACATTAAAAACTTCCCTGAACAGGGCTGCCTTAAGATGTCTTCTGAATGTCAGGTAGTTGTTTATCGCTTTGACATCTGATGGGAGGGCATTCCACAGGGCGGGTGCCACTACCGAGAAGGCCCTCTGCCTGGTTCCCTGTAACTTGGCTTCTCGTAGTGAGGGAACCGCCAGAAGGCCCTCGGCGCTGGAGCTCAGCGTCTGGGCAGAATGATGGGGGTGGAGACGCTCCTTCAGGTATACTGGACCGAGGCCGTTTAGGGCTTTAAAGGTCAACACCAACACTTTGAATTGTGCTTGGGAGCCAACATAGCTCTTTCAAGACCAGTGTTATGTGGTCTCGGCAGCCGCCCGCAGTCACCAGTCTAGCTGCCGCATTCTGGATTAGTTGCAGTTGAAGAGGAGACATGGAGCTGCCCTCGTGAGCCGGGCATTGGTAAGGTCAGGTTTGTACAGAACCAACCTCTGCTTAACAACCTCCAAGGAAGTAGAGTCCACAACCTCCCAATGGAGACTGTTCCACTGTCGAATGCTCTTAATGTCAGAAAACATTTCCTGATGTTTGGCCTTGTACTTGAAGCCATTGGTTTGAGTCCTACCCTCCAGAGCAGGAGAAAACAAGCAGCCCACGGAGCAGCCCTTGAGATGTTTGAAGGTGGCTATTATATCTTCTCTCAGGTTCCTCTTTTCCAGGCTAAATGTAAGTTTGAGCCCCACAATGGGCAAAGGATTCCTGCATTGCAGAGCGTTAGTCTTGATGACACTTGTGGTCCCTTCCGCTTCTACAATGATGTGATTCTATGATTCTGTACTGCAGCCTAACACAGGGTAGTCCAGGAAAACCTTTAAGGTCATAAGTACACAAGCCTTGCAGCTTGATCAAGGACCCATCTGGTCCAGTATCCTTTTCTCACAGTTGCCAACTAAATGCCGATATGGGAAGGGAACAAACTGGACTTGAGCGCAACACCTGCAAAACTCAACAGTGGGTATTTGGAGGCATAGTGCGTATTTGTGTACTGGAAGAAGCAAAGATCACCAGTGTTGAAGCAATGATTCTTCAACAACAACTTTGTTGGACTGGTCATGTTATGCGGATGCCTGATGATCATCTTCCAAAGCAACTTCTCTATTCTGAACTTAAAAATGGAAAGCATAATGCTGGTGGTTAACAAAAGAGGTTCAAAGACTCTCTCAAGACAAATCTTAAAAAATGTAGTATAAACACCGACAACTGGGAAACACTGGCCTGCGAGTGCTCCAGTTGGAGAACAGCCTTGACCAAAGGTGTCATGGACTTTGAAGACCCTCAAACTCAGGACAAAAGGGAGAAATGCGCTAAGAGGAAGGCACGCTTGGCAAACCATCACCATGATCAACTTCCACCCAGAAACCTGTGTCCCCACTGTGGAAGGATGTGTGGATCCAGAATTGGCCTCCACTTACGGACTCACGTTTAAAACCGTCTTTATGGAAGACATTCTTACTTGGCTATCACCGAAGAAGAAGAAGA
Organism: Podarcis muralis; assembly: GCF_964188315.1. Classification (NCBI taxonomy): domain Eukaryota; kingdom Metazoa; phylum Chordata; class Lepidosauria; order Squamata; family Lacertidae; genus Podarcis; species Podarcis muralis. The sequence continues at coordinate 5,700,799 of NC_135655.1, forward strand.
AGAAGAAGAAGAAGAAGAAGAAGAAGAAGAGGAGGAGGAGGAAGAAGCAGCCTTCAACAGGGGAGATCGAATGCAGCCATCATGGCTGGTAGCCTTTCATAGCCTTAGGCTGCAGAAATCTGATTACGCCAACTAGGTTCTCAATGGTGCATTTTGTCCCTTCCCAACCAGTGCATAGATAAGGCAGTTAGTAGAGCATCTTACCTGCACGCACGAAGTCCCAGGTTCAAGTCCCAAGGGAACCTCCAGGTAGGACTTCAAACGTCCTCTGCCTGAAACAGTGGAGGGTGGCTGCCGGTCTGTGCAGACAATACTGGGGTAGATGGACCAGTGGTCTGACTCATCAGTATAAGGCAGCTTCTTCTGCCCATCGTCAACAGCAGTCAAAGCAAAATAAAAATCATCATCATTTGTTCCCAGCCGTTTATTTACAGAAGGAGCGAGCCAAGTTTGCAGGGCTGATATCCGACCACTGTTTGCCTATCAGCAGTTTCCCTGAGCTGGCATCGGCCGACCCATATCGAAAGCGCGATAGGAAACAACCTTCATTTATTCAGACACTGTTTTCGGAGAAATGGATCTCTGCAAACTGTCCAAATAAACAGGAGGGCTTTGAAGCGCTAATCGGGAGTCATTAGCTTTGTTCTCCGGCCTCCTTCTCTCCCTTTTCCTCGCTGGGCTTTTGTTTCGTCTGACACGATCATTTGTTTTTGGTGATAGACTGGATTAAATTAATTGAGGCTTAGAACAATATACATTTCCTCTTGCAGCTACTTTCTCTGCCAAGGCGATCTTATCAGTCTCATTAGCCTGACAGCTTCCACTTCCAGGGCAATCCTTTTTATGGCAGATATTATACGTCTTATTTTTTTTATTTAAAAAAAATAAATAAATAAAACTACGAATAATCAGAAATCCACCCAAATTGGTTTGCATTTATGTTAATTAGTTATTTAGAAACCCACCTGTCTTTCCTTCCCCTCCTCTACGAATTGTGGACTCATAAGCAAAGTCAGGAAAAAGAAAGGCCCATCACTTCTCCCAGGGGCCACCAAGATCCCTGCAGCGAGCCAGCAAGCAAGATTCGAACACAAGAGCAACTCTTCTCCCCTGTAGTTTCCAGCAACTGGTATTCAGAAGGAATTGCTGCCTCCAACTATGGAGACACAGCATAGTCATAATGGCTGTTGTTGTTTAGTTGTTTAGTCGTGTCCGACTCTTCGTGACCCCCTGGACCAGAGCACGCCAGGCCCTCCTGTCTTCTACTGCCTCCCACACTTTGGTCAAACTCATGCTGGTAGCTTCAAGAACACTGTCCCACCATCTCGTCCTCTGTCGTCCCCTTCTCCTTGTGCCCTCCATCTTTCCCAACACAGGGTCTTTTCCAGGGAGTCTTCTCTTCTCATGAGGTGGCCAAAGTCTTGGAGCCTCAGCTTCAGGATCTGTCCTTCCAGTGAGCACTCAGGGCTGATTTCCTTCAGAATGGATAGGTTGGATCTTCTTGCAGTCCATGGGACTCTCCAGAGTCTCCTCCAGCTCCATAATTCAAAAGCATCAATTCTTAGCCATCAATAGCCCTCTCCTCCATGAATTTTAATAATAATAATAATTTTATTATTTATACCCCACTCATCTGACTAGGTTGCCTCACCCACTCTGAGCAGCTTCCAACATACAGTCATACCTCGGGTTACAGACACTTCAGGTTGCATTTTTTCGGGTTACGGACCACCGAAACCCGGAAGTACCGGAACGGGTTACTTCCAGGTTTCGGCGGTCACGCATGCGCAGAAGTTCTAAATCACGCTTTGCGCATGCGCAGAAGTGCTGAATCGCAACCCGCGCGTGCACAGATGTGCCGCTGCGGGTTGCGAACGTGCATCATGCACGGATCACGTTCGCAACTCGAGCGTCCGCTGTATATAAAAACATAATAAAACATTAAACACTGGGGGGAAAACCTTCCCTATACAGGGCTGCCTTCAAATGTCTTCTAAAGGCTGTATAGTTATTTATCTCCTTGGCTCCAGGGTCACATAACTCCATACCTCCTGACATTTCTCCAATGAAAAGAGGGACGTCCTAAGGAAAAGCGGGACATCCCAGGATCAAATCAGAAACCGGGATGGCTTCTGTAAATCCTGGACTGTCCCTGGAAAATAGGCACACTGGAAGGGTCTGGGTTGGTGATCCTCATGACCCTGTGGGAGCAAGTGCCATAGCTGAACGACCTGCTACCCAAAGGACTTTTTGAACATTGAACAATTCTAGAGATTGCAGCCTTACAAGTACTTGTTCTAATCTTCTTCTTTCTTCTTCTTCTTTGGCGATCACTTGTAGCTGAATAAGATTGTCTTCCATAAACACAGTTTTAACAATGAGTCCGTAAGTGACTGTGGAGGCCAGCTCTGGATCCACACGTCCTTCCACAGTGGGGAGATTAGTTTCTGGGTGGGAGTTGATCACGGTGTGGATTTGCCAAGTGTGCCTTCCTCTTAGCACGTTCCTCCCTTGCGTCCTGAGTTCGAGCGTCTTCAAAGCCCATGACACCTTTGGTTAAGGCTGTTCTCCAACTGGAGCTCTCGCAGGCCAGTGTTTCCTAATTGTCGGTGTTTAGACTACATTTTTTAAAATTTGCCTTGAGACAGTCTTAACAATAATAGGATAACAGCAACATGGGTTTCATAGTCAGAAACACCCCTCCAAAGTCAGGGAAGAGGAAGACCCCTGCATCCCACCTTTCAGAATTTCCCTAGCATTTTCTCTCCCCTTTCATAATTTTCAAGTGCAAATTGATGGAGAAAGGTGGAGGGTGGGGTGGGGAGACAGCGGGAGAAATATTCAGCCCTGCACTACTTCATATGTCAGCAGCAGCTCCCATCGACAAGGACCGTCTGTTCGGTGTTCAAAGTTCCCTCTCACCTTGAGTCACATTTGTGCATTGTAAACAAACATGAAATAAGTTCCAATAAGAGAGGGTTTTTATTTATATATTTAAAAAACACACAACCCAAACAAAATAGAGGAGAGCAGATTTGTTCAGCCAAACTGCACTCACAAAGGTAATCCTGAACTTTCGTCTCTTGTGACTTCAGTTTAAGGTGATGTCATCCATGTGGTGGCATCTGAGTAGTTTTCCAAGAGCCTGACGGAAGGCAAAAAAAGAGGGAGAAGGAGCCTGGGTAGTGGCTGTGCCTTATGAAATGTGTTCTTCATAAATGAACATTGGGAGCAGGTCATGGTGATCTTAGCAATGATACGTCTTGTCCTTGCAAAAGATAGATTTCGACACACACACACCATCATACTGAATTTCCTATGGAGAAAGATGCAGATGGACAGATGTAGAATTGCTTGCAATTCTATGGTACCTGGGTGCAGCATCATAGGAACAGAGGAACTGCCTTTAACTGAGTCAGATCATTGATATTATTATTATTATTATTATTATTATTATTATTATTATTATTATTATTCCTTTCCCCCCCGGACTCAAAGTGGCCCACACAAATGAAAACAAATACAGATAAAATACGAAAACATAATTCATAACAATGAAAAAATGATTAAACTCTAACAGACGTAAACAGGAAGAACTTTCTGACAGCAAGAGCTGCTTGGCAGTTGGAACGGTCTCCCCTGGGAGATAGTAGACTCGTTATAGGGGCGCAAAATTTCAACACCTGGTGCTGCCTCAATACAGCTGCCTGCTTCCATCTCTGGGCTCCGTTGAAAATAGCTTCACCATGCAGACCAGGAAGTGACAATAGGGTACCTTTTCTTTTGTTATCTCTGTGGCTGCAGCCTCCTGGGTGATGTAGACGCCACTAGGAAGTTGTTGGGTTTTTTTGTTTTGTTGTTTTTTGTTTCGTTTCGTTTTTATAACAATTTATTGATTTTCCAAAAATAACAAAAAAGAAACAGAAAAGAAAAAAAATCATAATCAGATTAAACCATAATTTTTGGGTCGTCTTCCCTCCACTCCCCCTCTTGGTTCCATTATAATATACTTGTTTATGCACATCCATAAAACCTTATATGCTTAACAATCCAGTTTTAAAACCATCTTCATCTTATTACAAGTGACTTTTAAAAGTTAATACTAATGTAAAAATCTGTACAGAAAGCTTAAAAAATATGCATTGAAAAATTACCCTTTTTTTGTAATAATTTGTCCTGCATAGTTCAGTACTTTATTTTGCCAATCTTCCTCTTTATCGTCTTCTTCTTTATCTTCTTTGGCCAAGGCTTCTTCCGCTTGCATATCGGAACAAAGTCTTTCGCTCAAACAATCCATCAAGTCCTGTACATCTCAATATCATAACTTCATTTTTTAAAAAACAACAATCATGTCCCACATTTTCTCCAAATCTTTATATGTCTTTCGCCAGGCCTTTTTGATCATTTTACATAGGCACCACATAAGGTGGCAGACGCCACTAGGCAGTTGAATGCGCATGCGCGCTCCATCCATTTACCTCCAATCCTTGGGGTCCCTTCCAATTCTACAAGTCTATGGTTCTGAAACAATTTTAAAAACTATTAAAATACAGATAATAAAAACAGCACAGCATTAATCAATGAGAAAGGCCTTGAAACCCTCTCCAACTGCACCACTGGTTAAAGCAGGGGTCGCCAAGTTTTTGTGGCTTGGGCTGGTTCACGGTCCCGCAGACGCCATTGTGGGCCGGAGTGTGTGTGCGCAAACGCACGCATGCGCAAACGCTATTTCTGGTGTGCCTTCCAGGGCAGAGGAGGTGTGTGCAGCTTCCCATTGGCTGCAGGAACTTCCTGCAACCAATGGGAAGCTGGCCAGCGTCGCAAAAGGCGGTCCCAGCTCTGCACCGCACCGAATTAGCACGGCGCATGGGAGCCGACCGAGCGGGCGGCAGTGGTCCCCAAGTGGGCGGAGGGGGTCCATGAGCCAGTTAAACAACCCCACGGGCTGCTTTTGGCCCATGGGCCTTCGGTTGCTGACCTCTGGGTTAAAGCTCACATTCTGTCCAATAGGTTTTGCCCCACTGACTCAGAACAACCCATTTCAATCCAAATGGAAAACAACATCTGGGGTTTTTTGATTAATGCCATACATGGTTTAGGATAGGTAAAGGTAAAGGGACCCCTGACCATTAGGTCCAGTCATGACTGACTCTGGGGTTGCGGCGCTCATCTCGCTTTACTGGCCGAGGGAGCCGGCGTACAGCTTCCGGGTCATGAGGCCAGCATGACTAAGCCACTTCTGGCGAACCAGAGCAGCGCACGGAAACGCCGTTTACCTTCCCTCCGGAGCAGTACCTATTTATCTACTTGCACTCTGACGTGCTTTCGAACTGCTAGGTTGGCAGGAGCAGGGACCGAGGAATGGGAGCTCACCCAGTTGCGGGGATTCGAACCGCCGACCTTCTGATCAGCAAGTCCTAGGCTCTGTGGTTTAACCCACAGCACCACCCGCGTCCCTAGGTTTAGGATACACTAATGCTAAAGTGGGACGCGGGTGGTGCTGTGGGTAAAACCTCAGCACCTAGGACTTGCCGATCGCATGGTCGGCGGTTCAAATCCCCATGGTGGGGTGAGCTCCCGTCTTTCGGTCCCAGCTCCTGCCCACCTAGCAGTTTGAAAGCACCCTTAAGTGCAAGTAGATAAATAGGTACCGCTTTATAGCGGGAAGGTAAATGGCGTTTCCATGTGCTGCGCTGGAGCAGCTTCGTCACGCTGGCCACGTGACCCGGAAGTGTCTCTGGACAGCGCTGGCTCCCGGCCTCTTAAGTGAGATGAGCGCACAACCCTAGAGTCAGACACGACTGGCCCGTACAGGCAGGGTTACCTTTACCTTTACCTTTAATGCTAAAGTGGCTATTAGACAATGAATCAGAGACATGGAATTCCCACCCACCCACGCACCCAAAAAACCCAACCCTGAGTTTGAGCTCATGCCATCTCAACTATAAGGACAATGTGGGAGCATTTATAATGCCAAAATATATGTCAAATTTATCAGTCCCCAAATATAGGAAGTTTTTATGTTAACCAGATTGAATGTTTTACCTTCTGCACTCGTCCAAGGCAGATATAACAGCTGCCTTTACCGTGACCTCCGTAAACAGTTCATTGCCCCAACCCCTTTTAAAAAAACAGCAATGGGGAGAACTGAAGCATTTTATTTAAAATACCTATTATCAGATAGAAACCCTCTGATGTAGCATCTGCTATTGCTTGCAAGAAAATGATGATCAACCAAGGACAACAAGCCAAGGACAGAGGAGCCATTGCTATTCCGTTTATGAAATCTTGTATTTCGGATGCATTTCTCTTCTTCGCCAGTTCAGTTGGATTGTTTTAGTAACAGGTTACTAGGCAAAGCTCCCTGGCAAACTTATTGCCCTCAGTTCCTGCCCGCACTAGGCATTATCGCATCCACGTGGAAACCACCCATCCCACTGCCGACAGGGCCAGATTTAGGTTTGATGAGTCCCTAAGCTACTGAAGGTAATGGGGCCCTTTATATGTCCAGCTGTCCTTTGCCATGTAATAAACAAAATCTGCCCTTATTCCCTTAAGGGGGACACAAGAGCCCTTATACAGTCCATTGTAGGTTCTCCATCGGTCAGAGAAAATAACAGAGGCCAACCAGAGAATATTGAGAAGCAAAGCAGCTCGTAAGCCTGATCTTTATTGATCTGTTGCAACAGGGTGCTCCCCTCACATGCAGGAAACGAGGAGGACCCAGAACCTAGGTGTGCCCGCCCTTATATAGACATTTTAAATTCCCTGCCCTGGAGCTCAAGACTACCCCTCCATACATCATTCATAAATACATCACAGAAGGGGTGTAACCCAAGACGACCCCCCACAAACATCATACCTACATCACAGAAAAGGCGGTCTACAACAGAAATTTGAATGTTGTTGTTTTTCCTGTCTGCCAGGTTATCTGAGAATGCCTTATTTGATTGCATTTCCTGGTAGTCTGGCCATTCCTTTGAGATGGTGATTACCCAATTGCTGAGACAATAGGAAGTTTCCCTCCCTCGTTGCAGAGAAAACATTTGGTCACCTTGGGAGTCGAAATGGTTTTAGGGCAGTCTTCCTGCGGTGCTCCAGACATGTGGTCCACATATCTATGTACGTGCTTGGTTGGTATATTTATGAACATTTATTATATATATATAAGACCTTAATTTTTTTATTTCAATCAACAGCATATTGTCTCTGTTTTTTGTATTGAATATATGCTATATGGTAATTTATGGACCTAATGGGTATCTCAAGGCATTTGCACATAACAAAATAATTGTTGAACTGAAATACAATTAAGAAGAAGTATATTAATAAAAAGGTAAAGGTAAAGGACCCCTGACAGTTAAGTCCAGGCGCGAACGACTCTGAGGTTGCGGCGCTCATCTCGCTTTAGTGGTCGAGGGAGCCAACATACAATTAAGAAGTATATTAATAGTGAAATAATGATTAAGCTCTAACTTAAAATGGTGTAGGTAAAGGTAAAGGGACCCCTGACCATTAGGTCCAGTCCTGACCGACTCTGGGGTTGCAGTGCTCATCTCGCTTTGTTGGCCGAGGGAGCCGGCGTACAGCTTCCGGGTCATGTGGCCAGCATGACTAAGCCGCTTCTGGTGAACCAGGTTGGCAGGAGCTGGGACCGAGCAATGGGAGCTCACCCCATCGCAGGGATTCGAACCGCCGACCTTCTGATCGGCAAGTCCTAGGCTCTGTAGTTTAACCCACAGCACCACCCGCGTACCGTAAAATGACGTAGGTTTTATTTTATTTCTTATATTTTGGAAATGTACATCCAGTGTTTTTTTCCTTTAAATTTTTTTGGGGGCCCCCAAGAGAGTGGGGCCCTAAGCTATAGCTTGTTTAGCTTATACATAAATCCGGCACTGGCCTCTGTCCTCCTCACTAACCCCAGTCTCTCGCCAGCACTGAAAAGAGGATCAGCAACTGAGTAAGTTTTGCCAGGCCTGGTACTGAAGCCCAAATGTCTGCAGCTTTCCAGGACGAAGGACGAGGGTATTAAAACACCATTAGCTTTGCTGTAAAAACACATCAGCGCTGGACTTCTTTCATCCAAAAGGCAGTTTACAAACTCTGCCTTATCATCCAGGGAATGTTTATCCTGTTGCTCTGTAAGAGCATTCCAGGGAAGGCAACAGTAGCTAATGAAATTAAGCAAGATGCTTGGCAATCGTCGTTTCCTTCTTCTTTTTTAATCCCTCCATTTAAAAGAAGAAGAAGGAAAAAAACCTTCCAAAATTTGAAAGAGTTTAGAGTAACACAAAAGAGTCATTTATGTAAAGCCAGCCATTCTCCATTGAGTTGAAAACTACCTCAGTCGTAATTCAGTAATGGATTTACCTGGCAAGTTTGTTGATCAGTCAATAGATCAATCAAACGTCTCCACCCCCATCGTTCTGTCCAGACACTGAGGTCCAGTGCCGAGGGCCTTTTGGCAGTTCCCTCCCTGCAAAAAGTGAGGTTCCAGGGAACCAGGCAGAGGGCCTTCTCGGTAGTGGCACCCGCCCTGTGGAACACCCTCCCACCAGATGTCAAAGAGAACAACAACTACCAGACTTTTAGAAGACATCTGAAGGCAGCCCTGTTTAGGGAAGCTTTTAATGTCTGATGTATTACAGTATTTTAATATTTTTTTGGAAGCCGCCCAGAGTGGCTGGTGAAGCCCAGCCAGATGGGCGGGGTACAAATAATAATAATATTATATTATTATTATTATTATTATTATTATTATTATTATTATTATTATTATTATTATTATTATTATATTATTATTATTATTATTATTATTATTATTATTATTATTATTATTATTTCTTAGAATATTTATGCATTTTTGTTGCTGAGACCCCCAAGACAGCTAAAAATACAGAGTAACACAATGTAACACAAAGCTAACACACACACACACACACACACACACACACAACCAGGCAGAGGTGTATTGGAAGGAGCATGCAAGAAAGCAAAGCTCTGGGATTCTTTACTTAACAGGACCAATGATGTCATCAGCTTCAGCATCTTTCTTGGCAAAGTGCATGAAGTGATAACGAGGCTTTCAAATTTCCTGCATTTTAGTCTTGCCAACCAGCTGAGTATACTGAATGTGCGAACAGAGGGGGCACATTCACACTTAGCTTATCGCCCCACGCTTTCTGGACACAGCTCCACACTTCAAAGCAGTGGCGTAGCGTGGGGGGTGCAGGGGGGACCGGCCGCACCGGGCGCAACATCTGGGGCTAGGGCAAATCCACGGGTTAGGGGGCGCAAATCCACAGGTTAGAGGGCGCAAATCCACGGGTTAGGGGGCGCAAATTACTTGCCTTGCCCCGGGTGCTGACAACCCATGCTACGCCACTGCTTCAAAGTGCTGTGTTTGAGCGCTTGAGGTATTATGCCTTGTGATTTTCTTTCCTTGCAAAAACCCTCTCTTTAATGCTGAATCGGAACCGACGACAATTTGGGTATGTTCGTTTTTTGCACCAGGAAAAAAAAAGAAGAAGTGCTCAGACACGGTGCTTTAAAGCCTGTCACTCAAAATGTGGCACAAAAAGATGTCTGGATTAGAATTGTTGAGTTGGAAGGGACCCCAAGGGTCATCTAGTCCAACCCTCTGCAATGCAGGAATATCCCTGAGTGGATAAATGTGATTATGCTGGCAAAAACCCCTCTAGCCCCCACTGAGTCTAAACATAGAGTCTCCTCCCTTTTGAAGATCTTAGGATCCGTGCGTCGAGCCTCTTCTCTTTCACCAGGCCTTCTTTGCAAAGATTAGACCCAGAGCTTTTTTAGGGAACATCTCCAAATAAATACAGTGGTACCTCAGGTTACATATGCTTCAGATTACAGACTCTGCTAACCCAGAAATAGTGCTTCAGGTTAAGAACTTTGCTTCAGGATGAGAACAGAAATCATGCTCCAGTGGCACAGCAGCAGGAGGAGGCCCCATTAGCTAAAGTGGTGCTTCAGGTTAAGAACAGACATCTGGAACAAATTAAGTACGTAACCAGAGGTACCACTGTACAGTGGTACCTCTGGTTGCAAACAGGATTCCGGAGGCCTGTTCACAACATGAAAAGAGCACAACCCGTAGCAGCGCATCTGCGCACGCACAGGTTGCGATTTGCCACTTCTGCGCATGCGTGTGTCGTTCATTTTGCGCTTCTGCGCATGCGCGAGCTGCGAATCCCAGAAGTAACCCTTTCTGGTACTTCCAGGTCGCCGCAGGACGCAACCTGAAAGAACGTAACATGAAGCAGACGTAACATGAGGTATGACTATAAAACGTTTTTGGACTTTTCTATGATTTTTTTAAAGCATTTTGTAAAAAAAAACAAACAAAAAAACAACCACCAGAAGCTTTTCTTTTGGAAATTACAGGAACAGAACTACCTAAACTTAGTATGGAAACTTATTCATGTATGCTACTACAGTGGCAAGAATGTTACTTGCCCCAAAATGGAAAGAAGCAGAAATCCCAGCAAAGGAAGAATGGATTCAAAAACTTACGGAATATGCAGAAATGGCAAAACTTACAAGAATAAGAAATCAAGATAACAAACTTTTCATAAAAGAATGGAAATGGTTTATTGAATATTTACAAATAAATTGCAAACAGATAACAACATTGGCAGGGTTATTGTAATCACCTGCAGTTTTATAAGAGTATATATTTAAAGCAGGTGAATAAATAAGCAAATTAAGTTAATTTGGATATGCAGAAAATATAGAAGATAAATTTCAGGAACTGCAGAAAGAGGGGGAAGGAAGTCGAGTTTTGAAATGTTAAAAGAATTTAAAAACAAAATAGAATAAATTGCCCTACTTGCCCTACATCCGGGCTTTCCCAGACATTTCTGCCGATTCAGTGACAATCTGCCCGGATGCCATTTCGCTGCCCGATTCGACCCGGACGTGTCTGGGAAAACCCACCCAGAGCTCCCACCCAGAGCATTTTTACTTTTTTGAATTCTTATGCCCAGGGCCTCCCCACTCTTGCCAGATTTTCTGCATGATGCCCATGCCCAGGTCTTCGTATAATTCCTCCGCCCACAGCCTGGGCACCGTTTGTGCGTACGGCCTGCAAACCACAGACCCCCATCCTCTGCCCTCTGCATGTTCCACACATCCAAACGGGTCATACGAACAGGGCGAAAAGTTTGCCCAAAAACCATAGCAATGCTTATTAGCACAGACACTCACAAATTAGCTTTCGACAGGAACAACATTTCCTTACAGCTCCGACAACAGCAGGTATATTAAAGGCCGCGCCGTAAAGAGCCAAGGAAAAGCTATTTGGGAACTAAATTATCCCAGCTGTGTCCCTTGGATTGAAGTCAACCATATTCAGAAACCACATGCATCAAACCCATTGGCTAAATAGCCTTGTAGACAGGACGTCTCGAGTTTCTATCCAAAGTGGCTATACTCTCTGTTTAAAATAGAAATGCAATTCCTCTCGCCCTGTTTACTTAGCCTATTTACAAATAGCCATTTCTCTCTTTTTTTGCTTCTGTGAAAGGGTTCGCTGAGTTGCTGGAGGGACCCAAACAGAGTTCAAGTTCCACGCACCTTTGGCAAAAATGGGCCCAGATTCCCATCTCTGCAGAGCGACACACACACACACACGTGTTTCATGGGGTTTCGGCACACTTCCGTTTCAGTCTACAAAGTTTGGCTTCCCAGGATTCCTCCTACCGCAGCTCGTATGTGGCATCCTGTTTATAATGCAGATGGCAAGAGTGGCCAATCTTTTCGGTGAGCCTTTGGGAATCGGGGACGGGCTAACGCAATACAGCTGCGCCAAATGCTCGCTTTCTCAAAACTGCAGCTTTCGGAGGAGACAGGATACCGTATTTTTTGCTCCGTAACACACACCTGACCATAAGACACACCTAGTTTTTAGAAGGGGAATGGAAGGGAGAAAATATTCTTTAGAGGGAGTGCTGAGCAGAGCCTGTATGCATCCCAGGCTCTGCTCAGTGCTCCCTTTCACAAGCCACGTGGAGTCAGTGACGGGCTGCCTTTCTCCCTCCTCAGGGAAAAGCCTCCAAGAGCTGCAAACACACTCTTTAAAGGGAGTGCGGCTCTTGGGGGCTTTTGCGGGAGGTGGGGGGAGGGACAGAGGGGCTGAGCCAAAAGCTAGAACAGCAAGAGGGAGCACTGTGCAGCAATCCCTCTCGCTGTTCTGGCTTCTGGGATAGCTGCGCAGCCTGCATTTGCTTCATAGGATGCACACACATTTCCCCTTACTTTTTAGGAGGGGAAAAGTGCATCTTATAGAGCAAAAAATACGGTATTACCTGGAATGACCACTTCCCCCCGCAAGACAGCCTTGGAATGCATATGACAGCCAGAGAAGAATGGCAATGGGATTCTTTGCTGGAAGGTAAAAGTAAAGGACTCCTGACAGTTAAGTCCGGTCGCGAACGACTCTGGGGTTGCGGCACTTACAGGCCGAGGGAGCCGGCATTTGTCCACAGACAGTTTTTCCGGTCATGTGGCCAGCATGACTAAGCTGCTTCTTGCGAAACCAGAGCAGCGCATGGAAACGCCGTTTACCTTCCCGCTGGAGCGGTACCTGTTTATCTACTTGCACGTTGACGTGCTTTCGAACTGCTAGGTTGGCAGGAGCAGGGATCGAGCAACGGGACCTCACTCCCCGACCTTCTGATCAGCAAGCCCTAGGCTCAGTGGTTTAGACCACAGCACCATAGTGAAAATCCGGACAACCTACAGTTTGGATTTTTTTTCATTTTTTAAATGATTTTATTTTTTAAAAAGAATATCACAAGTGGTTGTGTGGAAGAGGGTATGATTGTTGATTTGTACAGCTCAACTATTGTGTACCTGTATAACATAAGAGAGACATCACCTTGCCAACAAAGGTCCGTATAGTTAAAGCTCTGGTTTTCTCAGTAGTGATGTATGGAAGTGAGAGCTGGACCATCAAGAAGGCTGATCGCCGAAGAATTGATGCTTTTGAATTATGGTGCCGGAGGCGACTCTTGAGAGTCCCATGTACTGCAAGAAGATCAAACGTATCCATTCTGAAGGAAATCAGCCCTGAGCGCTCACTGGAAGGACAGATCCTGAAGCTGAGGCTCCAATACTTTGGCCACCTCATGAGAAGAGAAGACTCCCTGGAAAAGACCCTGATGTTGGGCACAAGGAGAAGGGGACGACAGAGGATGAGATGGTGGGACAGTGTTCTCGAAGCTACCAGCATGAGTTTGACCAAACTGGGGGAGGCAGTGGAAGACAGGAGTGCCTGGTGTGCTCTGGTCCATGGGGTCACGAAGAGTCGGACACAACTAAACGACTCAACAACAACAATAACATAAGAGCACAAGACAACCCATCTAGGCCACTGTTCTCACAGTGGCCACCCAGAAGCCTATGGGAAACCCACAAGCAAGATTTGGGCACAAGAGCCCTCTCTCCTTGCTCAGTTCCCAGCAACTGGTTTGCTGCCTCCGACTCTGACTGGCAGCCATTGGTAGGCCTCTCCTCCCTGAATCTGTCTCATACTGTACACTCATAACATATGAATGTACTTGGTTGTGCAGCTGCACAGATTACATCATCATTATCATACCCTGTCCATCTGGTTGGGTTTCCCAATCATTGAATGCAATGTGTGAACACCCCTGATATCGATAAATGTGCAAAAACATTCTCAGCCCAGGCATTCATTTGATTTAGGCTTTTTAAATGTTTTTGTAAAGTATTTTCTTTTATTTGTATCTCACCTTTCTTACATCATAGAATTCAAGATGGAGGCATGGATTCTCAGGCAGCCGCCCATCAATGCACTGACCAGACCAGCTTAGCTTTAGCTTGCTGTTGTTGTTGTTTAGTCGTTTAGTCGTGTCCGACTCTTCGTGACCCCATGGACCAGAGCATGCCAAGCACTCCTGTCTTCCACTGCCTCCCGCAGTTTGATCAAATTCATGCTGGTAGCTTCAAGAACACCATCCAACCATCTCATCCTCTGTCGTCCCCTTCTCCTTGTGCCCTCCATCTTTCCCAACATCAGGGTCTTTTCCAGGGAGTCTTCTCTTCTCATGAGGTGGCCAAAGTCTTGGAGCCTCAGCTTCAGGATCTGTCCTTCCAGTGAGCGCTCAGGGCGGATTTCCTTCAGAATGGATACGTTTGATCTTCTTGCAGTCCATGGGACTCTCAAGAGTCTCCTCCAGCACCAGAATTCAAAAGCATCAATTCTTTGGCGATCAGCCTTCTTTATGGTCCAGCTCTCACTTCCATACATCACTACTGGGAAAACCATAGCTTTTACTATACGGACCTTTGTTGGCAAGGTGATGTCTCTACTTTTTAAGATGCTGTCTAGGTTTGTCATTGCTTTTCTCCCAAGAAGCAGGCGTCTTTTAATTTCGTGGCTGCTGTCACCATCTGCAGTGATCAAGCTTTAGCTACCTGTGCCATACTCTCAAGTTTTCCTGCTTTCTTGCCTGCTTAGTATAATTGTTTCATTCACACAGAAATGAAAATGCCTAAATGTGTATTGCTGGAAAGGGTTTAACAATGGAAAAATTCCATAGCAGTATTCAAAGGGACTCTGAGCTTTAACTGAGTTGATAATTAACTACTGTTTTCTGCAAGCTAAAATGTGAGTGTTTAACCTTAGATCACACGGAATTGCAAATCTGCCATTTTGGAAGCGTGGTAGCTAGTTCTTCGTTCTCAGACTCTATGAAAGTAAGGATGTGTAAATGAAGCTCTACAGACATCTGCTTCTAGGCCTGTTGGAATTATTTCATATCTTGTAAGGTGTTGAGTCAATGCCTTGGAGTGGCGTATGTCTTTTGGAACTGTTTGGGTGTACCATTTGATGTTTCTCCTTTGTTTTGAAGACAGTTCTGCAGGTAAATTTTGCAGAACTAATGGGTCTGGGCAATGCTTTATTTTCAAAAGGAGTTGGTTTTCATGCATCCAGTCACTTCAAACTGGGCAATATTAATATCTGACTTATGAGGAACGGCTGAGGGAGCTGGGCATGTTTAGCCTGGAGAAGAGGAGGTTAAGGGGTGATATGATAGCCATGTACAAATATATAAAAGGATGTCACATAGAGGAGGGAGAAAGGCTGTTTTCTGCTGCTCCAGAGAAGCGGACACGGAGCAATGGATCCAAACTACAAGAAAGAAGATTCCACCTAAACATTAGGAAGAACTTCCTGACAGTAAGAGCTGTTCGACAGTGGAATTTGCTGCCAAGGAGTGTGGTGGAGTCTCCTTCTTTGGAGGTCTTTAAGCAGAGGCTTGACAACCATATGTCAGGAGTGCTCTGATGGTGTTTCCTGCTTGGCAGGGGGTTGGACTCGATGGCCCTTGTGGTCTCTTCCAACTCTATGATTCTATGATTCTATGATTCTGACCTTCTGTCTTAGCTCCTTCCTGCTCTGGAATAGATTTTGCAGATGCAGACGAGCACACACACCCCCGCTTTGCCAGTGTTTCTCTGGACATAGACCAGCCTCCCCCCAAGCTCAGCATGGCTCATGGGAACTGCAGTCGGGTGAATCTGGGGGGCACCAGCTTGCAGAAGACTGCTGCAGACTAAATCAGGTTTGCTAGAAACTCCTCCAACCCAACGAACATTGGGTGCTGCCGATCAGCGATGAGCATCTCAAACTGAATATTCCCAGCATTTCGTTTGAAAGCAGAACGGAGTTGAGATGTTTATTTTGTAGACCTGCCACCTGGCCTGGATTTTAAAGCTCAGAGGCTCGCTTAGACCATCAGCTTTAGCTTCCCATCTCTGTTCTGCTCCAACACTACTCATAATAATATTTAAACCCTGACCTTGCCTGGATTTACGTTCTGTCGGAGACACCTGATCCTCTGCCGTCAATTACCCAGTCGCATGACAATGCTCCAATGTGCCTTTAAAGTTGCATTTTTCTGCAGGTTTCTTTGAGCATTGTTGCTGTGGTTGTTGTTTAGTCGTTTAGTTGTGTCCGACTCTTTGTGACCCCCTGGACTAGAGCACGCTAGGCACTCCTGTCTTCCACTGCCTCCCGCAGTTTAGTCAAACTCATGCTGGTCGTTTCGAGAACACTGTCCAACCATCTCATCCTCTGTCGTCCCCTTCTCCTTGCGCCCTCCATCTCTCCCAACATCAGGGTCTTTTCCAGGGAGTCTTCTCTTCTCATGAGGTGGCCAAAGTCTTGGAGCCTCAGCTTCACTATCTGTCCTTCCAGTGAGCACTCAGGGCTGATTTCCTTAAGAATGGAGAGGTTGGATCTTATTGCAGTCCATGGGACTGTCTGGTACCATCTGGTTCCTGTGAGGGTGGGTCAACCAAATGGGCCCACTACTCTTATTTAACTAGCTGGTGATGATGATGATGATGATGATGATGATGATGATAATGATGATGCTGATGCATTTATATGCCACCCCCCTGACTGAGTTGCCCCAGCCACTAGGGGCAGATACAGAGAATAGTTCAGAATTCCAGTGCAGCTGGCTCTGTTCTCCCTTCAAGGCCATCTTCTTCTGAATACCATTTGCTGGGAGTTGCAGTTGAGGAGAGTTGGCTACTGGGCATGTAGGCAGCAGCGGAGGAAGTCTCTCGGGCACCTGGGGTAGCATGCCCAGGGACTTGGCACCCATGGGGCATGACACCCATAGGAGTGAGGCACAGCACCCATAGGGGTGGCACGGCCCGTGTCTCCCCTAAGGGCGCCGGGCACCCCATCCTGTCCCTGTCCCTATGGGTGCCATGCACCCCGTGTGACATGGGGTGCACTGCACCCATAGGGACAGGTTGAGCAGGCCCCACGGCGAGTGCCATACGCCATCTTGTCACACACCCCCATCAGGGTGGCACCCGAGATGGACCGCACCCCTCGCACGCCCCTTCATATGCCCCTGCATGTAGGATACTGGAATTCACGGGCCTTTGGCCTGATGCAGCAGAGCTCTCCTCATCCATTTACTACCCCTCATTCTGCACCGCCGCTGCCACCTTTCAGGTATGGTGATTGTTGCAACCCAGAAAGGGCTCTGCTCCTTCTCCACATGACAGATTGCACCCCTTCTGTGGTTTCTTAGAAGCACGGCTGCTGTCATGCCTTCCAGAGCCAGTGTGGTGCAGTGGTTAAGAGCGGTGGACTCGTAATCTGGTGAACTGGGTTCGCTTCCCCGCTCCTCCACATGCAGCTGCTGGGTGACTTTGGGCCAGTCACACTTTGAAGTCTCTCAGCCCCACTCACCTCACAGAGTGTTTGTTGTGGGGGAAGAAGGGAAAGGAGAATGTTAGCCGCTTTGAGACTCCTTCGGGTAGTGATAAAGCGGGATATCAAATCCAAACTCTTCTTCTTCTTCTTCTTCCTTGCGAAAGCAATCGGAAAGAGGCTCATGTTTTTAAACTCAGACTTCCAGCAGACCGCCTTGTCGATCTTGATGAAAAGCTGGGTTGTTTCCAAAGAGGAGAAGTCCCCGTATAGATAGCCATGCACCACTCAGCTTTACCAGTGCTGATCCCGTCCTGCACACGCCCATCTCGCAGTTATTTTGGGCTTCCGCTGATGCAAACAATTATGCTCGCTTTTGGATGTGGCAAAGCCAGTTTCCACTGCCAGCCCATGTCTAAAACCTTTGCATCTGGCGAGAATGGAATGTTAGAAGACTCGGGACAGATTTTCAAAAGCCCTTCTTCCTCATGTGGCGCATAATGCAACTATGCAGTTGCTCTGGTGGGCACCAAACTGGGTGGCATAACCTGAGAACATAGGAGCCAACTCCTAAGGGCTGTGGGGCTTCAGCCCCTACAATAAAATATTTGATGGGGCCACCCCACCCACCAAGTTGATGGGCATTCCCATTCAAATGGTGTGTGTGCACTGCGTCATGTGGGGCAGGGCTTACCTGGGCCTCCACAATATTTTATTCAAGCTGGCATCCCTGCTTGGGATTACTGCATTGCAGGATGTTCCCTTCCAAATTCTACAATTCTATGGTTCTGTATCTGCATTAACCTACATTCCTGACTGACTTCTGCATTCTGCAGGAAAACGATTGCAGTGGGGGCAGGAAACTTGCGCCAGTTACAGAGGTGTTTTTTTGAGCTGAGGCATTTCCCATGTCACCATGGAATAAAAAGGAAGTTTTGCTAGAACACCCACAGCTGAAGCAGCTACCATCAGTTTCTTCAGAACTGATGTATAGGCTAGGGTTACCAGGCGTCCCCGTTTCCCAGGGACAGTCCCCGGATTTGCGAATAAGTCCCCGGACAAATTCCATCCCCGGAATGTCCCCGGATTTCATCTAATGTCCCCGGGAAACGCAGTCTCAGCAGCCCGGAGCAGTTGGCTCTGGCTGGCTTCAGAAGCTGCTGGGAAGTCCCCATATGATGGCGGTGCAGGGGCTCTCAGATGCAGTTTCCGGGCTGCCTCCACCTTCCCTGACCCCAGCAACTCAGCTGTGAAGGGAGGCTTCATGCTGTCTATCCGAGCAGCCTCCCAACTCCTACTTGCGTGCAAACAGGAGGGGGCAGGGATCTCTCAGTTAGGCAACGGGAAGCCTCCCTTCCCAGCTGAGGGATCCCTGCCCCCTCCTGCTTGCACGCAAGTAGGAGTGGGATTGGAGCTGCTCCGAAGGGAAGGAGGCACCGCGCTGCCCAAGCCTCACCACCGCAGCTCTCGGCCCTCCTTCTCCGCCTCCCATGCCTGACCCACGGCACACCGCTTCCCCACCACCACCACCGAAGAACCAACAACTCAGGGGCTGCCCAGGCTCATGAGAAAGGAGATAGAAGCTTCAGAGGAAGGGGAAATGTGGCGGTTGAGGTCAAGGCGGCAGCATCAACGTCCTGAACATGTAGATTGATTGACTGATTGATTGATTGATTGATTGATTTAATAATAATAATAATAATAATAATAATAATAATAATAATAATAATAATAATAATAATTTATTATTTATACCCCGCCCATCTGGCTGGGCCTCCCCAGCCACTCTGGGCGGCTTCCATAGAAACCAAAAATACACTAAAATATCACACGTTAAAAACTTCCCTGAACAGGGCTGCCTTAAGATGTCTTCTGAATGTCAGGTAGTTGTTATCGCTTTGACATCTGGTGGGAGGGCGTTCCACAGGGCGGGCGCCACTACCGAGAAGGCCCTCTGCCTGGTTCCCTGTAGCTTTGCTTCTCGCAATGAGGGAATCGCCAGAAGGCCCTCGGCGCTGGACCTCAGTGTCCGGGCAGAATGATGGGGGTGGAGACGCTCCTTCAGGCATACTGGACCGAGGCCATTTAGGGCTTTCAAGGTCAGCACCAACACTTTGAATTGTGCTCGGAAACGTACTGGGAACCAATGTTATATGGTCTCAGCGGCCGCCCCCAGTCACCAGTCTAGCTGCCGCATTCTGGATTAGTTGTAGTTTCCAGGTCACCTTCAAAGGTAGCCCCACGTAGAGCGCATTGCAGTAGTCCAAGCGGGAGATAACCAGAGCATGCACCACTCTGGCGAGGCAGCCTGCGGGCAGGTAGGGTCTCAGCCTGCGTACCAGATGGAGCTGGTAAACAGCTGCCCTGGACACAGATTTGACCTGTGCCTCCATGGACAGCTGTGAGTCCAAAATGACTCCAAGGCTGCGCACCTGGTCCTTCAGGGGCACAGTTGCCCCATTCAGGACCAGGGAATCCCCCACGCCCGCCCGCCTCCTGTCCCCCCAAAACAGTACTTCTGTCTTGTCAGGATTCAACCTCAATCTGTTAGCCGCCATCCAGATTTTTAAAGTGTCCCCAGATTTATTGAAAAAATCTGGTAGCCTTAGTATTGGCATACCTTTTCCCCCAGGTTTCTCAGACTGTGCTCCCCCAAATTCCTGTTTTTATACCTTTTTACTGCAGGTTTTAGGTTGCATTTTTATTATGATTGCAGTGCTTTTGGCTTTTAATGTGGTGTGCCGCTTAGAGTTTTGTTTTTTCTTTTGTTTTCTTTATATATATATATATAAAAGCAGTTTATAAATGTTTTAAATAAACATTTCCTCAGCACTCTGCAGCTTCCCTGCCTTCCTGGTCTGAAAACAAAAATCCCAAAGGAGGAGTCACCTCATGACATCTCTCCCCACCTCCCACCCACCCCCGGGGCTTTAACTTAAGTGAGGGAGGTGGATAATGGAGCGCTTGAGATTGGTGTGTTCGCTGGTTCCATTTTTAAGCAAAATCCTTCCTTTTCCTTCTTCTTTAAAAAAAGGGGAAAAGAACCCCACACTGATTTCTTTAACAGTAAGAATACTTTGTTTTAAATAACAAATGAACAGCTGTCAGGTGGGTGAGGCAGTCTCCCTGGTTTCCGGCACTTTCAGGAAAGCCCAAGCTGAGGATGTCACAGGGTTTTTGGGAAGTGAAGGCCGAGAAGGCGGCCAAATCTGCCAAAGAGATGACTTGGAAAACAGAAGCAAGGATGCTTGCAAACCCCCTCGGCCACCTCAGCAAAGGGATGGCTGAATCCGTTATTATCCAGTACTGAGTTCATTTCTCCATATTTGGATTTCAGTTTGCTGTCCGAAGTGAATCTGTCCATGGAGGCACAGGTCAACTCTGTGTCCAGGGCAGCTGTTTATCAGCTCCATCTGGTACGCAGGCTGAGACCCTCCCTGCCCGCAGACTGTCTCGCCAGAGTGGTGCATGCTCTGGTTATCTCCCGCTTGGACTACTGCAATGCACTCTACGTGGGACTACCTTTGAAGGTGACCCGGAAACTACAACTAATCCAGACTGCGGCAGCTCGACTGGTGACTGGGAGTGGCCGCCAAGACCACATAACACTGGTCTTGAAAGACCTACATTGGCTCCCAGTATGTTTCCGAGCTCAATTCAAAGTGTTGGTGCTGACCTTTGAAGCCCTAAACGGCCTCGGCCCAGTATATCTGAAGGAGCGTCTCCACCCCCATCATTCTGCCTGGGATACTGAGGTCCAGCGCTGAGGGCCTTCTGGCGGTTCCCTCATTGCAAGAAGTGAGGTTACATGGAACCTGGCAGAGGGCCTTCTCAGTGGTGGCGCCTGCCCTGTGGAACACCCTCCCATCAGATGTCAAGGAAATAAACAACTTTCTGACTTTTAGATGACATCTGAAGGCAACCCTGTTTAGGGAAGTTTTTAAAGTTTGATGTTTTATCGCTATTATTATTCTGTTGGGAGCCACCCAGAGTGGCTAGGGAAACCCAGCCAGATGGGCAGGGTATTATTATTATTATTATTATTATTATTATTATTATTATTATTAACTTTATTATTAGCTATTTAGAAAAGTTCACATGATAATTCACCTACATTTTAACGCAAATTTCACATTTTCCTTCTCCATTTTGCCCGAGACGTGCATTTTTCTCCAAGAAACATAATGCATTTCCGCATGCCATTTTCGCTGACATGTGCATTTATAACATGTGCATTGAACCCGGGAACATGCATTTTTATACTCATTCCTCGGCTGGAAAATCACTCTGCAAAATTCGGCAATGTGTGAATTTCAAAGGGTGGCTGTGTTACAGTGCATGCACTGCTTCAGAAAGCACAGGTTAAGTAGCTTCGCCTTTAAATGTGACCTGAATCAAGTTCCCATCCCTAATCTCCACCCCACAGATACATCCCACCCACAACAGTTCCAAAGAAATTTTCTCTCCCCTTTGATGATGCCCAGGAGCCACAGGTAAGAGCTGAGCAGAGACCAGTGATGGACAAACCACCCCAGAAGGAGCTTGACATGACCCTAGCCAGAAGTACTGCCCCTCCTCTAACACCCTGTGCACTGCACCAAGATGAATACCCATAATTAAAATGCATTTAAAAAAATTCCATTCAGACACTAAAATAGGTAAAGGTAAAGGGACCCCTGACCATTAGGTCCAGTAGTGTCCGACTCTGGAGTTGTGGCGCTCATCTCGCTTTATTGGCCGAGGGAGCCGGCATACAGCTTCCGGGTCATGTGGCCAGCATGACTAAGCCACTTCTGGCGAACCAGAGCAATGCACAGAAATGCTGTTTACCTTCCCACCAGAGCAGTACCTATTTATCTACTTGCACTTTGACGTGCTTTCGAACTGCTAGGTTGGCAGGAGCTGAGACCGAACAACGGGAGCTCACTCCGTCGTGGGGATTCGAACCGCCGACCTTCTGATCGGCAAACCCTAGGCTCTGTGGTTTAACCCACAGCACCACCCGCGTCCTAGACACTAAAATAGTCTTCCATAATTAAGATGTGCAGCAAAACAATCCCATTCAAACACGAACGTGTGCAGAGGAGGGCAGTTAAGATGATCAAGGGTCTGGAAAGCAAGCCTTATGGGGAATGGTTGAAGGAGCTGGGTATGTTTAGCTTGGAAAAGAGGAGAAAGGATAGCCATCTTCAAATATCTCAAGGGCTGTCACATGGAAGAGGGAATAAGCTTGGTTTTTTTCCTGCTCTGGAGGGTAGGACTCGAACCCATGACTTCAAGTTGCAAGCTTGTTTGTTTTTTTGTGCTCTGGAGGGTAGGACTCGAACCCGTGGCTTCAAGTTGCAAGCTTGTTTTTTCCCCTGCTCTGGAGGGTAGGACTCGAACCCATGGCTTCAAGTTGCAAGAAAGGAGATTCGGACTCAGCATCAAGAAGAGCTGTTAGACAGTGGAACGGTCTCCCTCGGATGGTTGTGGACTCTCCTTCCTTGGACGTTTTTAAGCAAAGGTTGGGTGGCCACATTTCATGGATGCTTCAGCTGAGATTCCTGCATTGCTGGGGGTTGGACTAGATGACCCTGAGGGTCCCTTCCAACTCTACAGTTCTATGATTCTATGGTGTCTTTTTGTAATGCAATGCCTTTTCTCAGAGAAAGTGCTTCCAGACATTCCTTTCCCTCCACGTCACCTATAGAGAGCTCCGTGGGGTTTTATTTTTCCTATCTCCGCTCGACCCCAGAGCGAGACGAGAGACCACCTCGTTCTCTGAGCTCCTCAAAGCCTCACGCGCATCACCTGCCTTCCTCATTACAGACAGCGAAGCAGCAGGGAGGCTCTGCAACATGCTCGGAGGGGAACGCGTTTTCCAGGCCCGAACATCTGGGAGTTGCAGCACACAAAACATCCTGGGTATGTGTGATGTTTGCCCTGGGCCCAGCTGCTGAGCCAGCCACCTACGGGAGGTGGTTATGGAGGAAGCAGTTTGAAAGATGTTAACAGGAGGAGGAGGAGGAGGAGGGAAGCTGGAGAGCTGTTGTGCTCGACTCCCGTGCCAACAGGGTTGTAACTGGATTGGTATGCAGCAGGGAGAGAGAATGAGAGATAGCCGTCTGCCCTGAAGGCTCACACACAAGCACACACTTTCACCAGACCCCCATTACAGATCCTTCAGGAATCACACATTGTGCTTCAGAGCTGCCTAGCTGGCTTGAATCGCATTCCTATCTCGTCCGCCTTTTCCTTTCCAGCAGTGGTCTGGTTGGGAAGCCTTCTCGGGTTTATCCTGAGCATCCAGTATTGTTGTATTAAATTTGTATACAGCCCTATACCAGCAGGTCTCAGAGATAGACTGTCTCAGAATATGGCTGTTCCACTTAGCTCTCGTGTTGAGAAGGATGCAGGTGGCGCTGTGGTCTAAACCACTGAGGCCCTTGGGCTGGCTGATCAGAAGGTCTGCGGTTCGAATCCTGCGGCGGAGTGAGCTCCCGTTGCTCGGTCCCAGCTCCTGCCAACCTAGCAGTTCAAAGCAGGCCAGTGCAAGTAGATAAATAGGTACCGCTGCGGTGGGGAAGATAAACGGTGTTTGCATGCACTCTGGTTTCCGTCACGGTGTCTCGTTGCACCAAAAGCAATTAAGTCCTGCTGGCCACATGACCCGGAAAACTGCCTGTGGACAAACGCCGGCTCCCTCGGCCTGAAAGTGAGATGAGCGCCACAACCCCATAGTCACCTTTGACTGGACTTAACTGCCAAGGGATCCTTTACCTTCGTTGTTGTTGTTGTTGTTGTTCTTGTTGTTGGGTCACCTAGCGTCAGGGCTGGTTCAGATGCAGGTCAGCACCCAAGATCCAGAGGCAAGCAGAAAAGTCAGCTCTTTATTCAAGAAAGCAGCATGCAAGGCAGCAATGCCTCCGAATAAGACTGGGTGCTAGGAAACAGGTGCCAGGACTGACAATCTGCACCTCCTGCTTCCCCCTATGTCTCCTTCTCCTCAGCCCTCCATGTCCTTGAAGAGAAGTGAGGAGGGGACCTTAGCACAGTAGGAACGGCCAGCTCCATGGATGTTTCTGCAGTCTCTGGTCCTTCCTCCTCTGCTTCATCTCCTGAGTCTGCACTTGGCTCTTCTTGCTCACTAAAGCCTGTTGTCTCATCAACATACAACCATTCATGGCCCACTTTACCTCTGGCCTGTCCTCAGTTTCCCACCACCATTCCCCGGGCTTTTAGACTTCTTCCTCTGGGACTTCCCAAAGGGGGTTCCCTGGCTGGTTTCTCCCACCACTCCTCATCATCCTGCCAGTCCCCGACTCCTAGCTGAACCCACAGCTAAGAGCCAGCGTGGTGTAGTGGTTAAGAGTGGTGGACTCGTAATCTGGCGAACCAGGTTCACTTCCCCACTCCTCCACATGCAGCTGCTGGGTGACCTTGGGCTAGTCACACTTCTCTGAAGTCTCTCAGCCCCACTCACCTCACAGAGTGTTTGTTGTGGGGGAGGAAGGGAAAGGAGAATGTTAGCCGCTTTGAGACTCCTGAAGGGGAGTGAAAGGCAGGATATCAAGTCCAAACTCCTCCTCTTCTTTTTCTAAGACCAATTAAATGGAGAATGGCAGGTGACCTCGCTTGACCCCAAGCAAAAGCCGCACCCTGTCACCTTCCGTGAAACATGCTCCCTTCCGGCAAGATTGGTTGACTAATGTTAGTATGGAGTAAGCTGTTTTGGTCCTGAGGTGGTCACCAAAGTTCAGGAGAAGAAGCCTTCTTCTTTTTCATGCTTTTAACGAGTTGTTGAGTCACCAGCCAGTGGCGGGAGTTCAAAAGCAGAAAGGAAACTCTGCACTGGGGAACTCTGTGGTCTTTGCCAAGGCTGCCAGATGCAGGAATCGGGAAGAGGGTTCCCTCGGCTTCTAAGCAAGCGTTGAAAGCCAGGAAGCAAGTGCCAAGTCCATGTCCTCCACAATCGAAAACGACTAGAAAGGAACGAGGAGACCATCTGGAGATGTTCTGAAGCATGGAAGAGGAGCCCTGATGGGTCGGAAGGGCAAAGGTCTAGCTAAGCCTGGGGACCTTGAAACCTGGGGACTCCAACTCCCATCAACCCCAGCCAGCTAGGCCAACAGTCAATGATGGGAGCTGTGGTCTAAAACATCTGGAGAGCAAAAGGTTGGAGAAGGCTTTGTCCATTTAGTCCACCACCTTGGTTCCAACAGATGTTTCCAGGGTACCCACTATGCTTTCAGGAAGGCTGCTGGGGTGGAGTGGAGTAATAGAATAATAATTTATTATTTATACCCCACCCATCTAGCTGGGTTTCCCCAGCCACCCTGGGCGGCTTCCAACAGAATATTAAAATACAAAGAGCACACACCAGTTTCATTTCCCATCAACCCACTAAGAAATGCTCCGTCAGGGTCATGGCAAAAAATTAAAACGGGAGCTCAGGGCAGCTGCCCAAGGTTCTTTAGGTCACCAGGGTAACCACATACCTGCTAGAGCCAAATGGCAATATCTTCAACCGCAGCAACTTTGATGTTGGGATGTGGACAGTGGCCTTTGAGCATTTTGGCATGTGCTATATCACAGGGATGTGGGACGCGGGTGGCGCTGTGGGTTAAAGCCTCAGTGCCTAGGGCTTGCCGATCGAAAGGTCGGCGGTTCGAATCCCCGCGGCGGGGTGCGCTCCCGCTGCTCGGTCCCAGCGCCTGCCAACCTAGCAGTTCGAAAGCACCCCCGGGTGCAAGTAGATAAATAGGGACTGCTTACCAGCGGGAAGGTAAACGGCGTTCCGTGTGCTGCGCTGGCTCGCCAGATGCAGCTTGTCACGCTGGCCACGTGACCCGGAAGTGTCTGCGGACAGCGCTGGCTCCTGGCCTATAGAGTGAGATGGGCGCACAACCCTAGAGTCTGTCAAGACTGGCCCGTACGGGCAGGGGTACCTTTACCTTTACCTATATCACAGTGAGAAATAATTGGATCTTACTTTATTCATTTATATCCCGCCCTTTCTCCCAAAGGAGCCCAGGGTGGCAAACACCTAAATGACAAAGCCAACGAAACTTCTATTTAAAAATAAAAATAAAAATTCAGTTTTTCAAAAGAAATTTACAAACATGCAAATAACAAGGAAACAAATCACATACATTCCTAATACACATATATTTGACTTCCTCCCCCCCCCCCCTTTTTGTGGTTTCTTTCAAATTTAAATGTTCATATAGTGGTACCTCGGGTTACATACGCTTCAGGTTACATATGCTTCAGGTTACAGACTCCGCTAACCCAGAAATAGTGCCTTGGGTTAAGAACTTTGCTTCAGGATGAGAACAGAAATCGTGCTTCGGCGGCGCGGCAGCAGCAGGAGGCCCCATTAGCTAAAGTAGTGCTTCAGGTTAAGAACAGTTTCAGGTTAAGAATGGACCTCCGGAACGAATTAAGTACTTAACCGGAGGTACCACTGTACTGCATTTTCCACACTACTCCATCTTTAAATTATTCTTTAGTTTCTCATAATAATCTGTTTAACTGCTAATCGTAAGTTAGACCTGCTAATGAACTTATTTGCACACATTGGTTTTTCAAATATTCCACAGATTTTCCCCAACCTTTGATCATTTTTTTCTCTCCTTGGTTTCTTACTACACCCGTTTATCTTGCCATTTCATCATAATCCATCGGTTTTATTAGCCATTCTTCCTTGGCTGGTACCGCATCTTCTTTCCATCTCTTGGCAAAAACTGTTCTAGCTGCAGTTGTGGCATACATAAAAAAAATTATTCGATCTTTTGGTTTCTCACTGCCTACCATCCCTTCTGGATTTCGACTGGCAGACTGCTAGCCACTGAACCAGTTTTATGGTCCTGCTACTTATGTGTAAAGCCCTAAGTAACTCTGGACCAGGTTAGGTTACCTGAAAATCTGTCTTCCCCTCCATTGTCCAGTAAAGGGATTAAGAGCAACCAATGGAAGCATTTACTTTTGCTACAACCTGGTGATTATTTGCTTGCAGTAATGTGGAGGTGGGATCAGGGCTGTCTTAAGCATATCTGGCGCCCTGCAGAATTTGGCGCCCCGTTCACTCAGTGCCTCGCTCACTCAGCGCGCTTGTTCGGTGTTCCCTGGACTCTCGCCTGGCGCCCTCCAGACCTTGGCGCCCTGGCGCCCCGCGCCACTATCCTCAATGGTTAAGACGGGCCTGGGTGGGATTGTTCACTGGTGACACTGGTGTTGAGGAATGCCCTCCCTGCTGAAATACGAGGGGGCCTCATCCGTATTGGCATTCTGCCGGCTCTTGAAGACACACCTGTTGAGGCAACCTGAACTTCAGCTGTTTAAACAGCTCTTTTAATTGTTTTAATTGTCATGCTTTTTCAGCCGGCATGTCTTGTCGTAAATTTTAATTATGGATGTTCTTCCTGTTTTGACAGAACAGTTTTATGGTGTGTTTTAATTGTGTGTGCATGTTATAATTGATTTTATATTGCTTAGAAGCCATTTGGCATATGAGTGCTATATAAATTAGTCAGGATTGATGGCTTCTTTTTATTGTTAACATTAGCTGATTTTTTCCCCCTTTTTGTTGTATTTGCAAAATTGTGTGTGTGTGTGTGTGTGTGTGTGTGTGTGTGTGTGTGTAATTTGCAGTCTGCTGGCATAAAAAAAAAAGTGATCCCGAGCCAAAAAGTAAAAAGATCCCTACAATTTCTAATGGAGGTCACAGGGGTTCAGTGTCAACACAGTTGTGCTGGTTAATTGAAAACATCTGCAACATGATATGATGGGCACTGGCTTTCCCTATTGCTATCAGCTCAGCTTGGATTCATCCTGCACAAAAATAGGAGAAGGCAGCCTTCCTTCCCCCAGGTTGGTGCCCTCCATTTGTTTTGGTTGAGAACTCCCATCAGCCCCAGCCTGCACAGCCTGATGGGAGTTGCCATCAAAAACATCTGGAGGGCACCAAGCTGGCGACGGCTGAGATACTCTCCCTTGAGAGGTTGTGGACTCTCCTTCCTTCCTTCCTTGGAAGTTTTTAACCAGAGGTTGGGTGGCCATCTGTCAGGGATGTTTTAGCTGAGATTCCTGCTTCACGGGGCATTGGACTAGACGACTCACGAGGTCCTTTCCATCTCTACAATTCTGTGATTCTTTGGGGAAAATCTGCGCAAGTTTCATCAATCAAATTTTGCCCTCCTGCTAAGAAGCAAACGCACAGTTGATCTCCTCCTTTGATTTAAAATAGCCCTTTCCTTTTGCAAAAATACAGTGACTGCAATAAGCCGCAACGCTAGCCATTCTCGGATAATCTTTGGCGAACGATCATCACCTGGCGTTTTGTGTGTGTGTGTGTGTTTTCCCTCCGAGGCAAGAGTCAAGGAGAGCGAGAGACAAACCGGGAACATCTTGGTGAGCAAACACGATCGCAGCTGTGTCAGGGAACGCGCTGCCATAAATCAGGCTGTCAAACCCAAAGCACACACGATTCTCTCCCTGACTCTTTCTCCCTTTCTCTTCATGTGTATCATCCTGCGGTTTCGGCCTGGTGACTGTTATGATTTCAAACAAAGTCCTTCATGCTAGAGACGCAACCTGGAATGCGGGCAGCCTGTGGGGAGATCATCAAATTCAGAGTAGAGCACCCCACAACGACCAGGGATTTGGGGGGCAAAGAGGGGAGGGAGGCGAGGCGTTTCAGGGGCCTATTGCTCTGGTGTGCAGTGGGGGAGATTTGAGAGCCGACCCTCGCATGGCTTTCAATGTTGGGGACAAATTAGGTGGCGGGTGTAAATTGGAGAGAGGAATAAGGAGACAGCTTCTCCCTTAAATCTCCCCACCCACTCAAGTTGTTGCCTGAATATCTCTCTCTCTCTCTCTCTCTCTCTCTCTCTCTCTCTCTCTCTCTCTCTGACACACACAGCCCAGCACATCCTGGAGCCAAACGCCAGATTCTTTCCTGCCTATCATGTAAACAAACGGCCCAGCTGTTTTCTGCTAAGATTCCACTTTTTCAAAACTTGGGCTCTCTTGTATAAACTCCGATGTAATGGTATTTAAAGTGTCATACACAATAAGCGTCTAATCCCAGTCAATAAATCGCAGGTGGGTTGCAGCTGGGCTCGCTTTCGGGACTGCGGCCAATCTCTTTCTGAGGCAGGCCGCCCTCCAGGTGGGTTTCTCGGGCCAAGATGCGTGGCAAACTGGGCCGGGAGGAGGGGAAGGAGTCTTCTGCCAAAGATCAGCAGCAGGGCAAAGACCAAGTCAAGGTACGCCGTCCCCATAGCCGCCTGAGAAGGCTCTCGCGTGGGAGACCGGTGTTGCATGTGTTAAAGGTGCATGCACAAAGATCCCTGTTCAAAATCTCCCCTCAGTCACAAACACACAAGGGGGCTTTAGGGGAGTCAGTGGTGGAGAACCTCTTGGTCGTGGGGTGAATGTGGTCCCCCAGGCCCTCCCCGCTTGGCCCACAGTGTGGCTTGACCCAAGTCATGACCACCTGGGCACCACCTGACATTGTATGATGTCAGGCACAGGGCAAATGGGGAAAGGAAGGTGTGAGAGTAGATTTGAAAGCGCATGCTGGCTGCAGGTAGAATCAAAGAACCTGTCACGGTCCGGTTCACGGGTGATCAACTTCCCGGCTGGGAACGTCGGGACCAAGGGCAAGATGGCAGGGTGGGAGCAGGAACGGGAGTCCAGGAGTCAGGAAGCCACGGGTCCGTGGAGCGCAACCCGAAAGTGCTCAACTTGAAGGGTATTTATCCCAAGGTATGACGGTACAGTGGTGCCTCGCAAGGTGAAATTAATTCGTTCCGCGAGTTTTGTCGTCTTGCGATTTTTTTCGTCTTGCGAAGCACGGTGTCGGGAAAGTTTTGGAAAAGCTTCAAAAATCACCAAAGTCTTTAAAAACCTCAAAAAAGGCTACCACACCGCGTTCTATGAGTTGCTCCTCGAAGTCAAGTCGCAACTGTATTAACGGTGTTAAGAAAAAGGAAACAAACTTGCAAGACGTTTCCGTCTTGCGAAGCAAGCCCAGAGGGAAAATCGTCTTGCGAAGTGGCTCAAAAAACAAAAAACCCTTTCATCTTGCGAGTTTTTTGTCTTGCGAGGCATTCGTCTTGCGAGGTACCACTGTAATATGTTCCAGGGAACCAAAGCAGATGATTGGATTGCTTTAGAGTGTTCAAGATAGACTTGGGACCAGGATAACAAAACCTGAGGGCAATTCC
Source organism: Podarcis muralis (assembly GCF_964188315.1). Lineage (NCBI taxonomy): Eukaryota > Metazoa > Chordata > Lepidosauria > Squamata > Lacertidae > Podarcis > Podarcis muralis. Next base: position 5,731,243 of record NC_135655.1, read on the forward strand.
ACCATAGGTGGAATAAGGTCCTTTAGAGAACAGAGCCCCACCAGCAGTCCTGTATTAATTGCGAGGCAGTGTGAGACATCTGCACAGGTGAATCGTTGGCATCTGTCTCAAGGGACAATGGAGGGGTGAAGTCTAAGCATTGCATTACCAGCAGCAAAGTAACCTCTCCAGGGCGCAATCTGAACAGTATGTATGGAGGTTCTGGGCTGCCCAGAGGACAAGACCCCCTATTGGCCTCGCTAAGGTGGTCCAAGGCAAAGCAGAGCAAGACCTTTGGCACCAGCTTGGCTGCAGGAGTTGCTGGAAGGAGACGTACAAGGTTTCTTGGGGACTCCACTCTGCGTTTGTTTAGGGTTTACTCCTTAGCCTTTTCTTCTCCCGAAGATATCCCATAAGGCAGCCGAGGTTTAGGACCAGTGTTTTCCTTCTCTTATATGGGCTACTCTCACAGTTTGATGAACCCCACCTGCCCCTCACTTCCCTCTGCTGCTTGTGCAGAAATTGCCTTCTTGGACCAACTCTTGGTCTCGTCCGCTCAATCTGCCAGAGCCTGTCTTCGCATGCAAGGGAAGTCCCTAACTCACAATGCTGTCCAGGGTTGTAAAGACTGCGGAGAGAATAATTGGGCACACTCTTCCCACCTTGGATCAAATCTATGCTTCCAGGTATCATAAGAAAGCTGCAGAGATAGCGCAGGATAGTGCGCACCTCGGAAATGATCTCTTTCAGCTTCTGCCTTCTGGAAGAAGGTACAGGGTTATAAAGACTAGGACTAGCCGCCTGAGAAACAGTTTCTATCCAAATGCGATTTTGGTTTTAAACGCAGTGTAAGGAGTCTCTATGGGAGTATATTGTATTTTAAAAATGGGGTATCAGAGTTTTTAGGGGGCTAACCAGGCTGGGATAGCTGGGATAGCAGGCTTGTTGGTTTTGAATGTCTTATATAGATTTGTTCCAGTAGCACCTTAAAGACCAACTAAGTTAGTTCTTGGTATGAGCTTTCATGTGCATGCACACTTTCGTGCATGCACACGAAAGCTCATACCAAGAACTAACTTAGTTGGTCTTTAAGGTGCTACTGGAAGGAATTTTTTTTGTTTTGACTATGGCAGACCAACACGGCTACCTATCTGTAACTTATATAGATTTGATTTTTTTTTTCAATTTCGTTGTTCTGTATGGGACAATGACAATAAAGATTATCGTATTGTATTATCGTATCGTATCGTTTGGCACCCATCACCTGGTTTAGCCCACCTGTTAAAGCCGTTCCCAGGGTGTGGCCACTGTCACATGCTAACAGCTTTTAGGAGGCACAGGTGAGAGCTGAGTGTTCAGGGGACCAAAGATGGACAAATAATGACAACAATTTATCACATACCCTGCCCATCTGACTGGGTTGCCCCAGCCACTCTACAAACCACCCCAGAAGAAGTTTGACATGTCCCCTACTACAGGTATTATCCCTCCCTGAACACCCTACACATCCCACAAAATAATAATAATAATCATAATAATAATAATAATAATAATAATAATAATAATAATAATAATAATAATAGATGCAGGGGACACTGCAGAAAAGGCCCTTGTTTCATCAAGGGAGGAGAGGTGTTTGCAACCTTCAACTTCTCTTTTGTCTCCTCCAGATACGCCTCTCCGAGAAGTTTTCTCACTTTTGAGATTCCAGATGTCTAACTGGTCTTCAAACTCCAGATCTGATCATTTAAGCACCTTCCCTAGCCGGGAGACACTGAGTTTGGAAGTCAACTCAGGAAGCCGTGTCACGGTTGGAGGGACATCTGCGAGGCATTTTGAAAAGTTACATTTGAAAGCCGTTCCTCCCGGGGTCAGCGCAAGGTGCACTGTGTGGAGACTTGGCTGAGATGGGAGGCAGGTGGGGTCCTGGCTGTCAGCAGGCTGCTCTCTTCATCCCCGTCCACGTTGGCCGCGCTGATAAATGTGTCTGGCAACTTCTCCAGGGATTTTGCTTGACCCGCATTTCCGATTGATCTGTGGGCGAGAAAGGCTCTTTTCATCTCACCCGTGAACTCAAAGGACTTTGCGAAGCCATATCTCTCTTGGCCTCATTCTTCCCAGTTTTAATAGGGGGGTCATTCGTCTTCATCCAGTGAGGAGGCATCTGTAGCCCAAGGGCCACAATACCTTCTGGGGGCCACCAGTACATTTCCATTGACAGCCTCGGAAAAAGCAGGACATCCAGTTTTTCCCCACGAGAGCACGGCGGCCTAATTGTTGTTGTTGTTGTTTAGTTGTGTCCGACTCTTCGTGACCCCATGGACCAGAGCACGCCAGGCACTCCTGTCTTCCACTGCCTCCCGCAGTTTGGTCAAACTCATGCTGGTAGCTTCAAGAACACTGTCCAACCATCTCATCCTCTGTCGTCCCCTTCTCCTTGCACCCTCCATCTTTCCCAACATCAGGGTCTTCTCCATGGAGACTTCTCTTCTCATGAGGTAGCCAAAGTATTGGAGTCTCAGCATCAGGATCTGTCCTTCCAGTGAGCACTCAGGGCTGATTTCCTTCAGAATGGAGAGGTTTGATCTTCTTGCAGTCCATGGGACTCTCAAGAGTCTCCTCCAACAGCAGAATTCAAAAGCATCAATTCTTCGGCGATCAGCCTTCTTTATGGTCCAAATGTCACTTCCATACATGACTACTGGGAAAACCATAGCTTGAACTATACGGACCTTTGTCGGCAAGGTGATGTCTCTGCTTTTTAAGATGCTGTCTAGGTTTGTCATTGCTTTTCTCCCAAGAAGCAGGCATCTTTTAATTTCGTGGCTGCTGTCACCATCTGCAGTGATCATGGAGCCCAAGAAAGTAAAATCTCTCACTGCCTCCATTTCTGGCGGCCAAATTGCTCTCATGCAATTTCAGGCCAACATCTTGCCCCCCAAAGCAAGCATATATATTTTTCAGGTCCAAGATCTCAAAGTGTCCCAGAATGGGGTTTTTTGGGCTCCATGCTCCACCAAGTGCTTTTTCAGCTATGTGATCTTGCAAGGTGTCCCCAAATGCGCGTGAGAATTTTTTAAAAAAAATATTAAAAATTGACACGTCAAAGATTAGCCTGTGCTGGACGACAGCTCTTTCTTGTGTGTCAGTTCATACTGAGCTGATAATGGTTCTGAAAAGAAGCTCGGGTTGCGAACGTGATCCGTGCGGGAAGCAGATCTACAACACGCAGCGTCCACAAACCACAACGGCGCGACTGCGCATACACAAAGTGCGCTTTAGCGCTTCTGCGCATGCGCGACCACCAAAACCCGGAAGTAACCCGTTCTGGTACTTCTGGGTTTCGGCGGTCCACAACCCGAAAAAAACACAACCTGAAGCATCTGTAACCCGAGGTATGACTGTACCACAAAAGAAAACATGCCACAATATTGTTGCTGTCACAAGACTCTTCTTGTGTCAGACTAAGACAGCTGGAGCCAGTGTGGTGTAGTGGTTAAGAGCAGTAGACTCGTAATCTGGTGAACCGGGTTCGCTTCCCCGCTCCTCCACTTGCAGCTGCTGGGTGACCTTGGGCCAGTCACACTTCTCTGAAGTCTCTCAGCCTCACTCACCTCACAGAGTGTTTGTTGTGGGGGAGGAAGGGAAAGGAGATTGTTAGCCGCTTTGAGACTCCTTAAAGGGAGTGAAAGGCGGGATATCAAATCCAAACTCTTCTTCTTCTAAATTTTATTCGACTGCAACCCCTCCTCACTATTTTCCCAGGATTTCCAGTTGAAACGGCAAGGACTAGAAACTTGGTTCCCTTTCGATTTTTTCAAACGTGAGTCAATGCAATACGGCATGTGCTCTCCCGTTAAGGACATATTCACAGCTATCTTGTGTACACACGACTCCTTCAAAGAGGTCCGTCATCACGTACAGAGCTCTGGAATGTCCACCAGATTTGTGAGCTGCCGCTGATGATATTGATTCATTGCCCCGAAAGCAATTAATAACCCTCAGCTGCTCAGTCCCCCTATTTATTGGGAATGATTTGCAATAGCAGAGCAAGAGTTTGTGTTTTTTTTCACATGGAATCAGTTTAATTAATCACACTGTTTGAACAGCTGGGTTGACCATGTATTTATACGAGAGTTCAGCGCTCTGCGAAAACTTGTCGAGCCCAAATCAAAATAATACAACTGGGCGATTAATCACGCCTCTCTCTCCCCCCCACCCCCTCTTAAAAGAGGGGGGGAAATCGTTCACATGTTAATGTCTTGTAAATTAATGCTCCTCAGTCTGAAACCAGCCTTAAGTTACTGTGCGCAAGATAAAGCCATCAAAAAAAGATTTGGCTTTTGACGCAAGAAATGAGCACTCAGCTCTCCTCTAAGCTGACAAGAGGAAGATTTCCAGAATGAGTGCCATTTATGGGGTGAGAGGAGGAACATTCCATCCCTCTGGGGTTTTTTCTTTTCTTTTTAGAGTGAGGAAAAAAGAAAGAAAAAAGCGAGTGAGAATGGACAAAAAAATAGATGATGATGATGATGATCACCGCTGAAAACCTTACATTTTTCCTTACTGGAGAACCAGTGTGGTGTAGTGGTTAAGAGCGGTGGGCTCGTAATCTGGTGAACCGGGTTCGCTTCCCCGCTCCTCCACATGCAGCTGCTGGGTGACCTTGGGCCAGTCACACTTCTCTGAAGTCTCTCAGCCCCACTCACCTCACAGAGTGTTTGTTGTGGGGGAGGAAGGGAAAGGAGATTGTTGGCCGCTTTGAGACTCCTTCGGTTAGTGATAAAATGGGATATCAAATCCAAACTCTTCTTCTTCTCCTTCTTCTTCTTCGTGTCTTGTTTATGTAGTGACCGCTCCCCACATTAAATGGGGGGCGCCCTTTGCGTGGTCGCACGCAGCCCCCTGGACCCTATGCGGCACCATTAGCACAGGCTTGGCTTCGCCTTCCGCAGGTGGGATACCTGGAGGTCTCCGCCTACCTCAGCCAGTTGCCCAATCCCGGCTGGGGAGGTGTTGCCAAGGTGATCAGGCCAGGTAGGGGGAGGGACTACCTGCCCACACAATAGGGGGAGAATCTTACCTGGGGATCGTCAGTTGGCTTCAGAGCTTCTCCCACCCTAGTTAAGACTTCTTTTGCAGGTTAACCTTTTCTCCACAGGTACACGGGCGCTGCTACGTCAAGGTTGCTGTTGAAGGGCTGGAAAGGAATTCCGCTGCATTGGCAGGTTTGCCTTTCCTGTAGCAAAACGTCACAACTTTGGCGGTATCAGGCCTTGGGCGGAATCCTTTAGTCTATCTTCCCTAAATGGGGGTGGGTGTGTAGCGGTGACCCACGCCCCCCTTCTCTTTGCAGTGGCGATACCAGGGTTCCCCGTTAAAGGGGTTGTTTTGAGGGGAGGGTTTGGCCATACGCCTAGAGGTTGTCATTGCTCTCCCCTGCGACGGTGGTGTAATGGGGGCGAGCTCTCTCTGCTTGGACATATGTTCTCCAGGGCCAGCCCATCCCCCACACACACTGGATAACCCTGATGTTCCCCAGATCCCCGGCGGGGGACTGGGAGGGATAAACGCCCAATGCCTGAGCCAAGGTCTACCCACATCTGAAACATAATAAAGTTGTGGCCAGTTTTAATCCCATAGCACGTTGTCTTGAGTTGCTATTCCACACGGGGCCACCCAGGTTTGGGGGACTCCGCCTCTTCATGCAATCCAGTGCTTTCTCCCAAAACTTAGCAAATGTGGATGTTATGTACTGAGTTGAATAGAATCCAAAATGCTTGCAGTCTGATTGGTCCTAGAACAATAGGATTCAGAATGCAGCAGTCTGATTGGTCCTAGAACAATAGGATTCAGAATGCAGCAGTCTGATTGGTCCACAGGAGCCACCCAATCCAGCTCCAGGTGGAAGTGAATCCGCAACCTGATTGGCCTACAGGAGAATCCCGGAATTAGCCAATCACGTGGGGCCCATTGTGTAAATAATGTACATAAAGCAGACATTCTGGGGGAACTTCCATTCCTCCTCACTGCTATGAGATGAATAAAGAGCATGAAATCCACTCTCAACTTTGAGTATATTTCAGTGGGGCACAGTAAATCATTATTTCCAATAAGAACTGCCCATATTACATCACCAAAGAAGAGCTCCATTAGATAGTCCTTTCTCTTACAAACATAAGGGAGTCCAATCCCACCCTTCTGTGTCTGAAACTACAAAAGTTTCTGCCCAGCTTCTTTTCCTGAAGCAAAGCACTGGGCTGCTGTGTCATCTGAGAGGAGCTTGTGTTTTAGGGATCTTGACTCCAGGATCTAAAAAAACCTGGCAGCTTAAGACCAGGGTTGTCTCCTGTGTCGTCTCAAGTTCCACAAACCTGAGAAACTGGATGTCAGAGCCTTAACAGACGTGCCCTGAGATCAGCCGTGATGTTCTGCGCTCCCAAAACTGTGTGATATTAATATCTGCAATAGTCTTTTCAAGTGGTCACCAGGGGTCATAATGACGTCAGGTGACTGGCAGGAGGGCAGCCCTGAACACCTGTCAAAGTTCACCTGCAGGGGATGAGGGAAGGAAGGATCTGGCCCGTCAATCAAATCTCCTTCCCCAGCCCTGGTCAAGTGGCATGCACTTCACAGGAATCCTTTGCCAGAGTTACTATCTAAAGTAAAACACACACAGGGTGTCTGCTGGCCACTAATATCCAGGACCAAAAGAAAAGTCAGGATAACCAGCTGCCGGTTTTACAGTGGTACCTCGGGTTACAAACGCTTCAGGTTACAGACTCCGCTAACCCAGAAATAGTACCTCGGGTTAAGAACTTTGCTTCAGGATGAGAACAGAAATCGGCAGGAGGCCCCATTAGCTAAAGTGGTACCTCAGGTTAAGAACAGTTTCAGGTTAAGGACGGACCTCCAGAACGAATTAAGTTCTTAACCCGAGGTACCACTGTACTTGCAAGATGTGCATTAAATGCAACGCTGAATTAAAACGATACAGGTGCAATTAACAAAAAACCTCTCTCACAAATAGGTAAAGGCATAGCTGTCAACTTTTCCCTTTTCTTGCAAAGAATCCTATTCAGAATAAGGGAATTTCCCTTAAAAAAGGGAAAACGTTGACAGCTATGGGTAAAGGTAAAGGACCCCTGGACAGTTAAGTCCAGTCAAAAGCTAGGACTATGGGGTTGCGACGCTCATCTCGCTTTCAGGCCAAGGGAGACAGCGTCTGTCCGCAGACAGCTTTCCGAGTCATGTGGACAGCAGGACTAAACCGCTTCTGGCGCAACGGAACACTGTGATGGAAACCAGAGTGCATGGAAACGCTGTTTACCTTCCCACCACAGCAGTACATATTTATCTACTTGCACTAGCATGCTTTCGAACTGCTAGGTTGCCAGGAGCTGGGACAGAGCAACGGGAGCTCACTCCATCACGGGGATTCGAACCAACGACCTTCTGATCGGCAAGCCCAAGGGGCTCGGTGGCTTAGATCACAGAGAGCCTGTGCTCACCCAACAGAAGCCCTGCTTTGCGCCTAGATGTGGCATGGTGTGGCCTGGACTGGGGATCAAGTGCCTATTTGCTCGCTTTGACCAGGTGATTTCTGCTTGTTTCCAAGACTCTAATGTTTCTACGCTGCAAATAAATAAGGCCATCAGGAGGCAGTCCTGGGGAGAAGAGTCCGCCTGGCCCAGTCCTGTCTTCCTGAGCGAGTGTCGGGAGAGGACTCTGCTGCAATTCCCTTCTCCAGCAGGAACAGCCGCTTCACCTTTCCACTGGTGATTTTTGAAAAGGAGCAGATGTTCCCCCTGTAGCTCCTTATTGGCTCTAATCTCTTTTTATTCTTTGATCCTAACCCCACTTAAAAGAAACCCCCTATTTAGGTCCTCTTGGGTGGTCCTCACGGACAGCTTAGTTAATTCCAACCCCCCCTTGTTACAGCTTTCCCAACGCACCAGCCGGCCTGTTTTGAGCAACCAAAGTTAACCCTAGCCTACCAAAACAATAATTTCTGGTTTTTTGCAGGGAGAAGGGCAGGGCTGCTGGGGCTGCCGTCTACTTCCTCTTGCAGATAACCTGGGTTTGGTGGGTATTCAGCTGGGAGTCGGCTAGGAGCAAGGAGAGCGCAGGCCGAGGCGAATATTTCCCCAAGCAGCGCCGAGAAACACACCAGCAACAGCGGTTGGGGATGCTCCCAAACGTATTTGTTGAAAATGGAATCATTTCAGCTCAACCATAATAATGTTACAAAAGTCAGGGGCCAATAATAATAATAATAATAATTTATTTATACCCCGCCCATCTGGCTGGGCTTCCCCAGCCACTCTGGGCGGCTTCCAAAAGAATATTAAAATACTATAATACATCAAACATTAAAAGCTTCCCGAAACAGGGCTGCCTTCAGGTGTCTTCTGAAAGCCTGGTAGTTGTTGTTCTCTTTAACATCTGGTGGGAGGGTGTTCCACAGGGAAGGCGCCACTACCGAGAAGGCCCTCTGCCTGGTTCCTTGTAGCTTGGCTTCTCACAGTGAGGGAACCGCCAGAAGGCCCTCGGTGCTGGACCTCAGTGTCCCACGCTCTGCAAAATCCCACGCTCTGCAAGAGTCTGGGTTACCAGGCTCTCACGCAAGGCCAGTGTTCTTTTGCAGATTTGAGACATGGTGGAGACTGTCGTAGCTTTAAGAAATATGGTTAATAATAATAATAATAATAATAATAATAATAATAATAATAATAAATTTATACCCAGCCCATCCAGCTGGGTTTCCCCAGCCACTCTGGGCAGCTCCCAACAGATTAAAAACAGAATAAAACATCAAATATTAAAAACTTCCCTAAACACCTATTTACACCCTCATTCTGCATGGAGGGAGTCCAGATCTTACAGCATGGTCATGTCAAGAGGGGCTTTCCCTCCACAGCAGCGCAGCCAGCCTTCAGCCAGCCTGCCCAAGATGGATCCCAGTCTCTCTTCTTCCTTCTTCTTCCCAGAGCACCCAGCTAAAAACTTTGTTTTCCTGTCACCTCACACCCAGTGACCCTGACAGTGTCAGCACGTAGCCTGGTTAGAAGCATGAACATCCTCAAAATATCCTCAAAATGGATATTGTAGAACTGGAAAAGCTGAGCAACATGGTATTATATCTTTGTCTTCCTAAGTTGTTATGAAAGTGTTAATGTTTTGCTATGTTTTACGCAAAAAATAATAATAGTTTCTTTGTTCTAGGCCATTTTGGGCAAGATTTATTTGTGAGAAAGCAGCATACAAATAAACCGAATAAATGAATGAATGAATGAATGAATGAATGAGAGACTGGATACCAAAACGATCAAAGAGATGGAGCAAATCCTCTATGAAGAAAGGCTGCAGCTCTTGGGACTTTGTAGTTTAGAGATCTTTACTTTTTTGAACTTCCTTGTGTTATTATCTTCCTTAGTGGGTTGTGCAAACAGCTGTCCCGAATAATGCTTTCCATGGCGTAGCATCCACTGGAGGTGAGTTTGTGGAACCAAGAAGGCGATGGCCCCCAAAAAAATTGGGAACCACATGACCAGAGAGAAAACCAGGAAGCAGGTAGTGGTAAAGAGGGAGGACCATAGGGGAGTGCGATTCCTAGAGAGATTATTTTCCCCAACGGGTCTCCAAAATGAGCCTTGTACTGGGATTTTGACCTCTGGGTCTTGCCAGCCTCCACTCCCAACGCCCTGACCCACCTCCCAGCCTGGCGATGCAATAAATCCATTGTACTTGGTTATACCTCCCCACAGCCATTGTTCCTTCTTCCGTTTATTTACCGAAGAATATTCATATTCCGTAAATCCCCGGCTGTTTATCCCCCTTGATTATTTTGGCACAGCGAGCTCGGAGGATATTTGCTTTGCTTCACAACGAGCCCTTCTCTTCCTTGCAAAAACAAAAGGCGGCCGGGGTATTTGTTAATGTAGGTCCGTTCTCCTCAAATATTTATACGGATTCATATGAAGAAGATTAAACGTTTGCAATGTTCGAGTCGCGCACACACACAAAGAGATGTGCGTGCATACACTCACACACCGTTGCAGGCAGAGGCACATGTTTGACCCAGAAGGGAGACTCTTGAGATTTGCCTTAGCAAATGTGTTGAGTTTGGACACACACACCAAAAAGGGGGGAGAGAGAGAGAGAATGAAATGAGAGAAAGAAACTCTTGGCCTTTGGTGAACTCTCTTTGTGTTGTGGACGCCAAAAATTTCATTTCAGCATGACCTTAGAATAGTGATACTTTTAGCATTTCCTGGTATTTGGAGGGAAGGAATGTTTTTATTTGAATGCAGATGTCATTTGGTTTATAAGAAGGATTTGGTAACATGTCGATGCCAGTTCTACACTTATCCCAAATTTCCTGAGACGGAGGGAGAACATATGTTAGATCTCCCTGTTCGATGGAGAGGGAGCGAAAGAGAGAGAGATCTAGCTCTGCAGAAGCCTCCACTCTAAACATTGTGACTTTGTACAATTTACAAAATGTTTCATCTCCATTAACAATAAACCCCTTGACCCGGGTGGCTGCGTTTCAGGGATGCTGCGCTCGGAGAGGGAGAGGCGTAATGGGTGAGGAGGATAAATGGAGAGGGTCGAAAGGTTAAGGAAAACTGTTTAATTATTTCTCCGGCGCATGGGCCAGGGGGAGGCTGGCCGTACATGCCTGGTGCCCCCCTCTTCCTCTCCTCTCTCCTCCCACCCCCCTCTCCCCCTCGCAGGGTGGCTGAGTGGAAGGAATCCATCCAGCAAAGGCGGAAAGCAGGTTGCTCACCAAAGCGCCCAGCTGTGTTTATGAACAAACAGTCTCTGGGCTCTCTTCCGTCTCGGAACCTCTCGGTTCCCTGGGCTCTCCACTCCCTGCCAGGGAAGGATCAGTGCCAGGCCAACGGCATCTGTTTGGCACAAATAAAGAAGTCTAAAAGAATGGAAAGGGGGGTAGAGAAGGGAAAAAAGAAAGTCTTCTGATTCGTGACCCTGAGAAAAAGCTGCTGCTCTCGTTCGGGATGTTTGGGTGTTTGGGAGCCGCTGGTGTTTGTGGAAAGGAAACCTGTGGCCACATGTTGCTGGTTCAACATGTATGCGCCTCAGCAAGAGGCTGGGTGCCCACATCTGGGTGGTGGCAGCAACAACAGCAGCCCTTTCCTCTTCTCCTCCCTGCTATTGAGGGAAGAAAGAGGAGGAGGAGAGAATCATAGAATTGTAGAACCATAGCTGTCAACTTACAGATTTGAAAATAAGGGACCAGCCTCTGTTCCTGGAGAGTAGCATTTGTTCTACTGCTCTCTTTGGAATGGAAAGCACATGTTCTCTGCCCTGCCATTTTGGGATTTCTGCAGAACTGAAACGCCATCCCAAACACATTAACCCTTCTACATTGTCAGGGTGACCCAGAAACCCACAAGACTGGCAGGAGCGGGGACGTTATTTTCATTTTTCAAAGCATCCGTGTGGTCCATCTTTTCCCCATTATTAATCTTTTGAGGAATCGTTTCTCGTTCTTTCGCACTCCTTCATCCTTAAAGCGTGGGATTATAGTCACCATATTATACAGCAAACTACTAAGGAGCTGCCCTAGAAAATGTTGCATAAATGGTATTTGACACCAAGGAAGTTGCCCTTGAGAAACCTTAATCTTTCCCCCAGTGGTGGACCTATGTTTTGGGGGGACCCGGAGCTTGAACTGTTATGGGGGTCTCTCAACAACCAGCAACAAAGTCTAGATAAACCACTGTTATCTTCTTCAGTTGTTCCTTGACAGATCACCACAACTTTTCCATGAGATTGCATTTTTGGGTATCTGTTTTAAGTACTTTTATTAACTCATTGTTATTCCTCTAGGGTCTTGACCTCTGTTAAAAAGAGGAGAAGCTTCATCAGATTTAAAGTAGATCTTCCCTTGCTTTCCCCTGTATGTTAGAGAAGGTGTGGTATGATCCGTACAAGCATCCACATGTGATGGAGTTGGAAGTAGAATATGCCAGATCTGTGACATCTCTGGTCAACAGATGCATCCATCCCTGATTCTGGTTCTCCTGAATGTTGTCTCAGGTAGAAATCCAGGTCTTAATCATAAAGAACTGTTGAGCCTCTCAGGCAGTGGTAGTTCATAGAATCATGGAACTGTTGAGTGGGAAAGACTCAACATAAAGGGGAAGTGCCTTTAATCATTTTTTTCAATGCATTATAAATTATTTCCCAATACTCTTTTTACCCTTTTACAGGTCCACCACATACGAAAGAACGTCACATATCTCTCCATCCACATGGTTATCTTGAACATTGACAAAACTTTGGGGCAGGGAGCAGGGAGAAAGAAGTGTTTATGCAAGACACCCGACTCAGCACTGACGCAGACAGACTTTAATGCCATTTCTCCTGTGTGGCCACGTAAGCTTGGAGCAAGCGAGTGGAAATGGCCGGGACTCGCGATTCCAGGACAACATGTCTGCGGACAGATGAGAAATCCATGCTCGGCGCACACCCACTAAGACTTGGCTGATAGCAAACAAGAGCCATCCCCTTACACGGCAGAAGGAAGGCACGACTCCCAAAAGGAAGACTTCCAAGGAAGTCCTATATATATATATATATATATATATATATATATATATATATATATAAACTGCTCTTTGTATCTGCACAGAAGTGTACAGAGCCTGCCTGGAAACAGTTTCAGGGTTTGACAGCCTCAGTGCCAGATTATTATTATTATTATTATTATTATTATTAATACCCCGCCCATCTGACTGAGTTTCCCCAGCCACTCTGGGTGGCTCCCAATCAAGTGTTTAAAACAATACAGCATTAAATATTAAAAATTTCCCTAAACAGGGCTGCCTTCAGATGTCTTTTAAAGAGAAGATAGCTGCTTATTTCCTTCACATCTGAAGGGAGGACATTCCACAGGGCGGGCACCACTACCGAGAAGACCCTCTGCCTGGTTCTCTGTAACCTCACTTTTCGCAATGAGGGAACCACCAGAAGGCCCTCGGTGCTGGACCTCAGTGTCCGGGCTGAACAATGGGGATGGAGATGCTTCTTCAGGTATACTGGACCGAGGCCGTTTAGGGCTTTAAAGGTCAGCACCAACACTTGGAATTGTGCTCAGGAATGTACTGGGAGACAATGTAGGTCTTTCAAGACCGGTGTTATATGGTCTCGGCGACCACTCCCAGTCACCAGTCTAGCTGCTGCATTCTGCATTCTGTAGTTTCCGGGTACCTTCAAAGGTAACCCCACATAGAGCGCATTGCAGTAGTCCAAGCGGGAGATAACCAGAGCATGCACCACTCTGGCAAGACAGTCCGCGGGCAGGTAGGGTGTCAGCCTGCGTGCCAGATGGAGCTGGTAGACAGCCGCCCTGGACACAGAATGGACCTGCGCCTCCATGGACAGCTGTGAGTCCAGAATGACTCCCAGGCTGCGCACCTGGTCCTTCAGGAAAACCTTTCTCTCTCTGCTTTCACCATGCAACACATAACATTATAAACGTCCATCTTGCCACTGGTTATGCACCTTTTCTCTAAACTTCACTCACCGTGCTGGTTAGCCATGGTGAGAACGAATGCTGGATTAAATGGGCCTGATCCAACAGGGCTTTTCTTATGGGAACATGGAGACGTTGTCTCCACCTGCCAGAAGACCTCTCCCCAATTTGCAGATTTTCTTTCTTCCATTTGCCTCATCCACATCTTTGAAGAAAGGGTTCTCGTAGTCCCAGGCTTTCCAAGATGGCGGGGCAGAAGTCCACGGCTTCTGATGGAAAACAATAACATCCTTTCTAAAGTCAACTTGCTATTCTTAACCAATTAGTTAGGGGTAGGTGGGTATGTATGAATGCAAAACAATTTGAATTTCCTACTCTCTATAAAAAAATCACCAACCCCCAAATGACACAGAGCCATGAAAGCCCATCTCATTCACAGTGGGAGATACTCCTGCCTGGTCATTTGAAGGGAAAGTCAAAAAGCACGTTTGGGTTTGTAATTAGATCTTAAGTGATTATGAAATTTGGGGGGAACTGGTGTTTATGACACCTGCTGGCTTGGATTTCCCCCTCCTGCTGGGGGGAGACATCAGAGTAATGAGCTGCAACTTAAATTAGCTGACCCCTCCTTGACCCACGGCTGACCCACTCAGGACCATCCGAGTCAAAAGAAAGTGGAGGCTCTCCCAGTTGCTCGCTGAACCGAAGAAAATATTTTCCCCTCTTCGACTTTCAAGCCTTCTTTTCTGTTGCTTTTGCATTTCACCTTGGAGGGAGAGGGGAGCGAGCGGCTGTGTGGGGGGGGGGGTTGGGGGGGGCGTTTGAAAAAGCTGGAGAGGTTTAAAAGCCACAGGTGATGTGATCTGTTAAAAAAAAACCTGGATTTCGACATCGGCTGCCTGGAGCAGATGGGAAAGCGATCAAACCGCTCGCCCTGTAGGTGGAAACATCTTTGCTGAAGTCATTAACGCTCCCCAAGAGGGATACTACCTGTATTGAAGGCAAGCAAATCATTTTTCTTGCTGCGATTTGATATTGAGAAATAACAGGAGGGAGATAAGCTGTATACCAGCATAAGGAGCTGTGTGTGTGTGTGTGTGTGTGTGTGTGTGTGTGTGTGTGTGTGTGTTGGCCCTACTAGGAATGAGACACATTGTAAAGGAAGGGGTGTTGCAGTGAAGTGCTGGGGAGGTGGCCCCAAGGTGCACCCAAAATACTCAACCTTTTTCAGCCGGGGGCCGGTTCAGCGTCCCTCAGACCAGTGGGCCGTACTGTATTTGGGGGGGGGGTTGGGAAACTGTGTACATGCAGCTACTCACACAGAGTCAATTAAGGTTTGGCAGACAGCCAGAAGGCAATCTGAAGGAGTAGGTCTGCCTGGTGATAACAGAGACATGGAGACCGCTCCCTGATTGGTCAAGCTCTCTCAAAGGGGTGATAATTAATGGCCTACTAACTGGTAGTTCTGGGTTCAGAGTTCTGTGTGTCAGTGAGTGTAGGAGTTGTGAGTCGTGTCAGAGAGAGCTAGCAAAAGATCCGTGTTCTGCTCCTGTAAATAGTCCACTGTATATAATAAATGGGACGCGGGTGGCGCTGTGGGTAAAAGCCTCAGCGCCTAGGGCTTGCCGATCGAAAGGTCGGTGGTTCAAATCCCCACGGTGGGGTGCACTCCCGTTGCTCGGTCCCAGCGCCTGCCAACCTAGCAGTTCGAAAGCACTCCCGGGTGCAAGTAGATAAATAGGGACCGCTTACTAGTGGGAAGGTAAACGGCGTTTCCGTGTGCGGCTCTGGCTCGCCAGAGCAGCGATGTCACGCTGGCCACGTGACCCGGAAGTGTCTCCGGACAGCGCTGGCCCCCAGCCTCTTGAGTGAGATGGGCGCACAACCCTAGAGTCTGTCAAGACTGGCCCGTACGGGCAGGGGTACCTTTACCTTTTATATAATAAACACCTAACTGCAAGTTCCTGGTTCCTGCTTCGTCTATCCTGTCTGCAGCCAAGTCGCCAATTGCTTCCGTGGATTCTGTGTGTACTCTGCTAGGTCTTGCTAAGGTCCTGCAACTATTCAGAAAGTTGTGAAACACCAAATAGGTTTTACCAATAGGTTATGGACTGCAGATTGGCGCAGATTGGTTGCAGCGAGTCCTGAAGCAGTGGACGCCTGGGTTAACAGTCTCCCAGATTCCTAGCGTAGGAGTTGGCGAGGACTGGCCGGAGATGATCAGCAGTAGCTGTGTCGTGTGTGTGTGTCGACGCCAGAAGCTGACCCAGCAAGACCTGCGTGTCCTGGGTGTTTGGACGAATTCCTATGCCCCACAAATAACCCAGAGATGCATTTTAAAAAAAAGGACACATTCTACTCTACACGCTGATTCCTGGATTGTCTGCGGGCCACATTGAGAAGGCGATTGAGCCGCAAGAATAGCGCAGGGATGGAAGAAGGAAGAAATTCCGACCAAAGAACTGTGGCAAGGGGAACTGATGGACTATGCGGAATTGGCGAAAGTGACACATAAACTACGTGATAAGGACAACTGTGATTTTAAGGAAGAATGGGAACCTTTGACAAAGTATTTAAAGAAACAACAAAATGAATTGGAGTCCTTGGCAGGTTTTGAATAAACATCCACAAATTTATTATGGGTAACATTTGTTGTTTAGTCGTGTCCGACTCTTTGTGACCCCCTGGACCAGAGCATGCCAGGCACTCCTGTCTTCCACTGCCTCCCGCAGTTTGGTCAAACTCATGTTCGTAGCTTTGAGAACACTGTCCAACCATCTCGTCCTCTGTCATCCCCTTCTCCTTGTGCCCTCCATCTTTCCCAACATCAGGGTCTTTTCCAGGGAGTCTTCTCTTCTCATGAGGTGGCCAAAGTAGTGGAGTCTCAGCTTCAGGATCTGTCCTTCCAGTGAGCACTCAGGGCTGATTCCCTTAAGAATGGATAGGTTGGATCTTCTTGCAGTCCATGGGACTCTCCAGAGTCTCCTCCAGCACCATAATTCAAAAGCATCAATTCTTTGGCGATCAGCCTTCTTTATGGTCCAGCTCTCACTTCCGTACATCACTACTGGGAAAAGCATAGCTTTAACTATACAGGCCTTTGTTGGCAAGGTGATGTCTCTGCTTTTTAAGATGCTTTTTAAGATTAGGAACCTAGAGACACCTTTGTCTTGGTAGCTGATGCATAACATCCCTGCTCCCCAGAGTTTCTAGAGTGAAGGCAGAAAGCACAGCACACAAACTGTGCTGTGTTCATAGGAAAAACAGAATCTGCCTTATACTCAGTCATGGAATCATAGAATCTTAGTTTTGGAGGGGAACCTGAGGGTCATCTAGTCCAACCCACTACAATGCAGGAGTCTCAGCTAAAACATCCATGGCAGATGGCCCTCCAACCTCTGCTTAAAAACCTCCATGAAAGAAGAGTCCACCACCTCCAGTGGGAGACCATTCCACTGTCAAACAGCTCTTAATGTCAGAAATCTTTTTCCTGATGTTTAGTTGGAATCTGTCCAGTAACGTGAAGCCATTGGTTCGAGTCCTACCCTCCAGAACAGGAGAAGCTGGACACAGTATTCCAGGTATGGTCTGACCAAGGCAGAATAGAGTAGAACTATCACTTCCCTCGATTTGGACACCTAGACTTCTGTTGCTGCAGCCTAGAATAGTGTTAGCTTTTGTTGCTGCTGCATCACACTGTGGACTCATGTTAAGTTTGTGGTCCACCAAAACCCCTAGATCAGAGGTCAGCAACCTAAGGCCCGTGGGCCGGAAGAGGCCCATGAGGGTCGCTTAACTGGCCCATGAGCTGCCCCCAAACCTAGCCACCTGCTCGCTGAGTCCCCGCGCACTGCGCTAAACCAGCGTAGCATGGCACAGGGACTATCTTCCGCGGCTCCAGAAATCGCTTCTGTGCATGCCCAGACACAAGAAATCACGTCTGTGCATGCCCACAGTGCTGGAAATTGCTTCTGCGCAGGCACGATTTCTGGCGTCTGGGCATGCGCAGAAGCAATTTCTGGCATCGTGCTGCACCTGTCCGGCCCATGGAGGATCTTCACGGGAGTGATCCGGCCCATGCCCGGTAAGCCTTGCCGACCCCTGCCCTAGATCCTTTTCAGCGTTGCATTTAATGCACATCTTGCAAGTACAGTGGTACCTTGGGTTAAGTACTTAATTCGTTCTGGAGGTCCGTTCTTAACCTGAAACTGTTCTTAACCTGAAGCACCACTTTAGCTAATGGGGCCTCCTGCTGCCGCTGTACTGCTGCTGCACGATTTCTGTTCTCATCCTGAAGCAAAGTTCTTAACCCGAAGTACTATTTCTGGGTCAGGTTTGTAACCTGAAGCGTCTGTAACCTGAAGTGTCTGTAACCTGAGGTACCTCTGTACTGCTAGTAAGCCCGGTGGAAGTAGCCTCAGAAGTGGAAGATATTGCTGGACGTTAATATTGACCAGTGGTATCAAAAAGTCTGGTGATATGCTCTTTTAGAGAAATGAACACAAAAACTAAGCGCAAAAGATTAAGGACCTATTTGAGAAAATCTGGAAAGCGTCTATTGACTATACAATTGTAAAGGTTATTACTTGCTCCCCCACCCTCAAAAACCTGTAGCAGCCTTTCTCAACATTTGAGCACCAGATATTGTTGGGCTAGAACTCCTTCCAAGGTGGGAGTTGTAGTACAGCAACATCTGGAGGCCCAAGGTTGAGAAAGGCCAATCTAGGCTATGAACATTTGAGTTAACTTTTCACCTCATGACCCTCTTGCAAAGAAATCCCCGTGAAGAAAATCTGAAGGAGAAAGAAAGAATTTGGATTATCGGAGGCGTCTTAAGTATGTTATGTTAATAACTTACCATTTGTATCTGTTTCGTTGGATTCATTTTTAAGTTGTGTGTTGTTGTTGTTGTTCTTTTAAAAAAAAGTTTAATAAAGAGGAAGAGGAAGGTTGAAAAAAAGAGAAAGAAGTATCAAGGCCAAAACAAAAAACGACACCGAAACACCGGCCCAAACCCATTAGCCTGTCTGCAGAAAACAATTGTCAGAGCAGCTTAGAAAGCCGCAGATTTGGCAGAGGCGTAACAGGATGTTTTTAAATTTTTATTTTTCAAAGCATCGGTGTGGCCCATCCTTCTTCAATTATTAATATTTTGAGTATTCGTTTCCCCTTATTTCCTTTCTCACTTCTTCATCTTTTTAGGGAAGGGGGGGTATAACTGTTTAGCCTGGGGTACAGTGGTAGGCAAACTAAGGCCCGGGGGCCGGATCCGGCCCAATCGCCTTCTCTCCCCCCCCTTTTTTCATCCTCAATTTTTTATTCCCCCCTGTTTTCCCCTCCCCCCTCCCCAAAGAAAAGAAATAACCCACCCTCCCACACAACCCTCCAGAGACTTCCTTCAGCTCCTCTTCCTGGTTTTTAAGCTCATGTTAGTCTCTGCATATTCTTAAATCGTAAAGATCTTTAATTTATCTATCTGTATGTTACCACGTCAGATGGTGACAGCAGCCATGAAATTAAAAGACGTCTGCTTCTTGGGAGAAAAGCAATGACAAACCTAGACAGCATCTTAAAAAGCAGAGACATTACCTTGCCAACAAAGGTCCGTACAGTTAAAGCTATGGTTTTCCCAGTAGTGATGTATGGGAGTGAGAGCTGGACCATAAAGAAGGCTGATCGCCGAAGAATTGATGCTTTTGAATTATGGTGCTGGAGGAGACTCTTGAGAGAAGATCAAACCTCTCCATTCTGAAGGAAATCAGCCCTGAGTGCTCACGGGAAGGACAGATCCTGAAGCTGAGACTCCAGTACTTTGGCCACCTCATGAGAAGAGAAGACTCCCTGGAAAAGACCCTGATGTTGGGAAAGATGGAGGGCACAAGGAGAAGGGGACGACAGAGGACGAGATGGTGGGACAGTGTTCTTGAAGCTACGAACATGAGTTTGGCCAAACTGCAGGAGGCAGGGGAAGACAGAAGTGCCTGGTGTGCTCTGGTCCATGGGGTCACGAAGAGTCGGACACGACTAAACAACTAAACAACAACAACAGGTTCCCAATAAGACCCTCCCCACTAAATGCACATTCATTTGGTTTCTGGGGAAAGCATCTTCTTGTCCCTGGTGCAAAAAACCACCACTTTTTTAATAAAAAAAAGTGGTATTTTATCTACCTATCTTGAAGCGCTAGTCATACAACCATACACCACAAATAAGAAGGAAATGTGCAAAAAATGTGTGTTTTTCCCTCTGATACCAAAAGGCATTTCATGACATGTATGCCTTGGGGAGGGGTCCGTGGAAAGAAGAGCCACATCTGCCGTTCCTCTAAGCTGTCCTCTCTCTCTCAGCCTGGCTCGGGAGCAAGAACGATCAGCAGGGAAACATCTCTCGTGTTCCTCCTCCTCCTCTCACACCAGGCGGTCTTCCTGAGGAAGGTTTTGAGGGTCTCGATCTGCTCTTTGGCCTCTTCGCCACACATTCCCCCCTCCAATACCTGTTTCCAATGACACTCTTGCCACAGGAGCTGCGACTGGCCCCAGTGGCGTAGCGTGGGTTGTCAGCACCCGGGGCAAGGCAAGTAATTTGCGCCCCCTAACCCGTGGATTTTAGCACTGCGAGTGCGAGCGCGCCCCCCCCCCAGATGTTGCGCCTGGTGCAGCCGGCCCCCCCCTGCACCCCCCACGCTACGCCACTGACTGGCCCAGCTCAGAGACTCGTCCGATTTTGCAATTATGGGAACGAGCTGCGGCCACAAGGCCTCTCAGGCCCCCGCCCTCTCTTTCTCCCAGAAGTCTGGGGAGGAACAGCTGGTTTCTGGCACCTTCGGCCGTGACAAGGACCATTCCAAAGAAAGAGAGCCAGACCCGGAGGAAGGACGGGGTGGGTGCACCAAGCAGGAGGGGGGAGCTCGAAAATGCAAAACAGCCCTCCGTTCAATGGACTTAGCAGCCACAGCTGGGCTTATTTTAGAACCCGCCTTGGCAGCGAGAGGTTAAGAGGAGAGTGATCTCAGCATGAGGAGTCTATTATTAAGGCGCTTGTTGCTCAAAGCTCGGCAAAGGGGTGCAGCAGGAACGCTTCTCGTACGCTGCACGGACCTTGTTTTGTCCCAGGGTAGGCCCCACCCGTGCTGATGTCATGCACAGCGGACATCTGGCGATGTGGAGTGTCTGTGTGTGTGTGTGTGTGTGTGTGTGTGCATGCCCGCATCCACACCAGGCAAAACGAAAAAGAAAGAGCTGTTTGCTAAATGGAAGGGAGCAGACACAACGTCGGCAGGTGGAAAGTGAAGTAAGCCCGGGGCTTTCCATGCAACTGGTGAAGAGGCTGGCCCTAGAACAATAGGATCCAGAATGCAGCAGTCTGATCGGTCCTAGAACAGTAGGATTCAGAATGCAGCAGTCTGATTGGTCCTAGAACAATAGGATCCAGAATGCAGCAGTCTGATTGGTCCTAGAACAATAGGATCCAGAATGCAGCAGTCTGATTGGTCCTAGAACAATAGGATCCAGAATGCAGCAGTCTGATTGGTCCTAGAACAATAGGATCCAGAATGCAGCAGTCTGATTGGTCCTAGAACAATAGGATCCAGAATGCAGCAGTCTGATTGGTCCTAGAACAATAGGATCCAGAATGCAGCAGTCTGATTGGTCCTAGAACAATAGGATTCAGAATGCAGCAGTCTGATTGGTCCTAGAACAATAGGATCCAGAATGCAGCAGTCTGATTGGTCCTAGAACAATAGGATTCAGAATCCAGCAGTCTGATTGGTCCTAGAACAATGCAGCAGTCTGATTGGTCCTAGAACAATAGGATCCAGAATGCAGCAGTCTGATTTGTCCTAGAACAATAGGATTCAGAATCCAGCAGTCTGATTGGTCCTAGAACAATGCAGCAGTCTGATTGGTCCTAGAACAATAGGATCCAGAATGCAGCAGTCTGATTGGTCCTAGAACAATAGGATTCAGAATGCAGCAGTCTGATTGGTCCTAGAACAATAGGATTCAGAATGCAGCAGTCTGATTTGTCCTAGAACAATAGGATCCAGAATGCAGCAGTCTGATTGGTCCACAGGAGCCACCCAATCCAACTCCAGGTGGAAGTGAATCCCGGAATTAGCCAATCACATGGGGCCCTTTGTGTAAATAGTGTATATAAAGCAGACATTGTGGGGGAACTTCCATTCCTCCTCACCACTATGAGCTGAATAAAGAGCATGAAATCCACTCTCGACTCCGAGTATATTTCAATGCAGAAACCACCTTATTGATCATCCTCCTCAGGCGGCATCCTTGGCCTCCTCTGCTGCCGCTCGCTGCCACTTGCCACAGAGGTGATTTTCGGGTAGCGCAGCCTGTTTGGCCGCACCAGGAACTGCACATCAGGGGGCGCCACAGCAATGCTGCGGAATGGAGTGCGAGAGGAGGGGCACCAAATTTTAGCGCTGCCCATGGCTGCTGCTCATTCGGGCTGGATTAACCATTAAGCAAAATAAGTACACACTTGGAGCATTAATTTTTTTAACATTAACAGTCACCAATTAATTTCTTAGCTGAGCGTTCCTTTTTCTTGGTTGAAGCATAGTGAAAAACCCAATAGAAAAACTATGCAACAAGGCCGGCTGGGTGCCTTATCTTGGCTAAGTATAGAAGCAGATGTGTTTTGTTTTTATAATAAATTTTATTCGGTTTTGGAAAACGTAAACACATTAACTTCTCATTCAATAAGAAAAATGATATAACTCTGGCCGTGGCAAAATTTCTTTTGGAGGTAGGAAGAATTAGAAACCAACATGTCTTGGATAAAACACAGTGGCTGCCTAGTAATGTCTTGTCTGTATTTCTGCGGGTCTTTGGACCATAATAAAGAATGTGTGCATATACGTTTCATCTTGCAAAATGAACAAGGTGTCTTCCCACCCTGACCTCTGTGGTGTTCTTATTCCCAACCCTGCTCTGCTGCATTATATGTCAAACAATATCTAATACATTTTTCCTCCATTACATTTATTGTCATTCTCCATCCACTGCTCATAATTCGAATCCTGTCCGCAATTTCATTTGACTATACAGTGGTACCTCAGGTTACATACGCTTCAGGTTCCAGACTCCGCTAACCAAGATAGTACCTCAGGTTAAGAACTTTGCTTCAGGACAAGAACAGAAATCATGCTACGGCGGCGCGGTGGCAGCAGGAGGCCCCATTAGCTAAAGTGGTGCTTCAGGTTAAGAACAGTTTCAGGTTAAGAACAGACCTCCGGAATGAATTAAGTACTTAAACCGAGGTACCACTGTAGTTCTTTCTCAGATATTCCAGAAAGGGTTTCCATTCTTCAATAAAAAGTCGGTTGCTTTGGCCTCTCACTCTTGCTGTCAACTTCGCCAATTCTGCATAGTCCTTGAGTTTTGTGATCCATTCACGTCAGATTGGTTTTGGAGGATCTGATCAAAGACTTTGCAACTGGGAAATGTAGGTGAAATATTTTCAGATATAAATAAAGCGGCTGTATATCGAAATGGGGACGCGGGTGGCGCTGTGGGTAAAAGCCTCAGCGCCTAGGGCTTGCCGATCGAAAGGTTGGCGGTTCGAATCCCCGTGGCGGGTTGCGCTCCCGCTGCTCGGTCCCAGCGCCTGCCAACCTAGCAGTTCGAAAACACCCCCGGGTGCAAGTAGATAAATAGGGACCGCTTTATAGCGGGAAGGTAAACGGCGTTTCCGTGTGCTGCTCTGGTGCTGGTTCGCCGGAGCAGCTTCGTCACACTGGCCACGTGACCCGGAAGTGTCTCCGGACAGCGCTGGCCCCCGGCCTCTTGAGTGAGATGGGCACACAACCCCAGAGTCTGGCAAGACTGGCCCGTACGGGCAGGGGTACCTTTACCTTATATCGAAATGAACATTACTTCCCATCTTGATTCATTTGGAAAAATAAAATTTTATTTTACGGTTTACTCTTGTTCACATTTTGAATTAGATATATATGGGGGTACCAAAAGGTCTTAATCTAACCCTGCTGCTCATAACTGTCAGCACCTCCATGTTTTCCACTCATGAGCTCTGCAAGTGCAGCTTTCTCCCAACTGAAGTGCAGAGTGTTTGAGGATCAGGACATCTGCAAGGAAACCAAAACGCTTGTTTACAGAGCTGTTGTACTACCAACCTTACTATATGCTTGTGAAACATGGGCCACTTATAAATGCCATCTCCAGCTCCTTGAAAGATTCCATCAACAGTAAAATTTTACACATCACTTGGGAAGAAAGGTGAACTAATATCAGTGTACTGGAAGAAGCAAAGATCACCAGTGTTGAAGCAATGATTCTCCAACATCAGCTCCGTTGGACTGGTCATGTTGTGCGGATGCCTGATGATCGTCTTCCAAAGCAACTACTCTATTCCAAACTTAAAAATGGAAAGCGTCATGCTGGTGGTCAACAAAAGAGGTTTAAAGACTCTCTCAAGGCAAATCTAAAAAAATGTAGTATAAACACCAACAATTGGGAAACAGTTGCCTGTGAGCGCTCCAGTTGGAGAATAGCCTTTACCAAAGGTGTCATGGGCTTAGAAGACACTCGAATTCAGGACACAAAGGAGAAATGTGCTAAGAGGAAGGCACGCTTGGCAAATCCACACCGTGATCACCTCCCGCCCAGGAACCAATGTCCCCAGTGTGGAAGGACATGTGGATCCAGAATTAGTCTCCACAGTCACTTACAGACTCATTGTTAAAACCGTGTTTATGGAAAATAATAATAATAATAATAATAATAATAATAATAATAATAATAATAATAATAATAATATATTATTATTTATACCCCGCCCATCTGGCTGGGTTTCCCCAGCCACTCTGGGCGGCTTCCAACAAAACACTAAAATACAATAACCTATTAAACATTAAAAGCTTCCCTGAACAGGGCTGCCTTCAGATGTCTTCTAAAAGTTTGGTAGTTATTTTTCTCTTTGACATCTGGTGGGAGGGCGTTCCACAGGGCGGGCGCCACTACCGAGAAGGCCCTCTGCCTGGTTCCCTGTAACTTGGCTTCTGGCAGGGAGGGAACCGCCAGAAGGCCCTTGGAGCTGGACCTCAGTGTCTGGGCAGAACGATGGGGGTGGAGACGCTCCTCCAGGTATACTGGGCCGAGGCCATTTAGGGCTTTCAAGGTCAGCACCAACACTTTGAATTGTGCTCGGAAACGTACTGGGAGCCAGTGTAGGTCTTTCAAGACAATCTTACTCAGCTATGAGTGATCGCCAAAGAAGAAGAGTCTTGCCATCACCACCTGCTGCCACCTTCTCTGTCCCCAACCACCCCCTATGCTTCCTCAGCCTCCTCCTGCTCCTCCACGGTTGTCCAAAATATTTGCAGGGGGCATCATACTGAGAACAACCATGGGAAATACTTAGGGAAGCTCCCCTCCATCCTCCGAGGGCAAGAGTTTTCCTACTTCAGAAGCATGGGTGGTTTCCCCCCCTACATTCCCTATAAAAAGAACACGCCACTTATTTCAAATTTTGAAATCCTCCTGCCTTTGCTATTGTTCAGACAACTTTGGCAGATCCCTCCATCCCGTTGTAAATAATAGATGTTTAATTTGCAAGGAGCAAAGCTCTCCTCCCCGACTCCTGGCAGGCTTTCTGCATCAGCTGCATCTCATCTGGCTGTAATTCATCCTGCTGGCTCGGCGTCCGGACTGGCAGCCTGCGTTTTCTCTCCCCTTCCCATGCTGGGCGCGCCAAACTCCGTCTCTGCACACCTCGCCGCACTGCGGAAGGAGGAGGAAAAGCAAGAGGGGGCAGCGGGGGATTTGCAGGGTTTGAATGGTGGATAGAGCCAGGGCTGTTTTTCTTAAAACATGTTTAGGGGTACTCAAGAAAACCACCATTTTAAGAGTTCACATCAGAAAAAATAAATATGGTAAATGGACCAAGGTACAAAGATTCAAGGGACGCGGGTGGCGCTGTGGGTTAAACCACAGAGCCTAGGACTTGCCGATCAGAAGATCAGTGGTTCAAATCCCCGTGACGGGGTAAGCTCCCGTTGCTCGGTCCCTGCTCCTGCCAACCTAGCAGTTCGGAAGCACGTCAAAGTGCAAGTAGATAAATAAGTACTGCTCTGGCGGGAAGGTAAACGGTGTTTCTCTGTGCTGATCTGGTTTGCCAGAAGCGGCTTGGTCATGCTGGCCACATGACCTGGAAGCTGTACGCCGGCTCCCTCGGCCAATAAAGTGAGATGAGCGCCGCAACCCCAGAGTCGGCCACGACTGGACCTAATGGTCAGGGATCCCTTTTCCTTTACAAAGATTCACAAAATGTTTAGGGGTCTGCGTGCCCCCGCGTGCCCCCAGGAAAAAAAGCACTGGATAGAGTGATGGTACCATGTATTTTGAACGTGGTAGCGGTCATAGGAACACAACTGGCAAACTGAGTTGTCAGGTTATGTTTTCGAGAGAATCGGAATTAGAATGTTATCCCCGTGGTGTGTTGTTGTTGAAATAAGATTTCATTAAAACTTTTTCATAATACAAGAAGATTAAAGAAACTAATGCAAATAAAGACAGAGAGATAGAGAGACACCAAAGGGAAACCAAAAAAGAGAGAGGAAATGAAAATTTTAAAAGAAGAAAGATGATGTTTTCAGATACATTTGGCCCATTGAGTGTTGAGCAGCTGCAGGAAAAGTGTGGAAAAGTGACCCTGCCTATACTTTTGCAGGAAAATGTCACCAATCCACCTTAAATTCTTTAATAGCTGAGCTTCAGCAGCCAGGCATTTTTAGGAAATGTGTGGAGTGTTTATTCCTTTACAGTGGTACCTTGGTTCTCGAACTTAATCCATTCTGGGAGTCCATTCGGCTCCCGAAACTGTTCAAAAACCAAGGCGCGGCTTCCGATTGGCTGCAGGAGCTTTTTGCACTCAATCAGAAGCTGCATCAGACGTTCAGCTCCCACAAAACGTTCACAAACCAGAACACTTACTTCCGGGTTTGTGGCGTTCAGGAGCCGATTTGTTCGGCAGCCAAGCCATTCAAGAACCAAGGTACCACTGTATTGTAAATTGAGCCTTACACTGCAAGCCTTTACATGTCTACTCAGAAGTAAGTCGCAATGTATTCAAGAGAGCTTACTTCCAGGTAACTGGGTAAAGACTGGGCAGCCTTATAGTGCAATCCTAAGTATTTTCTCTTAGAAAGTCCTACTGAGCTCAATAGGATTTACTCTTTGGTATGTTCCTGATCATTCTCACAGTTTCTATTATTATTATTATTATTATTATTATTATTATTAATCACAGCTTTTTCCCTGACAGGGACTCAAGTTAGCTTACCAAATTTTTTAAATTTAATTCCATTTATCTGCGGAAGGTGTTGTACACAATCCCTTTCCTTGTACATTTTTTTTTCTTCACAACAACCCTGAGAGGTTGTCATTGGCTCAAGGTGACCAGTGTTGATGTGTATGTGATGTCTATGATTCCATCAACGGTGTCTCCGAAAAATTTTACACATCACTTGGGAAGACAGGCAAACTCATGTCAGTGTACTAGGAGAAGCAAAGATCACCAGTGTTGAAGCAACGATTCTTCAACATCAACTTCGTTGGACTGGTCATGTTGTGCGGATGCCTGATGATCGTCTTCCAAAGCAACTACTCTATTCCAAACTTAAAAATGGAAAATGTAGTGCTGGTGGTCAACAAAAGAGGTTTAAAGACTCTCTCAAGGCAAATCTTTTTGAAAATGTAGTATGAACACCAACAACTTGGAATCACTGGCCTGTGAGTGCTCCAGTTGGAGAACAGCCTTTACCAAAGGTGTCATGGGCTTTGAAGACACTTGAACTCTGGACACAAGGGAGAAACGTGCTAAGAGGAAGGCATGCTTGGCAAATCCACACTGTGATCAACTCCTGCCCAGAAACCAATGTCCCCACTGTGGAAGGACGTGTGGGTCCAGAATTGGCCTCCACAGTCACTTACGGACTCATTGTTAAAACCGTGTTTATGGAAGACAATCTTACTCGGCTATGAGGGATTGCGAAAGAAGAAGAAGCTATTTCTTTTTCTTCACACGTTAGAAAGCATGCACCACTATAGCTCCCCTTCCATACAATGGGATGGAATCCTGACCACTGCCCCTCCCAGGCTACCACCACCACTGAAGCAGCCCAGGCCCCCAGAGATGATTTGGGCAAACTCCAAGAGATATTAGCAGCTCCGACGAATTTCTCGGATCAAATTGCCAAGGCTGCTGAAAGCTTTGGCCGGCCGTTTCAAAGGGATCGACAACATCTTTCTGGGTCTGGGTTTTTTTAAAGCGTTTCTCATGTCGAAAAACAAAACCCTCCAGCTGCCGGCCCTTGCGCAATCCCCATATGCTGCGCCTCGAGGCCTGTGATGGCTAATGCATCCCAGGGCAGCCTCTCATTGGGGGGAAACTGTGCCGGGCCTGATTCTGACAGGGAGTCGGAGAAAGCTCTGTTGACCGAGTGCCAGGAACGCCTCTCGAGCAGGCCAGCTCGTTCATTGTTTAGTCGTTTAGTTGTGTCCGACTCTTCGTGACACCATGGACCAGATCACGCCAGGCACTCCTGTCTTCCACTGCCTCCCGCAGTTTGGTCAAACTCATGCTGGTAGCTTCGAGAACACTGTCCAACCATCTCATCCTCTGTCATCCCCTTCTCCTTGTGCCCTCCATCTTTCCCAACATCAGGGTCTTTTCCAGGGAGTCTTCTCTTCTCATGAGGTGGCCAAAGTATTGGAGCCTCAGCTTCAGGATCTGTCCTTCCAGTGAGCACTCAGGGCTGATTTCCTTCAGAATGGATAGGTTTGATCTTCTTGCAGTCCATGGGACTCTCAAGAGTCTCCTCCAACACCAGAATTCAAAAGCATCAATTCTTTGGCGATCAGCCTTCTTTATGGTCCAGCTCTCACTTGCATACGTCACTACTGGGAAAACCATAGCTTTAACTATACGGACCTTTGTTGACAAGGTGATGTCTCTGCTTTTTAAGATGCTGTCTAGGTTTGTCATTGACAAGCTGTCTGCTTCTTTTCTCCCAAGAAGCAGGTGTCTTTTAATTTCGTGGCTGCTGTCACCATCTGCAGTGATCATGGAGCCCAAGAAAGTAAAATTTCTCACTGCCTCCATTTCTTCCCCTTCTATTTGCCTACCTTTTTTCGCCTACCTCGTAGCAAATTGTCACAACTTTTAGGTATTGGCGGTTATATGTTTGTGTATTGGAGGGCAGGGTGTGGCCATCGCCTACCCCTCCACTTTATGGGTATTCCGGTAAAGGAATCCGGCGGTCGTGGATCCTGTCCGACGCCCCTGATGGTGGCTAGGGCCATGGCACGACCCCCGGTGACATCAGGGGGAGCTTCCAGTTGTATTTGCATCAACAGGCTCCTCCCACTGGTGGTTAAGCCTCACTAGACTCACCCCTCCCTGAGGGGGTGGAGTCACGCTCTGTTGTTTTATCCAATGCCTAAGCCAATACCTCTCACATGCTGTAATCAATAAAGTTGTGGCCTTTTTTAGCCCATTAACCTAATATACTGTGTCCATGTGTCTTTCTTATCCCCAAGCACGTGGCAGGTCCTTGAATCACCTTGATCCCAGACCGAACGAGACCCCTCCTTTCTTCCGCCATCCAGCCCCTCTCTCCCACCCCCAGCAATAAAACAAACCCACGTAATTCTGCAGAAAAAGGGTTATCGCTTCATGTCAGGCGGACGGTTGGGGTGGGTGTACGGGGAGCGGGGAGGCGGGAAGATAATTATCCATTGTGAATCCTCCCGGCTTTTGTCTCCCTCTGAAGGGCTATTAAGTGACCCAGGGTGGCTGCAGACAGATACCTGCAGACAAAAGGATCAAGGGGAGAGAGCACAAAGCCCCCTGTGTCACCGTTCCCCACCCTCGGTGCAGCTGCAGGAGACACAGACCAGGTGGTTCCAAAGGCCGCTTTTGTCTGAAGCTGTCAGGATGGAGAAGTTGATTCATCTCCTGTTCCATCCCCAAACTCTCTGTCAGCTGCGTCAAGAAGACATCTCTTTCCCCCACCCCTCCATCTCTCTCTCTCTCTCTCTCTCTCTCTCTCTCTCTCTCTCTCTCTCTCTCTCGTCTGCCCCTCCTTGCCCCCCGTCCACCCCATCAGGAAGTCTGCAATGACATGCCTACGCCTTAAGCTCCCTTAATGTGGTCCGGGGTTTAAACACTTCATGTCGAAAGTGGGTAATTGCTGTCGGTGGGCTTTTAATAGCTGACACAGGTGCCTTTGAACAAAGGTCAGGAATCAAGTGTATCTCTCCCGGAGAGCCTTTTCCTGGCTTGTGTGCCCCCCCCCCATCCCCATGCTCCTCCACCGGCAAACGTATCTACCACCCCACCCCCAAAGAGGGCAGCTCTTCTTATTATCAAGGGCCCCTCAGGAGCCTGGAGGGAACTGTTACTCATTTAGGCCTGTGTGTTCCAAATAAGATGGGAAAACAGAGCCACATGTGCGATGGGTCCCTCCGACTCTCCCCCATTGCCCCCCAGGGGAGCTGCACCACAGAAAAATAGGTGGTCGCAACAGGCAATCTCTCTCTCTCTCTCTCTCTCTTTCTCTTTCTCTTTCTTTTTCTCTTTCTTTCTCTCCCCTGTTAATTGAATCATCTGCTCCTCTCAACCAGAGTCGGGATGGAAGGAGAGTTCGCCGCAGGACGAAAGGGCAGAGACTTTGGGAATACGTCGGGGCTTTCTGGGATAAGGAAACCAAAAGAAATGGTTAGGTATTATTTGTTTTGTTGCATTTATGATCTGCTTCCTAGAAAAGCAGAGGGAAACCGTGACCTGCTAGTTCCAGGGTTCCCAATGTGGGGCGCACACCCCACAGGGGGCCAAATTTGATTTTTAAGGGGGGCAAATCAAGGAATGAGTTATTAACAGTGAATAGACTTTTAGGCTTCCTCAACGTGAATAGGAGTTCACTTTTTGAATAATAAGAATGACATGTCGTGGGGCTGGCATGAGGATGTTAGAGATGTTTTGGTGGGGCATGGCCAAAAATTGGTTTGGAACCACTGTGCTAGATCAAGCTAAAGATCCATCTCAGAGGAGGGCACAGTCCTCCCATTGAAAATGCCAAGCTATTATTATTATTATTATTATTATTATTATTATTATTATTATTAAAGGTAAAGGGACCCCTGACCGTTAAGTCCAGTCGTGGCCGACTCTGGGGTTGTGGCGCTCATCTCGCTTTATTGGCCAAGGGAGCCGGCGTACAGCTTCCGGGTCATGTGGCCAGCATGACTAAGCCGCTTCTGGCGAACCAGAGCAGCACACAGAAATGCCATTTACCTTCCTGCCAGAGCGGTACCTATTTATCTACTTGCACTTTGACGTGCTTTCCAACTGCTAGGTGGGCAGGAGCAGGGACCGAGCAACAGGAGCTCACTCCAATGTGAGGATTCGAACCGCCGACCTTCTGATCAGCAAGCCCTAGGCTCTGTGCTTTAACCCACAGCGCCACCCGCATCCCTATTATTATTATTATCATCATCATCATTAAAATCCCTTTGCAACATCTCGAAATTATCACTTGGCTGGGAGACTGCATTGCAAAATTCAGAGAAGTGCAAATTTCTAAGGCTGGCTGTCTTTCAGGCTGCATGCCCTTCTCATGAACACTAGTGTGCCATGGACTGCTGAGTTTATGTCCTGCTTGCACGTTTGCCATCAGCATCTGTTAGGTCATGGTGAGACTGGGACGCTGGACTGGAGAGGTCTTTGGTCTGATTCAGCAGAGCTCTTCTTCCAATAGTTAGAACAATGATCACGGAGAATGAGAACCTGAATCTTGGCTGATTTGTTTTTATTTAACTAATTAGGAAAAATGCCGCATTGTGCCATTTTTCCAAACTACCTCATATATCTTACGTAGTGTTTCCTCCTGTGACCTTTGTGTGTGAAAGAAAATCAAAACCATTTAACTAAATCAGTATTTACATTCAAAATTAAAGAGTGGCAAAGCCAATAAGAGGGGGGGGGGAGCTGAACTTACAGTGGTGCCCCGCAAGACGAACGCCTCGCAAGACGGAAAACCCGCTAGATGAAAGGGTTTTCTGTTTTTGAGTTGCTTCGCAAGACGATTTTCCCTATGGGCTTGCTTCGCAAGACGAAACGTCTTGCTAGTCTTGCGATTTTTTTCCGATTCCCCCCCCCCCCTTTTTCTAAGCCGCTAAGCCGCTAAGTCCGCTGTCAGGGTTGCTTCCCGATCCCAGCTCACAGAGGATCACGCTAGCCAACGGTCATTAAGTAAAAGTCTTTATTGAGTTACAGTTTCCATTCTCAAGCTGCTGCGTGCAACTCTACGTCTAGTAGCTAGACCGGCGAAGCTCCGTCTGAATCTCCGCCCCTCGTACACCAACTTAATATCCTAGCCCTGCTCCACCTTTTCCGCCTGACTGTTCTTCTCTGGGTCCCTCTGCCCCCCTGGGTCTCTTCCTTCCGGGATTCTTCTGACGCTGACCCCCCGGACCCTCCTGTCTCCTTGCGCCGGGCTTTAGGACCCGGCTCCCTTTCCGGGCTGCCTACTGCGTCGCCTTCCTGTGCATTTGAACTTGGCGCGCGCGCCCAACCTTCCACCTTCCGTCTAACCGTCTCTTCGCTCCCAGATGGAGGTGTGGCCACTCCTGACTCGTGCCCTCCCTCCTGTTGTGAGCTGCCAGCGCTTGCCCCCTGGCTCCCTTCCTCTTCTCTGTTCTCTGGCGGTGACGCTGGTCCCGATCTCCAACTGCTCTCCTCTGAGTCCCCTCTGGCTCTATCTTCCTGGGGTGCCCCCCTAAACTCCCCCCTTGCCCTGGCCACTGGTGCTCCTTTCTGTGAATCCTCCGATTCACTGGAAAGGCTCGGAGATCTCGGGTCGTCGTCATCGCTCATCTTTTCTTCTGCCTCCTCCCCTTCGCTCTCTGTTTCCTCCCTTGCCCTTGCCTCTGCTCCTGAACCCCTGACATCCATCCCCCCCTCGAAGCCCCCCACTCCCCCTTCCCCTCCTTCCGGTGCTGGAGTTGGGTGCTGCTGTGTCAAGGGAACGAATGTCGGGTACCGTTCGCTTCCCGTAGCGGGCCTCCTTCCGAAGTCTTCCGGTTCTTCCTCCCTGCTCTCGTCGACGACGGTCACCTCTGCTTCCATCTCTGTGCCGCCGTGCTTGAAACCAGGGTCGTCCCCGAAAACGTCCATGTCCGTCTCTCCCTCACTTCCTCCTGGCGGCGTTGCTCGTCCTGGACCTTCTTGCCACTTTCTGCGCCACTGCTCCTCTGGTCTGTCGTCCCACCAATACGAGGGTTCTGAGGCAGATCCCGAGGGTGACCCCTCCGGGGAACGGACGTCTCGTGTCGGGTCCTCGTCCGAGTCGAACCCCCGGAACGTGCTGGCCGAAAGCGTGGGCGTGAAAAGCCAGTCGTCGAAAAAGTCTGCTGGCATTGGTCTATGTGGGAAGAGGGCATGAAACTCGTCTTTGAGCAGAGGTTCGTCCAAGGCGTAGCCCGGCACCCAGCTGTTCGCACTGGCCGGGGTGCCCTCCTTGGCGAGAAAGTATTCTACCCCTTCTTCCCCCCATCTGGAATCCAAAATCTCTGTGACTTCGTTGATGCGCTCCTTCTGTGCCCCTCCTGCGCACCCTGTTCTGTCTCTGACCGGACTCGGCGCCGTTCCGGGTTCCTGAAACCTGTGCGGTGCCTTGTAGGGAGTGAGCACCGATCTGTGGAACACCGGATGCATTCTGGAACCCTCCGGAAGCGCCAGCCTGAAGGCCACCGGGTTGATCTGCTCTTCGACTTGATAGGGCCCCAGTTGCTTATGCCCTAGTTTCTTCTTGGCCAACGACCTGGCCGGCACTGCGTGGGCTGCTAACCAGACCCAGTCTCCCACGTGGAGCTCTTCGCCAACCCTTCTACTTTTGTCCGCTTGTACCTTGTATGCGTGCTTGGCCAGCTCCAGGTGGCGCCTCAGCTGATCGTGGACTTCCTGCAGCTCCGACGCGAACGCATCTGCCGTCTGCGGCTCCCCCTCCCCCAGCCTTTCCAGTCCCGGAAAAGTTCTGGGGTGCCTCCCGTTGTTGGCGAAGAACGGCGTGATCCCCGTGGACACGTGCTTCGTGTTGTTGTAGGCGAACTCGGCGAGCGGCAGGTAATCCACCCACGTCGCAGGCTGTTGATTTGCATAACACCTCAAGTACTGCTGCATGATGGCATTGACCCGCTCGGCTTGCCCGTTGGTCTGCGGGTGTCTCGCCGACGCCAGGTTGATCTTGACGTTCAGGAAGCCCATCAGCTTCTGCCAGAAATTCGAGATGAACTGCCGCCCCCGGTCGGACAGAATAGACCGTGGCAGACCGTGAACCTTGAACACGTGGTCTATGAACAGTTTGGCGGTTTGCTCCGCCGTGGTCACCTTCGCACACGGAATGAAATGTGCCATCTTGGAAAACAGGTCCACCACCACCAGCACTGCCGTCTTGCCCCTCGAGCTGGGCAGATCCGTGACAAAGTCCAGGGCCACTCTCTCCCAAGGTTCGACCGGAGTTTGCAGCGGTTCCAACAGTCCGGCCGGCGGTCTATGCACTGGCTTCGCCCTCTGGCAGGTGTCACACCTCGCCACGTAGTCCGCGACCTCCCCTCTCATTCCAGGCCACCAGAAATCCCTGGCGACTAATTCCACCGTCTTCTCCTTGCCGAAGTGCCCAGCCGTGGGCGCGTCGTGCAGCTGCTGCAGCACCTTGGCGCGAAGTTCGTCTCCCGGCACGTAGATGGCCCCTTTACGGATGAGCAATCCATCTCTTAGCTGGAAACCGTCGGCCGCTGCCTTGCCCCTTTGCACCTCTGCCATCTTTGCTTGTGCGAAGGAGTCCCCCTGCAACGCTCGTCGCACCGCCTCCAGGTCCACGGTTGCCGCGGCGCACGCCCACACTGTTGGTGCGAAGATGTGCATGGCGGCCGCTGGCGTTGCGTCCTCCAGATACTGTGGCTTACGAGAGAGAGCGTCCGCCATGATGTTGGTGTCCCCCGGGACATACTCTATTCGGAAGTCGAAGTTCGCAAAGAACTCAGCCCAACGTATCTGCCTCTGGTTCAGGAACTGTGCCGTGCGCCAGTGCTCTAGGTTCTTGTGGTCCGTGCAAACCTGCACCGTGTGCTTGGCGCCGATCAGAAAGTGCCTCCACGCCTTGAACGCTGCATGAATGGCCAGCAACTCCCTGTCCCATATGGTGTAGTTCTGCTCGGACTTGCTGAGCTTCCTGGAGTAAAACGCTCCCGGTCGCCACACCCCTTGTGGGTCTTTCTGCAGCAGGACCGCCCCCACGGCTCTGTCCGAGGCGTCTGTCTCCACCCTCATCGGCTTGCTGGGGTTGACGTGAAGCAGCTGCTCTTCCGACGCGAAGAGACGCTTGAGTGCCTGAAAGGACTGTTCCGCCTGCTCTGTCCAAATGAACTTCTTTTTCTTGGAGCTAAGCGTGTCAGTGATGGCCGCCGTCTGCATAGCGAAGCCCTTGATAAACTTGCGATAGAAGTTCGCAAAGCCGACAAACCGTTGGACCTCCTTCCGGTTGCGTGGGCTCTTCCAATCCAACACCGCTCGAACCTTGGCGCTGTCCATGGCGAGCCCCTTGTCAGACAGCTTGTAGCCCAGAAAATCCACCTCCGTCACGTCAAATTGGCACTTCTCCAGCTTGGCGTAGAGCCTATGTTGCTTTAGCCTGTTCAGCACTTCCTTGACGTGTTTGTCATGCTCCTGTTGCGACTCCGAAAAGATCAGGATGTCATCTAAGAAACAGACGCACGTCTTGTAGAGAAGTCCCGCCAACACGTGATGCATGAATGCTTGAAAAACGTGGGCGCCATTTTGCAATCCAAACGGCATAACTCTATATTCGTAGGTCCCCAGTGGCGTGAACATGGCTGTTTTCCACTCATCTCCCTCCCGCATGCGAATGAGGTTGTACGCCCCTCGCAGGTCCAACTTGGTGAACACTCTGCCCTTCCGCACCTTTGCGAGGAGGTCGTCAATTCGGGGCATGGGGAAGTCCGATGGCTTAGTCACACTGTTCAAGATCCTGTAATCCACTACAAGTCTCTTTTGGGGCGTATCCCGCTTCTTAACGAAGAACACCGGACTGCCTCCCGCTGCCTTGGACTCCCGGATGAAACCGCGCTCCAAATTATGATCTATGAACTCCTTGAGTTCTTGCAGTTCGTCCTCTGACATGGAATACAGTCTCCCCTTAGGCAGCGCCGCTCCTGGCAGCAGGTCAATCTTGCAGTCATATGGCCTGTGAGGTGGTAGCCGGTCTGCCTCCTTCTCGCAGAAAACTTCCAAAAATTCTGCGTACTTGTGGGGAATCGCTTGCAGCGTGCCTAGCAGCAGCTGTGACTCCTCTTCCTCTCCTTCCTGCCTGGGCACGATGCAGTGTTCAGCACAAAAAGAAGAGCCGAAGGTCAGCTGCCTCTGGTACCAAGCCAGCGTTGGGCTGTGCTTGTCCAGCCAACTCATGCCCAACACAATGGGCGTGTCCGATAATTGAGTGACGTTGAAGCTTATGACTTCTTTGTGATTCCCAAGTCGCATCACCATTGGTGGCGTTTGCTGCACCACTTGCCCCCCTAGCAGCTCCCTGCCGTCCACCGTGACCACCTGCAGGGGCAGTGTGGCCGGCAGCAACTGTATAGCATGCTTGTTGACAAAGTCCTGCCCTATAAAGTCCGCATTGCTGCCTGAGTCAATGGTGATTGGCACGTCCATGGTGATGCCATTGGGCAGCTGGAGCGATGCGGTGAGCCTCACCACTGGTTTGGGCGGGAGGGGGTTCACGGGCTGTAAAATCTCTGGGGACTGCATCATTAATACGTCTGACTGGGCCCCAGTGCCTCTTCCTCCAGCCAGACTGCGTCGTTTCCCTGCTGTGGTCCTCCTTGCTGCGTTGCTGCAGTCACCATTGCTGAGGCTGCAGTGAGCTTGTTGAGCCTCTGGGGACACTCTTTCGCCATATGCCCTGGCTCCTCACAGACGTAACACTTCCTGTTCCCTCTAGGAGGCTTCGCTTTCACTGCTGCTGGTGCTAGGGCTCTGGTTGCTGACTGAGCCCTGGCACCTCCAACCTCCATAGGTTCAGCTCCTCCTCCTGGCGGAGGCGTGGATTGCGCACGCGCTGCTTCTCTGGGAAAGAAGGAGGAGCCCCTGGCTGTTTCGCGCCCTCCACGCCCTTCGTCCCTGCTCCACGGACGTCCTTCCAGCCGCACCCCCACTGCCAGCGCCCTCTGCACGACCTCCTGGGTGGTCCGGGGTCTCTCCCCCCTCGCAATTTCATCTTTCACAGAGCTGTTTAATCCCTCCCAGAACAGGTCTCTTACAGGAGTCGCATCTCTGTCCCATTCTAGGGCACTTGCCAAGGCGAAAAAGCGGGCATGGTACTGCCGTACGCTGGCCCTTCCCTGTTTCAGTCCATGAATCTGTTGCCTAGCAAGATCCACGTCAATGCTTGATAAAAAACACGCATCCATCGCTTTAATAAAGGCATTCGCATTTTGGAGCGCCGGATCGTTATCCCTCCACAAATTGCGCAGCCATGCTCTGGCATCCCCATGCAAATAAGACATGATGAATCCCACTTTCTCTTGCTCATCTCTAAAATCTTTACTCAGCAGTTGCAGTGCACACAGTACGTCTGCTTTAAAATTGGGATACTGTTGCAGGTTCCCATCGAAGTGAGAGACCAGACCGCCTGTGCGTCTCCCCAACCCAATCCCCTCTGGTTTGGGTGTCTGTTCCCTTGCTTCGTAAGCACTTCCAACCTGACCTGGAGATCCCTGTAGGCGGCAGCTGCGTCCTCCTCTCTCTTCCTGGATGCGAGAGCCTCGGCATTCAGCTGTGACACTGCTTCTCTGAGTTCCGCTATCTGCTGTTCAGCCGTCATGTCGGCTGCCGTTCGTGAGCTCGCTAGTAGGCACCTGCTTCTCTCCTCTCCTCGCGGCTGTAGATGCCCACAATTCTACGAGACGGAGCTTACTGTCAGGGTTGCTTCCCGATCCCAGCTCACAGAGGATCACGCTAGCCAACGGTCATTAAGTAAAAGTCTTTATTGAGTTACAGTTTCCATTCTCAAGCTGCTGCGTGCAACTCTACGTCTAGTAGCTAGACCGGCGAAGCTCCGTCTGAATCTCCGCCCCTCGTACACCAACTTAATATCCTAGCCCTGCTCCACCTTTTCCGCCTGACTGTTCTTCTCTGGGTCCCTCTGCCCCCCTGGGTCTCTTCCTTCCGGGATTCTTCTGACGCTGACCCCCCGGACCCTCCTGTCTCCTTGCGCCGGGCTTTAGGACCCGGCTCCCTTTCCGGGCTGCCTACTGCGTCGCCTTCCTGTGCATTTGAACTTGGCGCGCGCGCCCAACCTTCCACCTTCCGTCTAACCGTCTCTTCGCTCCCAGATGGAGGTGTGGCCACTCCTGACTCGTGCCCTCCCTCCTGTTGTGAGCTGCCAGCGCTTGCCCCCTGGCTCCCTTCCTCTTCTCTGTTCTCTGGCGGTGACGCTGGTCCCGATCTCCAACTGCTCTCCTCTGAGTCCCCTCTGGCTCTATCTTCCTGGGGTGCCCCCCTAAACTCCCCCCTTGCCCTGGCCACTGGTGCTCCTTTCTGTGAATCCTCCGATTCACTGGAAAGGCTCGGAGATCTCGGGTCGTCGTCATCGCTCATCTTTTCTTCTGCCTCCTCCCCTTCGCTCTCTGTTTCCTCCCTTGCCCTTGCCTCTGCTCCTGAACCCCTGACATCCGCTAATAGCGCTAATCCGCTAAACCGTTAATAGGGTTGCTTCGCAAGACAAAGAAAATGCTAGACGAAGAGAATCGCGGAACGGATTCTTTTCATCTTGCGAGGCACCACTGTATAGGAAGCCTGAAAATTTGTTTATCTATATACCATGGGTAAGCAAACTAAGGCCCGGGGGCCGGATGTGACCCAATCGCCTTCTCAATCCGGCCCACGGACGGTCCAGGAATCAGCATGTTTTTACATGAGTAGAATGTGCCCTTTTATTTAAAATGCATCTCTGGGTTATTTGTGGGGCATAGGAATTTGTTCATCCCCCCAAAAAAATCTAGTCCGGCCCTCCACAAGGTCTGAGGGACAGTGGACTGGCCCCCTGCTGAAAAAGTTTGCTGACCCCTGCTATATATGCACAGTACACAGTAGTACCTCGGGTTAAGAACTTAATTCGTTCTGGAGGTCCGTTCTTAACCTGAAACTGTTCTTAACCTGAAGCACCACTTTAGCTAATGGGGCCTCCTGCTGCCGCCCCACGATTTCTGTTCTCATCCTGAAGCAAAGTTCTTAACCCAAGGTACTGTTTCTGGGTTAGCGGAGTCTGTAACCTGAAGCGTCTGTAACCTGAAGTGCTGACTCTGGGGTTGCGGTGCTCATCTCAATTTACTGGCCGAGGGAGCCGGCGTACAGCTTCCAGGTCATGTGGCCAGCATGACTAAGCCGCTTCTGGTGAACCAGAGCAGCGCACGGAAATGCCGTTTACCTTCCCGCCAGAGCGGTACCTATTGATCTACTTGCACTTTGACGTGCTTTTGAACTGCTGGGTTGGCAGGAGCAGGGACCGAGCAACGGGAGCTCACCCCGTCGCGGGGATTCGAACCGCCGACCTTCTGATCGGTAAGCCCTAAGCTCTGTG
Source organism: Podarcis muralis (assembly GCF_964188315.1). NCBI lineage: Eukaryota > Metazoa > Chordata > Lepidosauria > Squamata > Lacertidae > Podarcis > Podarcis muralis. Next base: position 5,770,434 of record NC_135655.1, read on the forward strand.
GTTTAACCCACAGAGCCACCAGCATCCCTATGTGTAAAGTTGAGGCAGAGAAATTCTATACTCGTATTGTACCGAGATTGAATATTGCCACTTCCTGGAGTGAAGCAGGTGAAAGCTGGTGAATTGCTCAGGTTTCGCAGCTAGGGGACCGACAACCCTGACTTGAGATATTTGCTCTTGACCACGCTCATTCTGGGCTGCAACTCCACCTTGGGCGAGTAAGGGTCAAAGATGCTCTTAGATCACCACCTCCCATGTGTGACCGGTGGTGATATGTGTGAGAGAGTCAAAAGAGGTGATGTTCACATGGCCTTCAAAGACTTCTCTGTGATCTAAGCTAGTTTGACCTCTCATCACAGCGTACCTAACACCTGTGTTTTCCTTAAAAGTCTTGCCTCAGTGATCCCAGCTGGTGACTTCAGTGGCGCAATGTCAGCAGGAACCAGCTGGGTTCTCAGACATGATTCCAGCAAGGGATTTTCAGAAAGTTTTCCTGGTCCAGTCCCGCAATGACCCCGCCTGGACAGCTCTCATACTGACCTCCGTCACAGATGTGGACTGCTAAATAGCTCTGCGACTGAGTTTCCCCCAACATGGTGCCACCAGGAACTCCTTTAGTGCCCAACAAGACTCCCTGTTCCTCCCAGATTTATTAAATTAGTTAATGGTTTTCTCCCCGAAGGTGGCGTAATAGCTGAGGCGATAAAATCGGAAAATATTGAATAATTGTTAGCAGATAAAATGGAATCAAAATACTTCAAGAAGCTTTCGGAAAAGATGAATGGGGATCCCATATATATGTATGAATTTGGTAGCCACCTAAGAAAAGAAAATAAATTTGCAAAAATGACTCTTGATTTCTGAGAATCCTCCAGAAAAATAATCTCTCAAAGGACCTGTTGATGGCATTTTACCATTGTTGAGAGTGTATTAACTTATGGTCTGTGTGTGTGGTTTGGGAGCTGCACGGTCAGGGAAAAAACAACGCTGTCCAGGGTTGTAAAGACTGCGGAGAGAACAATTGGGTGCACTCTTCCCACCTTGGATCAAATCTATGCTTCCAGGTATCATAAGAAAGCTGCAGAGATAGTGCAGGATAGTGCGCACCCCAGAAATGATCTCTTTCAGCTTCTGCCTTCTGGAAGAAGGTATAGGGTTATAAAGACTAGGACTAGCCGCCTGAGAAACAGTTTCTATCCAAATGCGATTTTGGTTTTAAACGCCGTGTAAGGTAGTCTCTGTTGGAGTATACTATATTTAATTATGGGGTATCAGAGTTTTTAGGGGGTTAGCCAGACTGGGATAGCTGGGATAGCAGGCTTGTTGGTTTTTGAATGTCTGATGTAGATTTTTTCAATTTCGTTGTTCTTTATGGGGCAATGACAATAAAGATGATCATACCTTGAGTAGTCAGGCATTTGTACCTTGCAGTTTGAAAGCACACAAGAGCAAATAGATAAATAGGTACCACTGCGGCGGGAAGGTAAATGGCTTTCCGTGCGCTCTGTCTTCCGTAATGGTGTCCCATTGCGCCAAAAGCAGTTAAGTCTTGCTGGCCACATGACCCAGAAAGCTGTCTGTGGACAAACACCGGCTCCCTCGGCCTGAAAGCAAGATGAGCGCAGCAACCCCATAGCCGCCTTTGACTGGACTTAGCCGCCCAGGGGTCCTTTACCTTTATCTTACTTACCTTTTACACAGTCAACATCACTTGCATACAAGCCAACTCCTAGGGGCCGATAGGTCTTCAGCCCCCCAATAAATTATTTGAGGGGGTCAGGCTCCCCAGAATTGATGGGCATTGCCATTCAAATGGGGTGTGTGCACCGCATCATGTGATCGATTTTGCGGGGCAGGGCTTACCTGGGGTGGGGCTTACGCAATATTTTATTCAAGTTGGCACCGCAATCACCTGCACCAGGGACAGCCCCCCCCCCCAATTTGCTCTCCTCTAGTGAATATGTTGTGCATTCAGGGCCAGATAATGGGGCCTTTTATATGTCCAGCTGTCCTTTGTCAACAACAAATTGTTTAACTGAAATACTATTAAGAAGAAGTATATTAATAATGAAGTAATTCTTAAGCTCTAACTTAAAATGATTTTTTATTCCTAACGAACTTAATAATGCAAACACATAGGCATTTGGCAATAACAACAGTTCCTTTAGAAACACAGTTTACAAAGATTCATAATCTAGTCTCTAGAAACTTGCTATAACATGAAATAATAATAGGTATGGTGCAAACTACTAATAATTATAAATAGCAGAATGTAGGCATCCTATATATAGAAAGGAGCAAACCAGTGATATTTGAGGGAGCAGGCGAGCAGGCGGGGCCCATGACTTACATCTTAGGAGCCTACACAAGACAAAACACTGTTGCTATATGTAGGTTTTATTTTATTTGTTTTTTTTATCTTATATTTTGGAAATGTGCATCCAGGGTGTTTCTTTTGTTTTGGTTCAGGGGGGGCAAGAGAGTGGGGCCCTAAGCTATAGCTTGTTTAGCTTATACGTAAATCCGGCACTGTGTGCATTACATTATTCACAGAAGCTTGTGTAACCCTCTGTCATCCGCGACACTTTGGGGAAAATGTGTGGGAATGTTCAGGGATGCAGGAGAGGATATATTGTTTGATTATAGCCTTTCCAACTTGTGTTAACAAGTTCACAATTTAGCAGAGTAACATTCCCCTTTTTAAACTCACAGCGGATGTGTTTGCTCAGGTTCGCTAAAGCCTCTGTAATAACTGTTCTGGTATTTTCACCTTATTCCCTCATAAAAGATAAGACATGACACAGTCTTCTATAAAAGTATAAAAAGAGTTTACTTACTCACATTCTGTTTACAATCGGATCCCAGAAGGCAGACTTAGCTTAGAAAAGTAACATACACCTGGAAACTATCTCATAAGGAGACAGTCCCTTTATCCGCTCTTGACTGGAGGCCAAGAGAGCATCTTTGGCTAAGCAGATGTTGCTTCTTCGATGCATGTAGTCAAAGAGAGAGAGAGATGGCTGCCCTGCCCTGTGCTTTTGTCGTTACCTGCACAGGTGAGGCCACACCCACCTCTAGTCACATGCAGAGGAAGTCTGTCCCAGCCCAGAAGCAAACAGGAAGTTTACCTGCTGGCTGGACAAACCTTCCTCCCCATGTGTAAACATGTTCTCTCTAGGAATGTTGTGCTTGACTGCTCTTGTGTTTCACATCCGACAAAATGTTCATTCCTAAGATCATAAGAAGAGCCTGGCTGCTGGATCAGGCCAATGGTTTATCTGGACCAACATCCTGTTCCCACAACGGCAGAGCAGGTGATCGAAGAGGAAGCCCACAAGCAGGTGATTTTATTCTTATTACAATCAATCAGTGTGTACATTTTATTCAATAAATAGTTTAGGAATAAGAAAGCATCCTGTGCTGGTCCCGGGGGGTAGGTTACTGTTACCGTAGTCAAAGTTCAGTCCTGAGTCACTAGCCTGGAAATAGTCCACAAGGTGCGAGGCGAGGTCCGAAACAGGGAGCCGGGCGGGGACAGGAACGCTGGAAGGTCAGAAGAAGCCGGGCGGGGAACAGGAACGCTGGAAGGTCAGAAGCAGGAAGCCGGGCGGGAAACAGGAACACTGGAGGAACAGGACTGGATGCTGGCCGAAACAGCTCTTCAATGACGACGTTGCTCCCGCAACCTGGGACCGGGCTGACTGGCTTTTATCTTCTCTAAGGCCAGGGGCGGTCCCGGCCCCCAGGAGCCCCGCCTCTCCTGGCCTTAAGGCGAGCACTCCTCCTGGGAGAAACCAGTTCCCTTCGCCTCTCTGCCCTAAGCCTCTGCAGTTCAGGAGAGGCTGAAGGGTTACTGGGTCCCGGGGGAAGCTCACCTGTAGACACTGAGTCCTCAACCACCTCTGGGGCCAGAATGGATTCACCTGGTGCCTGCTCCTGAGGATCTGGCACAGGTGCAGGCTCTTCAGAATCCAGGCCTTGCCCCAGTTCAGCCGGCCCTGGAGGCGGGGACTCCTGTGCCGGCTGGGATTCCTCCGGTTCACTCTCAGAATCGGAATCCCAGGCCATCACACATCCACAATAAAACAATTTCACAAGACAATGCAATTAAAACAACTTCGAATCCAATAGTGAGGCTGACTGGGGCAAAATCCTCCCTTCTGAAGTCTTGTTGAAAGAGAGAGGTGCTTTGGGTGGCCGCAAACGTTCATCCACAAATGTTCATCCTGCTCAGAGTAGGTCCATTGAAATCAATGGGCATGACTAACTTAAGTCCGTTAATTTCACTGGGTCGACTCCGAGCGAACCTTAGCTGGATCCTTGGTCTCCGTGCTGTGATTTAAGTTTGTTAAAAAATATTTTATTTTATAGAGAGGTCTTTCGAGGGCACAGTTTTGAGTCCAAACTTGGAAGACCGGCCAGATATTTTAAAACGAAAATAGTACAAAAATGAAAATACAGAGCGATTGGAGTAAATGGTTTGGTCCGCTGGGCTTCTCGTTTGAGAAAGGTAGAGCATCGTTTCTTTCAAAACTCCAGCTCTTTGTTGCGGTTAGGATGGTAAATCTATTAGCAGAGCTGAGGCACTTAACAAGTTGAGCGGCTGAAGGGAGAGCCCTTCTGGATTTGGGGCATGTCTGCAAACCTCTCCGAGTGACGAGTTTTTCTGAGAAGGCCCACCACCCACCATGACCATCAGGGGTTTTTATTTTTCTTATTTCCTCAGAACTGTAATGATGGATGGCACCAGTGGGCTTAAAATGCAAGGCTTGGCTCCGTCCAGGAACCTTGTTTTCAAAGGCAATGATGCAGCGAAGAGTAATTTCTATCAGTGCATCTCGCTGAAAGGGAATCGTTCCTAACAAGGCCCACGAGAAAGGATGTTAGTTTGAGTACAGGACCTGTTTTCTCCGGGTTAGGAACTGTTTTCTGTGTCAAGGCTCAGTCACAGAATGTGTGAGGAAAGGGTGATGGCTGCCATTAGAGCATGTGCAAAGCGCATTTCTGTACCCAACAAGTAATGGCTGCTTATTTGGGGATAAAGGGTAATATTCAACTAAGTTCTAAGTTCTACTCAGAGTATACCAATTGAAGCTAATGAGCATAAGTATGTTAGCATTTCAACATTCTTCTTCTTCTTCTTCTTCTTCTTCTTCTTCTTCCTCTTCCTCTTCCTCTTCCTCTTCCTCTTCTTCTTCTTCTTTATCCTCCCTTCACCCTAAGGTCCCAGAGTGGGCTACAACAATTTAAAACTTCAAGAACTCTATCAGTTGCAGGATTTTGAAAGCAGCTCAGCTTAGGAATCTGCTGTGGACTTTATCACAGCAAGGATTTTGACTCAAAGAACCCTCTCTGGGATCAGAGAAAGCAAAGACTATTTTTAACAACTGTAAATAGAGGTATATTAGTGGCACATGCTGGTGTTGGCCTAGTAGAGACAACTCTGCTAAACAGCTGTTTTTTGTGGTGAGCTTAACCGCTTGGCTGAGCTTCTGCACCCCACAACCCCAACAAATGGGAGTGAGAAAAGGTGCTCACCTGAGGATCTTAGCACCTGGGTGGGTTTGTATAGGGAGACATGGTCTCTCCGGTAGCCTGGACCCAAGCTATATATAACAAGCCCAGCTGCTAACAACAGAACCATAGAATCATATAATTGTAGATTTGGAAAGGACCCCAAGGGTCATCTAGTCCAACCCTTTGCAATGCAGAAATCTCAGCTAAATCATCCATGACAGATGGCCATCCAACCCCTGCTTAGAAAACCTACAAGGATGGAGAGCCCACAACCTCCAGAGGGAGTCCGTTTCACTGTCAAACAGCTCTTACTGCGAGAAGGATCTTCCTGATGTTTAGTTGGAATCTCCTTTCTTGTAACTTAAATCCACTGAATTGAGTTCTACCCTCCAGAGCAGGGTTTTTGGAGGTTTTTAAGCAGATGTTGGATGGCCATCTGTCATAGATGACTCTTAGTCATCCAACTCTACAACTCTTCCAACTCTACAACTCTATTATTCTATGATTTCATGTGACAGCCCTTAATATATTTGGCTAACATATCTGGTGCTTGAGAAGACTCTTGAGAGTCCCATGGACTGCAAGAAGACCTATCCATTCTGAAGGAAATCAGCCCTGAGTGCTCACTGGAAGGACAGATCATGAAGCTGAGGCTCCAAGACTTTGGCCACCTCATGAGAAGAGAAGACTCCCTGGAAAAGACCCTGATGTTGGGAAAGATGGAGGGCACAAGGAGAAGGGGACGACAGAGGACGAGATGGTTGGACAGTGTTCTCAAAGCTACCAGCATGAGTTTGACAAAACTGCGGGAGGCAGTGGAAGTGCCTGGCGTGCTCTGGTCCAGGGGGTCACGAAGAGTCGGACACGACTAAATGACTAAACAACAACAACAACAAATTTCCTCTCAGTCTCCTCTTTTCCAGTAACAAACCAATAAGAAATGAACCAATAAGAGATTTAAATGCAGTATCGGCATTCTGAAGTAATTGCATGAGGAAAGAAGGGGATGGAGGAAATGTTTGTTAGAAGGCCTTGTAGACAGAGCCGGCCCTCCCAAGAGGCAAAGTGAGGTAGCTGCCTCAGGCGGCAAATACTGGAGGGTGGTGAATGGGCAGAGCTGTGCATGCATACACCTTGTGGCATATCCTGCACCTCCTAAGCTGATCTTAGCTCAGGTGCAACCGAAGATATGAAGTAAGATTCAATTGCCATTCCCTGGGCATCCTTTTCTCCTTTCCCTCAGGCGGCAAAACATCTTGAACCAGCCTTGCACTCTGCCCAGCCCTAATGAAAATGTGGATCTTGTTTACTTCCCAACAATGAACATCACTCTTGTGTGGGTCCGTCCGTCCCCCCCCCCCCCGAAAGCCAAATTGATACTCCCTTCTAATTCTCTACCTCATTTTCTAGGAAAAGGTTCAGGGAGCTTTTTAAAAAATACCCGAAACAACTGGTAACAAATGATTCATTTCCTCTGGCGCTTTTTAAACATTTATTTTTAGTCTTTATTGACCAAGAAGCTGCTCTGGCCCACACTCCCTCCTTCACCTGCTCATGCATATTGGGCCGGCAAAACTCGATCTCCCCTCATCTCTCAGGCCAGAGGCCTTCAAACCACAGGTCACTGCAGCTTTCTAAACACCCTCAGGGAGCCAAAGCTCTTTCTCCGAGAGCGCCAGACGAAGTGAAATCTACCATGCGCGTTTATATGATGCTTAGCTCCACTTAGTCTTGTATTTTATTCCACATGAAGGATTTGCCTTTTCCTATTCGCAAGACAATCTCACAGGGCGCTTTGAGCAAGAATTAACCAGTGAGGAATGTGGAGGGAGACGTCGTTCCTAAATGTCTTTGCCGTTCCTTCGTGCACAGGGGAAGGAATAAAGATCAGCTAAGAAGAACAATATTAAGGCAATCACAGAATCGTAGAGTTGGAAGGGACACCATGAGTCATTTTGGGGGACAGGAGGCAGGCAGGTGTGGAGGACTCCCTGATCCTGAATGGGGCAACTGTGCCCCCAAAGGACCAGGTGTGCAGCCTGGGAGGCATTTTGGACTCACAGCTGTCCATGGAGGCACAGGTCCATTCTGTGTCCAGGGCAGCTGTCTACCAGCTCCATCTGGTGCGCAGGATGAGACCCTATCTGCCCACAGACTGTCTCGCCAGAGTGGTGCATGCTCTGGTTATCTCCCATTTGGACTACTGCAATGCGCTCTACGTGGAGCTACCTTTGAAGGTGACCTGGAAACTACAACTAATCCAGAATGTGGAAGCTAGACTGGTGACTGGGAGCGGCGCCGGGACCACATAACACCGGTCCTGAAAGACCTACATTGGCTCCCTGTACGTTTCCAAGCACAATTCAAAGTGTTGGTGCTGACCTTTAAAGCCCTAAACAGCCTCGGCCCAGTATAGTGGAAGGAGCGTCTCCACCCCCATCGTTTAGCCCGGACACTGAGGTCCAGCGCCGAGGGCCTTCTGGCAGTTCCCTCCCTGTGAGAAGGGAGGTTACAGGGAAGCTGGCAGAGGGCCTTCTTGGTAGTGGTGCCCGCCTTGTGGAAGGCCCTACCACCAGATGTCAAGGAGAACAACAACTACCAGACTTTTAAAAGACATCTGAAGGCAGCCCTGTTTAGGGAAGCTTTTAATGTTTGATGCATTACTGTATTTTAATATTTTCTTGGAAGCCGCCCAGAGTGGCTGGGGAAGCCCAGCCAGATGGGAAGGGTATAAATAATATATTATTATTATTATTATTATTATTATTATTATTATTATTATTATTATTATTATTATTTAGTCCAACCCCCTGCTATTCAGGAATCTCAGCTGGCCATCCAACGTCTACTTAAAAACCTCCATGGAAGGAGAGTCCACAACCTCCCAAGGGAGACTTTTCCATCTCTTACTGTCAAAAAGTTCTTATTGATGTTTGGTCGGAATCTCCTTTCTCGCAACTTGAAGCCATGGGTTCGAGTCCTACCTTCCAGAGCAGGAGAAAACAAGCTTGCTTTAAAATAATAAGTAAATAAATAAAAGTCGCACACCCTTCTCTAGTCGCGATTCTTTCATTAGATGACCCTTTGGGTTCCTTCCAATTCTATGATTCTAACAGTGGCATTCCTCCCCCAGATCAAAAGCCTTCTGTGGACGCAAGCAGCCTTTTTCATTTGCACAAGGCAAAATCCGGGATCTAGCTCATAGTAAAGAGGAAGAATGTGAACCAACTTCTCTGCCCCCATGTTATGTACTGAGTTGAATAGGATCCAAAATGCAGCAGTCTGATTGGTCCTAGAACAATGCAGCAGTATGACTGGTCTGCAGGAGCCACCCAATCTGGCTCCAGATGGAAGTGAATCCACAACCTGATTGGCTTACAGGAGAATTCTGGAATTAGCCGATCACGTGCAGCCCATTGTGTAAATAATGTATATAAAGCAGATACTTTGAGGGGACATTCATTCCGCCTCATCACTATGAGCTGAATAAACAGCATGAAATCCACTCTCGACACTGAGTATATTTCACCCCAGGAGCTTACACTGCAAAAAAGGGAAGTAATATTCAACAGATAACTGGCACACAAAAATCGTAAGATGTGAAATATCTAATGGCTGCTTGGGGGAAAGTATTCAAACATCCAGAGCCTGTCTGGAGAATATCCAACATGAAAATTCAGAGGGGCGTTAGCAGGATCAAGCACATTTCACTTTGGACCTCGCGAGTTGCAACTGAGCAGGGCTTCAGGCTAGCTTCACGAGAGAGCCTGCTAATGACATGATATTTTGCCATAGTCAGAAGGATAATTTGCCTTGTGGCTTCCTGTGTTTTTTGCTTCCAGGCAGCCCTGACCGAGAAGTGCTCAACTTGTCACCTTTCTCCAGAGGTTGATTGGAGGATCTGAAAACTCACTTAAAGGAGCCCGTGAATTATTTTTTTCCAGGCTCCCTCCGGCGAGCCAAACTTTGCAGCCCAGCTGGGTTTGCTGCTCTACGTACGCTTATCTGTTTTGGTTGTCAGAGTGACATATTTTCCCTTGATCTGCCATGGGAAAGTCATTTACACAAAGCAGGAAGGAAGCTGCATTGCAGGCGAGTGATGAAGGACTTGGCATAAGCCGCCTTCCCACTTTTCCAGAGCGCTTTCCGGAATCACACCACCACTGGGAATGGTGAAATCCTTTTGACACTGAGCTCAGAGCTCATTCCCGACATCCATTTGCATTGCAATGCCATGTCTTAATCAGTGGAGGCTGGTCAGAAGGAAGAGGCTTCTGAATCAGGCCAATGGCTCATCTGGTCCCAAATGTCCTGTGGTCAGACAGAGGTGTGATGGGAATTTTATGGTCTTAGATATATGGTAATGTTCATAAGTGTCCCAACCAAGCACTTACATAGATCAGCACAGGAAGACCGACCTGGAACCATTTTGATTCCTAAACTGAGTAAATGTTTTCTCTACAAGGACAAAGTGGGAAACCTCCCCATTGTCTCTTTCCTCACAAATCCTGTCTTAAAGGTAAAGGTAAAGGGACCCCTGACCATTAGGTCCAGTCGTGGCCGACTCTGGGGTTGCGGCGCTCATCTCGCTTTATTGGCCGAGGGAGCCGGCGTACAGCTTCCGGGTCATGTGGCCAGCATGACTAAGCCGCTTCTGGCAAACCAGAGCAGTGCACGGAAACGCCGTTTACCTTCCCGCCAGAGCAGTATCTATTTCTCTACTTGCACTTTGACGTGCTTTCAAACTGCTAGGTTGGCAGGAGCAGGGACCGAGCAACGGGAGCTCACCCCGTCGCGGGGATTCGAACCACCGACCTTCTGATCGGCAAGTCCTAGGCTCTGCAGTTTAACCCACAGCGCCACCCGCGTCCCTGTCTTAAGGGCACATTTAAGATATGAATAGGGTGTGAGCCTGTGACCTGGCCCAGGAACTAAGTATTTGTGGATCGAGGGCCCGACCCCCGCTATGTGAAATAAATACACAAGGACACGTGATATAAGGTTAATGGGCAAGGAAAGGCCACAACTTTATTGATTACAGCAGTGAAAAGGTATTGGCTTAGGCATTGGATGACTATAGGAGGTGGGTTTATTCAACAGTAGGTGGAGCCTGTTGATGCCAATCCAACTATAGGCTCACCCCCTGATGTCACCGAGGGTCGTGCCATGGCCTCCCGCCAAGCAGGCATCGGACGGAATACACGACCGCCAGATTCCTTTAACGGAATAACCCACGGTAGATAGCATAGGCGATGGCCACACCTAGCCCTTGACACAGCACAACACATGAATCCAATGCCTAACCTACCCACCAATACCAAAAAAGTTGTGACGATTGCTACGAGGTAGGCGAAAAAACCAAAAAGCCTAATGCCAAATGGAAAAATTCCTACCAGGCCCCCCAGACAACCGGGGCGACCAACCTAAGGTCCATAGCAAGGCCAAAAACCTAGACCCTGAGCTAAATGGGAGTGGAGGGTGGGTGACTTGCTGAGGGACGACGACGAATGAGGAGGAGGCGGAGCTGGCGCCACAGCATTAAGCTGCTACACATGCCCCCCTGAGGCACCTGGTTGGCTGCCTCCAGTGGGCGTGGGCGCCAGCCAGGTAAGGAGGGGAGGGGGCTAAGGCCCCCTACCAGGGGCGGAGCTCGGTCTCCCGCCCACAACCACTCCCCTCTCTTCCAGGGAGGAGAGTCTTTATCATTACAAAGGACTGCCCAAGCTACCCAGGCAATCCAATCAAGTAATCTGCCAGACAGGAGATAAACAAGATATTTTCGAGGCTGCTGTTCCCTTATTTTCAAATCTGTAAGTTGACAGCTATGCCACTCTCACTTGCGGCAGTTCTCAGCGAATTCAGAAGCATCCAACTGTGGAGTCAGGGCATAGCCATTGACAATATTATTTCCTCCGTAAATGTGTCCAACCCTCCATGTTCGTAGGCACCGCTGCCTCTTGTGGCAGGGAGTTCCACAGTCAAGCTACGTGCTGCATGAAGAAGTCTTTTGTTTTATCTGTCCTGAGTATTCCAACATTCAGCTTCATTGGCTGACCACGAGTTCTAGCATATTAAGAGAGCCAGTGTGGTGTAGTGGTTAGTCTCGTAATCTGGGGAACCGGGTTCGCGTCTCTGCTCCTCCACATGCAGCTGCTGAGTGACACTCACTTCACAGAGTGTTTGTTGTGGCGCAGGAAGGGAAAGGAGATTGTTAGCCGCTTTGAGTTGTCTTTGTCCATGGAGTTTTCTTGGCAGGGATACTGGAGTGGCTTGCCGGTTCCTCCTCCAGGTGGATCACGTTTGGTCAAAACTCTCCACTATGACCTGTCCATCTTGGGTGGCCCTGCATGGCATAGCTCATAGCTTCTCTGAGTTATTCAAGCCCCTTTGCCACGGCAAGGCAGTGATCCATGAAGGGAAGCTGAGGCTCCAAGACTTTGGCCACCTCATGAGAAGAGAAGACTCCCAGGAAAAGACCCTGATGTTAGGAAAGATGGAGGGCACAAGGAGAAGAGGAGGACAGAGGTCGAGATGGTTGGACAGTGTTCTCGAAGCTACCAGCATGAGTTTGACCAAACTGCGGGAGGCAGTGGAAGACAGGAGTGCCTGGCGTGCTCTGGTCCATGGGGTCACAAAGAGTCGGACACAACTAAATGACTAAACAACAACACCCGCTTTGAGACTCCTTAGGGTAGTGATAAAGCGGGATACTAAATCCAAAACTCTTCTAGAAAAACTTTTCTCAATAAACTTCTATCTTGACCCCTCTTACTCATCTTGTCCCTAAACGAAGAAGTCCCCATCACTGCAACCTTTCATGGGCATAGCCAGGGGAGGACGGGGGGGGGGATTGCCCCTCCCCATCAAAATACTTAACTGAAACTAGAAATGGACTAGGTTTACTGAGTGTGTGTAGAAAAACTGCATTGGGGAAAAAGGAGGAACTGCTGGAAAGGTTTTCAGCAAATCCAAGAAAACTTGTTTTAGTTTAGACTTTTTAAAAAACAAGATGGAAAAAGGTGTGTTCTTTGTAGTTTTGCGAAACAGACTCATTAACCATATGATGCTTCATGCTATGCCTACTAAGTCGAAACCGTTTTGCAGCATTTGGGTTCCGTTAATATTAGAGACAGGGGATGCGGGTGGCGCTGTGGGTAAAAGCCTCAGCGCCTAGGGCTTGCCGATCGAAAGGTCGGCGGTTCGAATCCCCGCGGCGGGGTGCGCTCCCATTGCTCGGTCCCAGCACCTGCCAACCTAGCAGTTCGAAAGCACTCCTGGGTGCAAGTAGATAAATAGGGACCGCTTACTGGCGGGAAGGTAAACGGCGTTCCGTGTGCTGCGCTGGCTCGCCAGATGCAGCTTTGTCACGCTGGCCACATGACCCGGAAGTGTCTCTGGACAGCGCTGGCCCCCAGCCTCTTGAGTGAGATGGGCGCACAACCCCAGAGTCTGGCAAGACTGGTCCGTACGGGCAGGGGTACCTTTACCTTTACCTTTAATATTAGAGACAATCTCCTTTCGTTTCACTGTGGTGGCTTGGTCAAATGGGGGTGGGGTTTTTCAGCTGAACCCCCAAAGCAAAATGAGAGGTGAAGGGTGGAGTAATGGGGGGGGCAGCAGTGGGAAATTCAGGCCCTGCCTGAGTCTATATTTGCCAGGAAACTTTATCAAACCACCATCCTCTCCTCCTCCCTGCATAACCCTCCCAGTCATTTTTTTTAAATCAGGTTTCAACTGGTGTTGACTTGAATTGCAGCTCACTTATTAGAAAAGCTTGGACAGCCGATAACCTAACTGCCCACTTGTTCTTATCTCCATGAGGACCAGGAATCTGGCAAGTTGCTCTCTTCTGAAGAGGATCTGGCAGAAGCAGGGAGTTCGCTTCCCCCTTCACTGCCCTCATCTGCTAAGAGTGGCATGTGAGTCATGGGCGGGGGGGGGGCTTCCTCCTCTGGAGCTAAGAGAGCAATCTCCTGGGTATTCCTGGGGAGATAAGTCCCTAAAGAGCTGTGGAAACAGAGGCGACTTCTTCTGGAATGTTTTAGACTCAAATTGTTGTTGTTCAGTCGTTTAGTCGTGTCCGACTCTTCGTGACCCCCTGGACCAGAGCACGCCAGGCACTCCTGTCTTCCACTGCCTCCCACAGTTTGGTCAAATTCATGCTGGTAGCTTCGAGAACACTTTCCAACCATCTCGTCCTCTGTCGTCCCCTTCTCCTTGTGCCCTCCATCTTTCCCAACATCAGGGTCTTTTCCAGGAAGTCTTCTCTTCTCATGAGGTGGCCAATGTATTGGAGCCTCAGCTTCAGAATCTGTCCTTCCAGGGAGCACTCAGGGCTGATTTCTTTCAGAATGGATCGGTTTGATCTTCTCACAGTCCATGGGACTCTCAAAAGTCTCCTCCAGCACCATAATTCAAAAGCATCAATTCTTCAGCGATCAGCCTTCTTGATGGTCCAGCTCTCACTTCCATACATCACTACTGGGAAAACCATAGCTTTAACTATATGGACCTTTGTTGGCAAGGTGATGTCTCTGCTTTTTAAGATGCTGTCTAGGTTTGACATTGCTTTCCTCCCAAGAAGCAGGAGTCTTTTAATTTCGTGACTGCTGTGACCTCATGGGTAGAGACTTCATTTTACCTGTCCTGAGTCTTGCAGGCTGAGCTTCCTTAGATGCCCATGAATTCTAGTATTACAAGAGAGAAAACTTTTCACGGTCCACTTTCTCTGTGCCACACATCGTTTTCTAAACCTCTAGAGAGATTTTGCCAAAGTGGAAGTAACGTCCCTGAAGATTTTACCCCACTACTTACTGGTGTGCTGAATCAAAAAGGATTTGAAATCTTCTTTTAATTTAAATTTCCCAGCTGAGACACCGATTGGGTATCTGATTGACTTTTTACCAGGGGACAATTCCCTTTGCACTTCTGAAAAAGTGGCCTGTTTTGCCTTTAGAACGGCAATTTTAAGGAGAAACGTTTGTGGAGATGCTAAGTCAAATTCTTCAGGGAAGCAAACTCTTGCCTGGTTCCAGTAATTACTTTAACTGTGTGGTGTTTTGTTCTATGTATCTTCCTTTTTTTGTAATGTCTTCAGCTGCTCAAATGAATAATATTCTACAATATTCTACCTCGGACTTCTCTCATGTTGCCTCCTTCACCTGTTTCATGGCTGCATAACAAAGGAGTGCTTGCAAAGTGTTTCCAAGACAGCGCTGTATAAATATTAACCCTACCCAGAACAGATCTTGTGTAAGGTGCAAAGAGGCCCTGGCAGGTATAAGCCCAATCTGTGCGGGGGAAATTGTGATAATTATAGTGCTTGATGGGTGCGGACTTTTAAGCCACAACAGAACAGCCAACAGCTGTGGCTCACCCATCCCATTAAAATGCAATTTTTATTTTCATTTTTTAAAGCACCCATTGGTTTGACAGCATGGAATGGCTGTGTAAAGAGAGATTTGAATCGCCACCCCCTTAGGAGTCTGCAGATGTCTTTTTTCCAAAGGGGTGGGTTTCAAGGCTTGGCCGATGCTGGAAGTCATGTTCTTTGTTGAAAGATGCGACATGCGGTCCATGTATCTCTCTCGACTGCAGTTTCCAGACGGGACATCTTTCATCCTAATCATCACACCCGAGGAGGGGAAGAACATGTGGCTGCCAGACCCGTTTTCTGCCCAAGGCCACACACTTTCCACTCATTCTCGTTCGATATCCAAAGCAGTAGATGTTGACAACTTCTTCTTCTTTGGCGATCACTCGTAACTGAGTAAGATTGTCTTCCATGAACACAGTCTTAACAGTGAGTCCGTAAGTGACTGTGGAGGCCAATTCTGGATCCACACGTCCTTCCACAGTGCGGACATGGGTTTCCGGGCAGGATTTGATCATGGTGAGGGTTTGCCAAACGTGCCTTCCTCCTAGCACATTTCTCCCTTGCATCCTGAGTTCGAGTGTCTTCAAAGCCCATGACACCTTTGGTCAAGGCTGTTCTCCAACTGGAGCGCTCGCAGGCCAGTGTTTCCCAATTGTCGGTGTTTATACTACATTTTTAAAGATTTGCCTTGAGAGAATCTTTAAACCTCTTTTGTTGACCACCAGCATTACGCGTTCCATTTTTAAGATCGGAATAGAGTACAGTGGTACCTCGGGTTACAGACGCTTCAGGTTACAGACTCCGCTAACCCAGAAATAGTACCTCAGGTTAATAACTTTGCTTCAGGATGAGAACAGAAATCATGTGGCGGCAGCACAGTGGCAGCTGGAGGCCCCATTAGCTAAAGTGGTGCTTCAGGTTAAGAACGGACCTCCGGAACAAATTAAGTACGTAACCAGAGGTACCACTGTAGTTGCTTTGGAAGACGATCATCAGGCATCCGCACAACATGACCAGTCCAACGAAGTTGATGTTGAAGAATCATTGCTTCAACACTGGTGAATGTATACCAACACTGGTATACGTTTAAAGCGCTACTATGCCACTTCACATGGGACGCGGGTGGCGCTGTGGGTTAAACCACAGAGCCTAGGACTTGCTGATCAGAAGGTTGGTGGTTTGAATCCCCGCAATGGGGTGAGCTCCTGTTCCTCGGTCCCTGCTCCTGCCAACCTAGCAGTTCGAAAGCACGTCAAAAGTGCAAGTAGATAAATAGGTACTGCTCCGGCGGGAAGGTAAACGGCGTTTCCATGTGCTGCTCTGGTTCGCCAGAAGTGGCTTAGTCCTGCTGGCCACATGACCCGGAAGCTGTACGCCGGCTCCCTCGGCCAACAAAGCGAGATGAGCGCCACAACCCCAGAGTCGGCCATGACTGGACCTAATGGTCAGGGGTCCCTTTACCTTTATGCCACTTCAAATGAGGTTTGCCCCCCCCCCCAAGAATCCTGGGAGCTGTAGTTTGTTAAGGGTGCTCAACTTTGGTGGTAATAGACCCCCGTTTCCCTCACAGAGCCACAATTCCCAGACTTCCCTGCAAAGAGGGATTGGTTGTTAAACAGCTCTGGAAACTGTGGCTCCATGAAGACAGGGGTCCCCTAAGAACTCTTGCCGCTCTTTTATCAAACTACAACTCCCAGGATTCCTTGGTGGAAGCTAAAGTGGCAACATAGTGCTTTAAATGCATCGTGTGGATGTTTCCTGTTTTATTCAGAGCCCTTCGACTCAGCGCTGTCTTTAGCATATGCGCCGCCGGGGTGCAAAGGTCTGCCCAGCGCCCCCAAATTGGCCCCAAAAACATAACATAATATTTTGATGTAAGAGATAATGTCACGTGCGCGGCACCGTTGTGAATGACAAGCGCCGCCGCTGGTGCGGCGCATCTTTGGTAAATGAGCGCACAAAGTCGAAAGTCCTTTAATGAAACTGGAGGCATACATTTTGGTAATACCTAGGTATATATGTATTTTGTTTTTCTAGCTTGATCAAAGTTATTTAACAGGCAGATAGTTAAGAGCTTAGGCGCCTTCAGCAGCGGGCGCCTGGTGCCCCCCAGAATTTGATGCCTGGGTACCCCACACCCCTTGGACCCCTGAGTAAAGACTGTGGGAATGTTCAGGGATGCAGGAGAGGATATATTGTCTGATTATATCCTTATCCAACTTGTGTTAACAAGCTCCCAATATCAGCAGAGTAAAAAATTCCCCTTTATTTTAAGTTTGCAACAGCAGCGTTTGCTCAGGTTCGCTAAAACCTCTATAATAACTATTCTGGTAATTTCCCCTTATTCCCTCTTAAAATAGAAGAGGTGACACAGTCTTTTACAAAAGTATAAAAAGAGTTTACTCACATTCTGTTCACAATCAGATCCCAGAAGGCAGACTTAGGCTTAATGAAGTAACATACATTTGGAATCTATCTTATAGGAAGACAGTCCCTTTGTCCTCTCTTGGAAGAGTGCGTCTTTCACTCAGTAGATGTTTCCTCTTCGATGCATGGGGTGAAAGAGAGGTGGAAGAGAGATGGAAGAGAGAGATGGCTGCCCTGCCCTGTGCTTTTATCATTACCTGCACAGGTGAGGCCACACCCACCTCTAGTCACATGCGGAGGAAGTCTGTCCCAGAACAGAGGGAAACAGGAAGTTTACCTGCTGGCTGGACAAACATCCCTCCCCATGTGTAAACATGTACACTCTAGGAATGTTGTACAGTGGTGCCTCACAAGACGAAAAGAATCCGTTCCGCGAGTCTCTTCGTCTTGCGGTTTTTTCGTCTTGCGAAGCAAGCCCATTAGCGGATTAGCGGATTAGCGCTATTAGCGGTTTAGCGGGCTTAGCGGATCAGCTGATAAGCGGCTTAGCAGCTTAGCGGATCAGCTGATAAGTGGCTTAGCGGCTTAGCGGAACAGCTGTTAAGCAGCTTAGCGGATCAGCTGATAAGCGGCTTAGCGATCAGCTGATAAGCGGCTTAGCAATCAGCTGTTAAGCGGATTAGCGGTTTAGCGGATCAGCTGTTAAGTGGCTTAGCAGATCAGCTGATAAGCGGCTTAGCGGCTTGGGGAAAAGGGGGAGGAAGGAAAAAAACCCTGCAGGAACTCGCAAGACATTTTCGTCTTGCGAAGCAAGCCCATAGGAAATTCGTTTTGCGAAGCACCTCCAAAACGGAAAACCCTTTCGTCTAGCGGGTTTCCCGTCTTGCGAGGCATTCATCTTGCGGGGCACCACTGTACTTGACTGCTCTTGTGTTTTACATCCCACAAAGACAGCCCTGCTTTGACTGTTCTAAGGGTGGGGCACTTATATCAGCAGACAGGGATTTCCTGTGGGGATTACCACAGCCACAAAGGACAGAAGGCAGGCATTCAGAAGCTTTGCTGCCTCTGATTGCGGAGGGCAGAGCTTTGCCAGCCTAGCTAGTAGTCATTGATAGCCTCTCCTCCATTAATTTGACCCTCCAAAAGAGGATCTAAAACCAGGTCGGTGGCCTTCAGTGTCTCTTGCCATGCAATCGCAACTTTTGCACCCCCTTTTGCTAGAGTTGTGTGGTCTCCTTCCTCCGGCATGTTGATTTCCTTTCCACGTCATCCTGCGTTTGCAGAGGGTTGGACTAGATGACCCCTTGGCCCCTTTCCCACCCGACAATTCTGTGATCCAGTGATCCTGCTACATTTTCCTCATTTAGCACCTGTGCGGAGAGCTCCGTGGCTGTCTCTTTTGGCAAAGTGCTAGGGGTCTCTCTTTCCTCAGCCATCCCACTGTAGGGGGATTAATTAGGAAGTGGCCCCTTAGCTATACAGTGGTACCTCGGGTTACATACACTTCAGGTTACAGACTCCACTAACCCAGAAATAGTGCTTCAGGTTAAGAACTTTGCTTCAGGATAAGAACAGGAATTGTGCTCTGGCGGCGCAGCGGCAGCAGGAGGCCCCATTAGCTAAAGTGGTGCTTCAGGTTAAGAACAGTTTCAGGTTAAGAACGGACCCCCGGAACGAATTAAGTACTTAACCCGAGGTGCCACTGTATATATGGGACGTGGGTGGCGCTGTGGGTTAAACCACAGAGCCTAGGACTTGCCGATCAGAAGGTCGGCGGTTTGAATCCCCACGACGGAGTGAGCTCCCGTTGCTCAGTCCCTGCTCCTGCCAACCTAGCAGTTCGAAAGCACAAAAGTGCAAGTAGATAAATAGGTACCGCTCCAGCGGGAAGGTAAACGGCGTTTCCGTGTGCTGCTCTGGTTCTCCAGAAGCGGCTTAGTCCTGCTGGCCACATGACCAGGAAGCTGTACGCCAGCTCCCTCGGCCAATAAAGCGAGATGAGCGCCGCAACCCCAGAGTCAGCCACGACTGGACCTAATGGTCAGGGGTCCCTTTACCTTTACCACTGTATATATTTTTGGGGGGACGGAACACTCCCCATAATACACCAGCAATAAGAAGAATAATTAATATGGTGGAATTTCCCTGGGGATTTTCCTCTGGGCCTGTCTTCTGTCATTGCAAAACCAGAGCAAAGCTTCAAGGGACAAGAGGCGTTTCGCTCATTAACGAGGAGGCTTCCTGGGTCTTTTGCCAGGAAAGTGACATAAAGCCACTTCTTAGAAAGCAGTAAATGGAAGAAGGCCTTTTATCATGGCTGGTTTATTGTTTGCCGCTCTCTCCCTCTCCCTCTCTTCTTCTGTTTGGTGTCTGCCGAGTGAAAAGGGGCTGCGCAGTCTATGTGAGCGTGGTTTGAATGACACGGCACCCGGGGGGAAATGGTGGCAAAAGCTTAATTGCAATAACGTTAAACGAAGATGTGTCCCGTTCCAGCATGAGGCTGCGGAGAATGGAGTCGGGCACCATCTAGCGGGGTGAGTGCACACTCTTTTGGTCAAGGCTTTTCAGTAAGGCTCTCCAGGCATAGGAGAACTGTTTCATTCTAGGTCAAGTCATTACTGGGGACTGGGGACAGCCGCCGAGACCACATAACACCAGTCTTGAACGACCTACATTGGCTCCCAGTACGTTTCCGAGCACAATTCAAAGTGTTGGTGTTGACCTTGAAAGCCCTAAACGGCCTCAGTCCTGTATACCTGAAGGAGCGTCTCCACCCACATCATTCAGCCCGGACACTGAGGTCCAGCTCCGAGGGCCTTCTGGCGGTTCCCTCACTGCGAGAAGCAAAGCTACAGGGAACCAGGCAGAGGGCCTTCTCGGTGGTAGCACCCGCCCTGTGGAACGCCCTCCCATCAGATGTCAAGGCAATAAACAACTACCTGACATTCAGAAGACATCTTAAGGCAGCCCTGTTCAGGGAAGTTTTTAATGTGCGGGGTACAAATAATAAATTATTATTATTATTATTATTATTATTATTATTCCAACTAGCTCAGTCAAGGGCTATGAGCCACTATGGCTTTGCTTTATCTCCACAGCTGGAGACAGCGACGCTTCTGAAAATCAGTTGCTGGAAAGCACAGGAGGGGTGAGTTACTCTAGTGCAGGGGTCAGCACATTTACTGTGCCTCGGGTCGGTGTCTCCAGCACTGATCGCGCGGCAGGCTGGAGGACAGGGGAGAGCATGCCCATACCCGTGCTCACACCCTATTTCCGGCGCACTTCCGGGTCAGAGGAGCACTGGAAATAGCTTGTGCGCATGTGCACGGGCCTCCTCCGACCCGGATGTACACCGGAAATAGCGCTTGTGCATGCGCACAAGAGATTTCCGGTGCTCCTCCAACCCGGAAGTGGGCAGCTGCGCAGTGCAGCGCTGGTAAGAGCGGGCGGCGGCAGCAGGTGGCAGTGGTTGCCGCAGGCCGGATAAACAAGTCCCTCGGGCCTTATCCAGCCCGCGGGCTTTAGTTTGGGGACCCCTATGCTCAGATCCTGCTTGCTGGTTTCCCACAGGCAACTGCTCAGCCACTGTGAGGACAGGATGCTGGATTAGATAGGCTGTTGGCAAAGGTGGAGCTAGCTGCTCTGGCCCCTGGAGCGGCATACATGCTCTGTACCTGGCGGCAGCTAGCCGCCACGGGGCCTGGCTAGCTGCCCATGGAGGCGCCGCCCGCGGCAAGTGGCGATCATCCCAGGGGGTGCCACCCACGGTGAGCGTCCCAGGGGTGCCACCTGTGATGAGAGTCCCAGGGGGGTGCCGCCCGTGGCGAGCAGCAAGCGTCCCAAGGGGGTGCCGCCCATGGCGAGCGGCGAGTGGCCCAGGAGGGTGCCGCCCGTGCGAGTGGCAAGCATCCCAGGGAGCGACACCTGTGATGAGCATCCCAGCGGGGTCCTCCTGCAGCAAGTGGTGAGCGGCCCAGGAGGGTGCCGCCCGTGGCAAGCAGCAAGCATCCCAGGGGGCGGCGCCTGCGGTGAGAGTCCCAGGGGGGCAGTGCGGTGACATCACCCCCCCCTCCCCCAGGGATGACATCTGCCAGGTGGACCGTACCCACCGTTCCCCCCTTCCTCTGCCAGTGGCTATTAGCCTGATCCAGAAGGCTATCAGGCTCATCTTATGTTTTTAATCTGATGTTTTGCTAAGTCCCCCCCCCCCCCGGGTTATATTTGTGGCAGGGGGTAGGGGTTGTATCCTAGTGCTGGTTTTGACCTGTAAAGTCTTAAATGACTCAGGACCAAAAAAAAAAAGGTAAGAGTATTGGGGGGAAATCCACAATGTTTAAAGTACTTCCCCCCCCCAAAAAAAAAAAAAACAGAGTCCTTTTCGTTGGGGATAATGCAGACTGAAATTCCCAGGTGTCACAAAAAGTTATTTATGTATGCTACTATTGCGGCCCGTGTTTTGTTAGCCCCAAAAGGGAAAACGAGCGAGGTCCCAACTAAAGAATG
The DNA here is from genome assembly GCF_964188315.1 of Podarcis muralis. Taxonomy (NCBI): domain Eukaryota; kingdom Metazoa; phylum Chordata; class Lepidosauria; order Squamata; family Lacertidae; genus Podarcis; species Podarcis muralis. Next base: position 5,792,200 of record NC_135655.1, read on the forward strand.
GCAACTTAAGTTGACAGAATATGCACAGCTTGCAGACTAAACATATGGAGCGGGAAGAACATACGTTTAGAGAAGATTGGAAAATGTTTATTGAATATATGGGGGGGAATTGTGTACACCTGATAACATTGGCAGCATGAAGATAAATTCAACAGTGTAAATAAGTTTAGATCGATGTAATAATTGAATACTGAATGGTTTCGTTTTTGTAAAATATGCAGGGATTTATGATATGTAAAATGAACCATGGAAAGAGAAGAATGGAAGTCACTGATATTATAAGGATGTTAAAATTAGTATTTGAAATTGCTAAACAGAAAATTTAATTTAAAAATTATTTTAAAAAGAAAAAATGACTCAGGACCACAATACCACAAGGACTCCCTTTCCCCTTACGAACCTACCTGGACTCTGTGTTCACCATCGGAGACCCTTCTTTGTGTGCCGCCTCCATGAGAGGTCTGGAGGGTAGCAACACAATAACGGGGCCTTTTCGGTAGTGGCTCCCTGTTCATGGAATGCTCCCCCCAGGAAGGCTCACCTGGCGCCTTCATTATATATCATTAGGTGCCAGGCAAAAACATTCCTCTTCAACCAGGCCTTCGGCTGATTAATATTGTTGTAGACTTAGGATAAGCATAGAAATTAATAAATTCTGGGGTTATTTGGGATGGGAAGGGAGAAATATAAGAATATTCTGCAGCCTTTTAAATGCATTTGTGGAAAGGGGGGGTATTGTTTTGTTGTTTCTGTTTTTAACTATTAACTTGTGTTTTTACCTTGTGTTTTATCCTGTTAACCGCCCTGAAATCTTGTGAGGAAGGGTGGTGTAGAAGTCTAATGAATAATAATTATATTAAACAAATTATAATAATAGCCTAGCATGCTTAGGAAAGAAAGGACGTATTCTTCAATAGTGCAAATGGAAGCTGTATGATTCCACCAACCCACAAAAAAAGACAAACAGATTTTGGGACATACGATTTGTATTTGAAAAGGGGTCTAATGTCTCACCTGCTGATGAATGCACAAAGCCAGCGGGGTCCCTGTGAAGGTGGAAGAGCCATTACTGCAGATGACCTTCTTGATAAGCATCTCTGGGAATTAATCTGCTTGCAATTGTCTTCTCTGGGGCACCCCCTGCCCTCCCCCCCACATCTCAGCCCTGGCTCTATATTTCCCTATGGCTCCAGGAAGAAGCAACCTAAGGCAGTAAAAGAGATTAAGATAAGAATGGGTCGTGGTGACAGCAGGACTGGCAGAGCCAGCCTGGGGGAATGAAGATGCAGACTTGCCAACAGAAGGATCGGCCATCCTTTGGGATTTGGGGCTTGGGAATCAAAGCTGACCTCAGAGGCAAGAAGGATGGAGAACAGGATTGTGATTTATGAGTCACAAAGCAGAAGTTGCCCATGCCTTCTCTGAGCTTACTTTACAACATGTCTTTTGTGCATTATTTGTGATCTCTCTGATATTTGTAGAGGGTATCATTTTAAAGCCTTTCTGTTTCCAAAAACTTCGCTCGTCTCTTCTCTTGAAAATAACTTTGCACGCAATTTTCAGCCCTGGGTTTAAGCACATTATAGCTCAACTGTTTCCAAACAGATTCTTAAAGCACGTGCCCCTAAAAACACTTCAGATCATCCTATCGTTTTTTTGTTTCTCTTTCGCCTTCCCTCCCTCCCTTGGGTGGCCAGAACGGATGGTTTTTTCACTCCTTTCGGAAAAGTCTTGCAAACTGGGGAATCACATCCACAGCTCAAGTCGATTTTATGCTTGCTGACTTGAGATTATGGTATTGTTAACCATTTCGGTAGCCCAAGCTATTTCCATTGGCGACGCAGGCGCCAAAGACACTTGAAGAGAGAGACTGCAGGCAAGTGTTGTTGGTTTTTTTTTGTTACCTTGAATTTACTGACATGCTCTGCATTTTGTATATTTGCATTTTCAATGTTCTCTCTTTGAATGTTTTGAATGTTTGCAGTAAGCTGCTTTGGACACAACTAGTTCTGGTTATAGCTATGGTTTTCCCAGTAGTGATGTATGGAAGTGAGAGCTTGACCATACAGAAGGCTGATCGCCAAAGAATTGATGCTTTTGAATTCTGGTGCTGGAGGAGACTCTGGAGAGTCCCATGGACTGCAAGAAGATCCAACCTCTCCATTCTGAAGGAAACCAGCCCTGAGTGCTCACTGGAAGGACAGATCCTGAAGCTGAGGCTCCAATACTTTGGCCACCTCATGAGAAGAGAAGACTCCCTGAAAAAGACCCTGATGCTGGGAAAGATGGAGGGCACAAGGAGAAGGGGATGACAGAGGACGAGATGGTTGGACAGTGTTTTCGAAGCTACCAGCATGAGTTTGACTAAACTGTGGGAGGCAGTGGAAGACAGGAGTGCCTGGCGTGCTCTGGTCCAGGGGGTCACGAAGAGTCGGACACGACTAAATGACTAAACAACAAGTTCTGGAAAAACAGCATATAAGAAAAGCCAGTCAATCAATCAATCAATCAATCAAGTGTTTATACACTAATGCTAGAAGCCTCTGAACCACCTTTACTGGAGTGCTTGGTTTCAGAAGATGGCATTGATCTAGTAGGCACAACAGAAACTACAACACCCAGAACTGGACACAGTATTCCAGGTGTGGTCTGACCAAGGCAGAATAGAGTGGTACTATTATTTCCCTTGATCTGGACACTAGACTTCAGTTGTTGCAGCCTAGAATAACATTAGCCTTTTTTGCTGCTGCATCACACTGTGCCACCCTGCTCCATCCACCATGACAGAGAAATTCTCCCTCCGTTGGCAGCAATTTTGAGTGAGATTTTGCCGATTCTGTGTGAGCAGAGGAAGACAGTCAAGATCATGGGTAGACAAACTAAGACCCGGGGGCCGGATCCGGCCCAATCGCCTTCTATATCTGGCCTGTGGACAGTCCAGGAATCAGCGTGTTTTTACATGAGTAGAATGTGTCCTTTTATTGAAAATGCATCTCTGAGTTATTTGTGGGGCATAGGAATTCATTCATTATTTTTTCCAAAATATAGTCTGGCCCCCCACAAGGGGTGAGGGACAGTGGACCGGCGCCCTGCTGAAAAAGTTTGCTGACCCCTGGTCAAGATGATCAAGGGTCTGGAAGCCCTATGAGGAACAGTTGAGGGAGCTGGGTATGTTTAACCTGGAGGAAAAGAGACTGAGAGGAGATACGATGTCCATCTTCCAATATCTCAAAGGCTGTCCCATGGAGGAGGGAGCAAGCTTGTTCTCTCCTGATCTGGAAGGTAGGACTCGAACCAATGGCTTCAACTGATTTTACAAGTTTTTTTAAATAATTGCAACAGTTCTGACTTTGGATATGGGCTAAGGTGGAGTAGAGCTGGGCGATATCTGGTTTTCAACATTGTGCTATATCACCAGCTAAATGTCGTGATATAAGCCCTAGGACCCACGTACCTACGGGACCGCCTCTCCTGGTATGCCCCACGGAGGACCGTAAGGTCCACAAATGACAACACTTTGGAGGTCCCAAGTCGCAAAGTGGTTAGATTGGTCTCACCTAGGGACAGGGCCTTTTCGGTACTGGCCCCAACTTGGTGGAATGCTCTGTCACAAGAGACCAGGGTCCTGCAGGACTTGACATTTTTCCGCAGGGCCTGCAAGACAGAGCTGTTCCGCCTGGCCTTTGGTTTGGACTCAGTCTGATCCTTATGTTTCCCTCCCCTTATGGTTTTGACTTTTAAAATGAGGCTGCATTTTAAATTGCATTTTAATCTGTATTTTAAATTGGTTTCCCCCCCCCCCCTATTATGTTTCTACTGTAATTTTACTGGTGTTAGCCACCCTGAGCCCAGCTCTGGCCAGGGATGGCGGGGTATAAATAAAATTTATTATTATTATATTTATTATTCAAGTTGCAAGAAAGGGGACTAAACATACAGAAAAGCTTTCTGACAGGAAAGGCTATTTGCCAGTCTCCCTCAGGAGGTAGTGTACTCTCCTTCCTTGCAGGTTTTTACGCAGAGGTTTTTGGATGGCCATCTGTCCTGGACATAGCTGTCAACTTACAGATTTGAAAATAAGGGACCAGCAGCCAAAATAAGGGACCTGCAGCCTCACCTGTTCCAGGCACTCCAGTCTTCCTGTCCTCCTGCAGTCTGGTCAAACTCATGCTGGGTAGCTTCGAGGACACTGTCCAACCAACTTTGTAACCAGAGGTTCAACTGAATAGAATCTGAATCACATGCACCACAAGGCCTATGCAGCCTCAACTTAAGATGGCTCCCCGGCCTGGCTTTGCACTGCAAAGTTTGCAGCAGCACGTGCAACAAAATGGCGTCCAGCATTCAAAAAAACCCTCAGCTTGCATTAACTAGCCACACACAAGGCTTGCAAGCTCCACCCCCCAGTCGTTCTTAGACTTCTTATTGGGTGAGCAACACAGCCAAGCAACACAGTTGGAGCCTCCCTCCTCCCTGGCCGGCAGGGAGGAAGGGAGAGGAGCTGCTTCCTTTGAAATTTAAGGGACATCATTTAAGGGACATTTAAGGGACATCCATCAATAAGGGACAGCAGTGGGACATGGCGCTGGAATAAGGGACTGTCCCTTCAAATAAGGGACACTTGGCAGCTATGGTCCTGGATGCTTTAGCTGAGTTTCCTGTATGGCAGAGGGTTAGAATCATAGAATCCTAGAGTTGGAATAGACCACAAGGGCCATCGAGTCCAACCCCCTGCCAAGCAGGAAACACCATCAGAGCACTCCTGACATATGGTTGTCAAGCCTCTGCTTAAAGACCTCCAAAGAAGGAGACTCCACCACACTCCTTGGCAGCAAATTCCACTGTCGAACAGCTCTTACTGTCAGGAAGTTCTTCCTAATGTTTAGGTGGAATCTTCTTTCTTGTAGTTTGGATCCATTGCTCCGTGTCCGCTTCTCTGGAGCAGCAGAAAACAACCTTTCTCCCTCCTCTATGTGACATCCTTTTATATATTTGAACATGGCTATCATATCACCCCTTAACCTCCTCTTCTCCAGGCTAAACATGCCCAGCTCCCTTAGCCATTCCTCATAAGGCATCGTTTCAAGACCTTTGACCATTTTGGTTGCCCTCCTCTGGACACGTTCCAGTTTGTCAGTGTCCTTCTTGAACTGTGGTGCCCAGAACTGGACACAGTACTCCAGGTGAGGTCTGACCAGAGCAGAATACAGTGGCACTATTACTTCCCTTGATCTAGATGCTATACTCCTATTGATGCAGCCCAGAATTGCATTGGCTTTTTTAGCTGCCGCGTCACACTGTTGGCTCATGTCAAGTTTGTGGTCAACCAAGACTCCTAGATCCTTTTCACATGTACTGCTCTCCAGCCAGGTGTCACCCATCTTGTATTTGTGCCTCTCATTTTTTTTTTGCCCAAGTGCAATACATTTCTCCCTGTTAAAGTTCATCTTGTTTGTTTTGGCCCAGTTCTCTAATCTGTCAAGGTCGTTTTGAAGTGTGATCCTGTCCTCTGGGGTGTTAGCCACCCCTCCCAGTTTGGTGTCATCTGCAAATTTGATCAGGATGCCCTTGAGTCCATCATCCAAGTCGTTGATAAAGATGTTGAATAAGACCGGGCCCAGGACAGAACCCTGTGGCACCCCACAGGGTTGAGCTAGAGTCCCTTCAAACTCTAAGATGCTATGATTCTAGTAACATTTTTTTTTAACAAAGGAGGAAACAAACAGGCTCCCCAGAATGGCTCAGCCAGATGGGCGGAATATAAATTATTATTATTATTATTATTATTATTATTATTATTATTGGTATGTATAAACCATTCCAGTTTTTACACCCTGCCGTTCAAGTACATGATGTGCAAAAGGCTCACCGTCAGTGGTGCTTTATCGATCACATTATTATTTTGCAAGTGCATAATGTGATGCTAACAAACATATTTTTACAAAGCAGATTTTTAAAGGAGCGTTTTGCATTTATAAAGCAAGGGTGCCCTCTACTGCTGCAGTCGTGTTTTACTAAAACTCCCTTTTTTCTCTCACAGCCCTGTACCCACTTACAAGGGAATAAGCTCTGTTGAACTCAGCGAGACTTACTTCTGAGTAGACACATATAGGGCTGTATTGTCTATTGACGAAAAAAGGGAGGCACTCCAAGGAATAAATCCCTTATTCATAAAAACGTGGAATTAACACAATGCCTTATTTATATCTTAGATCCTCTGTGCTAGAAAGGGACCTAAAACTGTCTCGTAAAATCATGTGCACTTCACAACAGCAAGTGATTCTGCAACTGAATTATGAGAAACCATAGAAAAATATGGCATAATAATGAAATGTATATTTTTAATTTTAATGGAATTTAATGCGATGCTGCTACTAGCTTTTAAACAACAAAAAATTCACTGATACTTAATGTGAAAAACTGAAATTATTTCATTGTGGATTTTAATTATGTGCTGTTATCTTTTCGTTTTTGGTTGTTTTATACTTGTAAACCGCTTTGAGTTAAGAGCAGGCGGGGGCGGGGTCTTCAAAGCCACTGTCCAATAAGAAGCGTCCTTCCAAGAAGCCCTAGCAAGGCGGGAGCTTTGTTTATTCCCCGCCGGCTGATAGGGCGCCGGCAAAGGGGCGGTAGAAAAAAGGGCCAATCCGCGTTCTCGGCTCCGGCGCGAGCTCTCTCTTTCGAAACCGTTGGCGGCCGGCGGCGGTTTGTTTGTTTTTTCAGCAGAGAGGATGGCGCGAGTCCGCGCAGCTGAGGTGAGGGGAGGCTGTATCCTAGCAACGCAGCAGAGCGGGAGGGGAACTGCCAATCCCGCGCCGTTTTCTCTATTTTGGGCGGGAAAAGGGGGCTTTGCCCCCACCTCGTTCTCCTGTGACGGACTGAGCGCGGGGCGAATGGGATCCCTTTCTTCTCAGCCTCTCCCCGCCTCCCCGTACCAATCTCGTTTTTCCACGCCGTTCGCTTTAAGGGTGCCTCTGAGCATGTGCAGAGTGAATTTACCTCAGCGTTACACGGCACAGTGGAAATTAAGGGGGATAAGGAGGGAAAGGAGACAGAAGGCAAAAATTGTTCAGTGTTAATGCGCCCCTCACAGGCTTGTGGGACCTATATTTATATGTAATAAATAAATAATGTGTGTGTGTGTGTGTAATATTATTATAAATTATATTTATATAATTTATATATACACACACACACACAAATATATAAATAAAATTTACTTATTTATTACATTTGACGGTTGCTATATATTGATCATGGCCACTGGTCCCATCACCTCCTGGCAAATAGAAGGGGAAGAAATGGAAGCAGTGAGAGATTTTACTTTCTTGGGCTCCATGATCACTGCAGATGGTGACAGCAGCCACGAAATTAAAAGACGCCTGCTTCTTGGGAGAAAAGCAATGACAAACCTAGACAGCATCTTAAAAAGCAGAGACATCACCTTGCCAACAAAGGTCCGTATAGTTAAAGCTATGGTTTTCCCAGTAGTGATGCATGGAAGTGAGAGCTGGACCATAAAGAAGGCTGATTGCTGAAGAATTGATGCTTTTGAATTCTGGTGCTGGAGGAGACCCTTGAGAGTCCCATGGACTGCAAGAAGATCAGACCTCTCCATTCTGAAGGAAATCAGCCCTGAGTGCTCACTAGAAGGACAGATCGTGAAGCTGAGGCTCCAAGACTTTGGCCACCTCATGAGAAGAGAAGACTCCCTGGAAAAGACCCTGATGTTGGGAAAGATGGAGGGCACAAGGAGAAGGGGACGACAGAGGACGAGATGGTGGGACAGTGTTCTTGAAGCTACCAGCATGAGTTTGACCAAACTGCGGGAGGCAGTGGAAGACAGGAGTGCCTGGCGTGCTCTGGTCCAGGGGGTCACGAAGAGTCGGACACGACTAAATGACTAAACAACAACAACAACAACAACAATATATTGTCCAAGGCGACCCAGAGTGATTTGCAAGTAAACAGATAAACAAAAACCCACGTAATGAACCTAAAAACCAAGTTGGGGATACATTAAATGCACCCTACCCAATTTATAAGATTGTAACTCTCAAGACCCACAAATTATTGGCGATTCTGGGAAAGCAGAAACTAAAGGGGTGCCCAAGGCATGACCTCCAGGAGGATGGTGGCAAGAAACAAAACAAAAACCCTTTGGTAAAGGGATTTATTTCTGCTATAGCCATTTCTGTGGGAACAGCTATTACTGTATTATTAACTGTTGTTATTGCAGCATTTTCTATTGTGCTCTTGGGTAGATTTCTCCAGGGAGGTTTACATGTAAAAGAGCAAACTCACAAAAAACAATTAAAGCTTTTAATATTAAAGTCAGGGTTGGGGTAGTTATATGAAATGCATGATACAGTATGCAGGTGCTCAGTTTTATATATCATTAGCACAATCCACTCCATGCCTTCTACACAGATTTATGGCTCGTGCAGGAGGAATAATCAGGGGAAATACTCAATCCATAATAATAATAATAATAATAATAATAATAATAATAATAATAATAATAAAGCATACAAAGGTGGAAAGTGGGAGGCCCAAGAGCTTTATTACTTTCAAGGTGAGGGGAAGTGATCTAGCAAAGGCAGGCAGAATAGCTTATTCCATGGTCTTAACCCCATCATCCATTAATTAGCCATAAGCATATTGGTTATATGAGGCTGGATATATCCCAGCCCTTCGTGGCCTCGTCTCTCCACTCCTATATCCCCTTGCAACCCCACCAATTACATTTGGAGGGTGGCCACTTACGCAATGCCAAATAAAAATAGGACGAGGGCACACGTAACATTTGCACATGGCCATTTAAATGTACTGTACAGTTGCAACATCTGAAAGTCGACAGTATAATTAAATGGAGAAACTGTAACCTTTTATCCTAGTGGGGGTAAACTGGGTGAGTGACCCAAGGAACCTGTTTGTTCTGCTGTCCAGCTGTCTGCAACTTCAAGGCACATTGCGATCTTCCTTCTTAGGGTTCTTTATCTTTACCAGGCATGGCCAAACTTGGCCCTCCAGATGTTTTGGGACTACAATTCCCATCATCCCTGACCGCTGGTCCTGTTAGCTAGGGATGATGGGAGTTGTAGTCCCAAAACAGCTGGAGGGCCAAGTTTGGCCATGCCTGCTTTAAACCAAACAGCACTTCATATATTATTATTGTTGTTGTTTAGTCGTGTCCGACTCTTCGTGACCCCCTGGACCAGAGCACGCCAGGCACTCCTGTCTTCCACTGCCTTCCGCAGTTTAGTCTAACTCATGCTGGTAGCTTCGAGAACACTGTCCCACCATCTTGTCCTCTGTCGTCCCCTTCTCCTTGCGCCCTCCATCTTTCCCAACATCAGCGTTTTTTCCAGGGAGTCTTCTCTTCTCATGAGGTGGCCAAGTGGCCAAAGGATTGGAGCCTCAGCTTCATGATCTGTCCTTCCAGTGAGCACTCAGGGCTGATTTCCTTAAGAATGGATGCGTTTGATCTTCTTGCAGTCCATGGGACTCTCAAGAGTCTCCTCCAGCACCATAATCCAAAAGCATCCATTCTTTGGCGATTAGCCTTCTTTATGGTCCAGCTCTCACTTCTATACATCACTACTGGGAAAACCATAGCTTTCACTATACGGACCTTTTTTGACAAGGTGATGTCTCTGCTTTTTAAGATGCTGTCTAGGTTTGTCATTGCTTTTCTCCCAAGAAGCAGGCGTCTTTTAATTTTGTGGCTGCTGTCACCATCTGCAGTGATCATGGAACCCAAGAAAGTAAAATCTCTCACTGCCTCCATTTCTTCCCCTTCTGTTTGCCAGGAGGTGATGGGACCAGTGGCCATGATCTTCGTTTTTTTTATGTTGAGCTTCAAACCATATTTTGCGCAATCCTCTTTCACCCTCATTAAAAGGTTCTTTAATTCCTCCTCACTTTCTGCCATCAAGGTTGTGTCATCTGCATATCTGAGGTTGTTGATATTTCTTCCAGCAATCTTAATTCCGGCTAGGGATTCAACCAGCCCATTATTATTATTATTAATTAAATTTCTTAATTGCTTTAGCCCAGAGCAACCCAAAGTGACTCACAACCAAGCAGGCAATAAACCCCACATAGATACATTAAAACCAATATATAGGACAGTCCTCTTTACAGTAGACCCCATGGCCACCCTAAATCTTTGCTCCATCACCCTCTGACACCTGAAGATCTCCTGCTCCCTGAAACGACTGCCCATTTCCACCTGCTGCTCAATGGGCCTGGGCCTGCCTCACCCATCCCCCTGTGATGACACTGGGTCCTTATTTTCAGCTTAAATGCTGGAGGACATGTCACTAGACTAAATGTCACAATAAAGGTAGATATGTCAAAAAAACAACAAACCCACCCCACAATTCTGGTCAAGGCATTTAGAAACACCAACAGCTGGACAGCTTACAATCCTAATTTTAGCGGATGGCAGCCAGTTATCTGTAGCCTTTCATGATACATTTCCTGGCCAGCCAGAATGAACAATAGTCATGAAGCAGCTATACAGGTATCGACAATTTATTAGACGTGTGGAGAGGAGAAGTTGATTTGTACCCCGAGGGGTTGTGTGTACAGTAAGGGGGCTGATGTTGTAAAATGTTGCAATGCAGGCAAACGAGTTCGAATCATCGGACGAAGAACCCTCGGAGGAAGAACAGGTACCCTTTCAAGTATCCTGGTAGGTCCAAATTTCCTCAGGGGATCCCTTCCGGAATTCCTTTGGAGCAGCTTAGCATTCTGGCCACTAGCCACGTTTCATAGCTTGCTTAATTTTCTTCATATGGGGTGTTAGGGGAGGGGTATTCTTGGGGCAGTTTGTCCACCTTGGGTCCCCTGCACCCTGCACTCGGCTCTCGCCTGTGGCTCCTGGAAACTGGCAGTATGCAACAGCGGCCACACCTTGGGAACAACTTCGTCTGGCTAGCTAAACCAGGTGATGGTAGCCGATGGGTCTCAAACCCACGGTGAGTTAAGGACTTCCCCTGCATGCGAAGACAGGCTCTGGCGGATTGAGCAGATGAGACCAGGAGTGGGTTTCTGCACATGCTGCAGAGGGAAGTGAGGGGCAGGTGGGGTTCATTAATCTGTGAAAGTAGGCCATATAAGATAAGGAAAACACTCATCCTAAACCTCTTCTGCCTTACGGGATATCTTTGGGAGAAGAAAAGGCTAAGTAGTAAACCCTACACAAACCCAGAGTGGAGTCCCCAGGAAACCTTGTACGCCTCCTTCCAGCAACTCCTGCAGCCAAGCTGGTACCAAACATTTTGCTCTGTTTTCCTTTGGACCACATCAATGAGTCTGGGGTGTGTGTCTTGTCGTCTGGGCAGCTCAGGACCTCCATACACACTGCCCAGGCATGCACCTCGGAGAGGACACTTCGGTGCTGCTAATGAATTCACCCCGAGCCACACACCATTGTCTCTTGAGCCAGACAGATGCCAACAACAACCAAGTTTGTACTATTTGAAACTTCTGAGCTGTCTTCAAGGGCAGTTCCACAATAACACATTGCAGTAATACAATCAGAACATTGTATGAGCGTAGATGGACTGCAACTTGACTATTTTTGTCCAAAAGTAGCCACAGGTGGTGAACTGGTCATAGCTAATAAAAGGCATTCTGTGCTACAGAGGTCACTTCTGCTTTTCTGATAGCGCTGAATCTAGAAGAAACCCCTACACTCTGAACCTTCCTTGTCAAGGGGCAGGGATAACCTACCTTGTGATGGGTATAATATGGGCAGCTTTCAGCACATTCTGCCAAACAAGTTGCTAAGTCATAGCACAGGCGTCAGCAAACTTTTTCAGCAGGGGGGCCAGAAAGCACGCGAGGAAGCGGCAAGGAGAAGGGGCGCGGAGAAGGAAAGAAGGAAGGGCAGACTGAGGGAGAGGGAGGAGGAGCAGAAGGAAAATGCAGCCGGTGTCACACGCCCCCTTCACAGCGCCGCCCTGCTGAGGCAGGCGAGCCAACTCCCACCATCGATGGCACCTGGCATGGGACAAGATTGCTCCATCACTGAGGAGAAAAGCGCCGACGTGTGACAGAGAGGGAGGGAGAAAGAATGCGCGAACTGGTGAGCCATGTGCTGGCGATCCACGTGGCAATTCCCGGACCGTCCACGGGCTGGATATGGAAGGCAATTGGGCCTGATCCGGCCCGCGGGCCTTGGTTTGCCGACCCATGTCGTAGCAGCTTTACCATTTTGCATTGAATGCAGGTACCCTGTGTTCATAACCATGCAAACCATACTTTACATTTCTCCTTTGGGCTGCAGAGATTATTTGTAACAGAAAAGAAAATCAAGAAAACTGAAGTAGTACGTCATCAATTGGTTTACTGGAAATCGGTTATGCCCTTGGATCGTAAGAGGAGCTTCCCTTCTTTTAAGCTATTCAGTAGCATAGGCAGTACCCCAGAGGTTACCCACAGTTCACCTGGGTGGCTGCACAAGGTTCTCCCACTTCCAAAATTATTTCACACTAACTGATCAGCAACAACCTTGTAATTTCCAGCTTGTATTAAACATATCTTCTTATATACCCCTATGTTTTGCAACTTGAATGTCCCTCCACAGGTCAGGATCATAAATCCTTTCATCTGAAGAATCTCTGAGGGCCTTTCCAGACTAGTCTTTTTATATTGTGGGTGTGTTCTGCAACATGTACTTTGCACAATAATAATGCATGGGGTGGTTGTATTACTCTGCTTTAGCTTGTTCTGTGGTGCTTCCTCAATTTGTTGTTGGCATTCATCTGTCTCGGGAGACAATGGAGGAGTGCGCCTTTGAGGGTGAAGTCAAATGGTTGGAGAGTTACAGCACCTGCTGTGGCTGTAGAGACTGATGAGGGAGAGACATGTTTTGTTGCAGCTGGGGCAGAGGAAGGCAGCCGATTGCACTGCTGCAGATGCACCATGGCGTTTTTTCTCACAGCATTACTCCCTGCAGTCATTCCTCCTCTTGTCAGCCTGGCTTCCCCAATCCTTCCACATTATTGCACAACAATACCGGGACAAAGATCAGCTAAAACTTCTGGGATATAAAACGTTACAGGTTTTCAGCAGGATGTTGTGTGATAGGCTGGAAATATAGCAGTGTGACCGTCCCCACTACTGTTGCAGGCTCGGACAGTGTTGAAAATGGGGTCACATGTAACCACCCCGATAGCATCATGAGCACAAACTATGCATGTGCAATGAAAAGGACATCTAGGGAACTTGTGAGCTAGATTTTAAACTCCTCTCCTGCTGACGATGTAGCAGACCTGTAGCTGTAAAGAGAGCTTGCTGATTGCAAATTTAAATGCCATTGTAAAGGTTTTTAACTTTCTTTCTTTCTTTCTGTAGGTTAGCCCTATCACCAACCTATTCCCAATTTCTTGGAATTTGCTCACTACCAGGTATGCAATAACAGCTTAAAAACTTATTTAAAAGCTCATTCATTTGATGGGGGGGGGGGAATCTTAACTTACCCCATCCCACATTAATCTGCCTATGTCACTACATGTGAGGTAAAATGAAACATAACTGAATAAGGTGGCCTGTTGGTGGTATATAGACATAGATGTCTTGTATTTAACAAATACTTGTTATATTTCTAGCAGTACTTGATATGTTCTTTCATGCATCCACACTGCATCATTTTAGGTTGCCGATTCAAAAGTATTAGAAGAAGCCTTCAGAAAGATATAGGTAATTATATATCAGTGCCCTGGGGATCTTTCAGCCTTCCTTCAATGCCTGGTTGCTCCAAGTTTCCCTTTTCTTATATCTTGCAACTGGCATAGGATTCTGGGATAAGCATTTTTGGTGTTCTGATTTTCCCTTATTCCCTTCTTTGTGTAACATCTTTCCTGATAAAGGGTTCCAGAAGAGACATTTCCTCTTCCCTCTCACTTGAGAGAATAGCTCTTAAGAAGGCATTTGCCACCTGCAGTTTGTACAACGTTATTGCTTTAAGAATGATTTAAGATTTTTATTTTAAATGAATTGTTTATACATTTTAATTTTAAAAAATTACCATTAAAAAAATGATTTAAGCATTTTAAGAATTTAGTGTCTAATTGGGGGACACCTTTTTATTAATCCTTTTTTAAAAAAATTAGTTAATCAATAAATTATTAAATGTTGCTGCTCTCCTTGGAACATTTATTTTCCTTGTATCCTGAGCCGAGCACTAATTCCACCCTGCCAGAGTATCAAATTTCAGGGCCGTGCTGCAATTTCAGTTGCTAAAATTAGGCGAGCTTTATTAGGCGAGCAACCGTGGTTTGCCTAATAATCAGGTCATGGAACACACAAATTCCTTGTTGTAAAGTCAATTTGAATTGCTTTCTGAGTTAGGATTCGCAAGGCTTTTATGGTTTCGTGTAGCATTTTAACAAGGCGAACAGCTTCGTTCCTTTGCAGATGAACTGAAGAGCTACGGGGTGCAGGATGTCTTTGTCCTCTGTACCAGAGGAGAGCTTTCAAAGTACCGTGTCCCACACCTCCTAGAGGCATATCAGAGCCAAGGGATTGCTGTGCACCATCACCCTATATCTGATGGAGACACTCCAGACATAGCCAAATGCTGCCTGATTCTAAAGGAACTGAGGAGCTGCCTCGAAGGCGACCGGAAAACCTTAATACAGTGAGTTCCAGTGCGCCAGGTCTTTTGTCCTCTCTCCACAAGTGAAGATGGTCACAACCTGCATACACCCACCTTAGTTTCCTGCTAACACCACAGTTCAGAAATTTGCCTCCCAGCTTCTGCCACCCTCTTGAATGTTGCCACCGTTCACATGTAGGTGGGACAAAATAAAATGCAGATGTGCCGCATCCTAGAGAATCTTCCTAAATCAAGAAAATCCTACAACTGAATGCTTTAGGGCATAGGTAGGCAAACTAAGGCCCAGGGGTCGGATCTGGCCCAATCGCCTTCTAAATCCGGCCCACAGACGGTCTGGGAATAAGCGTGTTTTTACATGAGTAGGATGTGTCCTTTTATTTAAAATGCATCTCTGGGTTATTTGTGGGGCCTGCCTGGTGTTTTTACATGAGTAGAATGTGTGCTTTCATTTAAAATACATCTCTGGTGCATTTGTGGGGCATAGGAATTTGTTGATTCCCCCCCCAAAAAAAAAAATAGTCTCGCCCCCCACAAGGTCTTGAGGTACAGTGGACTGGCCCCCTGCTGAAAAAGTTTGCTGACCCCTGCTTTAGGGAAAAGTGCAAGAAGAATTCTCAGGGACGAATCACACCCCGGCCAGCACCTCTTTAATCTTCTACCCTCGGGCAGGAGATATAGAAGTATAATCAGTCGTACCAACAGGCTAAAAAAACAGTTTCTATCCATGGACTGATAGGCTGCTGAACAGAAAATAATATACTGCAACTGACTTTCGGGGTTGGTGTGTTGTGTGACAAGCATACAGAGTGTAATGAGACTGAGTGGGGGGGAGGCTCAGTTAATTTCATTGTACACAGGTTGTACATTGACAAGAAAGGTATTATTATTATTATTATTAGCAGTGAGCTTGCGAAGTCAGGATGAGAAGGAAGATGTGAGCCATTCCCAAGATTTGATTTTAGACTCTTAGTAATTATATTTTATCCTGCCTTTGCTCTAAGAAGCTTCTTCTTCTTCTTCTTTGGTGAAATCCAGCATCGCCTGAGCTCTGCGAGTGCGGCTTTCTCCCGATTGAAGTGCAGAGTGTAAGAAGCTTAAAGGCAGCATTCAATAGATTTCCAGCACTCTCCCATGCGGCACCCAGATTCGCTTAGCTTAAAAAAATGGTGCCACAGAAAAGCTTCTGTCCTATGCAACAATAAGGGTTCATTATAAGAAAACTGGAGAGCCCTTATACACTGTCATTGTAGGCTAGGACTGGGTTTTTGAAGGGGAGCTCAAGAAACATAGAGCTACCCGGAGCCCTGAACAAGCCTATGTCAGGGCAGCTTTCCCCAGCCTGACACTGATGAAAGTCAAATGCCCAAACATCTGAACTGTACCAGGTTTGGGGTGGCTGTGTTAAGGATATTGCTTCACAATATCAGATTGGAAACCTTTTTCTGGAACAAGACAGAGCTGGTTCGTTGTGACTCTTGATACTATCACAATGTCCAGTGGTACCTCGGGTTAAGTACTTAATTCATTCTGGAGGTCCATTCTTAACCTGAAACTGTTCTTAACCTGAAGCACCACTTTAGCTAATGGGGCCTCCTGCTGCCGCCGTGTCGCTGGAGCACAATTTCTGTTCTCATCCTGAAGCAATTTCTGTTCTTAACCTGAAGCACTATTTCTAGGTTAGCGGAGTGTGTAACCTGAAACGTATGTAACCTGAAGCGTATGTAACCCGAGGTACCACTGTACTTGTTCTGTTTTTGAAAGAAAAAAAATGCCCAATCCTTTTTTCCCCACTTTCAGCTGTTATGGAGGGCTTGGAAGATCCTGTCTCAGTAAGTAAATACTTTTTCTAAAAGCATTAATTAGTTTAATATTGGCATTTTCCTGCATAAATCCATCTGATCGTGAACCTATGTCCTCTAGTATGTTACACAATTGCAGATGTAAAAGGCGGAAGCTCTTTCAAAGCTGAGTTGGAGGAATTCTCCATGCCTTCTACTCCCTAGGTATAACAACAACAACTCTGGAAGAAGAGCATCACTGGCAGAGCGCAATTCCCCCCCCCCCCCGCAAGTTGCGAGAACTATTAATCTTTTATTTTTATTACTGAGGTGCCCATGAAGAGCCAAGATGGGCAATAAAAAGAGGGAAGTGGAACTTCCTTGCAAGACCTGTGTCACGGTGAAGAGTATGAGATTGGAGCTAGAAATCCTTGCTTTAAAGCTCAAAGATTGTTGTGGCACCTGAAATCCTCACAGATGTATTATGGCAGAAGCTTTTGTGACCAGTTATTCTCAGCTTGCAGGTTATATATCCATTGGTAACAAAGGTCATGAAATGCAGAAGGCATAATATGATATTTCTGTGCTGCCCTGTAGCTCAGCTGCGACTTCCCTGGGGTTCCTTAAGCAAGCCACTTTCTTAGCTTCAGCCTCAACAAGTGTAATGAACGCTTCACAAGAAAATGTGCTCTGAGCATGTACAGCAGGAATGGAGAACTTACAGCTCTCCAGATGTTGGGACTTCAACTCCCTTCATTCCTCACGATTGGCCACATCTGGACAGCCAGATGTTGCTCATCCTTCACATGCAGCATAATCCCTGGCATATATAATCGGAAGTAATCTCCCCTGAGTTCAGTTGGACTTGCTCCCAGGTAAATGCATATAGGATTTGCAATCTTAAAACGTATTAATGTGAAGTTACAGGGAACCAGGCAGAGGGCGCCTGCCCTGAGGAATGCCCTCCCATCAGATGAAAAGGAGATAAACAACTACATGACTATTAGAAGACATCTGAAGGCAGCCCTGTATAAGGAAGTTTAAAATGTTTGATGTCTCACTGTGTTTTTATATTTTGGATGCTGCCCAGAGTGGCTGGGGCAACCCAGGCAGATGGGCGGGGTACAAATTATAACATCATCATCACTGTTACTATTACTCTTATTATTATTATTATTATTCACTCAGGCTTTCAGGCAGGTTTTGCCTCCTCACTAAATACAACTGGTTTCCTTAAGCAGAAAATCTCTTGGGGTTTTTCTTTTTCTTTTTTTACAGTAGCAGCTTGTCTCCTGCTTCAGATATCTGACACAATAGGCCCACAGCAGGCCATAGACAGCCTGCGAGACTTGAGAGGTTCAGGAGCTATTCAAACCATAAAGGTATGAGGGAAGGCCATGATTGGCCGGCTTGGTAGTGGGAGGACAAGTTAAGGGGCAACAGCTGACTAAAGGCAGTGTTTTGTTTGGCACTGAAAAGCTTTCCTGGCTTTCTAAGAGTTAAAGCAGGATATCAGTGCTGCTGGTGACAGTATACAGTGGTGCCTCGCAAGACGAAATTAATTTGTTCCGCGAGTTTTGTCGTCTTGCGATTTTTTTTGTCTTGCGAAGCACGGTGTCGGGAAAGTTTTGGAAAAGCTTCAAAAATCACCAAAGTCTTCAAAAACCTCAAAAAAGGCTACCACACCGCGTTCTATGAGTTGCTCCTCGAAGTCAAGTCGCAACTGTATTAACGGTGTTAAGAAAAAGGAAACAAACTTGCAAGACGTTTCCATCTTGCGAAGCAAGCCCATAGGGAAAAATCGTCTTGCGAAGCAGCTCAAAAAACAAAAAACCCTTGTAGCGAGTTTTTTGTCTTGCGAGGCATTCGTCTTGCGAGGTACCACTGTATCCATAATTCATCATTTCTGCTCTTGACCACAAGGCCATACCAGAATCCTGCATTGCCCTTACAGAAAGCAGGCTTTCTAGACACGAGAAAAGCGAAAGTGTGGATAAGCCCTGAATATTTACAGAGCATTATTATTATTATTATTGGGTGGAATTCAACATTGTGCTCTTTCAGTCATTCCATCTGTGCAAGCCTTGCAGCTTCCCAGACGGAACAACCCCCCCCCCTTCCTATCCTCCCCCATGTGCCGTTCTGTGGGTTGTTCACTGGACCCCCTTGAAGCCAATTTCAAGGTGAGGAGAGGGCGGGAAATCCCTGTTGCACAAGTGGAAGTCCTTGCACCAGGCTTCTGCTGATGGTGCTGGTTTAGTGACTCCTACCCAGCACCTCCCATTGTCCTCTTATTCAGGGAGCTTGCCTTTTAATGGACTGCAAAAAATCAAGGACATGTGAGCAGATTAGGAGGATCCTGGACCTGGGCTCTCTAAGCAAGTTCAGCTGGGTGGGAGGAAAAATTGAAAAGAGACTCTAGGAACCTGCACTCCCAACAGACAATACTTTGTAGAACCTGAGAAAGGAAGGGGATCTGCTTGACAGCTAAAAAGTGAATTGGTCAGGAGTCCTTCCTTTGGGCTTTCAGAAATCTATTCTCACAACCACCTTTCACAACTGTCCTCTACTCATTTTAGCATCTGTGATTAGGGAACAGGTGCTGCAGCTTATCCACCCTGCTTTCCCTTGCAGCAATACAACTACCTGCATGATTTCCAAGAGACTCTGGCTGTCCATCTAGCAACAGAAGGTGCAACAGCAAGATCAGTATCACGATAAACAGCGGCAGTGGAACTGAGCTGCTTCTTACATGACCATGCTGCCAATTGCCTTTGCTTGGTGAATGCAGGTGAAAATGCACCTGTCTCCAACGTCTCATTGGAACTTAATTAGTCAGGTTATCCTGGCACTGTCTCCCTGGCAAGCTGTCTGATGCAAAATACAACAAATGTAAGCTGTGAGGGTTCTCTGTGAGCAAGAGCAATACAGTAATGTTTTCACAGCATAAATTCTCCTTTTAAAGGGTACATTTGTCGATGGATTCCTGAAACGCAACATTCTCAATATGTGGTTGAATTCACAATAAATATGATTAGTTTCAAACCTTCTGTTCATATTTTTAACTCTCCATCCCACGTCTTGTTTTCTGTGCTTTGGTGGGATATGTGTTTGTTCTCTGTTCTTGCATCTCCCTGGTTTGTGGGAAGCCCTACAGAAGAAAACAGCATCTGGCATTTTTAAACTTTAGGGTGCGTCAAAAGGTTTCCTGCTATGTCCTAGGACACACCCGCAACAGCTGGCATTCTGGATGATGTCTTTAACGTGGGCTGCCTTTCCAAATGTCTCTCTCCCATGAGGTTTGAACAAATACTGCACAAAATAGTGCCCCTGCAAGCTTGCACCTTACTTTCCTGTTCACTTCTCTAGAAACCTATGGGCTGTTCCCGTAACTGCAAGGAAACAGTGTGTATTAAAGTGATTGTCCTCCAAGCTTGTGTGATTGCCTAATCTGACTTGCCCCCCCCCCCCCCCCAGTGATCTCCTATCCTGAAACAATTTACTGCTATGGAGGTTTTCTAAAAACCAGCTAGTACCTGTCAAACCAGAAGTACCTCCTGTTCCATTTGAATTTCCCCATCTGAAATCATCAAGGGCAATATTGATCTATTTGATGTAGCCAGCCGTATCTAAGGTAAGCTTAGGCAGCAACCCTGGTTGATGTTAGCTTGGATGGGCTGCTTGTTTAGTGCCTTTGGAAGCCTCTGTAGAAGTGGAAGTGCTTTTTTTTGTTTCAGCCTCAGAGATACCTACATATGCAAGTCGTACTATATATCCATCTGGTCCATTGCTGTCTACTCTGACTGGCAGTTGATCTCAGGGGTCTCAAGAGTTCTTTCCCATAAACTGCTACCTGATCTTCAAAAAAAAAAGCCAACCCAATAAAAAAACCCCAGGAGATATCAGAGCTGAGGAGCCGTTATCGCTATCCCATGTTTATGGGATAGGTAAAGGTAAAGGGACCCCTGACCATTAGGTCCAGTCATGACCGACTCTGGGGTTGCGGTGCTTATCTCACTTTATTGGCCAAGGGAACCGGCGTATAGCTTCCGGGTCATGTGGCTGGCATGACAAAGCCACTTCTGGCGAACTAGAGCAGAGCACGGAAACGCTGTTTACCTTCCCACTGGAGTGGTACCTATTTATCTACTTGCACTTTGACGTGCTTTTGAACTGCTAGGTTGGCAGGAGCAGGGACTGACAATGGGAGCTCACCCATTGCTGGGATTCGAACCGCCGATCTTCTGATCTACAAGTCCTAGGCTCTGTGGTTTAACCCACAGCACCACCTGCGTCCCTTGTTTATGGGATACCTGTATATTGTTTATGGGATATCTGTATATTATAAAGAGATTCACACCTCTCTGCAGTTTCTTCAGTTTCTCCTACACTTACACCCTAGTACCTTATACAGTGGTACCTCGGGTTACATACGCTTCAGGTTACAGACTCCGCAAACCTAGAAATAGTTCTTCAGGTTAAAAACTTTGCTTCAAGATGGGAACAGAAATCGTGCTCCGGTGGCGCGGTGGCAGCAAGAGGCCCCATTAGCTAAAGTGGTGCTTCAGGTTAAGTACGGACCTCCGGAACAAATTAAGTACTTAACCTGAGGTACCACTGTATGTAAAAAAAAAAAGGACCACAAAGCAAGCTTTGAATTAAAGCCGACATCATATTTTAAGAGAGGCAAAGGCAGTTTGATGACAGCACCAGTATCTTATACACAAATGTAATGTTTCTCTCCTAGAGGAAGCTGTGGAAAACAAATGCTACACGCCCATCATGGGCAAAAACCTCGTTTGCTGCCTTAAAAGCACACATACTAAAAGAAGCTAATATGGCTGCCAGCTGTATAAAGATGTAAAATATCAGTCACAACACAGAAAGTAATAGGTAATCTTTTTTACGTGAACATACTGCTATGGACACTGCATGCTATTAAAGCTATGACAGGCACAATTTCAGATCCTTCAGCAAATACTAAAGCTAGAGATGCAGGATCAAGTGAACATAATCTACCCAAACATGTGACACTCGTCGCCAATAATGATGGTTTTGAATATGCCAAATGAGATGAATACCTATTTTTAAAACTGCACAGCTGTCAGAATAAGGACTTGCAGCTTCTTATTATCCTGATGTACTGAATTCACTTTAAAATCAAGTTTCATAGCTGTACAATGCAATCAGAAAATGCTTTACAGGATCTTGAAAACTTGGAATATGAGGCAAGGACTGGCTGAAATTTCTTCATTTCCATTCCTATTTCATCCACCCCTATGGACTTAGGTCGGCAATGCTCATGGCTGTCTTCCTTGGACCTATAATAGGTATCAAACCGGCCTGTTTGTGAATAAAAAGCAGCTCCGTTGTGCTCTTGAAGTCCTTTGATCCAAGGAGCATGAACCTCTCAGCAGCTCTTGCGGCAGAGTTGACTTCCACCAGTGATGGGCATAAGATGCACAACAGAAGGAGTGACCAGTTTCAGTCTGGTGTGATTGACTTCCCCTCTAAAGATCCAAAGTGTTTTGCTTTACAAACCAAGACTCCGTACTTGGAATCTCTTATAGAGTGAAAGCCTAACTTGTCCCTGTTCCTGCCTAAGAACAGAGGCAGTATTTTCCAGGATCAGGCCAGAAGTCTGGCTTTGTAAGAATTCATTTGAAACTGACCTGCTGCCCCCTGAAGGACATTGGTCTAGCTTCTAATCACCTTTGCTCTAAAGGCAGCCCTGCTGTTTAGCAGAAGGTGTCCTTTTTCAAGCTATTGCTTTACCTTTAAAACTAGAACGGTATTACCTAGTAGCGGCTGGCTAAAGTCAGCAGTTCCAAAGCACTTTGAAAAAGCCAAAGCAGTAGAAGAAAATGAAGTTTTATCCGTCTTTGAAGTTTTTATTGTATTGCACTAAGGAACAGCAGGGATATTCACCCAAACTCGTTGAACAAGTGTCTCAGATTGTATGCAATTCTACCTGCAAACTCACAAACTATTTTTATTACCACGCTTGACCCAGGTTGTATGGTAATTTGAGACCGCTACACAAGGTTGTTTTTTTTATATAGGGTGGTTTTAATATGTACTCTTCACCAGTAATTCCCTCTTCCCCTACCATATCTACTTAGTGTAGAAAATTAAAGCAAGGGGCATTCAATGTTTGCCGTAAATATGGGAAGTTTGAGCCATGCACATTATAGGGAGGTAATATCCAAACGGTAAAAAATAGAAGTACAATTCTTCCTGCAGTTGTTGTCATGTATTCATCTATAAGACACACAGAGGTTACCTAAGAGATAACATACAGAAAAGCATTCAGTCTTTCAGGAGCACTTGGTACCTACAGGTGACAGCTAGATGGCAGTCCACAACCCAAATGATCCACTACGAAGTCAATGGAACAAAAACAAAATTCTATTATACTAAGGACAGCAATTAATACTATTATAATCGAGGGAATGGGCTGCTCCTTATGGAGTGCAGGGTCAAAACTGTCCAAAGCCAGAGCTTTACATTAATTTATATGTGATTTTCATCACTTTAAACATCCCAGTAAAATTTAGAAAATGAAACCATCTTTCCATGAGTATTAAAGTATGGGCACAATTTAAAGGGGCAGGAGAAGAAGATGTAGGAGTCGTCTTTCCCCCCACCAGTTGCAACTGTGATCGTCAGATTCCACTGCTAAATCTTGATACTAGATTCTTCTTTGAAAACAATCCTTTCGTCTTGTGGCTTTTCTGCATGCACTTCGCTGGAACCAAGTCTGCTGGATGCCATCTTTTAAGAGCTCACCAAGACATAAATCATGCTGTTGGAAGAAGGATAAACAGAATAATATATACATCTCTTTTAAATTTAGCAGAAATATTTCTGCTTTGTTGCATACAGTGGTGCCTCGCAAGACAAAATTAATTCGTTCCGCGAGTTTTTTCGTCTAGCGAATTTTTCGTCTTGCGAAGCATGAAATCCCATAGGAATGCATTGAAAATCAATTAATGTGTTCCTATTGTCAAAAAAAGTCCAAACAGAGCCAAATTTGGTACAACAAGAGTTTATTAAGTGCTCTTTAAAGTCACACATACTGTAAAGAGCATTTCAAAATTCAAACCCAGAATTTTTTTTAAAAAACAGCAGTGGCCCAATGGTCACAGAAAATCATAAAAATGCAGAAAAAAACCACACAAGCTTCCAGATTCTTGCAAACCCCTCCACAACTGTTCCCCCAGCCACCCACCACACAGAAATTCAAACCCAGAATTTTTTTCGTCTTGCGAAGCAAGCCCATAGGGAAATTCGTCTTGCGAAGCAGCTCAAAAAACGGAAAACCCTTTCGTCTAGCAAGTTTTTCATCTTGCGAGGCATTCGTCTTGCGGGGCACCACTGTACTAGGAGTACCTTCTGTGTTCAGCCTTTACCACTGAGCTCATTATGTACCACCATAAGCCAGAGCCAGATACTCACTGGTACAACCACAAGGGAAGTAGATATCTGCACACAGTTGTTACTGCTGCTGGCACTCACTCTTGTTATAAACCGAGTGCTTGCAGTGGTTATTTATTGCCTGGCGCCCTCAACACAAAAACATGCATATCCCCCAGCAAAAGCACCACAGACGTTCACAACCTGGCGCCT
Source organism: Podarcis muralis (assembly GCF_964188315.1). Taxonomy (NCBI): domain Eukaryota; kingdom Metazoa; phylum Chordata; class Lepidosauria; order Squamata; family Lacertidae; genus Podarcis; species Podarcis muralis. The sequence goes on from NC_135655.1 coordinate 5,816,239, forward strand.
CTGGTTGGCAAACCTGTCTCTTTTGCCAAGGCCTAAAGTAAAGGTAAAGGGACCCCTGACCATTAGGTCCAGTCGTGGCCGACTCTGGGGTTGCGGCGCTCATCTCACTTTATTGGCCGAGGGAGCCGGCGTACAGCTTCCAGGTCATGTGGCCAGCATGACTAAGCTGCTTCTGGCGAACCAGAGCAGTGCACGGAAACGCCGTTTACCTTCCCGCCGGAGCGGTACCTATTTATCTACTTGCACTTTGACGTGCTTTTGAACTGCTAGGTTGGCAAGGCCTAGCACAGTTCTAATAAACAAACTCAAGTGGCAGTAGCAAAAACATGCTTTGCTGGCAATTTAAGCAACAGTTGGGCACAACTTTACTTTGATTACGTTTTAAAGCAACATACTATCTGAAGAGCATGGCACTTTTTTTAAAGAAAGAAGTTTTGTACAACTCAAATTCCACGTCACGTAGCAATTTCAGAAAATGCATCTAAATGGTAGGGATTTGCTTTCTAGTTAAGAGCTGCTTTGCCTTTTAGGATCCAGTGGCAAGGCCCTGTTCCAGGCCGCAGCTTATCCAGAGGCATCTCTCATGCAGACTCCGGGCAAGGCCTTCTCAGTCACACTAATCCAATTACGGAACTCCACCCGCCCCCTGCTGAAAAGGAGGCAGGTCATGAGATGAATTCTGGATAACCTTGAGACACATATGAGATGCCTGGGCTTTTAGTCATTTTTAAAAACCCAACTATTGATACTTAATAACAAATTCTGTATAATGCTTATCTTACTTTCCTAAATCGTCAACCACCCTGAGTTGCTGGAAAGACAGTATGAAAAGTTCTGCAACAAATAAAAATGAAATGTGTGACTTACCCATATAGGTAGTAAAAAAAAGATAGAAGGTAAAATGCTAGTTTGCACCATCCTTCCTTCTGGCAATATGCTAAAATATCTGCATTCATGATGGTTGTAGGATCATAGAGTCCTGGGCCGCTCATTACAGGCCTGCTCATATACCTGGAAAAACGAATTTGCATTTTTAAAAGGTACAAGAAAAGAAATTTTGGTATTCAGAAATTCAGCAATGAGAAGAAATAAAAATGCAGTTGCATTCATGGAACTGGAAGATCTCTCTTCACCTCCTTCCACCTTTCAAGGTTTCCGACTTATCAAAATGTATTGATTTATTAGACTTGCATTCCACCTTTCCTCCAGTATGGAGCCCAAGGCAGCCTATAAGAAGCCTAAGCCTAAAGGAATTGCACCAGTTTAGTGAAGTGCATGACAAAATCCAAGCTAACCAAAACATTCCCTGTGATCCACTGCAACGCTGACATATCTAGATCGCACTGAAGGAGGTGGTGCCAGACATTTTAGCTTTAACAACTAGCTACTGACCTGATTCCTCTGATCGTGACTTGTTTTTGTTATTCGTTTGACAGTGAAAAATAAAATGTCCCTTGCAATGATTTCATGAAGCAAGGTGTTTGGGGCCAAAAAGGCAGGGTACTAACAGTATATATACTGCATTCATCTGCAACAGCTCAGTACAACATACCTATGATTACTAGATAGTAGGGACAAGCAGCAGATGGGTTATCTCCATCCTACTCTGTATCCAACTGCCTACCGTTGCAGACAGAGCACTGGACTAGATGAATTCTTGAACAGCTCTTTACATATTTCTAAAGGCGAAAGCAGGCTCAAGGCAGAACTACAAAGTTTATCTTCTTAAGTTAAGGCCTTACCCATGTGCTTTAAGTATCAGAAAAAGGAATCTCCCTCTACTTTGCAAAAGGAAGTCATGGAAATGGCAGAGAACCATGAAGGACACTGAAGATTTAATTTAGATCCAAGCTTGCCTCCTTTTCTGATTTCCTCTCTCCCAACAATAAGAAGTGGAAACTTGTTTTGCTTTAGATTAAGGCCAAGACTTCCAGAGGCCAACTGATGTGCAACATACACACTGAACAGCTTTGGCTGTTGTATTATTCATTCTTCGACAATCGTACGTGAAAAAGGCTTCAGCTGCATCGTTAACCCAATTCCTCCGCAGGCTTAATTTCCACAGGAAGTCTACACCAAACCGTACAGTAAGAAGTGCGTTTCCATGAATAAATTGAGACTGAACCATGCCCAGCATTACCTCCAAATATGGTAAGCCAACAACGGCATATTGAGACCCAGCGTGAGCCATTCTGTTGCACACAGAAACATAACACAGAAGAACGCGTGGATGAGGTACTCCGGAAGCACAAGCTGCAAAGGAAGACACACAAGTCAAGGCAGTTCTGCTTCCACATTTAGTGTATTTTACTTGCATTACAGTGACAGGGGGTGTACTGCGTCAAAAGAAAAAGTAAGGGGCAATAAGCAAAGCCAGCATTAGACAAGAGAAGCCAACATAATAGTTTCAACGTACTGTGTCATGAGTGTGTAAAACGTGCAAACAATACTTAGTACAATTTGCATAAAACTGGCCACTGCTCACATTGAATACCATTTATGCAATCTGCAGTATGAGAATAAAAAAGGAAAGTTTGCATATTTTGGAGAGGGACATCACTTAAACTGAGGGCTCGTATATATCTTCCATTTTACAACTTACATCTCAGGGAAAGTTAGATTTTCCATAGGCAATGCCCATCTGTCTTTATATTAGACTTGCAGATGGCCTTAAAGCAACCCTCCAAACGATTTCTGCTTACAGTGAGCTACATCCAAACCACAATTTACAGGTGGGATTTCAGCTACCTAACCAGGTGCCCTCCAACTGTATGAGATAACTCCCATCAACCCAATTGTTGGAAATGGTGGAAACTGTGCAAATCTACACATACAGCAAAAGAGGAGGATGTTTGGTATTTCTTTTACATTTTATTTGGGGTGGACACAGAGATCTCTGGTCTTGCCCACTGCATTGTTTAATCAAGTAAGGTGGACACTCACTCAACAAAGTTTTATTTCCTTGAAATCCATCAATGAACTTCTCCCTTCAAAATCAATTTAGCAGATTTCAAAGCAATTCTGAACTCTGTTTGCTTTCTGCACTCTGTGGTTTTAGAAAATTTCACTTTCAGGTTCACTCAGTTACATCTACAAATTATCAGGACTAGAAACTTACATAAAATCCTGAGAATTTCTGTATTCAAACCAAGACTCAACAACTGCACAATTCCTTGCTAACCTTCTATTGCTCCATTTCTATAAATTTTGGATGTCCCAAACTATTCAGGTGAAGCTGTGTACTACTGGTTGTCTAAATCCTGAAACTCTAAAATGCTGTGTATGTTATAAACCAAATGTTTTCTTTAAAAAGCAGTTTTTCCCCTTTACAAATAATTGTGCAGAGATAGGACCAATACTCTAACATAAACAATGTACACAAATATAAACAGCACAAATCCTGCTGTGCAGAAGGGAACAAGCAGTGCCTAGAATCAACTTAACAGGAGCCCATTTCTTACGTTCTACGAAAAGCAATTTCCATTTCTAATATATTCACTTCTTAACCATCATGCTTTCCAGTGAAAACCTACGAAGACAGTGTACCCTGTTTATATGGGAGCTGTTATCATAGACAGCAGTTTGTAGCCAAGAAAAACTGGAAACCATCAACCACAGATGGTAACAGAAACTGCTGTTGATCTGATATTCCTCACTCTGTCTGAACGTGCAGTCATTGTTGTATCCAGTACGAAAGGAGGAAGCACTGCAGTTAACACAGATTATTCAAATCTGCATGTCCCCAAACACAGGTTGAGATTCCAGCTGTGCGTCTGCTAAGCAATAGGAGACCTAAACACGAAAGTTATTACAAGGATTCAGCCACAAAGCATTAAAAACTAGACCAGATTGTGGCTAAAATTATTGTCAACTTGCTGGCCATTTCCTAATCTTGCATGTTAATCCTGTTTTTAAGAGTCCTGCACTTCTTTTAAACCTATTGCATCCCTATTGAGAGGAAAGCATTTATAAGTACGCTCTTTAGTCACGAGAAAGTCTGCAGACTCTCACCTGTATATTTAAAACATAGTTGTCCAACATGCATATGGTAGAATCTTTTTGATTAAAAGTCTGTGATAAGGGAATGCATACATGTAGTGAACATTTTCTCACCCTCCCAAATCAAATGAGAGATGACCGAGCAGGGTAAACTGTTCCATGCGCAACCACTATCCAAGCTTGCAACATTCTCTCAATTCCACGTATCTGCTTTGTGGAAGCAGCTTCTAGCAGTTGTACCCATACAGCCCATAACCTGCTTCTAGCTGATCGGTTTACATTCAGCACTCAAAGTTAGCAGGGCAATACTGAAAAATCATCTAGCTGGAGGTGTAAACCCCATTGCCCTCCAGGGGATGCTTGACTTCAGCTCACATCAGGATCCCTGCCCAATGGCCGTTCTGACTGGGGCTGATAGGAGATGGAGCCCAAACACATCTGGAGGACCAGAGGTTCTCCATTCCTGCTCTCGCTGAATTTTGTTTCCCCCCAACTTTCTCAAGCACCCCTGATTAATGGAGTAGCTGAAGGCAAAAGGGAAACACTTCGAGTGAAGGCAGAGGTTAACACCTGAGAAGTTGTTTCATTTATTTTAGCTCTCCAATCTGCTAAGCAAGTACATGTACAGTTGAAATGCTACATATATAAAATGAGTGTCTGCCATCTCTCTATTTAAACAGTGCAACCTGTTCCAACAGCTAACAGCAGTGTCAATAACATCTCCTGAGGCTGTGGCAACTTTCTCCTAAATCACAAAATGTAGGGATTAAATCCCCCACCAGGAAGGGCCACCTCAAATTAGAGGAGTCCACAGACTGCAGGTTATCCAGCTCTGGTTTAAACTGAAAACCTTTTAAAGACTACGCCTCTCACTAAGGTCTGGTGCAAATGTAACAGCAGCTGCCTACAAACCCTGGGCTGTATCCGATGCAAGTCCAACTGAGAGGACACCCACTGAGCTTAATGGACATTAATTAGTCTTGTCTTAATTTCAGTGGGTTTACTCTGAGGAGGACTGGCACTGGACACAACTCCATGTATAAAATATATATATATCAAGGGGCCAGACTTGGAATAGCACATTCCTGTATCCCAGTCCCCCGACTCCCCAACATGAATTCCCATAATTATGGTTTTGTGATCTGCACCAACACTAAACAGGGTTCACATCAGAACCAGAGTTTGAAGCCATGTTTTGAACTAGATTTGCAAACTCTGGTTGGGAGGAAACCTGGCATTTTCCTCGTTAAACAACAAGTGTCAAATCTATTGGATTCTTGCCAGCCTGGCTTAGTTACAGAAGAATTTAGGCATGTAACAGTTTTCCCCATCTCTTATTAAGCAAGCCAACTCACAACGCACAAAGTCCATGAAGTTATTACAACCCCTGAATAGACAAAAAGACAGGCAAATGAGCAAGCACACCGAACAAAAAGAAGTCAACAGAAATAATACAGATGTTCCTAAGAAAATGAAAAGTAGAGAGTGGCATTAAAACATTAAACTAAAAAGCAGTACACACCTTTAATGCAATTTTGACTCTCTTAATCTTTTTAACCTTTTCAACTGTCTTTGTACCGAAAATGTAAAAAGCAGATTAAAGAATGTTAGTATGACAGCTGACAAGATCACCAGCAGACAAGCAAGTCAGAACTTCAAGCTTAGAGGAAAAGAGAAAGAAATCTGCCAAGAAATCTTAGATCTATTACATATTATCAAGTAACATTTTACTAATGCATCGCAAGTCAATATTAATTACCAAAAACCTGGCTAAGAATGAATGCCAAGAGATCTCTCTCACGTAAACTTACAGGGTTGAGTGTATTACACTGGTCTATGGGATTCTTGTAGTCAGTCTTCAGCTCATCAAAAGCTATAATCTAAAATAAAATTAGAACAGTTGGACAGTAGGGTGAGAACAGCTCAAATGGAACGTGTAGCCCTGTTCAAAAGCACCACGCCCTGAAGAGACAAAATCCTAGTTTCAAGTTTACAGGAAACCCTCCCAAGGGTTAGATCCCAGCCAGCTAGTCTCTTAAAATGTATGGAACAGCTAGGCAGAGTCTGGACACAATGTGAAAGAACTCAAAAGACATTTCCTGTCGCCACAAAAACACTCCCTGACCTGCGCAAGACAGCTCAATTCACAGGTTTCTTCATCCGGTTTCTGGGGCTAATGAGGAGAGGGAAAGCACAAGCTCTCCTTTAACTTGGAAGCAGGCAACGCTCCTTGACACAATTAGCTGGTCCAGTGAAATACGATAACGACATCTATTCTATAGGCAAAAGATTGCTAAAAACAGTATGGCTATTTCGTAGCACTCTCATGACCCAGCCACATGGACACATTTTATCCTGATGCTACTTAGTTGAAGCTTCCCAGTTCTGCACAGAGTAACCCCAGCCAAACATTTGCTGAAGGGAAGCAGATTTTGCAGTCGTGTCAAGTTAAGAAATTGGTAGTAACTGGAAGAAGGTGGGGGGGGGGGGGGAGAGGTCTGGGGGGGGAAGTGCCCTTTGTTCTATCAGGCTCCAACCTCCTGAGCGAGCTCACTTCTGATGGGCAACAAAAATGTTCGCCATCTCCCTTTTGCTAATACCTGGGCAAAGTCACATTAATTCACCCCAGGGCTGGAGTATTAGGAGAGGGAAAAAAACAGAAAGTTGCCGCAAGATTCTGGTTTGGCAACTCCTGGTTGACCCAAATACCTCGAACCCACCACTTCAGTGCCCCACAACAACTCCTTCCTTTAACACCTGCGAACAGGTCCTATTCCCCCCCCCCCATATGCATCCATCTCTGGCACACTCCCCCCCCCACCCAGAAACCCCCTGAAATAATAAGTTCATGCAATCACCCACGCACCCCACTTTCCCCTCTCTTATCTCCTCACCCCAAAATACATGCCACTTATAAGTCCACTTGGCTTCTCCCTCCCGGAGACGAGCACCTATTCCCCCCCCCCCAACACACACAAGTAGCTCTCTCCTGCTAAGCCCCGCAGATTGCCTATGCAATGCCATGGGTCAACCACTAATGCAAACACCTGGAATGCCCTTCCTTCTTCCCATTTCACCCCCAAACCCAAGCTGCATCCCCATCCCCACCCCGTGTCGCCCTCACCCCATGGATCGTAAACCCATTTATTTTCCCCCAACAAACACACCAAGCTCTATCCCGTGAGGACCCCACTTTGCTCCTCCTCAACCCACTTTGCTCCTCCTCAACCCCAACACACAGCCCCCTCCCTCCCTTCACGAGGAGCCCGCCTAACCCCATACACCCCCATGCAAACACCCCAGCCCCCCATTCCCCATGGCTGCCCCCTCACACAGCCCCTCCCTCCCCTTATGAGGAGCCCCCCTCTCCCCACGGATCCCCCTAAACTTCACAGCCCCATTTCCCTGCCTGCATGAGGAGTACCCCTCACCCCATGGACCCCTCATGCCCCCCTCTCTCCCCAGGGACCCCTCCCCAACCTCCACAGTCCCATTTCCCTGCCCCCCTCGACCCATAGACCCCCCCATGCAACCACCCCAGCCCCCCATTCCCCATGGTTGCCCCCTAACAGCCCTCTCCCTCCCCTCATGAGGAGCCCCCCTCTCTCCCCACTGACCCCCCTAACCTCCACAGCCCCATTTCCCTGCCCCCCTCAACCCATACACCCCCATGCAAACACCCCCATGGCTGCCCCCTCACACAGCCCCTCCCTCCCCTCATGAGGAGCCCCCCCTCTCTCCCCACGGACCCCCCTAACCTTCCCTGCCCCATTTCCCTGCCTTCATGAGGAGTCCCCCTCACCCCATGGACCCCTCATGCCCCCCTCTCTCCCCAGGGACCCCTCCCCAACCTCCACAGCCCCATTTCCCTGCCCCCCTCGACCCATAGACCCCCCTATGCAAACACCCGCAGCCCCCCATGGCTGCCCCCTCACACAGCCCCTCCCTCCCCTCATGAGGAGCCCCCCCTCTCTCCCCACTGACCCCCCCCCCCACCTCCACAGCCCCCTCCCCCCCCGTCCACTCACATGCCAGATGGCGAAGAAGATGAGCGCGGCGGTGAGGAGCAGCGCCAGCATGTAGCAGAAGGCGGCGAACGTGAAGGCCATGGCGGCGGCGGCGGAAGACGAGGCCCCGGCCGAGCGGCGCGCGGGGGATGCCGGGCCGGATCATTCAGGGCGGCCGCCAAGAGCCCGGGCAGCGACGGCGAGGCCGAGCGGGGAGCGCCACTGCGCACGCGCGGGCCACGGTGACAGCGGCGGGCGCCTCCCCGCCTCTCCCTCGAAGGCGCCCCGCAGCGGCCACTCGCGGCCGGCGCCGGAACTGCAGCGCCGCCCGGACACGCTTTTGTTCTCCTGTCTCCGTTTCTCACGACCAGGGCCGGATTGAGGTTCAATGCGGACCATAGTGATGTATGGAAGTGAGAGCTGGACCACAAAGAAGGCTGATCGCCGAAGAATTGATGCTTTTGAATTATGGTGCTGGAGGAGACTCTTGAGAGTCCCATGGACTGCAAGAAGATCCAACCTCTCCATTCTGAAGGAAATCAGCCCTGAGTGCTCACTGGAAGGACAGATCCTGAAGCTGAGGCTCCAATATTTGGCCACCTCATGAGAAGAGAAGATTCCCTGGAAAAGACCCTGATGTTGGGAAAGATGGAGGGCACAAGGAGAAGGGGACGACAGTGGACCTAAACTACTGGAAGTACCGGGGCCCTTTTTATGTCCAACTGTCAACAACAAATTGTCGCTGTCTTTTGTGTTGAATATATGCTATATGGTAACTTATGGACCTAATAGGTATCTCAAGCCATTTGCACATGCAGAATGTAGGCACCCTACATATGTTGTTGTTTAGTCGTTTAGTCGCGTCCGCCTCTTCGTGACCCCCTGGACCAGAGCACGCCAGGCACTCCTGTCTTCCACTGCCTCCTGCAGTTTGGTCAAACTCATGCTGGTAGCTTCGAAAACACTGTCCAACCATCTCGTCCTCTGTCATCCCTTCTCCTTGTGCCCTCCATCTTTCCCAACATCAGGGTCTTTTCCAGGGAGTCTTCTCTTCTCATGAGGTGGCCAAAGTCTTGGAGCCTCAGCTTCAGGATCTGTCCTTCCAGTGAGCACTCAGGGCTGATTTCCTTCAGAATGGAGAGGTTTGATCTTCTCACAGTCCATGGGACTATCAAGAGTCTCCTCCAGCACCAGAATTCAAAAGCATCAATTATTTGGCGATCAGCCTTCTTTATGGTCCAGCTCTCACTTCCATACATCACTACTGGGAAAACCATAGCTTTTACTATACGGACCTTTGTTGGCAAGGTGATGTCTCTGCTTTTTAACATGCTGTCTAGGTTTGTCATTGCTTTTCTCCCAAGAAGCAGGCGTCTTTTAATTTCGTGGCTGCTGTCACCATCTGCAGTGATCATGGAGCCCAAGAAAGTAAAATCTCTCACTGCCTCCATTTCTTCCCCTTCTATTTTCCAGGAGGTGATGGACCCAGTGGCCATGATCTTCGTTTTTTTTTAGCAAACCAGTGATCTTTGAGGGAGCAGGCTAGCAGGCGGGGCCCATGACTTACATCATAGGACCCTACACAACACAAAATACTGTTACTGTATGTCGGTTTCATTTTATTTTTTATCTTATATTTTAGAAATGTACATCCAGGGTTTTTTTTCCCCATTGCATGGCAACATGGGCAAATGGCTTGAGATACGTATTAGGTTTTACCACATTGCTTATATTCAATACAAAAAACAGCAACAATTTGATGTTGTTGTTGACATAGGACAGCTGGACATAACAAGGGCCTCATTACCTTCAGTAGCTTAAAAGGTAAAGGAACCCCTGACCATTACGTCCATTCATGACCGACTCTGGGGTTGCAGTGCTCATCTCACTTTATTGGCCGAGGGAGCCAGCGTACAGCTTCTGGGTCATGTGGCCAGCAGGACTAAGCTGCTTCTGGTGAACCAGAGCAGCGCACAGAAACACCGTTTACCATCCCACCAGAGCGGTACTTATTTATCTACTTGCACTTTGACGTGCTTTCGAACTGCTAGCTTGGCAGGAGCAGGGACCGAGCAACGGGAGCTCACCCCGTCACGGGGATTTGAACCGCCGACCTTCTGATCAGCAAGTCCTAGGCTCTGTGGTTTAACCCACAGCGCCACTCACATCCTCCTCAAACCTAAATCTGGCCCTGGGTCCAGCATCCTGTTCTTACAGGAGCTGACCAGATGCTTGCAGGAGCACTCCCTGCACTGCCTTTTTCACTCCCCCAGCACACAGGGACGACTTCCCCCTTCCCAGTGTGACTCCCAAGTTTACTTTCCTGGGAAAGTGACAGCCAATTTGGACTTCACCTAGAATTTCTCTAAAGGACGGACCCAAAGTCTTGACTGCCGCAGAGGCCGCTGTGTCAAATTCAGCCCTGGATCAAAGGACTTGCAGATGCCAGGGGAGAAATCAGATGCCAGCCTGAGTCACAGCGGAGACGGCCTCATCCTGGAATCTCAAGGTCTAGGTCTTGTAAAGCGGGAACAGGGTGCTTCTGAGCATGCACAGACTTCCATTTTCCATCTCAGTGAGTTACTAGTGTGCCCCACATGCAGTCTCTCCCCATCCTGAGATCATCATGTTGTTTAGTCATTTAGTCGTGTCCAACTCACGACTACTGTGTCCAGTTCTGGGCACCACAGTTCAAGAAGGACACTGACAAACTGGAACGTGTCCAGAGGAGGGCAACCAAAATGGTCAAAGGCCTGGAAACGATGCCTTATGAGGAACGGCTAAGGGAGCAGGGCATGTTTAGCCTGGAGAAGAGGAGGTTAAGGGGTGATATGATAGCCATGTTCAAATATATAAAAGGATGTCATATAGAGGAGGGAGAAAGGCTGTTTTCTGCTGCTCCAGAGAAGCGGACACGGAGCAATGGATCCAAACTACAAGAAAGAAGATTCCACCTAAACATTAGGAAGAACTTCCTGACAGTAAGAGCTGTTCGACAGTGGAATTTGCTGCCAAGGAGTGTGGTGGAGTCTCCTTCTTTGGAGGTCTTTAAGCAGAGGCTTGACAACCATATGTCAGGAGTGCTCTGATGGTGTTTCCTGCTTGGCAGGGGGTTGGACTCGATGGCCCTTGTGGTCTATTCCAACTCTATGATTCTATGACTCTTCGTGACCCCCTGGACCAGAGCACGCCAGGCACTTCTGTCTTCCACTGCCTCCCGCACTTTGGTTAAAATCATCATCCGAGGCCCCAAACCACCTGCTTCTTCCGCAGGTCCAGAAGGTGGTGATGAGAGAATGAGCCACAGGATGCTGCCTTATACAGAGTCAGACCCTCTGCCAGAGCTATGGCCTCCTCTGCAATAGCCCATTTAAGGAAGACCTGACTGGCACCAGCCCTTACCCTCATTTCAGCACCAATGATATGATTAAATTTTATTTTCGATAACATTCATGTGTATTTTTATTGACTTTATTTTACGTTAGTTGTAAATCACTTTGGGACTTCTTTTTTCTAAGAGGGGAGCAATGTATAAATTAAATAACCCCTCTGGGAGAGGAACCCCGCCCCTTTTATGTACATACTTCTGCCAAACCCTAAAAAATATGCTATGCAATATCCCTAGTATATGAGCTCAAAAGCCAGCGCTAAACAGGCTTTCGAAAAATAGCACAACTGCATTGCCAAGTAGCCAGTTTGCGCACCACACTTCGTTTGCAACATGCCAGTAGTTCGATGCTGTCTATTGATCTGCATCACATGCGAGAGCCAACTTTAACGTTTCTAGGTCGAAACGTTTTCTGAGCAGGGTGGGAAACAAGGCAAACTGGGGGTCAGCGAACGGGAGGCGAAGGAAGCAATGGAAAACAGCAATTTTAAGTAGGATTCCACACATTCAAACCCAGGTCGAGAATTCCACTTAGCCTTAACTAGGCTCTGGAGGGTAGGACTCGAATCAATGGCTTCAAGTTACAAGGAGATTCCGACTAAAGACCAGGAAGAACTTGCTGGTGGTAAGAGCTGTTTGGCAGTCTGGGGTGGCAGACTCCGTGTCCTTGGAGGTTTTGTGGGCAGAAGATGGATGGCCACCTGTCATGGATGATCTAGTTGAGATTCCTGCATCTTGGGGTTGGACTAGATGACCCTTGGGGTCCCTTCCAACTCTACAGGTCTATGATTCTATGGTTTCTTATCATAGCAAAACAAAAACAAAAAAAACCCCTCACACCTTTCAAACAATGGTTAAGGTTGAACTGGGAATGGATGGAAAGAAATTAATTTAAGGGAAAGGTGGACAGGAGACTGCAACCCTCCACATTACTCCTGATCTTAGAAACGGGGTTAATAATAATAATAATAATAATAATAATAATAATAATAATAATAATAATTTATACCCCGCCCTCCCCAGCCAAGACCGGGCTCAGGGCGGCTAACACCAAATATAAAAATAATTGATTACAATACAGCTTAAAAAAAAAATTAAAATACAACATTAAAACATTAAAATGCAGCCTCATTTCAGTGGAACTCAATCAAAAACTTTTTTGGGGATAAAAACGTCAAGTCTTCACCAAGGCAAACTATCCAGACTGGTCCTACATGGGCCAGAAAAAAGCCAGGGAATCCACTTGGAAATGGCCATTGTAGCTCCAAGTTTCTGGTACGAAATGTGCTTGTGTGAAGCCCCCAACCTTGGTTTGCTGGGGACGCCTCTTTTGCAAATTCCCTCAAGCGGAAGACCCACACGAGAGCCCCACTGACCCACCAATAATTTTGCAGAGGACTTTTGCATTCTGCAAATACAAGCTTATCCATCCTTTGTGTTGGCTTCACGTCATCAAATAAAGAACACACTCCTTCAGAGCATACAAGATTTATTTCAGGTATTTACAGCCTGCTTTTCAATTTGAGAATGAGAACTTCCATGGCACATTTTGTTTTCTCCCCATGGAAATTGCTCTTTGTTATTTATTTGCATTTATACCACGCTCTTCCACCAGGGGAACTCAGGGCAGCTTTCGGCAATGCTTCCTCAATAAATCGTTTCCAAGTTTATAAATCGAAATACTATTAAAAAGTGTAATTTTTGCAGACTCGGTTAATCTCTAGCAAAGAGGAATCCTAAACTACTACCATATTAAAAAGGGCACACTGTCAATAGAAAGGTTAATTTATTTACTCTGTTAGAAAAATTATAGTTTTCTTATGGGAAAGTCAACTGTTTTCCCCGCCCCAATTGTGTGTTGGTCTTTCTTAACACGGTTGATAATAGGTATGCAAAAACTAAAAATCCAAGGCTGGAATAATTATTCCGAATTGAACAAAGTTAAGACGATTGTCATTTAAGTCTAAAAGTAAAAAATAAGGAAAGAAAGATGCTCAGCACAACAATTTAGAATAATGCCACTTACAAAAAGGACAATAAGGTCTCCTAAACGTTAAGAGAAAGGAAAATACCAGGCTTTGTTTTTATCACCATTGTCAACTGCTCTCAAGTGTTTTGACAGCTCAGATGTATCATCAGCTGCTGCACAAGCTCAAAAACTTGTAGGATTAGGCAGCCCAGAAGGGGCTCAAACCCAACAGCAACTAAACTGCCTGATTATCTTGCCAAGCTGGGCAAGGTTCCAGGAAGGTGCAAAAGAAGGGCAGCCCCTCCATTCTCCAAGGCAGGGGCAAGCAGTTTTATGGCCCGTGGGCTAAATCCAGGACGACTGAGTTTCCTGCTGCCCCAGGAAACAGAGGAGATTGCTGCCTGGCAACCCCCGACCCAGATCCATAGACTCGTGGCCCTGCCTGGTTTTAAGCAACGCTAGGCAAAAGAGTTTCCTGCCGTCTCAATCCAAAGGTGAAAAGCCAGTTTGCTCCCAGAAGTCAACAAGAGATTTCACATTTTAGTGTCACCAAGAGAGATCTATAGATGCCCTCTGCCATGCAGGAGAACATTGTTCCAGAAATGATGCGAAGCGCTTGCTGCGGAATGGAACAGAGATGGCAAACCTGTGGCCGTGCAGGTGTTGCCGGGACTCGGCCCCAGCCAATGTGGCCAACGGGCAGGGGATGATGGGAATTGTAGTCGAGGAGTGGGGAACCTCCAGCCAGCAGGGTGACACTGGCCGATGGGCTCATTTCCCCCAAACAGTCCCCAATTCACCCATCCGATGACATAGCTGGTGATGTCAGCTGAAGGGCAGGGCCTTCTCCTTTAAGTGAGCAAGAGGGGAAAAGGTTAAAGGAACCTGTACAATGCAGATTCTTTCCCTCCTACCCACCCATTGCTTGCTTCAAAGGGAAGCACTTTAAGCTAGTCCCCAAACGCAGACAGGGTAGCGGGGACAGCCTTAAAGCAGGCGCTGTTTTGCGTTCAGCAACACCTGCCCCCAGGTATAGAGCTGGATCAGCTGGGAGGTGAGCCCATGCGGCAAAGTATATCCAGTCAGTGGCCTGAGAATGGTTGCTCATGCCAGAGCTTAAGAAGAGCAGGTCAAGGCTGTACAGAACAGACAGGGAAAATCCACCGGCAGGCCAGGCCTGTGTTCTCTGTTGCCAACCCCTCCCGCAGGCAGGGCAATTAAAAGCTCAAGCGCCGAGTCCTGCACCAAGGCAATTCAAGTTGTGCACCGAGAAAGGTGGGCTGCTGTGACCTGCGCACAATTGACTCAACCCTAGGAGGAAAGGAAGGAAATGTGCAGGGCACCAAAACCCTGCCTCTCCCTCGCTGTTTTCAAAGAGGAAAGCCAGCACTGCCCCACATGCTTCCGACATGCTCGCCTTTGCAGCTGCAAGGAGCTAGGGGCATTCCTTCCCCAACGTGGTGCCCTCCAAGTGCTGTTGGGACTGCCACTCCCATCATCCCTGACCGCCGAGCTAGCCGGTTTTAGGCTTAAGGGGAGCAGTAGGACAAAATATTTGGAGAGCACCAAGGTGGGATTGAGACTAGCTTGAAAGAAGAACAGGTCAAGAATTCTGCAAGCGGAATTCTGAATGTGTGCTACCTGCAGAATCACAGCATGTATTACACAGTCCTGCCCGTGGGTCACGGAGCCCAAAGCAGAGCTGTGCTGGACATTCAAATACTAAGGAGCAGGGTTTGTTTTCGTGGATCTTTTTGGGTTGTCACCAGCCAAAGCACCCCGCTTTAAATCGTGGCAATAGCAGCCACAGAATATGCCCCTCCAGATGAAATTGATCAGACACCGTGTGCCCTCATCTTTTAGGCAGAGTCGGCCTGTGTATCAAGTCTAGTGTTTAAAAACTGGCAGCATAAGATTCTCTTACAATCAATGGAGAGATAAAGAAATGTAAAAAAGAAAAGAAAGGCACACAGAGAAGTGCTTGTATAAAAAAGACAAGAGAACAGTTAATAAAAACTGCGTATAAAGACTTAAGGAATGGATGTTCACCAGAGTGTTACTGAGCCCTTACGGATTTTTTGATTATTATTTTTAAGAAATCTACTTCCCTTTGGACTAGTAAAAGAAAAAAGAGGGACTATCTACTACACACAGAGAGAAGAAAAATAGACGGGTCAAACTTTTGACCCGAAATGGAAATATGTTGACGCAAGATCAACTGAGAATATCGTTGGAATTTTAAAGAGGAAAGGAAGCGGTCCATTCTGAAAAACTGAAGAAGCGAGGGTGTGATTAATACTTCAGAAAAATTGCATTTGAGATTGGTTCTAAACCCTTTTATGTCTAGAAGATTCAAGTCACTTAAGAAAATGCTGTTTTCACATACAAGCCATTAAGTGTCCAGTTTCTGTCCAACAAGGATGCCTCTGCAGCTCAGGTGAAGGGGGAAGAAAAGGCTACACATTTGACTGGGAACATCCTGCAAACAGAGCCCACGGACACAAGCAAGAGCGATACAGAGGGTCCCATTCATCTTAAGCGGGGCTTGCGCAGGAAGCGTTCCTTGGAGGGAGACTGTGCCACATTACCTGTCACAGTTACGAGTTCCAGATTAAGCCATATAGAAATATTAGTCACAAGAGGGAGGGGAGGTGGAATTGTCCCTGCAGGAGAGCTGTTCCCTTTTAAAACAGTTAATAAAGAGAGGGAAGAGAAAACGACCCCTTGGGCAAAGTTTGGTTACGCAGGAACTGCCACTTCTCCCCACGCTTGTATAAACTTTGCACGCACAAAAATATATATGTACATACATACACACACTGCAGGAAACGACTATAAATACAGTGCATCCTTTGTGGGTCTAAAAAGGAGGAGGAGGAGGAGTCGCCAAGTCTGGTTCCAGTTCACGCCAGGCTGGAATGCTTAAAGAGTCTTTCAATGGAAGAAGCCAAGTTTCTCGTGCAGCCACTCCTCAGTGAGGTCTTCTGTATTCCTGATTTCAAATACCTTTAGTAAAAAAAAAGGGGGGGGAAGTATTGTGTGAGCAACTATGGTCTCGGCCGATACAACAAGCTTTTCTGCTTGTGTGGTGGCACCTCGGTAAAATCACGTCTTACTGTTTGTAGCAGAGTTTTCCCCAGAGGCAGAGGACAAGAACAGGAGTCATACTCAAATTCACAGTCAAGAGATTCTTTATTGCTTGACTGGTTGCACAGGCATTTCTGTTACAGTGGTACTTCGGGTTAAGTACTTAATTCGTTCCGGAGGTCTGTACTTAACCTGAAACTGTTCCTAACCTGAAGCACCACTTTAGCTAATGGGGCCTCCCGCTGCCGCCGCACCGCCGGAGCACAATTTCTGTTCTCATCCTGAAGCAAAGTTCTTAACCTGAAGCACTATTTCTGGGTTAGCGGAAGCGTATGTAACCTGAAGTGTATGTAACCCGAGGTACCACTGTACTATTATATACAGGCTATTTACACTACCTCTTTATCTCTCCAGCACGGTATAATCTGGAGTCCAGTAATTAACAATCCTGACACAGCAAAACTCATAGTATCAGCAGCACACATTGTCTTACTTCCAACCTTGTTGTCAGCGTGCGTGCTGACAGCGTGTGTGTGTGTGTGTGTGTGTGTGTGTGTGTGCTTTCCTCGTGCGGAAATTGCAGCCTGCAACTTCCTCCCTTTATTTTGCACCTCCAGCTGACACCAATCAAGCCTAGAGGGGCACTCCTACACACTAAAGAAAAAAATCTGGAACCCTCTTTAAAGCTTCCAGGAACTTTTATCTGTGTCTTAAATAATGTTTTCCAAACAGAGAAACCTTTGCACAGGCAGAACGCTTTGGTAAGCTGTCAGCATGCGACGACACAACCCAGGAACAGATTTGACTGGCCTGCTAAACTGGGTGAGGCAAGCCAATGGGTCTCAAACCCTCGGTGACTTGGGACTCCGGAGGATTGAGCGGACGAGACCAAGAGTGGGTTGAACAGTCAAGAAGGCAATTCCTGCACATGCTGCAGATTGAAGTGAGGGGCAGGTGGGGTTCATTAACCTGGGAAAGCAGCCCATATAAGAGAAGGAAAACACTGATCCTAAACCTGGCTTCGCTTCAGGAGAATAAAAAGGCTCAGGAGTAAATCTGGAGTAGAGTGCCTCCTCCTGGCAACTCCTGCAACCAAGCTGGTGCCAAATGTCTTGCTCTGCTTTCCTTTGGACCGCAACAGTGAGAGCCAGTGTGGAGTAGTGGTTAAGAGCAGTAGTCTCGTAATCTGGTGAACCGGGTTCGCTTCCCTGCTCCTCCCCATGCAGCTGTTGGGTGACCTTGGGCCAGTCACACTTCTCTGAAGTCTCTCAGCCCCACTCACCTCACAGAGTGTTTGTTGTGGGGGAGGAAGGGAAAGGAGATTGTGAGCCGCTTTGAGACTCCTTTGGGTAGTGATAAAGTGGGATATCAAATCCAAACTCCTCCTCCTCTTCTTTTTCTTTTTCTTCTTCTTCTTCTTCGTGTCTTGTTTATGTAGTGACCGCTCCCCACATTAAATGGGGGCACCCTTTGCATGGTCACGCACAGCCCCCTGGACCCTATGCAGCACCATTAGCACAGGCTTGGCTTCGCCTTCCCCAGGTGGGATACCTGGAGGTCTCCGCCTACCTCAGCCAGTTACCCAATCCCACCTGGGGAGGCGTTGCCAAGGTGATCAGGCCAGGTAGGGGGAGGGACTACCTGCCCACGCAATAGGGGGAGGATCTTATCTGGGAATCGTTGGTTGGCTCCAGAGATTCTCCCACCCTACCCACCCTCAGTTAAGACTTCTTTTGCAGGTTAACCTTTTTTCCACAGCGGACGCTGCTACGTCAAAGTCGCTGTTGAAGGTCCGGGAAAGGAATTCCTCTGCATTGGCAGGTTTGCCTTTCCCGTAGCAAAACGTCACAACTTTGGCGGTATCAGGCCTTGGGCGGAATCCTTTAGTCTATCTTCCCTATACTCCTTAGGGTAGTGATGAAGCGGGATATCAAATCCCAACTCTTCTTCTCCTCTTTATCTGGTCAGCCCAGGAACTCTATATATCCTGCCCAGGCTTGCGCCCCAAGGACGTCACTTCGGTGCTGCTAACACAGAGGTTCGACTTCACCCTCGGAGGCACACTCCATTGTCTCTCGAGACAGAGGAGGCCAACAACAAACACCAAGCACATCCCTGATACTTAATCCAGAGACGTCTGCTGTTGGGCAGTGTGGTTTGGAGGATACAGCCTCCCAGGCAAACTTGGAGCCTGTGGGTGGGTCAAGACTGGCCCGCTGGCCTGAGAGTCACCCACCCCTGCTCTGCAGGATCTCTCAGAGGGGGGGAAGAAGAAGAAGAAGAAGAAGAAGAAGAAGAAGAAGAAGAAGAAGAAGAAGAAGAAGTGGAGGAGTTTGGATTTGATATCCCGCTTTATTACTACCTGAAGGAGTCTCAAAGCAGCTAATATTCTCCTTTCCCTTCCTCCCCCACAACAAACACTCTGTGAGGTGAGTGGGGCTGAGAGACTTCAAAGAAGTGTGACTGGCCCAAGGTCACCCAGCAGCTGCATGCGGAGGAGCGGAGACACGAACCCGGTTCACCAGATTACGACTCCACCACTCTTAACCACTACACCACACTGGCTCCCTGCCCTAGAAATTGCCTGAGGAACAGGGGAGCAGAAGAGGGGTGCATTAGCCACTGTGGTGTTATTTAATGCTTCCTCTGAATGCAGGCAGAGATGTCAGCTTGGACCGCATTTTACGCTATTGATTCATGCATTGATGTAAAACGGAAAGATGGGAGGGGGGCCCCGAAGCTCCATCACACAGTGCAGATTAGTTACTGCACTCAGAACCACAGTAGGACGATTATGGAAAACATGCTGGAGTGGAAGGAAGGGTCTCCTCAGGGGAGCGATGGAAGGACCAGGCAGGAGAACACAACCCTGCTCAAGACAGGCCAGCTCAGAGGATTAAGGGCACAGCAGGAAGCTGAAGGGTATAATAAGCTGGAAGTCTAGTTCGCCCTGCCCTAGATGCCAGCCACACATGCCCTGATAATAGAAGTACCGTATTTTTCGCTCCATAAGACGCACTTTTTTCCTCTTAAAATCTAAGGGGAAATGTCTGTGCATCTTATGGAGTGAATGTGTGGTCCCTGGGGCTGGGGAGGGGGACCCGGGCTTTCCCCACCAGCCCCACAAGCTCGGAGAGAAGCGGGAAGGCTGCGCGCAGCCTTCCTGTTGCTCCCCGACCTGCTCTTTGGGGCTGGCGGGGGAAAGCCGGGCTTCCCCCACCGCCAGCCCCGGGGAGCAGGTCGAAAGGAACCCGAAGCCTCCAGAGCGCAGCGGGAACTCCTGCTGCGCTCCGGAGGCTTTGGGTTGCCTTCACTGAAGGCGAATGAATGCACCTTGAACACACTGAACGCACCTTGTTTTAGAGGGGGAGAACAAAAAAAATATATCTCCCCCTCTCTGTGCAACGCCCCTTCAGCGAAGTGGCAGGAGAAATGGAAGGGGCTCCGTTTCTCCTGCCGCTTCGCTGAAGGGGCACTGAGCAGAGAGGGGGAGAATTTTTTTCCTTGTTCTCCCCCTCTAAAACAAGGTGCGTCCTATGGTCGGGTGCGTCCTATAGAGCGAAAAATACGGTATTTAAAACTGACAGAAGAGTTTAGGCAATGGGAAAAGCATCAAGTTGGCATAGGACCTGCTCTTATAACAAATAACACCATTGTCTTATAACAAATCAGACCATTGGTCCATCTAGCTCAGTGCTGGCTACACCAACCGGCAGCAGCTCTCCGGAGTCGGGAATCTACCCAAGGACCCCTCTGCACGCAAGGCAGATGCTCTAGAACACATACATAATTTCATTTGCACGCCACCTTTCCACAGTTCAAACCATGCTCAAGGCAGCTTACAACATGAAAACAAAAAACACGTCACTGCAACATAACAAAAGTAGTCGTGAACAATAAATCAATCATTTAAAGTATGCAACCAAAAGGAGCAATTTGTGTGTATATATATCACAACAGGATTGAAAATGATACAAAACAACAACAGCACCCGCACCCAAGAAAGAATCCACAGCAACACCCCAGCTCAAGATTCTGTTCAGCAGCCTCAGCTTTTGCAGCTGGAGTCAGTCAAGGTCCTGCCTTCCAGGCCAGGTGAGAAGCAGGAAGCAGGTCTTCCAGGACTCACAGCTAAGATGGTCTTCAGCAGCCTCAGCTTTTGCAGCTGGAGTCAGTCAGCAGCCTCCCCTCCCCCCCATTAAGCCACAACCCTTCCCCACAATGCAGTAAGTTAGTACCCGGCAAATTCTGGGCGCCTTCCACTCTTACCTTTGTGAGTTCCGCCGTCTGTACGAGCTTATTTTTGCTGCCGGCGTACATCATCTGTTGCTCAGGCTTGCACCCTGCAATTATCAGGAGGAAATCGGGATCAGGAGCCAAGCAAGACCAGCATTAAGGCAGTCTGTTCAGGAGGAACGGGGCAGGGGTGCAGATGGAATAGGCCAGCCGTTTTACTGCCTGCCTGCTGCTTCTCCCCACTCGCTACTGGCTCCTTGCTCTGCTAAAGCCTTTGCCAACCTGTCAGATGCTCTGGACTGCAACTCCCATTGGGCCGATGGGAACTGTAGTTCTGGAGGGCACCTGGTTGGCAAAAAGCTGCTCTACTAGAGTCTCGTCCCTTGCAAGTTGCCCCTTTCCATTTATTAATTGATTGCATTTATATCCCACGAGCTCAAGGTGGTGCACACCATTTCTGCCCCCCAATTTAATCCCCACGACGACACTGTGAGGCACTTGCGTGGTCAGTTCACAGCAAGTCCAAAGAAATGAGAGATTTCATGCAGTATATATATCCTCCAGGCACCCTCTCCCCCTTCCCCAGGAATCCAGTCACGTCAGCTTGTACACGCAGGTTGACATCACAGATGTTTCTGCTCCGATACTCTTAACCATAAAAGGGTTTTCCTTCCTGTACTCCTGACCATAAAAGGGTATTCCTGTCCCTATGCTCTTATCTTGGAGCAAGAGGTCACCAACTCCAAGAACACACTCTGGCGCCGTTCCTGGACTAGGTCTGTGAGTCAGAGTGTGGTAAGATAAGACCCAGACATGTCATCCCTACTCCACTGGAACAGCCAAGTTCATCCTTTGCCGTGACTGATAAAGGAGATAGCTTTGTTTATACAGCTGTGTTCTTGTTATGCATTTGCTCAACAGCTCAAGTTAATGCATTTTAGAAATGCTCCCTTGGAGAAAGAAGAAAAGGGGGGTTTGGGGTCCCGTTTCAAACTGACTACACAGAAATCCATTCCTTCAGGCTGGGCTGAGAGAAGGCAACGACTGGCCTAAGGTCACACCCAATGAGCTTCGTGGCCCAGTAGGGATTTGAACCCAGGTCCTAGCTTGACAATCTTAAGCGTTGCACCTCATGGGCTCCGAAATCTAAGCCAGGCTTTGTTGGCCTGGCACCCTCCAGAGGGTGTTGGACTACAACTCCCATCAGCCCCTGCCAGTGCATGATGGGAGTTGTAGTCCAACAACAATTTCTGGAGGGGGCCAACGAAGGCGAGTGTCAACACTTAAAATTGAGAGCCTGGGGGTCCCGAAAAGGGCAATTCACAAGCTTCACCAACACCCCCCCCCCAAGATCACGTGTGGGCTGTTCTTAGGGCTATCCTAAGACGTGTTTGTGTCCCGTCCGATCAAAACATGGCTCCCAGCGGAACTTGCTGTTCCTTATGGCAATCAGCCGTTTCCATCTTGAAGCCCAGCAGGCAGCTGTGTTTTGCTTCACAGAACTGTAGAGAGCTGGAAGGGCCCTCAAAAGGTCATCCAGTCCAACCTCCCACACAGAGCAGGAATTTGTACGGGAGAAACTGCCCCCATCATCCAGCCGGAGCTCGACTTACCGACGGGGCTGGAGAAGATGAAGCAGAGCGGGTAAGAGACTCTCCCGTCGTCGTGCTGGTACTTGTAGCTGTAGACGATGAACGTTTTCTCAGAGTTAAGGAAAATGGAAGCAGGAGGGGTGGGCAAGAGAGGCTCTTGAAGCCTGCCCGTTGCAAAGTGCTCAGTGTAGCTGAGGGGGGCAGTTCATACCTGGGGCTGCTACGTTCGGATCAATGAAATGCTAAAATGGACTAAAGGCGGCCATGATAATATCAGGCAGTTGAAAGCACTTCCCAGGGACTCTTGTTTGGTCTGAGCAGCGTCTCCCTCCCCGCACTTTCCACCCCAAGGTCCCATTTGCACTATGCATTTAAAGCAGAATCACCCCACTTTAAAACAGTCACATCTTCTCCCTAAAGAATGCTGGAAAATGCAGTTTTGTTTGTTATATTCTTTACGGAAAAATAAGAAGTATAAATAAGAAGTATTTTAAGCGCACCAGGTGAAAGAAAATGTGAAAATAAAACAAAATAACACCCGTGTAAAAAAACAAAAAACTATAAACATTACGGTAGTTAGTTTTCGTAGATTTTCACGGGTACAGGAATGCAGGTTTTGGTGTCCTCGGGTGTCTTCCCGTGTAAAAGTTGGGGTGTCTAGGCGACGTTTCGACGAGGTCTCACTCGTCATCTTCAGGCTGGTGCTTTCGGCTTCTTGTTACTGGAACAGAGCAGGATCTCAGTGTTTGAGTTCCTATAAATACTGTTGAGGGGTGTGGCGTATAGCCTCCAATGTTCTGGGCAGAGAGGAAGTTCCCAGGCTAGTGTGCCTTTTCTTCTTTTGTTCCTTAATTGCTTGAGGGATATCTTGAGTGATTTCTTGAGTGATATCCTGAGTACCACTTAGGTGGGTCATTAGGTGTGGATTAGTTGCTAAAGCCTTTGTGTCTTGACCTCTTGAACTTTGTGAAGAGTTTTTCTGAGAAGATGGCTGTACTGCATTTAGTTGTGCTCTGGCTTGGCTTCGTGTATAGGGGCGAGCTGTGGTTTTGTGGCCTGTGCCAGCCAGATCTGTGTAGGGATTGCAGGGGGGTGCAGCATCCGGAGGTGCCACCATGGTTTGGCTACTGGATGGTGTCTGTAATTTATCTGTGGAGAGGGTCTGGGTTTGGGTCTGGTGTGGTTGATTGGTGATGGCGTTCTGTGTGCCTCTGGATCTGGTGTCAGTTTTTGTGGGGAGGGCTAATTTCCAGATGTCTGGCAAGCGGGATGTGTCGTCACGCTTGTTCATGTTGTGAGGGTGTTTCTCTATCTCGATGGCTTCCATGATTATTCTCTTGTGGTGATGTTCCATGTTAGAGAGCAATTTGGAATCTGCAAAATTAATTTCGTGTCCTGTTTCTTTCATGTGTTGGAAAAGAGAGGAAGTTTTTTCTTCTTTTTTGACGGCATTCTTGTGTTCTGCGATACGTGCATTTATTCGTCTGTTTGTTTGTCCAATGTACAGCCACGTACATTGGACAAACAAACAGACGAATAAATGCACGTATCGCAGAACACAAGAATGCCGTCAAAAAAGAAGAAAAAACTTCCTCTCTTTTCCAACACATGAAAGAAACAGGACACGAAATTAATTTTGCAGATTCCAAATTGCTCTCTAACATGGAACATCACCACAAGAGAATAATCATGGAAGCCATCGAGATAGAGAAACACCCTCACAACATGAACAAGCGTGACGACACATCCCGCTTGCCAGACATCTGGAAATTAGCCCTCCCCACAAAAACTGACACCAGATCCAGAGGCACACAGAACGCCATCACCAATCAACCACACCAGACCCAAACCCAGACCCTCTCCACAGATAAATTACAGACACCATCCAGTAGCCAAACCATGGTGGCACCTCCGGATGCTGCACCCCCCTGCAATCCCTACACAGATCTGGCTGGCACAGGCCACAAAACCACAGCTCGCCCCTATACACGAAGCCAAGCCAGAGCACAACTAAATGCAGTACAGCCATCTTCTCAGAAAAACTCTTCACAAAGTTCAAGAGGTCAAGACACAAAGGCTTTAGCAACTAATCCACACCTAATGACCCACCTAAGTGGTACTCAGGATATCACTCAAGAAATCACTCAAGATATCCCTCAAGCAATTAAGGAACAAAAGAAGAAAAGGCACACTAGCCTGGGAACTTCCTCTCTGCCCAGAACATTGGAGGCTATACGCCACACCCCTCAACAGTATTTATAGGAACTCAAACACTGAGATCCTGCTCTGTTCCAGTAACAAGAAGCCGAAAGCACCAGCCTGAAGATGACGAGTGAGACCTCGTCGAAACGTCGCCTAGACACCCCAACTTTTACACGGGAAGACACCCGAGGACACCAAAACCTGCATTACGGTAGTTAACGTAAACTTAACCTAACTTAACTTAATATGGTGTTCAAAAAAATGAATTCCAAATATCGCTAAATTTGTCCATGGTGAATCTACA
The DNA here is from genome assembly GCF_964188315.1 of Podarcis muralis. NCBI lineage: Eukaryota > Metazoa > Chordata > Lepidosauria > Squamata > Lacertidae > Podarcis > Podarcis muralis. The sequence continues at coordinate 5,841,023 of NC_135655.1, forward strand.
TTTGTAAACGGCTTGTTCATGTGTTGCAGATTTGTACATACTGTATATTCTATCCATTCCTTGAAGAGAGCTGCATTAAAAAAAATTCCAGTTCATCAATACCTGAGCTTTTGCCTTGGTAAGGGCGTGGACAGTCCATTCATATTTTCCCTTTATTAGGTTCCATGTATTGGGTATATAAGTCAAGAGAATATTTTCCTCTGCAAATTTAAGATTTCTTAAGTTTAAAGGTGCTGAGATTTGTTAGGAGGCCTCCTATTCCTCTCCATAGAACTACAATTCCCAGAGTTCCCTTGAAAGAGAGATGGATTGTTAAGGCACTCTGAGAACTGTAGCGCTGTGAGGGGTCCCTTCACAATGCTCAGCATGCTTAACAAACTACACTACCCAAGATCCTTGGGGTGAGGCTGTGGTTGTTTAAAACTGCATTAGGTAAAGGAAAAGGGACCCTTGACCATTAGGTCCAGTCGTGACCGACTCTGGGGTAGCGCCGCTCATCTCGCTTTATTGACCGAGGGAGCCGGCGTACAGCTTCCAGGTCATGTGGCCAGCATGACTAAGCTACTTCTGGCGAACCAGAGCAACGCACGGAAACGCCGTTTACCTTCCCATCGGAGAAGTACCTATTTATCTACTTGCACTTTGACATGCTTTCGAACTGCTAGGCTGGCAGGAGCAGGGACTGAGCAATGGGAGCTCACCCCATCACGGGGATTCGAACTGCTGACCTTCTGATCAGCAAGTCCTAGGCTCTGTGGTTTAACCCACAGCGCGCCGAATCCTGACCATTGGCCTCTGTCACCAACAATTTCCATCCGAATCCTGCTTGTCCATTGAGGCCCCAGCTCTTACCTAGCTTATAATGGGCTCCCTAAAGACAGCCTCTCACCCCTAGTGGGCAAGAACTGTAAAAAGGGGCCTTGTACCAAGCCAGACCATTGGCCCACCTATCCTAAAATTGTCTACGCCAGTGGCTCCCAAACTACTCATACCACAGACCACTTGAAAATCGGCCAGGTTCTTGGCAGACCACTTAACTGCTTTTCTGCCTAGTGTAGCAATTGTAATACACCATAGGGACACAGGTGGCACTGTGGTCTAAACCACTGAGCCTCTTGGGTTTGCCGATCAGAAGGTCGGCAGTTCGAATCCCCACAACAGGGCGAGCTCCCGTTGCTCTGTCCCAGCTCCTGCCAACCTAGCAGTCCGAAAGCACGCCAGTGCTAGTAGATAAATAGGTACCGCTGCAGCGGGAAGGTAAACGTTGTTTCTGTGCATTCTGGTTTCTGTCATGGTGTCCCGTTGCGCCAGAAGTTTAGTCCTGCTGGCCACATGACCTGGAAAGCTGTCTGTGGACAAACGCCAGCTCCCTTGGATGAAAGTGATATGAGTGCCACAATCCCATAGATGCTTTTGACTGGACTTAACCAACCAAGGGTCCTTTAGCTTTACCTAATGCGCCATGCTAGACACTGTAGGGTTTTTAATTGCACTTTTACAGACATGCTGCAGACCACCTGAACGAAGCTCGTGGGGCCCCAGTAGTCCATGGAGCACAGTCTACACTGTCTGGCAGTAGCTCTCCAAGGTTTCAGGCAGGGGCTGTTCCCATGTGGGGATTGAACCTGGAATCGCCACCACTGACCCATTGATTTGTACACCTGTTTCGTGGCCCAACCCACGTGCCCAGGCAGAGCCGGGTGTGCTAGCTTGAGGCTTTTGCAAGCACCAATATGCAGACCGGAAATGGTTCTTCTAAAGCAAAATATTGCCGCCGCCAAAAAAAGGATATCGAGGTTGCCTCTCGGGCAGCTCGTCTTTTAGCTCATCTGGAGAAATGCCCTGGTAGAATTAAAAATAAAACAAGAGACAGGGTTGTGCACACAGGAAGCCACAGATATATCCAACAGCTGTATAAAATGGTATACATAACAGTAACTAAGTTATCTAAGCTACACTGGCTCCCAGTACATTTCCGAGCACAGTTCAAAGTGTCGGTGCTGACCTTTAAAGTCCTAAATGGCCTCAAAGGTCCAGTATACCTGAAGGAGCGTCTCCACCCCCATCGTTCTGCCCAAACACTGAGGTCCAGCGGCGAGGGCCTTCTGGCGGTTCCCTCATTGCGAGAAGTGAGGCTACAGGGAACCAGGCAGAGGGCCTTCTCGGTAGTGGCGCCCGCCCTGTGGAACGCCCTCCCATCAGATGTCAAAGAGATAAATAATTACCTGACATTCAGAAGACATCTTAAGGCAGCCCTGTTCAGGGAAGTTTTTAATATGTAATGCTGTACTGTTTTTAACACTGATTGGGAGCCGCCCAGAGTGGCTGGGGAAACTCAGCCAGATGGGCGGGGTATAAATAAAACATTATTATTAATTATTATTATTATTATTATTATTATTATTATTATTATTATTATTATTATTATTATTTGTACCCCGCCCATCTGGCTGGGTTTCCCCAGCCACTCTGGGCGGCTTCCAACAAAGATGAAAGATACACTAAAATGTCACATATTAAAAACTTCCCTGAACAGGGCTGCCTTCAGATGTCTTCTGAATGTCAGGTAGATGTTTATCTCTTTGACATCTGATAGGAGGGCATTCCACAGGGCGGGCGCCACTACCGAGAAGGCCCTCTGCCTGGTTCCCTGTAACTTGGCCTCTCACAGTGAGGGAACCGCCAGAAGGCCCGTCGTTCTACCCAGAGACTGAGGTCCAGCTTCAGATATAAAGGAAATAAGCAGCTATCTTCTTTTTAAAAGATATCTGAAGGCAGCCCTGTTTAGGGAAGTTTTTAATGTTTAATGCTGTGTTGTTTTTAACACTTGGTTGGAAGCCGCCCAGAGTGGCTGGGGAAACTCAGCCAGATGGGTGGGGTATAAATAATATATTATTATTATTATTATTATTATTATTATTATTATTATTATTATCTGAAGCATGTTCCCTTAAAGAGCCCTTGACTATTTTATTCTGTGAACCACCCTGATATCTTATGAAGGCTAGTATATAAATCTAATAAATCATCATCACCACCATCACCAGGTGCTGTTCAGATATTTCGCACTACAACTCCCATCAGCTCCACCCAGCAGGGACGAATCATACTGTGGCTGATGGGAGTTGTAGTCCAAAACATCTGGACAGCACCAGCTTGGCAAAAGCTAGGAAATAAAGCCCACTAAACTCAGTGGGGTTTGTTTCTGAACAGACATGCCAAGCGTGATGTTGCTACTTCTGCCAAGACCACCCAGGCATGGTTTCAGAGCATCCTGCAGGAACCAGCACTGCAAAGGGCAGAGGCAGCGTGGCGTGGAAAACAGACAAAGAAACGATTTTCCAAATGGCGCAGCGGTTCACTTTCGGAATCCAGCAATAAGAAAATCTTTGCTGTGAGAAGTTGCAGCTTGGAAGCAGTTTGTAGCTGGAGGCGAAGACACAAAATCCACACCATATAAATAGACCATCCACAAACCTCATGTTCTTCATCCAGAACCACCAGCTGCTTATCCTTGTCGATCTTCACTATAATAAAAGGGAGAAAGAAATTGAAGTGAACCCACTGAAATTAATGAACACGACTCAGCTAGGACCACTGATGCCAATGGTCCTACTGCTTCCTTTTTTACAGGGCTGCTCGCCCTGCCTTACTCTCTGGCTGCAGCCAATTAACAGTAAAAATCTCCAAATGGGTCCAAACTCCAATGTTTAAAATCACTGGTAGAGGACAAAGATCCAGAGATCACGTTAAAGGTGGCCAAATTCTGTGCGATTGCCATAAAACTTAGGGAACAAGCTGTGACACCATCACGATTAAGGTTTTAAATGACAACTTCAGGTTATATTTTAGTGAGTAAGATGTAATTTATATATTTTAATTGCTGCTGCATCTGTACTGTCCCTGTTTTACCGCACTGCAAATTTAAATGCATCCCTATTGTGTTTCGTGACTTCCCTGATTTTGTATGTGAGCTGGAACTGGTCTGTGACCAAAATAATAAATTCATTCAATTAACAGTAGCACAATTAACAGGCCAATGTTCGGAGCAACTCTCAGCTGACCCACCAAGAGGATTCTGGACACTGTTCCAAGGGCTGAATGCTAAAAGTTGGCAGGGCCAGAGGCAAAAGGAGGAGGAGGAACGACAGGTGAGTATGTTTTCCTTTGTGCAAGAGGCTATTTTCCACACCTATTTACGTTCCACACCCAGTATGTTTCCGAGCACAATTCAAAGTGTTGGTGCTGACCTTTAAAGCCCTCGGTCCAGTATATCTGAAGGAGCGTCTCCATCCCCATTGTTCTACCCGGACACTGAGGTCCAGCGCCGAGGGCCTTCTGACGGTTCCCTCGCTGTGAGAAGCCAAGTTACAGGGAACCAGGCACAGGGCCTTCTCAGTAGTGGCACCCGCCCTGTGGAACGCCCTCCCAGCAGATGTCAAAGAGAACAACAACTACCAGACTTTTAGAAGACATCTGAAGGCAGCCCTGTTTAGGGAAGCTTTTAATGTTTGATGTATTACAGTATTTTAAATTTTTTTGGAAGCCGCCCAGAGTGGCTGGGGAAGCCCAGCCAGATGGGTGGGGTATAAATAAATTATTATTATTATTATTATTATTATTATTATTATTATTAGGAAACCCTTCTCTGTCCTCCATGTAGACAAGCAGGGGAAATTGTCAAAGTTCAAGGGCAAATCCCAGCCAGGCAAAAACACTCAAGGAGGGTGCAAAGCAAGGCTGACGAGGGGTGAGGCCCAGGGAAGAGTTCCAAGGGCCAGAGAGAGAGAGGTCTAGAGGGCTGAATGTGGCCCCTGGGTCTGAGGTTTCCCATCCCTGCTGTTGAGCATCACCCTCTGCCACAAATACACTCAAAAAAAGGAGTGTCTTTATGGCAGAGGGTGATTACCAGGTAACACTGACTCCTCACTGGTGACCCGCCTGCACTCACTGTGTGCTATTAGCAACATGGGTTGCTATTAACATCATGCTTTTAAAAAAATAAAAATAAAAGCTTTTATGAAGACTTTGCTCTGTTGTTTTACCACTAGGGAAGGTTTCTCATCATCCTGGAAAAAAGGTGGCAAGTGGGGTGCCACAGGGTTCTGTCCTGAGCCCGTTGTGGTTCAACGTCTTTATAAATGACTTGGACAAAGGAAAAGAGGGGATGCTCATAAAATTTGTAGATGTCACCAAACTGCGAGGGGGAGCTAATGCCGCAGAAGACAGAATCAGGATTCAATACATAGCTGTTTCCCTTTTTTTAAGGGAAATTCCCTTATTCCGAATAGAATTCCTTACAGGAAAAGGGAAAAGTTGACAGCTATGATTCAATATGACCTTAACGGATTGGAGAACTGGGCCCAAGGTTACAAAATGAATTTCAATAGGGACAAATGTAAGGTTCTGCACTTAGGCAGGAAGAACCGGGTGCATAAATTTAAGATGGGGGACAACCCAGCAGGGACAGGGCCTTCTCAGCCACAGCACCCCCAAGTTACAGAACTTGCTTTTTTTCAGGAAGATATTCTTGCTGTTTGGAACCAGATGAAAACCGTGCTTTTAGATGTGTTTTTGCCTGGTGGCTGTTGAGCAATTTTTCTTTTCTTTTCTTTTTTGCTAGCTAGCTTGTAACTTGTGTTTTATTATGGTGGGATATAAATAGTTCATCCACATGCACACACACATAAATACTGCCCAACGTCACCAAACCACCCATAGCAAACGCCACGACGGCAGTTTCTTGTAGTTAAGAGACGTTTGCTCAACCAGGGCAGGGAAGGAGAATCAGGAGAAAGAAGAAACATTTGGAAAAGAACATAAGCCGCGATAAATCCATTTATCTTTGTAACCATGAGGGCAGTAATCTCTTTCGATTTCTTCTTTTTAAAGGGATCCTCAGGATGATAAAAGAGGCTCCACTTAAGCCGACAAGGTCAGCTCTGGACAGACAGACCCAAAGCTTAATTACGGTGTTGACATAATTTGGGACAAATTGGAGAAGCTGCCTCCAAGACTCTGCTGGCCATTTAATACCCTACTGCTTTGCTACGCCAGGAATGGGGAACCCCAGGGCCAGAGGCAACCCTCAGGCCTCCCTCTAAGCCACACCCCCTCTCCTCAAGCCCCTCCCCCTGTCCCCAAACCTATTTGGCTGGCTTCTGTCCTCCAACCAAGAATACCTTTTGCTTGCATGGAATGAGACTTATATACAGTCATAAGGTAAAGGTAAAGGGACCCCTGACCATTAGGTCCAGTCGTGACCAACTCTGGGGTTGCGGTGCTCATCTCGCTTTATTGGCCGAGGGAGCCGGCGTACAGCTTCCAGGTCATGTGGCCAGCATGACTAAGCCGCTTCTGGCGAACCAGAGCAGCACACGGAAACGCCATTTACCTTCCCGCTGGAGCAGTACCTATTTATCTACTTGCACTGGTGTGCTTTTGAACTGCTAGGTTGGCAGGAGCAGGGACTGAGCAACGGGAGCTCACCCCGTCATGGGGATTCGAACTGCCGACCTTCTGATCGGCAAGTCCTAGGCTCTGTGGTTTAACCCACAGCGCCACCCACGTCATATACAGTCATACATCGGGTTAAATATGCGTCAGGTTGAGCATCTTCAGGTTGCATGCTGTGGCGACCCAGAAGTAACGGAATGGGTTACCTCCGGGTTTTGCTGCTCGCGCATGCGCAGACGCTCAAAATGACGTCATGTGCATGCGCAGAAGCGGCGAATCGCGACCTGCGCAGACGCGTCTTACGTTCTGTTCAGGATGCGAATGGGGCTCCAGAATGGATCCCGTTCGCATCCAGATACACCACTGTATACACAATGTGTGTTTGTGTGCAGACAAAATGTGAGAGAGCCCCCTTATCTTTGAACGGCTGGAACCTGGACGACTGAACAAAGGCAATCGCAACGGCCATTGCTCCGCCCACTTCTGCCTCTAGCCCCGCCCACTAGTGGCTCGTCTCCCCCCCCCCCTTTCCCACCTCAATACTTCTCACCGCCAGCATTCGAAATTAGGCAGGCGCCGGGCGCATTTTGCCCCCAGCTATCAGCCACTTGCGACCAAGTGAAGATGACCGGGCGCCAATATAGTGCTTGATCTCCATCTGAAAGCACCTGCCTGGGGATTCTTGGATCTTGGCTGTAGAATTTTGTATTTTATCTGCACAACCAGAATGAATTTCAGGGACCAATTTTGAGCTGCCTGGCCCCAAAATGGCAACTAGGCATTCCGCTTTGGCAATCGTAACCTTGGTTTAAGGAGCCATTTACCGCCTAGCTTATATATATGAGTTTCTAACACTGATCACTACCTTCCAACAACACTTCTCCCGCTATACAAAGTTGGGACCGAGTGCCCGCATCTTGCCTCCGGCCACTCAGCGGACTCACAAATCCACAAGGAGAGCTCTGCTGGATCAAGCCAATGGTCCCCTCTAGTCCATCACCCTGTTCTCACAGTGGACTGCGGGAAACTAGCAAGCAGAATTCAAGCCCAAGAGTTCTCTCCCATCCGGTGGTTTCAACCAACTGGTAACCTGTGGCAGACACAAAGGTTGCCACTCAACCAGCTCTCCAAATTGCCTAGGACAGGGGGTTTTTTGTTCGTTTTTTTGCTGACATCCAAATGCAAAAGTTCTTTCAACTCAGCTCTCAGAAAGCAAAGTGCAAGGAGGCCTCAGGCCAAATGGAGAGTCCGCAATGCCCTCTGCTCTTACTCAGCAGATCCTTCTCCGCCCCAACCCAGAGCAAGGCCTTGAAACCCTGGTGGGCAGACGTCTTACTGATAATCGCAGCATTGTTCGTCTCTTTGCGGAAACGGAATTTTCTCAGCTTCTCCACAAGGTCTTCGGCCACGTCACAAACCACGAGGGATTCACTCTGTGGGGGGGGGGGGTCAGGGAAGGAGAGACGAGGAGGGAGATGAATAAGACATTCTTATTAAGACATTTAAGTCAGCCACAGCTCTCTGATCCCCAGCTGTTGGAAGGTCTGGAGCAGGCGCAAAGCCCCAGAAACTACAGTGGTACCTCGGGTTAAGTACTTAATTCATTCCAGAGGTCCATACTTAACCTGAAACTGTTCTTAACCTGAAGCACCACTTTAGCTAATGGGGCCTCCTGCTGCCGCCGCGCCGCCAGAGCCCAGATTTCTGTTCTCATCCTGAAGCAAAGTTCTTAACCTGAAGCACTATTTCTAGGTTAGCGGAGTGTGTAACCTGAAGCGTATGTAACCTGAAGCATATGTAACCCAAGGTACCACTGTAATAAGAGGAAACAAGTAACTACAGTGGTACCTCGGGTTACAGACGCTTCAGGTTAAAGACTCCGCTAACCCAGAAATAGTACCTCGGGTTAAGAACTTTGCTTCAGGATGAGAACAGAAACCGCGCAGCAGCAGCGGGAGGCCCCATTAGCTAAAGTGGTACCTCAGGTTAAGAACAGTTTCAGGTTAAGAATGGACCTCCAGAACGAATTAAGATCTTAACCTGAGGTACCACTGTATTCTGAAATGCTTTGTGGGGACATAGCTCTGTGATCCTGTGGTGGGAACAGAGGAAGCAGCCTAGCACAAAGTCCTACCATTGGTCTGTCTGCTCAGTACAGTCATACCTCATGTTACGTTTGCTTCAGGTTGCGCATTTTCAGGTTGCATCCCGCGGCGACCCGGAAGTAACGGGACAGGTTACTTCTGGGTTTTGCAGGTCTCGCATGCGCAGAAGCACAAAATGACGTCACGCACATGCGCAGAAGCAGCAATCCGCAGACGCGGGTTGCTTTCTTTTCAGGTTGCGAACGGGCCTCCAGAACGGATCCCGTTCGCAACCAGAGGTACCACTGTATTGCCAACGCCAGCCTCCCCCAACGTAGGACAGGGGGCTGATGGGAGTTGTAGCCCCAGTATGAGTAAGGTTACTGCAGACCTGGGACGGGAAACCTGTGCCCCCTCTAGATATTGCCAGGCTGGCTGCAGCTCCCTTTTCCCCTAACCATTGGTCATGCTGGCTGGTGGGAGTCGGGAGTCCAGGCACGCCTCACTATTCCTGCTGCAAGCGGAGAACTTGAGGAAAAGGACTTTTCTGCTCATGCCACTGGGAAAGTCCAGAAATAGAGGTGATCTGGTTGACCACTGATGCTGGATGAGATAGCAGAGAAATCACCTTGCCGACAAAGGTCCGTATAGTTAAAGCTATGGTTTTCCCAGTAGTGATGTATGGAAGTGAGAGCTGGACCATAAAGAAGGCTGATTGCCGAAGAACTGATGCTTTTGAATTATGGTGCTGGAGGAGACTCTAGAGAGTCCCATGGACTGCAAGAAGATCAAACCTCTCCATTCTTAAGGAGATCAGCCCTGAGTGCTCACTGGAAGAACAGATCCTGAAGCTAAGACTCCAATACAGTGGTGCCTCGCAAGACGAAAAGAATCCGTTCCGCGATTCTCTTCGTCTAGCGGTTTTTTCGTCTTGCGAAGCAACCCTATTAGCGGCTTAGCGCTATTAGCGGTTTAGCGGCTATTAAAGGCTTAGCGGCTTAGCTGCTAAAAGGCTATTAGCGGCTTAGAAAAAGGGGGGGGAAGCGGATTTTCAGTCTTGCGAGGCATTCGTCTTGCGGGGCACCACTGTACTTTGGCCACCTCCTGAGAAGAGAAGACTCCCTGGAAAAAACCCTGATGTTGGGAAAGATGGAGGGCACAAGGAGAAGGGGACGACAGAGGATGAGATGGTTGGACAGTGTTCTCGAAGCTACCAGCATGAGTTTGACCAAACTGCGGGAGGCAGTGGAAGACAGGAGTGCCTGGCATGCTCTGGTCCAGGGGGTCACGAAGAGTCGGACACAACTAAACGACTAAACAACAACAACAACAACAAAGGTGTTGCCGAACCGCAACTCACAGGGTTTCTAAAAGGATAAAATGAGAAGGGGAGAATCGTGTATGCCTCCATGGATGAAAGTTGGGATATAAAAATAAGCAGATAAAGGGACAAGATGAAGTCGTCCCCCCGCCAGGACTTAGACCACGCCAGAGAGTTTCTGGATATACATCACTGCCTCAATGTTCATCTTACACTTATGCAGCTAAGACAAAACAACCCATCCTGCAAATTCCTTTGCTCTCTGCAGCGAAATGCATCTCAGATAGTCATTTCCAGCAGGGAAAGGCCAAGCTGATGCAAGTGGAAGGACCGCAAAGAGCAGAAATGGGAGAGAAGAGGCACAGCGTTGCCGCAAAAGACGTCCTTCTTTATTCCAGCCTGAGCTTCTCTGCTCCGACAAGTAGCTTTGTGAAAATGTATTCCTGGCGGTTACACTCACAAATAAATGCAGCTCAGCGATTGTGTCAGGTGGAGGCACAGCCCAGTTCCCTGAATAGGCTGCCTCCAGGTACTTGCCCCACCCAGAAATCATTTGCTCATCATAGGAGGCCCTGAGCCAGCAAGGCACCCGTAAGCACCAGAACAGCTTACTGCAGCCCTGTTGCCAAGGAAAAGAGAAGGAAAGGCATTTGCGAGTCTCTAGCTTGCATCTCCCTGCCGTGTGGGGATTTGGAATGACTTCTGTGCAATGGTTTAAACCTGTTTAAATGCCAGAGGGTTTTTTGGGGTGGGGAGCAGAGGGACTGCACTTCTGCCGCTGCTGTTTCAATTGTAAGCTGCTTGGGGCAGGGACCATCTCATTGTTTCTTTTGCTGGAACTAAAAATAGTTTTTATTCAGAGGAGTGAGGAATCTAGTAGAGGAGCTTCAGCTCCTGTGCAAACCCACAAAGCACCTAATTCCTGGGGTGGGGAGGAGGCAGAAATCTTGACAGTAAAACTGGATTAGGTTTTGCAAGACAGACATGCCCTACTTTTCTCTTCTTTTGTTTTTTACTCACAGCCAGACTTAAGGCTAAGATCTCTCACAAACAAAACAGCTCAAGGCCTCTAAATTCTAACTGAAGCCTTGTTGAAAGAGGTTTACATCAACAGGCCAATTTCCTTGAGAACTCGCCTTTTGAGCATCGCAAGGAGTTAAGAATTTAAGAGAGGTTGGGCAGGGCGAGTGAAAAACTTGCAAAGGGGATGTGGCCGTGGCTCTGCTTTGCACACAGAAAGGTCCAGGTTCAGTCCCCAGCATATCCAGGTGTAGCTGGGAGAGACCCCTGCCTGAAACCTTGGAGAGCTGCTGCCAGTCAGTGTAGGCAGTGCTGACACACTGGCCTGACACAAGAGAAAGCAGATTTCTTCGCTTCCAAAGTGCCAAGACCAAGGGCCAAGGCCATCTAAACGAACTGCCCTCCCAGCACAAGCACCAGCCCCCTCCCACCATCTGACACTAGTTGCTTGCAATGAATGGTCATCATCATCAGTATTATTATTATTTTAAATGTGCATACTGCCCTTCTTCGTCCATAGATCTCAGGGCAGTTCACGCCATAAAAATACAGTGGTACCTCGGGTTACATACGCTTCAGGTTACATACGCTTCAGGTTATACACTCCACTAAGCCAGAAATAGTGCATCAGGTTAAGAACTTTGCTTCAGGATAAGAACAGAAATCACGCTCTGGCAGCGCGGCGGCAGCAGGAGGCCCCATTAGCTAAAGTGGTGCTTCAGGTTAAGAACAGTTTAAGGTTAAGTACGGACCTCCGGAACGAATTAAGTACTTAACCCGAAGTACCACTGTACAAAATAAAAACACAAAATTCATAATAAGAACAGTAACAAAGACGTGATGATGGTTGGAGGGTGAACAGAGGGTTAAAGATAAGCAGCAGTGGTGGGTGGGCAGAAAAGGAACAAGAGGATATTTATACTGGTGTGAACTTTCCCAAGAGACTAGAGGCAGACAGCAGATTCAGCCCTTTCTGGGCTCCATGAGTGGGTTTTGGGGAAGAGGGGAGAGAAGGCAGTCGTGGGTGGGGTGGGCACCTTTACCTCAATGATTTCCCAAAGCGAAAGCATCGCATTTTGGAAAAGTGCAACTGTTTTACTTTAGCTTTCTCCAAGAGAACAATTAGATGGACAGAAGGAGCCAAAAGGGAACTTAAGATGTATGCATACACAACCTTTTACACCAGATTAGCCAAACACAACAGCCAGCCCGGTTCCATATTTACCATTAACGGAAGCAGATTAGAATGACTAGGCAAGGGTGTGCCTTGGAAGAGATACCAAGTAAAAATTCCATCCTCTCACAGCTCTTTATGTTATTATTTTCCAGGGTGGCTAAAGTGCATAATGACACACAGGCAAGAATCACAATTGGTGTTGATCCAGATCGTACTTAAAATGAAGGAGTCCCATTGACCGCAAGAGAACTAGCTTCCAAGTATCAATAATAATAATAATAATAATAATAATTTACTATTTATACCCCACACATCTGGCTGGGCTTCCCCAGCCACTCTGGGTGGTTTCCAGCAGAATATTAAAATACAATGATTCATCAAATATTAAAAGCTTCCCTAAACAGGGCTGCCTTCAGATGTCTTCTAAAAGTCCGATATTTGTTTATTTCTTTGACATCTGGTGGGAGGGCATTCCACAGGGCGGGTGCCACTACCGAGAAGGCCCTCTGCTTGGTTCCCTGTAACTGGGAGCCAATGTAGGTCTTTTGGGACCAGTGTTATGTGGTCTCGGCGGCCGCTCCCAGTCACCAGTCTAGCTGCCGCATTTTAGTAGTCCAAGCGGGAGATAACCAGAGCATGCACCACTCTGGCGAGACAGTCTGCGGGCAGGGAGGGTCTCATCCTGCGTACCAGATGGAGCTGGTAGACAGCTGCCCTGGACACAGAATTGCACTGCGCCTCCATGGACAACTGTGAGTCCATTAGTGGGAACAGGGTTGAAGTATTCTGGGACAATGCAGATTACATTCTCCACTTTAGGAATAAACATGTATTAAGGGGGAAAGAGTCCTACCATCAACCCCTCCCATCACGAGGACAAGGACCCAGGCTGCAATCCTGGACAGACCTATGTGGGAGTGAGTTCAGTAGGGCTTACTTCCAAGTAGGCACACACAGGACTGCACTTTCCACATCGCAGAATGTGGATTTATCACCAGTGAAGCATTTTTCAGCCACTGATCTCCACACCCTCTCCATTCATGCTTGCAGCGAGTGACGAGGGGAAATTTAATCCACATTCCTGGTGTGAGTACAGACATAAAGTATACTCATCCTGGATTAGGGAGTACAGGAAAACACACTTGCGCATGGCACTTAAGTGTGGCAAAGAGAAACAACCCCAGATCACTCTTTGGAATGCACCCCTGATCCTGCCATTTCCAGAGGGCGAGTGGGTCAGGGTGGGGCAGTAAAAATAAGACAAAAAAGAGGTTGCGGGGCAAGGAGGCAGCCTGGCCAGTGCCTTTTCCAAGCACAGTCCCACTAAATGCAAAGTGGGTAAAATAATAATAATAATAAATTTTATTTATACCCCGCCCTCCCCAGCAAAGGCCAGGCTCAGGGCGGCTAACAACTAATAATAAAAACAAGTTAAATGAATACAACTTAAAAACAAGATTAAAATACAACATTAAAACATTAAAATCTGGCCCTTTCTTTGCAATGAAGCATCACAGTTTTTGGGGTTTTTTTTTTTCTTTGAGGGACAGGAGTCTTTTCTAGCCTTCCCAGAAGTCTGGGGAAATGTACTGTTTTAAGTTTTAACTTGGTGTGTTTGTTTTATTTATTAAATTTGCACACCGCCCTTCCTCCCAAGATCTCAGGGCAGTTCGCAGCATTAAAAAAACCACAAAATAAAGATACATGATGAGAATAAAAACAAAACAAACCTGTAACAACAACAACACCCCCAAATATACGAACAGGAACACGGTTTAAACAAATACCAAATCATCCCTGCAGCGGGAGGACATCGCCACATCTATTTTTTTGTGTCAAAAGTCACATTTATTGCCCAAAATGTCATATCTTCCTCTCCCTCCCCCCCACCCCACCGACGACGGAGACCCCCAGCAGGGACATGGGAGGGGTTTTTAGACACCCCACCTCGGACTCTAAGGGCACAAACCTTCCCGGGAATGTGGAAGCGGCGAAGGAGCCAGCCGGGGCCTCCCCTCGCCGCCCCAGCGATCCCCCCGCACTCACCATCTTGCTCCCGCAACAGCCTTTCCCTCAAGTCCCTGCAGCAGCGCGGCCCCTTTAAGAGCCCCCGAGTGCCCTCCCCGGCTCCCTTTCAATCCGGCCTCAGAACCGCTCAGCGCGCATGTCCGTCCCGGCCCCCGAGCCAATCCGAGGCGCAGCTGGGCAGGGTTCGGAGGCGTCGCCTGAGCTACGGCGAGCGGAAAGGGCCAGTCCTTGTTAACGTTTTCTTTTTCTTCCCCCCACCCAACCCTCTCATGTGATTATCCTCCTCCAAGGCAGGCATCCGTCCAGCCGCCCACGCCTAGAGAGGCCCGAGACTGTGAAGGCGCCCCCGCGGCGTCCCCGGCCTCTCTCGATAGCCCGGGGGCGGGGGCGGGCGGGGATTCTACTTCCTGCCCCCTCCCGCCTTGCTTGGCAGGAAGCGGCGTTGCCATGGCAACCAGAGGGGAGAAAGGGAGAGATGTTGATAAAACGCCCAGGTGGCTGACAAATAATAAAAGGCATGAGAAATTGAAACGCGACGGCCGCGTGTTTATTGGCAGCAGGTTTGCTGCAATAGAACAAACAAATTTTATTTTATTTTTACAAACATTCATACATACTGTACATACATTTGTTGTTTAGTCATTTAGTCGTGTCCGACTCTTCGTGACCCCCTGGACCAGAGCACGCCAGGCGCTCCTGTCTTCCACTGCCTCCCGCAGTTTGGTCAAACTCATGCTGGTAGCTTCGAGAACACTGTCCCACCATCTCGTCCTCTGTCGTCCCCTTCTCCTTGTGCCCTCCATCTTTCCCAACATCAGTGTCTTCTCCAGGGAGTCTTCTCTTCTCATGAGGTGGCCAAAGTCTTGGAGCCTCAGCTTCAGGATCTGTCCTTCCAGTGAGCACTCAGGGCTGATTTCCTTCAGAATGGAGAGGCTTTGATCTTCTTGCAGTCCATGGGACTCTCAAGAGTCTCTTCCAACACCAGAATTCAAAAGCATCCATTCTTTGGCGATCAGCCTTCTTTATGGTCCAGCTCTCACTTCCATACATCACTACTGGGAAAACCAGAGCTTTTACTATAAGGACCTTTGTTGGCAAGGTGATGTCTCTGCTTTTTAGAAGCTGTCTAGGTTTGTCATTGCTTTTCTCCCAAGAAGCAGGTGTCTTTTAATTTCGTGGCTGCTGTCACCATCTGCAGTGATCATGGAGCCCAAGAAAGTAAAATCTCTCACTGCCTCCATTTCTTCCCCTTCTATTTGCCAGGAGGTGATGGGACCAGTGGCCACGATCTTCGTTTTTTTGATGTTGAGCTTCAGACCATATTTTGCACTTATTTTATTTTATTTATACATACTTTCATACATACTGTACATACATACCGCCCTTCATCCATAAATCTCAGGGCAGTTTGCAGCATACAAATGCAAGATGGAAACCTGAAACACATAATAAAAACAATAATAAAACAAACCTATAACGCACCTCCACCAGGTGAAAGGTCAAAGAACCTCTGGAAGGTGAAGTTCAGTCAAAGGAGACTATGGGGTGTGGCGCTCATCTCCCACAAGCACACGTGTTAATTTTATACATCACTTTGGGAAGGCAGGTGGAAGAAGCAAAGCAACTCAGTACGTAACAATCGGCCATGTCAAAGCAATGATTCTTCAGCATCAACTTCGTTGGACTGGTCATGTTTTTTGGATGCCTGATTATCGTCTTCCATAGCAACTACTCTATTCTGAACTTAAAAATGGAAAGCGTAATGCTTTCAACAAAAGAGGTCCAAAGACTCTCTCTAGGCAAATCTTTTAAAAAATTGTAGTATAAACACCGACAATTGGGAAACACTTGCCTGCGAGCGCTCCAACTGGAGAACAGCCTTTGCCAAAGGTGCCATGGGCTTTGAAGATACTCAAACTCAGGGCGCAAGGGAGAAATGTGCTAATGTAGCACCCTGCTTGTGGTTAACGCTTAGCTGGAATGAAATATTCAACGCAGCAATAGAGAAATTAAAATAATAATTTATTTGTCAGACAAATAAATGAGAGGCACAGTGGTATATGGTTACCAAGCTCTGGCCTGCCTCCTGCCATTATGGCCAGCACTTATATTCCCTTAATCCAGCCCCCTTTGCTCCTCCTTGGGCTGCCTCTGTCCAATCAGCCTGGTTGGATTTCCTATTGGCTGATTGCTATAACCAATCCTAAAAGATACACCCATATTCTCCTGTCCTTATATGGAACACAAAGAGCTATATATTGTTACATCTATAAATGACAAATAAGTAGTAATATATCTTACATGTGTCTCAACAAGGAATCTTAATTACTAGCTCACCTCTTGCCCTCCTTGCCCTATTGCCTTCTAAAACAAATGGTTAATCTTAAATTTTTATCTTAAACATATGTCAAGGATCTTGAGTTTCACATCAACATTGAAAGATCTCCTTCATTTGAAGGTTTCTAAACAAATGCCTGACAACTATATATCAGGAGTGCTCGATGGCGTCTCCTTGTCTGGCAGGGGGGCTAGGCTGGTGGCTGACTTAATTTCAGGATAAATACAACTCTTACAACTATATGAAATAAGAATCTAGCATTTCTTAAATCCTTTGCATAATTACATTTAAGCCAATATATTTAATACATAATATATATAGCTTTTTAAAAGGAAAAGAAATCTTTGCAGAGTAAAAGGATCTCAATTTAAAAAGAAACAAGGAACAGCTTTTAAAACGCTTCCCAAAATACCAGCCAGCCAGATGCTTAGCCTTTTTGACCTTTAGGCAAATGACTCTTTGTATATTGAGAGGCCGAATGGCAAAACCTTACTATTTACCTACCACTTTTACAACTTAGTTGTACTCTACAGCATGCAAGGTCAGTGACCTGCTTTTCAGCCTTTTTATGACCGCAATAAACCAGGGGGCCCTTTGCTTGCCAGCTGCTTGCTGGAGCCGCTTGCTGGTTTTCTACCTTGGAAGAAACATTATTTTTAGAATTTTAGGAACCTGATCAAAATATAAGCCAATATAAGCCTTGATTAAAAATGCAGTCTATATTCAGATGCCTCACTAAGAGGAAGGCACGCTTGGCAAATCCACACTGTGAGCAGCTCCCACCCAGAAACCTATGTCTCCACTGTGGAAGGACGTGGGGATCCATAATTGGCCTCCACAGTCACTTACAGACTCACATTTAAAACCGTGTTTATGGAAGACAATCTTACTCGGCTACAAGTGATCGCCAAAAAAGAAGAAGCTAATAACAATAATTACCATTATATTTACATCACTCCTGTTCCCCTGACACACACACATATGCATACACACACACACACACACACACACACACACACACCCACACACACACACACACACCATAAAATGTCAGTTGGTAATACTGATCAGGTTAGAGGCTGGTGCTGGTAATTCCAAGGTTGCAGGTTCGATCCCCACATGGGACAGCTGCATATTCCTGCATGGCAGAGGGTTGAACTGGATGATGCTCAGTTCTCCTTCTGAATGATGTCATGGCCTATGGCTAGTGCAATAAAAAGTTTAATTGGCCTAATT
Source organism: Podarcis muralis (assembly GCF_964188315.1). Classification (NCBI taxonomy): domain Eukaryota; kingdom Metazoa; phylum Chordata; class Lepidosauria; order Squamata; family Lacertidae; genus Podarcis; species Podarcis muralis. Next base: position 5,858,683 of record NC_135655.1, read on the forward strand.
GGAAGATGCTCAGGGTCCCTTCTGACTCTACAATTCTATGATTCTATGCTCTCAAGGAAATCAGCCCTGAGTGCTCACTGGAAGGACAGATCCTGAAGCTGAGGCTCCAGTACTTTGGCCACCTCGTGAGAAGAGAAGACTCCCTGGAAAAGACCCTGATGTTGGGAAAGATGGAGGGCACAAGGAGAAGGGGACGACAGAGGACGAGATGGTGGGACAGTGTTCTCCAAGCTACCAGCCTGAGTCTGACCAAACTGCGGGAGGCAGTGGAAGACAGGAGTGCCTGGCGTGCTCTGGTCCAGGGGGTCACGAAGAGTCGGACACGACTAAACGACTAAACAACAACATGCTTCTCTTCCCTTTCTTTCTTTCTTTCTCTCTTTCTCTCATACACAGGACTCAGCTAGACTGCTAAAGAAAAAGCGATTTACGTATATACCTTGTATATGCGATATAACATTGTGCCAACAACTACCAGACTTTTAGAAGACATCTGAAGGCAGCCCTGTTTGGGGAAGCTTTTAATGTTTAATAGACTATTGTGTTTTAATATTCTGTTGAAAGCCGCTCAGAGAGGCTGGGGAAACCCAGCCAGATGGGCAGGCTATAAATAATAATAATAATTATTATTATTATTATTATTATTGCCACCAGATGGCGACGTGGAGTCCCGGATTTTTTTCTCTACCTCTTTTCCCTGTTCAAGTTTACAGCGCCTTAAAGTGAAACGCTTCTTCGCTGTGTCCAGATCTGGCCACACACATTCCGCCTGCGCTATGCAATTCAAGCGCTATATGATGCCCCGGCTTCCCCCCTTGGAATTCTGGGAGCTGTAGTTTGTGAAGGGGCTGAGGCTCCTCCCCTCACGTACCGCGCAGCGTTTGACGGGGGAGCGGAGAAGGAAGGGCAAAGAGGAAGGGAGGAAAGGGCATCTGCGGAGGCTTCGTTGGCCCCTGGCGGGCATGCGCGTGGTTCGTTCGCGCAGGCGCTGTGGGCCGACAACAAAGAGGGACTGAGGCGGCGGCGGCGGCGGCGGCGGCGGCGCCTCTCACTCCCCGATGGCTGCCGCGTTCCTGGTCGCGCTGTACGAGTACTCGCCCCTCTTCTACATCTCCGTCGTCTTCATCTGCTTCCTGGTCACCAGCGGCCTGGTCATGGGCTGGTCAGTGGAGAGCGGGGGGGGGGTCAGAGGTCACGGGGGAGGGGGAAGCAAGGAGGAGGGGGGTCCAGGGAGAGGAGGGGGCTTGGCTGGGGGGGGGGAGAAATTTATTCCAGTGAATGGAGGGGGGTAAGTGGAAGATGGGGAGCTGTGGAGGGAGGGAGGCATATTATTATTACGACAGTATTATTATTATTATTATTATTATTATTATTTAATTTTATTTTCTCTCCTCCCACACAGAGACTCAAGGCGGCTTTCAAAAATTGAAAATAAACACAGATTAAAAGGGGGAAAGCCTTAAAACGCATAGAAAAATAGTCGTTGGAGACGTAATAAAGCTCTAAGGGGGTGAAGGGGTGCTGCATCTGGGAAAGTGGGGGGATGCTGCTATTATAATAATAACAGTAATAACATTAATAATAATAATAATAATAATAATAATAATAATAATAATAAATTATATTAATAATAAATTTATTTTTTATTTTTAGCCCACCCTGGCTGGGTTTCCCTAGACTTCCCCAGACTGGGTGGCTTCCAACAAAAGATTAAAAATACATTAAACCATCAGTCATTAAAAACTTCGCTATACAGTGCTGCCTTCAGGTGTCTTCTAAATGTCAGGTAGTTGTTTACCTCTTTGACATCTGATGGGAGGGCGTTCCACAGGGTGGGCGCCACTACCGAGAAGGCCCTCTGCCTGGTTCCCTGTAGCTTTCCTTCTACCAGGGAGGGAACCGCCAGAAGGCCCTCGGAGCTGGACCTCAGTGTCCGGGCTGAACAATGGGGGTGGAGATGCTGCTTTAGGTATATTATTATTATTATTACTATTATTATTATTATTATTACTTCTCTCCTCCCAGACAGAGACTCAAGGCTGCTTTCACAAATGGAAAACAAACACTGATAAAATGAGGAAAGCCATAAAACATGTAGAAAGATAGTCATTAGAAACGTAAGAAAGCTCTAAGGGGATATGGGGCTTCTGCATCTGGGAAAGTGGGAAAAGGATTCTAGATTGTGGTAGCAGATATTGTTGTTGTTGTTATTATTTATTGTTCCCATACCTCCCTTTAGCTGAGGATCACGGGGTGGTTTACAATATGAAAACACAAAAATACATATTTATACCCTGCCTTTCCCCATGACAGGGACTTTCCCCATGCCAGGCACCTTAGAAGCAAAAGTAAGAACAACTGAAAACATGAGAGGGGAAACAATAATTTAAAAGCAATTTAAAAATAATGCAATATATCTACACACTGACACATATATATATAAATCTATGAAATCCATACATTTAGTGCAGACAGAGGGGCATACTGTAACATTTAACATGAACCCCACCTGAAGTGTCCAGGGACCTTGACCCTAGCCCACAATATGCTATGCCAGTCAAACTTAACAACAATCTTTTGAGTAGGATAATTTTGAGACCCACATAGCTGCAAAACATGGAGGTGCACAATTTTATTTTTCATTACGGGGGGTGAGTGGATTGCATTTTTAACAGGAGGGAGCAAATAAGAGTGGTAGCCCAGCCCTGTGGTAAAATCCACATGCAGAGGGTCCGTTTCATCGAGGAGCAAATACAACAGGGTTGAAGATTGAGTCATTTTGTTTTAAGACAGTTGTTGCCTTTTGGCTCTACCTTCACCAGATTTGACTGTTGTTAATGTTAAGCGTTTCTGTTGATTTTATTTCGTGCTGCTTAGGTTTGGGTGGGACGTTCCCGTGATTCTGAGAAATTCAGACGAAGCTGAATCGACTGTGAAAGTGTCCCAGAAACAGATGCGGCAAGTGAAAAACCCGTTCAGCTTGGAAATAAAAAACCTGGAAACGGCTTCAGTTGCAAGTCAGTAGATTGTGTGTTTTGTTTTTGTTTTTTTTTTAAAGATATTTATTAAAGTTTTGAACAATAAAACAGACATCACATTCACAATCAAAAAGAAAAAACACCATACAATCAATCAAAAAAACCAAGAAAGAAAAAAAGTACATTAAAAAACCCCTCATACAAAATAGAAGAAAAAAGACATGAAAAAAAGAAAAAAAAGCATAAAAAACCAATTTCTTAGATATTATTTTCTTAACCCTCCTTCTAGACTTCCTTACATCTCCCTTTTCTGTGTTCCCTTTTACAAAATCTTATTCAACAATACTTCACCCTCTTTCAAATCTTATTTTGTATTATACATTTCAACTATGATGTCTCCAATTTTTCCATTTATTATCAATTATTTAAATTTAACATAACCTTATTCTAACTTCACCTTTGTTCTTATTCTTTTTGCATACTCCTTTCAGCTATGTCACTAATGCCGTATTATCTTTATATCCTGCATCATTCTAACATTCATACAATTTACAATGCTTTTGCAAATAGTCTTTAAATTTCTTCCAGTCCTCTTCCACTAGCTCTTCTCCCAGGTCTCGGATTCTGCCAGTCATTTCTGCCAATTTCAGTAGATTGTCTGTTTTGGTTGCTGTTCAAATTTTCTCCCCCTTCCCCCTCCCCTGCTATGCCAAGCGCCAGCTATCGATTTACCCGTAGCAACTATCCCTGTTAGACCCTTTTAACAGGAATGAGATGACCCAGTTTAAGCTGGCCCCTGCAAAGAGATTATTGCTTCCTTGATCTGCTTGACTATATTTATTTCTTCTAGCATATGGTCATGCAGAGGAGATACACCGTGTACTGTGAACTGGCATTCTTGCTAATGTAGGTTTTACACGGTCAATATGAACGTGGCAGCATGAAAACGCCACTAATCTCATGGATACCTGTGCTCTGTGCCAGAGGGATGACAGGATGCAAACACATTAACAGGGATCAGAGCAAAGGCCCATTTATTCCAGCATCCTGTTCTCAGGGTCTGAGTGTCACAGCTGTGCAGAAGAGCTTCCCTAGTGAATTGTTAGATAGCTGCCACCAAGTGACAATAGCAACGCATTTTGGGCTTGATCGTTCTTCTCCAGGAGACAAACAATCTAAATGTGCTTCGAACTTAGTCTCACTCAAAGAAATTGCATGTTTTATGAAGTTAAAAAGGTAAAGGTACCTCTGACCGTTAGGTCCAGTCGCGAACGACTCTGGGGTTGCGCGCTCATCTCGCTCTATAGGCCGAGGGAGCTGGCGTTTGTCCGCAGACAGCTTTCTGAGTCATGTGGCCAGCATAACTAAGCTTCTTCTGGCAAACCAGAGCAGCACACGGAAACGCCGTTTACCTTCCTGCCGGAGCGGTCCCTATTTATCTACTTGCACTTTGACGTGCTTTTGAACTGCTAGGTTGGCAGGAGCTGGGACCAAGCAACGGGAGCTCACCCGGTCGCGAGGATTCGAACCGCCGACCTAGGCTCTGTGGTGTAGATCACAGCACCACCCGCGTCCCCCTTTATGAAGTTAGTTTCTATGAAATAAGATTTTGGGTGCTCCTCACACATGCAAGTTTTCTGTGGTGGTCTCACCAAGTCGCTGGCATCCAAATGGCAGACTGTTTATTTTCCCCGTCTAATCTGGATTTACTGTTTACGGGGGAAATCCAGTAAAAAAATAAAAATACAATATATATTTTTTTAATCCATTGGCGATGACTTGCGTGTTACATTTCCAAAGCCTGATGGCAAATTCATCCGTTGTCTGGGAAAGCCCTTTCATCGCCTGAAGAAGAGCTGTCAAGCATGAAAGATTTGGGGACATGGTGATTTTCATCAAAAACGATGCTTTTCCTGCTACATAGTTATTTGGAATTGACATAATGGGTTCCCCCCCAACCTTTGGACCTTTCAGTTTTCAAAACTCCTGTTTGTGACTCCATGTTCTTTTCTTTCCCCTCTCTTCATAAGATGGCATAACGCTGGTGCCTGATTGCCTGGAAGACTGCCTCCTTACGTGCTACTGGGGCTGCAGCGTGCAGAAGATCCACGAAGCTCTGCAGAAACATGCTTACTGCTTTCGAATAAAAACGCCACAGGCCTTTGAGGATGCAGTGTATGACGAGTATCTCTACCGCCAGCAGTATTGGTATCCTTTGATCAGAGTTGCATATCTTTGCTTTTGTAGAGTTGCAGAATGTTGAACAGCTCTGCTTCTAAGCAAATCATCTAAAGCAAGTTTCTAGCCCCAATGGATCTAGCAAAAAGTTGAGAAAGCCAGGAGAGGAGATTCCAGAGAATGGGTGTCTGGTGCCCTTTCTGCCCATCAGTCTTCCTTGTACTTAGTCTATTTAAAATCAACAGCCTCATTATTTAGAATAAAGGTAAAGGGACCACTGACCATTAGGTCCAGTCGTGGCCGACTCTGGGGTTGCGGCACTTATCTCGCTTTATTGGCCGAGGGAGCCGGCGTACAGCTTCCGGGTCATGTGGCCAGCATGACTAAGCCGCTTCTGGCGAACCAGAGCAGCGCACAGAAACACCGTTTACCTTCCCGCTGGAGTGGTACCTATTTATCTACTCGCACTGGTGTGCTTTCGAACTGCTAGGTTGGCAGGAGCAGGGACCGAGCAACGAGAGCGCACCCCGTCATGGGGATTTGAACCGCTGACCTTCTGATCAGCAAGTCCTGGGCTCTGTGGTTTAACCCACCCTTATTATTTAGAATATAAACCTCATTATTGAAAGGTTTTGAGGTTCGTTTCCCCTTTCACCTCTGTACAGGGTGAGGAGAAGGGTGGGCTGCAGTTTGGAAGTCTTCCTTTTCGCTGCACATAGAAATGAATGTGTAAATTGGAGAATTAACTTGAACGCAGAATACCTTTTGGCTCTAGGTATTTAATTCTTTGGAAACTGCCTGCTGTAGCTCTCTTTCCTCTTAACTCGCTGCTTGGCTGCCACTAAACAGCTGATCAGCAGAACGTAAAGCAGCTCCTTTGGCCATTTGCCCTGCTACTACATGCACTCCTTCACTATCATGGAAAGCCAATGGACATGTTTAACTATTGTATTCTCTTGGTTTGCTTTGGGGGAGATACATAGCTCAGTGGTAGAGGGTCTGCTTTGCATGCAAGAAGTCTCACGTTCAATCCATGGCATATCCAGCTGCCAATCATTGTCAACAGTACGGGACTAGATGGACCAATGGTTTGGTTCGATGCAAGACAGCTTCCTTTGTAGCAGTTGCACAAACAAAGGAGCAGGAAATCGATAACTCCTCAGTCTTTTGTCAGCCCTTGAGTGCTGATGGTTGCCTGCCATAACAAATGTGGTCTAAACCACTGAGCCTCTTGGGCTTGCCTATCAGAAGGTTGGTGGTTCGAATCCCTGCGACGGAATGAGCTCCCGCTGCTCTGTCCCAGCTCCTGTCAACCTAGCAGTTCGAAAGCACGCCAGTTCAAGTAGATAAATAGGTACCACTCCGGCAGGAAGGTAAATGGTGTTTCTGTGCACTCTGGCACTCATCATGGTGTTCCATTGCGCCTGAAGCAGTTTAGTCCTGCTGGCCACATAACCCGGAAAGCTGTCTGTGGACAAACGCCGGCTCCCTCGGCCTGAAAGCGAGATGAGCGCCGCAACCCCATAGTCGCCTTTGACTGGATTTAACAGTCCCGGGGCTCTTTACCTTTACCTCTGCCATAACAAATATAAATTCTAGTCCATAGTAACTTAGATCTTGCACTAAGAAAAGGCAAATTGTGATTGGGCCCAATTTTGTAAATAAAGCAAATTTGCGTGCATTTGCTAATGTTCCATAACTCATTCTTGGTTTTTGCATCATTTATTCTCTCCATGCTAGCCACAGGGAGTGGCAGTCATGCAGAGCACTGAGACCACCTCCCCATGGCTACTGGAAATCTTAAAAAGTGGGGGGGGGGGCCCAAACCCTTGAGGTTATTCAAGTATTATTATTACTACTATTATTTATTTATATCCTGCCCTCCCCAGCCGAAGTCAGGCTCAGAGCGGCTAACAACTGTAAAAATAACACAGTTTACATAAAATCACAATCAGTTAATTGAAATACATTCTAAAATCAATTCATTCTAAAATTAATTCAGAGTCAAATTAATGGCAACCATTGGGCTAAAGTTCTATGAGGATTACAGAAGGAGGGGGTCAGACTGTGCCTTAGCCAAAGGCCTGGTGGAACAGCTCTGCCTTGCAGGCCCTGCGGAAAGATGTCAAGTCCCACAGGGCCCCAGTCTCTTGTGACAAAGCATTCCACCACGTCGGGGCCACAGCTGAAAAAGCCCAGGCTCCGGTTGAGGCCAGCCTAACCTCCCTGTGGCCCGGGATCTCCAAGATGTTTTTGTTTGAAGACTGTAAGGTCCTCTGTGGGACATTCCAGGAGAGGCAGTCCCGTAGGTACGAGGGTCCTAGGCTGTATAGGGCTCTTAAGGTTGAAACCAGCACCTTATACCTGATCCTGTACTCCACTGGGAGCCAGTGCAGCTGGTATAGCACTGGGTGAATGTGATCTCGCAGCGAGGACCTCGTAAGGAGTCTCGCCGCGGCATTCTGCACCCGCTGGAGTTTCTGGGTCAGTCTCAAGGGCAGCCCCACATAGAGCGAGTTACAATAATCCAGTCTGGAGGTGACCATCGCGTGGATCACAGTGGCTGGATCAGGGCGAGAGAGGTAAGGAGCCAACTGCTTAGCTTGGCGGAGATGGAAAAACGCCGCCTTTGTTATAGCTGCAATCTGCGCCTCCATGGAAAGGGAGGTGTCGAAGATTACACCCAAACTCTTAACGGACGGTTCTGGCACTAATCTGATCCCAACTCTCCATGCAGTAAGTTCCTCTGAAGTCAGTGAGACTTTGGAATATACATGTATAGGATTGCCCTGTCAGAGGCCAAACTTTGTAACAAATGCTAAATTCCGTGCTTGTAACAGATGGAACGCAACACAGTTTGTCTGTGGCGGGCAAAGCCAAGATGGATGCTAGATACATGAGTGCATCTTGAGCCTCAGCCTGTGGCACAAACATTGCATTTGTCTTTATTTGCGGTTCTGTTCCTTGACACAAACAAAGCATCGAGACATCTGACAAAGCGGGGAAGCACTGCCAGGTACCCGAAGAGGCACAAATCATTGACTTTGGCCCCGTGCCCAGATCTCGGTACCCGCTAGTTGCACTGCTGACGCTGGAGGATGAAGGCAACAGAGAAATATATGACATTGTAGGTAACTTCTTTCTTGAGAAAAGGAACTGGGACAGGAGTTTGCTTTGAACTGTCTGTGAAAAATTGCCGCCAAACAGAGTTGGCAGGGGACTTGCTTTTGCTTTTTGTCATAGCTGTTGGTGTGTGCTAATATTATTCCTTCTTTAAAATGACATCTCCTCCTGGATCCTTGGATTAGATAAGGGCAAAAATAGTTACAGTGGTGCCTCGCAAGACGAAATTAATCCATTCCGCGAGTCTCTTCGTCTTGCGGTTTTTTCGTCTTGCGAAGCACGGCTATTAGCGGCTTTAAGAAAAAGGAAACAAACTCGCAAGAACTCGCAAGACATTTCGTCTTGCAAAGCAAGCCCATAGGGAAATTCGTCTTGCAGAACAACTCAAAAAACGAAAAACCCTTTCGTCTAGCGAGTTTTTCGTCTTGCGAGGCATTCGTCTTGCGGGGCACCACTGTATTAGAGAGCTTGCCACATCCCAAAGATTGAGAAGCCAGCTCTGTTTCAGTCTGCTGGAAATAGTCACAAAGTTCATTACCCATCACTTCACATGCATAAGTTTTACCTGGGTGGACCTGAAATTTGGGTAGACGATTAATGAAGTTGAACTGGTTTACTTAATTGGCCTTCGTATAAGGCAGAATTACTACCATTGGGGATTTCACTAGACTCAGAGTAGGAAACCTGATGACTGCAATGATTTCTATATGAAGAAATAAAATGAAGGTTGTATAGTTCACTTTTAAAAGCATCCACTCTGAGGTGCTTTAAAAACAAAACAAACCTTTAGATACAGTTGTATTCTATTTGGAACGTTTTTATAATTGTAATGATTTTATTCGTTTCTGTAACTATTGTATATCATTGTAACCATTTCTGGGACTTCATGTTAAAATCTTACTAGTGGTTAATAAATCTTTTGAGATTTATCACTAGCCCGTAAAAACAGGCAACCTAAACAAAGACCTGTAGCAGCAAATAAAATCAATAATTAAGACCAGCCATTAAAATTGAGGAAGGAATTTTGCCCCTCTGCTTAAAATGATGTAATATGAAAGACCGCGTATAAATTTCAGTGCTCTGTTTCAGGGTGGGTATGTATGTGCTGTGTAATATATTAGTAAAAATCGATGGCTGTGTGGCAGGACGAATATTGGAATCTGAACCCAAAGTGATCAAGGCAATTCTAAACAAGATATGGGTATTAGCTCCTTGGAAATGACGATTAAGGACTGTTCGATTATTTCATCGCCTACAATGCCTTGTTTTTAAGTTCTTCACAGTCAGGTTGGATGTTGTTTGAACAATAAGCAGCATAGAATTCAAATGTTTTCTTTTCTTTTCATAGATTTCTATGGTATCTATAATTCATGTTACTGATGACAGTTACAGGCTTTCTTGTCGAATACTGTATCAGTATCTCCTCATGGCCCAGGGTCAATTTCATGATCTAAAGGTAAGCTTTGGGATTTGTGGTTTGTTTTACATCTCAAAAGGGGCTGGAAATAACTGCCTCGGTTTGCATCAGGCCAGTTGCCCACCCTGTCCAATATTAACACTATTGAGTAGCAGCAACTCTCCAGAGACTTAGGCAGATCATTTCCTAGGACTGCTAACGCCGTTCTTTTAACCTGGAGATGCTTGGGCTTGGGTGTAGAGCAGGGTGCCCCTGGGTCACCGATCTGTGCATTTTCCTCTAGTTTACATCTGCAACCCAGAAATGCCAATTCCGCAACTGTAGAGTGATCAAAACGCATTTTTGCAAATGCAGTTGGTTGCAACCCAGGTATGCAGCAGAACGAGATGAGATGATGGACTGTAGGTGCCTCGTCACATTTTTGAATTCTCCCCCTTTGTAAAACACTACCTGCAAGTAAAAAAATATAAAATAATCATAATAATTTTATTATTTATACCCCGCCCATCTGGCTGAGTTTCCTCGGCCACTCTGGGAGTCTTCCAGTAAAACAGAAAATCACAATAAAACATCGAACGTTAAAAACTTCCCGATACAGGACTGCCTTCAGATGTCTTCTGAAAGTTGTGTAGTTCTCTGTCTCCTTGACATCTATTGGGAGGCTAGTTTTATTATTAATAAAATAAAATTATAATCTCCTTAGGAAGATCATAGAATCATAGAATCATAGAGTTGGAAGAGACCACAAGGGCCATCGAGTCCAACCCCCTGCCAAGCAGGAAACACCATCAGAGCACTCCTGACATATGGTTGTCAAGCCTCTGCTTAAAGACCTCCAAAGAAGGAGACTCCACCACACTCCTTGGCAGCAAATTCCACTGTCAAACAGCTCTTACTGTCAGGAAGTTCTTCCTAATGTTTAGGTGGAATCTTCTTTCATGTAGTTTGGATCCATTGCTCTGTGTCCGCTTCTCTGGAGCAGCAGAAAACAACCTTTCTCCCTCCTCTATATGACATCCTTTTATATATTTGAACATGGCTATCATATCACCCCTTAACCTCCTCTTCTCCAGGCTAAACATGCCCAGCTCCCTTAGCCGTTCCTCATAAGGCATCATTTCCAGGCCTTTGACCATTTTGGTTGCCCTCCTCTGGACACGTTCCAGTTTGTCAGTGTCCTTCTTGAACTGTGGTGCCCAGAACTGGACACAGTACTCCAGGTGAGGTCTGACCAGAGCAGAATACAGTGGCACTATTACTTCCCTTGATCTAGATGCTATACTCCTATTGATGAGGCCCAGAATTGCATTGGCTTTTTTAGCTGCCGCGTCACACTGTTGGCTCATGTCAAGTTTGTGGTCAACCAAGACTCCTAGATCCTTTTCACATGTACTGCTCTCAAGCCAGGTGTCACCCATCTTGTATTTGTGCCTCTCATTTTTTTTGCCCAAGTGCAATACTTTACATTTCTCCCTGTTAAAATTCATCTTGTTTGTTTTGGCCCAGTTCTCTAATCTGTCAAGGTCGTTTTGAAGTGTGATCCTGTCCTCTGGGGTGTTAGCCACCCCTCCCAGTTTGGTGTCATCTGCAAATTTGATCAGGATGCCCTTGAGTCCATCATCCAAGTCGTTGATAAAGATGTTGAATAAGACCGGGCCCAAGACAGAACCCTGTGGCACCCCACTAGTCACTCTTCTCCAGGATGAAGAGGAACCATTGATGAGCACCCTTTGGGTTCGGTCAGTCAGCCAGTTACAAATCCACTGAGTGGTAGCATAGTCAAGACCGCATTTTACCAGCTTCTTTACAAGAATATCATGGGACACCTTGTCAAATGCCTTGCTGAAATCAAGGTAGACTACATCCACTGCGTTCCCTTCATCTACCAGGTTTGTAATTCTGTCAAAAAACGAGATCAGGTTAGTCTGACATGACTTATTTTTCAGAAATCCATGCTGACTATTGGTGATCACAGCATTCCTTTCTAGGTGCTCACAGACTGTTTGCTTAATGATCTGCTCCAGAATCTTCCCTGGTATTGATGTCAGACTGACTGGGCGGTAATTATTTGGGTCCTCTCTTTTCCCCTTTTTGAAAATAGGGACAACATTTGCCCTCCTCCAGTCTGCCGGGACTTCACCTGTTCTCCAGGAATTCTCAAAGATGACTGCCAGTGGTTCTGAAATCACATCTGCCAGTTCTTTTAATACTCTTGGATGCAGTTCATCTGGCCCTGGAGACTTGAATACATCTAGACTAGCCAAGTATTCTTGTACTATCTCCTTAGTTATTCTGGGCTGTGTTTCCTCTGCTGAATCATTTGCTCCAAATTCTTCAGGTCGGGCATTGTTTTCTTTATCGGAGAAGACTGAGGCAAAGAAGGCATTGAGGAGTTCAGCCCTTTCTGTGTCCCCTGTTTGCATTTCACCATCTTCTCCTCTGAGTGACCCCACGGTTTCTTTGTTCTTCCTTTTGCTACGAACATACCCATAAAAGCCTTTTTTGTTGCTTTTAACCTCTCTAGCAAGCCTGAGTTCATTTTGTGCTTTAGCTTTTCTGACTTTGTGTCTACACGTGCTGGCTATTTGTTTGAATTCCTCTTTGGTGGTTTCCCCCCTTTTCCATTTTTTGTACACATCCTTTTTTAATCTTAACCCAGTTAAAAGTTCTTTAGATAGCCACCCTGGCTTCTTTAGGCACCTTCCATGTTTCCGTCTCATTGGTATTGCCTGAAGTTGTGCTTTTACTATCTCCCTCTTAACAAACTCCCAGCCATCTTGAACTCCCTTTCCTTTTAGTATTACTGTCCATGGGATCTCACCCAGCACTTCCCTAAGCTTTATGAAGTCGGCTTTCTTAAAGTCGAGAAATTGAGTCCTAGTATGCTTGGCTGCTCCTTTCCGCTGTATAGTAAACTTCAGAAGAGCATGATCACTCGCGCCTAATGATCCTTCCACTTCTACCCCACTAACCAGGTCATCAACATTGGTTAGGACCAGATCTAAAATGGCTGTTCCTCTTGTTGCTTCTCCCACTTTCTGGACAATGAAGTTGTCTGCAAGGGCAGTGAGGAATCTGTTTGACCTTATGCTCTTGGCTGAGTTTGACATCCAACAAATATCCGGGTAATTGAAGTCCCCCATTACTACTATCTCCCTTCCTTTTGCATGCTTGGCCATCTGTTCCAGGAAGGCATCATCTATGTCCTCCGTTTGGCTTGGGGATCTATAGTAAACTCCCACAATAAGGTCACTGTTATTCTTCTCTCCCTTAATTTTGACCCAAATGCTCTCACTTTGGCTTTGAGGTTCTAAATCTTGGATCTCTTCACAGGTATACACATCCCTGACATATAACGCCACTCCTCCTCCTTTCTTGTCTGGTCTGTTTCTTTGAAATAGATTGTATCCCTCCATTATTACATTCCAATCGTGGGATTTATCCCACCAGGTTTCAGTGATTCCTATTATGTCATATTTAGTTTGCTGTACCAGGAGCTCAAGCTCATCTTGTTTATTTCCCATGCTTTGCGCATTAGTGTACAGACATTGAAGTCCATTAATCATTCCCCCATGTCTCTTATTTAAGGATTTTCTCCTCCCACCACTAGGTCTGCATGCTCTTTGCTCCATTCGGTCTATGACATTTGGATGATCATCTTCATCAATTGATAGACTCCTACCTTCAGGAGCACTGTCTCCCTCCCCCACATTAGTCAGTTTAAAGCCCTCCTGATGAGGTTTCTGAGATTTTTTGCAAAAACATTCCTCCCAACCGTTGTGAGGTGCAGCCCATCGCTTGCCAGAAGTCCATCTTCAAGAAACTGCATTCCGTGATCTAAGAATCCAAACCGTTCCTGTTTGCACCATTTGCGAAGCCAGTTGTTCACTTCCACTATTTTTCCCTCTCTCCCTGGGCCACGTCGTTCAACTGGGAGGACAGATGAGATGACAATTTGTGCATTTAATTGCTTCAATTTCCTGCCCAGAGCCTCGTAATCTCTTTTGATCTTCTGGAGGCTATTGCTTGCAGTGTCATTGGTTCCCACATGAACCAAGAGGAAGGGGTATTTGTCAGTGGGTTTTATGATTCCTTGCAGTCGTTCAGTTACATCTTGGATCTTAGCCCCGGGGAGACAGCACACTTCCCGAGACATCTTGTCAGGCCCACAGATCTCTGCTTCTGTTCCCCCTCAGTAGGGAATCCCCTATCACCACTACACGCCTCCTCTTAGGTCTGGTCGGGGTTCTTCTGTGAGCTGTCGGTTCCAAGGTCGCCTGGACATTCCCAGAGGACTGCCTTTGCTCCTCGTCTTCATATACCTGATCGACTGTAATGAGGGAGAGATCCTCAAATGGAGTCTGCTCTTCGTCTTCCATGCTAGGGGAGAGGACCTCAAAGCGATTGCGTATTTCTAAACAATCAGAGCGAACCCTGGGCCTCCTACTTCTTTGAGTCACGTTTCTCCATATATCTGACTCCTGTGTTGGTGAACTAGCCACCTTCTCAGGGGAGTCCCCTGTCTCTTCCTTGGTGGAGACGGTGTGCTCTGTTGCTTCCAAGAAGAGTTCCAGCTCTCTAATTCTTTGGAGCGTAGCTACACGTTCCTCCAGTTGCTGGACTTTGTCTTTTAAGAGGGCAATCAACATGCAATTGCTGCAGGTAAAGCTGCCTGCAACCTTTGGCAAGATGGCAAACATTGCGCAGGAACCACAGGCGACTGCAGCTGTTCCCTCACCCTCCATCTTGGGAACGTGTCGTTGGGGGTGACTACAGTGGTCCTCTATCATAAAAAGTGTGGAGACAGGACAAATAAATCCCTCCCAAAAAACCTAGGTCTCCCCCAACAAATGTTTGAGACTAGCTCCCCTAAATCTAAAATATGGATCAAACTGCGCGCGCCACTAGGCGCGCGCCGCTGCCCTAAAGCTCTGATGAGCTCCTCCCACAGCTAATCACCTACCTCAACAGAAGCCCTGCCCCCTCTGACCTTTGCCCAGAGAGAGCAGCTAATCAGCCACAAGAAACTCACACAAGAAAACCCTTTTTGTTCCTTCTTCAGCTGCTGCCCTAAAGCTCTGATAAGCTCCTCCCACAGCTAATCACCTACCTCAACAGAAGCCCTGCCCCCTCTGACCTTTGCCCAGAGAGAGCAGCTAATCAGCTTTTGGCCTTGGTCTCCCTTGCTTCCTGTTTGTAGCTTTCCACTTGCACGATCCTTTCCGCATAGGGGAACACTTAAAAAATAGTATTGCCTACATGCAATCTGAAGTGGTGCAGGCTGTTTCTGTTACCTAATCCTACTGTGCATGGAGACCAAGTTACATTTCTCTTGCTAGAAACCCGGGAAAATTTGGGAAATGTTACATACATGCAGGATGCAGTTTTTAAAAGCACAATTTTGTAAGCAGTGTGGACTAAATCCTCTTCTGGGACCCCTCTAGGTTAGGGACCCTGAAGCTTAAGTTTCATTAGTTTCATAGCAGAGTCTCCCCATGGCATATTTTGAAAATGCCCACGGGCTGCAAAACATGGAAGACCTGGTGTCAGGCATGGAGAGTCCTCCCCTCCTTTCGGTAACATCACAGATAAGAATTAGCGAGCAGTTGGTAGATTTATAGTCCTTTTATTACAGCGTCATGCTGCAAGCACAAGCACACAGCTCTCCGCACGGAGGGCAGTTGGCTAGTCTAATCCGACTTCCGACTTCTGCAGCATTTTAGGTGCCAATGGGAAGTTCCTCCCTCCCTCCCTCTGACTCCTTTGCTCTCTGATACGTTCGGACCTCTGAGTCTGTGGTGAGGGGGGCGTCCCCCACACGCAAGGGACGTCTCAACTAGCTGCCCCCTCCCTTCCGGTTCTGTTGTCATTATCTCATAACTGGATAACTCCTCCCTAAGCCGTTCAGCTTCTGTCTCTCTGCTTCTGATCACGCTGTGGACCGGGGGGGGGGCGGCGACTATTCCCCTTCCAGCTCTCCATCAGAGAGACGTTGGTCTGCCATAGAATACATTCCCCAGTCCTTGTCTTCAGACCACTCCCTGACACCTGGGCACTGAAACACCCTCTGTGTGTGTGCTTTCAGTACTCATAACATATTGTGCCATGGGTAGGCAAACTAAGGTCCAGGCGCCGGATCCAGCCCAATCACCTTTTCAATGCGGCCCGCAGGTCTGGGAATCCGCATGTTTTTACCTGAGTAGAATGTGTCCTTTTATTTAAAATGCACCTCTGGGTTATTTGTGGGGTCTGCCTGGTGTTTTTACATGAGTAGAACGTGTGCTTTTATTTAAAATGCGTTTCTGGGTTATTTGTGGGGCATAGGAATTCGTTCATTCCCCCCCCAAAAAAATAGTCTGGTCTCCCACAAGGTCTGAGGGACTGTGGACCGGCCCCCTGCTGAAAAAGTTTGCTCACCCCTGTACAGCGGTACCTTGGGTGAATAACTTAATTCGTTCTGGAGGTCCGTTCTTAACCTGAAACTGTTCTTAACCTGAAGCACCACTTTAGCTGATGGGGCCTCCCACTGCCGCCCTGCGATTTCTGTTCTCATCCTGAAGCAAAGTTCTTAAGCCGAGGTACTATTTCTGGGTTGGTGGGGTCTGTAACCTGAAGCATCTGTAACCCGAGGTACCACTGTATTATGCCTAAACGTTTATCTCTTTTTTCCCTGCCTCTTCCCGTTCCCAACCCCTAGCAACTGTTCATGTCTGCCAACAGCAACGCCTCATCTCTAAGCAGCCCTCCTTCGGGTGACAGGACAGAGGACCGCGTCCTCCTCGAGAAAGCCGGGCTGGCTGAGGACGAGGCGGACCTGCCAGATGAAAACAGCAAGGACTGCATCGTCTGCCAGAACCGGGCTGTCAACTGGGTGCTCCTCCCTTGCCGGCACACCTGCCTGTGCGACGAATGCGTGAAATATTTCAAGCAGTGCCCAATGTGCCGGCAGTTTGTTGGGGAGTCCTTTCCCCTGTGCGGCCGAGAAGAGTGAAGAACTGGGGGGGGTGAAAGGACAGAGCGGTGTGTACTTATATCCAGGCAGAGAGAGAGGAGAAATTCATGCAAAAAGTTGACAAGATGAGTTTGGACCTTCTGGAATAGTACCGAAGACCTTCCCTTCCACTTGAACTTTGGTGGCTGGTTGTCTGGCCAGCTCTAAAGCAAGGCTGGCACCTTCCCTTCGCATTGGATTTGATTTGGAAGCAACGGCGATGCTAAGGCTTGGGTTGCGCTGCTGCCTCTGCCTCCCGCAACGGTGCAAAGGTCTGCGCATTACAGGCAGAAACAGTGCTTTGAACTCTGCATAAAGGATATCTCTTTGTATGTGCGCATAAATTTATTGGGTATTTTCACGGCACTTTTCACCGAGAAGTTTCTCTCGACAGACTGATGTGGAGAAAGAGGAAATATCCCCTGAGAACACTTAATTTGTATTTATGTTGTGTGTGTGTTTTAAATTGCTGTCAGCCTGGTTTTCTACTTGATAGTAATGCTGCTCTTTTCAGTTGCAGCAAGTGGGGGGGGGGCGGGGAGGGGCAGAAGCAAAGAAATAAAACATAGAAAGAGTTTTCCTTGCAACTCTTCAGTACGTCCACATATATTTTGTGTACTGTATCTTCTTGGGTCTGGCGTAAGCTGGGCAGTCAAGACTCGGGAGTCACTGGCAGGAATTGCAAAATGCTTGGGAGCCTTCAACACTTCATGTGCCGAGATTTCTTAAGGCATGCGTAGTGCCAAATGTGAACGAAAGTCTCCAAAGGGCAGTAATGACACAAAGGTGACATTGGTTGAAGATGGGATCCCGTTTTTGTTTGTTTTTGAGCACGGAACATTAGGATGCCTGGACAACTGCAGATCGGTTCTGCTTTAAAGATTAAAGATCTTAGAATCATAGAGTTGGAATAGACCACAAGGGCCATCGAGTCCAACCCCCTGCCAAGCAGGAAACACCATCAGAGCACTCCTGACATATGGTTGTCAAGCCTCTGCTTAAAGACCTCCAAAGAAGGAGACTCCACCACACTCCTTGGCAGCAAATTCCACTGTCAAACAGCTCTTACTGTCAGGAAGTTCTTCCTAATGTTTAGGTGGAATCTTCTTTCTTGTAGTTTGGATCCATTGCTCCGTGTCCGCTTCTCTGGAGCAGCAGAAAACAGCCTTTCTCCCTCCTCTATGTGACATCCTTTTATATATTTGAACATGGCTATCATATCACCCCTTAACCTCCTCTTCTCCAGGCTAAACATGCCCAGCTCCCTTAGCCGTTCCTCATAAGGCATCATTTCCAGGCCTTTGACCATTTTGGTTGCCCTCCTCTGGACACGTTCCAGTTTGTCAGTGTCCTTCTTGAACTGTGGTGCCCAGAACTGGACACAGTACTCCAGGTGAGGTCTGACCAGAGCAGAATACAGTGGCACTATTACTTCCCTTGATCTAGATGCTATACTCCTATTGATGAGGCCCAGAATTGCATTGGCTTTTTTAGCTGCCGCGTCACACTGTTGGCTCATGTCAAGTTTGTGGTCAACCAAGACTCCTAGATCCTTTTCACATGTACTGCTCTCAAGCCAGGTGTCACCCATCTTGTATTTGTGCCTCTCATTTTTTTTGCCCAAGTGCAATACTTTACATTTCTCCCTGTTAAAATTCATCTTGTTTGTTTTGGCCCAGTTCTCTAATCTGTCAAGGTCGTTTTGAAGTGTGATCCTGTCCTCTGGGGTGTTAGCCACCCCTCCCAGTTTGGTGTCATCTGCAAATTTGATCAGGATGCCCTTGAGTCCATCATCCAAGTCGTTGATAAAGATGTTGAATAAGACCGGGCCCAAGACAGAACCCTGTGGCACCCCACTAGTCACTCTTCTCCAGGATGAAGAGGAACCATTGATGAGCACCCTTTGGGTTCGGTCAGTCAGCCAGTTACAAATCCACTGAGTGGTAGCATAGTCAAGACCGCATTTTACCAGCTTCTTTACAAGAATATCATGGGACACCTTGTCAAATGCCTTGCTGAAATCAAGGTAGACTACATCCACTGCGTTCCCTTCATCTACCAGGTTTGTAATTCTGTCAAAAAACGAGATCAGGTTAGTCTGACATGACTTATTTTTCAGAAATCCATGCTGACTATTGGTGATCACAGCATTCCTTTCTAGGTGCTCACAGACTGTTTGCTTAATGATCTGCTCCAGAATCTTCCCTGGTATTGATGTCAGACTGACTGGGCGGTAATTATTTGGGTCCTCTCTTTTCCCCTTTTTGAAAATAGGGACAACATTTGCCCTCCTCCAGTCTGCCGGGACTTCACCTGTTCTCCAGGAATTCTCAAAGATGACTGCCAGTGGTTCTGAAATCACATCTGCCAGTTCTTTTAATACTCTTGGATGCAGTTCATCTGGCCCTGGAGACTTGAATACATCTAGACTAGCCAAGTATTCTTGTACTATCTCCTTAGTTATTCTGGGCTGTGTTTCCTCTGCTGAATCATTTGCTCCAAATTCTTCAGGTCGGGCATTGTTTTCTTTATCGGAGAAGACTGAGGCAAAGAAGGCATTGAGGAGTTCAGCCCTTTCTGTGTCCCCTGTTTGCATTTCACCATCTTCTCCTCTGAGTGACCCCACGGTTTCTTTGTTCTTCCTTTTGCTACGAACATACCCATAAAAGCCTTTTTTGTTGCTTTTAACCTCTCTAGCAAGCCTGAGTTCATTTTGTGCTTTAGCTTTTCTGACTTTGTGTCTACACGTGCTGGCTATTTGTTTGAATTCCTCTTTGGTGGTTTCCCCCCTTTTCCATTTTTTGTACACATCCTTTTTTAATCTTAACCCAGTTAAAAGTTCTTTAGATAGCCACCCTGGCTTCTTTAGGCACCTTCCATGTTTCCGTCTCATTGGTATTGCCTGAAGTTGTGCTTTTACTATCTCCCTCTTAACAAACTCCCAGCCATCTTGAACTCCCTTTCCTTTTAGTATTACTGTCCATGGGATCTCACCCAGCACTTCCCTAAGCTTTATGAAGTCGGCTTTCTTAAAGTCGAGAAATTGAGTCCTAGTATGCTTGGCTGCTCCTTTCCGCTGTATAGTAAACTTCAGAAGAGCATGATCACTCGCGCCTAATGATCCTTCCACTTCTACCCCACTAACCAGGTCATCAACATTGGTTAGGACCAGATCTAAAATGGCTGTTCCTCTTGTTGCTTCTCCCACTTTCTGGACAATGAAGTTGTCTGCAAGGGCAGTGAGGAATCTGTTTGACCTTATGCTCTTGGCTGAGTTTGACATCCAACAAATATCCGGGTAATTGAAGTCCCCCATTACTACTATCTCCCTTCCTTTTGCATGCTTGGCCATCTGTTCCAGGAAGGCATCATCTATGTCCTCCGTTTGGCTTGGGGATCTATAGTAAACTCCCACAATAAGGTCACTGTTATTCTTCTCTCCCTTAATTTTGACCCAAATGCTCTCACTTTGGCTTTGAGGTTCTAAATCTTGGATCTCTTCACAGGTATACACATCCCTGACATATAACGCCACTCCTCCTCCTTTCTTGTCTGGTCTGTTTCTTTGAAATAGATTGTATCCCTCCATTATTACATTCCAATCGTGGGATTTATCCCACCAGGTTTCAGTGATTCCTATTATGTCATATTTAGTTTGCTGTACCAGGAGCTCAAGCTCATCTTGTTTATTTCCCATGCTTTGCGCATTAGTGTACAGACATTGAAGTCCATTAATCATTCCCCCATGTCTCTTATTTAAGGATTTTCTCCTCCCACCACTAGGTCTGCATGCTCTTTGCTCCATTCGGTCTATGACATTTGGATGATCATCTTCATCAATTGATAGACTCCTACCTTCAGGAGCACTGTCTCCCTCCCCCACATTAGTCAGTTTAAAGCCCTCCTGATGAGGTTTCTGAGATTTTTTGCAAAAACATTCCTCCCAACCGTTGTGAGGTGCAGCCCATCGCTTGCCAGAAGTCCATCTTCAAGAAACTGCATTCCGTGATCTAAGAATCCAAACCGTTCCTGTTTGCACCATAGTATGTGCAGATCCCCATGGATGTGACCCCAGCCTTTGTATATAGTGGGTTGCAGTCTAACCATGAAGAAGATGGCAGTTTCCACCCATGTGCCCCCTTTCCATCTTCCTTGCAAGCGTCATTTTTGCGGTTTGGCTGCCCACCAGTTTGGCTGCTGTAAGCTGCCCTGAGACCTTAGTCCCAAAGGCTAAATAGGGGCGCATTTAGCCCCCATTCTTGCAATTCTTCACCTCTGCTTTAAAGTAATAAAACCAGTACCCTAGAAAACATCCTTTAACCATACTGCCAGATCCCTTAGGACTTAAAACTATGTGCTTCCAGGGCTTTTTGTAACCTTCAGTCCAGGGCTGCTTTCTCTTCACTTTACCCAAGACTTCTATTTCTACTTTAAGCCACGCTGTTGTGGGCATCCGTCTGCCTCGAGACACGGTGGAATGTATCTCTGGGAGTGAAGTCAACAGCTGTGGTAGCACTGAAGTGACCTCCTTGGGGCGCAAGCCTGGGCAGTGGGTCTGGGAGCCCTGGGGTGCCCAGACAACGAGATCCCCCTCCTGGCCTTGCTGATGTGGTCCAAAGGAAAGCAGAGCAAGACATTTGGCACCAGCTTGGCGTCAGAAGTTGGCCTTCTGGCGGTTCCCTCACTGCAAGATGTGAGGTTACAGGGAAACAGGCAGAGGGCCTTCTTGGTAATGGCACCCGCCCTGTGGAACGCCCTCCCATCAGATGTCAAGGAGATAAACAACTCTCTTACTTTTAAAAGACATATGAAGGCAGCCTGTTTAGGGAAGTTTTTAATGTTTAATCCTGTATTTTGTTTTTAACATTCGGTTGGGAGCCACCCAGAGTGGCTGGGGAAACCCAGCCAGATGGGCGAGGTATAAATTTATTATTATTATTATTATTATTATTATTATTATTATTATTATTATTAAATTTGCATTGTGCCACTGCCCACCTCCCCAGTATGTGGTAGCTGGAAGATTCCCCGCGAGGAAATCTGGCAGTAAAGGCTCTCCACACCTGCTTTAAAGACAAAAGCAGAGACTGAATTGGGAGACAATCAACATATTGGACAGGAACTGTGTAAGACTGCAAGGCGTGCAAATCTGCTATTATGATTCCTCAGTGAGGCAGAAATCATCATCATCATCATCATCATTGTGTGTGTGTGTGTTTGGCTTGTATTTCCTTGCCCCTGGTAGCATGCCCACATGTCGGGTGTCACCAGCTGCTGATACAGCCCTATCCGTCTGCTGCTTCAGCAGCCTCTTGGGGCTGCACCTGAGCTGTCGACATCTAGGCTCAGGAAACGGCTCCTTGCTTGCAACATGGCATGAGAGAATGAGCTGCAGCTCCTCCAACAGATGGCTCCCGTCATGTTGGCAAGGCAAGGTTTCATGTTTGCGTAATTAGTCGCATGTCATATTGAAAGGGAAGGCCTGTTTGCATGCAAGAGACCTTCGCGTGGTTCTTGGAGTTAAGAGGCAAACTTGTTTGGGGGAGACGCAGCCTCTTTCCAGTTGCTCTTGAAACAAATGTTGACAGGGCTAAGAATAATTATTATTATTATTACTTATTTATTCATTCATTGCCCTCCCATCTGGCTGGGTTTCCCCAACCACTCTGGGCGGCTTCCAACAAAAGATTAAAAATACATTAAAACACCAGTCATTAAAAAAAACTTCCCTAAACAGGGCTGCCTTTGGGAAATAAGGTGGCAAGAAGTTGTCAGCCGTGCTCCCATCATGGAGGTTTACATGATAGGCTTCCAGTGACACCTTGCTGTCCCCTCGGAATAAGACAGCACTTGGGGGCGCGGCTCAGTAGCAGAGCACATGCTTTCCAGATGCAGTATTCCATCGGATCTCCAGTTAAAAGGGTGAAGCAGAAGACTTCTGCAAGAATGCCTAGATAGCTACTGCCAGCACCTCTCAGGTAGGCGCCATTGCCATTCTAAGAGGGAGGCATTCACAGGGAGTTCCGGCACCTCTTTTTCTGGGATATGCAACCAAACCTCCCTTCTTGTGGTTTAGTCATGTCCGACTCCTCGTGACCCCATGGACCAGAACTCGCCAGGCACTCCTGTCTTCCACTGCCTCCAACAAACTCATGTTGGTAGCTTCGAGAACACTGTCCAACCATCTCATCCTCTGTCGTCCCCTTCTCCTTGTGCCCTCCATCTTTCCCAACATCAGGGTCTTTTCCAAGGAGCCTTCTCTTCTCATGAGGTGGCCAAAGTATTGGACCCTCAGCTTCAGGATCTGTCCTTCCAGTGAGCACTCAGGGCTGATTTCCTTAAGAATGGAGAGGTTTCATCTTCTTGCAGTCCATGGGACTCTCCAGAGTCTTCTCCAGCACCATAATTCAAAAGCATCAATTCTTCGGTGATCAGCCTTCTTTATGGTCCAGCTCTCGCTTCCATACATCACTACTGGGAAAACCATAGCTTGAACTATATGGACCTTTGTCAGCAAGGTGATGTCTCTGCTTTTTAAGATGCTGTCTAGGTTTGTCATTGTGTTTCTCCCAAGAAGCAGGCATCTTGTAATTTTGTGACTGCTGTCCCAAAATATTAGGCAAAGTGTTAAATCCTGTTTCAGCAATGTGTGCACCTGGTACATGCATTTGCAACACCTTCCCTGTGGAGTGGTGCCAATGAAAGAGTTGGCATTCCCAATCTGAAGCAGCTTCCGCTACCTTCCCACTTTTATATAGGTCCCTGGGAGGGGAGATGTGAATTCAACAAAACGGACAAGAAGACAACATTCAGGGGGTGGGAACAACATCAGAAAGGAAAACCAGAGAAAATATGATAGGGGACCAAACGTGGCCCTCCTTCTTTGCAGAAGAAACTGGACTTGGGCATGCAGCGCCTGCCTGCACAGAAAGCAGCATTATGCCCAGTCAGACGATTGGTCCAGTTTCTTCTTTGGTGATCCCTCCTAGCCAAGTAAGATTGTCTTCCATAAACACGGTTTTAACAATGAGTCTGTAAGTGACTGTGGAGGCCAATTCTGGATCCACATGTCCTTCCACAGTGGGGACATAGGTTTCTGGGCAGGAGTTGATCACGGTGTGGATTTGCCAAGCGTGCCTTCTTAGCCCATTTCTTCCTTGTGTCCTGAGTTCGAGTGTCTTCAAAGCCCATGACACCTTTGGTAAAGGCTGTTCTCCAACTGGAGCACTCGCAGACCAGTGTTTCCCAGTTGTCAGTGTTTATACTACATTTTTAAAGATTTGCCTTGAGAGAGTCTTTAAACCTCTTTTGTTGACCACCAGCATTACGCTTTCCATTCTTAAGTACTGTAGTTGCTTTGGAAGACAATAATCAGGCATCCGCACAACATGACCAGTCCAACAGAGTTGATGTTGAAGAATCTTTGCTTTGACACTGGTGATCTTTGCTTCTTCCAGTACACTGGCGTTAGTTCACCTGTCTTCCCAAGTGATGTGTGATTTTTTTTAAGAGACACTGTTGAAGGAATCTTTCAAGGAGTTGGAGATGGCATTTATAAGTGGTCCATGTTTCACAAGCATATAGTAAGGTTGGTAGTACAATAGCTCTGTAAACAAGCATTTTGGTTTCCCTGCGAATGTCCTGGTCCTCAATCACTTTGCACTTCAATTGGGAGAAAGCTGCACTCGCAGAGCTCAGGCGATGCTGGATTTCAGCATCAATGTTGGCCCTTGTAGAAAGATAACTGCCCAGGTAGGAAAAATGATGGACATTTTCCAATGTTACACCATTAAGTTGGATTTGTGCCGCTGCAGTGGGGTTGTTTTGTGCTTGTTGGTGCAGCACTTTCGTTTTTAGGATATTTAGGATGGTTTGCAGCTCATCCTCTGTGTGTGCACATCAGCATACTGAAGCTCTTTGATGGAAGTTACGGTAACCTTACTCTTTGCTTTCAGCCGACACAGATTAAAGAACTTTCCATCTGTTCGATATATGATTTCTGCTCCGGTGGAGAGTTTCCCTTCGACAAAGTGTAGGATCATGGCGATGAAAATAATAAACAGAGTTGGGACGATAACACAGCCGTATTTGCCTGATCCCAGTGGGAATGGTTCACTTTGAGAGTCATTGTTATCTGCGATTGTTGCTGTCATATTATCATGGAGGTGCCAAAGGATGTTCACAAATTGATCTGGGCAGCCGATTTTCAGAAGGACAGTACCGTGAAATTGGTCCAGTTGCCTCATTACTGTCTACACCAGGGGTTGTCAACCTGGTCCCTACTGCCAACTAGTGAGCATTTTAGGATTCTAGGTGGGCGGTAGGGGGTTCTGCGACACAAGCTGAATCCCCCTTCCATCAAGCACTGGTGGGCGGTAAGGAAATTTTACCATCAAGAAAGATGCATTAGTGGGTGGAAGGTATAGACAGGTTGACTACCCCCGGTCTACACACTCCAGGATTTCAGACTAGGTAGACTGCAGCCCCATCAGGAGATATCAGAGATGGAACCATGTTCTCTACCACTGAGCCAGTTGCCATCTCATTCCACAACCTGCATTTTGCAAGGGCCAAGGGTGCCAGACAAGGACCAGAGTGACCCAGGTTCAAATCCCAACCTGGGCCATAGAATTTGGCAGGTGAGCTAGAGAAAGTCAGGTCAGCTTAAACCAGGCATGGCCAAACTTGGCCGTCCAGATGTTTTGGGACTACAACTCCCATCAACCCTAGCTAACAGGACCAGTGGTCAGGGATGATGGGAATTGTAGTCCCAAAACATCTGGACGGCCAAGTTTGGCCATGCCTGGCCTAAGCTATCCCGCAGGAATTCTCAAATATGGCACTGTGGTGCTGACAGTTGCCCACTAGATGGCACTTTCCTCTTAACTTTACTTAGGAGAGCAGCTATAGTTTCAAATGTTCACTTTTCCCCCAAATGGTGCTCATCTACTGCTGCACTTGACATCTGCAAACAAAAGGGCACAAAGTTTCAAAAGAGCTTGATCTGTCTGCTTAGCAGCGGCGTAGCGTGAGTTGTCAGCACCCGGGGCAAGGCAAGTAATTTGCGCCCCCTAACCCGTGGATTTGCGCCCCCTAACCTGTGGATTTGTGCCCCCTAACCCGTGGATTTGCCCTAACCCCAGATGTTGCGCCCAGTGCGGCCGGTTCAAGTCCTCCCTCCAGAGAAGGAGAAAACAAGCATGCTCCATCTTCCATGTGACAGCCCTTGAGATATTTGAAGATGGCTATCATCTCTCCTCTCAGTCTCCTCTTCTCCAGGGTAAACACACCCAGCTCCTTCAAGCGCTCCTCATAAGGCTGGGTTTCCAGACCCTTGATCATCTTGGTCACCTTCCAGCTTGTCAACATCCTTCTTAAATTGTGGTGCCCAGAACTGGACACAGTATTCCAGGTGTGGTCTGACCAAGGCAGAATAGAGTAGCACTATTACTACTGCTTTGGTTAGGTTATATAAAACAGCAAGCACCATAAAATAAATACGGTAAGTGGGGAGTGGGAAATGATAGAAGATCAAATATTAGGTTAAATAGAAGTTTCTTAATCCTACTTGTAGAATAGATTGCGTTTTAAATAAAGGCATTCTGAATCCTAAAATACCGTTTATGGGGGAGGGGGTAATTAATGTATATATTTAAACTGTAATCCATATCACTTTTGCAATACGGTTTGGAATGAAAGATAAAAATTAGAAAACCAAAGGCTACTTGTTAACAATGGGTCAGTAGGTACAGCATGAGAGTCTTAATTTCAGGGTTGTGGGTTTGAGCCCCACGTTGGGCAAAAAGATCCCTGCATTGCAGGGGGTTGGACTAGATGACCCTCAGGTCCCTCCCAACTCTACCATTTTTGCAGTGTAGGAATCACAGATAAATAATCCCTGGTAAACGGGCATAGAAGCTCTGCTTAGAAATCTCCAAGGAAGGAGAGTCCACCAGCTTCCAAGTCCGTTCCACTGTGTTGTTGTTTTTTTAATTGAATTCTGATTGTATAGTTTATTATTATTAAAGATTTTCTTGTTTAACAGAAGTATGTGTAATGTCTCTCATATTTTTTCCATGTAACATTTTTACAAATCAGTTTCATTTGATGAGACATTGCGGGGGGGGGGGGGGGAGATGGGTGGCGATTTTCTATTTTGCTTAATGTATGTAGGGTTTGGTGTCAGCATTGCTCATGCTGTTCACTTGTGTTCCTTTGGTGGTGAGAGAGGTTGGGGTTGGCCTAGGGTGTGATTGTTTGTTTGTGGTTGGCTGTGGTGGTCTTTGTTTTCATGCGTGAGCGGGGTGGGTGGGTGTTTTGGGTCAGGTTAGCCATATTGATTTGTATGCTGTTGGTGGAGTTTTGTCATTGTCTTGTTGGGCTGTGTATGTGATAAAGGGGAGCCATACCGGGGTGAAGGTGTCTTCTTCTATTTGTCCCCGTGTCAGTTTCAGTTTATTGGTTAATTTTTCTAGTAGGGCTGTTTCCCATACTATTTGGTACCATTGGTCCATGCTTACTCCTGACAGGTCTCTCCAGTGTCTGGCTATGATGTTTCTGGTTGCTGAGAGTAGGTGGGTTATGAGTTCTTTGTGGTGTAAAGGGGCATTATTGTCTTGGAAGAAATCCGTTCCACTGTTGAACAGCTCTTACTGTCAGAAAGTTCATCCTGGTGTTTGGTCAGAATCTTATTTATTGTCATTTGAATCCAATGCAGATATGGATTTAGAGGAGCATGAGCTGTTTGGTCGCACTGGGCACAGAGCCTCAGGGGCACTGCAGAATGGAACTATGATGCAGAATGGAAGGCGAGAGGCCGGTGGCACCAAATTTTGGCATCGCATAAACAACAGCTGCCAAGGCAGTGACTGCCACTAAATGGAAATCTCAGGACACACCAACAAAGGAAGAGTGGATTTGTAAATGAAGTGAATATATAGAATTGGCAAAATTAACTTCAATTATAAGACATCAATCAAACCAAAAGTTAAGAGTGGAGTGGAAGTATTTCGAAGATTACATGTCAAAATATTGTTTTAAAAATGACACGCTAATAGGCTTAGAATAAAAAATGTAAGCAATAATAAAACCAATAAAGAAAGAAGGAAAACTCAGAATTAAACAAAAATAATTTATTATAGAATGCAAAGGGGGAAAGGTAGAAAGAAATACAGTGGTACCTCAGGTTAAGTACTTAATTCGTTCCGGAGGTCCGTACTTAACCTGAAACTGTTCTTAACCTGAAGCACCACTTTAGCTAATGGGGCCTCCCGCTGCTGCCGCGCCACTGGAGCACGATTTCTGTTCTCATCCTGAAGCAAAGTTCTTAACCTGAAGCACTATTTCTGGGTTAGCAGAGTATGTAACCTGAAGCATATGTAACCTGAAGCATATGTCATCCGAGGTACCATTGTATAAAGAAGTCGAATTGCTGTGGAGAGAAGTAGAGGGTGGGAGGTGGGTTTTATAATTAAGTGTATAATTATGCAGCTGTTGTAATTTAGATACAGTATTATATTTTATATGAGGGAATCATTGGGAATTTTGGTTATTATGTAACCAATATGTATTATTGATCTTTGGGGTGGGGGGGAACAAATGAATTTTGGCAATGCATAGGTCTGCCATTGTCCATTCGTTCAGGTCCTGCTCTCTGGAGAGGCAGAAAACAAGCTTCCTCCATCTTCCACGGGCAGCCCTTCAGATATTTGAAGGCATCTATCAGAGCAGGTGAAGAACCCTGTGGCCCTCCAGATGTTGATGGATTCCAACCCCCACCGTCCCTCACCACTGGCTAGGTTGGCTGGCGCTGATGGTTGCCATCCAACCACATCTGGAGGTCCCCCATGGCTGGAGCAAAGAACATCCCTTAATGGCCTGGAATCTCTCTCTCTGCCTTTGGAATGCGACCCCCATCAAAGCTAGTGGGAGGGGCAAAAGGGGAAAGTTTGCAGGGAGTCTGCATCTGGGGACTTGGAGAGACCCTGAGAGCTAGGCTGAAGGGGAAAGCACCCTGGGGTGCTGTAGTGCCATTTGATGCAGCCATCTGGGTTTTGACAGCTGTTAGAATGGGGAGAGTAGTGATGTATGGAAGTGAGAGCTGGACCATAAAGAAGGTTGATCACCGGAGAATGGATGCTTTTGAATTCTGGTGCTGGAGAGTCCCATGGACTGCAAGAAGATCAAACCTCTCCATTCTGAAGGAAATCAGCCCTGAGTGCTCACTGGAAGGACAGATCCTGAAGCTGAGGCTCCAAGACTTTGGCCACCTCATGAGAAGAGAAGACTCCCTGGAAAAGCCTCTGATGTTGGGAAAGATGGAGGGCACAAGGAGAAGGGGACGACAGAGGACGAGATGGTTGGATTGTGTTCTCGAAGCTATGAACATGAGTTTGACCAAACTGCGGGAGGCAGTGGAAGAAAGGAGTGCCTGGCGTGCTCCGGTCCAGGGGGTCACGAAGAGTCGGACACGACTAAACAACAACAGAAAGAGGAGGCGTTCCCTCCCCTCCTCCTGCTGCTCACGAAGTTCCCCTTGCTCGGAGAAGTGGGGAACGACCCTCCGCAGGAGACTCTCCGCCGCAGGCATTTCCCTGGCGCGCCGTGCCAAAAACCTGGACGGCGTTTGCTCTCCAGGGCGCGCAGGTTGGAGGGGCTCGGTTGCAACGCCATTCTTCCCACCTACCCGCCGCCGCCGAGGAGAAGCCTCGATCTGCAATGCAGCAGCGTTAAACGGGCGGCGGGGAGTGTGTGCGCGCGTGCAAGGCTCCTCCAGCGCCTTTCCGCGGACGCGCAGCGAACTCCGGCCGCCAGGTCGCGCCTGCTTGCAAGGCCAGGTCGGTTGCCCAAAAATAAGGAACACCCCACCCGTTTCCAGCTCAGAGACACCCCCCAACCTGTAGGCACGCAGGCAGGGCGGAGATGCCTTTGGAGACGTTGCAGAGGGGCCGCCTTGCTGGCTTATTTTATTGTATTTTTGCACCAGCCCCCCCCCTCCCCAAAACCACCCCATTGCATGCATCCATGCAAGCAGGCATCTTTTGCAGCGCGCCCCGTGCGCCTCGCCTGCGGCTGAGTCAGCGGCGGAGGAATGCGAGGGGGAGGGCGAGCAGGAGGCGCCGCCCCCCCCGGCCGCTCCTCGGGGGAGGGGGCGTTGCGCCTCTCGGCGGCCATGACGTCATGGCCTATGCAAATGACCCTCCGGTGGGGAGCGGGGGCTCCGCGGGGCGCGCGGCTCAGTCGCGCCGAGGAGGCGAAGCGGGCGCCACGAGGGGACGCAGCGCAGCAGCCGCAGCCGGAGCCGGGGAGGGTGGGCTGGGGGGCGCTGCGCGGGCTGCAAGCCATGGCCCAGCCCGGGCACCGCCAGGCGCCGCCGACGCCACCAGCAGCGGCGCCCCCTCCCGTCCAGCGGGAGCCAAGAGCGGACGGCAGCCAGGTGGGCATCCCCGGGCAGGGCTGGGACGGGGCGCCCGTGGCGCGAGGGGCGCGGGCTCTTCCGCGAGGGGCGCGGCGTCGGAGGGTGTCCTGAGAGTGTAGCCCGACGTCTTCCCTGGAGTTCCTTTGGAGAGGGTCTCCTGAAGTGGGGGAGACTTTTTTGGGGGGGGGTCCAAGCCCTGACTCGGGACCCTTCCGAGGGCGCGGGGGTTGTGGGTGCTAGTGGAGGGGGACTCAACTTCTCGTGGGATTCAAGGGTGCCAACTTGAATATTTTTTGGGGGGGTGGGGGGGACACCATTTCAGTGCCATTGCCCATCAACTTGGGGGCCCTCAAATATTTTATTGGGGCCCCCAAAATTCCCTCAGCCCCCTAGGAGCTGGCTCCTATGCTGGGATCCCCATCTCAGGTTCCCAGGCGCCCCCCACCCAAGCAACCGCCTGGCCGCAGAGGGGCGGGTGGGCGCAGCTCGTCGCGCCGCTGCGGTTTCTCCGGCGGGGTTGGGGGGTCGGGAGCCCAACCCCGGACAGAAAACCCTTCTCCCCTCCCTTCGCCCCCTTTCTAATCCCGAGTTCAGTTCAGGAATCCCACCTGCCTTTGGGAAACTTTTTCTCCCCTTTCCCAGCACCCACAAACGGTGCTTGGATAATTAAAGGCTTTCCCCTCCACCCCAGTCTAAAATAAAAGTGGGCTGTTTCGTTTCTTGTGAACGCTTCCGCGAGAGACGGAGAGCTTGGGCAGGCGGACCCCCCAATATTCGCGTGCGCGCCTTAGTTTGTGCGAAGTGCGAGTTGCGCTTGTGCACGCACACGCAGGGTGGCCCCCTGTGGGCTCGAACAGCTGATCGGAGAAGGAAAGGGGGGGCGGCACGGCGACTGGAGCCTGCTTTTTTCGGATTTTATTTTAGCAGCCTGGAAAGGGATCCAGGGAGAGCGCCTCCTCCTCTGTTGAACTGTGTGCGCCTGTGGTCTTGGGAAAGGGGAGGGGGGCGCACACTGACTGGCAGAGTTTATTTTTGTCTCCTGCCTGCTGGAGCTGCCAGTGGGGCCTAAATCCAGGAGTGGGGAGGGTCTGGCTGGCTAGCTAGCTGCTTAGGAGATGCTCGGATCCTGTCGAGAGAGCTGCAGTGCTTCTTCCACTGCTTCCTGGTCCAGGAGAGAGGAGAGCAGAGGACCAGGGCTTGGGGCTGGTTTGCACCAGCTCTCTGTAGCAGCAGTGTTAAAGTGTGTGCGCTTTCCTCCCCGCCCCCCTTTCCACTTCCCCCTCTTCTGTCCTCCTGTCCTCCCTGCCTTGAGTGATGGGATTGCAGTCCCTTGCTCCTCTTCCCCCTCTGGCCCAATCCAGGTAACATTCCTACCTTGGGAGAATCTGCTCATGGGCTATAGAAGCAACAGGGGGAGCTCCCTACTTTCTCCTCCTCCTCCTCCTCCTCCTCCTCCTCCGCACTGTGTGGGAGGGAGGTTCCTTCTAAACCTCTGGAGGATGCAAAACCCACACCTGCCGCTGTGTGTGGGCTCCATATTTAGGTTCTGCTGTCTCTCCCTGCACCCTCAATTGCCTGACCTGTTTTTTTTTTTTTTTGGAGGGGAAGGATTTTTTCGAAATAATAATAAAAAACCTTGCAAAACATCACACTGCCGCTTCCCCTCCTAAAATGAAGAAGGCGCGAGCTCCCCCTCCCTCCTGGTTATCGCAGATCCCAAATTTTCCCTCTGTCATATTAGGAAGTGAGCCGAGGGTTCTGTCATGCTGAATCATAGCGCTGCCTTGCAAAGTGTGTCATCGTTACCATCACAGCAAAATTCTTCTTTCTCTCCCTCCCTCCCTCTCTCTCCAACAGTTGTGAATGCTTCTCCTCCTCCTCCTCTTTTTTCTTTTTTCTTTTTTTACCCCTCCTCGGCAAGGAATGCTGCGGCTGTGGATGGTCCAGAAAGCTTTCCCGTGGAAGGAGCCAGCGACGCCTGGGCTAAAATAACCAGACCGGGAAAGGGAGAGTGACGGGTGGCGGCTGTACGACGCAGGGACCTGCATGATCTCCACACATTGCTGTGCCTTGTTGAGAAGTGGAGCTATAGAAGTCCCCTTGGCTTTCTGCGCTGCATGTCGTCGTCTTGGGAAGAATTAAGAGGCAGCCACCGGCATCTCGGCCTGGAAAGAGAGAGCGAGAGAAAGAGGGAGCCTGGGAGCACCAGGAAAGCAATTGCACGTCAAGATCCGTCCACAAACATCTGTCTTATTTCTGCAATAACAACACCATCGTAAAGTAGACTTCGGTGGGGGTGGGGGGGGCGGAGAAGAAGAAGAAAAGGAGGGTTTTCTTCCTGCAGTTTTCCCGTCCCTGTATATGCACACATTTTCCCCTTCCTCTTAGCATTGCACGCACACAAGCGCATTCACACATACACACAAACACGCCAACCATGATGTTTCGAGACCAGGTCGGAGTGTTGGCAGGCTGGTTCAAGGGCTGGAACGAGTGCGAGCAAACTGTTGCGTTGCTCTCCCTGCTGAAGAGGGTGAGCCGGAGTCAAGCCCGTTTCCTGCAGCTCTGCCTTGAGCATTCCCTGGCGGACTGCACCGAACTCCACATCCTTGAGAACGAGGCCAACAATCCTGGTAAGATCCTTCTCTCTCTCTTTCTCTGTCCCTCCCTCCCTCTCCGCCCTCCCCTTCGCCGCTTGGTGCATCCAATCCGTCTTGAATGCCACATTGTTCTCTTGAGTGACGGCTAGAACAGGCTGGTGCACAAGGCTTGCACTTGGAGGGAGTTGTGGGGGGCACCCCGTAGAAATCGCCCTGGTTCCACACAAGGCGCGGCAGCAAAAACTTAAGCACTGCTGGGATTTTCTCTCTCCCCTCCTCCTTTCCTTTCCTCTCTTTTGCTGCAAGCAGAAAAAGCTTTGGTGTAACTCCGGTAGCATGAATGATTGATACTCCTCCTCCCTCCCTCGCACAGAACTTCCTGTCACATAAGTAACTCAGGTCACGTAGAGTCTGGATTTCCTAGGCTCCTTTTGGGCAATGTTGCTTCTTTGCTCTGCCTCTTCAGCAGCATGAAGAAGCAGAAGCAGTCGAGGGTGGCCTTGTGCAGGTTGCTAGATAATTCTCCCACCCACCCACCCACTTCCAATTTGGGAGGATCCGGGAGCCAGTGAGAGATATCTTAATTTCATGTGTGTGTGTGTGTGTGTGTGTGTGTGTGTGTGTGTGTGTATGTGTTAATGGCAATTGCTCTTTTCATATATGCAGTATTCATAATATAGGTCAATTTTAGCAGTTCGTGCCGCTTCGCAAGAAATCTTTACTGGAAACGTTTCAGAGAGGAAATATGTCATTTCATTGGAAAGTGCTGTGTTTTGCTTCATAAAATTAGATGCGTGGTTAAATGGGCAGGCTTGGTTTTAATTTTGGGACAGTGGTACCTCGGGTTAAGAACTTAATTCGTTCCGGGGGTCCATTCTTAACCTGAAACTGTTCTTAACCCGAGGTACCACTTTAGCTAATGGGGCCTCCCTCTGCTGCACTATTTCTGTTCTCATCCTGAAGCAAAGTTCTTAACCCAAGGCACTATTTCTGGGTTAGCAGAGTCTGTAACCTGAAGCATATGTAACCCGAGGTACCACTGTATTCTCCCTTGTGTGCTGCATAGTAGCACCTCTCTCAGTGTTGGTGGTAAACTGACAGTGGCATGAAGGAAATGAGTGCAAATATTTCTCATTGCTTGAGTTAGAGCAAGATAAATTCCAGACACCTGGACTGCCAGGTGCCAGAGAGTTTGCTGCTGGCAGATAGAGACATTTTTGCATGTTTGTTTCTCGTTTGAAGATCAACATGCTTCTGGTGGGGAAAAAAAGATAGTGTAGTTAACAAATGCTCAGTGTTCGTGACAATTTCGGATGTTGCAAGGCTAGCTTTTGAGAGGGCATCAGATTGTTGTTGTTGTTTAGTCATTTAGTCGTGTCCGACTCTTCGTGACCCCCTGGACCAGAGCACGCCAGGCCCTCCTGTCTTCCACTGCCTCCCGCAGTTTGGTCAAACTCATGCTGGTAGCTTTGAGAACACTGTCCCACCATCTCGTCCTCTGTCGTCCCCTTCTCCTTGTGCCCTCCATCTTTCCCAACATCAGGGTCTTTTCCAAGGAGTCTTCTCTTCTCATGAGGTGGCCAAAGTATTGGAGCCTCAGCTTCAGGATCTGTCCTTCCCGTGAGCACTCAGGGCTGATTTCCTTCAGAATGGAGAGGTTTGATCTTCTTGCAGTCCATGGGACTCTCAAGAGTCTCCTCCAGCACCAGAATTCAAAAGCATCAATTCTTTGGCGATCAGCCTTCTTGATGGTCCATACATCACTACAGGGAAAACCATAGCTGTAACTATACAGACCTTTGTTGGCAAGGTGATGTCTCTGCTTTTTAAGATGCTGTCTAGGTTTGTCATTGCTTTTCTCCCAAGAAGCAGGCGTCTTTTAATTTCGTGACTGCTGTCACCATCTGCAGTGATCATGGAGCCCAAGAAAGTAAAGATGGTGATGATGATTTATACTGTCCTTTATCAAAAGATCTCAGAGCAACATTAGAAACACATTACAAAACATCAATGATAAAAACATAGTAGAAAGCATTCTGACAGACAGCTTAATACAGTGGTACCTTGGTTCTCAAACTTAATCCGTTCCGGAAGTCCATTCCCAAACCAAAGCGTTCCAAAACCAAGGTGTGCTTTCCCACAGAAAGTAATGCAAAACGGATTAATGTGTTCCAGACTTTTAAAAACAACCCCTAAAACAGGAATTTAGCAGGAATTTTACTATCTAACGAGACGATTGATCCATAAAGTGAAAGAAATAAACAATGTACTGCAGTCACCAGTGGCGTAGCATGGGTTGTCAGCACCCAGGGCAAGGCAAGTAATTTGCGCCCCCTAACCCGTGGATTTTAGAGCTGCGAGTGCGAGCACTCGCCCCCCCCCAGATGTTGCGCCCGGTGCGTCCGGCCCCCCCTGCACCCCCCACGCTACGCCACTGGCAGTCACACAATTAATCAATCAGTAGCTGAACTGGGTTCCACACAGTCACAAAAACAAAACGAAAAGAGCCACAGAAACACAAAATGAATAGCAAATACAGACAGACCTCAACACAACACTCAAAACAGAAGTGTGGCGCTCAAAATGGAGCACGTTTGGCTTCCGATAAAAGTTCGCAAACTGGAACACTTACTTCCGGGTTTGCAGTGTTTGGGTTCCAAGTTGTTTGAGTACCAAGGCGTTTGAGAACCAAGGTACCACTGTAGTAAAATAATCAACATAATAACAGTCTGCTTCAAATGCTGTATCTGCCATGAACTCATCAGATGCCCTTAGACAAGCCAGTCTCAGCCTAGTGGCCTACCTTACTGCGTTGTTGTAATGTATGGAGATAGCGTCTGCAAGGTGCTTTGAACACCGGAAAGCGTTCTATATAAATGCTCAGTGGTCTTAGCCACCAGAAAAGGGCATGTCTTTGGACCAGCAGCTGCTGGTTTTAAGAATGTCTCATAGTAGCCCTTTAAAAAAAATGCAGCCGAACATGGTGCGTAACAGCTGCTCATGAGTAGTCACGTCACAGGAATGCATAAGGCAAAGGAGTCTCTGAGTGGGGAGAAGGGCTTGTGGGCTTGTGCTCTCTGCTTTGGCGCTGCGCTGGTTTTGCAAATGCAAGCCCAGGTTCACTTACTGTTCTGTTTGCTTGCTTGTTTGTTTATAGGCATTTATAGCCCGCCCTTCACATTGCCATCTCAGGGCAGGTTGCATACAGCTCCATCCAATTAAGCCAGCGGTAGGCAACCTAAGGCCCGGGGGCCGGATGCGGCCCAATCGCCTTCTCAATCCGGCCCCCGGACAGTCCGGGAATCAGTGTGTTTTTACATGAGCAGAATGTGTCCTTTTATTTAAAATGCACCTCTGGGTTATTTGTGGGGCATAGGAATTCGTTCTTTTTTCCCCTCTTCAAAATATAGTCTGGCCCCCCACATGGTCTGAGGGACAGTGGACTGGCCCACGGGTGAAAAAGGCTGCTGACCCCTGAGTTAAGCCATGCAAGATCTCCCACCCCCAAAGGTCTATGAAAAAAGATGTATTTTGAATTGATATTCATTCTGGCTTCTCTAGGGACCCCTTGTTGTGCAGGCTTGGTCTTGGTTTTGGAGCCAAATCACAGAATTGTAGAGTTGTAGAATTCTCTCTTAAGTCCAACCCCCCGCAATGAAGAATTATGTAGGTGTCCCAAATAGGGATCAAACCCACAACCTTGGTGTTACCACTCCCGTCCTCTTGACCAACTGAGCTATCCACACAGTTGATTTAACTCCTCTCCCAGATCTAAGGAGTCATGGCTAGCAGTCAGTTGGAAGCAAATGGTGAAAATGAGTGACAAGCTGTCTTGCTGGAGATACTTTTGTATATGTCACTTGCTAAGTTTTCCTTCTAATATTAGAAGCGTGGAGCTGTTGGGGAAAGGCGCTCTCTGCTTCTGCTCAGAGGCTCTTTGTTCATTGATCTGTACTTAGGTTGAACTCTGTCCAGCTTTGGAGTGTGTGTTTGTGTGTGTTCATCTTCAGATTCTTGTGTTGCAAATTAAACGTCTTGAGGGATGGAGGAAGAAATGCTTTGATCTTAGTTGCCTTGAACATAGATCATAAAACGGTCCAATATATAAGCGATTTTCTATTCCTTTTTTAAAATTCTGCAGTTACAGTCAGAAGCTGTTGTGTGTTTTATTTTTTTTAAAGGGAAAAAACACTTGCAATATAAGAGCCAGGTGATTAAAAATGACCAAACTTTGTGTATTTGATCCTTGCTTTCAAATTCCTGACCCGCAAGGTAAGGACGTTCTACGTATGCTCAGAGGTTAGTGCAGAAGTAAGAGCCAGTGCACGACATTAAACTGGGAAGTGCCCAGTTTGCAAAACATCTGCGCCACAAACTTGCTGGGTCGGCCCTAAGTGGCATGCAGCTCACATCCTGACATGGTCATGCACTGCAACATGGGGCTGGTGATACTGCCTTACTGTACATGGTGAGACTGCTCAAAGGAGAACTGAGCATGCTCAGAGACTGCAGAATGCCGCGTGTCTGTTTAAGCGGAGTGCGGGGGATGGAAAACCAGGAGAGGATTGGAGTAGTGGTGGAATGGCGTATCCCAGAGAAAGGGCTGGCTGGCAAGACCACTGAATAGAAGCACTGTATACAGTACAACATTTGACGTGGGTGGCGCTGTGGGTTAAACCACAGAGCCTAGGACTTGCCAATCAGAAGGTCGGTGATTCGAATCCCCGCGACGGGGTGAGCTCCTGTTGCTCGGTCCCTGCTCCTACCAACCTAGCAGTTCAAAAGCACACCAGTGCAAGTAGATAAATAGGTACCGCTCCGGCGGGAAGGTAAACGGCGTCTCCGTGTGCTGCTCTGGTTCGCCAGAAGCGGCTTAGTCATGCTGGCCACATGACCCGGAAGCTGTACGCCGGCTCCCTCGGCCAATAAAGCGAGATGAGCGCCGCAACCCCAGAGTCGGCCACAACTGGACCTAATGGTCAGGGGTCCCTTTACCTTTATACAACAACATTTTACTGCAGGGCCCACTTGGTCAGGGAAGTGTCAGGATTTGAGCCTGGCTAGCAGCTCTCCTCCCTGAATTAATTCTAAGGCTGTTTATTTGCACTGGAGGCAAGGGCTCTCTGCACGTACTCGGAGGCACTCATATCGCAGGATTCTGGCTGCCTTTTCAGGCACAGCCCTAATACAAATGGATGTTCCGTCAAAGACCATTGCAGTTTCTATCACCTTAGGGAGTTGCTGCGTGAGGCTGATGGGAGTTGTAGTCCAAAACATCTGGAGGGCGCCTGGTTGGGGGTTGCACCCGCCGCCTGTTCCTCTTTGGAGATTTCTTGCAGGTATTGAGGGGAGCAAACTTAGCTCTGCTTCTTGCTTCCCTCCTGACTGCTGCCAGGTGAGTGGCGCAATCTAATCTCCTTCCCACCCTTGTTCACACAGGTGACCCTATTGGGGTGTTTATTTATTTTTTAAAGCCGTCATCAATGCTGTGGTATTCTTAGAATATTTTAATGCGGTCAAACAATAGGCAGGCAGCTGACCAGCATGCCAACCCTGGCGTATGAATGAGACGGGCTTTGTTTCTGGTATGTGTTTATGCTTAAAATACTCTCTGGAAGGAGGGTCTCCCCCCCGCACCTGGGACAATTCCTCGTCAATGGGAGGTTGCAAACTGTTTCGGCTTTTTTGCAGGAGGAAGGGAAACCCTCTCTTCCCAGCTCTTTCCCTACCTTTGCTGTTTGTTGAAGGAGAAGGAGCCGAACTGATGCTGGCTGAGGATGAAATGTTTGCACCCTGCGGTTTGCACGTGGCTTGTCGTGGGGGGGGGGCGGAAATGCATGGGCCGGTCCCCGTTTTGGGGGAGGCCTCTTGCTTTCTGTCCTCCTTTCGCGGGAGGCCCAGC
Source organism: Podarcis muralis (assembly GCF_964188315.1). NCBI lineage: Eukaryota > Metazoa > Chordata > Lepidosauria > Squamata > Lacertidae > Podarcis > Podarcis muralis. The sequence goes on from NC_135655.1 coordinate 5,897,289, forward strand.
TGCAGCAGGATCCTGAACAGAGCCCCCAGTGTTTACTCAGAGGGAAGAACTCGGCGTGTCCTTCCAGTTCCCGTTGGAACACGGAGCTTGCGAAGTTCCTTTGGCAGCTGTTCCCTCCTGCCCTCCCAGAGCAGCTTCCAGCCGGTTGGCTGCTCAGAGGCTGTGCTGAAGTTGGTGTCTCCGAAACCTATCTGGTGGGCCACCCCAGAGAAGCAGGGGGGGGGGGCTGGGTACATTTCCTTTTGGCGGGGGGGCGGGCATCTGCCTGTCTTGAGCAGGAGTCAGCAAACTTTTTCTGCAGGGGGTCAGTCCACTGTCCTTCAGATCTTGTGGGGGGCAGAACTACCGTATTTTTTGCTCTATAAGACTCCCTGTTTCCTTCCTAAAAAGTAAGGGGAAATGTGTGTGCGTCTTATGGAGCCAATGCAGGCTGCGCAGCTATCCCAGAATCCACAACAGCAAGAGGGATTGCTGCTTTCACTGCACAGCGATCCCTCTTGCTGTTCTGGCTTCTGAGATTCAGAATATTTTTTTTCTTGTTTTCCTCCTCCAAAAACTAGGTGCATCTTGAGGTCTGGTGCGTCTTATAGATCGAAAAATACGGTAACTGCTCTGGAGAAAGTAACAATTCTCCACACATCTCTGCTGGTTGCGTCTCATAGTAAAAAAAAGGTAAAGGACCCCTGGACGGTGAAATCCCCCCCACAGACTCTCCCTTCCCTTCTCCACAGCACCGAACAAGCCGAACAAGGCGGTGGAGGGACGATGAGCGGCACGATAGGGCTGGCTCTGGAGAGGGGCTGCTTAAATTGGCACTCAGCCAGCTCAGCCCAGCCCCCTCCCTCCTCTAGGCAGGGCAGGGAGAAGCCAGGAGGAGGGAGGGAGGGAGGAGGCGCTGCCACAGTGTATGTGGGGGGGGGGGCGGGAAAAGGCACAGCCTGAACGATCAGAATCCCCACACCGATCCATGCGGTGATTCCCGGACTGTCCGCAGGCCAGAGCCAGAAGGCAATTGGGCCAGATCCGGCCCCTGGGCCTTAGTTTGCCGGCCCATGGTCTTGAGAGGCAGTGAAGTCAAACCGCTGCATCAAAGTGACCTCCTCAGGGTGCAAGCCTGTGCAGTGTGTCTGGAGGTCCCGGGCTGCCCTCTCAGTCTTGCTGATGGGGTCCAAAGGAAAGCAGAGCAAGACGTTTGGCACCAGTTTGGCTGCAGGAGTTGCCGGAAGGAGGTGTACAAGGCACCACCAAACCGCCTTAGGGACTCCGCTCCAGATCTGCGTAGGGTTTACTCCTGAGCCTTTAGTTCTCTCAAAGATGTCTTGCAAGGCAGTGAAGGTTTAGGACCAGAGTTTCCCTTCTCCAGAATGGGCTCCCTTCCCAGGTTGTCAAGCACCAGGCAAGCTCCTCCTGCCATGTCATGAAGCACACTGGATGCACATTTAAAGCGCATGGTCTCTTTCCCCACCGCCGCCAAATCACCCTGAGAACTGTAGTTTGAGGATGCTGGGAATTGTAGCTCTCTGGGAGTTAACTACGCTTCCCAGGATTCCCTGGGAGAATCATAGAATAGAATCATAGAGTTGGAATAGACCACAAGGGCCATCGAGTCCAACCCCCTGCCAAGCAGGAAACACCATCAGAGCACTCCTGACATATGGTTGTCAAGCCTCTGCTTATAGACCTCCAAAGAAGGAGACTCCACCACACTCCTTGGCAGCAAATTCCACTGTCAAACAGCTCTTACTGTCAGGAAGTTCTTCCTAATGTTTAGGTGGAATCTTCTTTCTTGTAGTTTGGATCCATTGCTCCGTGTCCGCTTCTCTGGAGCAGCAGAAAACAGCCTTTCTCCCTCCTCTATGTGACATCCTTTTATATTTTTGAACATGGCTATCATATCACCCCTTAACCTCCTCTTCTCCAGGCTAAACATCCCCAGTTCCCTTAGCCGTTCCTCATAAGGCATCGTTTCCAGGCCTTTGACCATTTTGGTTGCCCTCCTCTGGACACGTTCCAGTTTGTCAGTGTCCTTCTTGAACTGTGGTGCCCAGAACTGGACACAGTACTCCAGGCGAGGTCTGACCAGAGCAGAATACAGTGGCACTATTACTTCCCTTGATCTAGATGCTATACTCCTATTGATGCAGCCCAGAATTGCATTGGCTTTTTTAGCTGCCGTGTCACACTGTTGGCCCATGTCAAGTTTGTGGTCAACCAAGACTCCTAGATCCTTTTCACATGTACTGCTCTCAAGCCAGGTGTCCCCCATCTTGTACTTGTGCCTCTAATTTTTTTTGCCCCAGTGCAATACTTTACATTTCTCCCTGTTAAAATTCATCTTGTTTGTTTTGGAGTTCATTTTGTTTGTTTTGGAAAGCCATGTGCTTTCAGTATGTGTTTGAATGAATAGGGTGGGTGTGGCCATAGCTGTTTCACAAATAAAGCTGGCAGCTGTCTTTAACCACAGGTAAGAGTTTTGGCACATAGGACTGTTGGCTGTCTTCTCATGGGCAAATCTCCCCATTTGGCTGAAGAATCCCGACCCTGGCAACCCCAAGATCACTGGATGAAATAATGCTTTTAATGTTAACTGATTTCAAAAAGCCTTTTTTCTTAAAGAGAAAACAAAAGAAATTGTTTGCCATCTTTGCCGCCCTGGGCTCCTTCGCTCCAAAGGGTGGAATATATAAATAAATATATATAAAAATATATAAAATGGTCAAAGGCCTGGAAACGATGCCTTATGAGGAACGGCTAAGGGAGCTGGGCATGTTTAGCCTGGAGAAGAGGAGGTTAAGGGGTGATATGATAGCCATGTTCAAATATATAAAAGGATGTCATATAGAGGAGGGAGAAAGGTTGTTTTCTGCTGCTCCAGAGAAGCGGACACGGAGCAATGGATCCAAACTACAAGAAAGAAGATTCCACCTAAACATTAGGAAGAACTTCCTGACAGTAAGAGCTGTTCGACAGTGGAATTTGCTGCCAAGGAGTGTGGTGGAGTCTCCTTCTTTGGAGGTCTTTAAGCAGAGGCTTGACAACCATATGTCAGGAGTGCTCTGATGGTGTTTCCTGCTTGGCAGGGGGTTGGACTCGATGGCCCTTGTGGTCTCTTCCAACTCTATGATTCTATGAATATATATCCTGTCAATCAATTGAACATCTGACCGCTGCTGGCATGCCCTGGACGGTAGAGTCCCGGCTGAGGCTGTGACCCAGTTTGCACCTGCCTGAGAGGGAGTCCCATTTTGCTGAGGGAGACTCGCAGGTACAGTCATACCTCTGAAGTCAAACAGAATCTGTTCCGGAAGTCTGTTGGAATTCCAAAACGTTCGACTTCCAAAGCTCCTGCAGCCAATCGGAAGCCCCATCGGACATTGGGCTTCCAAAAGAACATTTGAAAACCGGAACACTCACTTCCGGTTTTTGGTTGTTTGGGAGCCGGAACGTTCAACACCCAAGGTGTTCAGGAGCCGAGGTACGACTGTACAGTGGTACCTCTGGTTAAGAACTTAATTCGTTCTGGAGGTCTTTTCTTAACCTGAAACTGTTCTTAACCTGAAGCACCACTTTAGCTAATGGGGCCTCCCACTGCCCCCACACGATTTCTGTTCTCATCCTGAAGCAAAGTTCTTAACCCGAGATACTACTTCTGGGTTAGCGGAGTCTGTAACCTGAAGCGTCTGTAACCCGAGGTAGCACTGTATAGCATTGCAGTGTCTAGTAGACTGAACCAGTAATGAAGCTGGGTTTCCTAGGAAGATTTGAGACACACAGACTTGGGCTTGCCAAAAGGCTGGCTTGCTCTGTGGGGAAAGCATTCTTCTTTAGTCTGTGTGTAGGTGCACAATCTTCTTTTTATTTGTCCATTCTGTCGCAGATTAGGGATGGATTGCGCACGCTGGGCTTGGCTCCCGTGGCATTTTCTCGGACCATGTCTGTGCTGTACGCCAATGCAAGTGTGGGTAACCTTTCCAGGCCTCTTATGTTTGTTGGACTACATCATCACCACTGGCCCTGCTTGCTGGGGCTGATGGGAGTTGTAGTTCAGCAGCATCTGGAGGACCAAAGATTCCTCACCTGCAGTGCAATGGTTTGCGTCATTAACTCTTGCCTTGCTGAGCCTCACTATGTCTGTCTTTTCATGTGTATCGTGAATATCAGACATCCCCAAACTCGGCCCTCCAGATGTTTTGGACTACAATTCTCATCATCCCTGACCACTGGTCCTGTTAGCTAGGGATGATGGGAGTTGCAGTCCCAAAAAATCTGGAGGGCCAAGTTTGGGGATGCCTGGTGAATGTATATCTTTAAAAATCCACCAACACATTCATGTTGGGCTTTGGGTCACAAGAGCTTCCGTTGCAATTAATTGCTTGTCTTTTGAAGTGTGAGGCTATGCTGCAGTTTTCCTTGGTGAAGTTTCCTCTTTCCTGGTTTTGCTCTGAGTTACGCCCTCTGGGAGCTGACATGTCCTTCAGAAGAAAGCTGCCATCCAGCCAGGATCCCTGGAGTGATGTATTCTGTCCCAGCTTGAACCTGCTGTTGGAAAATTCAGGACACATAGAAGGAAGAACTTCTTTATATGAAGTGCACAGACGTCAGTGATGACCAGCAAGCTAGCATGTTTACTTTATTATTAAATTCATTCGTATCCTGGCCTTTCCCCCAGACAGACAGCTTACAGATAGAATAGGAACAGCTAAAAACATAGAGAATAAAAACCTCAATAATTAAACAGGAGTTAAACACTGGTTGGAACCTAGCTATGGGATGACTTTAAAAGCCATCAGTGGCAACTAGCTGTGTTTGAAATTAGCCAGGCTGTCCGCCACTTGCGACCAAGTGGAGATGCCCGAGTCTTGGCTCCTGATGTCTCCACCATCTGGAGTTGCATGCCTGGGGATCCTTGGATCTTGACAGTTTTTAGGGACGCAGGTGGCGCTGTGGGTTAAACCGCAGAGCCTAGGACTTGCCGATCAGAAGGTTGGCAGTTCGAATCCCTGCGACGGGGTGAGCTCCCGTTGCTCAGTCCCTGCTCCTGCCAACCTAGCAGTTCGAAAGCACGTCAAAGTGCAAGTAGATAAATAGGGACCGCTCTGGCGGGAAGGTAAACAACGTTTCCGTGCACTGCTCTGGTTCGCCAGAAGCGGCTTAGTCATGCTGGCCACATGACCCGGATGCTGTACACTGGCTCCCTCGGCCAGTATAGCGAGATGAACGCCGCAACCCCAGAGTTAGGGGTCCCTTTACCTTTAATAATAAATTTTATTTATACCTTGCCCTCCTTGGCCAGAGCCGGGTTCAGGGCGGCTAACGCCAATGAAATCACAGTAAAAAAATAATAGGGGGGAAAGAGAGGGGGGGGGAACCAATTTAAAATACAGGTTAAAATGCAATTTAAAATGCAGCCTCATTTTAAAGTAGCCGATAAATCAAGACCACAAGGGGAGGGAAACATAAGGGTCAGACTGAGTCCAAACCAAAGGCCAGGCGGAACAGCTTTGCAGGCCCTGCGGAAAGATGTCAAGTCCCACAGGACCCTAGTCTCTTGGGACAGAGTGTTCCACCAAGTCGGGGCCAGTACTGAAAAGGCCCTGGCCCTAGTTGAGACCAATCTAACCACCTTGCGATTTGGGACCTCCAAAGTGTTGTCATTTGTGGACCTGAAGGTCGTCCGCGGGGCATACCAGGAGAGGCGGTTCCGTAGGTACGTGGGTCCTAGTGACATGCCATGTGGAATTCTGCCTGTGATGTTTTATCTGCGCAGTCGGAGCGAATTTCAGGAACCGAAAGGTTGCATTGAAAAAAAAGATGACTTCTGAGCCGCCTGGCCCAAAGATGGCAAGCAGGCGTTCTGTTTTGGCCACTGTAACCCTGGTTTGAGGAGCCATTGGCGGCTGGCTTATATATCTGAGTTTCTAACCCTGGCTACAAGCCCCAATGGCTATGCCGTGCCTTCACAGCTGGAGGCAACAATGGATCTGAATGCTCTTTGCTGGAAACCACAGCGGGGAGAGGGCTTTTGTGCTCAGGTTCTGTTTGTGGGTTTCTGGACCAGGTGGGCTGTTTTGGACTAGCTGGACTACTGGCTGGGACTTCTACTGCGTTTCCTGCCTCCCGGTTACAAACTCTGCCTTAATCCCACCCCCAAATTTATTGCCGCCTTCCACAACCTACCTCCCCGCTATCTCTCGTGGTCCTCCAAGGTGAATTTGACATTTGCTTCCCGCCAGGAATTGCACTGCGTCTTGCAATCAGCCTGAGTAACTGAAATAGTAATTAGTCTGAATGCTTTGCTCTATTTTTAGGCCACGTTAGTCAGCGCTTTTGCTTTCCCGAATCGCACTTGCCAGCTGAAACGCTTCTGTTCCGAAGGGGTGGCATTTATCGCCCTGCACAGCAATCGGAGCATCCCCCAATTCACGTCTCACCTGGGCCACAATCTCACCTTGTAGCCGTTACCTGTTTTGATTCAGACACTGTAGTTCCTTAAGCACCGGCCCTGGGCGGCTGCTCCAGTCGTCGGTTGCAGTTGTTTTACGGATGCATCAGGTTTTGTGACCTGAGGATGCGGGCAAGATCTCTGCAGAGGTGAGATCCTTCCCAGCGTTTGCGTCTTGGCTCGTCCGGCTCCTTGAATCGGGGCAAAGAGATGGGGGTCTTGCAGAATACAACTGCTGCGTTGAGGAAAGATGATTCAGCTCAGAAAGGAGGCTGCCACGAGATCGCTCTTTGGGGAGCGGGTGTTCGGTGAGTTGCATAAATGTTACATGTTAGGAGGCAAGGTGTTTTGACTGCTTGTTGACAAGCTGACTCCAGATCACGTTGGATGCATTTATTTTATTTATATTGTTGTTGTTTAGTCGTTTAGTCGTGTCCGACTCTTCGTGACCCCATGGACCAGAGCACGCCAGGCACCTCTGTCCTCCACTACTTCCCGCAGTTTGGTCAAACTCATGCTGGTAACCTCGAAAACACTATCCAACCATCTCGTCCTCTGTCGTCCCCTTCTCCTTGTGCCCTCCATCTTTCCCAGCATCAGTGTCTTCTCCAGGGAGTCTTCTCTTCTCATGAGGTGGCCAAAGTACTGGAGCCTCAGCTTCACGATCTGTCCTTCCAGTGAGCACTCAGGGCTGATTTCCTTAAGAATGGATGCGTTTGATCTTCTTGCAGTCCATGGGACTCTCAAGAGTCTTCTCCAGCACCATAATTCAAAAGCATCAATTCTTCGGCGATCAGCCTTCTTTATGGTCCAGCTCTCACTTCCATACATCACTATTTATTTATATACTTAGCAAAAATTTATACACCTCTTGAACGTAAGCTGCTTACAAGAACCCCTGGACGAAAGCGATTGGGTAGATCAACGGTTCTGAAATCCCTGCATGGTTTGCCATTTTTGCTTTCATGTGGCTCACAGGTTGTCTCTGGATTTGAAGATGGAAGGAGCTGGCACTTCCATCGCACTGAATATCCGTGTTGTTGTTGTTTAGCCATTTAGTCGTGTCCGCCTCTTCGTGTGGACCAGAGCACGCCAGGCACTCCTGTCTTCCACTGCCTCCCGCAGTTTGGTCAAACTCATGCTGGTAGCTTTGAGAACACTGTCCAACCATCTCATCCTCTGTCGTCCCCTTCTCCTTGTGCCCTCCATCTTTCCCAACATCAGGGTCTTTTCCAGGGAGTCTTCTCTTCTCATGAGGTGGCCAAAGTCTTGGAGCCTCAGCTTCAGGATCTGTCCTTCCAGTGAGCACTCAGGGCTGATTTCCTTAAGAATGGATCGGTTTGATCTTCTTGCAGTCCATGGGACTCTCAAGAGTCTGTACTGGTTTTTAATTGTGTTTTTACTGCTGCTTTTATTCCTTATGCAGAATTGGAATTCTGTGGAATTGCAGTTGCAGCAACAGGCAAAGAAAACCATAGAGTTGGAAGGGGCCATGAACATCATGTAGTCTAACCCCCTGCAATGCAAGAATATTTTGCCCAACGTGGGAATCGAACCCACGACTCTTGAGATTAAGAGACTCTTGCTCTGCCAATAGAATCATCCACTGATGGTCCAAGGCATGGGGGAAACTACTGGTATAGATGCCTTCAAGGCTTGCTTCTGAACTGAGTTTGGGACCAAGATTTTCTTGGTTGTGCTGGCAGGTGACCTACATGATTCTCCTGTGCTTCTGAGCACCTTTCAGTATATTATATCCTTCTGGGTTGGCTAGCTGGGAAGGTATCCTGGTTCATGCTCATCACCAAGGGAATGTGGTGGCCCCAAGCAAGGGTATCAGCCAGCCCAGGGTTCTTAAAGTGGGATGGAGGTAAGGCAAGGAGAGGTCAGGATATTGACCAAATGGAACGTGGGCAGAGGAGGGAGACCAAGATGATCAAGGGTCTGGAGACCAAGCCTGATGAGGAACGGTTGAAGGAGCTGGGGATGCTTAGCCTGGGAAAGAGGAGACTGAGAGGAGATAGGAGAGCCATCTTCAAATATCTCAAGGGCTGTCATATGGAAGAGGGAACAAGCTTGTTTTCTCTTGCTCCAGAGTGGCCATTATTCTCACCTTTACAGCAGCTCTTGCCCTAGAGATTGAGGTTGATTGCGGTTGAGGTTGAATCCTGACAAGACAGAAGTACTGTTTTGGGGGGACAGGGGGCGGGCAGGTGTGGAGGACTCCCTGATCCTGAATGCGGTAACTGTGACCCTGAAGGACCAGGTGCGCAGCCTGGGAGTCATTCTGGACTCACAGCTGTCCATGGAGGAGCAGGTTAATTCTGTGTCCAGGGCGGCTGTCTACCAGCTCCATCTGGTACGCAGGATGAGACCCTATCTGCCTGCAGACTGTCTCTCCAGAGTGGTGCATGCTCTGGTTATCTCCTGCTTGGACTACTGCAACGCGCTCTACGTAGGGCTACCTTTGAAGGTGACCCGGAAACTGCAATTAATCCAGAATGCGGCAGCTAGACTGGTGACTGGGAGCGGCCGCTGAGACCACATAACACCGGTCCTGAAAGACCTACATTGGCTCCCAGTACGTTTCCGAGCACAATTCAAAGTGTTGGTGTTGACCTTGAAAGCCCTAAACGGCCTCAGTCCTATATACCTGAAGGAGCGTCTCCACCCACATCATTCAGCCCAGACACTGAGGTCCAGCGCCGAGGGCCTTCTGGTGGTTCCCTCATTGTGAGAAGTGAGGTTACAGGGAACCAGACAGAGGGCCTTCTTGGTAGTGGCACCCGGCTTGTGGAACGCCCTCCCACCAGATGTGAAGGAAATAAGCAGCTATCTTCTCTTTAAAAGACATCTGAAGGCAGTCCTGTTTAGGGAAGTTTTTAATATTTAATGCTGTATTGTTTTTAACACTCGATTGGGAACCGCCCAGAGTGGCTGGGGAAACTCAGCCAGATGGGCGGGGTATAAATTATTATTATTATTATTATTATTATTATTATTATTATTATTATTATTAATTATAGGCCAGAGAACACTGAATGCAGGCCATAGTATAAATCTTTGGTTCCCAACGTGGGTAGTAACACACCCGGGGGATGGTGGAGTTACTTAAGGAGGGGTAATAATAGTAGTAGTAGTAGTAGTAGTAGTAGTAGTAGTAGTAATAATAATAATAATAATAATAATAATAATAATAATTTATTATTTGTACCCCACCCTCCCCCACCAGACGGCTAACATCATGAAACTAAGACAGTATAAAAAGAACATAAGAACTACAAGGCAAAGGGGCGGCTGTATGTGGATGTATGTGGCTCTCAGACTTCGAAAAGTTGTTATCACTGAATCACATTCACAAGCTTTGTTGCACTAATTGAACTGAATAGTTTAAATTGGATTTTGAATAAGTGTGCAATTAATTGTTGCTATTTTGAATTTTATTGGTCCGTCATCTTCTTTAGTGGACCGTGAAAAGCGCTATTCTGAATGATGCTTTCTACAGAACAGGTTAGGATAGGGGTAAAGGTAAAGGTAAAGGGACCCCTGACCATTAGGTCCAGTCATGGCCGACTCTGGGGTTGCAGCGCTCATCTCGCTTTACTGGCCGAGGGAGCCGGCGTACAGCTTCCGGGTCATGTTGCCAGCAGGACTAAGCCACTTCTGGCGAACCAGAGCAGCGCACGGAAACGCCGTTTACCTTCCCGCCGGAGCGGTATCTATTTATCTACTTGCACTTGGACGTCCTTTCGAACTGCTAGGTTGGCAGGAGCTGGGACCGAGCAACAGGAGCTCACCCCGTCGTGGGGATGCTTTCTACAGAACAGGATAGGATAGGGGTAGGGGGCACTAAAGGGGAGGAGTTTATGGACCCGAGGGGGAGGTTGCCTGAAAAAAATTGGGAGCTACCGATATAAACTAAGCTTAATAATAACCATCGTCTCAGTGCCCCATCTGCAACAGTGCTTTGAAAACTGGGGAATAGTTCTCTCTCTCTCTCTCTCTCTGAAAAAAAACAGCAAAATATTAGAACTGTCACTAAACTGAAATTGATTTGATTAATCAACTTACATTTTAATAACGTTAAATCTCTGCATGAATTTGCATAGGAGTGAAAAAAAGCGAAGTTAAAAATAGCAATCTCTTTTTATTTTTAGGTAGTGCAGGCAGGGGTTGCAGCAGACCGTGTTACGGAAGAGGCATTTGTGTGAGTGGCAGGAGATTGCTTTGACGGTGCCTGACATCCGCAGTTTTTAATAAGTAATTCTGTTAACGTACTTCTTTTAAAAAAGTGTTGCTTGATTACCAGGAGATACCTCTGTACCTTTGGAGGAAAAAAACCCCACTCATGTAGATTTGCTGTCCTACTAAACACAATTCATTTATTAGGGCCCTTTGACTTGGTTTTCTCTGACCCTTCCTGCCCCCACTCCCAACAGAATGGCAATTTCCAAGCCTCATCTTGTCAGAGTACCTAGAAAAGCATCTTCTGGTTCACCGGGAGTAAGAATCTGCAGTTGCGTCTGCTTCCTTTTTATGTAATAATTGATTAGATCACCGAATATCCCCGATGCCAAATTCCAGAGCTCTGACATGGCGAGCTCTTAAGAGAGAAGGCATTCGCTGGACACTTATATAAACTCTTGTGGTTGCGAGCCCAAATGTTTCGGAGCTGAAGTCTTTTGTCTTTTTAATTTCTTCCACGATTCTTTGAATTAGAACTGGGCCCATGATGTGGCAATAGGTGAGGGCTGTCTGCAGAACGTTACAAATTCCCAAATTTACCAGCCTGGGTTGACTTCCTGAGCTTTTGGCTACACATGTGAAGGCGCTAATCAGGGGTTTTTCCTAGATTTTTGAAGTGAGTTTGCAAACCGTGATTGAGGCAGTCAAGCCGCTGAGATGGTCCAGTCGTGCTGAATGTTGGAAAGTTGGTCTTTGATAACAGGGAACCTGGAGAAAGCTCTAGAAAGGTGCTAGAGAGAGACAACCTTCCTGTCCCACCTATATTGTTGTTGGCGCATCTGTCTGTCTTGGCAGACAATGGAGGAGTGAAGTTAAGCTCAAACCGTTGGAGAATTACGGCGCCTGCTGTGGCTGTAGAGACCGATACAGGAGAGACATGGTTTGTTGCAGCCGGGGCAGAGGAAGGCGTCCTTCTGTCTGCTCAAGGAACCAAGTCTCTTAGAGCTGGACAAACCAAAGGTCACGTAGATCCAGAAAGTTCATGAATTTGACTCTCCGGTGCAATTTTTTTGCATCTAGAAGCCCCTGGGTAGAGCTCAGGAGACAAGCTTGCCCCACCAACCAGAAATTGTATAGAAATGTACACAAGCTGCTGTTCTTGGCATCCATCTGTCTCAGGAGACAATGGAGGAGTGCGCCTTCGGGGGTGAAGTTTAAATTGCTAGAGAATTACGGTGCCTGCTGTGGCTGTAGAGACCGATACGGGAGAGACATGTTTTGTTGCAGCTGGGGCAAAGGAAGGCAGCCGGTTGTGCTGCTGTAGATGCACCATGGCGTTTTGTGTCTCTGCTCTCCTCCCAGTGGTCGTTCCTCCTCTGGTCATTGCTATGGATGCACAACCCGATTGTCTGTCTCCAGGTACTGTGGTCCCCTGCAAGGGATTCCCACACAGCGGGGTTGCTGCCTGCAGAGCACGTCCCTGGGGATCCAGCCATCTTCCATTCTGGGGACATGGCCAAGTCACGGACACCTGTATATCTCCAGACTTCTATATGCACAAGAATTCCATGGATAAGAGAGGTCGGTTAGTGTTATCCACACTCAGACGATTCACCTTTGGTGACACCGTTAAGATTCGTATGTTGACCACTGAGGAATAACCCTAGAGGGCTGAAATGAGTTCTCAGTATATTATTGCAGGTCACAAGAGCTTGGCTTCTCAGAATTACTGTGCGTTATATGAGCTTGAGGATTGCACTTTAAGATCATATGACCAGCAGGCTGGATCCGGCCATTGGCTCATCTAGTCCAGCACCCTGGTTCTCCTCCTCTGATTCTCTGCCTCTTTATTTGAAAGTAAGATACCTTAGGAGTCTTGCGCTTTCCTGTTGTTGATGTTGATGTTGAAATCTGTACACCACCCTGTACCCGCAGGTCTCAGGGCAGTTATAAAACTGCAATATAAAACCACAGAATACATAATGAAAATATAAACAAAAACAACCCAATAGAAAGGGATGCGGGTGGCGCTGTGGGTTAAACCACAGAGCCTAGGACTTGCTGATCAGAAGGTTGGCGGTTCGAATCCCCACGACGGGGTGAGCTCCCATTGCTCGGTCCCTGCTCCTGCCAACCTAGCAGTTCGAAAGCACGTCAAAGTGCAAGTAGATAAATAGGTACCACTCCAGCGGGAAGGTAAACGGCGTTTCCGTGCGCTGCTCTGGTTCGCCAGAAGCGGCTTAGTCATGCTGGCCACATGACCCAGACGCTGTACTCCGGCATAAAGTGAGATGAGTGCCGCAACCCCAGAGTCATCCGCGACTGGACCTAATGGTCAGGGGTCCCTTTACCTTTACCTTTAACCCAATAAACCTTCAGGAAGCAGATTAGTGGATTTCCCTGGAATTGCATCCTGTGTTTTCACTTGTGCGTGTGTTAAAAACAAAAAAACCTTAATATAACCAGAACTAAAAATACTTGTAAAAAAATAATCATGCGCTTTAACACCACATCCAAGCACGGAAACAATTCTCCATCCCCACAAAAAAATCTGCCGCTGGTTCCCTGGTCCGACTGCGCCGTGCAGCTGTCGCACTTTAAAAGGCCGCCCTTTGTTGCCTCCTCATTCCGCGAGAGGGTGGTGAAGGATCCGTCCCTCGGCCAGGGAGGCTTAACCTCGTTCGCCAGTTGTAGGTTGCGCAGAGGACGGGCGCAGGACAGCTTAAAGGGCTGCTCTGTCCGGGAGCTTCTCAAAGTCTGCTCTGTGCCCCAGGAACAGGTGGCCAGGGGGGAAGAGGCAGGGCGCTGTTCCCTGGGAAGCTTCAACGCAGCATTTGGAGGCGAGGAATCGGAAAGAAAACAATGCCTGATCTTGGTGCTTTTAAAAGGCGGCTTTCTTCCCTTCCCCCGTCTCTTCCAACCGGGTTATCCCCGGTTTCCCCGAGGAGTGAGGAGCACACGGGAGGACCGTGTTGTGTGTGGTGGTGGGGCAACAGAAATCCCTAGTGGTCTCCCGGGAGGCTAGTGCACAGCAGCTGAAGGAACCGGCTTTCTCAATGGAATTTTATCACAGAGGGGCCATTGTTCCGCTCTGCTGTGCGCATGGTTTGAGAACTGGATTAACCTTTTCTCTGCTGTATCCAAAATCAAACATAGAGAAGGGAGAAGTGAATGAAATCTTCCCTATAAATGTAGAGGGACAACACACCTTCCCGTTAATTACTGACTCTTTTGTAAATATTGCACATTTATAAAGAAGTAAAATGTTCTGGATATAATTGCAGTACGGGATGTATTCTGGTGGAAGCTCCTCCCTGCTCTCCTCACTCTCCCCAGGCTTAACCATGGTTTATCAAGCCATGGTTCTTAACCATGGCCATAACCGTGGTTATAGTGGCCCGGTTCGCATGATATTGTAGATTTATGAAGAAGTAAAATGTTCTGGATATAATTACAGTACAGGATGTCTGGTGGAAGCTCCTTCTTGCTATCCTTGCTTTCTTTCCCCATGCTTAACCATGGTTTACCAAGCCATGGTACTTAACCATGGCCATAACTGTGGTTACAGTGGCTTGATTTGCACGATATTGCACTTTTATGAAGAAGTAAAATGTTCTGGATATAATTGCAGTAAGGGATGCAGTCTGGTGGAAGCTCCTCCCTGCTCTCCTTGCTTTCTTTCCCCAGGCTTAACCATGGTTTACCAAGCCGTGGTGCTTAACCATAACCATGGTTACAGTGGCCCGGTTCGCATGATATTGTTAACATTTCATATAACCTCCCTGATAGCATCTTGAGCACAAATCATGCTGAATGCACAGCCCAAAAGGACATCTGGAAAAGGGACCTTGTGTTGCTGCTCCTCTGTATTCCTAAACTCAATCCCCTCAATGGGGATTGCTTCAGAGTAGACCTGTGTCTACTCTGCATTGTAAGAAACTGATGTGCCAGATCCTTGCATGGATGTCGAATGCAAGAATTGAAACCCGTCCCCATCATGGAGGATTTAAGGGGATTGGTCTGCTGGATACAAAAAAACCTGGACCTGTAGTTTCTTTCTGTGGGGAAGCAGCACGGCTACTTCCCACTTCCTAAAAGAGCACATTAAACTCAGCAGGCAGTGAACAGCATGTGTAAATTGGGCATGAATGAGCATCCTAATATACAGAATTTCAAAACTGATGATTCAGGGTTCCTGGCAGTGGTTTGCAAGGGCTGTGTGCCTGTTTTACTGCATTAACATTTATTATTATTATTATTATTATTATTATTATTATTATTATTATTATAGCATCCAACAAGTTATTTTTTCCTTTCCAATACTGCAGTGCTTAATAAACCTCAAGTTTCACCATGGAAAAATTAATTGCTACTTAAGCTGCATGGTGCTTTCTCCATTTTTCTCAATAGGCCCCCAGCTGCTGAAAAGAATATTTATAAACTTCTTAAAAGCGCTAAATGGCAAAAGCCACTCCAGTTGTGCCAGTGGTGGGAAGTTCTAGGGGACGAAGCTTGCGGCTCCTTTGACCCAGGGATTCGCGGCGTCTTTTCTTGCGCCTGCCTCGCCAAATGTGCGAGCAGAGCATAACGGAGGCCAATGCGCTCCCGCAAGCAGAGAGCCAAACTACTGACCCTGCGTCGGTCCCCCAAAGCGAGCAACTGCATCCCGCAGGAAACGTCAGCCGCCTCGCAGCTGCGTCTCTGCCACCCTGCTCAAAATCCCAACAGCTGTTTCTCTCGTCCTATTGGCTGAAGGCACTTCTTCTCCAAGCACAGGTGGGTATCGCATTCCAAAAGCTGGAGAGAGGCGCCCAGCTATCAGGAGAAGAAGAACCTGTCACTTGCTCTTCTTGATGCAACATCAGCTTGATGTTTTTCTTGTATTGATAAGGGTTTGTTATTTTTGTAGATGTCTGTTAGGCGATATAAGCCTTTGGTTTGCCAGGTGTTTATCTGGAGGTTTTGTGCAGAAGGCATAATGGGTGATGTGCCAGGGGAATTTGTGGGGATGGAGTCAGGGACAGTTTGCCTATTTCTGCTTTCCATGCTTTAAGCATGGTCTGTGTGTACCTGTTTAGTGCTGTGGGAATTTTCCTTAGTTTGTTTGGGCAGAATGGGTATGCTGCGGTGCAGTAATTTCAATTGTGTCCCTCTTCAGGTGTACCCATTGTTTTGTCACATCTTCTACTATATATAGGGACACGGGTGGCGGTGTGGTCTAAACCACAGAGACTAGGGCTTGCCGATCGGGAGGTTGGCAGTTCGAATCCCCGCGACGGGGTGAGCTCCCGTTGCTCGGTCCCTGCTCCTGCCAACCTAGCAGTTTGAAAGCACGTCAAAGTGCAAGTAGATAAATAGGTACCACTCCAGCAGGAAGGTAAACGGCGTTTCCGTGCGCTGCTCTGGTTCGCCAGAAGCGGCTTAGTCATGCTGGCCACATGACCCGGAAGTTGTACGCCGGCTCCTTCAGCCAATAAAGCGAGATGAGGGCCACAACCTCAGAGTCGGTCATGACTGGACCTAATGGTCAGGGGTCCCTTTACCTTTACCTTAGTGGTGGTGCAAGTTTCTTGCCCCTTCCCCTCTCAGAGATGGCAATGGCTGTGCCACCCTAGGTTTGTTAGCTGGTTAATTTTGAGCAGGCAAAATTTCCCTTTTCCTGGCCGAGGGGGAACTGGGGGGTGCCTTCCCTCGGTTACACAGAAAGATTCTGGCATGTACCGCAAACAGATCTATTTATGTCCATGAACAATAGGGCCAGACGTTGGAGGGGAAAATTCCTTTTCCAGCGGCTAGTCAGGGCCTCTCCAAAAGAATGTGTGCATTCCTTCGCTTTCCTCTCTTGGCAGTAGGTAGGGCTGGGAGGACGGCAAAGCAAGGAGGGAGCAGACCCACGAAACAAGGAAAACCTCCATGACGAACTTTCTCCTCGCGGAGGAAAGGAAGCGAGAGGAGGATGTGCATGGCTGTGGGCTGTCTGGAAAATTCCTCCCCCTCGGGGCTTTCAATTGATTGATACCTGAATCCCCAAAGGCTCTCTCCTCCTCCCTTGCCGCACAACAAAAGCCAAAAGTACCGTATTTTTCACTCTATAAGATGCACCAGACCATAAGACGCACTTAGTTTTTGGAGGAGGAAAATAAGAAAAAAAATATTCTGAATCTCAGAAGCCAGAACAGCAAGAGGGATCGCTGTGCAGTGAAAGCAGCGATCCCTCTTCCTGTTCTGGCTTCTGGGAAGCGCCGCGCTAATCCCGAAGCTTGGGGCTTCGGGATTAGCGCTCCGCTAGCCGTGTCTAGGCTGCGGATAGCAGCCTGCTTCCCGGAGCACCGGGCGCCCTGAAAGCAGAGCTCCAGGCGCTTCGGGAACACATCCACAGCGTGGGGAGCCTTACAGGAATTCCCCACAGGGCTCCCCATGCTGCGGATAGCAGCCTGCTGCCTGGCGGGTGGGGCGCCCTGAAGCAGAGCGCCCCTCGCGCCAGGCATACATCCGCAGAGTGGGGAGGCTTGCAGGAGTTCCCCACAGGGCTCCCCACTCTGCCGATAGCAGCCTGCTGCCTGGCGGGTGGGGCGCCCTGAAGCAGAGTGCCCCTCGCGCCAGGCATACATCCGCAGAGTGGGGAGCCTTGCAGGAGTTCCCCACAAGGCTCCCCACGCTGCGGATAGCAGCCTGCTGCCTGGCGGGTGGGGCGCCCTGAAGCAGAGCGCCCCTCGCGCCAGGCATACATCCGCAGAGTGGGGAGGCTTGCAGGAGTTCCCCACAGGGCTCCCCACGCTGCGGATAGCAGCCTGCTGCCTGGCGGGTGGGGCGCCCTGAAGCAGAGCTCCCCGCCCGCCGGACAGACATCGGCCAGCCCCACAAGCTTGGGGGACAGCAGGGAGGCGCAGCGCCACTATCCCGCTGTTCCTCGACCTGGTTCGGTTTCCCTGACCTGCTTTTGGGGGGGAAATAAAGGGGAAAATTTTTTCCTTTATTTCCCCCCCAAAAAACTAGGTGCGTCCTATGGTCCGGTGCGTCCAATCGTGCGAAAAATACGGTACTTCTCAAGCTGTGGCGCTTACCCTTTCTGACCTTAAGGTGGCATATGCACGTTCTGCTGAAGGGTCTTTGCATTTGTTTATAGCTGTTTGTGCCCATGCTCCTATATACTCCCCCCCCCAATGCTTTTTATTGAGATTTAAGAATACCAACACCAACCAACAAAAACATCAAATACATATATCCTACTTTATGCTCCATAGAGCCATTGACTTCCATCCTTCCCTTTCGTAAGTTTTCTTATTCCAATCTATAATTCAGTTTCATTGGTTAAGAATTACACCATGACATAAGATTTAATTCAATCCTGCCAACATTTTCATATTTCTACAGTTCTCACATATATAAACCATAAGTTTACTCCATTCTTTTTGGTACTTCGTCTCCTCCTGTTTGCGAATTCTGTGTGTCAATTTTGCCATTTCAGCGTATTCAACCAGCTTTATCTGCCATTCCCTTACAGTCGGAATCTCCTGTAACTTTTGGGCTATCAAAACTCTAGCTGCTGTTGTTGCATACAGATATAATCTTTGGTCTGTGTTCTTAATATCTCCTCCCACCAAACCCATGCTCCTATATACTAATATATTTCAAGGTAACTCAGATTTTGCACCGAGAAAGGGAGAGCGCTCTTGTCTTCAAACCCTGCTTGCCAAGATAAGATGAAACCTAAGAGCCATTGACCAAGTGTATCTCCAAGGGGAATGCCCCAAACCTACCACCAAAGGGGGACCATCCTTTATTTCTTTTTCTTTTTTGGAATTTGCATTTAATTTATTTGTTAACATTCTTATATTACATCAGTAAACGTCATATTACATTACAGGACTTACTATAATATACCGTATTTTTCGCACGATTGGACGCACCGGACCATAGGACGCACCTAGTTTTTTGGGGGGGAAATAAAGGAAAAAAATTTCCCCTTTATTTCCCCCCCAAAAGCAGGTCAGGGAAACCGAACCAGGTCGAGGAACAGCGGGATAGTGGCGCTGCGCCTCCCTGCTGTCCCCCAAGCTTGTGGGGCTGGCCGATGTCTGTCCGGCGGGCGGGGAGCTCTGCTTCAGGGCGCCCCACCCGCCAGGCAGCAGGCTGCTATCCGCAGCGTGGGGAGCCCTGTGGGGAACTCCTGCAAGCCTCCCCACTCTGCGGATGTATGCCTGGCGCGAGGGGCGCTCTGCTTCAGGGCGCCCCACCCGCCAGGCAGCAGGCTGCTATCCGCAGCGTGGGGAGCCTTGTGGGGAACTCCTGCAAGGCTCCCCACTCTGCGGATGTATGCCTGGCGCGAGGGGCACTCTGCTTCAGGGCGCCCCACCCGCCAGGCAGCAGGCTGCTATCGGCAGCGTGGGGAGCCCTGTGGGGAACTCCTGCAAGCCTCCCCACTCTGCGGATGTATGCCTGGCGCGAGGGGCGCTCTGCTTCAGGGCGCCCCACCCGCCAGGCAGCAGGCTGCTATCCGCAGCGTGGGGAGCCCTGTGGGGAATTCCTGTAAGGCTCCCCACGCTGCGGATGTGTTCCCGAAGCGCCTGGAGCTCTGCTTTCAGGGCGCCCGGTGCTCCGGGAAGCAGGCTGCTATCCGCAGCCTAGACACGGCTAGCGGAGCGCTAATCCCGAAGCCCCAAGCTTCGGGATTAGCGCGGCGCTTCGCTAGCCCTGGGAGAGCCACGCAACGTCGCGGGGCTCTCCCAGGGCTAGCGAGACCTTGCCGGCACCCAGAAGCTTGGGGCGCGCTGAGCTCCGCGCGCCCCAAGCTTCGGGATTAATGCAGCGCTCCGCTAGCCGCGGCTAGCGGATAGCTTCCTGAAGCCTGGAGAGCGAGAGGGGTCGGTGCGCACCGACCCCTCTCACTCTCCAGGCTTCAGCGAAAGCCTGCATTCGCTCCATAGGACGCACACACATTTTCCCTTGCTTTTTAGGAGGGAAAAAGTGCGTCCTATGGTGCGAAAAATACGGTAATTTCCAACATGTAAAGAAAAATTATATACAAATTTTGTATACCTAGAAAGAAAATGAAACAAACAAACAAAAAAGAACAAAGAGAAAAAACAAAAACAAATCCCCCCCAAATCAGATACATACCAACACACTAGACTTCCTGTCTATCCCATTGTATATTTCTTTTTAACAAATGAATGTACTCTTATTATTGTATATTTCTTTACATATTATCTAATACATTCCTATGTCAATATGTGCTCTTACTCTTCTTTCTCAACTCAGTCTCACTCCAACATCAATCAAATGCTAGCATAGATAGCGGACCTTTACTGTATTTTTGAACATATGTTTTATATCTATCCCACTTTCCCATAAATTTTTGAACCCTCCTTTACAGTGGTACCTCAGGTTGCATATGCTTCAGGTTACAGACTCCGCTAACCCAAAAATAGTGCTTCAGGTTAAGAACTTAGCTTCAGGATGAGAACAGAAATCGTGCAGCGGCAGCAGGAGGCCCCATCAGCTAAAGTGGTGCTTCAGGTTAAGAACAGTTTCAGGTTAAGAACGGACCTCCGGAATGAATTAAGTACTTAACCCGAGGTACCACTGTATTTCGGTGGGGGCTCCTCCCTTTGGAGAAAGGCATGCAGGCCCCATGGAAACAATTCCACATTTGCCCCTGTCTGCTGGGTGCCGGTCTGCCTTCAGAGGGATGGAGAAAGCAACGAAACGAGGAGACTTGCAAACGGGAAGATTACCTCGGCCTGCTCCAGCAGCTGCAACTCTGCAGGCACACTTGTTGCTTAAGCATCAAGCTGCCTTTAAAAGCATGCAGTTCCTTGGAAGCGTTCAGATGGTGCACAAACTGCAGCTGCAAGCCGCTGCTCTGCATTTAGCCCTCTGTAATTGGCTGGCAAACTGCGGAGGTTTCCTCCCTCCTCCTCTGATCCTACTTCTCTGCCTCCCAGCTGGGGTTTCCCTGCCTTCCCTCCTGCCCTTCGCAGAAAGGTCAGGACAGTGGGAAGCTGGCGGGTGAAGGCAGGCAATGGGAGAGCTGCCCCTTCCTGTCCTGCCGTGAACATGAGAAGAGACTCTGCTGGGTCAGGCCAGCGGCCCACCATCCCCTTCTCCCAGGGGCCAGTCGGATGCCTGGGGGAAACCTGGAAGCAGGATCCGAGCACAGGGACCCTCTCCCCTCCTGTGGTTTGCAGAAACTGCGACTCAGAAGCGTTGCAGCCACAACAGGGAAGGCAGAGCAAAGCCACCCTAAAATTCAGCTTCATGTCCTGGTGTCTACAAGTTCTGTTGTTGTTGTTGTTGTTGTTTAGTCTTTTAGTCGTGTCCGACTCTTCGTGACCCCATGGACCAGAGCACGCCAGGCACTCCTGTCTTCCACTGCCTCCCCCAGTTTGGTCAGGCTCATGCTGGTAGCTTCGAGAACACTATCCAACCATCTCGTCCTCTGTCATCCCCTTCTCCTTGTGCCCTCCATCTTTCCCAGCATCAGGGTCTTTTCCAGGGAGTCTTCTCTTCTCATGAGAGAACACATACATACCCTTAAGACAAGATTTGTGAAGGAAAAGACAATGGGGAGGCTTTTCCACTTTGACCTTGCAGAGAAAAAATTGCTCAGTTTAGGAATCAAAATGGTTCCAGGTTGGCCTTCCTGTGCTGATCTATGTATGTGCTTGGTTGGTACACTTATGAACATTACCATATATCTAAGACCGTAAAATTCCTATCACAGCATCGCCTTTTCTTAAGGTGCAGGTGCCAAGGATTTGAACTCAGGACCACCTGCGTGGAAGGCAAGCAATGGGCCGGCAGTCTGTCTCTCATTTCCATCTTACTTTGCTGCCATTGGGTAGTGCCTCACGACCACTTCCTAAGCAGTTATTTATCAATAACGCTCCCTTAGCGTCTGAGCGTCTTTCCCCGTACTGCGATAAAAAGGTGCCGTAGGTGGAAGCGAGGCAGACGATGTGGATTTCATCTGAGCTAACCGGGCGCCCTCCAGATGTTTTGGACTACAATTCCCATCAGCCCCGCCCAACACAGTTGGAAGCGCTTGGCCTGATGGGAGTTGTAGTCAAAATGTCGCTCTGCATCTGTCTTCCCTGCGCCCCGCTGTGAAAAGAAACAAGAGAAAGAGTTTCGATTCAGCCACTCCTTCCCCCGGCATTTGTTTAAAGTTGAGATTGCTGGCATCTGCTTCAAAGATTCTGTGTCTCAGCTGTTTTGAATTCAGCAGGCAGCTCACTCCGTTGTCTCTTATCTGGCCTTGCTCTGGAACAGAATCGGAATGTCCATCTTTTGACCTTAGCAGTTACTTTGCCTCTAGTTAGGGCTGAGCTCTATCGGCAACCGCCCCCCAGATTTCCGTCACAGGCGCAAGGAAATGCTTACGTCCTTCTGTCTCCTCAAGGAGCTGAGTCTCTTAGAGCTGGACGAACCAAAGGTCATGGAGATCCAGAAAGTTCATGACTTTGACTCTCCAGGTGCAATTTTTCTTTGCATCTAGAAGCCCCTGGGTAGAGCTCAGGCGACAAGCTTGCCCCACCAGCCAGAAATTCCATAGAAATGTACACAAGCTGCTGTTCTTGGCATCCATCTGTCTCGGGAGACGATGTAGGAGTGCGCCTTCGGGGCTGAAGTTAAATCGCTGGAGAATTACAGCGCCTGCTGTGGCTGTAGAGACCGATACGGGAGAGACATGTTTTGTTGCAGCCGGGGCAGATGAAGGCAGCCAGTTGCGCTGCTGCAGATGCACCATGGCGTTTATTTTCTCTGCGCTCTTCCCAGTGGTCAACACTGCGTTTGCAACACGGAAGTGACCTCTCCAGGGTGCAAGCCTGGGCAGTGTGTCTGGAGGTTTACTCCAGGGGTCAGCAAGCTTTTTCAGCTGCGGGCTGGTCCACCGTCCCTCAGACCATGTGGGGGGCCGGACTGTATTTGGGGGGTGGGGGGTGGAACGAATTCCTATGCCTCACAAATAACCCAGAGATGCATTTTAAATACAGTGGTACCTCAGGTTAAATCCTTAATCCATTCCGGAGGTCCGTTCTTAACCTGAAACTGTTCTTAACCTGAAGCACCACTTTAGCTAATGCGGCCTCCTGCTGCCGCCGCGCCGCCAGAGCACGATTTCTGTTCTCATCCTGAAGCAAAGTTCTTAACCTGAAGCACTATTTCTGGGTTAGTGGAGTCTGTAACCTGAAGCGTATGTAACCCGAGGTACCACTGTAAAAGGACACATTCTACTCTTGTAAAAACACCAGGCAGGCCCCACAAATAACCCAGAGAAGCATATTCAATAAAAGGACACATTCTACTCATGTAAAAACACACTGATTACTGGACTGTCCACAGGCCAGATTTAGAAGGCGATTGGGCTGGATCCGGCCCCTGGGCCTTAGTTTGCCTACCCCTGGTTTACTCCTTAGCTTTTTCTTCCCCTGAAGACAGATGCAGGAGAAAGAGAACAACAACATCTGCTCCCAAGATAGTATGATTCAAGCCACTTGCCATAGTTTTTTTTGGCAGGTAAATCCACAGGTAAAGCTTCCAGAATTTTTACTGTCCGGATCCATTTGGAATGGTTTTATGTAGTTGATAATCGTGACACTTTTACCTGTGTATTTTTAATGCACATTATATTGTTGTAGGGAAACGGGTGGCGCTGTGGTCTAAACCACTGAGCCTCCTGGGCTTGCCGATCAGAAGGTCGGCGGTTTGAATCCCCACGACGGGGTGAACTCCTGTTGCTCTGTCCCTGCTCCTGCCAACCTAGCAGTTCGAAAGCCCACTAGTGCAAGTAGATAAATAGGTACCACTCCGGCGGGAAGGCAAACGGCGTTTCCGTGCGCTGCTCTGGTTCACCAGAAGCGGCTTAGTCATGCTGGCCACATGACCCGGAAAAACTGTCTGCAGACAAATGCCGGCTCCTTTGGCCAGTAAAGCGAGATGAGCGTCGCAACCCCAAAGTTGTTTGTAACTGGACTTAACTGTCAAGGGTTCCTTTACCGTTGTTGTTGCTTTTGAGAGGGCATCAGATTGCACTGTAGCAACAAAATTGTTGTTGTTTAGTCGTTTAGTCGTGTCAGACTCTTCGCGACCCCATGGACCAGAGCACGCCAGGCACTCCTGTCTTCCACTGCCTCCCGCAGTTTGGTCAGACTCATGCTGGTAGCTTCGAGAACACTGTCCCACCATCTCGTCCTCTGTCGTCCCCTTCTCCTTGTGCCCTCCATCTTTCCCAACATCAGGGTCTTTGCAGGGAGTCTCGTCTTCTCATGAGGTGGCCAAAGTATTAGAGCCTCAGCTTCACGATCTGTCCTTCCAGTGAGCACTCAGGGCTGATTTCCTTCAGAATGAATAGGTCTGATCTTCTTGCAGTCCATGGGACTCTCAAGAGTCTCCCCCAGCACCATAATTCAAAAGCATCAATTCTTCGGCGATCAGCCTTCTTTATGGTCCAGCTCTCACTTCCATACATCACTACTGGGAAAACCATAGCTTCAACTATACAGTCCTTTGTTGGCAAGGTGATGTCTCTACTTTTTAAGATGCTGTCTAGGTTTGTCATTGCTTTTCTCCCAAGAAGCAGGCGTCTTTTAATTTCGTGGCTGCTGTTGCCTTTTTATATTGTTGTAGCAGTATTCAGCTATAGAAATATACATCAGTATACAAACCAGTTAACAGCTGATAAGTCCTAATGTCTGCACACCCTCCCAGGCCAGCCATTGGGGGCAACCAGGCCAGATGGGCAGCATATTATTATTATTATTATTATTATTATTATTATTATTATTATTCGCTGCAGAGACCACCGTTCCCTCCTCTTTCTCTGTTTCTGCCAATGTTTGGTGAGCATTCTGCTTTGGTTTGACTCTAGAACCAGATTGCAAAAGGGGAATGGGAAGGAGTCATAGAATCATAGAGTTGGAAGAGACCACAAGGGCCATCGAGTCCAACCCCCTGCCAAGCAGGAAACACCATCAGAGCACTCCTGACATATGGTTGTCATGCCTCTGTTTAAAGACCTCCAAAGAAGGAGACTCCACCACACTCCTTGGCAGCAAATTCCACTGTCAAACAGCTCTTACTGTCAGGAAGTTCTTCCTAATGTTTAGGTGGAATCTTCTTTCTTGTAGTTTGGATCCATTGCTCCGTGTCCGCTTCTCTGGAGCAGCAGAAAACAACCTTTCTCCCTCCTCTATGTGACATCCTTTTATATATTTGAACATGGCTATCATATCACCCCTTAACCTCCTCTTCTCCAGGCTAAACATGCCCAGCTCCCTTAGCCGTTCCTCATAAGGCATCATTTCCAGGCCTTTGACCATTTTGGTTGCCCTCCTCTTTTGAGTCCAGAGAATATTTGACAGTTGAGACTTATTTTGAAGGCTCTGCGACCTCCAGGCAAAGAAGTCCAGCGCTTTCCAGCTCTTAAGATTTCCTGTTTGGATTTTTAAATAGCAACACTTGAGCTAGATAATCGCAGGGTGGACATCTCTGCGCTGCCTCCTGAGAGCCAATAATAAAACCAGCCCAGCCTCTTTGCATTTTTTAAAAAAGCCCCATGCAGAGTTTCAAGGGGTTGTTTTCTGTTTCAATTTCTCCGTTTGGAGGGCGAAAGGAAAAGCATCCCTTGCCTTGGCAGGCGTGAAGCGCCTCTTATTTCTCGCTCGCTCGCTTCTCTCCCCATCCAAAGATCTGGGCTTGTCTTCCTTTCCATAGCCAGCCCTGAACCTCCCGGGGGTCTCTGCCCTTTTTCGCTTTGCGTGTTTTGGGCAGGGACAAAACCGTCCCTTTCGAAAGGGATGGCTCACGGTTCCGAAGGAATGTTCCCCCCTCTGATTCCCTGGTGGAGAATCAAACCCTTTTTCAAGTTGAGGGGAGTCAGAGGAGGGACTTGCCTGGTGCAAGGAGCATCTTTTAAAAAACCAAGCTGCATTTCAGAGTAACAACGGAAACGCTTTTCCTCCTTGGAAGAGGCAACGGGAATGAGGTAGTTCCAACAAAAGAATGAAGCAGCTTGTCGGACATTGTTGGAAAAAACGATGATGTCGGTGTGAGGGGGTGTTCGCTCGCTTGATGCTTGGAGCCGATTTGAATGTTGTAATCTTCCCCTCTATTCCTTCCAGTGGTCCAGCTGGCAAGGGACAAAGTAGTTGGCCCAGTGTGGCTGAAGCATTCTTAAAAAAACATTTAAGGACTCAAGACGAGCCCTGCAGGATCAGGCCAAAGCCCATGAGCTTCTTCTTTTTGGTGATCCCTCCTAGCCGAGTAAGATTGTCTTCCATAAACACGGTTTTAACAGTGAGTCTGTAAGTGACTGTGGAGGCCAGTTCTGGATCCGCACATGCTTTCACAGTGGGGACATGGGTTTCCGGGCGGGAGTTGATCATGGTGTGGATTTGCCAAGCATGCCTTCCTCCTAGCACGTTTCTCACTTGCGTCCTGAGTTCGAGTGTCTTCAAAGCCCATTACACCTTTGGTCAAGGCTGTTCTCCAACTGGAGCACTCACAGGCCAGTGTTTCCCAGTTGTCAGTGTCTATACTACATTTTTAAAGATTTGCCTTGAGACAGTCTTTAAACCTCTTTTGTTGACCACCAGCATTATGCTTTCCATTTTTAAGTTCGGAATAGAGTAGTAGCTTTGGAAGATGATCATCAGGTATCCGCACAACATGACCAGTCCAGCGAAGTTGATGTTGAAGAATCATTGCTTCGACACTGGTGATCTTTGCTTCTGCCAGTACACTGGCATTAGTTCGCCTGTCTTCCCAAGTGACGTGTAAAATTTTTCGGAGACACCGTTGATATATCTTTCAAGGAGCTGGAGATGGTGTTTATAAGTGGTCCATGTTTCACAAGCATACAGTAAGGTTGTTAGTACAGTAGCTTTGTAAACAAGCATTTTGGTTTCCCTGCAAATGTCCTGGTCCTCAAACACTCTGCGCTTCAATCAGGAGAAAGCCCATGGACACAGCAGAACTCTCCCCTCCAAATCATACTGCCTCTTCCCCTGGCATCAGGGTACCCTGCTTTGTACCCCATTCTCTTCTGCCTTGGTCAGACCACACCTGGAGTCCTGTGTCCAGTTCTGGGTGCCACAATTTAAGAAGGATGTTGATCAGCCAGAACATGGGGGCAACCAAGATGATCAAGGCTCTGGAAACCAAGCCTTATGAGGAACGGTTGAAGGAACTGGGTAGGTTTAGCAGCTCCTTTATGATTTCCCCTGCTGTTTTCTGAACCTTTTCCAGCTCTGCGATATTTTACCAGAACTGTACACGGTATTCCAGAAGTTCGGGCATTTGCCTTCAGCATGCAAGCCCTGAAATGTGTGGGTCCCCATCCTGTCCGTCTCTGAACTTTCTTGTGTTGAGCAGGGGAGGTCTTACGTGGGGGGGAGGGTCTTCTACCCGTGTTCACTTCAATGCAAGCAGAGCCCTCCAACTGATCGGTAACCCTGACAAACACCCTTAGTTACAGGAGGCGTTCTGTGGCTCTGTATATGTATTTTCATTAATATTATTTATTAAGTTTCACTTGAGGATCACAGGGCAGTTTGCAATCTAATAGACTGCTATACCTTTAAAGCACATTGGTTTTCTAAGATATCATTTTCAACAATTATTAAACAAACTTTTATATCTTATACAATTTTTTTTACTTCCATCAACCACATCTGAAAATTTTCCAGTCTTTTCCACTTGATTTACATTTCTTACTTTCATTATTACATAAATATCGTAACCAATATCTCTCTTCTTTCTCTTCTTTGCAATGTTTCATATATTCCTCCTTACAAAACTTATTGTAGTCCTACTAGCGTAGTTTGTTGATTACAGTTGCTCTTCAAATAATTCGTAAATTTCCTATAACCTTCTGTGAATCTCTGGTCCCGCAGGTTTCGAATCCTTCCTGTCATTTTATCCAATTCTGCGTAGTCCATTAATTTCGTCTGCCATTCTTCTTTCGTCGGAATTTCTTCTTGCTTCCATTTCTGGGCCACCTTTAAAGCGCATTCTTTCCCTCAAAGAATTCTGGGTACTGCCGTTTCTCTTTTTTAAAAAAATAAATTTTATTAAGGGTGCTCCAAAGCTCCGTCAAGTGCTTAGGGGCCCTGTGGGAAGTTTTAAGATGGCGGGTGACTTCTCAGCCACTGGCATCCAGGTGAGCTGTTGGGCAGGTGAGTTGAACAGGTATTGGGGTCCCAGCGCATGGGGGTGCCTTAAGAGTCTGCCCTGCCCTGGGTGCATGTTTCAGGTTTAGGTGAATCTTAGCTGTTTGGAGACACAAACATGTGGCTCATCTCTGGATGATGATCATCATCATTTTTAATTTGTATACCGCCTTTCTATCTTACAATACTCAAGGCGGTTTACAAGCTGAAGAAACAAAAAATGTACTGTATTTTCCGCTCTATAAGATGCACCAGACCACAAGACGCACCTAGTTTTTGGAGGAGGAAAACAAGAAAAAAAAATCTGAATCCCAGAAGCCAGAAAAGCAAGAGGGATCGCTGCGCAGTGAAAGTAGCAATCCCTCTTGCTGTTCTGGCTTCTGGGATAGCTGCGCAGCCTGCATTCGCTCCATAAGACGCACACACATTTCCCCTTACTTTTTAGGAGGGAAAAGGTGAGTCTCATAGAGCAAAAAATACGGTACATCTTATAACAATCCAATGCAATACAAAAATGTGACAATAAAACAGGCAACCTCCATCAAAAAAGTAACATTCAACAATCATTAGAATAGTATAAAATAATAATATCAACATACAAAAGTCAAACAGAAATCCTCTCAACAGTTACAATAATATCCAAACCATAATCAATAAAACAGCGGCAAGCCACAGTACATAAAACAATACAATACACATTGAGAAGCAGAGACCACGCAGTGTTTCCCAACCTTGGGCCTCCAGCTGTTTTTGAACTACAATTCCCATCATCCCTGACCACTGGTCTTGCTAGCTAGGGATGATGGGAGTTGTAGTCCAAAAACAGCTGGAGGCCCAAGGTTGGGAAACACTGGATTAGAGGGTGGGGCAAGGAAGGTGGAAGGAGGCCTTGCCTGATGGAGTCCCTCCCCTCATCCCCACATGATGCGCAGCTGAACATGTGAATGGATCTCCACGGGAAAGTTCTGTGTTCACAGTGGAATGTGGGAGTCCCATTCATAGAATTGCCTAGGAGAGCCACATTTGCCACATGCCAGTCGTGCGCCACCGAGCGACAGCCGTGCATGGGTGACCCCAGCCTATGCATGCAATTCCTGTGGCCATGGCACCGCGCCGTCCAATCCAGCTTTCCCCCAACCTGGTGCCCTCCAGGACTTCTGGACTACAACTCCCATAAGCCTTAGCAAGTGCAGGGATATTGGCAGCTGAGGCTGATGGGAATTGTAGTCCAAAGACCCTGGAGGGCATCGACTTGGCAAAGGTGGACGGGGTTGAATGTCGTGGCGGCAACAATATCTCCAGCTGCATCTTAGCTCCGCTTACTGTTTTCCACGCTTAAATCACCCCCCACTATTTAAATAATGGAAACTCACTTTGCTTGCCAAGGTTTTTGGGTTTTGCTGTTGCTTCTGTTGCTCCGAGAGCTAATTCTCTTCCTGCCCCCCCCCCCGCCCGCCCCTCTCAAAGGCCTCGAAACACCACACACAGACACTGTTTATACGGCAGGACGGAAAAGTTCACGTTTTATGCTGCCTCTGATTCATATTTTCCAGATACAACCGTTTCAGGTTGTTAGCCGTCACAATGCTCCAGTAGTTAACATGCAGTGATATATATTTTAAAGCCTTTTAAGGGATTCCTGCTTTTTTTGTGGAATCATAGAATTGGGAGGGTTTTCTAATTCGAGGGAGGAGGGAATTACAATATTTTCCCACCTCTGGCCAGCTTTCAGTAGGGTGATTAAAGGACAAAGTCTCTGTGAAGGAGCTGTTCTGAGGAAGGAAGGATAGAGGGAGAGAGATCTTCCATACACACATCTAAGGCTCTCCTGCCAGTCAATAGACCAGCTTTTCCCGGGCTGGTATCCTCCGGAGGTTTTCATAAAATTGTATAGTATTAAGGGATTCTTAAGGGTCATCTAGTCCAACCCCAGCAGTGCAGGAATCTCAGCTAAAGCATCCATGACAGATGGCCACCCAACCTCTGCTTAAAAACCTCCAAGCGCTCATCTCGCTTTACAAGCCAAGGGAGTCAGCGTTTGTCCGCAGACCATTTTTCCGGGTCATGTGGCCAGCAGGACTAAGCCGCTTCTGGCACAATGGAACACTGAAACCAGAGCAGTGCATGGAAACGCCGTTTACCTTCCCACCAGAGCGGTACCTATTTGGCACTTTTTGGCGTGCTTTTGAACTGCTAGGTTGGCAGGAGCAGGGACCGAGCAACGGGAGCTCACTCCGTCGCGGGGATTCGAACCGCTGACCTTCTGATCGGCAAGCCCTAGGCTCTGTGGTTTAGACCACAGCGCCACCTGCGTCCCTAGGAATTACCTAGAGGGGCATTAAGAAGCAAGGGGTGGCGGTGAGGGGAACTTGAGGTGTAAATGACTATCAGAAACGAAAAAGCTGGCGTCACTGAATCAAGTTCATCAGTTTTGTTGAATTTACTAAACTAAACAGTTGCACGGCAAGCCCGCAGTTTGCGCACATTTAACTTATATGCCTTCAGCTTTACACTTTGGCAGAAAAACGTAAAAGAATTAAATAGGGGGCGGAAAGTTTCTGTCTGGGGAAAAAGACTGGCCATCCCACCCGCCATTGAACCCAAAGTGTTTTGACTATACGGTATTTTGGCTTTAGGTGCAATCTCCGAGCGCAACCCCCATGTAAGATGTGGGCTTACTGTAACTGGATTTTGAATTAATGCGCAACTGTCTGTTACTGCTCTGAACTTTATTGCATTATTGCTTTCCTTAATGGGTCTGGATAATGCTTCCTATAGAGTAGGGGGCACCAGGGATGAGTTTATGGATAGGACTGCTAGGAACCATGTGGACCTCGGTTGTGGGCACCAAAACAAAATGTCTAGGCACCTCTCCCTGCCTCCCCCCCCCCCCCCGCCACAAGACCAGGGAGCCCTGCAGCAGCAGCAGCAACAACAACATTGCTGCTGGGTGAATTGGGATCTGCAGGGGAGTGCGGCAGCAGAAGACACGTCTTTTGCTATCACGCAGAACACCTGATTCACCCGGCAGCACAGCTGCAAAAACAAAAACAAAATGTCTGTGATGGCTTGGGATTCAGACTCGGATGCTGAACCTGAGGGATCCCAGCCTGCACAGGAGTCCCCGCCTCCAGAACCAGCTGAGCCGGGGCTGGGGCCTGAGCCTGAAGGGTCCTCACCTGTGCTGGGTCCTCAGGTGCAGGCACCAGCTGAGTCTGCTCTGGCTCCTGAGGTGATGGAGGACCCACTGCCTGCAGGTGCTCCACTCTCAGCCCCATCAGAGGAAGCTGAGGTTGCCTCTGGGTCCGGTAACCCTCCAGCCTCTCCTGAGCTGCAGAGGCTCAGGGCAGAGAGGCAGAGGGAACTAAGTTCCCGCAGGAGGAGTGCTCGCCTCCAGGCCAGGAGAGGCGAGTCACCTGAGGATCGGGGCCACCCTATGCCTCAGAGGAGATAAAGGCCAGCCAGCCCCAGTCCCAGGTTGCGGGAGCAACATTGTTGGTAGCCTGTTCCCGCCTGCACCCTGTCCTGCTCTCCTGCCAGAGTTCCTGACCTCACCCGACTCCCTGCCTTGGACCCCGCTTCAGCTTTGATGGACAGCCTCCATACCGCACCCCCGACCTCGGACTGGACTCGGACCTCGCCACACGGTTAACCCTCGGGACCAGCACAATGTCTTTTGCAGCTGCGCTGCCAGGCAAATCAGTTGTTTTGCGGGGCAGCAAAAGACGCACACCTTTTGCTGTCGCGGCGCCCGGCAGACCAGCTGACTGCAGCCAGGCAGGTGGAGATGTTAGGCATCAAGGAAGACAACTGGACAACTCTATCCAGCCGCAAAAGGCCGGTTGCCAGTTGCATTTTGGTGCCTGACTAATTCCGAACGCTGGGCAGCGGCCCCCAAAAGTTTGGGAACCATGTCCCTCCCTAGAGTACATGGGATGCAGCAGATGGACGAGACCGGCCTTTTGGTGTGATTGAGCAAGGCGATTCCCATTTTTCCTGACGATGGAGATCAGTCTCCACCAACCAACTCCATTGGTGTGTCACCAGGTTTGTGGCAGTGGCGAATCGCACCCATTAAATTTGTTGTTGTTTAGTTGTTTAGTCGTGTCTGACTCTTTGTGACCCCCTGGACCAGGCACTCCTGTCTTCCACTGCCTCCCGCAGTTTGGTCAAACTCATGCTGGTAGCTTCAAGAACACTGTCCCACCATCTCGTCCTCTGCCGTCCCCTTCTCTTTGTGCCCGCCATCTTTCCCAATATCAGGGTCTTTTCCAGGGAGTCTTCTCTTCTCATGAGGTGGCCAAAGTATTGGAGCCTCAGCTTCACGATCTGTCCTTCCAGTGAGCACTCAGGTCTGATTTCCTTCAGAATGGATGCGTTTGATCTTCTTGCAGTCCATGGGACTCTCCAGAGTCTCCTCCAGCACCATAATTCAAAAGCATCCATTCTTCGGCGACCAGCCTTCTTTATGGTCCAGCTCTCACTTCCATACATCACTACTGGGAAAACCATGGCTTTAACTATACGGACCTTGGATAATTCCACCTCCTAGTGCCCGGACTGGCTGTAGAAATAGCACTCCCCCCCCCCCCCAGGCTTTGTGGCCAAGGCTGCCAGAAAAGGCATCTTCGATTGCCGTGGGCTTTCTTCTCCAACGAGTTGTTTTGGATGGGGCCGGTTGAGACGTCTCTGTTTTGGTTTCAGCTGCCAGAGCAGAAAATGGTAACATCTGCACGCAGAGATGATAAAAGGAAGGAAGTCCTTTCTAATTCCCCACTCTGTGGTTCCATTGTGGGCTCCTTCCAAAAAACATCCATGGCACATCCTAGCTGTGTGTTCCTTTAAAATGACGGGCGCAGCTCAATTTTGTTCTTAAAAAAAAAAATTAAAAATGCAGTATGGTTTGAGATCCTTCCCCCCTCCCTTTTTTGCATCCCTTAGCACAGAGCACTGAAAATGTTCCTTTCTTAAAAGCATTTAATCAGACTTGGGCCCAGTTTATATGTTTGCTGTCGACATGCTTCTCTTGTAAATCGGCATCAAGGAAGGAGAGAGAGAGACTGGTGAGCCATTTAAGAGTCAACCCTCCTTCTTAATTCTATTTATTCATTTTTATTTCATAAAATTTGTCCACCACATGACTGCAAAAACAAAAACAGCCTCAAAGCGGTTTACGAAAAAAGATTTAAAAAACATTAAAACTCTCATCAACTCTCTAAGCATCTTGGTATACTTACTTAAGCAAGAATGGTTTTAGCAGGCGCCGGAAAGAGTAGAGCTATATCTGTATGCTGCCTTTCCTCTGAGGAGCTCAAGAGGGCATACATGGTTCTCCTCCCCTCTGTTTTTATCCTTACAACAACCCTGCGAGGTATAATTATTATTATTATTATTATTATTATTATTATTATTTATACCCCGCCCATCTGGCTGAGTTTCCCCAGCCACTCTGGGCGGCTTCCAATCAAGTGTTAAAAACAGTACAGCGTTAAATATTAAAAACTTCCCTGAACAGGGCTGCCTTCAGATGTGTTTTAAAGATAGGATAGCTGCTTATTTCCTTCACATCTGAAGGGAGGGTGTTCCACAGGGCAGGTGCCACCACCGAGAAGGCCCTCTGTCTGGTTCCCTGTAACCTCACTTCTTGCAATGAGGGAACCGCCAGAAGGCCCTCAGTGCTGGACCTCAGCGTCCGGGCAGAACGATGGGGGTGGAGATGCTCCTTCAGGTATACTGGGCCGAGGCTGCTTAGGGCTTTTAAGGTCAGCACCAACACTTTGAATCGTGCTCAGAAACGTACTGGGAGCCAATGCAGGTCTTTCAGGACCGGTGTTATGTGGTCCCGGCGGCCGCCCCCAGTCACCAGTCTAGCTGCCACATTCTGGATTAATTGCAGTTTCTGGGTCACCTTCAAAGGTAGCCCCACATAGAGCACATTGCAGTAGTCCAAGCGGGAGATAACTAGAGCATGCACCACTCTCGGTAAGACCGAGAGGCTCTGACTGGCCCAACGTCCCCCAGTGAGCTTCATGGCCGAGTGAGGATTTGAACCCTGGTCTCCTCCAGCTCCTAGTCCAGTACTCTAACCACTGAACCACCTTGCTGAGTTTTGTAATCCCATGTAAGCAAATGTTTGGGGTGACTGTATAAACCAGCCTTCCCCAATGTGGTGCCCTCCAGTTTTTTGAGCTACCTGTCAGCCCCAACCAGCAGAGGGGCTTGTACACCAGAAGAAGGCTGGTTTGCACAGTCCAGGCCCAAACAACCTTGTTTCCACCACCTGCATTTTATTATTCTTTATTGTATTGCATTAAAAGGGACGCGGGTGGCGCTGTGGGTAAAAGCCTCAGCACCTAGGGCTTGCCGATCAAAAGGTTGGCGGTTCGAATCCCCGCGGCGGGGTGTGCTCCCATTGTTCGGTCCCAGCGCCTGCCAACCTATCAGTTCGAAAGCACTCCCGGGTGCAAGTAGATAAATAGGGACCGCTTACTAGCGGGAAGGTAAACGCCGTTTCCGTGTGCGGCTCAGGCTCGCCAGAGCAGCGATGTCACGCTGGCCACGTGACCCGGAAGTGTCTCCGGACAGCGCTGGCCCCCGGCCTCTTGAGTGAGATGGGCGCACAACCCTAGAGTCTGTCAAGACTGGCCCGTACGGGCAGGGGTACCTTTACCTTTATTGTATTGCATTATATTTTAGTATTTGTCCTACGGGGCCGTCTCTCCTGGTCTGCCCCGCAGAGGACCTTAAGGTCCATGAATAACTATAGTTTAGAGGTCCTGGGCCCTAAGGAAGTCAGACCATCCTTCACCAGGGCCAGGGCCTTCTCAGTGATGGCTCCGACCTGGTGGTATAGAAACCACCAGGGCCCTTCAGGATTTAACCTCCTTCCGTCAGGCCTGTAAGACAGAGCTATTCCACCTGGCCTTTAATTTGAATTCCGCCTGATCTTTTATTTCCCTTCCCTCCCCCTCCCACTCGTCCTTTTATGAAGATTCCCCGCTCTGGGATCCCATAGCTAATTCTCCCTTGGCCTCCTCGCTGGCCCAAGTAGGACCAATTCAGCCAGCTAGCCCTGGGGATAATCTAATTGATTTTTGATTTTTGTTGTTATTCAAGTTTTTATACTGTATTTTATAATTAAGTGTTTTAAAGTGTTTTAAATTTGTTGTTAGCTGCCCTGAGCCCGGTTTTTGAACCAGGAAGGGCAGGGTATGAATAAAAATTTATTATTAATGTCTGATGGGGAGGATAATATGCCCTACACTTTCATAGAATCGTAGAGTTAGAAGGAACCCCAAGGGTCATCTAGTCCAACCCCCTGCAAAGCAGGAATCTCAGCTGAAGCATCCATGACAGATGGCCATCCAAACTCTGCTTAAAAACCTCCAAGGAAGGAGAGTCCACCACTTCCCTAGGGAGACCGTTCCACTGTTGAACAGCTCCTACTGTCGGAAAGTTTTCCCGAGTTCTTTCTTGTAATTTGAAGCCGTTTGTTCAAGTCCTACCCTCCAGAAAACAAGTTTTCTCCCTCTTCCATGTGGCAGCCCTTGAGATATTTGAAGATGGTCTTCATATCTCTTCTCAGTCTCCTCTTTCCCAGGCTAAGCATCCCCAGCTCCTTCAACCGTTCCTCATCAGGCGTGGTCTCCAGACCCTTGATCATCTTGGTCTCCCTCCTCTGCACACCTTCCTGCCCAGCTGCACCTCTTCTTGCTTTCCTTTTCTCTTCTTCTTCTTCTTCTTCCTCCTCCTCCTCTTCTTCCTCTTCCTCTTCCTCTTCTTCCTCCTCCTCTTCCTCTTCTTCTTCCTCTTCCTCCTCCTCCTCCTCCTCCTCCTCCTCTTCTTCTTCTTCTTCTTCTTCTTCTTCTTCTTCTTCTTCTTCTTCTTCTTCTTCTTCCTTTTCTCCTTCTTCTTCCTCCTCTTCTTCCTCCTCTTCTTCCTCTTCCTCTTCTTCTTCCTCTTCTTCCTCCTCCTCCTCTTCCTCTTCTTCTTCCTCCTCCTCTTCTTCCTCTTCTTCCTCCTCCTCCTCTTCTTCTTCTTCCTCTTCTTCCTCTTCTTCTTCTTCCTCCTCCTCCTCCTCCTCTTCTTCTTCTTCCTCTTCTTCATCATCTTCTTGCCGTGTGGCTTTTCAAGGCACGAAGATGTTGAGATCCTTCTTCCTCCGCTCCCTCCTCCTCCATCCCTTGTTTCCACTGTCGTGCTTTTCTAAATGGGGATCAGTGATCTCGGGGCAAAAGAATGCAGCTAACTGCTGTCATTTGGGATCCTCTGAAGCTCTGCGCTACGGAAACGCCACATTCTTCGAGCTCACTTGTGGTGTGCCAGCACATTCCACTCCTGTGAGGTGGAAGGGAATAAGTGGCCGATGGGATCTGGACACGCTGGGGCGGAGGGAGGGAATGTGATTCTTCCTCTCTTTTTTAAGTTAAAAAGAAAAAGAAAACCCTCTAAATTCTCTTCTTTCTCTGCAAGAGAGTTTCAGAACCATTTTTAGCTCCTTACGAAGGCGGAGATTCTCCTGTTTTAATTTTTAGAGGAGAACGTTATCTTGCTGACCTCTTTCTCTCCCCTCCCTCTTCAAAACCTTGCTCCCGGGACACTCTTTATTTTTAGACTTTATAAGGAAGAAAAAGAGCAGCAGCAAGCTCTCTTCTCTTCTCCTGGTGGGGTTTAGCTTCTCAACTCACCCCCCCCCCCCCCGGAATCGATTCCCTGTCCACTGCTCTCCTTAGAACCCTAGAATTTTAGCGCTGGGAGGGGATCCTAAAGCTCATTGGGTTGATAACTCCTTGCAATGCAGGAATCACAGTTTAAAGGATCCCTGGCAGCCATCTAACCCAGGGGTAGGCAAACTAAGGCCCGGGGGCCGGATCCGGCCCAATCGCCTTCTCAATCCGGCCCGCGGACAGTCCGGGAATAAGCGTGTTTTTACATGAGTAGAATGTGTCCTTTTATTTAAAGTGCATCTCTGGGTTATTTGTGGGGCTTGCCTGGTGTTTTTACATTTCAGCATTTCGCCATTTAAAAAAAATATTTTAACTGCTCTTTATTCCAGATTTAGAAATTCATTATAAAGTGGGTCGGTTAAGGGTGATTGTCCCATGGGTGCCCTAGTCTTAATTCCATACCATGTTTTGTGTGTTTTTTAACAGCTAATACTGAATGAAGAATCTCAGGTTTAGATTCCCAATTATTTTCTTTAAACCATAGCTAAGTATTTAAGTTTTCTCTTTACTATTAATTATTATGCACCCATTACTGGATCTGATTCTTTTGCCATGGCTAATTCGGTTGTACAGTAAACAGTTTGGATAGCCAGGGATTCTTTAGTTGAGATTCCTGCATTCCTGGGGGTGAGACTAGATGACTCTTAGGGTCCCTTCCAACTCTACAATTCATTGATTCTGTAATACCCTTTTCTACTTGGAACTCACATCCCCACTGCCTGTTTTTGTTTTTCGTTATTTGCAGAGTTTTAGGAACTACCCTAGGTGTTTTTTAACCTTCATTATGACCTCTATATAAACCACAGAGCCCAGGGCTTGCTGATCAGAAGGTCGGCGGTTCGAATCCCCGTGATGGTGTGAGCTCCCATTGTTCAGTTCCAGCTCCTGTCCACCTAGCAGTTCAAAAGCACGTCAAAGTGCAAGTAGATAAATAGGTCCCGCTCCGGCGGGAAGGTAAACGGCATTTCCATGCGCTGCTCTGGTTCGCCAGAAGCGGCTTAGTCATGCTGGCCACATGACCCGGAAGCTGTACGCCGGCTCCCTCGGCCAATAAAGCGAGATGAGCGCCACAACCCCAGAGTCGGCCACGACTGGACTTAATTGTCAGGGGTCCTTTACCTTTACCTATGACCTCTATATTACTTGTAACCCATATTCCTAAGTAACTTTATTCTTTGTTCATTTCTCCACACTATTTTTGTTAATCTGCATAATATCTTTTTTCATTTTGTCCGTGTCGTTAACACCAAGCCGTTCTGATTGACCGTAATTTGTTTTTGTCGCTCGATAATTCGCCGTAACCAGATAACAATCCTATAACTAATTTATAAGATTTCTCAGGATGCGATACAGACAGTACTGCATCATCTGCCTATAAAGCATTATCTTAGTCCCTAAGGAACCGCACTGAACCCCATGAACGCTTGAATTTTCTCTTCCTCACTTGTTTAGATTTTTAACCTGCACACTGCACCAATAACTTTTGGTTGTAAAGTGACTTATAAATCTGCAAATAACCCCCCCCCCAAGCTCAAACAAATGTTATTATCACCTGCATGCCAGCAAATGTAGCCCTACTAGGAACTCTCAAATCTTCAGTTCATACCTCATGCATAGCTGTCAACCGTCCCTTATTTGGTGGGAAACTCCCTTATCCCAGCGCCGTGTCCCGCTGCAGTCCCGGATTGATGATGTCCCTTAAATTTCCCGGGTTTCAAAGGAAGCAGCTCCTCTCCCTCCCTCCCTGCCAGCCAGGGAGGAGTGAGGCTCCAACTGTGTTGCTTGGCTGCCCAGCTCGCCCCCCTCTGGCCTCCTCTCACCAGCCTCGGCCCCCGGGAGCCCCTCCCTGCCAGGACTGGCGGGAGCCTCGGGCCCTTCCACCGCCATCCTCCTCGTGGCCACCGAACTGAGCTTCTCTGCCTGGGGCTTCCCCTCTGCTCGCCGCTGCTGCTCCCACTAGGCCGTACTGCGGCTGTGCTGCTGAAGGACCCAGATGAGATGGGCAGCCTGGCGTGGCCTATGAATTGCTGAGGAGCCTTGAGAGGAGAGCGAGGGCAACCATAGAGAAAGCAGTTCAGAGGGAGGAGGCGGAGGCGCGGGCAGGTGTTCCAAGGGCTACAAGGGAAGGACCGCAAGCGCTTCTCCCATAGATTTGTAGTGGTAGACCAGCATAGATGGTCTGATCCGCGGGTTTACTTCGGGCACTATTTCCCCCCCCCCTTTCTCCCGCCCCGCCTGATGGAACTGAGAGCTGCAGCTGGAGCACGAGAGAAAAGATACAGAACTGCAGCAGCGTCTTCGTAGCTTGGACTTCGTTTTGCACGAAAAGTGGTTGCTGCTTGTAGTTGTTTAATTGCAGTGTTTCATCGGCTGGTGTCTTGAGCAGCAACCTCTGGAAACGAAGGGCCCCAAACCGGCGCTGCTCTCCCAAATTATCTGGTCCCTTTTAACTTCGTATTTCAGCTGGTTGATTAAAATCCCTTATTTTGGCTGCTGATCCCTGATTTTCGAGGCTGCTGGTCCCTTATTTTCAAATCTGTAAGTTGACAGCTATGATCTCGTGCA
Organism: Podarcis muralis; assembly: GCF_964188315.1. Lineage (NCBI taxonomy): Eukaryota > Metazoa > Chordata > Lepidosauria > Squamata > Lacertidae > Podarcis > Podarcis muralis. The sequence goes on from NC_135655.1 coordinate 5,936,381, forward strand.
AAGACCCCAAATGCCCTATGCAAATGCCCAGTGGCTCATTTCTGTTTCCTGGTTCCAGCTCATTTAGTCTTAGGTGGCAGGTATCTAATATCAAGACTGTAGAAGGCTTCCTTTAACAGGACTTTTGGATGGCACTTGCCAAGTTATTTATATTATTTATTTCTGTTAGCTTAATAATTATTATTATTATTATTATTATTTATACTCCGCCCATCTTGCTGAGTTTCCCCAGCCACTCTGGGCGGCTCCCAATCAAGTATTAAAAAGAATACAGCGTTAAATATTAAAAACTTCCCTAAACAGGGCTGCCTTCAAATGTCTTTTAAAGATAGGATAGCTGCTTATTTCCTTCACATCTGAAGGGAGGGTGTTCCACAGGGCGGGTGCCACTACCGAGAAGGTCCTCTGTCTGGTTCCCTGTAACCTCACTTCTCGCAATGAGGGAACCGCCAGAAGGCCCTTGGAGCTGGATCTCAGTGTCCGGGCTGAACGATGGGGGTGGAGATGCTCCTTCAGGTATACTGGGCCGAGGCTGCTTAGGGCTTTCAAGGTCAGCACCAACACTTTGAATTGTGCCCGGAAACATACTGGGAGCCAATGCAGATCTCTCAGGACCGGTGTTATGTGGTCCCGGCGGCCGCTCCCAGTCACCAGTCTAGCTGCCGCATTCTAGATTAATTGCAGTTTCCGGGTCACCTTCAAAGGTAGCCCCACGTAGAGCGCGTTGCAGTAGTCGAAGCTTTCAGTAAACATGGAAGACTTTGGGCTTACCACCATCAGAGACTTGTGTTCGACAGGAAGCAGGTTCCCAGCTACCTGCCTGAACACCTGGAGAGCCAACTGCCAGTCAGAGTAGACAGTACTGAACTACATGGATCATTGGTCTGACCCTGTATTAGGCAGCTTCACTTGTTAGATACGTGACAGATAGGAACCTGTGTGCATTTTCTCCAAGGAATCGTTTACCTTTAAGCCTTGTAAAGTTCTGCATTCTTGGAGCCAGCCTTCCACAACCTGATGCTCTATAGATGTTGTGGACCACAATTCCCATCAGCTCCTGCTAGGACAGCTTTGTCGGCTGCTACTGATAGGAGTTGTAGTCCAACAGGAGAGCACCAGGTTGACAACTGATTCACATGCCTCCAGCAAAAATTAAAGCAAAATACGGTGGCTTCCTCCTTCAGGTTTCCCAAAAACAAAGGTTTTGAGTTGTCTTCTGCGAAGGCTTCACCCCCAGCCAAACTGACAATTTCCCCGTCTCTCGTAGAAGCTGGCTTGCAAATATTCTAACAGCTGTGCTTCCCAGTGTGGGACGTTTGGGAATGTTCTGTGCCATCCTCCCAGTTTGGGCTGTTGCTTTTTCCAGGGGCTCGACTGCCACAAGTAGTGCAGTTGTTGTAAGCTTTCTTTCTGAGAATCGCAAGCGCTAGTGAAATATTAAATGGCAGAAACAGAGCAGCCCTGTTACAAAGGAGTCGGTGTGCCCCGGTTTATTCCTGGCTCTTGGTGAGACCGCAAGAGTATTTTTAGAAACGCAGTCATATGTTTGCTATATCTGGCGTGTCTGTACTTTTTCTCCCCATCTACTCCAGAGGGTTGTGGCCTCCTTTACTAGATAGCCGTTCTTACGGATCGTTTTGCTAATGTATTTAAAACGTCAGTTCTTGGAGGCCGCCCCATAAAGGGATATGACATCCCTGTTTTCTTCAATGAGCCCATTAAAAAAGATGAACCGTCCAACTGCTAAAAACAGCAACGGCCGCATCGCTTTCGGTTAATATTTAACACAGTGCTGCCACGATTATGATTTGAATTTCTATCCCATCCTTCTTCCCAAACGTTCCCAGGGAACCAAAGGCTGAAACACCAGGGCAATGCCATTAAAAATAAACTTTTAAGAAAGCAAGTGCAATGATCTGAAAACATTTTAAATCGTTAAGAACATTAAAAACCTGTTATATAACCTCGCTGCTAATAATTTCAAGGTTGCCTGGACCAGTATCTTTCAGCCATCAATGGCTGCTTTTAAATTCCTTCTGAAAAGTAAAATTGAGAAAGAAAGGTGAATCTCATTATTGGGAGGGCCGTCCACAAACACAGAACCACCCAGAGGCCAAAATTGTATGTTCATTAGGTGCAAAGTCCTCATCCTTTGACCAAAGGTACCATCTATTGAAATTTCCTTCTGGTCGCAATGTACTGAAATGTCTTGTAAAGATGTTGTTTTCCTTCCTGTTGTTCGTAAACTATTCTGCAACCGCTACAGGTTGCAGAATCCATTTGGAGTCCCCAAGCCTAGGATATTCTATTGATGCCTTGACTTTCAGACGTTGGGTTGTATCCTGCGCTGCTCTTCAGCTCTTGTAAAAGTCTTCTGCGTGCTCAGTGAAACTTCCCCCTCCTCTTTCCTGGAGCCCCCTTCACATTCTTGATCAAGAGGGGCTGGGGGGGCACTCCAGATTTGCGGGGAGGAAGCCTTGTTGCATGAGTGGAACTGTGCTCGTACATTGCTGGACAGAGTCCTTTAATATTTGTCAGAACCCTGGGCGCAGAAGGTGGCACTGAATTACGGCATCGCAAATTGTTGAGCAGGGTCTTGGAGGCATCTAGTTGATCCTGGTGTGGATTTGCAAAGCATGCCTTCCTCTTGGCACGTTTCTCCCTTGCGTCCTGAGTTCGAGTGTCTTCAAAGCCCACGACACCTTTGGTCAAGGCTGTTCTCCAACTGGAGCACTCGCAGGACAGTGTTTCCCAGTTGTCAGTGTTTAGACTACATTTTTTTAGATTTGCCTTGAGAGAGTCTTTAAACCTCTTTTGTTGACCCAGTACCGGCATTACGCTTTCCATTTTTAAGTTCGGAATAGGGTACAGTGGTACTTCAGTTTAAGTACTTAATTCGTTCTGGAGGTCCGTTCTTAACCTGAAACTGTTCTTACCTTGAAGCACCACTTTAGCTAATGGGGCCTCCAGCTGCTGCCATGCCACTGGAGCATGATTTCTGTTCTCATCCTGAAGCAAAGTTCTTAACCTGAAGCACTATTTCTGGGTTAGCGGAGTCTGTAACCTGAAGCGTATGTAACCTGAAGCGTATGTAACCTGAGGTACCACTGTACAGTCATACCTTGGGATAAATATGCTTCAAGTTGAGCGCTTTCAGGTTGCGGTCCGCGGCAACCCAGAAGTAACGGAGCGTGTTGCTTCCAGGTTTCGCCGCTCGCGCATACACAGATGGTCAAAATGACGTCACGCGCATGCACAGAAGCGGCGAAACTCGACACGCGCAGACGCGCTGTCGCGTCTTACATTCTGTTCGGGATGTGAACCGGGCTCCGGAACAGATCTCGTTTGCATCCTGAGGTACCACTGTATTTTAAAGGGCGGGGGGATCTCAAAGAAGTTTAAAATGCTTGAAAACATCAAATAAAACAGACCAGAAGAAAAGAGATTCAAGCTTCAAGGAAAATATCTCAGATCCTTTTCTAAGTGACATTTTGCTTTCCCTGTATTTATTCGCCTACTTAATTTATAGGGCTGCTCCATAGCAGAAGCCCTCTTAAGAAGCCAGTGGGGTGTAGTGGTTAGAGGACCGGATTAGTGACTGGGAGATCAGGGTTTGAATCCCTACTCTGTCATGAAGTTCTTGGGTGACCTTGGAGTCAGTCACAACCTCTTAGCCTACCTCACAGGTTTGTTGTAGGGATTAACTGAGGAGGCAGGTGAACCACGTACTCCTTGAAGGAAAAGGTGGGAGATAATAAATAGGCCCTTCTGCTTAAGAAAGCTGGAGGGGCCAGCCGTGCGGAGATGTCCGTAGCCAACCTGGCCTCCGGAGATCTCCAAGTGGTCGCAATTGGACCCGTACCAAACACAAAATGTGCCTGGCAAATTTCTGGCACTTGGTGTGAGTGTGTTCCTACTGTTGTTGTTGTTTAGTCGTGTCCGACTCTTCGTGACCCCCTGGACCAGAGCACACCAGGCACTCCTGTCTTCCATTGCCTCCTGCAGTTTGGTCAAACTCATGCTGGTAGCTTCGAGAACACTGTCCAGCCATCTCGTCCTCTGTCGTCCCCTTCTCCTTGTGCCCTCCATCTTTCCCAACATCAAGGTCTTTTCCAGGGAGTCTTCTCTTCTCATGAGGTGGCCAAAGTATTGGAGCCTCAGCCTCACGATCTTTCCTTCCAGTGAGCACTCAGGGCTGATTTCCTTCATAATGGAGAGCTTTGACCTTCTTGCAGTCCATGGGACTCTCCAGAGTCTCCTCCAGCACCATAATTCAAAGGCATCAATTCTTCGGCGATCAGCCTTCTTGATGGTCCAGCTCTCACTTCCATACATCACTACTGGGAAAACCATAGCTTTAACTATACGGACCTTTGTTGGCAAGGTGATGTATCTGCTTTTTAAGATGCTGTCTAGGTTTGTCATTGCTTTTCTCCCAAGAAGCAGGCGTCTTTTAATTTCGTGACTGCTGTCACCATCTGCAGTTATCATGGAGCCCAAGAAAGTAAAATTTCTCACTGCCTGCATTTCTTCCCCTTCTATTTGCCAGGAGGTGATGGGCCCAGTGGCCATGATCTTTGTTTTTTTGTTATTGAGCTTCAGACCATATTTTGCGCTCTCCTCTTTCACCCTCATTAAAAGGTTCTTTAATTCCTCCTCACTTTCTGCCATCAAGGTTGTGTCATCTGCATATCTGAGGTTGTTGATATTTCTTCCGGCAATCTTAATTCCGGCTAGGGATAGTACAAAAGGTCAAATTCGCATTCACTTCTTTGTCCACTTTGCCTCTGGCCATGCCTGTCAGGGCCATGTGGCCCCTGGAACGTTGCCCGGAAGAGAATCTGGCCCTTGCCGTTTCCGCTCGTATTGCATCTTGCCTTGCTTTCTGTCTTGTGTCGTCTCCCACCGTCCTGCCGTTTTTCCGTGGGTGAAAAACAAAGCAAAAAAAGCTTAACAGAACAAGATTAACTGTTGAGAGAGAGAGAGGGGGGAGTTTTCCTCTTCTTAAGTGGTAAAACACACACACACACACACACACACACACACACACACCTCGCAAGAGAGAGGCTGGTAACAATTTAAAAACCCAGAGGCTGCTGCATTCCCTTCAGAGAACAGAGTCTTTGCAGAAAAGCAGCCGGCTCTTGCAACGCAGAACATGTCAATAAGTGCAGCCATAAAACAGATTGTAGCTGCACACCCACTGATGGAAAATCGTTCATTAATCACCTGAGAATAACTCATATTCCAAAAACAGCTGCCTTACGCAGGAGTCTCTAGGTGCCCTCGTCAGATAGATGGCTCTGTAACGTTTGCTCGGGAATAAGGCGCAGAATAAAATAAAAGTCTTGCTACATCTTCTTAAGAGCAGTGTTTCTAAATTATACTAAATTAGCCCCATGAACTGTGGTGTCCCGCTGATTAACTCCAAAATTTGTCCAGCTAGCTAGCCATTATTCCTTCAGAAACCGGGGTTTTCCAGATGTCTATTGCTCTATTGCACAAGCAAATAACCATTCCCCTGAATAAGTGTTTCCTAAACTTGGGTCTCCAGCTGTTTTGGGACTACAACTCCCATCACCCCTAGCTACCAGGACCAGTGGTCAGGGATGATGGGTATTGTAGTCCCAAAACAGCTGGAGACCCCGGTTTGGGAAACCCTGGTTTAGAGAATGTGGCCTCCTTGCACTGCTTCTAGGTTTCGTGAAGGCATCTGATTGGCTGCTACAGGATGATGGACAGCTTTGGTCTGGTCCAACCAGGCTCCCTCATGTGACTGCAGGATTGTTGTGAATAATGATTTTTTTTTTCAAATAATATTTATTATTATTTTCATTTTCATATTATTATAATATTTATTATTATTTTCAGTAAATAAACATAGTAAAAAGAGAAAATATTAACAATAATAAAGACAAACAAAAAATAGGAGAAAAAGAGAAAAAAGATACATACAACGTATTACCACTTAATTAATTAAAATTAAGTACCATCCATCTTCATAAACATAGTATTTGACTTCCTCAAATCTCTTCCATCCGAATTTCTTAGTAATTATATGTAGCAGTTTCCAATATCAAAGTTTCAAAAAACCATATCACAGTCCTGATCATATTACATAACTTTCCTTATCGTACATTTTCTTATTTAGAAATTTAATTCCATTTTAATCCTAGGCCTAATTGTTTCTTTCAAGTGGTTACATATCTTTAATATTACAATATTTATTCAAATAGTCTTTAAATTTCTTCCAGTCTTCTTGGTCTTCCTCTTCTTTCTGGTCGCGGATTCTCCCGGATTGTTGTGACTAATGGGGCAAACCTCCCCCCTCCCCCCGTAAACTGCCCCTGATCTCCTTGGAGGAAACGGGGTGGATACCCTGTAGGAAAAAAGCAAATATACAGCCAACCATCCCTTTGCACCTCCTTTGAACTTGCCTATCCCACCCTCAACTTAAATGCAAAGTATTTAAGTTAACTCACAGGGGCAACTGTATTAGCCTGGGAATTGCAAAGGAGTCCTGGACCTTCCATGATGTGATTGGCAGCTTAGAGCTTCTGTATGCATCATGCGGCTATTTTTATATTCAACTCCTAACGCCTCGGGTTCAAAGAGTCACTGCCGGGTTTAGCCCGTCTGCTGCGCCGTTTTAGACGTCGTGCCAGGTGGCTCTGCCGTGAAACGAAAAGCGACCTGCGGAGGGTGTGCAGAGTCTCTCTCCTGAAATGGCAAATGGTGTGAAAAGGAAGGCTGTTAAAGCTGCCAGAAGCAGGGGCTGCAGGTTCGAAAGCCAACTCAGACGGGGAGCTAAGATTTCACCTCCGATATGTACAGTGGTACCTCGCAAGACGAATGCCTCGCAAGACAAAAAACTCGCTAGACGAAAGGGTTTTTTGAGCTGCTTCACAAGATAATTTTCCCTATGGGCTTGCTTCGCAAGACGGAAACGTCTTGCAAGTTTGTTTCCTTTTTCTTAACACCGTTAATACAGTTGCGACTTGACTTCGAGGAGCAACTCATAGAACACGGTGTGGTAGCCTTTTTTGAGGTTTTTAAAGACTTTGGTGATTTTTGAAGCTTTTCCAAAACTTTCCCGACACCGTGCTTCGCAAGACGAAAAAAATTGCAAGACGACAAAACTCGCGGAACGAATTAATTTCGTCTTGCGAGGCACCACTGTACACTGTCCGTCAACCTGCCATGTGTCCACAGAGGCAGAGATGCACACCTAGCGGTGCTTAAGTGATATATTCGCATATGGTATCAGATGCATTAGCAGTAGGTGGGTGGGGCACTCTTAGTACCGTATTTTTCGCTCTATAGGACGCACCCAACCATAGGACGCACCTTGTTTTAGAGGGGGAGAAGAAGAAGAAAAATTTCTCCCCCTCTCTGCCCAGCATCCCTTCAGCGAAGCGGCAGGAGGCGCTGTGCAGAGAGGGGGAGAATTCCCCCCCCCCCGTTCTCCCCCTCTAAAACAAGGTGCCGTTCAACAAGGTTCAGTCACCTTGGAAACCTGGAGAGCGAGAGGGGTCAGGTTTCAGTGAAGACAACCCGAAGCCTCCCGCAGCGCTCCGGAGGCTTCGGGTTCCTTTCGACCTGCTCTTTGGCACCAGAATTCAAAAGCATCAATTCTTCGGCGATCAGCCTTCTTTATGGTCCAGCTCTCACTTCCATACATCACTACTGGGAAAACCATAGCTTGAACTATACGGAACTATAGCTGCATTAGAGGCTCGTAACCTACACTTGCCTTTGGATTGGTGACTTCGCCAAGTTGCAGCTTTGGCTTCACTCTGCTCTTTAAAACACTGCCGCCGTTAGACCTCTGTTGTTTCTTGGAACTTGGCCTGCAATTCAGAGGGACCCTTGCCATCACTTGGGCATGTGAGTGTTGCCCCTTCCCCTGCAGGTCCGGTGGTCTGAACACCCACTTTTTTAAATAAAAAAAGGCACCGGATATAAACATTTACATTCTCTGTTCATGCTTTGCCTTCTTAAAAAAGGAGTGAGAACACAATTTTAAGACTTGCACATCTGCTCGAAGGATTGGAGAGGGAGGAGTCTCTGGACGGCGTTCCAGGCACTAGCCAATTGGTCTCATCCACAGATGGCTTTTCCTTCAGAGTTGCAGACCTGTTTTTGTCAGAGCTCATTTTAGAGGTGAAAAAGTACATTGGGATCAAGTGTCAGGAGGGACGCTCCACTCACACCCCGTCCGTCTCCACCCTACGGGGAGAACATTTATTCTGGCTTTTGAAAGCATCTCTTTCTGCTGGTGTGAATCAGCTACAGTCATGAGAAAGAGAACATTCGCATCCAATGCCAGCTGAAGATTGGGGCTATTGTCCCAAGCAGAGCCTTGAGACATTGTCAGGGCCGGATTTAGGTTTGATGAGGCCCTGAGCTCCTGAAGGTCTTGGGGCCCTTTATATGTCCAGCTGTCCTTTGTCAACAACAAATTGTCGCTGTTTTTTGTGTTGAATATATGCTATATGGTCATTTATGGACCTAATAGGTATCTAAAGCCATTTGCCCATGTTGCCATGCAACCAGTCCATGCAGAATGTAAGGTAAAGGTAAAGGGACCCCTGACCATTAGGTCCAGTCATGGCTGACTCTGGGGTTGCGATGCTCATCTCGCTTTATTGGCCGAGGGAGCCGGCGTACAGCTTCCGGGTCATGTGGTCAGCAGGACTAAGCCGCTTCTGGCGAACCAGAGCAACTCACGGAAACGGCGTTTACCTTCCCGCTGGAGCGGTACCTATTTATCTACTTGCACTTTTGACGTGCTTTCGAACTGCTAGGTTGGCAGGAGCAGGGACCGAGCAACAGGAGCTCACCCCGTCGTGGGGATTCGAACCGCCGACCTTCTGATCAGCAAGTCCTAGGCTCTGTGGTTTAACCCACAGCGCCACCCGCGTCCCTGTGCAGAATGCAGGCACCCTATATATAGAAAGGAGCAAACCAGTGATATTTTAGGGAGCAGGCTAGCAGGCCTTACATCATAGGCGCCTACACAACACAAAACACTTGCTGTATGTAGGTTTTATTTTATTTGCTTTTTATCTTATATTTTGGAAATGTACATCCGGGTTTTTTCCTTTAAATTTTTTTGGTGCCCCCGATAGAATGGGGGCCTAATCTATAGCTTGTTTAGCTTATACGTAAATATTGTTAACCACTATGCCACCAAGGGCTCTCCACCAGAGTTGCCAGGTCATGGCCCAAATCTTAGACCTTGGGGCAGCCCCTAGTGATGTTACAGGGCTGGGCCTTGGAGACGGAGGTTAATTGGGAAAGGGGAGGATGCAGGGCAGGGAACACACACTCCAGCACAATAGAGTGGGGCCCTAATCTATAGCCTGTTTAGCTTATACGTAAATCCGGCACTGGACATTTTCATGATATTTGCCTACAGTAATTAAGATGCAAGTGTTGCAATGGCCTATTGAATTGTTTGTGCTCTACTCTTAATAAACAGGGCTTTTGGTGGGCAAAAATTGCCCCTCTCTCCCCCCCCCTCTTTCTCTCGCTCTCTTGACTGCAGGGAAAGAATAAGCCCAGTCATTCAGTTCTCTTCCTCTGGAAATGCAAATCTTGTTTGCAGCAGAACCAGGGGGGCAGCAGGGAAGACACGGGGAGTTAATGCACTTGCTGTTCTAGCATGTGCTACTGATTCGTTGCAACGCATTTGCACTTCCCATGGCACATGGCAGCCAAAGATTGACCCGGCATCTCCCACCCCCTTGCGATCACACTAGGAATCCATTCTCTGTTCGGCAACCCCCTTCTGGCAGTCGATCACCTAGAAACCACCACAGCAGATTCCACTACCTCATTATTATTATTTGCCGCTGTAAAATGCTTTTGCGCTTCTTAGAGGGAAACCCTGAAATACTATTGTTCATATAAGCTGTGCTGCATTCTTCTTCTTCTTCTTCTTCTTCTTCTTCTTCTTCTTCTTCTTCTTCTTCTGTCGTTTAGTCGTGTCCGACTCTTCGTGACCCCCTGGACCAGAGCACGCCAGGCACTCCTGTCTTCCACTGCCTCCCGCAGTTTGGTCAAACTGGTAGCTTCGAGAACACTGTCCAACCATCTTGTCCTCTGTCGTCCCCTTCTCCTTGTGCCCTCCATCTTTCCCAACATCAGGGTCTTTTCCAGGGAGTCTTCTCTTCTCACGAGGTGGCCAAAGTCTTGGAGCCTCAGCTTCAGGATCTGTCCTTCCAGTGAGCACTCAGGGCTGATTTCCTTCAGAATGGATTGGTTTGATCTTCTTGCAGTCCATGGGACTCTCCAGAGTCTCCTCCAGCACCAGAATTCAAAAGCATCAATGGGATGCTTAGCTCTGCTCTAACCACAACCCCACACTGGCTCCCCATCTCGATATGGAAACAAGCAACCTGGAAACGCCAGCGTTGATCTCCGGCATGCCGCAAGCCTTCCATCCTTCTGCCGAGGAAGACTTCTGGCTCTTCAAAATGGGGCAGAGAGAGATGCAGCCCAGTGGAGAGGCAGAGAGGAAATTTGGATGTCCTAAGCCTTGCTTCCGTGTTCCCTTCCAAGAGTCTCTCTCTCTTTCGTTCCTTTCCTTTTAAAATTTCCAGTTGGCCATGGCGATCGCAGCCGGTGGCGTTCCGTTTGGCCGGCCGCCTTTCTGGCTCTTGTGCTGCGATGATTTCACCCTCTTCTCCCACCCCCCCATCCCTTCCTTAAATGTGGAAGTCATCCTCGCTTTGCGTCATATGGCAGGGAATCCAGCCTCATTTTTATTGGCCTGCATGAGTCATTGTTGCTTGTCCAGCTTCCCTGTCACTCGCTTGGAATTTGTGTTTGATCGTTTCCCCCTCTGCTCTGTTTGTTCTGGCTTTATTCTCTCCCCCCCCCCTTTTTTTTTTTTTTTTTTGTCGATGATGCTTCTTTGCTTTGCCCGTTTATCTCTTAGTGTGGTTTCCTGTCCTTCTCCTCTTCTGGTCCCGAGAAAAAAGTCGAGACCAAAGGCAAATCCAGGTTAGGGTTAGGGATGGGGAGAATCAAACTGTTTCCGGTCTGAGCCAGTTCCTTATGTATTCATTCATAAATCTGTTCCAGCGTTCGCCAGCCTGGTGCCATGGCTGTAGGGGAATTGTAGTTCAAAACATCTGGAGGGTGCCAGCTGTGGCTGTAGGGGAATTGTAGTTCAAAACATCTGCAGGGAGCCAGCCGTGGCTGTAGGGGAGTTGTAGTTCAAAACATCTGCAGGGAGCCAGCCGTGGCTGTATAAGAGTTATAGTTCAAAACATCTGGAGGATTCCAGGTTGCCAAAGGCTTGTATGTTTTGTCCCATTCCCACAAGTCATTGTGATTTATTTACTTATTTTACAAACAGAAATTCGCTTTATATTTTTTACAGTTAAAAACCATTTTACGTACAGTGGTACCTCGGGTTAAGTACTTAATTCGTTCTGGAGGTTCATTCTTAACCTGAAACTGTTCTTAACGTGAGGTACCACTTTAGCTAACGGGGCCTCCCGCTGTTGCCGTGCCGCCAGAGCACGATTTCTGTTCTCATCCTGAAGCAAAGTTCTTAACCCGAGGTAGTATTTCTGGGTTAGCAGAGTCTGTAACCTGAGGCGTATGTAACCCAAGGTACCACTGTATTTTACATCCTCATATATATATAAGTACACTTTTTGGGTTTGAAAACTCTGTGGCAAAATTCAGCGTGAAGCAGAGGGTTCGCTGCGACCTGTGCATTAGCCCAAGAAAAGGACAAATCAAGCCAGTTTGCTGAAAAATGTGGACTGAATGGAATCCTCAAATATTCCTAATTAGGATTAAAAGTTTCACACACACACACACAATCAATTACATTTCCACCCTTTTAATTGGAGAGGCACTTTTATTGTTGGACCACCTTCACACAAACCCATATATGAGGTGTGTTTGTGTTGGGGAGGGTATCCAGGAAGCTTTGACAGTCTCCGCGCCCCCAAGTGATACATTCAGATGACCATGCTTTCATTCAGGTACAGATGAAGCCCCTCTGCCCAGGTGTTTGGGGAGGGGTGAAATCTTTGGTGATACCTTATTTTAGCTTCTACGGCCTGTTTTATTTGTGATAGTTATTAATCTTGTAAGATGCCATTCGGTTTATTTTGTTTTAAGTTTTTATCGGTGTTAATTGCGTGCCACTCTGGAAACCTCCGACGGACGAATGAATGATTTAACGGGAAGACGTATTACATCCCCACAAGCAGATCAGGATTAATGCTGGACGAATGGCCCCCAGTACGTTTCCGAGCACAATTCAAAGTGCTGGTGTTGACCTTTAAAGCCCTAAACGGCCTCGGTCCTGTATACCTGAAGGAGCGTCTCCACCCCCATCGTTCTGCCCGGACGCTGAGGTCCAGCGCCGAGGGCCTTCTGGCGGTTCCCTCACTGCGAGAAGCAAAGCTACAGGGAACCAGGCAGAGGGCCTTCTCGGTGGTGGCGCCCGCCCTGTGGAATGCCCTCCCATCAGATGTCAAAGCGATAAACAACTACCTGACATTCAGAAGACATCTGAAGGCAGCCCTGTTCAGGGAAGTTTTTAATGTGTGATATTTTAGTGTTTTTTGGTTTCTATGGAAGCCGCCCAGAGTGGCTGGGGAAACCCAGCCAGATGGGCGGGGTACAAATAATAAATTATTATTATTATATTATTACATTGTTGTGCAACTGCCCTGTGGAACTCAATCCCATCAGAGATAAATAACTAGATAAGTTTTAGAAGGCATCTGAAGGCAGCCCTGTTTAGGGAAGGTTTTTAATTATTGGTGGCTTACTATGTTTTTATATCTGTTGCAAGCTGCCCAGAGTGGGGGAAGCCAGTCAGATGGGCGGGTGCAAATAATAAAATTAGCACCACCGTTAAATAGGTCAGAACAAATGCTAAATATAAAGACCTGATGCAACCTAACCTCCACATCCACTTTCTGCAAGCAAAACAGGGTGAATGCTCAGTAAACAGAGCGGCCCGAGGATTAAAACACCCAATTCTGCCTGGAATCGGAACTAGACCAAATAAATAAATACAGATCTGCAAAGCGAATTCTATCAGGACAGCTTTTCTGTTGGATGGACCTGAAATAACAGAGTGCATCTCCAGACATTGCTAAATCATAAGAACATGAGAAAAGTCTCCTGGATCAGGCCATTGGCGAATCTAGTCTAGTCACAGTGGCCACCCAGATGCTTCTATGGAAAACTCTGAAAGCTGGCTACAGTGGTACCTTGGTTCTCAAATGCCTTGGTACTCAAACAACTTGGAACCCAAACCCGGATGTAAGTGTTCCGGTTTGCGGACTTTTTTCGGAAGCCGAACATGCTCCGTTTGGAGTGCTACGCTCCCGTTTGAGTGTTACGCTGAGGTCTGTCTGTTTTTGCTATTTATTTTGCATTTTTGTGGCTTTTGTTTTTTTGTTTTTGTGACTGTGTGGAACCCAGTTCAGCTATTGATTGATTGTGTGACTTCAGTACATTGTTTATTGCTTTCATTTTATGGATCAATGGTCTCGTTAGATAGTAAAATTCCTATTAAATTCCTGTTTTAGGGCAGGCATGTCCAAATCCGGCATGCCGGTCGGTTTAATCCAGCCCCTGTGGCAGTTTATTTCCTGGGGTAAAATCCTAAGAAAAGCTAAAAAACATCAATCCTCAAAAAAGCTCAATTCCAACCCTTGAAAAAGCTCATCAACTTTGGGGTAAAATCATAAAAATAGCTCAACAACATCAATCCTTAAAATGGTCAACAACTTTGGTTGGCTCACTGGTCAGCCCCCACGGCCCTTCACTTCATCAAATCTGGCCCTCTTTGAAAAAAGTTTGGACACCACTGGTTTTAGGGGTTGTGTTTAAAAGTCTGTAACGGATTAATCCGTTGTGCATTACTTTCTATGGGAAAGTGTGCCTTGGTTTTGGAACGCTTTGGTTTTGGAACGGACTTCCGGAATGGATTAAGTTTGAGAACCAAGATACCACTGTATTGGGAAGCCATTCCTCCAGAGCGCCACCTGCAGCATGGACAAGCATGGGACAGAAAACTCCTCTCGTTCCGCTTGGCAGGGACCGAGTGAAACCGTGTGCGATCTAATTTTAGACCGGTGTTATTACAGGTCACAAGAGAGCCAGCTTGGAGCTCAAGCTGAGTGGCCGGTCACACGTGGAAGCTGCAAAAATAAAATTGGGGGAAGGGGGGGGAGAGAAGACTGGCGGTCACATGACAGCATCACATGAAGAGGAGGTTTGCGCAAGGAACGATCCGTTTTGTTTTCAGTTTGGTCGAGAGCACTGAAATAGTTTGTGCGCCCCGCTTTGACAAAAAAGCAAAACCAATGCGTTGCTTTAGCGTTTCCTTCCTTGCGGCACCTCACACCCCCCACCCGGTGTCAACTGCCAGCTCCCCAGACAGATATATTGGACAGCACCATAGTGGATCTGGTGGCATTATTTTTACACTAGAGGAATCTCATCAGTGATTGAGCAGGTTAAATTGCAAGATGCATGTTCACAGTTCAGTCGGTTCATGCAAGGAGTCTACCACCTCCAGAGGGAGTCCAGCTCTTACTGTCAGAAAGTTCTTCCTGATGTTGAGTCGGAATCTCCTTTCTTGTAACTTGAAGTCATGGGTTCAAGTCCTACCCTCTAGAGCTGGAGAAAACCAGCTTTCTTATGCCCACTTTGGGAACCACCGATCTCTTGCTTTGACATGCTCTCTCACACGCTGCTCAGTCCATGATTTCATGCTATGTGAGCATTATTTATGGAACATTCATTAAATGTACAGTGGTATCTCGGGTTAAGTACGTTCATTCCAGAGGTCCGTTCTTAACCTGAAACTGTTCTTAACCTGAAGCACCACTTTAGCTAATGGGGCCTCCTGCTGTCGCTGCGCCGCTGGAGCACGATTTCTGTTCTCATCCTGAAGCAAAGTTCTTAACCCGAGGTTAAGATGCTGTCTAGCTTTGTCATTGCTTTTCTCCCAAGAATTCCTAATGCTACACTGCTGCTATTGGGAGCTTTCTCCTGCTGTAAAGTGTGCAACCAGCCAATTCCTTCGTTATTCACCCCACACACATGGGTCGCAGGAATTCATATTTTCCTCCCACAAAATCTGCTCATCACTGCTAATAGCCGCCGATAGCCCTTTCCTCCATGACTGTGTGATGGTGATTACAGGCACAAGCCAATAAGGACCCTCTGCTGTCATCTGTTACCCAGTTCCGACTGAGCTGTGTCAAAAGTCTGCAAGATTTTTCTTAGCTTCAGTATAAAAACTTCTCTGTGAGCCTTGGAAAGCAAGGATGGTGCCTTCACATCCCCTCCACTAGCCCTGAGATGTTGCATAATTTACCCTCAGGTTAGGACAGCTAAAAAAGGCATTCCAGAGAGATGCTGCCAATTTATTTGTAGACAGACTATCGGTCTGACTCCCTCTTCATTCTTGTTGACTTCTCTTAACAGGATTTGAAGATGAGCAACCAAGATGGTTTAGTTTGCTGGGGCTATGTTTTCCAGAAAGTGTATGTGCGTTATTTTTCCCTTTTCTCCCTTAAACTGCCTCTTCTTAGACTACCATCGCCTTCTAGCTTTCCCCAACAGTGTGCCCTTCCAGATGTGTTGGGACCACACCTCTAAACTGAAAACAAGAGCGTAATAAAACAGCAATTTTAAGGCCTGTCTGCTAACAAGCAGAGCTCTTAAATGCGCCTCGGTAACGGTGTGTAGGAATAAGACCTCATTTGCTGCTGCTATGATATTCTTGGATTCCTAGCGCTGTGTTTTCCTTCTTCATTCTTACCAAAATAATCCTCGTGGTCTTTAATTATACTCCTGGCTCCTTGTTATAAATTGCTGTCTTGTTTACAAATGGTAAAAAAAAAGACGAAGAAATCACTAGGGGGTTTTCTGTGCGTGCGCTCATTGATTCTTCCACCTGCCACATTTCTTTGCGTTGCTCATTCACATTCTTACGAAAGCTAAAAGTCTATCGAGGGCAGCCACCTTCCTGTGAAACTTCCAACTCTCAAGGCAGCGGTGGCGGCGTTTTGGTTATTTTGGAGCACCTGACTCGCAAGAGATCGTCCCACCGGTATGGGGTGTCTTTTGATCAGTGTTCCCCAAATGTTCCGTACCTGGAGCACATCCGCTTTCCTGGATTTTAGTTCTGCATTCAAAGAGAGAGGGAGCCTGATAATATTGCTAAGCCACTATGCAGAACTGGATAAATTAACTGGAAGGATTCGAAACCTGTGGGATCAGAGATTCTTAGAAGACTGGAGTAAACATACGAACTATTTGAAAAGTAATAGAAATGAACGGGTTACGCTAGTAGGACTGCAAGAAGTTTTGTAAGGAGAATTATATGAAATATTACAAGAAAGACTATGAGGAGAATTATTAGTTGATGACAATTAAGAGTGATAGACGTATTAAGAAATGCAGAATAAGTGATAAAAGATGGGAAATCATCAGAGGTGTTGACGGAAGTCTAAAATAATGTATAAGAAAAGAAGTTATGTTATGTGATTGTTGGAAATGATATGTTAAGAAAACTTATATATATATATATATGTGTGTGTGTGTGTGTGTGTGTGTATTATAATAATTAATAATTAATCAATAAAATAAATAAATAAATAATACACACAAACCGTATTTTTTGCTCTATAAGACTCACTTTTTCCCTCTTGCTGTTCTGGCTTCTGAGATTCAGAATATTTTTTTTCTTGTTTTCCTCCTCCAAAAACTAGGTGCATCTAATGGTCTGGTGTGTCTTATAGAGCAAAAAATATGGTACAGTGGTGCCTCGCAAGACGAAATTAATCCGTTCCGCGAGTCTCTTCGTCTTGCGGTTTTTTCGTCTTGCGAAGCACGGCTATTAGCGGCTATTAACGGCTATTAACGGCTTAGCGGCTATTAACGGCTTAGCGGCTGTAAGAAAAAGGAAACAAACTCGCAAGAACTCGCAAGACGTTTTCGTCTTGCGAAGCAAGCCCATAGGGAAATTCGTCTTGCGAAGCACCTCAAAAAACGAAAAACCCTTTCGTCGAGCGAGTTTTTCGTCTTGCGAGGCATTCGTCTTGCGGGGCACCACTGTATCTATAAAATATTGCTAAGCCACTCTTTCCCAGAGTGGTTCAACAATCAGTCCTAGTTCACCGGGAACTTCTGTGACGAGAAACAGGGATGTCCTAACAGCTCTCTGCACCCTTAGCAAACTACAACTCCCAGAATACCTTGGGGGAAGAAGCCATGACTGTTTAAAGTGGTTTCATGGTGCTTTTCAATGTGTGGTATGAATGCGGCCTTAGTCAGGGAGCAAGCTGATGTTGTGACTTTATACTGCGGTTCCCTTGATCAGAGGGACTTCAGCTTGTGTCTTGCACCTGAGTGTGAATGTGTCTGGTTGTGAACACACTCCTAGCCATGCTTACAGAAAACAACGTTCAGCTTCTGCCATAACCTGCACCCATCCTGCCTATAAGGGATTTGTGTAGATCACTTAAGTGCTGGAATTTTGCTGACCATGTTGAGATGCTTAGACGTAAAAGCCGAAGGTGTCGATTATATACAGCTGACAGGAACTGCCTTTATGCTGAGAGGAAATTTCTGCTGGGCTTCTACCAAAACTGTATGTGAAGTCTGCCGAAAGCACAATGACCAACCTGCTGCCGTTCAGGTTTATCCCCTGCACCAAGAAAGGTCAAAGGTTAGGTGAGATAGGAGTCGGACTCCATCAGCATCTGGTGGGCACCAGGTTGGGAAAGAATACAATGAATGGTAAAGTTCAAGTTAGTATCAATGGACATTCAAGGCTTCTGAGGTGCAGCTGATTGGTGGAGAGGAATTTCAGAAGTGCTGCCATTGGCCTGAAAGCCAAGATCCATCCCTGAGCCTTGACTTAACTGGAGAAAATGAGAGAAAGGAGGTGTTGAGAAATGAGTGAATATATTATTGTAAGAGGGGCTTGGTGTGGATGATGCCTTTGCGTGACATCCAAGCCTGTCATTTTATATCTATACGTTGGGAGCCAGCAGCTGAAGGAACTTCTGGAGTAGTCAACGTAATTTCTTTAATGCCCCTAGACCATGGGTAGGCAAACTAAGGCCCAGGGGCCAGATTTGGCCCAATCGCCTTCTCAATCCGGCCCGCAGACAGTACGGGAATCAGCGTGTTTTTACATGAGTAAAATGTGTGCTTTTATTTTAAATGGATCTCTGGGTTATTTGTAGGGCATAGGAATTCGTTCATTTCCCTCCCCAAAATATAGTCCGGCCCCCCACAAGTTCTGAGGGACGGTGGACTGGCCCCCTGCTGAAAAAGTTTGCAGACCCCTGCCCAAGACAAACCTGTTAAGCATCCTTTTTACATGTTTAAAGGGTTGGTCAGGTACAGACATGTTGCCATAGAAACAACTCAATAATAGTGCCTTCAGAAAGAGGCGGAAAGCCTCGCTCTCCCATACCTGGCTGGATGCCACTCATCCTAGGGCAGTGATGGCAAACCTTTTAGAGACCCGAGTGCCCAAACTGCAACCCAAAACCCACTTATTTATTGCAAAGTGCCAACGCAGCAATTTAACCTGAATACTGAGGTTTTAGTTTAGAAAAAAACAACTCATCCATTAAGATCTTCTGCCTTAAAAGAAAAAACACAATAACAGAGCTTTCAACGACGCAAACAACTTTTTATTGAAAGGCAAAAGCTTGCATTTGGCATGCTTTTGAGCAATTCATGTGATTTTTGCTGTTGTGCACATGCTGATAATTTGTCTAACCTTGCTGAACTCAAGGCGGCTTACTCCCAAGTAGGAACAACAGACTTGCGGGAGGCCCTGGCACATCAAAAGTCTGCGCCTGCTCAGCCAGGGTTAGGTAAAGGTAAAAGGACCCCTAACCATTAGGTCCAGTTTTGACCGACTCTGGGATTGCGGCGCTCATCTCGCTTTATTGGCCGAGGGAGCCGGCGTACAGCTTCCGGGTCATGTGGCCAGTGTTGAATAGTGGGTAGACATGGCAGACGACACAGCGATTTCTCCAAAGCAGCTCTTTATTTGTAAGCTGGAACAGAACTGATCAGCAAACAGCTCAGCCGGCCTGCTTTTATAGGCAGCCGGCTGTCAACATTGTAGCAACAACAACCCAGGGTTTCCCACCTAAAATAACTGACGTGGACCTGAGTGAAAACTACCTACAGTATCCCCCTGCTGGCCCAGGGTGAGAACTTCAGTACATAACAGCCAGCATGACTAAGCTGCTTCTGGCGAACCAGAGCAGCGCACGGAAATGCCGTTTACCTTCCCACCGGAGTGGTACCTATTTATCTACTTGCACTTTGACGTGCTTTCGAATTGCTAGGTTGGCAGGAGCTGGGACTGAGCAACAGGATGCTCACCCCGTCGTGGGGATTCGAACCGCCGACCTTCTGATCGGCAAGTCCTAGGCTCGGTGGTTTAACCCACAGCGCCACCCGTGTCCCCTTGTATGTATATATGTAAAGACAACTGTATATCATAAAGGCACCACAGCCTCCAGTGATCTCACCCTATACTGAGACCAAGGGAGGTGCTGGCACCCCCGAAGTCTCTCGCAGCTGCTTCAAGATGAGGATGCAAGTAACATTGCATTTTGAGGTGTGCCTCCAGTTTCAATCTAGAAAGCACCGTGCTCAGGTATAAAAAATCTAGGAAGTCCTAAAGCAGTGTTAATCAAAGTGACCAGTACCACCCCCTGGGGGGCAGTGGGATCACCTGGGGGGGCGCTAAGGGGCAAGGATACTCCAGGAAAAGGTGCAAAAGACTATTAGACCTTGAAAAGCTGGATCATCGAGTTCATCAGTTTTGTTGAATTAATTAAATTACATAGTCTTACTGTATTTTTTCGCTCCATAAGATGCACCTGAACATAAGACGCACCTAGTTTTTAGAGGGGGAATGCAAAATATTCTTTAAACACTGACAGTTTGCCCTTCTCCCTCCTCGAGGAAAAGCCCCCCAAGAGCCGCACACACGCTCCGGGTGGCTCTTTAAAGGGAGCGCGGCTCTTGGGGGCTTTTGTGGGAGGAAGGGACAGAGCGCGGCTAAGCCAGAAGCTAGAACAGCGAGAGGGAGTGCTGCGCAGCGATCCCTCTCGCTGTTCTGGCTTCTGGGATAGCTGCATAGCCTGCATTTGCTCCATAAGACGCACACACATTTCCCCTTACTTTTTAGGAGGGGAAAAGTGCGTCTTATAGAGCGAAAAATACAGTAATTGGATTTTGAATAAACGCACCGTTGCTGTTAATTGTGCTAATATCTTCCTGGGTGGGCTGTGCAAACAGCTGTTTATGAATAATGCTTTTTGTACGGTGGGGGGGGCACTGGCATGAGTTTATGGAACCAAGGGAATGGTACCCCAAAAGAAATTCAGGAACCACTGTCTGAAAGACTTATTGAAGGCTGTGTGTGTGTGTGTGTGTGTGTGTGTGTGTGTTAGATCTGATTAGAAGCTACCCTGAACTGGCCAGTTGGATTTTCAGCTGGCGGTGTTTTGTGCCCGGGGGGGGGGGGGTGCGTTGTCGGCCATGAAACATGAGGAGAGAGCTCTGTGTATTTGGGGCATGCCTGTGATGTCGGAGGCGGTTCCATGACCGCCATAGGACTGTGTGGGTTTGGGCGATTTAAGCACAAATGTGCCGCTGGACCGAGATGCTTGCCATTCTTTTTCTCCTACACGTCTTTCCGCTTCCTTCCTTCCTTCCTTCTGCAGCAGCTCCTTGCTTTTCTGCCCCCACTTTTATCTGTGAACCTGCCATAACCCCCATGCAGAGACATTTGGCTCTGTGTCAGCTTTCCAAGTGGAATTTGCACAATCTTAGGATAAGGGCAGCGATGGTGGGTGTAAACCTGGACAACCCAGAATGGCAATGAGAATTATGAATGGTTCTGGGGACGCGGGTGGCGCTGTGGGTTAAACCACAGAGCCTAGGACTTGCTGATCAGAAGGTTGGCGGTTCGAATCCCCGTGACGGGGTGAGCTCCCGTTGCTCGGTCCCTGCTCCGTCAACCTAGCAGTTGTTAATTCTGAATTTGTTATATCCACCATAAAAAACCCCCAAATATAAAATAATCAGGGTGTGTAACAGGTAAGTAGTTATTTTCTTCCCCTGGTCCACAAATGATCAATACAGGTCTGTGTGGATTAGTGACCCTCGCATATCTTTCCTGACTGTATCTTGTGCCAGTGGCAACAGAGCAGCTGACACAGGTGTGATTTCTTTATTTTATTCGTTATTTTTATTTTACTTATTAATTTTGTATACTGTCCTATGCCCGTAGGTCTCAGGGCGGTTCACAACACAAAACTGCAATATAAAAAACACAGAATACATAATAAAAACCAAAAACAACCCAATACAGTGGACGCTTGGGTTGCGAACGTGATCCGTGCGGGAAGCATGTTCGCAACCCGCAGCGCTGCGTCTGCGCACACACGGGTCGCAATTCGGCACTTCTGCGCATGCACAAAGCACTATTTAGCGCTTCTGCGCATGCACAAGCGCCGAAACCTGCAAGTAACTCATTCCGGTACTTCCAGGTTCGGCGCAGTGCGCAACGCGAAATCGCACAACCTGACAAGTCTGTAACCCGAGGTATGGCTGTAATCCTCCCTCCCCCAACATATTATTCTATTTATTAAAATTTTAGGTCATCTATTAAATTTCTTTAATCTTCCTGATTGCAATAACAGGCTGAGAAAATCAGCGCCTGGGCGTTCTGTGTGACTCAGAAGTCTGCACACTCCCAGCAGAGAGATCAAGTCACCTCTTTGGTTTGGTTTTGCACTCCCTTTTCTTCTTCCGCTTTGTGGGAGGAGGGGAAAAGAAACTAGAGTGCGTTGTTGCTTATTCTGCAGGGATCGGCCTCGCAAAGCCGCCTCGGTGCGTCTGAATCTCCTTATTTTCTCACTCGGGCGGTTTGCTGATTTCACAACTCTCTTTCTCCCCCCCCCCCTTCCCTGACGCAACAGGAATCATTAACCAGTGGCAGCAGGAATCAAAGGACAAGGTGATTTCCCTCTTGCTAACCCACCTGCCTCTCCTGAAGCCGGGGAACATCGAGGCGAAAGTGGAGTACATGAAGCTCCTTCCCAAAATCCTGGCTCACTCCATCGAACACAACCAGCACATAGAGGAGAGCAGGCAGCTCCTGTCCTACGCCCTGATCCACCCCGCCACGTCCCTGGAGGACAGGAGCGCCCTGGCCATGTGGCTGAACCACCTGGAGGACCGCACATCGCTGGGCACCTACGGGAGCCAGGGCAGGGGCCGGTCCGACTCGGTCGATTACGGGCCGTCGCACTACTATCACCAAAGACAGAACTCGGACGATAAGCTCAACGGGTGGCAGAGCTCGCGGGACTCCGGCATCTGCGTCAACGCCTCGAGCTGGCAGGATAAGAACCTGGGCTGCGAGAACGGCCACCTCCCTCTCTATTCCTCCTCTTCCGTCCCCGCGACAATCAACACGATCGGAACGGGCACGGGCACAAGTAAGTCGCGGCTGGCGGTCTCGGGGGGCGTGTGGGAGGGCTCTTTCCTTTTCCCCCAGTAGCACCGCACTGAGCAAACTTGAACAAAACAGCGTATAACTCGAGGGGAAAGAAGCCTAAATTAGGGTCTGGGCTGGTGGAGAACAGGGTCAGGTTCAGTTAGGCAGCCGGGGGAGTGTCACAGCTACGCAGCCAATCAGAGCACGTGTTGCCTCTGTCAAGCATCCCTGGTTGCTAAGCAACCCCTCCACCACCATCCCTTGGCTAAGTGGGCTTACCTAGCATTGTATTAACCCTTTAAGTTACAAGCCGAATGATCCCAGCTGTGGCCCTTCCGGCAGGTTTACATGTCCCGTCCCACTTCCTATTCCTAAATAAATATTGGTATTTGAAGGTTTTCAGAACGTGGCAACAGCCATGGTGACAAACATCCATTAGGGTTCCAAGCAAGGAAGGAGGGAGTGGAATTGTGTAGGTCTCCTGTGTTGCACCAATTTGCTGCAAAGATCTAAATGCAGCAGCGACTTCTCCTGGAGAAGCCTAGTTGAAATATGTGAGAGTTGTCTGAGGACTCCAGGGTGCTCATTCATTTCAGTGGGGATACGGGTGGCACTGTGGTTTAAACCACTGAGCCTCTGGGGCTTGCCGATCAGAAGGTCAGCAGTTCAAATCCCCCATTGCTCAGGCCCAGCTCTTGCCAACCTAGCAGTTCAAAAGCACGCCAGTGCAAGTAGATAAATAGGTACCGCTGCAGCGGGAAGGTAAACGGCGTTTCCATGCATTCTGGCACACATCACAGTGTCCCGTTGCGCCAGAAGCGGTTTAGTCCTGCTGGCCACATGACCCGGAAAGCTGTCTGTGGACAAACGCCGGCTCCCTCGGCCTGAAAACAAGATGAGTTCCGCAACCCCATAGTAGCCTTTAAATGGACCTAACGGTCAGGGGTCCCTTTACCTTTACCTATGACACTTTAGAGTGTTCAGAGTGCTTCTTGCCATAGCTGTCAACGTTTCCCTTTTTCTAAGGAAAATTCCCTTATTCCGAATAGGATTCCTCGCAAGAAAAGGGAAAAGTTGACCGCTATGCTTCTTGTCTAGCCACCAGAAGCGGCTTAGTCCTGCTGGCCACATGACCCGGAAAGCTGTCTGCAGACAAATGCCGGCTCCCTCGGCCTGAAAAGCGAGATGAGCACCGCAACCCCAGAGTCGCCTTTGACTGGACTTAACCCTCCAGGGCTCTTTTACCTACCCAATGGTTAGGCATGGGAGCTGGTATTGGACAACAATCAGAGACCCACAGCTGCCCCACTCCTGATTTAAATTGGCACTGTTTGTGCTGCTTCCAGAGGAGCCGCCATGTCTGGCGACTGCAACAAAAACAAAGGAATATTGTAGCTTCACCAATTCATTGCAGTTTATATTTACAATCCAGTGGCTTTTTGTTTTGTGGTTTGCATGGCATAATCATAGAATCGTAGAGTTGTAGAGTTAGAAGGGATCCTGAGGGTCATCTAGTCCAACCCCCTGCCATGCAGGAATCTCAGCCAAAGCATCCATGACAGATGTCCATCAAACCTCTTCTTAAAAGAGAAGGAAGGAGAGTCCACAACCTCCCAGCCTTTCCCCTGTTGAACAGCTCTTACAGTCAGAAAGTTCTTCCTGCTGTTTAGTTTGAACCTCCTTTCTTGCAAATTTACAATGAATGAATAAATTTCATAGAATCGTAGGATTTCTCCCCCCCCCCAATAATCTTTATTAGTTTTTCAATTAGGTACTCCACATACAGTGCCCCGCAAGACGAATGCCTCGCAAGATGAAAAACTCGCAAGACGAAAGAGTTTTCCGTTTTTTGAGTCGTTCCGCAAGACAAATTTCCCTATGGGCTTGCTTCGCAAGATGAAACGTCTTGCAAGTTCTTGCGAGTTTGTTTCCTTTTTCTTAAAGCTGCTAAGCCGTTAATAGCCGCTAAGCCGCTAATAGCCGTGCTTCGCAAGACGAAAAAACCGCAAGACGAAGAGACTCGCGGAACAGATTAATTTCGTCTTGCGAGGCACCACTGTACACATATTGTATTACATTTTACATTTATACTTCAATTCTTGTTGTCTGTCTGTATTCATTTACAACTACTCTTAGTTATATTACTTTCCTTATTTTGCTTCTTATTATTTTCATTATCCATCACTTTTCTTAATCTTTCCCGTTACGAGGTTTATTTCCAATTCTACTGGTTTCGCTATTTCATCTTATCTTTCCTATATACGACATAAATTTTTCCCATTCTTTCTGAAATGTTTCCTTGCCCTGTTGTCGAATTTGAATCACAAACTGACGTGGAGAGGTGGCCAACTAAACTGAACTTTGGAAAAATGAGAAACCGAGGAACCGAAATGGATAAATGGATAGATTCAACCATCCTTAAATAGAACTCTCATCAGCCCCAGCTCGTCATTGTCAAATGATGGTCCACAGTGTCTGACTAAGGTTCTCTGGGGACTCAGGAAGGAGACATTCTCTATCTTACCTGGAGATGCCAAGTTAAGATCTACCTGTGAAGGAGGACTTTATATATTCCCTGCCCCCTTTTCTCTTGGTTCTCTGTTTTTGTTTAGATTAGTTTGTTCTTTTATTGCAATGTATTATGAAAAATCTTTTTTTTTTTTAAAGGAGTAATTCCCATTGAATTAAATGGCGCTTACTCCTAGGTAATTGGGGTTCGGATCCCATCCTTTGCAAAAAAAAAAAGAGAGAGTCTCGTGGCACACCTTAAAGACGAGTTAATTCATAACGACAGACGCTTGCGAGAACTACTACTCGCTTCATGACAATAATTAACAGTAGTGATAATTAATATTGATGGCAATTAAACTGAGTAGGAAGTTGAGATGGTGCTTTGGGTCGAGGTGACCTAAAAATAACCGAAGCTATTTTCCAATCTGGACTTTCTCTCCTCCCCCCCCCCCCCAAAAAAAATCCTGTCTCCATATCTGGCCTGGGGTAGTGATCGAGGTTTTATCCTTTTAAAGGGGCTCTTTAAGAGTACCTTTGAAGCAGAAATGGGTTCGAAGTGCTCATGTTGTAGTGCATTGACCCAAATTCCCAAGTCGGACCAGAGTTCGAATCCCCTTCTGGGTTTTTATTTTGAATTAAAATCCTAGGGCACCACACCCACAGACGACTGAAATTTTAAAGGGCACACGAATTAGAAAAAAACCCTGTCCTTAGCTTGGCCGACTTCAGGAGAAGTGCAGCAGAGGCACTTGGAAAATCAGGCGTGTTTTCTGCCAGGTGGATCTGTCAGGGCGAAGGGAGGTGTTGCGGGAACCCTAGGGTGCCATCTGCACCCCTCATGCAGCTACAGGTCCCGGAGTTCCCTGGGAAGAGGGACTGCCTGTCGGAAATGTGTCTCTAACAACTCTTATATGTAGGGCTGCCTCTGAAGACGGTTTGGAAACTTCAGCTGGTGCAGAATTCAGCGGCCAGGTTGCTCACCAGAGCAAGATGGTTTGAGCATATTGCACCGATCTTGGTCCAACTGCACTGGCTACCAGTTAGTTTCCGGGCTCAATTCCAAGTGCTGGTTTTGACCTATAAAGCCTTGAAACGGCTCAGGACCCCAATCCCTCAAGGACGGCCTCTTTCCATATGAACCTGCCCGGACCCTGAGATCATCTTCTGAGGCCCTTCTTCGTGTGCCCCCTCCTTGAGAGGTCTGGAGGGTGGCAACATGAGAACGGGGCCTTTTCTGCAGTGGCTCCCTGTCTGTGGGATGCTCTCTCTAGGGAAGTTCACCTGGCGCCTTCATTATACACCTTTAGGCACCAGGCAAAAATGTTCCTTTTTAACCAGGCCTTTGGTTGATCTGATGGATATCCTTTGCCCTTTTAAAATGTGGCTCCTTTTGGGGGGGTGTTATTGTTATTGTTTTTATTTTATATATTGTGATCTTTTCTGTGAACTGCCCTGAGACCTTCGGGTATAGGACAGTACATAAATTCAAAATAATAATAATAATAATAATAATAATAATAATATCAACAATATTTTTTTGTTTCAAACTGGCCGATCCCCTTTTTTTGCAATTATATTTATTGATTTTCATATTATATATTTATACATTCTTACAATATTAGCAACCTAAAACTCTCGGGAGTTTTACAGCTCTTGGTACCCTTTGCAAACTGGATTCTCTGGGGGGAGCCATGGCTGTTTAAAGATGTTCTGGGCAGTTTTTTCGTTCTGAAATTCAAATGTTCACAGTCCGCCCTGGGACCTGCTGGCAAAGGGCAGGTCATAAAGTTCGTCGTTGTCATCCGGGTTCCTTTCGGGTGCCCCCTGCCCCATCTGAGCCTGCCTCCCGCCCGCCCCCTCTGCACAAACGTCCTTCTGTTTCGCCTCTCTCCTGGCACGGGGCAGCCTTTCCCACCGAAGGAGCCTGCTGTGTGAGTCTTTCCTCTTTCGCTCCGTGTTCTCTCCAGGCTGCCTCTCCTGCACAAACAGCCCTTATCCCAGCCCCAAGGCACTTCCTGGCTCCGTACAATGAGGGCGTTCTGCTCCTGGCCCGGTTCACTCGGGCCAACACGCAGCTTTCAGTTCCACCGAGGGGTTTGCAGTGTCTCCCCCTTTCAGAGCAGGGTTTTGTGGCACGAAGCGTGTGTTTAAGGAAGCCGCTCTGGAAAAGGGAGTTTTTCTGCACTCTCGGCTCGCGGGAAGGGCCTGCACAAGGCAAGGCTCCTTCGCTGGATCTTACTGACCTTTTGTTTACTTCCATAAATATATATATATATAGAGAGAGAGAGAGAGGGCGGGGGGATGCAGGTAGCGCTGTGGGTTAAACCACAGAGCCTAGGACTTGCTGATCAGAAGGTCGGCGGTTCGAATCCCTGCGACGGGGTGAGTTCCCGTTGCTCGGTCCCAGCTCCTGCCCACCTAGCAGTTCGAAAGCACATCAAAAGTGCAAGTAGATAAATAGGTACTGTTCCGGCGGGAAGGTAAACGGCGCTTCCATGCGCTGCTCTGCATCGCCAGAAGCGGCTTAGTCCTGCTGGCCACATGACCCGGAAGCTGTACGCCGGCTCCCTCGGCCAATAAAGCGAGATGAGTGCCGCAACCCCAGAGTCGGTCACGACTAGACCTAATGGTCAGGGGTACCATTACCTTTACATATATATATATGTATATATAATATATATATATATATATATATATATATATATATATATATATATATATGCTTTCGTAGATTTTCACGGGTACAGGAATGCAGGTTTTGGTGTCCTCGGGTGTCTTCCCGTGTAAAAGTTGGGGTGTCTAGGCGACGTTTCGACGAGGTCTCACTCGTCATCTTCAGGCTGGTGCTTTCGGCTTCTTGTTACTGGAACAGAGCAGGATCTCAGTGTTTGAGTTCCTATAAATACTGTTGAGGAGGTGTGGTGTATAGCCTCCAATGTTCTGGGCAGAGAGGAAGTTCCCAGGCTAGTGTGCCTTTTCTTCTTTTGTTCCTTAATTACTTGAGGGATATCTTGAGTGATTTCTTGAGTGATATCCTGAGTACCACTTAGGTGGGTCATTAGGTGTGGATTAGTTGCTAAAGCCTTTGTGTCTTGACCTCTTGAACTTTGTGAAGAGTTTTTCTGAGAAGATGGCTGTACTGCACTTAGTTGTGCTCTGGCTTGGCTTCGTGTATAGGGGCGAGCTGTGGTTTTGTGGCCTGTGCCAGCCAGATCTGTGTAGGGATTGCAGGGGGGTGCAGCATCCGGAGGTGCCACCATGGTTTGGCTACTGGATGGTGTCTGTAATTTATCTGTGGAGAGGGTCTGGGTTTGGGTCTGGTGTGGTTGATTGGTGATGGCGTTCTGTGTGCCTCTGGATCTGGTGTCAGTTTTTGTGGGGAGGGCTAATTTCCAGATGTCTGGCAAGCGGGATGTGTCGTCACGCTTGTTCATGTTGTGAGGGTGTTTCTCTATCTCGATGGCTTCCATGATTATTCTCTTGTGGTGATGTTCCATGTTAAAGAGCAATTTGGAATCTGCAAAATTAATTTCGTGTCCTGTTTCTTTTCCAACACATGAAAGAAACAGGACACGAAATTAATTTTGCAGATTCCAAATTGCTCTTTAACATGGAACATCACCACAAGAGAATAATCATGGAAGCCATCGAGATAGAGAAACACCCTCACAACATGAACAAGCGTGACGACACATCCCGCTTGCCAGACATCTGGAAATTAGCCCTCCCCACAAAAACTGACACCAGATCCAGAGGCACACAGAACGCCATCACCAATCAACCACACCAGACCCAAACCCAGACCCTCTCCACAGATAAATTACAGACACCATCCAGTAGCCAAACCATGGTGGCACCTCCGGATGCTGCACCCCCCTGCAATCCCTACACAGATCTGGCTGGCACAGGCCACAAAACCACAGCTCGCCCCTATACACGAAGCCAAGCCAGAGCACAACTAAGTGCAGTACAGCCATCTTCTCAGAAAAACTCTTCACAAAGTTCAAGAGGTCAAGACACAAAGGCTTTAGCAACTAATCCACACCTAATGACCCACCTAAGTGGTACTCAGGATATCACTCAAGAAATCACTCAAGATATCCCTCAAGTAATTAAGGAACAAAAGAAGAAAAGGCACACTAGCCTGGGAACTTCCTCTCTGCCCAGAACATTGGAGGCTATACACCACACCTCCTCAACAGTATTTATAGGAACTCAAACACTGAGATCCTGCTCTGTTCCAGTAACAAGAAGCCGAAAGCACCAGCCTGAAGATGACGAGTGAGACCTCGTCGAAACGTCGCCTAGACACCCCAACTTTTACACGGGAAGACACCCGAGGACACCAAAACCTGCATATATATATATATATATATATATATATATATATATATATATATAAAATTTTTATTGATTTTAACATAGAAATTATAAAATGTACCACAAAACGTATCACTTATACAATCTTATTAGACTTCCATCAGCACCTCTGATGATCCACCATTTTAACCACTTCTTATGCATTTCTTAACTTTATATTGCCTTTACATCTCTTAACAAATCATCCTTCCCCTTCTCCATTTTTGCAATACTTTCAATAATACTCCTCACAAAACTTCTTGCAAACCTACAAACGTCGTCTGATCTTCACAAATGCTTTTCAAATAGTCTGTAAATTTACTCCAGTCTTCCGTGAATTTCTGGTCCCACCGGTTTCGAATCCTTCCTGTTAGTTTATCTAGTTCTGCATAGTCCATTAACTTCATCCTCCGTTCTTCAATTGTTGGTAATTCTTCTTGCTTCCATTTTTGGGCCAGTAATATTTTTGCTGCTGTTATTGCATATAAAAAGAGCTTATATTCCTTTCTGTTTATATCACTCCCAACAATGCCCAGTAAAAATGCTTCTGGTTTCTTTATAAATGTATATTTCAACATTTTTTTCATCTCATTATATATCATCTCCCAGAAGCATTTCACCTTTTTACATTCCCACCACATGTGATAGAATGTTCCCTCTTTTTCTTTACATTTCCAACATTTATTACTGACTTTATACATTTTCACTAACTTGACAGGTGTACTATACCATCTATACATCATTTTCATCACATTTTCTTTTAGGGCATTGCATGCAGTAAATTTTAAACCTTCTTTCCATAATTTTAAACCTTCTTTCCATAATTTTAAACCTTCTTTCCGTAATTTTAAACCTTCTTTCCATAATTTTACCCAATCGCTCAGCTGTATATTATACCCAAAATCTTTGGCCCAGTGAATCATAACCAACTTAACCTCCTCGTCCTTCAAATGCCATTCAAGCAGCAATTTATACATTTTAGACAAAATTTTAGAATCATGAGCTTTTGTATACTTCCAGGCGGCACCGAGGGGAGCGCCAGAAGAGCTCTGCCATATCGGACCCAAAGGCCCAACTAGTCCAGCGCTCTGTTCTTGCAGACGCCAAACAGACGGCCATGGGGTCTGTTTCAAGCAGGAACTGGGGGGAGCAGCGCTCGCCCCACCTGCCTGCGATTCCCTCAAGGGTGTTCAGAAGCATACAAGCAACACCCGGTTTTCACGGGGGCTGTGTTGTTCCAGGTCCTGGTGCCCTTGCTTGAAATTGCGTGAAATTGGACACCCATCAAAAAAGCCTGCAAACACCCCGTTCTGCCCTTTCAATGACCTTTCAGTGACATCTTTATGACATTTCCGAGTCATTTCTGGGTTCGGTGCTGCATACCTTTGTGCGATCGCACCTGAAACAGGAGTTGCCTATATTAGTATTAGTACAGTGGTACCTCGGGTTAAGAACTTAATTTGTTCTGGAGATCCGTTCTTAACCTGAAACTGTTCTGAACCTGAAGCACCACTTTAGCTAATGGGGCCTCCTGCTGCTGCCGCGCCACCAGAGCATGATTTCTGTTCTCATCCTGAAGCAAAGTTCTTAACCCGAGGTACTATTTCTGGGTTAGCAGAGTGTGTAACCTCAAGCGTCTGTAACGTGAAGCGTATGTGTCAGGGGTTCAGGAGCAGAGGCGAGGGCAAGGGAGGAAACAGAGAGCGAGGGGGAGGAGTCCAAAGAAAGGATGAGTGATGACGACGACCCGAGATCTCCGAGTCTTTCCAGTGAATCGGAAGATTCACAGAAAGGAGCGCCAGTGGCCAGAGCAAAGGGGGGGCCTAGGGGGACACCCCAGGAGGAAGGGACCAGCGGGGGTTCAGAGGGCAGCAGTTGGAAATCGGGGCCAGCGTCCCCACCAGAGCGCAGTGGAGAGGAAGGACGTCAGGGATCGAGCCCTGGCAGATCGCAGCAGGGAGGAGGGCATGAGTCAGGAGTGACCACGCCCCCATCGGGGAGCGAAGAAACGGTCAAGCGGAAAGTGGAAGGCTGGGCGCGCACGCCAAGTTCAAATGCACAGGAAGGCGGCGCAGTAAGCAGCCCGGAAAGGGAGCCAGGTCCTAAAGCCCAACGCAAGGAGACAGGAGGGTCCGGGGGGTCAGCGTCAGAGGAGTCCCAGAGGGAGGAGACCACGGGGGGCAGAGGGACCCAGAGAAGGACGGTCAGGCGGAAGAGGTGGAGTAAGGCGAGGATATTAAGTTGGTGTACGAGGGGCGGAGATTCAGACGGAGCTTCGCCGGTCTAGCCATAAGACGTAGAGTTGCACGCAGCAGCTTGGAAATGGAAACTGTAACTCAATAAAGACTTTTATAAAGCGAACGCTGGCTAGCGTGATCCTCTGTGAGCTGGGATCGGGGAGCAGCTCTGACAGTATGTATAGAATGTTTAATCGGCCAAAGGCCTGGTTATAAAGGAACATTTACAGAGAGACTGTCTCCAACAAGGAAAGGCAGAAGATAGTCAGCATAGCTAGTAGACATTGATAGCCATCTCCTCTATGGACGTGTCTCGTTCTCATTTGACACCACCTAGGTTGGTGGCCGGGGACGTGGGTGGCGCTGTGGTCGAAACCACTGAGCTTCTTGGGCTTGCCGATCAGAAGGTTGGCGGTTCGAATCCGCACAATGGCGTGAGCTCCCATTGTTCAGTCCCAGCTCCAGCCCACCTAGAAGTTCGAAAGCACACCAGTTCAAGTAGATAAATAGGTACCGCTCCGGCGGGAAGGTAAACAGCGTTTCCGCACGCTGCTCTGGTGTCAATGTTCTGTTGCGCCAGATGCGGCTTAGCCATGCTCGCCACATGACCCGGAAGCTGTCTGTGGACAAATGCCGTCTCCCTCGGCCTGTAAAGCGAGATGAGTGCCGCAGCCCCTGTGTCATCTGCGATTGGACTTAACTGTCAGGGGTCCTTTACCTTTACCTTAGGTTGGTGAATATGTACTTTTATGTGTATATATCTGGCCTGAGGGATGCGGGTGGCGCTGTGGGTAAAAGCCTCAGCGCCTAGGGCTTGCCGATCGAAAGGTCGGCGGTTCGAATCCCCGCGGCAGGGTGCGCTCCCGTTGCTCGGTCCCAGCGCCTGCCAACCTAGCAGTGCAAAAGCACCTCCGGGTGCAAGTAGATAAATAGGGACCGCTTACTAGCGGGAAGGTAAACGGCGTTCCGTGTGCTGCGCTGGCTCACCAGAGCAGCGATGTCACGCTGGCCACGTGACCCGAAAGTGTCTCCGGACAGCGCTGGCCCCGGCCTCTTGAGTGAGATGGGTGCACAACCCCAGAGTCTGGCAAGACTGGCCCGTACGGGCAGGGGTACCTTTACCTTTTACCTTTATCTGGCCTGAATCTCCAACATTCAACTTCACTGGGTTCCCCTGACTTCTAGTGTTAACTTAGTGGTGGAAACCTGGTGGCAAAACGCAGGATTTGCCAACTTGTCCCCAGAGCAGCACACAGACAAGCCTTTCACAGGAAGCATCCCTGACGTGCTCCAGCTTAGAACCAGACATATTTAGTATGTTTTGACTGTGGCTTCCTACTTTCACAAAGGCCACCTCTTCTCTCTCTCTCTGCCTGCAGGAACACAGTTTCTTTCGAAGCTATTAATACATCATTTCAGTATTTCGCCCAGCGGAGGCAGTGGGATGAGAGAGAGAGAGAGAGTATTTTTGAAACTGAATTGCAATAAAGCCAGCATAAATCTTTGGCACTTCCTGTTGTGATCTGCTGCACAGCAGAGGAGAGAAGGAAGCAAAACATTTCAGGCCACCAGTTTATTATATATTCATATTCTCTCTCTCTCTCAGTCTCCTCCGGTCCATATATAAATGGTTCTCTTCGAAAAATATCTTGTTGCTCCTGGGATCATTACTACATCTTCATTTGTCAAGTGAAGATGTAGTAACGGTCAGCTCCTCCCTGGAGGGTGTGGTTCTCCTCCAGGGATCTTGTAAAATCAGAGCTGGCATCTTGTCAAAAAGCTCAACTTAAAACAATTCCCCTAGGAATCTCAGGCCAGACCGAGACTTCTGAGTGGGCCCCTCTCTCAGCGAAGGTTCCCTTCCACCTGCCAAGCCCAGTTGCCCACTCCTGTCCGCTCGGAGTAGGCATTAATAAAAAGGAAACTTAAAGAGGTCAGGCAAGCCAAAAGGTTGTTTCCTTATTGTACATCTCACTGGACTGAGCTTGGCTGAAAGGCAGAGTTGGTTATGAAAGCCCCATTTAAAAGGAATAGCAAACAGCAGGGAACCTCTCCGTTAAGCCTGTTTGCACTGGAGCAAAAATGTACCGTATTTTTCACCAGACCACAAGACGCACCTAGTTTTTGGAGGAGGAAAACAAGAAAAAAAATATTCTGAATCTCAGAAGCCAGAACAGCAAGAGGGATCGCTGCGCAGTGAAAGCAGCACTCCCTCTTGCTGTTCTGGCTTCTGGGATAGCTGTGCAGCCTGCATTCGCTCCATAAGACGCACACACATTCCCCCTTACTTTTTAGGAGGGAGAAAGTGAGTCTTATAGAGCAAAAAATACGGTAACTTTGGATTCCTTGATTTTCATAAATACATCTCTCGTATTAGGTAAGTTCTTGCAGGATAAGGCTACTAGCCACAATACAGTGGATGCTCGGGTTGCGGACGTGATCCGTGCAGGATGCATGTTCGCAACCCGCAGCATTCGCAACCCACATCTGCGCACGCGTGGGTTGCGATTCGGCACTTCTGCGCATGCGCAAAGCACGATTTAGCACTTCTGCGCATGCACGACTGCCGAAACCCGGAAGTAACCCGTTCCGGTACTTCCGGGTTTCGGCGGTCTGTAACCTGAAAAAATGCAACCTGAAGCGTCTGTAATCCGAGGTATGGCTGTAGCTGTTTTCTACCTCTTTACTGTTGTAGGCAGTAAATGGGAATCCCAAATAGGAAGAGGCACAATTATGCTCAGCTCCTGCATGTTTTTGCTGAGAACCTAAATATATGTCACAGTGGTCCCAGGCGAGCCACACCGGTGAGCGCATTCCACAAGTGGGGAGCCACCAGGGAAAAGGCCTCGTGTTGCCACTTCCCAGAGCTGGAATAATGATCACAGGGTCTGGGCCGGTTCATATGGGGAGAGACAGTCCCTGAGATGCTGTATAATGTAGCACTTGGAAAATAGAACGAGTTAAGAATGGCGTAAGAGCAGCATTATAATTTTAAGAATGGCAGAAGAGCAGCCTTGGAAATTGTCAATTTAGAACCATTTGTGAACCACTTAATCAACGAGCTCTCGGAGCTGTGTACATAATAATTGCATTGACAAAGCAATCAGAGTAATTAAAACGAGAATCATCAGCTTGCTGTTTCCTACCCTAGCTGAAGATTCGGTTCCCTCCTGCCAACTTCCAGCCCACCTGGCTTTCAAAAGGAATTTCTTGGGTTTCCTAGCGTTTTGCCCTTTTCCATTTAAGATTTTACCAGTCCCACAGGAAGCCGCCTTGCCAACCCGATTCTGATATCCATTTATCTCCTGCGGAGAGCGATAAGCAGATTGCCATGAAAGCAGCCCTTTCCCTCACATGCTGTAAGCTGCTGTTCTCAAATCCCGTCGAAAGGAGAGAGAGAGAGAGAGAGAGCTGTTGGGTACGCATATGGAGCAGTAACTGAGCAGTTCAGAAATTGGCAGCGGCGATGCCATTACGAAGTGAGCATTTGGGGTGGGTTAGGGGGCTGCTGTTGTTTTTCCTTTGCCTAGTTCTGTCAGATGCTTCAGCTCCTTCGCAAGCAAACACAACGGCTAGCCAGCAGTTGGAGAGCGTTTTGCGGAAACGTCATTCTCTTGTTTTGTGCCACGGGGAGGTTTGGTGATGAAACCAAGGCCACATTCGCACCGTGCATTTAAAGCACTATCGCGTCATTTTGACGGTCAGGGCTTCCCCCCCAAAGGATTCTGGGAACTGTAGTTTGTTACAGGCGCTAAGGGTTGTGAGGAGATCCTCTGTCCTCCTCCCACAGCTAGAATTCCTGATTAACAGCTAATGGAGGATGGATGGTGGCTAACAGATTGAGATTGAATCCTGACAAGACAGAAGTACTATTTTTGGGGGACAGGAGGCTGGTGGATGTGGGGGATTCCCTGGTCCTGAATGGGGTAACTGTGCCCCTGAAGGACCAGCTGCACAGCCTGGGAGTCATTTTGGACTCACAGCTGTCCATGGAGGCACAGGTCAAATCCGTGTGCAGGGCAGCTGTGTACCAGCTCCATCTGGTACGCAGGCTGAGACCCTACCTGCCGCCGAGATCATATAACACCGGTCTTGAAAGACCTACATTGGCTCTCAGTACGTTTCCGAGCACAATTCAAAGTGTTGGTGCTGACCTTTAAAGCCCTAAACGGCCTCAGTCCAGTATATCTGAAGGAGCATCTCCACCCCCATCATTCTACCCGGACACTGAGGTCCAGCGCCGAGGGCCTTCTGGCGGTTCCCTCACTGCGAGAAGCCAAGTTACAGGGAACCAGGCACAGGGCCTTCTCGGTGGTGGCACCCGCCCTGTGGAACGCCCTCCTATCAGACGTCAAAGAGAGCAACAACTACCAGACTTTTAGAAGACATCTGAAGGCAGCCCTGTTTAGGGAAGCTTTTAATGTTTGATGTACTACAGTATTTTAATATTTTTTTGGAAGCCGCCCAGAGTGGCTGGGGAAGCCCAGCCAGATGGGTGGGGTATAAATAATAAATAATAATAATTATTATTATTATTATTATTCTGGGAATTGTAGTTCTCTGGGGGCAATAGGCGTCTCCTAACATCTCTCATCAATCTTAACAGACTCCTGTTCCCCTCATGGAGCTACAATTCCCAGAGTGGGTTAACAACTGATCCTTCTTCCAGGGAACTCTGGGAATTTTAGCTCTGTGAGGGGCAAGGGGTGCCGGCTGGCTGGTGCTCATGGGAGTTGTAGTCCAAAACATCTAAAAAGCAGCTCTAGCATGCAATATTCTTACCGCCTTCTCAAAACTGCAACTCTCTTGTTTTGCAGGAGTAAGCCATGGCAGTAAGAACATTTCCAAATTGGTTAAACTTCATCTCTAGGTCCTGCTGTGATCTTTAAGACCTCCGAGTATAGGGCGGTATATAAATTCTAACAGCAACAACAACAACCCAGATTTATTTCTTGCAACACTAATATGCACACCAAGTTCCTGTTGAGAGAGAAACATTTTTTAAGGCTGCCCCACAATTGGGAAACCCATTGTAGGTGGGAATGCTGGAGGTTTGGCAAAGGCTGAGCTACTATTATTTTTTAAAAAAATAAAAAATTCAGATGACCTGATATTTCTGGCAAATGTTCCAAATTTCCCCCCAGAAACCTCAACTTTCTGCCCCCAAAGTAACGGTGCTATACGACTGCTGAAAGTGGTCTGATTCTCACAACTCCTGCTACAGTAAGCCAGTAAGAGCTGTTTGACAGTGGAATTTGCTGCCAAGGAGTGTGGTGGAGTCTCCTTCTTTGGAGGTCTTTCTTTGGGACGCAGGTGGCGCTGTGGGTTAAAGCCTCAGCACCTAGGACTTGCCGATCGAAAGGTTGGCGGTTCAAATCCCTGCGGCGGGGTGCGCTCCTGTCGTTCGGTCCCAGCGCCTGCCAACCTAGCAGTTCGAAAGCACCTTCGGGTGCAAGTAGATAAATAGGGACCGCTTACTAGCGGGAAGGTAAACGGTGTTCCGTGTGCTGCGCTGGCTTGCCAGAGCAGCGATGTCACGCTGGCCACGTGACCCAGAAGTGTCTGCGGACAGCGCTGGCTCCCGGCCTATAGAGTGAGATGAGCGCACAACCCTAGAGTCTGGCAAGACTGGCCCGTACGGGCAGGGGTACCTTTACTTTAAGCAGAGGCTTGACAACCATATGTCAGGAGTGCTCTGATGGTGTTTCCTGCTTGGCAGGGGGTTGGACTCGATGGCCCTTGTGGTCTATTCCAACTCTATGATTCTATGATTCTAATTACTCCTGAAGAGGTAGCTATATTTTCTGCAATACACTACTAACCAGTTTCCCTTTGGGGAATGATGTGATGGTTAGGGGAGATAAGTCTTGGTAGGCAATGGGTGGTAGTCATATATGCAGGGATGGCGTGCATCGCTTCGCCACAGGGTCCTGCGAGATTTCGGCAAGATTTCAGCAAGATCTCGCCAGAAATTAGCGCTGATTTCAGTGTGCCTTCTTCACCTGCGAGGGGGGCTTCAGATTACAGGGGAATGAATGGCAAGGCCAGAAGCTGATTTTTTTCAGATACCTAGACAACAGCAAGGACCAGAATCAGGCCACAGGTACTCAGCAATCCAAATCTGGCAGCAGATTCTCACTGCCTGGTTTGCACATATCAACAAACCATGGGTTATTAAAGCACGGCTTTGTGTTATGTGTGAACCTACGGTACGTTGTTTGCTTACAAACCTTGGTTTGTTTCAACTATGGCTTGGCATTCCGTGGGAACCTAGCCGCCTTCCTTAATACTATGGTTTGTTTGGCCACCCCAACCCAGATGCTCGCCAGGCTATAATGGCAAGAGCAACTGGAAAAGACAAGCCTCAGTTTGTAGGACAACCTGTGGTTTGTGAAACCTACTGCTGTACCTCCACCATAACTGGCGGCATCGGAAGAAGAAGAAGAAGAAGAAGAAGAAGAGGAGGAGGAGTTTGGATTTGATATCCCGCCTTTCTCTCCCTTTAAGGAGTCTCAAAGCGGCTCACATTCTCCTTTCCCTTCCTCCCCCACAACAAACACTCTGTGAGGTGAGTGAGGCTGAGAGACTTCAGAGAAGTGTGACTGGCCCAAGGTCACCCAGCAGCTGCATGTGGAGGAGCGGAGAGGCAAACCCGGTTCCCCAGATTACGAGACTACCGCTCTTAACCACTACACCACACTGGCTCTCCATGCATGAAACCCGTTGCGTATTAAAACATCGGTTTCTAAAATTGCCTGCTGCGTTTTCTTGGCAACCGGCATTTCCTCCCCAATTACTCAGTTCAAAAGCAATATTGTCCTTTTGGTTTTATTTGTTTTTCCCTTTTAGAGTACACAGCTGCAGAATGATAATTTTAACTGAGGAACCGCTCCCCCATCCCACCCCACCCCCCAAATACACACACATTCATACATCTCCTACTATTGGCATGTATATTTCGGAGAGGTTGGAATTTGCATATTTGATTCCGCTTGAATAATATATCAGCCAAAACAAGGGTTTAAAGAGCAGGCCGGGAAGAGACAAGAGGTGGGCTGGCATTTGACAGCCTGGTTGTTTCAAGGCTGCCAACAGGGAGGGACAGGCGAGCCCCCCATTGCGTGTGTGCGGGGGGCAGTTGCTTGTTAAGAGGGGCTGCCACAGAGCCAGTGTTGTGCACACTCACACACCCCAGTTTCCTAGTTCTAGAAAGCTATGCATGAAACCTGTCATTTGTCTACAGGGGTCAGCAACCTTTTTCCAGCAGGGGGCCGGTCCACTGTCCCTCAGACCTTGTGGGCGGCCGAACTATATTCTGGGGAAAAATATGAATGAATTCCTATGCCCCACAAATAACCCAGAGATGCATTTAAAATAAAAGGACACATTCTACTCGTGGAAAAACACGCTGACCATCTGCAGGCCGGATTGAGAAGGCGATTGGGCTGGATCCGGCCCCTGGGCCTTAGTTTGTCTACAATTAAAGCACAGACTGATGTCTTCATGTGACTTCCAAAACAGGATTGATTTATTATTATTATTATTATTATTATTATTATTATTATTATTTATACCCCGCCCATCTGGCTGGGTTTCCCCAGCCACTCTGGGCGGCTTCCAGCAAAACACTAAAATACAACAACCTATTAAACATTAAAAGCTTCCCTAAACCGTGGTTCTCAACCTGTGGGTCCCCAGATATTGTTGGACTACAACTCCCATCATCCCTAGCTAGCAAGGCTAGAGATCAGGGATGATGGGAGTTGTAGTCCAACAACATCTGGGGCCCACAGGTTGAGAACTGCTGGATTAACAGTTTCTCTCATTGGGGATGGCATTGCTGGCATCTGATTGGTCCTAGAACAATGCAGCAGTCTGATTGGTCCACAGGAGCCACCCAATCCAGCTCCAGGTGGAAGGGAATCCGCAACCTGATTGGCCTACAGGAGAATCCCGGAATTAGCCAATCACGTGCAGCCCATTGTGTAAATAATGTATATAAAGCAGACATTCTGGGGGAACCTCCATTCCTCCTCACCACTATGAGCTGAATGAAGAGCATGAAATCTACTCTCGACTACAAGTATATTCCAACCCTCTTATGCCATCACTTCAAAACTGTATTCTCTCATTCCTTCTGTTGCTCATATTTCGAATCCTGCTTGCGACTTCACCATACTATAACATTCCCTTAAATAGCCGGAGAGGGGTTTCCATTCTTGCCCAGAGATAGTCCTGACTTTTGCACCGTAGGCGGTGTTCCAGCCATACGCGAGAGGCATTCTTGCGACCCAAAGACACGTTCCGGGCAGGGAAAAGCACTTGAGGAAGATGTGGATTGGGGCCAGGCAGAGTTGGGTAGCCAGGACAAGGGCATGGCGTGGGCAGAGACCCCAGGGCCATAGAGAGAGGCTTCGAGGACCACATTGGGTCCCTGAACCAGAGGGTCCCCATCCCTGTCCTCAGTACACAAGAACCTTACCACTAGGCCTTGTTGATTTCACTTGCAGGGGAAGCTTAGCGAGTGGCAGATTTTTGCACCCGCATGATTGCTCTTTTCTATTATTCCCCGTCGTTTTATTTTAGCAACTGCTGTGGCACCGGCCATCTGTCTGTACTCTGGGAGCTTTACGTCTTCCGTGGAAAGGGTTGCACTGCCGGAACAGCTCTTACCGCCAGAAAGTTCTTCCTGATGTTGAGTCGGAATATCCTTCCTTGTAATTTCATAGAATAGAATCATAGAATCATAGAGTTGGAAGAGACCACAAGGGCCATCGAGTCCAACCCCCTGCCAAGCAGGAAACACCACCAGAGCACTCCTGACATATGGTTGTCAAGCCTCTGCTTAAAGACCCCCAAAGAAGGAGACTCCACCACACTCCTTGGCAGCAAATTCCACTGTCAAGCAGCTCTTGCTGTCAAGAAGTTCTTCCTAATGTTTAGGTGGAATCTTCTTTCTTGTAGTTTGGATCCATTGCTCCGTGTCCGCTTCTCTGGAGCAGCAGAAAACAACCTTTCTCCCTCCTCTATATGACATCCTTTTATAGATTTGAACATGGCTATCATATCACCCCTTAACCTCCTCTTCTCCAGGCTAAACATGCCCAGCTCCCTTAGCCGTTCCTCATAAGGCATCGTTTCCAGGCCTTTGACCATTTTGGTTGCCCTCCTCTGGACACGTTCCAGTTTGTCAGTGTCCTTCTTGAACTGTGGTGCCCAGAACTGGATACAGTACTCCAGGTGAGGTCTGACCAGAGCAGAATACAGTGGCACTATTACTTCCCTTGATCTAGATGCTATCCTCCTATTGATGCAGCCCAGAATTGCATTGGCTTTTTTAGCTGCAAAAAATCCATCGTTTCGGGTCCTGGCAGTTTGCTCCATCTTCCAGCCCTTTAGATCAGGCATAGGCAAACGCGGCCCTCCAGATGTTTTGGGACTACAACTCCCATCATCCCTAGCTAACAGGACCAGTGGTAAGGGATGATGGGAATTGTAGTCTCAAAACATCTGGAGGGCCGAGTTTGGGGGTGCCTGCTTTAGATACTTGAAGATGACTCTCACGTCGCCTCTCAGTCTTCTCTTTCGTCGTCTCCTTCAACCGTTCCTCATAAGGATTGAGCAAGGATCTTACAGACAGGGATGGGCCAAGGCAAGGATGGAGATGGGGTCAGGGGCTGAGGCGAAGCCCCCAAGAAAGCAGGTGGTGGAGGAAACCAGGGACAAGGGCAAGGGAAGCGGATCGGGCCCACTCAGTCACCTGCTCATCTACAGGTTATATTTCCATCTCCTCTTCAAATTGCCTATCAGTGCAGCAAGCTTTTGAGTTTAACGGAACTCCTCCTCAGACAAAATGAGTATTTGGAGCACCAAGAGGAATTGAGTAAGCCAATTCTAGGGCCCGTTTTTCCTTTCAGTCCAGAGACAAATTCCACACCAGACACCGAAAGCCCTATTAATTCTGTTTTCAACGGCAATGGCTCTTCCCCCACCCGCACAAGAATCCTGGCAACTGTGGTTTGCTGAAGGTGCTGAGACTCGTTAGGAGAAAGCTACAATTCCCAGAGTTCCCTGGGAAGAGGGGTTGCTTGTTAGACCACTTTGGGCATCGTAAGTCTGTGAGGGCAAAGGGATAGGAGTCCCTTAAGGTTGCGGAGAGTTGCTAGGAGACCCCTGTTCCCCTCAGAGAGCTGCAATTCCCTTGGAAGAGGTGCTGGTTGTTAAACCACTCTGGGATAAGATAAAACTTTATTCGCATTAGCCAGTGGCCATAGCAACAGTAAAACATCACAGTATACGCAGAAAAGGAAATTTGAGATTAGAGCACAATTTAATAGTACGCACCCCGGAAATGATCTCTTTCAGCTTCTGCCTTCTGGAAGAAGGTATAGGGTTATAAAGGCCAGGACTAGCCACCTGAGAAACAGTTTCTACACA
Source organism: Podarcis muralis (assembly GCF_964188315.1). Classification (NCBI taxonomy): domain Eukaryota; kingdom Metazoa; phylum Chordata; class Lepidosauria; order Squamata; family Lacertidae; genus Podarcis; species Podarcis muralis. The sequence continues at coordinate 5,978,474 of NC_135655.1, forward strand.
AATGCAATTCTGGTTCTATACGCAGCATAAGGGGTCTTTATAGTATAAAAGGTAAAGGTACCCCTGCCCGTACGGGCCAGTCTTGCCAGACTCTAGGGTTGTGCGCTCATCTCACTCTATAGGCTGGGAGCCAGCACTGTCCGCAGACACTTCCGGGTCACGTGGCCAGCGTGACAAGCTGCATTTGGCGAGCCAGCGCAGCACACGGAACGCCGTTTACCTTCCCGCTAGTAAGCGGTCCCTATTTATCTACTTGCACCCAGGGGTGCTTTCGAACTGCTAGGTTGGCAGGCGCTGGGACCGAATGATGGGAGCGCACCCCGCCGAGGGGATTCGAACCGCCGACCATGCGATCGGCAAGTCCTAGGCACTGAGGTTTTACCCACAGCGCCACCCGCGTCCCTAGCTCTATAGTATAGTGTATTTTAAAATGGGGTTTCAGAGTTTTTAGGGGGGGGGTTGAATGTTTTATGTAGCTTTTCAATTTCATTGTTCTGCATGGGACAATGACAATAAAGATATCGCATATCGTATATATCGTATATCGTAAAGTCCTGAATCAGCCGTCAGTTAGTGGCCCTTATTCTGAACCCCTCTGGGAATTGTAGCTCCAGCGGGCGTCTCCTAACACCTCAAACTACACTTCCCAGGATTCACTGGGCGAAGCCGCGGCGGTCCACCCGTTGCTCCATCTTGCGCCTCTGGGTCTGGCAGAGCGACCGAAGCGTCTGGGGCGGAGGGGGTGGCAGTGGTGAGCAAATACCTTGTTTTAATTTTCTGTTCCCTGCTTTTTTTTTGTTTCAGTTCTCTCGAGCCAGACCCACCACAGCCCTTTGAAACGGTCTGTGTCCCTTACCCCGCCCATGAGCGTCCCCAACCAGCCCCTAGGACACGGGTGGCTGTCACATGAGGACTTGCGAGCTAGAGGACCCCAAGGCATCCCTTCCGATCACGCCCCCCTGTCTCCTCAAAGCAGTGTAGCCTCTTCGGGAAGTGGTGGGAGCGAACACTTAGAAGATCAGAACTCTGCGCGTAACACATTCCAGGAAGAAGGGAGTGGTATGAAAGGTGAGTGGCGAGAAAACCAGGTTTCCCCGTCCTCCTCCTGTTCGCGTAATATTCAGCCACTTATTATTGAAGGGAAGTGCGTGGAACACATAGCTGTCAACTTACAGATTTGAAAATAAGGGACCTGCAGCCTTGAAAATAAGGGACCAGCAGCCAAAATAAGGGACCTGCGGCCTCACCTGTTCCAGGCACTCCAGTCTTCCTGTCCTCCTGCAGACTGGTCAAACTCATGCTGGGTAGCTTCGAGAACACTGTCCAACCAACTTTGTAACCAGAGGTTCAGCTGAATAGAATCTGAATCACATGCACCACAAGGCCTATGCAGCCTCAACTTAAGATGGCTCCCCGGCCTGGCCTTGCACTGCAAAGTTTGCAGCAGCACATGCAACAAAATGGCGTCCAGCATTCAAAAACCTCCTCAGCTTGCATTAACTAGCCACACACAAGGCATGCAACCTCCACCCCCCAATCGTTCTTAGACTTCTTATTGGGTGAGCAACACAGCCAAGCAACACAGTTGGAGCCTCCCTCCTCCCTGGCCGGCAGGGAGGAAGGGAGAGGAGCTGCTTCCTTTAAAATTTAAGGGACATCATTTAAGGGACATCCATCAATAAGGGACAGCAGCGGGACATGGTGCTGGTATAAGGGACTGTCCCTTCAAATAAGGGACACTTGACAGCTATGGTGGAACAGGTCTCGGTGTTTCAATTTCTGGGAATGGAGTTGAGAGACGACCTAACCTGGGGAGAAAACAGCAGAGACCTGATGAAGAGAGCACAGCAGAGGTTCTATTTTCTGAGAATCCTCCGGGAAAACAATCTCTCAAAGGACCTGTTGATGGCATTTTACCATTGCACTGTGGAGAGTGTGTTAACTTATGGTCTGTGTGTGTGGTTTGGGAGCTGCATGGTCAGGGGAAAAACAATGCTGTCCAGGGTTGTAAAGATTGCGGAGAGAACAATTGGGTGCACTCTTCCCACCTTAGATCAAATCTACGCTTCCAGGTGCCATAAGAAAGCGGCAGAGATAGCACAGGATAGTGTGCACCCCAGAAATGATCTCTTTCAGCTTCTGCCTTCTGGAAGAAGGTATAGGGTTGTAAAGGCCAGGGACTAGCCACCTGAGAAACAGTTTCTACGCAAATGCAGTTCTGGTTCTAAACGCAGCATAAGGGGTCTCTATTGTATAGTGTATTTAAAAATGGGGTTTCAGAGTTTTTAGGGGTTTTTGAATGTTTTATGTAGTTTTTCAGTTTCATTGTTCTGCATGGGACAAGGACAATAAAGATATCGTATATCGTATAACAGCATAAAGCAGAGCATCCTGCATCAGGACCCCAGTGCTCTCTCGCTCTCCCCTCCAGCGGTTTCCAGAAACTGGTGTTCAGAACTCAGCCAGGTGGGCGGGGTATAAATAATAAAAATTATGACAGTCATTTGCTTCCACCAATGGTGGAGGCAGGGCACGGCCATCAAGGCTTGTGGCCATGCATAGCCTTCGACGACAAAATTTCGTTGAAGTGGAATCACCAAAAAAGAAAGTCAGCAGGAGAGCTGTGAGTTTTAAAACTCCGGTTTCACTTCGTTTCGCTTTTAATTTGTATGCTCCTTTTCTATAGACGAGGTGGTTGGCAAGTTAATCTTTCTTTATGTTAGGGTTGCCTAACAGCCAGATAATGGGTATTGTAGTCCAAAAACAGCTGGGGACCCCGGTTTGAGAAATCCCGGTATGGAAATAACAACAACAACAACAACAACAACAACAACAACAACAACAATTAATTAATTACTATTTATTATTTATACCACAGGGACGCAGGTGGCGCTGTGGGTAAAAGCCTCAGCGCCTAGGGCTTGCCGATCGAAAGGTCGGCGGTTCGAATCCCCGCGGCGGGGTGCGCTCCCGTTGTTCGGTCCCAGCGCCTGCCAACCTAGCAGTTCGAAAGCACCCCCGGGTGCAAGTAGATAAATAGGGACCGCTTACTGGCGGGAAGGTAAACGGCGTTTCCGTGTGTGGCTCTGGCTCGCCAGAGCAGCAATGTCACGCTGGCTACGTGACCCGGAAGTGTCTCCGGACAGCGCTGGTCCCCGGCCTCTTGAGTGAGATGGGCGCACAACCCTAGAGTCTGTCAAGACTGGCCCGTACGGGCAGGGGTACCTTTACCTTTACCTTTATTTATACCACACCCATCTGGCTGGGTTTCCCCAGCCATTCTGGTTAGCTCTCAACAGAATGTTAAAAACACAATAAAGCATCAACCATCAAAAACTTCCCTGAACAGGGCTGCCTTCAGATGTCTTCTAAATGTCAGATAGTTGTTTATTTCCTTAACATTCCTTGATGGCAGGGCGTTCCACAGGGCGGGCGCCACCACCAAAGAGGCCCTCTGCCTGGTTCCCTGTAACCTCACTTCTCGCAGGGAGGGAACAGCCAGAAGGCCCTTGGAGCTGGACCTCAGTGTCCGGGCTGAACGATGGGGGTGGAGACGCTCCTTCGTGTATACAGTGGTACCCCGGGCTACATACGCTTCAGGTTACAGACTCTGCTAACCCAGAAATAGTAACTCGGGTTAAGAACTTTGCTTCAGGATGAGAACAGAAAGTGTTCAGCAGCAGCGCAGCAGCAGGAGGCCCCATTAGCTAAAGTGGTGCTTCAGGTTAAGAACAGTTTCAGGTTAAGAATGGACCTCCAGAACGAATTAAGTACTTAACCCGAGGTACCACTGTACTGGGCTGAGGTCATTTATTTCCTTGACATCTGATGCGAGGGCGTTCCACAGGGTGGGCGCCACCACCGAAAAGGCCCTCTGCCTGGTTCCCTGTAACCTCACTTCTCGTAGGGAGGGAACCGCCAGAAGGCCCTCAGAGCTGGACCTCAGTGTCCGGGCTGAACGATGGGTGTGGAGACGCTCCTTCAGGTCTACTGGGCCGAGGCCGTTTAGGGCTTTAAAGGTCAGCACCAACACTTTGAATTGTGCTCGGAAACGTACCGGGAGCCAATGTAGGTCTTTCAGGACCAGTGTTGCCTCCTTCTCCTGCTTCTAGGTTTCATGAAGGCATCTGATTGGCCGTGACAGGATGATGAACATCTGGACCTTTGGTCTGGTCCAGCAAGCTTCCCTCATGTGATTTGTCTGCATAACTTGCAAGGGTGCAGATTTTTTCCCCCCTTGGCATATGCATATGAATAGGCCTCCCTCTGTTAGAAATACTTTCAGGCTTTCTTAACGGCCTTCCATGTGTTCATCAATCTGTGCTGCCTCAATGGCACGCTCCGTGGAGGTTTTAACCATTCCCATCTGCTGCCTCTTGTCACCAGCCTAGCTCGAAACGGACACTCTCCCTTCTAGTCCGTTGTTTTGTGTTTTCACGAGAGAAGCGGCCTTTTTTGGGCTTGCGCTTTTTTCCTCGTGGCGCCGTTTAAAAGTGGATTAAATTAATTCCCCTAGGAAGCTAGCTGTGTGTGGCTGTTCTCTTTTTAATTTCGACTAAGCAATGCCAGCGTGGACCAGAGATTCTTTTCCAGAAAGGCACCAGAAAGGGGATGTTCAGTACCAAAGACGACACAGCAGGCCTCATAAACCAATCAGTGGACAGCTGCTCATTTGCATTTTATAATTAGCAAAGTTGATGCCACCGAGTAAGTGTTTGTGGACTGTATCCCAGGATGCTTTGTGCCCATGGTGGTCTCTACAGCAACTAAGAAGGAGCAGGGCCAACTGTTATTAACTAGTTAAATTGTTTTATTTATTTATTCATTCGTTTATTTTATTTTATTTACCCCACCCTTTAATCTTCCTGGAAACCATATGAGGGGAGTTAGGCTGCTGCGAGAGTGACTGGCTCTGGGGCATGTAGTTAGAATTGTGGCTGAGCTGCAATTCATCTCACCCAGAGTGTGTCTTTCCTGTAGTTCGGAGTCAAATTCTCACAAATTCAAGCAGTGGTTCTTACAGCACAAAGTGGACATCTTTAGCTTCTCTCGGACCTCTCTGCCTTCTTCATGTCTGTCTGTCAGTCAGTCAGTCACACTGCTACCTTTCCATTTTAATTACCGTATTTTTTGCTCTATAAGACTCACTTTTTCCCTCCTAAAAAGTAAGGGGAAATGTGTGTGCGTCTTAAGGAGCGAATGCAGGCTGCGCAACTATCCCAGAAGCCAGAACAGCAAGAGGGATTGCTGCTTTCACTGCGCAGCGATCCCTCTTGCTGTTCTGGCTTCTGAGATTCAGAATATTTTTTTCCTTGTTTTCCTCCTCCAAAAACTAGGTGTGTCTTGTTGTCTGGTGCGCCTTATAGAGCGAAAAATACGGTATCCATGTTTTGAGAGCAGCTCAAAGAGTCTGGTTGCCAGTGGTGGTGATGGCAGTGCTCAACGGCCCTCCCAACATCTGGGTCGCTGCTGTTTACCAGCAAGGAGAGACCGGAGGCAGCAGGGAGGTCAGCACAGTACAATTGCTCTTCTGGACCCCTTTGGTGCAGCGGTTCTCAACCTGTGGGTCCCCAGATGTTGTTGGACTACAACTCCCATCATCCCTGAGCTCTGGCCTTGCTAGCTAGGGGTGATGGGAGTTGTAGTTCAACAACATCTGGGGACTCACAGGTTGAGAAAGGCTGCTCCATAGCATCTCCTGTTGTTCCCGGGAGCTGTCCCAGGTCCTGCAGTGCCTAGATATCACCAGATGCAATGAAGCCCTCTTGGTGGATCAGTGGAATGCAGTGGACATAGTGTATCTTGATTTCAATAAGGCTTTTGACAAAGTCCCCCGTGATATTCTTGCGAAGAAGCTGGTAAGATCTGGGCTGAACAAGGTAACCGTTAGTTGGATGTGCAGCTGGTTGACTGACTGAACCCAAAGACTAATTAACGGTTGTGGGTTAAACCACAGAGCCTAGGACTTGCCGATCAGAAGGTCGGCGGTTCGAATCCCTGTGACGGGGTGAGCTCCCGTTGCTCGGTCCCTGCTCCTGCCAACCTAGCAGTTCGAAAGCACACCAAAGTGCAAGTAGATAAATAGGTACCACTCCGGCGGGAAGGTAAACGGCGTTTCCGTGCGCTGCTCTGGTTCGCCAGAAGCGGCTTCGTCATGCTGGCCACATGACCCGGAAGCTGTACGCCGGCTCCCTCGGCCAATAAAGCGAGATGAGCGCCGCAACCCCAGAGTCAGTCACGACTGGACCTAATGGTCAGGGGTCCCTTTACCTGTACAGCATCCTGGAAAAAAAGTGACAAGTGGGGTGCCCCACTGGTTCTCGGCCCATGGTTGTTCAGCATATTTATAAACGACTTGGATGGAGGGATTTAGGGGATGCTCATTAAATCTGCAGACGACACCAAACTAGGAGGGGGAGCTAACGCTGCAGAATCGGGACTAACAAAATGAATTTCAATAGGGACAAATGTAAGGTTCTGCACTTAGGAAGGAAGAACCAGCTGCACCCATATAAAATGGGGGACACCTGACTTATATGGGGAAAGGATCTTGGGGGAATGCAATCGGAACATGAGGCCACAGTGCGACACAGCAGCAAAAAAATCTAAGGCTATTCTAGGCTGCATCAAGAGAAGTATGGTGTCCAGATCAAGGAACGTAAAAGTCCCATTCTATTCTTCTTTGGTGTGAGAACCCCACTTGGAGTTCTGCGTCCAGATCTGGGCACCACAATTAAGAAGGACGTTGACAAGCTGGAGGGTGGGCAGTGGAGGGTGATCAGGGTGGTGAAGGGTCTAGAAACCAAGCCTTATGAGGAACGGTTGAGGGAGCTGGCAATGTTTAGCCTGGAAAAGAGGAGACTGAGAGGAGAGAGGAGAGCCATCTTCAGATATCTCAAGGGCTGTCACGTGGAAGAGGGAACAAGCTTGTTTTCTCCTGCTCTGGGCGGGTAGGACTCGAACCCATGACTTCAAGTTACCAGAAGGAGATTCTGACTAAACATCAGGAAGAACTTTCTGACAGCAAGAGCTGTTCAACAGTGGAACAGTCTCTCTCAGGAGGTTGCAGCCTGGAGGTGTTTAAGCAGTGGTTGGATGCCCATCTGACATGGATGCTTTAGTTGAGATTCCTGCATTGCAGGGGGTCGGACTAGATGACCCCTGGGGTCCCTTCCAGCTCCACAGATCTATTATTCTTTCCCCCTAGGCTCTTATTCCTTGCTCTCCCCTAGTGGCTGACCTCTGCCCTATACAGTTCTACCTTGGTTGCGTGGCGAGTTCCCGCGCCCTCCCAAGTGGAAATAATGACACATGACACAATTATTAAGGTTAATGAGCTAAATAAGGCCACAGCTTTATTGGTTACAGGTGATGAGCTTAGGCATTGGTCCTAACCGACTATATCCGACTTCAGCCCGTCCACTTGAAGTCTGGGAAGGGTTAACCACCAGTAGGGGGAGTCCTGCTGGTGCCCATCAACTAGGAACTCCCCCGGGGACACTGCTTGGGGGCGTGCCTTAGGCCCTCACCTCCCCAGGCTTCGGACAGGGCCACACACCCCGGAATCCTTTATTGGACTGCCCTTCAATATGCGGGGCAGGTGATGGCGCTTCCTCCCCTCTTCCATCTACAGAACTATACCAATGCCTAACCGCCAATACCCAGAAAGTTGTGACGATTTGCTACGAGGTAGGCGAAAACCAAGTGGCAGGTGCCAATTTGCCAATGGAAAAAATCCTACCAGGCCCCTCAATGGCGACCAACCAAGGTCCATAGCAAGGTCAAAGGCAAAACCTTATAGGGCGGGAGGGTGGGAAAACCAACCAGCTGAGGAACGTCAAAGAGGGAGATCCCCGGCCGCGTCCTGCTTTAAATAGGGCAGGCCACGCCCCCAGTGCCAGCCGATTGGCTGGCCAGGGAGTGACGCGGCCGGGAATCCCTCCAATCGCGCGGGGGCTGGGCCGTGAAGCTCACAACTCCACCTCCTCTGACGGGCGGAAGTGGCTATCCCAAACGCCTTGGTACTCGCACATTTTGGCTCCTGAACGCCGCAAACCCGGAAGTGAGTGTTCCGGTTCATGAACGTTCTTTGGAAGCCGAACGTCCAACGGTGCTTCCGCAGCTTCCGATTGGCTACAGGAGCTTCCTGCAGCCAACCAGAAGCCGCGCTTTGGTTTTGGAACATTTTGGAAGTCGAACAGACTTCCGGAACGGATTCCGTTTGACTTCCAAGGAAAAACTGTATTTGGGTTCTGATTGGATGAGGACAGAAAGCCGCCACCTACACAATGGGTGTTCAACAAGCAGTGCTAAGTAGCAGGAATAGGAACAGTATTAAATTTATTATCCACCCACCCTCCCACAAATCTCAGGATGGGTTGAAAACAATCCAAAATCCATAACTTAAATCAGCTAAAACATTCTGTTTATTCATTCTGTTTATTCATTCTAAACATTCTGTTTCCTAACAGTCATATTTATTCGTTTTGTGAACATTTAGTTATTTATTCATTCTATAATATTTGTATTTCTTTCTTTATTTTTATAAACTTTGAGCACCACTGAACTGTAGAAAAGAAAACCCTCCGAGCTGTTTACAAAAAGAAAAAATTACTGCTGAAAAATTCGCAACCCTAACTTAAAACGTGCAGAAAGTTAAAACCACAACAGAATAGACCAAAGCTAACTAAAACTCATACAAACTTCTAAACATCTGGGTAGACTTGTCTAAATAAGAATGTCTTCAGCAGACGCCGAAAAGAGTTGCAGTGAAGGCGCCTGTCTAGTATCAATAAGCGGGGAGTTCCAAAGTGTTACCACCACACGAAGTAATCAAGTTCTTACAGAATACACTGCTTGATTTTTTAAAAAAACACACCCTCAAAGCGGTTTACAAGAAAAAACAACAACAAAATTATCATTGAAAGCAACTATCTGAAACCTTCAAAAGATTAAAATCCGCAATAAATTGAAAACAATACTCACACCAACATTCTACATGTCTGAATTTTGTCTGAACAACAACACCAAAAATGCCTTTATCAGACACCGAAAAGCGTGCAGCGAAGTGCTGTCCATAGGCAGGGAGTTCCAAAGATTACTAAAAAGACTGGTTTCGTACAACCGCAGAACATGTATTATGATTTGGCACTCGTAGCAGTGCTAGTTCCACAGATCAATGTGGTAGAGAAGGGCATACAATCTTGCAAGGAGACTAGAAGAAGAAGAAGAAGAGTTTGGATTTGATATCCCTCCTTTCACTCCCTTTCACTCCTTAAAGGGAGTCTCAAAGCGGCTAACATTCTCCTTTCCCTTCCTCCCCCACAACAAACACTCTGTGAGGTGAGTGGGGCTGAGAGACTTCAAAGAAGTGTGACTGGCCCAAGGTCACCCAGCAGCTGCATGTGGAGGAGCAGGGAATCGAACCCGGTTCACCAGATTACGAGTCTACCACTCCTAACCACTACACCACAGACTAGTCCCACAGAATAATAATAATACTGTATTTTTCGCTCCATAAGACGCACTTTTCGCCTCCTAAAAACTAAGGGGAAATGTGTGTGCGTCTTACGGAGTGAATGCAAGGGGGAGGCAGGCAGGAAAAGCCCCCAAGAGCTGCACACAAGCTCCGTGCGGCTCTTGCGGGCTTTCACCTAGGAGCGAGAAGGGACTGACGCGGCCAGTCAGTCCCTTCTCCTCGTAGAAAAGCCCACAGGAGCCGCGCGCTCCTTAAAGGGAGTGCGGCTCCTATGGGCTTTTGTGGGAGGTGGGAGTGTTACCATAGCTGCGTGCAGCCCCTCCACCCGGGAGAGGCTGCGCGTGGCTATGGCTTCTTTAGCCGCGCGCAGCCTCTCCCAGCTGGAGAGGTTGCGCACTGCTAAAGAGGAAGCCAAGACAGCGAGCGCGATGGATTCCGCTCCCTGTCTTGGCTTCTTTGCTCTTTGGGGCTGGGGCGGGGGGGAATAAGATTTTTTTCTTGATTTTTTCCCCAGATTAAAGTTGTTAAGGGCTTTATATAGTAAAAGGAACGTCTCGAACATGTAGTCCTCTGTACCGTAGCTTTCCGTGCTCTGTTGTTCAACCCCATAAGATCTAACGTGGGCATTCCTCTCCATCTCCAACTTGCAGATGTTCCTGCCTGGCTGAAGAGTCTCCGCCTCCACAAGTACGCTGCCCTTTTCTCCCAGATGACGTATGACGACATGATGTCATTGACCGAGTGTCAGCTGGAGGCACAAGTATGTGAGGTCACACAGCAAATTCATGAAAACTGTTTTACAGTGGTGCCTTGGTTTACAAACTTAATCCGTTCCGGAAGTCCGTTCTTACACCAATGCGATCTTAAAACAAGGCATGCTTTCCCATAGCAGCGGGGGACTCAAATTTACAAATGGAACGCACTCAACAGGAAGCGGAGCATGTTCTTATTCCAAGGCAAAGTTCACAAACCAAAACACCTACAGCATTCTTAATCCAAGTTGTTAATAAACTAAGCTGTTCTTCAACCAAGGTACCACTGTATGTATGTATATATGTATTTACATACATACAGTGGATGCTCGGGTTGCGAACGTGATCCATGCAAGATGCACACACATGCAGGTTGCGATTCGGCGCTTCTGCACATGTGCGACTGCCAAAACCTGGGAGTAACCCATTCCGGTACTTCTTGTTCGGCAGTCCGTAACCCAAAAAACGCAACTTGAAGCGTCTGTAAGCCGAGGTATGACTGTACATACATACCCCATCCATCTGGCTAGGTTTCCCCAGCCACTCTGGGCGGCTCCCAACAGAATATTATTATTATTAATAATAATAACAACGATGATGATGATGAGCTAAAACATCAAGCATTGAAAACTTCCCTAAACAGTACCGCCTTCAGATGTCTTCTAAAATCAAATAGTTGTTTATTTCCTTGACATCTGATGGGAGGGCATTCCACAGGGCGGGTGCCACCACCAACAAGGCCCTCTGCCTGGTTCCCTATAACCTCACTTCTCGCAGTGCAGGAACCGCCCTTGGCGCTGGACCTCAGTGTCCGGGCTGAACAATGGGGGTGGAGACGCTCCTTCAGATATACTGGACCGAGGCCGTTTAGGGCTTTAAAGGTCAGCACCAACACTTTGAATTGTGTTCAGAAATGTACAATTAAAATTAAATAGTTTCAATTGTATAATGAATACAATTAATAGTTACTGTTTCAGATTTTATTGCATTTTTATATCTTCCTTACCGGGTTGTGCAAACTGCTATTTTGAATAATGCTTTTTTATAGGGTAGGGGTCTACTGGGGGTGAGTTTTACGGAACCGAGGGGACAGTGGCTCCGAAAACTTGGGGAACCACTGATCTGATTAATGGACTGAAGATTTCAAGTTCTCTTGGGGTTTTCTACTTGTTGCTGAGCACCGCCCTGAATTATATCTTGTAGTCCCATGTCTGCTTTGCAGTTGGTGGCCCACATGTGTGTGCATATACTAATACAGAGATCTACCTTGTTGTTGCAGAACGTTACCAAAGGTGCAAGGCACAAGATTGTGATCAGCATCCAAAAGCTAAAAGAGAGGCAGAACCTTCTCAAGTCCCTGGAAAGGGTGAGTTGACTCAGCTTATCCCTCAAAACTGTAGAGGTTTCGGCCGTTAACGTCAATTAAGTGTGTTAGTAATGAAGGTTCTCAATCTTCTTGTTCTTTGCTCCTACATATGTCTCCTCTCTGTCGTGTGTGACAATGATTTCCTGTACGAGCTGCCTTGAAGCATTTTTGCTTCCTCCCCACCCACCTGCATTGCAATTGGCTAAGCTGCTCTGATGTCACAGTATGTTCTAATTCCGCAGGGAAGAAGGGGACATACGGAGAGATGGGCCAGAAGTCAAGTAGAAAATGAAGAGTTGAGAACTGAGGGGTTGGGCAAGGAGGGAGAAAGGAAGAGGTCTGATGCCTCAGATCACATGATGGGACTTGTAGTCCAAAGGCTGTGGAGGGCACCAGGCTAGCAAAGGATGCTCTACCGAACAGTGTCTATAAACAAGGACTAGAAGGGAGAATGGTTCTCATGAGTAAAGGAAGAAGGAGAAAACGAAACTGAATATTGGAGAGATTATTGCAATACAAGTCTTTCTAAGAAGTCTTATTAAGCATCCCATCCCGTTATATATTTTGTAAAGCTTTCAGCTTGCTTTCAGCTTGTTTACTATACATTCAGACACCTCTTAAGATGTTGTTGTTGTTTAGTAATGTCCAACTTTTCATGACCCCCTGGATCAGAGCACGCCAGGCCCTCCTGTCTTCCACTGCCTCCCGCAGTTTGGTCAGACTCATGTTAGTAGCTTCAAGAACACTGTCCCACCATCTCGTCCTCTGTCATCCCCTTCTCCTTGTGCCCTCCATCTTTCCCAACATCAGGGTCTTTTCCAGGGAGTCTTCTCTTCTCATGAGGTGGCCAAAGTATTGGAGCCTCAGCTTCACGATCTGTCCTTCCTGTGAGCACTCAGGGCTGATTTCCTTCAGAATGGAGAGGTTTGATCTTCTTGCAGTCCATGGGACTCTCAAGAGTCTCCTCCAGCACCATAATTCAAAAGCATCCATTCTTCGGCGATCAGCCTTCTTTATGGTCCAGCTCTCACTTCTATGCATCACTACTGGGTAAACCATAGCTTTAACTATACAGACCTTTGTTGGCCTGGTGATGTCTCTGCTTTTTAACATGCTGTCTAGGTTTGTCATTGCCCTTCTCCCTAGAAGCAGGCGTCTTTTAATTTTGTGGCTGCTGTCACCATCTGCAGTGATCATGGAGCCCAAGAAAGTAAAATCTCTCACTGCCTCCATTTCTTCCCCTTCTATTTGCCAGGAGGTGATGGGACCAGTGGCCATGATCTTAGTTTTTTGGTGTTGAGCTTCAGACCATATTTTGCGCTCTCCTCTTTCGCCCTCATTAAAAGGTTCTTTCATTCCTCCTCACTTTCTGCCATCAAGGTTGTGTCATCTGCATATCTGAGGTTAAGATTGCCGGGAGAAATATCAACAACCTCTTAAGATACCGTGACCTAATTTTGCATGATCAAGGCATTTGTCTGTTTTGATACAGTTGGGTGCCATTTTGAATCAAGAGTGCCTTAGGAGTGCCGGGCACAAGGCTACTAGTAAATAATTTTGAGGAATATGATAGGTCTATAGTTAGCTCACTACCCACCTCTGTTTGGGCCTTTTCAGTAGCTCGGCAGGGTGTCTGTCTGCGTTGGGTTAGCTCACGCCTCTGCTCCCCTCGTTTATAGTACACGACTTATTTAGGAATCCTGCACAAGATAATGAAGCCGTAATAGATCCCTCTCCCAGTTAATACAGGCTCTTAAAGGCCAAGATGAGGGAGGAAAAGCCTGCATGATTCATGTGTGATTTCTGAGCAGTTTCATGGTCTCTTTCCCCCGCCGCTTCCCTGCCCCTGTTGCGTCTGAAATATTGATATATTGATTTGGCTGTCATGAATACGCAAACGCAGTCTCGCTGCTACGTTCTCTGTAAAACAGAAGGCGATGAATCAAAGTTGTTGGCGTTTTTCCACTGAGGCTGCAATCCTGAAATGTATTTACTAGTGGGCAAGTTCCAAGGAACATAATGAGAGTCATAAGTAAACACGCATTGGGCAGATCCTGAAATTGTAAGGGTGTTGTTGCTCTTTTGAGTGGGATTCAATCACATACCACCTGGGGAATTTAGGGCTTTTGGGGAATAAGGAAAGCAACAGAAAAATCAACTGGAAAGTTTGAGTTAACACTCCCTTGATGCAGTATCATCTAAGTAACCACTACCCGCGGAAAAAAGCAAGAAACAGGGTCGTCTGGGAGTGGCATGAGCAAGAGTAGGATGGGAATAGCCCGTTAACAAGTTGCTTTTACAGTAGTACCTTGGTTCTCAAACTTAATCCGTTCCGGAAGTCCGTTCCAAAACCAAAGCGTTCCAAAACCAAGGTGCGCTTTCCCATAGAAAGTAATGCAAAATGGATTAATCCTTTCCAGACTTTTAAAAATTACCCCTAAAACAGCAATTTGACATGAATTTGACATGATCCATAAAAGGAAAGCAATAATCAATGTAAAGGTGAAGGTAAAGAGACCCCTGACTATTAGGTCCAGTCGTGGTCGACTCTGGGGTTGCGGTGCTCATCTCGCTTTACTGGCCGAGGGAGCCAGCATACAGCTTCCGGGTCATGTGGCCAGCATGACTAAGCCGCTTCTGGCAAACCAGAGCAGCGCACGGAAGTGTCGTTTACCTTCCCACCGGAGCGGTACCTATTTATCTACTTGCACTTTGACGTGCTTTCGAACTGCTAGGTTGGCAGGAGCAGGGACCGAGCAACGGGAGCTCACCCCGTCACAGGGATTCGAACCGCCGACCTTCTGATCGGCAAGTCCTAGGCTCTGTGGTTTAACCCACAGCGCCACCCGCGTCCCTATAATCAATGTACTGTACTATAAAATAAATAAGACAGTATTGTAGATGATAAAAATTAAAATTAAGTTTTTTTCTTACCTGCACTGATGATAGTCATTGTTTGGATGGTGGGCTTTTATCCATTTCCGCAGTCACACAATCAATCAATCAGTAGCTGAACTGGGTTCCACACAGTCAAAAAACCAAATTAACCGAAAAAGCCTCAAAAACAAAAATGCAAAATAAATAGCAAAAACAAAAGCGTCAAACTTAATCCGTTCCGGAAGTCCGTTTGACTTCCTAAATGTTCCAAAACCAAGGCACACCTTCTGATTGGTGCAGGCACCCTGGGAACAATAGCCGATAGCCGCATCGGGCGTTCGGCTTCCGAAAATTGCTCAAAAACAGGAGCACTTACTTCTGGGTTTTCGGTTTTTGAGAACAAAGAGAAAGCCAGTTTTAGAAAACCTTTCAGGGCACACACCAAGGTTGTTGGGAGAGAAATCTGGCATGAAATTAATTCGCAGAATGTGTGCATTTGCTGCGGGGAAAGCCGATTTCTTTTTCATCCAGAAACCAGATAAGAATCAGCAGCTACAAAATGCTACAGCCTTTGAAGCCTCCTGACTGCAGAGAGTTCTGGCCTTGGCGTATTGAGATGAGCGTTCTTCCGTTTTCTTCGCCGCCCTTGCTCACGGTCAGGGGTCCCTTTACCTTTACCAAACTTAAAACCGTGGAGAGACCTGGTCTGAATAGAGACCTTGGATTCTTGCTTTTCCCTGTAAGACCAATTGCAGTCATTAGCAGTCGTCAAGAGGTTTACTACACCTATCAGCCAATCATCCATTCCCACCACCCTTCTGAGTAATACCTCTCCCCACCCTCTCACTATATATAAGGGTCCGGTGACTTCTGTTTCAGTGTATCTGAAGAAGTGTGCGTGCACACGAAAGCTCATAGCAAGAACTAACTTAGTTGGTCTCTAAGGTGCTACTGAGATTAGTTGAGATTCTGCGTATTTTTCACTCTATAGGACGCACTTTTTCCCCTCCAAAAATGAAGGGGAAATGTGTGTGCATCCTATGGCGCGAATGCAGGCTTCAGGCAGCTATCCGCAAGCCTTCTGAGCGAAGCAGGAGTTCCCGCCAGGCTCCGAAGGCTTGCGGATAGCAGCCTGAAGCCTGAAGCCCGGGGAGCTTGCAGATAGCAGCCAGAAGCGGATAGCAAGCTAAAGCCTGAAGCCCGGGGAACGCAGCGCCAACTCCCACTGCGCAACCCGGGCTTCAGGCAGCTATCCGCAAGCCTTCGGGCAGACTGTTCTGGGGGCTGGGGTCGGGGGAAGCTGGCGTAGACGGGTCGGGTAATTTGAGGTCCCTTCCAACTCTATGATTCTGTGTGGCTAAACCAAAGCACTAGGTTAAGCACAGGTACTTAGGCGAGGCTAAGAAGCCAAGGCATTAATGTCCAGGGGATGTTGTTTTCCGCAGGACATCCTTGAAGGGGGCAACCTGCGGGTGCCCCTGCAGGAGCTTCACCAAATGATCCTCACCCCCATCAAAGCTTACTCTTCTCGGAACCTGACGGCGGACGACCGCGGCCGGGATCCTGAGCCCCATCGCACGGCTTCCCTGATTGGCTCCGACGGCCAGGGGCCCGACTGCAAGGACTCCGCCGCGGGGGGGATACCCCACCACCACCTGCCAGGCTGCGAGGGGGAATCTGGAGGGGCTCCTTTGCCCGAAGGGGACATCCCAGGGCAGTTTACTAAGGTGATGGGCAAAGGTAAGGAGCCGTGACTGGGGAAGGTCTTTCTCCCAAGGGAGAGACAGGAGCAGGTGGTGGCCCTGGTGGGGCGGGGCGGGAGCTCACCTGGCTCCCAGGTAAGGGCTGGGATGCTGGGGACCCTATGACTGTACGGAAGCAGTGGGACTGGTTTGTCCATTGTGCCATTTTACGTGGCTCTCATTCATTGATTGGAGGGACACGGGTGGCGCTGTGGGTTAAACCACAGAGCCTAGGACTTGCTGATCAGAAGGTCGGCGGTTCGAATCCCCACGTTGGGGTGAGCTCCCGTTGCTCGGTCCCTGCTCCTGCCCACCTAGCAGTTTGAAAGCACATCAAAGTGCAAGTAGATAAGTAGGTACCGCTCCAGCAGGAAGGTAAACGGCGTTTCCGTGTGCTGCTCTGGCTCACCAGAAGTGGCTTAGTCATGCTGGCCACATGACCCGGAAGCTGCACGCCGGCTCCCTCGGCCAATAAAGCGAGATGAGCACCGCAACCCCAGAGTCGTCCACGACTGGACCTAATGGTCAGGGGTCCCTTTACCTTTACCTAATGTATGCAACACATTCAAAATCTTCCCAGCGTTGCCCAGTGTGCCGGGCCGTGGCGATCATTTCCCTTGTGCCTTCCTGCTTCTGCAGCACGATAGGTCCTAGAGTGGGGGCTGGTCCACTGTCCTTCAGACCTTGTGGGAGGCCGAACTATATTTTTTGGGGGGTGGGGTGGGAAATGAACGAATTCCTGTGCTCCACAAATAACCCAGAGATGCATTTTAAATAAAAGCACACATTCTACTCATGTAAAAACACACTGATTCCCGGACCATCTGTAGGCCGGATTTAGAAGGCGATTGGGCCGGATCCAGCCCCCGGGCCTTAGTTTGCCTACACATGGTGTAAGGTAAAAGGTAAAGGACCCCTGGATGGTTACGTCCAGTCAAAGGCGACTATGGGGTTGCGGCGCTCATCTCGCTTTCAGGCCAAGGGAGCAGGCGATTGTCCACAGACAGTTTTCCGGGTCACAGTTTGCTGCTCTGGTTCGCCAGAAGCGGCTTAGTCATGCTGGCCACATAACCCGGAAGCTGTCTGTGGACAAACGCCGGCTCCCTCGGCCAATAAAGCGAGATGAGCGCCGCAACCCCAGAGTCGGCCACGACTGGACCTAATGGTCAGGGGTCCCTTTACCTTTACATTCATTGATTGCACTTGTATTGTGCTTTTGCTTTTGTATTAATGTTCTGCTCACCTCTTTGGCTCCATAAGTGTTTTGGATTTGATATCCTGCTTTATCACTACCCGAAGGAGTCTCAAAGCAGCTAACATTCTCCTTTCCCTTCCTCCCCCACAACAAACACTCTGTGAGGTGAGGGGGGGCTGAGAGACTTCAAAGAAGTGTGACTAGCCCAAGGTCACCCAGCAGCTGCATGTGGAGGAGCGGAGACGCAAACCCGGTTCACCAGATTACGAGTCCACTGCTCTTAACCACTGCACCACACTGGCACATATGCCACCATAAGTGGCATAGAAAACGATCCATGGCAAACAAAACTGTTAGCATTCCTTTCTCGTCGCTCTCCAGCCTCGTCTGGTGTTGCAAAAGTGCCTCGGTGTTGTTGCTGTTGTCGTTACCACTGTGTGTCAGTCAGTCTAATCTGGACAAAGAGCGATCCGCTAGCTCAGGCACAGGCAAACTCTGGCCCTCCGGATGTTTGGAACTACAGTTCCCATCATCCCTGACCACTGGTCCTGTTAGCTAGGGATGATGGGAACTGTAGTCCCAAACATCTGGAGGGCCAGAGTTTGCCTATGCCTGCGTTAGCGTTTGTCTGGGGGACAAATGGGTGGCGAGAATAAAATAGAATTAGGCTCCAGGGCTTTTCACATGCAGAAAGCACCTTCCACTGCAATCTGAAATGTGGGGCCCTTTTTAAAAATTAGTTTTTATTAGAGATTTTCTTGTCCTACGAAACAAACAGATAAATTGGGGGGGGGGAGTACATATTTTGTCTCTACTTTCAAGAAAAAGGTCTTGTATATAACGTTCAGGCATATTCCATGTGCCCGTGTTTATGTGTCTTTTAGATCTGTGCTTTGCTCTTTCTCTTCCTCCTCCATTCTCTCTGACCATTTTTTAAATTAAATATTAATTTAATAATATAATAAAATAATAACAGCAATTTAATGTTATATATTGAAAAGCAGGGAAACGACAAACTGAACTTCCCTCTACCTGCCTTTACCCATCCTGAAGGCAGAGTTCAGAATTATTATTATTATTATTATTATTATTATTATTATTATTATTATCATCATCATCATCATCATCATCATTATTATTGAAACGTTTGAAACTTTAGCGCTCAATTCTGTGCGAATTGTTTCCAGAAAACATCCTATTTGTGCAACCTCATTGGCTCGGAAATGAGAGTTTTGCGTTGCCCTTTCAGGTGACAAGATTTGGGGAGGTATCCGGTTCTTTTCTGCCCTTTGAAATTTAGCGCAGCACAGCTGTATATCGGCCCCAAATCCACGCACCAGGTGCTGAAAAGAGCATTAGAAATCAGAACGGAAGCACTAATATTATAACCGGCAGAATTAACAACAACCCCCGACATCTGGACGCAGCCAGCGTCTAACCCCTGCACAAGTTTTGTGCAAGCAAATCGGGGCGATTGCTCAGTAAACACAAACTGTCTAGAGGGGACCTGGGAGCGCAGAGCTGGAAGTGTGACTCTTTTGCGGAAGTGTCTACCTGTCAAAGATAACAATGGGCCCGTGGTCTGCATTGCCGAATGTCTGTTTGTGCCCCCTTGTGGCAAGTGAGAGCTTTTCCTCCTCGAAGGCTCTTCATCTGACCTGTCCATTCAGGCAGAGGACCCCAGCTGCTTCTCCCTTTTTATAAATAGACTTAAATGGAGTAACTGCAGATTGACGCCATAGTAACGAGGAGCAAAATAAGGAGCCTAAGGGAGAAAGGCATTAATGGAATCCGGCTTGTGTGTGTGTGAACATTCTTCGTTGAGGGCTCTTCGCTCTTCCGCGCAGGTCACTATAACAGGGCCGGTTCGATTCCTTCCTTAACGTGAAAACAAGTCTAAAGCAGGTGCAAACTTCCCCAAGCGAAGGATAGACTTCTTTCTGCTTCTCTCCACCAGGGCCAGGGCCTTCTCAGTGATGGCTCCAACCTGGTGGAATGCTCTGTCCCAGGAGACCAGGGCTCTGCAGGATTTAACTTCCTTCCGCAGGGCCTGTAAGACAGAGCTATTCCGCCTGGCTTTCAATTTGAATTCAGCCTGATCATTTATTTCCCTTCCTTCCCCTTTTTATGACGATTACCCACTCTGGGATCCCACATATAATTCTCCCCTGGTCTCCTCGCTGGCCCAAACAGAACTAATTTAGCCAGCTAGCCCTAGTGATCATCTAATGTTTATTGGATGGATTTCCCCCCTAAATTTTTGAATTCTGAATTTATTGTTATTCACGTTTTATACTGTATTTTATGCTGTTTTTTGTTGTAGCGTCAATTAAGTGTTAAATTTGTTGTTAGCCGCCCTGAGCCCGGTTTTCTGAACCGGGAAGGGCAGGGTATAAATAAAAAATTACTATTATTATTATTATTATTTATCTATATATATATTTATCGCTTTGCAGTATGCACCCAGCTCCTTGTCTCCAGGCCGGATGAGGAGAATATCAGCTCCTATCTCCAGCTGATCGACAAATGCCTAATTCACGAGGTGAGTGGGTCTCTTCTTAGCTTTCGTTCTTTTCTAGGGATGCGGGGGAAACTGGTATTCAGCTGAATACCAGCTCAGGCATCTTAGACTACATCTCCCTGGGGCTGCTGGGAGTTGTAGGCCAGAACGCCTGGTATTGCAGAGGTGGGGAATCGTTTTCTTCCCGAGGGGATTCCGCTGTCCTACGGGGGATCTTCCAGGGGCCTCATGCTGTTCATGGCAGGAGCAGAAGCATAGCTGTCAAGCGTCCCTTATTTGGCGGGGCAGTCCCTTATCCCAGCGCCATGTCCCACTGCTGTCCCTTATTGATGATGTCCCTTAAATAAGCTACTGAAGGTAATGGGGCCCTTTCTATGTCCAGCTGTCCTTTGTCAACAACAAATGGTTGCTGTTTTTTTGTGTTGAATATATGCTATATGGTAATTTATGGACCTAATAGGTATCTAAAGCCATTTGCATGCAACAAAATATGTATTTTATCAAAGTAATTCTTGATCCCTTATTTTGGCTGCTGATCTCTTATTTTCGAGGCTGCTGGTCCCTTATTTTCAAATCTGTGAGTTGACAGCTATGAGAAGTCAGTCACACGGGTGCCAACTAGAATAAAATAGGGGGGGGGCGTATACAGTCATACCTTGGGTTGAAGTAGCTTCGGGATGAATATTTTCAGGTTGCGCTCTGCGGCGACCCGGAAGTAACGGAGCGCGTTACTTCCGGGTTTCGCCACTCGCGCATGCGCAGATGCTTAAAATGATGTCATGTGCATGCGTGGAAGCGGCGAAACACGACCCGCACAGGCGCAGACGCATCTTACGTTCGCTTCAGGATGCAAACGGGGCTCAGGAACGGATCCCGCTCGCATCCAGAGGTACCACTGTAATCAATCACATGGCTTGATGCACGCACACCATTTGAATGACTGTGTCTATCAACTTTGAGGAGCACCCTGTCCCTCAAATATTTTAGAGGGGGGAAGACTGAAGGGACGTCGGCCCCTAGAAGTTTACTCCTTTGAGTGGCTGTCCAGTACAGTGGTACCTTGCTTCTCAAACTTAATCCGTTCCAGAAGTCCGTTTCAAAACCCATAGAAAGGAACGCAAAATGGATTCATCCGTTCCAGACTTTTAAAAACAACCACTAAAACAGCAATCTAACATGAATTTTGCTATCTGAGACCATTGATCCGTAAAATGAAAGCGATAATCAATGTACTGTACTATAAAATAAGTAAGACAGTATTGTAGATGTTAAAAATTAAAATGAAACCATTTTCTTACCTGCACTGATGATAGTCATTTATCTTTATCCATTTCTGCAGTCATACAATCAATCAGTCAGTAGCAGAACTGGGTTCCACACAGTCACAAAAACAAATTAACCAAAAAAGCCTCAAAAACAAAACCACAAAATACAGTGGTAACTCGGGTTACATACGCTTCGGGTTACATACGCTTCAGGTTACACACTCCGCTAACCCAGAAATAGTGCTTCAGGTTAAGAAGTGTGCTTCAGGATGAGAACAGAAATTGTGGTCTGGCGGTGTGGCGGCAGCAGGAGGCCCCATTAGCTAAAGTGGTGCTTCAGGTTAAGAACGGACCTTCGGAACGAATTAAGGACTTAACCCAAGGTACCACTGTAAATAGCAAAAACCAAAGCGCCAAATTTAGTCTGTTCCGGAAGTCCGTTCGGCTTCCGAAATGTTCGAAAACCAAGGCGCAGCTTCTGATTGGTGCAGGTGCTCCGGAAACAATAGCCGACAGCCGCATCGGACGTTCGGCTTCCGAAAAGCGTTCGAAAACCAGAACACTTCTGGGTTTTCAGTGTTTGAGAGCCAAGGTGTTTGAGAACCAAGGCACCACTGTATAGGAATCAGGACCTAGAAATTGGTGTCTGTGTTTTATTTATCTCTTCTGTACTTGACCCTTAGTGTTGTATTTTTATTCATTTGTTCGTTCCTTCATTAGAATGTAAGCCCGTGTGTATGGAATACCTTGTTTTTTGATTTCATGTAAGCCTTTCTGACCGAAGGGGAGCGGGTACAAATACTCTAAATAAACAAATACAGATTTCACACGGTTCCTGATTGTGGAGATTATTCTCCCCACGTTCAAATGGAAGTGGCTGGAGCCCCTCGTCAGACTTCCCCACTGAACTGGGCACCGTCCTCCGATGTGAATCCCACACATGTTCATTGGAAGACCATTAGATGTTGACGAGTTTTACTGCTTCCACCCAATATCCCCAAGAGAGTGTAATCAGGGCCACAATATCCAAATAATAATAATAATAATAATAATAATAATAATAATAATAATAATAATAATAATTCATTATTTATACCCAGCCTGTCTGGCTGGGTTTCCCCAGCCACTCTGGGCGGCTTCCAACAGAATATTAACATACAATAGTCTATTAAACATTAAGGGGCGCGGGTGGCGCTGTGGTCTAAACCACTGAGCCTTGGGCTTGCCAGTCGGAAGGTTGGTGGTTCGAATCCCCATGATGGGGTGAGCTCCCGTTGCTCGGTCCCTGCTCCTGCCAACCTAGCAGTTCGAAAGCATGTCAAAGTGCAAGTAGATAAATAGGTACCACTCTGGTGGGAAGGCAAACGTTGTTTCCGTGCGCTGCTCTGGTTCGCCAGAAGCGGCTTGGTCATGCTGGCCACATGACCCGGAAGCTGTACACCTGCTCCCTCAGCCAATAAAGTGAGATGAGCGCCGCAACCCCAGAGTCGGTCAGGACTGGACCTAATGGTCAGGGGTCCCTTTACCTTTACCTTTTATTAAACATTAAAAGCTTCCCTGAACAGGGCTGCCTTCAGATATCTTCTAAAAGTCTGGTAGTTGTTTTCCTTTTTGACATCTGATGGGAGGGCGTTCCACAGGGCGGGCACCACTACCAAGAAGGCCCTCTACCTGGTTCCCTGTAACTTGGCTTCTCGCAGCGAGGGAACCGCCAGACAACTCACATGCAGCAAAGCGCCCAGGGCTCAAACCCTCTTTCTCCAAAGGTTGCGTCAAGCCTATTAGGCATTAAAATCGTACAGATCCCCCTTCATTACTATATATTTTTATTACCGGCCCTTCCCCAACAGGTCCCAGGGAATGGTCCTCCCATTTTAGAGTTCCGTATTTGCGAAGACGTTTTTTTATTCACAACTCGGGTGCATCCCATTATTATTATTATTATTATTATTATTATTATTATTATTATTATTATTATTATTATTATTTCTGATGTTGCCTCCTCTCCTCTCCCCCCCCTTTCTTTTGGGCAGGCGTTCACAGAGACGCAGAAGAAAAGGTTGTTGTCATGGAAACAGCAGGTGCAAAAACTCTTCAGGGCTTTCCCTCGGAAATCCATCCTCGATCTCTCGGGGTACCGGCAGCAGAGAACGTAGGTTTGGGGCCTTTTCTCTTCCGAATTCGGGGCCTGGGAGAGTGGCTGGGGCGCGTGGCAATGGGAGCCACGCTGATGTTTCGATCCCGCTGCGTGTGGGTGGGAGGCAGGAATCATAGAATAGAATCATAGAATCCTAGAGTTGGAATAGACCACCAGGGCCATCGAGTCCAACCCCCTGCCAAGCAGGAAACACCATCAGAGCACTCCTGACATATGGTTGTCAAGCCTCTGCTTAAAGACCTCCAAAGAAGGAGACTCCACCACACTCCTTGGCAGCAAATTCCACTGTCGAACAGCTCTTACTGTCAGGAAGTTCTTCCTAATGTTTAGGTGGAATCTTCTTTCTTGTAGTTTGGATCCATTGCTCCATGTCCGCTTCTCTGGAGCAGCAGAAAACAACCTTTCTCCCTCCTCTATATGACATCCTTTTATATCTTTGAACATGGCTATCATATCACCCCTTAACCTCCTCTTCTCCAGGCTAAACATGCCCAGCTCCCTTAGCCGTTCCTCATAAGGCATCGTTTCCAGGCCTTTGACCATTTTGGTTGCCCTCCTCTGGACACGTTCCAGTTTGTCAGTGTCCTTCTTGAACTGTGGTGCCCAGAACTGGACACAGTACTCCAGGTGAGGTCTGACCAGAGCAGAATACAGTGGCACTATTACTTCCCTTGATCTAGATGCTATACTCCTATTGATTGAGTGTTTTTAGGCTTGAGTGTCACCCTGCAAAAAGTCCAGGCCAGCCTGACCCAGAAGTCTTTAGGGTGACACTAGGGTTGAGGGGGAGGGAGCCAATGAGCGGAGTCACCTTGGAGGAAGCAGGGAGTACAGCAGCAATTAAAAATATCAGGGAAACTGTGGGTAAATGAAGGCACTATGGAAGACCCTCACCCAGAGCAGGTTAAGCAGTCGAGACCAAAACCCTTGGAATGCCCATGCAAACGAATAAGTTCGACTTCCAAAACGTTCGGAAACCAAGCCGCAGAATCCGCGTTGGATGGTTGGGTTCCAAAGAACGTTCACAAACCAGAACACTACTCACTTCCGGGTTTGCGGCATTCAGGAGCCAAAACGTTTGACATTCCCAGCCCCCTAGGGATTGGTTTTGTTTGTTTTTTGGTGTTTTTTTTAAATAACTTTTTATTCAAAATTAAAACAAAACATATTATCCAGAAACATATCATCCTTATTCCCCCCCCATTTTTCCTCCCTCCCCCCGCCCTCCCACACAAAAGCCACCCACCCCCCAACTTCCCTCAGTTCCAGTCTTTGATTTCTCTAAAAATGCTGTTTTCTGCATGTTACACAGTTGTATAGATCCTCAAACTATTTAGCTGATTATTATCAGTAAAAAGTTTGTGAATGTTTATTCAAAACCAGCCCAGGAGTCCAGTTCGCTTTGTTGCATCTTCAAATACTTTGTAAAGGGTTCCCATTCATCTTTAAAGTCAGTTATCCTTGTCCCGTAGCTTGTATGTCAATTTTGCCGGTTCTGCATAGTCCATCAATTTTTCTTGCCATGATTCTTTAGTTGGGGTTTCTTCAGTCTTCCATCCTTGTGCTATTAAAACTCTCGTGGCCGTTGTCGCATGCACAATGTTTTTCAGCTTTTTTGGCAGATCTTTCCCTACAATCCCTAATAAAAATGCTTCAGGTTTTTTAACAAATGTTAAATGGAACATTTTCTTCAATTCGTTGTAAATCATTTCCCAAAATTTTTTAATTACCTTACAATCCCACCACATATGATAAAATGTCCCCTCCTTTCCCTTACACTTCCAACATATATTTGAACTAGTTTTGTACATTTTACCTAACTGCACTGGTGTTGTGTACCATCTGTACATCATCTTCATGTAATAACCCCCTGGGGATTGAACCTGTTAAAACCGTGTTTATGGGAGACAATCTTACTCGGCTACAAGTGATCACCAAAGAAGAAGAAGAAGACCCTGGGACATTCTGCAAGCCAAGCATATGCCCTGCCTCTGAGCTGTGCCCCTTCCCCATAGTTCAGTGATGGCCAAGCTTGGCCCTACAGCTGTTTTGGGACTACAACTCCCATCATCCCTAGCTAACAGGACCAGTGGTCAGGGATGGTGGGAATTGTAGTCCCAAAACTGCTGGAGGGCGGAGTTTGGCCATCACTGTCGTAGTTGGTATCCATGCAAATGCTTTCCAATGCGTAAATGGATTATTAATTCGCAATGATTTAATCGCTCATTAATAATAATAATAATAATAATAATAATAATAATAATTCATTTATACCCCGCCCAGCTAGCTGGGTTGTCCAAGCCACTCTGGGTGGTTTCCAAGACATAAAAACATAATAAAACATCAAACATTAATAGTAACAATCTGATCCAATATAGAAGTCACAATAACTTTAAAATGCGCAACTTATATCAAACAAAGCAATGTTCAACAATTCATCAGAATCTAATAGTAAACAGTAAAATTAAACATCAGCAAATAATGAAACAGATCAACCACAATCAGGGGCATATGAAAGGGGGGTGCGGGGTTGCGGTCCACCCCGGGTGACATCCTGACAGGGGGTGACAAAATGGCGGGTGGCACTCGCCACGGGGCCTGCAGCGCGCATGAACCTTGCGTCTCGGCGCCTGCAGGCTCCTCGCTGTCCTCCCACTGCCTCCCCCCCCCCCCAGCTGTAGGGTGGCTGAGGTTCCACGGTGCGCCCTATCCCTGTGGGCGCCATGCTCCCCGTGCGGAATGGGGCGCTGTGCACCCATAGGGACAGGGGGCACAGCGCTTATAAGGACAGGCCGTGCCCTGCCCCATGGGCGATTCGCCCTGCCCCAGAGCACGCCGTCCCAGGAGTCTGAGAGGCTTCCTCCATCACTGACCACAATAAAGAATTACCAGCCTATAATCAATAAAAGTAACAGCAAATCACAATGCATTCTTGTTGTTTAGTTGTGTCCGACTCTTCGTGACTCCATGGACCAGAGCACTCCAGGCACTCCTGTCTTCCACTGCCTCCCGCATTTTGGTCAATCTCATTCTGGTAGCTTCGAGAACACTGTCCAAGCATCTTGTCCTCTGGCGTCCCCTTCTCCTTCTCTTTCCCAACACCAGGGTCTTTTCCAGGGAGTCTTCTCTTCTCATGAGGTGGCCAAAGTCTTGGAGCCTCAGCTTCAGGATGTGTCCTTCCAGGGAGCACTCAGGGCTGATTTCCTTCAGAATGGAGAGGTTTGATCTTCTTTAAGTCCATTGGACTCTCAAAAGTCTCCTCCAGCACCATAATTCAAAAGCATCCATTCTTCAGCGATCAGCCTTCTTTACGGTCCAGCTCTCACTTCCATACATCACTACTGGGAAAACCATAAATACCACAAAACATACAAATCATAGTCTGGGAAAGGCAAGGTGGGGCAAGTCAGGTGGAAACACCACTGTCTGATGGGGAGCAGAAAGTGCAAACGTAAAGCCGTTAAACCAAAAAACCACCGTGATTTATATTTGGAATTAAGGGGCGCCTGCATGATCCTTCGTTTTAAGCAGTGGCACCGGGCGGCTGAATCTTTGGTTCCAAATAGCGCCCCTGGGGTAGCAGAGGTAAGCCGGTGTGTTTGTTCTTTTCCAGCCGAGGTTTTGGCCAGTCGAACTCCCTGCCAACAGCTGGATCTGTAGGTGCAGGAATGGGCCGCCGGAACCCGCGCCAGTTCCAGATCCCCTCCCGGAACCTGCCTACCACGCGGCTGGGCCTCTTGGGCTCCAGCGGCCTTCTGGGAGCCAGCCAGCGCACCACGGCCGCCAACCCCACCATCCTGAAGCAAGGGAGACAGGTGGGTACCTGCCCCATGGCAGTGTGCTGGTCCCGGGGGGAAGGTTACCGTTGATGTAGTCGAAGTCCGGTCCTGGGTCACTGGCCTGGAAACAGTTCGCAAGGAGCGGGGCGAGGTCCGAAACAGGAAGCCGAGCGGGGACAGGAACACTGGAGGGTCAGGTCTGGGTCCGGACAGGAGCAGGTACTCAACAACGACGTTGCTCCCGCAACCTGGGACCGGGCTGACTGGCCTTTATCTTCTCTGAGGCCAGGGGCGGTCCCGGCCCCCAGGAGCCCCGCCTCTCCTGGCCTTAAGGCGAGCACTCCTCCTGGGAGAAACCAGTTCCCTTCGCCTCTCTGCCCTGAGCCTCTGCAGTTCAGGAGAGGCTGAAGGGTTACTGGGCCCAGGGGGAGACTCACCTGTAGGCACTGAGTCCTCAACCACCTCTGGAGCCAGAATGGATTCACCTGGTGCCTGCTCCTGAGGATCCGGCACAGGTGCAGGCGCCTCAGAATCAAGGCCCTGCCCCAATTCAGCCTGCCCTGGAGGCGGGGACTCCTGTGCCGGCTGGGTTTCCTCCAGTTCACTCTCTGAATCGGATTCCCAGACCATCACAGGCAGCCAGCTCCTTAAGAACTTAAGGGGACCCCTGTTGCATCAGGCCAAGGTCCCATCTAGATAACTAACGGCATTACCCAGATGCCAAGGACGGCCGCCAGTTTAGATGTCTTCGGAAGAGAAAGGTGCAAACAGGACGAGGACCAGAAACCTGTCAGCGGAGCCTCCACGCCCAAGGGCAGTCTATCTTGTGAGCTCTACAAGCAAACAGCAGGGAATAACCCTCAATTTCTGCTGTTATGGTTATGATTGAGGTCCCAGGGTGGGTTGTGGGCGTCGAGAGTGGTCCATTGGTAAGCAGAATGATGTATTTGGTAGTAGCTTGGCTATAGGAGTTGTTGGAAGGAGGCATACAATTATTATTTTTGTTACCGTATTTTTCGCTCTATAGGACGCACCCGACCATAGGACGCACCTTGTTTTAGAGGGGGAGAACAAGGGGGGGGGAATTCTCCCCCTCTCTGCTCAGCGCCCCTTCAGCGAAGCGGCAGGAGAAACGGAGCCCCTTCCATTTCTCCTCCCGCTTGGCTGAAGGGGCGCTGCGCAGCTCTCCCTCTCTGCTGAAGCCGGGAGAGTCTTGCTCTCCCTGCTTCAGCAAAAGGAACCTGAAGCCTGCGGAGCGCAGTGTGAGTTCCCGCTGCGCTCCAAAGGCTTCAGGTGGCTATCCCTGAAGCCTGGAGAGTGACAGGTGTCGGTGCACACCGACCCCTCTCGCTATCCAGGCTTCAGTGAAAGCAACGCGCAGCCTCCGGAGCGAGGAGGGAGCGCTCCCTCTGCGCTTTGGAGGCTTTGCGTTGATATTGCTGAAGCCAAGGAGCCTGCATTCACTCCATAGGACGCACACATTAATTGGGGGGGGGGGGGGAGTGCGTCCTATAGAGCGAAAAATACGGTATTTATTTATTTATTCATACCCCGCCCATCTGGCGTCATCCAACCACCCCAGAGACCCCACTCCAGATTTGGGTTTACTCCTCACCCCTTTCTTCTCCCGAAGATCTCCTGCAAGGCAGCGAAGATTTAGGATCAGAGTTTTGCTTCTCCCAGGTGGAAGAGCCCAAGATACAATACTGAAACACTATCTGAGATAGCTGTTATAAATAAATAAGGAAGGAACCATTTAAATTGTTTATTATTATGATGATGATCGTCTTTGACAGATGAGTTGCCTCCTAAACCAACATCGCAAGGTGATTTATACCAAAGATAATTAAAAGCAGTTAAGAACTCGGAAACAACAAATGCATTTAAAGAAGACCGATACCCTAATGAGTGGACGCTCTTTGGTAAAGACCCCCTTTTGCCAGCTGAGAGAAACCTCTAGGAATAAAACCATATTCAGCTGTTTCCGGAAAGTGCAGGTAGCAGGCACCTGTCGCGTCTCGACAGGGATGCTATTCCACAGGGCAGAACCCGCCACACTAAAAGCCCTGGTCTGAGTTACTGCAGAGGAGGAGAAATTTGATATTTGCAGGAGAAGCTCTCCCGCAGACAGCAGAAATGGCCTCCCAGGAGCATCTTGCTGGCTGTTGCTGAAAAACCAGATGGGTCTTAATCTGAAAGTCAGCAAACTTTTTCAGCAGGGGGCCGGTCCACTGTCCCTCAGACCTTGTGGGGGGCCAGACTATATTGGGGGGTGGGAATGAACGAATTCCTATGCCCCACAAATAACCCAGAGGTGCATTTTACATAAAAGGGCACATTCTACTCATGTAAAAACACACTGATTCCCGGACCGTCCGCAGGCCGGATTTAGAAGGTGATTGGGCCAGATCCGGCCCCTGGGCCTTAGTTTGCCTACCCATGAATTCTGAACCAACAAGGCGATCTGTACAAACGAATTTTTAACAAGTCCATGGGGAGAAAGGGGGCTATTGCGAACAAGTATTTAAACTGGAATTGGAGGGGTGGGGTGAGGCGGGGAGGGTGTCTCCCCTTCCCCGCAAACACACAAAAAGCCAGTTGTGGCATTCCTGTCCCAGAAAGATATCTTCTCCGAGCCCAATAGCCCACTCCCCAAACCAGGAGAAGAAGTCAAGTTGTTCAGTTGCCAAAGGTTGCTTTGTCACTAGTTTCCTTCGTTGGACTGAAACCAGGTCTTTGATTGAAAAGAAAGGGAGCCACAATGATCTGTAGGCATTTCCTGTTTTCACTCTCTTCCTTGCTGCAAAAAGAGGTCCTGTAAGGGGGAGGAAGAGGAGATCAGGCGGGGGGAGGGAGGGAATGCTTTGAGGAAAGGACTGGGGGGGGTGGAGTTGCATATTCAGGCGCATGTATACGCCTTCTTCTTAAAATAAAAACAAGTGCGGCATTTAGAAAGTTAAAGAAAACCTTGCACAAGATGTAAGCAGCGATGTGAGGGGGGATTGTGAGCAGGGTCTGGAGCCGTTTAGGTTAGAGAAGAGGGGAGAGGGGGGGCAACATGATAGAAATTTATGCAATTGAGCATGGCGGGGAGAAGTTCTTCTCCCTCGCTTGTAACCCCAGAACTCCTGCAGATCCAGTGAGGCTGAATGGTGGGAGAGTCAGGATAGAGGGGAGGAGAAAGGTATTTTCTTCACGCGGTGCGTAGTTAAACTGCGGAACTCATTGCCACATGAGGCAGGGATGGGCGGCTTTGAAAGAGAATTGGACAAGTGCTTCTGGAATACCAGTTGCTGGAAACCGCAGGACCGGGGAGAGGGCTCTTGTGCTCGGATCCTGCGTGCTGGTTTCCCATAGGGCTGGCCTCTGTGAGAACAGGGTGTTGGACTGGATGGGCCATGGGCCTGATCCAGCCGGCTATTCTTACGTTCTTAATCCGCTCCTACACCAGTTGATCAAGACCATGTGTTGTTGTTGTTTAGTCGTTTAGTCGTGTCCGACTCTTCGTGACCCCCTGGACCAGAGCATGCCAGGCACCTCTGTCCTCCACTACCTCCCGCAGTTTGGTCAAACTTATGCTGGTAGCTTTGAGAACACTGTCCAACCATCTAGTCCTCTGTCGTCCCCTTCTCTTTGTGCCCTCCATCTTTCCCAACATCAGGGTCTTTTCCAGGGAGTCTTCTCTTCTCATGAGGTGGCCAAAGTATTGGAGCCTCAGCTTCAGGATCTGTCCTTCCAGTGATCCCTCAGGGCTGATTTCCTTAAGAATGGATGTGTTTGATCTTCTTGCAGTCCATGGGACTCTCAAGAGTCTCCTCCAGCACCATAATTCAAAAGCATCAATTCTTCGGCAATCAGCCTTCTTTATGGTCCAAGACCATGTGAGTCAGCTACAAAAAGATCTGGTGGGAAGCTCTGCACGATGAGGCCAGCTTTGGAGAGAGACTGACCATTTAACAAAACTCGAGGGCTCGGGAGTTGGATTTGCTGCTTGGGTTAAACCACCGAGCCTAGGGCTTGCCGATCAGAAGGTCGGCGGTTCGAATCCCCGCAACGGGGTGAGCTCCCGTTGCTCGGTCTCAGCTCCTGCCCACCTAGCAGTTCGTAAGCACGTCAAAGTGAAAGTAGATAAATAGGTACCGCTCCGGCGGGAAGGTAAACTGCGTTTCCGTGTGCTGCTCTGGTTCGCCAGAAGCGGCTTAGTCATGCTGGCCACATGACCCGGAAGCTGTACGCCGGCTCCCTCGGCCAATAAAGCGAGATGAGCGCCTCAATCCCAGAGTCGGTCACGACTGGACCTAATGGTCAGGGGTCCCTTTACCTAATGTATGCAACACATCCAAAATCTTCCCAGCGTTGCCCAGTGTGCCATGCTGTGGCGATCATTTCCCTTTGTGCCTTCCTGCTTCTGCAGCACGATAGGTCCTAGAGTGTAAAGCAGGGGTCAGCAAACTTTTTCAGCAGGGGGCCGCTCCACTGTCCCTCAGACCTTGTGGGGGGCCGGACTATATTTTTTTGGGGGGAGGGAAATGAATGCATTCCTGTGCCCCATAAATAACCCAGAGAGGCATTTTAAATAAAAGGACACATTCTACACATGTAAAAACACCAGGCAGACCCCACAAATAACCCAGAGATGCATTTTAAATAAAAGGACACATTCTACTCATGTAAAAATACGCTGATTCCCAGACCATCCGTGGGCCGGATTTAGAAGGTGATTGGGCCAGATCCAGCCCCCGGGCCTTAGTTTGCCTACCCATGGTATAAGGTAAAAGGTAAAGGACCCCTGGGTGGTTAAGTCCAGTCAAAGGTGACTATGGGTTTGCGGCGCTCATCTCGTTTTCTGGCTGAGGGAGCCGGCGTTTGTCCACAGACAGCTTTCCGGGTCATGTGGCCAGCAGGACTAAACCGCTTCTGGCGCAACGGGACACTGTGACAGAAGCCATAGCGCATGGCGCCTTTTACCTTCCCGCCAGAGCAGTACCTATTTATCTACTTGCAGTGGCATGCTTTCGAACTGCTAGGTTGGTAGGAGTTGGGACAGAGCAACGGGAGATTACACCATTGCGGAGATTCGAACTGCCAGCCTTCTGATCGGCAAGCTCAAGAGGCTCAGTGATTTAGACCACAGCGCCACCTGCATCCCTGTAGGTCCTAGAGTGTAGACAGCCAACATGGGTAGGGCATCTTGTAGCTGCATCTCCCATTGGCCTCTCCATTTGCAGCTTGACGGTGCATGTTCTTCTCCCTTACAGAATCTTTGGTTTGCAAACCCTGGAGGGAGCAACAGCATGCCCAGCCGGACTCACAGCTCTGTGCAGAGGACACGCTCGCTGCCAGTGCACACCTCTCCGCAAACCATGCTTATGTTTCAGCAGCCAGGTAGGCCAAAGACGTCTTGCTCCTTTGCCAGTCCTCACCCTCTTCTTATCTCTGTTAGAATATTCTGTTCCACCTTAAAAGAGATGTGTATAGTTGTATGTCGCATGTCTGTTTACATTCCAGCACAGCTTGCTGGGAACTTCCGTTTGTGTGTATAGCTTTTGCTTCTGCTTCTCGCTCTTGGACACGAAAGGGAGAAGACATGTTTTTCCTTTGTCCTGATGTATGCCGAATAAACTGCCTGTAAATATGCTCTCACGGCCGTCTCCTGCCACTTCTGTTGCGTGTTATTAACTCTGCTGATTAGAGCGTGCTCCAGCTTCTGAAGACTTCTGAAGCTGTGAGTCACTGTTTGATGCTGAGCCAAGGACCGGAGATTGCTCGGCTACCAGCCGGTGGACTGGAGCTAGCTGGGGCCTGCCAAATTGCCCCTGTTTCCTTGGAAGCATCCCCACAGCCCACCTAAGTGATAAAGTGGACATTTGGCAAGCTTGCAATCTCCCTTCACCAGTGCCACCACACTCCAAAGTCTTTTAAGACTATTTTTAGGTGGTGCTTTTAAACCATCAGGTTAGGAGGGGGATTAAATATATGGATCCCTGTGGACCCAGGTGTGTGGGTGACCAGTGAAAGAAAACGGCTGCGTGCCTGGTTTCAAAACATCATGCTCCTGTACGGAGAGAGCCCCAGTAGCAGAGATTAAACTCACAAAAGTTAAGCAACAGTAAAGCATTAGGAATATAGGTTCTTAAACCTTTATATCCCGTTCAGCTGCACACAGCAGGTGACCTCTTTCTACCGCTCTTGAAATGAGCAGACCACACACTGTTAAGTAAGTTTAAAATGCTTTACTTACAGATTCAAGGTCTGAGTCATGCATAGTTGCGTGCAGCAGCAAGGATAATACAGGCACAATACTATTGGGTAGAGAATACAGAATGTAGTTCCAAATATGTGCTATAAGCTCGGGAGCTCAGGAGCAAACTTACACATGTCCTCTTTGGTTGCAGAGAGAGAGAAAGGAAGTAGAAAGGCTTGACTTCCTTTGCAGAGTAGACTATGGCATAGCCTGGCTGAGACTATCTAGCAATACAGCTCTGTGGTCCTTTACCCCTTCATGCACTAACTAGTTGTATTTGCTGCAATCTCCCAGACGAAAAGAGGTGGGCAAGTTCCCCACTCGGCCCAGAATGGAGAATAATAATAATAATAATAATTCTCCAGAAGGAAAAACTTTTGTCTTAACCAGATTTGCAGCCTGGATTTTCTTCCGCATGGAGGAAGTGGCTCCAGCTACGCTGCAGATATTTCCTATTCACATGGAAACACACTTTCTGGTTTTTTTCTGCAGAGTTCCAGGTACCAGTGACAGAACCTGACATCAATAATAGGCTGGAGTCGTTGTGCCTCAGTATGACAGAACATGCACTTGGAGGTAAGCGCTTCTCTTGTTTCCAACATCTTATCTGTGTCAGAAATGTCCTGAGATCCCATCCACTCATGACACACAGGAAAATGGTAGAATTCCGGACTGAGCCATTTCAAGCTGCAGTTTAAGGGATTGATATGTTCGGGGGGGGGGGGGGGAGAAAGGCACACAGAGAGAGACAGAAGCCCTTTGGGGAAGGGCCAGAGCTTAGGATACAAGGAGACAGCAATTTCTGTCCTGTCCTGCTTTCGTTGCAATGCACACTGTTTCCATTCAGCTACAGTTCGGTTTCTGCTAAAACCATTTTGCTACCCACTAAAGTTACCATAATGAATTGTGTAGGGAAAGTCAACCAAGCCTTATGAGGGACGGTTGAAGGAGTGGGGTACGCTTAGCCTGGACAAGAGAAGACTGGGAAGCGATAGAATAGCCATATTCAAATATCTGAAGTTTGTATGATTCTAGGAACTCTTGTAAGATAAATGTGTTGTCTTGCTAAATTTCATCTCTGTTGTCTCCCTCTTGGCCGTTCCTACGTCTTGGTTCAGGGGGAATTATTACAAGTCAGTTTGGTTTGTCAGGATGGACCAAGAATAGCCAGCCAAGGTGGGACCCTCTAAAGGCGCTTAGACTACATCTCCCATCACTCCCTGACCTTTGACCCCACTGGAGTTGTGCACCAAGAACACCTGGGGCCCACCATGCTAGCTACCCCTGCTATGAGCTGTAGATAAAGTAAAGGGTAAAGGGACCCCTGACCATTAGGTCCAGTCGTGACCGACTCTGGGGTTGCAGCGCTCATCTCGCTTTATTGGCTGAGGGAGCCAGCGTACAGCTTCCGGGTCATATGGCCAGCATGACTAAGCCGCTTCTGGTGAACCAGAGCAGCGCATGGAAACGCTGTTTACCTTCCCGCCGGAGCGGTACCTATTTATCTACCTATTTGACGTGCTTTCGAACTGCTAGGATGGCAGGAGCAGGGACCGAGCAACGGGAGCTCACCCTGTCGCGGGGATTCGAACTGCCGACCTTCTGATCGGCAAGTCCTAGGCTCTGTGGTTTAACCCACAGTGCCACCCGCGTCCCATGAGCTGTAGATGCTCAGCTGCAAAATCAGAATAACACAATTCTAGTGTTAATAAACAGCTCTGGAGTTCCCAAGCTGTAGCCCGTGGACCACCGCCGATTCACAAACTTCATCCACATGGTCTGTAGTGTATCTGTGGGTTTGTGGCTGAAGATGAGAGACGTCACATAGTATTCTGATTATTATTATTATTTATTTGTACCCCTCCCACCTGGCTGGGTTTCGGCCCCCGAAGTTCCCAACCCCTGCCACAAACCAATTGCACTGTTAGTCGTTGAATGCAGCGGCCGCTAAAATCATTAAAAACTGGCTTGCTTGTCTACAGTCCTATACCCACAGGTCTCGGGATAAAATAAAAATTCTAGCTGAGAGGGCAAAGAGGAAGGGGAAAGGCCATGTTTTCCGCTTTCATTACTCACCAACTTAAGCCTGAGATCTTCCTGGCTACTGAAAGTGGATCAGCTACGTTAGTAAGGGGCGGGGGCAGGCGGTGGGGGGAGGAATTCCTATTTTTTCCTGCAGCTGCTTTGAAAGGAATCTTGCCGAGACATTCCAAAGATCTTGTTCCTCGCTGGTTGTTTTCATTCAGCAACGCTAGACCAAGGACGGCCCGCTGAGCAGTGCTATAAATAACGTTTTAAAGAAAGGGGTCGTTGAGTTTTGAGCTCAGGTGGTTTTGCTGTTTGTTTGCTTTTCTGAAAGGAGACCTGAGCAAGCTCCCTTCTTTCATCTTTTTCCTTTCTCCCCCCCCCCCCATAAGTCTGAAAAGCCCCCAGGGGGATGAATCTGAGCATTGGGGCAGTTTCCACAATTATTTAGCGGGGAGAGCTGTAATAGTTGGCTGTAGACCGTAGGCTGAGTTGCCGCTGGACAAAACATGCCTGTGTGTTTATGTGTCTCCCTCCTCTCCCCCATCTGTGCCCACGTGTAACTTTGAAGCCGCAGCCCCCGCCCCCAGAAGCATTTCCTCCATCTGGCTCATGTGCTAAATGGAGAGCATCTTTGGGGGCTGAAGTTTGAAAGGGCAGACTCTTCACCCTTCCTCCCACCCCATCTCCCTGTGCCCTCTTCCTGGTTTGCCTCCTTCGTAGAGGGAGACTGCAGAGAAAGGTTCGCAAAAGGGCGACCCAAGCAGCCAAAGGGATGGGGCAACTCCTGTGCGAGACGTCTTAGCTTAGAAAATGTCAAGTAAGAGGAGATGCGGCAGAAGTGTATAACCAGGCAGAGGGCCTTCTCGGTGGTGGCGCCTGCCCTGTGGCAGGCCCTCCCATCAGATGCCAAGGAGATCTCTGCAACCTTTATAAGACACCCGAAGGCAGCCCTGCATATTATTATTATTATTATTATTATTATTATTATTATTATTATTATTATTTCCCCAGCCACTCTGGGCGGCTCCCAGCAGAATTTTAATAATAACAAAAAAGCGATAAAAGATCAAACATTAAAAACTGAGCATGTCGTGTAAGTAATAATAATAATTTATTTTGAGCCACTCTGGGCAGCTCCCAACAGAATATTAAGAGCACAATAAAACATCAAACATTAAAAGCTTCCCTAAACAGGGCTGCCTTCAGATGTCTTCTAAAAGTTGCTTATTTCCTTGACATCTGGTGGGAGGGCGTTCCACAGGGCGGGTGCCACTACCGAGAAGGCCCTCTGCCTGGTTCCCTGTAACTTGGCTTGTCGCAGCAAGGGAACTGCCAAAAGGCCCTCGGCGCTGGACCTCAGTGTCCAGGCAGAACGATGGAGGTGGAGATGCTTCTTCAGGTATATTGGACTGATATATATGAAATTGCTCCTGCATAGGATAAGCTTTCCATCTCGGCCAGCCTGTAGCCTTTGGTCTGGCAGCCTCTTAACAGTGAACCTCACCCTTTCAGATGGTGTCGACAGAACCTCGACGATCTAGAAGACGGAGGTGTCTGCAGTGAGAACGCTGGCCGTCAGCAAATTGGGCTGCTGGACCAGCAGCAAAGTTGGCAGCGAGTCCCCGGACGTGTCAAGGATCCCTGGAGATAATTTGCAACCTTTCCGTTGCCGTTTTCCTCTCTCTCTGTCTCTCTGTCTGTCTGTCTCTTGTCTCCTCCTCTCTCCATCTCTGTTTACATTTTGTAAAAGGGTCACACTTATATTGCTGTTACACATCGTCAAGAAACAGGACTGGGATCCGCCAGGTTTATGATTATGCACAAAACAGAGAAATGACATTGGGTGGGGAGCGAAAGATGTCGGAGGGCTTCCTCAGAGGAGCAGGCCTCCCCAACCGTGGCTAAGGGCAAGCCTCTTAGCAGCCAAATAATAATTCACGGAGCATCCGTTGGGAACGGGCAGCGGGGGTGGCAGACGGAACCGCTCCTCGCGAAGAAAGAGACTTTCTGAAATAACGTCACCGAAGCATGAAGACGACGACGCAGAGAGCGACGCGTCGGCCATCTGTAAATAGGAGCTGTGTTTCACCGACATTCACCGTTGTGAGCTGCAGTTGTTGTCGGGGGGGGGGGCGGCGGAAAGGAAATTAAAAAGGCCAAACTAATTTCCCTCCGTTGGCGTCCAAAAGAGCGGCTTTGGGTTCTGCGCATTGTTTACACGAAGGCGGGCGGAAAAGAGCGCGGCAGGTGTGCAGAGCGCGCCCCCACAAACGCCTCTTCCTCCTCCTCTCGCAGTGTTAAGTTGATGAACCGATGGGGTGGGCCAGTCCCAGCCCCCTGGCCTGCCACTTGGTGGGGGGACGTCTCGCGTGGCCCAGAGTCCCTTGCCAGCACCCCAGTCTCGCCTGCCACGTTCTCCCCAGGATCAAGGGTGCTTCCACCAGGGAAACCGCAGGCACAGCGAGAGAGGGGAGCGGAACAAGGCCCTTCGGTCTTGCCAGAATAATTTTGCCGCCGCCTGCAAGGACTCGTCTCACTAAAAGGATCTTTTGCATGGCATTTTTGTGTGTGCGTGTTTGTGTGTGTGTGTCTTATAGCAGCAGGTTTGCCTTTGAAAATAACTGCCAAGCTATTGCTTCTCTAGAGGGGGCCGCAGGAGGCACTTGCGTGGCTTTTTTCTTGACTTTCCGAGCCGGGGGCGGAGCAGGGCGCCGAAGGAAGGAATGAGATTTGTGGCAGGGCAGGCAGGAGGAGCTGTGTCTGGAGGTGCCGCAGAGAAGCCTCCGCTCCTTAGATTGCGTCTGTGTGCATATATTTGTATGTATGTGTGAGAGAGAGAAAACAGAAAAGATGTTGCATATGGACTTGTGAGCCCGTGTCCTAGGAGGAAGAGAACATCTCAGAGGTGCTTCTCTGGGAGAACGAGAGAGCCACGTCCACTCAGAGACTCATCTTGCTTTTGGCTTGGTACCTGAAGTGTAGGGTGGCAATGGGACTTGGCTCATTGAGCAACACAGGCATGGCCATCTTGTGTCAGACTGAAAGCTGCCGATTGGGTGGCAGCACCCATGAGGGCGGGGAGTCCATTTGGACCACCCAATTCTAGGGCCCAAGCCCTGTCTGCTTGGCATTGCTTGCCACTCAAGTGGATGGGTCCAGTTGGGAACCAGAAGTGTTGGGGTGGGAAAGGGTCAGGTTGCCTAAACCAGGCATCCCCAACCTGCGGCCCTCCAGATGTTTTTGGCCTGCAACTCCCATGATCCCTAGCTAACAGGACCAGCGGTCAGGGATGATGGGAATTGTAGTCCAAAACATTTGGAGGGCCGAAGGTTGGGGATACCATGCATGAAATCAGTAGTACATCAGATTTCTCCCCAAGGAAGCCATATAACAAGCTGCGAGACCTACCGAGACCTGGGTCAAATCCTGCATTGCAGCGTTAGTGACCAGTGCCCGTTGGGAATGACAGGGTGGGCATCATGGAGTCAAACAGCAGGTGGTGCCAGAGCCAGTGAGAGATTGAGATGTCCCCATCTACTCCCTGCAGAGTTCTCCACTAAGGCGGGGGAGTTGGCAGCCAATGCCACCCCCTGGATAGGTTGTACGCAAGAAGGCAGGCAGCTGGTGGCTGGCTGAGGCTGGCAAGGCAGTGCCCCCTTCGCACCAAATGGACTAGCCTCCATTGGTGGCAGGGAGCAGTTGGTGTAGCCCTTTGCCAACCCAGATGTTTTGGCTGGCAGTTCCTGTCAGCCCCAGCCAGCACTGCCCTGCTGGCAGGAGTTGGGGCCCCCAAAAGATCTGGGGAACCCCAGATTATCAAAGGATGGCATAGGCAGCCTCCCACGTGGCGTCAGAGTTCCTGCCTGCCCCTGACATAGCTTTAGAAGGTAGCCCTGACTTCCAAGTAAGCCTGCTTCCAATCTGGGTACCCTTGGAAGACCCTTGGAAATACCAGCAGGGCCTGACGTCCACACCGACGTGTCTGGGGGCTGGAGTGCTGCTCATTCAATCCCACTTTCTTTTCCCGGCCTGTGAGGTAATCGGAGGAGAGGGTGCCGAAGCGTCTTCTCAGGGGTGGAAGAACGTGCCTTTCCTGTGCCGAAGATCTGCGCAGGAGGGAAGGGTAAACAGAGCGGCTGGAGGCAGCAGTCTCCCCGTCTAAATGGGGCGTCTGTTCCCTGGCGTGTTTGTGCTGGAAAGCAGACACTGATGCCTTTCTCCGGGCCTGGCGAACGGGGATCCGTGCGCCAGGCTAGGAGGGGAAGGAAGCAGGGCAAGGCCTGTCTCCCCTCGTGAGCACAGGCAGGCGAGGTCAGTGCATGGATGGGTCGAGGGGGAAACAAGGCTTCAAAAGAAAACAGCTCTGGCCGAGCGCGGCTCCCCAAACAAGTAGGCTCATGCGCCTACTTTTTCCACTGACGCTCCCATCTCAGACCTGGCCAGCTTTAATCCAAGCTGGTCTAGGAAGCCTTTGAAGGCAGCCTCTGCTCCAACCTGCGAGAGATGTGAGGTCACTTCGGAAACTTGGTTTGCGTGGCATCAATACGGTTTGCTCTGTCTAAACAAGAGCCGCACCGTCTGCAAGTGTGATTTGCCCATTTTTTGTGGCCCAGAAAACTTGGCTGCTGGAGAAGGAGTGTGGCTTGCAGACTCCCCAACGCCCAATCCTTGCTCCCTTGTCTTTGCAATGGCGTGCTGATGCCACCTGCAGGAAGATATAGCTTTAAAAATAAAGAAATAAGTGTTCGCAGCTGAAATACACGTCACGTTTTGGTGCATCACATCATACCAGCATATTCCGTAATACCTGATTCTAAGGGCTCACCAAGTCAACGCTTGTTTTGGGGGGGTCTGTGCAGCGTGCAGATTGGTGCATCGTTTCAGCATTTCTGGATGCAGCAGGGCAGGAGCGCAGCCCGTTCCGCCACGCTGGCACTAGCCGACCCCTCAGGGCTGGCAGCAGCGGCGGCAGGAGTGCAGTTTCTGCACCTCCTCGTTCCTGTTCCTGCCACGCTGGCTTCAGTAGCGGGGAAAGGAAACACCTCTGCCTCTTCTCCCCCCGGGACGCTTCTTCCGTTCTCAGATGTGTGCCACAGTGCCAAGCAGCGGGCATCTCCACTCTGCGAATCATAAATTGATTTGGAACCTGTTTCATTGTCACGGCTCCCCTTGGAAGAACCTCCGTAGAATCCTAGAACTGCAGAGTGGAAAGGGACCCCATGTGGTCATCCATCCCAACCCCCTGCAATGCAGGGAATGCCCTTGGGAAATGTGGTTTTGAGAGGGTGCTCTCAGGAATCATTGTGATGGAGTAGATCCTGCAGGTTTATATGGGCTTGAGACCAGTTTTAAGTGGATGTGGCCCCCTTAAACCCCCTTACTGGACTTGGGGGGAGATCCTGGGCGTCCTCTCCTGCGTATCCTAGCTCCATCGCAGAACTGCAGCTGGCAGGGCCCCCAGGTGGAAGCCATCCTCAT
Organism: Podarcis muralis; assembly: GCF_964188315.1. NCBI lineage: Eukaryota > Metazoa > Chordata > Lepidosauria > Squamata > Lacertidae > Podarcis > Podarcis muralis. Next base: position 6,019,357 of record NC_135655.1, read on the forward strand.
TTAAGCCAGGTGTGCACTACCTTTGGCTCTCCAGATGTTCTGAACTTAAAACTCTCATTATCCCTGGTCCCTGGTACAGTGGTGCCTCGCAAGACGAAATTAATTTGTTCCGCGAGTTTTGTCGTCTTGCGATTTTTTTCGTCTTGCGAAGCACGGTGTCGGAAAAGTTTCGGAAAAGCTTCAAAAATCACCAAAGTCTTCAAAAACCTCAAAAAAGGCTACCACACCGCGTGCTATGAGTTGCTCCTCGAAGTCAAGTCGCAACTGTATTAACGGTGTTAAGAAAAAGGAAACAAACTTGCAAGACGTTTCCGTCTTGCGAAGCAAGCCCATAGGGAAAATCGTCTTGCGAAGCAGCTCAAAAAACAAAAAACCCTTTCGTCTTGCGGGTTTTTTGTCTTGCGAGGCATTCGTCTTGCGAGGTACCACTGTATTGCTTTCTACAGCTGATGGAGGTGGAAGTTCAGCAACATCTGGTGGGCCAGAGTTTCCCCACTCCTTGCTTACACCAAAATCATAGAATCAAAGAGTTGGAATAGACCACAAGGGCCATCGAGTCCAACCCCCTGCCAAGCAGGAAACACCATCAGAGCACTCCTGACATATGGTTGTCAAGCCTCTGCTTAAAGACCTCCAAAGAAGGAGAGAAAATGAAACAGGTTGGCATGTTACAGGTGTGTTGGTCTGCCGTAGTCGAAACAAAATAAAAAAATTCCTTCCAGTGGCACCTTAGAGACCAACTAAGTTCTTGGTATGAGCTTTCGTGTGCATGGTATCTGAAGAAGTGTGCATGCACATGAAAGCTCATACCAATAACAAACTTAGTTGGTCTCTAAGGTGCTGCTGGAAGGAAAAAATTTTATTTTGTTTCAAGGTTGGCATGTAGTTGAGCCCAAGAAGTGCTACAGGAAACCCCTGTCCCGACACATCTATCCCGTGTGAGTCAATTGTCTTTCCCCCAGAGAGTCTCTCATGGCCCAGTTCTATTCGGGTAGAACGGTTTTCTTTCTCCACCTGATGGAGGTTTAACTTAGTGCCAAACACTTGCTGCGACTTTCTTTTCCAGTCAGCGGAGGGGAGAGGAAGGGGCAGAGCTGTGCCTCAGCCTTCGGGCAGAGAGATCTATGTAAATGCATTCGATATGCCATATTTTGAAGGCGTGCGTTGTTGTTTTTCGTTTTCCTCCTCCTTAAAACAAAAGGTGCCAAAATACAGTTTTCGTTTCTGTGTTTCTAGCGGGAACGCGTGATGCTAAAGGGCGGTGTGGGTGTGTTGTGTTTTGATCGTAGCAAAGAAGGAACGCAGTCCTGGAGGGGAAGGTTTTAGAAAGTGGTTTGTTTCAAGGCACCCAGGAAGAGGGGGCACAACCTGCCCCGGGTCCACTCCCTTGCGGGGGGCGAGTTTCTCTGGAGGGCGGCCTGACCAGTTTTGCTCAGGTTATCAATTGCGAGGGGCGAGGGATAAGAAGGGGGCGCAGAAGAGAGTGGAGGAAGCAGATTGGACACTGAAGGGGGACAGAATGACTGTTCTGAGTGTGGAGAGAGGGGTTTTCTTTTGGGGGGTGTCCTACAAAACTTGAGTGGCGTTGCTTGTGCAGGGAAACGGGGGGTTTGGTAGAAAAGGAAGAAGTTCCTGAAAAGTATTTAGAAATCTGGGGGGGGGGGGGGACCCTTTTATTTATTCATTTGCTGAATATAGGAAAACAGAGGTTATCTGATTATTAAGAGATATTATTTTGGATAAATATATGAATTATAACTCGCTATGGCTGGTAACCATGATAGAAATTCTGAGAATAACCATATGCTTGCTCGCTCTTTCTTTCTTTCTTTCTTTCTTTCTTTCTTTCTTTCTTTCTTTCTTTCTTTCTTTCGCTTGGAATAAGAGAGCTTCTTTTCCATTCGCAGTGTGTTGAGACATTGTCTTAGGTTGTGTGTGTGTGTGTGTGTGTGTGTGTGTGTGTGTGTGTGTTTCTTGTTTAATCAAAAGAGGCTTTAGATACATTTCAGAAAGCCCCCCCCCCCCCCAGGTTCCCTCTCAGTTCCTGTATTGACTGCAGGAAAAAGGGGGTGGGATGTGGGGACACCCCATAAGTATCTAAACTAAAAATTAAATCTATTTATAAAAAAAAAGTGGAGAAGTTGCATGCAAAAGGCCATGGAAGTCAGATGTTTAGTATTTTAGAACAAAACAAAAAAAAAGTGGCAGTGCCTTTCATTTTTCTATTTACTCATTTATCACCAAATGCAACCGTTTTATAATAAGCAATTATAGGATAGCGTCAGAAATTGCGAAATATTTCACTATGTAGAAACGTGTGGAGTTCTGTTATTGTTGTTATTATTATTATTATTATTTTGTCCTCCCGCTTCTCCTTGCTCTCATTACAAGAGTGTATTCAGCTGCCAGAGACAACTTGTTACTCTGCGATTTTATCACCTATGAAATTTATATTGCTGCTTTTCCTTTTAGCGGTTTGCGGCTTAATCGTTGGAGGGGGAAATGCCAGCGAGATTTCACGTATCCAGATTGCGGCCGCGGGGGGTTTCTGGGAAGGGGCTTCTGGTCCTCCCCCCCCACCTGCCGCAGAATTCATTTGGTGGGCAGTAGCTGGCGGGGGTTGGAACCAAGAAGAACGAAGCACCGGGGGCGTTTTTTTTGGGGGGGGAGCGCCGTCGCTTTTACTTCCTGCACTGTGATACTGTCTATACTGCAACGTGAAGCAACCCTAGTATACCTCCAAGTGCCCTTGGCTGTGTTCCGTGCTGCGGAAACAAACTGTGCAGGCCGCAGGGTGACACAGGTCTCTGCCCCATTCCGTAGGCCCATCAGCTGGAAGGGAAACTGCCCGAGGGGACGCAAGGCTTGCAGCGGTTCGAGGCACCTCTGTGACCTTGCACGACAAGGTCCCCGTCGGTTCCCAGGAGACTTGCGAAAGGGAAGTCTCCCAGCAGACCTTGAGCCGTGTTCCTCAGCCAAGGATGGGCACCAAACAAGGTGGTCTCTGCTGCGTGAAGAACAAACCCGCCTACATGGATTTGGGGCCTACCTGGATTTGGGGCCTGGATTCGGCGAGGTTTGGGACAGCGCTCTGTGCAAAACAGGGCCCCAAAATACATCTTCCCCCCTGCCCCATGGCAATCTTGCCTGTTGCAAAACAATCTTGCAATCGCTTGTAACTCCTCCTGGATGTCCGGAATGACCACCTGCGCAGCTGTTGTCAAGCAGTTTGCTTTTACCGCAGTGAGAGACACACACGCCGCAGCCTCCTTAGACTCCCCAAATTCTGGGCCACGGCAGTGCCTTTTTTTCTCTCTCTCTCCCCCGCCCCCTTTATTTTTCCCGGGTGGGGCCAAGGACGAATGACGCTGAGGAAACCCAGCCTTTCTTTTGAGGCGTCATTCGATGCTCCCTTTTCTTTCATCTTCCTCCGACGCAGTCTAGGCATCTTCCCCTTGTTGTCCTGAGATCGCAGAGGGAAGAGGGGGCGTTTCACAGCCCTGCTCCCCAAACCAGCGCTTATGAAGATAGATGTAGAGACCTGAAGGCAGTTCAGATTGCTGCAGAATTGGCACTCTGCATATGGCGCCAGCCTCCCACGTTTAAAGGCGGAACTTGGCTATTTCGTCTCATCAGCATCCTCTCTCTCCCTCTCTGGGTTTCTCAGGGCTGGCCTGGGTATTACTTCTCCCTCCTCTTTCTGCACCGAAGGCAGGCAGTGTGTGGCGTGTGGTATTTCCCCCAGATCAGTCTCTGCCAACCTGGCCCTCCCCACTTGCTTTTGTACTCCAGCTTCCATCAGCGCCAGCTGGCACAGCCGGCCAGAAAGCAACAGGTTGGCAAAGACTGGCAGGGACCTTCGCGGGAAGAGGGGGGCGAAGATACGCCCAGAACAGCTGCAACTCCATGTCCCATAACATCTGGTGAAGCCTGTCCGCAAAGCCCTCTTGCCGTCCCCCGTTTTGCCCTTCCCGCCCCCAAACTCCCCGGTCTTTCGAAGTTTTTCTGGATGTGCCTGATTTGAAGCAGGAAGGAAAGAGTAGACCTTGTAGAAAGTATAATTTGCACACAGCTATGATAACACTAAAGTTGATTTTATACAAGTCATCAAGAGTTTGCAAAGTGAGTTTTATTTTTTGTATTCCTTTAATCTTTACTTAAAAAAATAAAAATAAACGGTGAATGTGTATTCCTCTGGGAGGAATTGCAAGAAAACGGGAATGTTAATAAATGTTGAAGAAGAAGAAGAAGAAAAAGCAAAATACTTCCTCCCTTATTAATATATAACTCTTATGTATTTATGCCTTCTGTAAGCAAATGAAAACGAAAAAAGCTTGGGTTTCTGTTCTGCTGCATGCCTGCTTTTGGCACTGAAACACGCCTCCTGTTGTTTTGCATGCATTTTAGTCTTGACCTCTTCTTTTCATTTTCTTTGGTGGGGGGAAGGCTGTATTTCCCCTGTATAAAATTAGTGCACAAAGAAATATTTTTGCCTAGTTAATGTTGCCAAGCAATGCATATTTTTTAAGAAAGGAAATTTGTCATATATGGAAATAGCATGTTTGTTTACACGTTTCAGCTTCCTGAAGAAGAAAAAGAAGAGGGGGGGCGGAAACAAAACACACTATAAACGTTTGGGGATGCTGTAATTTCTTTGCAAGTGTACAGTTTTCAATTTGTTGTTATTACTGGTGAAACACCCTCGTGGTTTCAACTTGCTACGATATATATTTATTATTCGTCCTCCTCCCATGTAACTAGGAATCATGCCTATGTTTCATATCAACGTTATATTGGAAGTGAAGGGAGATGATTAATACAAGATTTTGTAACACTGGCGAGTGTCGGCTCTTTATGTGGGCGCTTGGTTTTGCTGTGATTTAGAGTGGGGAGGGAAATTATCCTTTCTCGTCGTTATCTGCTGGTACATTTCCCCTGCACAAACCCTCTGGAAGTGAGCAGAATAATCTAACTGAAAGTATTTGGCAATGATTTTTAATTACCGTATTTTTCGCTCCGTAAGACGCACCCGACCATAAGACGCACCTAGTTTTTAGAGGGGGAATGCAAGGAAAAAAATATTCTTTAAAGGGAGCACTGAGTAGAGCCTCCCACCTGCATTCGCTCCATAAGACGCACACACATTTCCCCTTACTTTTTAGGAGGGAAAGGGTGCGTCTTATGGAGCGAAAAATACGGTATTTCTACGCAAACTTCACACTTTACCTTCCAAGCCAAGCAGAATTATATCAATTGAACCAGAATAGCTTTTGAATTCCTAAGTCATGCAACAACTTTTTAGCACCCCTCATTTGGGGAATTTGAAAAATTCGGCACGTCCTGTTGTGCCACACATACCTTCACTAGACACCACTGGGGGACAGGTAGGGAAGCAAAGCAGCCCAGCAGTATCAACAGACCCCATAAAGTCTAAGCGTGCCCTCAGCTTTTCCTTGGCAGCCCCTTGGGTTGTCCAAGCAGTGACATAGCGTGGGTTGCCAGAGCCCGGGGCTGTGCGGGAGGGAAATGGACAGAGTATGCATGCACAAACAGCTGCCTGACGGCATCCGCGTCACCCAAGCGATCGCAGCCGTAGAGATAAGACGAGTCGTTCTGTTGTCTGGAGACGTCACTTCCTGGCTCGCATGGAAAAGCTGTTTTCAACGGAGCCCTGCAACAAAAGCACACTGCTGTATTGAGGCAGCACCGGGTGTTGAAATCTTGCGCCCCTATTAAATTTTGTGCCCAGGGCAACTGCCCTGTGGCCCCCCCCCCCACATGCTACACCACCGTGTACAAGTAGCTAAGCCAGCTGGATATGGACCTCAAAACTCCCAGGTTGGTTCAGCTTCTAGAGCAGCCTTTGCCAACCTGATGCCAGCTGCCCTGTAACGGTAGTCAAAAACATCAGGAGGGCACCAGCTTGGAGACAGCTGCTGCAGGTAAATGTATGCTGTCGCTCATTTGCTTCAAGAGTCGCTATGCAGCCAGCCTTCCAAAAGCTGGAGAAAATGCCCCTTCCAACACGTCAGGATTTTCCATGGACGTGGGCCTGCTGTTTGGATTTCAAATGCCTTTTTGATGCCCTGAGTGTGTGTGTTTAGCCACCTTGGTGGAAAACTGGAGTAAAGAGTTCCAGATTTGGGGGAAGCATGATCCAAATGGCACACGGAGGCCCTTGTGGGGGGGGGGAGTGTTTCCATGTCACCAACCGCAACTAGAATCCCCGCAAACATTGGATAGATTAATGTGAGTGATTAGGTACCTTCCTGTTCTTCAAGCAACCCTTTGTGTCACTGTATTTTTCTTTTTCTTTTCTTTTTTGTCCCCCCCCCGCAAAGATCCTTATTGAAACTTAACATATATACATAACAACCAAAATTCCCAATGATTCCCTCACATAAAATATAAAATCTAAATTGCAGCAGCTGCATAATTATGCACTTAATTATAAAACCCACCTCCCACCCTCTTCTTCCCTCCACAGCAATTCGACTTCTTCATATTTCTTTCTACCTTTCCCCCCCTTGCATTCTATAATAAATTATTTTTGTTAAATTCTGATTTTTCCTTCTTTCTTTTTTGGTTTTGTTATTGCTTATTCCAAGCCTCTTAGCATGTCATTTTTGGAACAATATTTTGACATACAATCTTCAAAATACTTTGTAAATTAAAGTGAGTAGATAGAATTGGCAAAATTGACTTCAATTATAAGATACCAATCAAATCAAAAGTTAAGAATGGAGTGGAAGTACTGTATTTTTCTAAATGTCTGCATCTCCCGTTAACCAGGCAAGCCTCACCCTAAACATGCACGCTCAGAGCTAGTTCTTGAAACTGCAGTGTGCTTATTGGCAGGAATACAACGAGACTTGTAAAGTAACACGAACTTTGGACACTATGGATGTATAACAGATAAAGGTAAAGGGACCCCTGACCATTAGGTCCAGTCGTGACCAACTCTGGGGTTGCGGCGCTCATCTTGCTTTATTGGCTGAGGAAGCCGGCGTACAGCTTCCGGGTCATGTGGCCAGCATGACTAAGCCGCTTCTGGTGAACCAGAGCAGCGCAGGGAAATGCCGTTTACCTTCCCACCGGAGTGGTACCTATTGATCTACTTGCACTTTGACGTGCTTTCGAACTGCTAGGTTGGCAGGAGCAGGGACCGAGCAACAGGAGCTCACCCCGTCGCGGGGATTCGAACCACCGACCTTCTGATGGGCAAGTCCTAGGCTCTGTGGTTTAACCCACAGCGCCACCCATGTCCCAATATAACACATAGATTACAGTAAAAGATACAGGAACAGATTTTAGAAATGGAGGGGTGGAGGAAAGCTGAAAGGCTCGAGAGAACTTTTTTTTTTCTTTCTTTCTTTTCTTTTCTGTATGTATATTTTTTTAGGAAAACTAATAAAAAATTACATAAATATATGAGAAACTGCAGCGTGCTTGTTCAACAGAAGTAAAAAGAAAAGAAAAATCCTTCCATATCAATGGTCTTGTAAGAGTCCTTCTCCCCTGGCTGTGCAGTGGCTATTTAGGAAGAACATGTGCCATTAAAAAACACCACTTGTTAAGCCCAGTTTGAACAATAGTGGCAAATGACTAATAACAGAGCATTCAGTAAATGTGACACTTCAATAAAAATTCAGATAAAAAATTAAATGTGACCCTTCAGGTGTTGACAAAGGAGCAGTGGAAGATGAAATACAGTCATACCTCGGGTTACAGGCGCTTCAGGTTGCGCGTTTTTGGGTTACGGATGCGCCGAAACCCGGAAGTACCGGAACAGGTTACTTCTGGGTTTTGGTGCTCGCGCATGCGCAGAAGCGCTAAATCGCGCTGTGCAGAAGCGCCGAATCACAACCCGTACGTGCGCAGACGTGGCGCTGCGAGTTGCGAACGTGTCTCCCGCACGAATCACGTTCGCAGCCCAAGCCTCCACTGTATATACAGTGGTACCTCGCAAGACGAATGCCTCGCAAGACAAAAAACTCACTAGACGAAAGGGTCATTCTTCTCTCCTCGCCGTCTCCCAAATCAGCCCTCCTCCCCGGAGAGAGCGAGAGAACACACACACACACACACACACACACACACACACACACACACACTTCACATTTGTAAGGGATTCGGGTAAAAGATCCAATCTGAGCCTTGGGAACTTCATCAAGATGACAGAGGAAGTTGGAAAGAGAGTAATCCTATTTCCTCCTTCAGCTCTGCACATTTCAGGAGAGAAAAAGGTAACCATCCTTATCACTTTGTGACCAAGTGGGCCATGAGTTGAGGGTGTGGGGACTCAAGAGATTTTGCGGAAGATCTCAAGAGTGCCTCTGGCAGACCCTGATAGGATGTTTTTATTCCTTTACTTGACGTAATCCTATCCTGTCTTCTCCTGCTGGGATTCAAGGCGTCTTACAACATTCTTTTAAAAAGCCCAATGAAAACAATAATTAAAATACATCTGGACACCTTTAAAACTGACAGTTTAAAATCCAGTTTGTCCTGAGAGCGGCCCAGCGGCCAGCATTGCCTGCATCTTAGTTTTCAAAGGCCTCTCTGAGCAGAAAGAAGAAGAAGAAGAAGAAGAGTTTGGATTTGATATCCCGCCTTTCACTCCCTTTAAGGAGTCTCAAAGCGGCTAACATTCTCCTTTCCCTTCCTCCCCCACATCAAACACTCTGTGAGGAGAGTGAGGCTGAGAGACTTCAAAGAGGTGTGACTGGCCCAAGGTCACCCAGCAGCTGCAGGTGGAGGAGCGGAGATGCGAACCCGGTTACCCAGATTACGAGACTACCGCTCTTAACCACTACACCACACTGGCTCTCCATCAGATGTGCTCAGTTGCATCCCTTCTAACAGGGGCTGCTTTTTCCCAGGGCGGGTCCAAGTCTTGTTGCCGCCTGAAGCAAAGGACAAGATGGGTTGGGTTCCCCTCACCCTTCTTTTTCTAAATAAATAAATAAATAAATAAATAAATAAATAAATAAATAATTGATTTTCTTTTCTCATAACAAATATCCAATATCATTACTTAACATTCACTTTCCAATTTCCCCCCTCCCTGTTGACTTCCCCCAACTTCCATTTCTGGTTTATTACATCAAATGTTACACTCTGCTGTTTGTAAATAATACTGTGTTATCACCTGTTATATTTCTTGTTCTCTGTAAATAAATTTGTAAATGTTTATTTAAATCCTGCCAACGAATCCATTTTTGTTTTGTTTCTGCAAAGGTTCCCATTCCATTCTGGAAAGGTTCCCATTCCTTTTCAAAGTCACTATTGCCCTTTTCACGCAGTTTATCCGTTAACTTTGCCAACTCTGCATAGTTCATCAGCTTTTATTGCCATTGTTCTTTTGATGGTATTTCTCCGGTCTTCCAATTTTGTGCTATTAAAATTCTTGCTGCTGCTGCTGCTGTTGTTGTTTAGTCGTGTCCGCCTCTTTGTGACCCCCTGGACCAGAGCACGCCAGGCACTCCTGTCTTCCACTGCCTCCCGCAGTTTGGTCAAACTCATGCTGGTAGCTTCGAGAACACTGTACAACCATCTCGTCCTCTGTCGTCCCCTTATTCTTGCCATCTCATTTTTGACCACGTCCAGCTTACCAAGGTTCATGGTTCTTACATTCCAGGTTCCTATGCAATATTTTTCTTTACAGTGTTGGACTTTCCCTTCACTTCCAGGCATATCCGCAACTGAGCGACCTTTCGGCTTTGGCCCAGCCGCTGCATCAGCTCTGAATCTACTTGTACTTGTCCTCTGCTCTTCCTCAGTAGCATGTTGGACGCCTTCCGACCTGAGGGACTCATCTTCCAGCATCATAACTTTTATATGCCTGTTGTCTTTGTCCATGGAGTTTTCTTGGCAGGGATACTGGAGTGGCTTGCTGGTTCCTCCTCCAGGTGGATCACGTTTGGTCAAAACTCTCCACTATTACCTGTCCATCTTGGGTGGCCCTGCATGGCATAGCTCATAGCTTCTCTGAGTTATTCAAGCCCCTTTGCCATGGCAAGGCAGTGATCCATGAAGGGGTAGCATACATAAATAATGTCCGATTTTCTTTTGGCAGGTTCCCCACACACCCTTCCATGTCCTTTAAGATGGCTGGCAGGACTGGGCAGCTGAATCTCATTTCCACACCCATGTTCAAACAGCTCCCTCCACCATACCTGAGCATGGCCAGCCATCTTAAAGGATGCTGGACAGGCCGTGTGGCACCTGCCCACCCACCCACCCACTGCATCATCCGCCTGAGCTGGGCGTCTCCCTCTGCCTAACAGTAGAGCCGGCCCTGCTCTTCCCTTCCCTTTGGGGCCTTTGTTGTTGTTGTTTAGTCGTTTAGTCGTGTCCGACTCTTTGTGACCCCATGCCTCCCGCAGTTTGGTCAAACTCATGCTGGTAACCTCGCAAACACTATCCAACCATCTCGTCCTCTGTCGCCCCCTTCTCCTTATGCCCTCCATCTTTCCCAGCATCAGGGTCTTTTCCAGGGAGTCTTCTCTTCTCATGAGGTGGCCAAAGTACTGGAGCCTCAGCTTCAGGATCTGACCTTCCAGTGAGCACTCAGGGCTGATTTCCTTAAGAATGGATGTGTTTGATCTTCTTGCAGTCCATGGGACTCTCAAGAGTCTCCTCCAGCACCAGAATTCAAAAGCATCAATTCTTCGGCGATCAGCCTTCTTTATGGTCCAGCTCTCACTTCCATACATCACTACTGGGAAAACCATGGCTTTAACTATACGGACCTTTGTTGGCAAGGTGACGTCTCTACTTCTTGGGGCCTTATTCGTGGCCAAACTGCAACCCGTTCCCCCCGCCCGCCATCAAATCACAGCTCAACATGACACACAACAGCCGAGCTTCTCCCGGACCGAGCGAAATCTTTATTAAAATCTCCTCTGTCTCTCCCGGAAGCAGGATCCTTATCGCAGGCCTTATCAGCCTTCGAGGCCGGGAAGCATGTCTGCAACAAAAAGGGAGCCTTGATGCACACTGTGGGTGGGAGGGAGGCGGGAACGGAACAAGCACCCTTCATCACGATAACGAATATTGCAAATGATAGCTGCCCCCTGGGACTGCCTCGCTTTCCCCATATCAGACCGCTGAGGCAAGACAGGAGGCCCTATTGTCTGATGTTCTTAGAGAGACTGTGCTTTTATAACTGCGGTCACATTTGGAGAGAAAGCCAGGCCTGTATTCTCATCGTTTCAGGAGAGCAGGATTTGTGCCAACCTCCTCAGGGCAGGGACCTGATCTCCTCCTTTGTGGAGAACCATGCCCACTAATGGCCTGGTTCAGAATGCATATAATAAATCATTAGCCACAACCCAGAGGGTTGTCAGAAGGTGGTGTGCATAGCTGTCAAGTGTCCCTTATTTGAAGGGACAGTCCCTTATTCCAGCGCCATGTCCCACTGCTGTCCCTTATCGATGGATGTCCCTTAAATGTCCCTTAAATGATGTCACTTAAATTTCAAAGGAAGCAGCTCCTCTCCCTCCCCCCCTCCCTGCCGGCCAGGGAGGAGGGAGGCTCCAACTGTGTTGCTTGGCTATGTTGCTCACCCAATAAGAAGTCTAATAACGACTGGGGGGTGGAGCTTGCATGCCTTGTGTGTGGCTAGTTAATGCAAGCTGAGGGGTTTCTTGAATCCTGGATGCCATTTTGTTGCACGTGCTGCTGCAAACTTTGCAGTGCAAAGCCAGGCCGGGGAGCCATCTTAAGTTGAGGCTGCATAGGCCTTGTGGTGCATGTGATTCAGATTCTATTCAGCTGAACCTCTGGTTACAAAGTTGGCTGGACAGTGTTCTCGAAGCTACCAGCATGAGTTTGACCAGACTGCAGGAGGACAGGAAGACTGGAGTGCCTGGAACAGGTGAGGCTGCAGGTCCCTTATTTTGGCTGCTGGTCCCTTATTTTCAAGGCTGCTGGTCCCTTATTTTCAAATCTGTAAGTTGACAGCTATGGTGGTGTGGCCTTACAGGAGACTTTGGGGCATTTGTCGCTGGAAAACTAGCGCCTCCCTTTGCTGGCGATGGTGCTTCCGCCTGCAGATGGCGATGCAGACTCATTTATGACAGCTCAGCCGAAGGACGGCAGCACTCGCTGCTCCTGGTGTTTCCAGCAACTGGTATTCAGAGGCATTTACTATATGGTTACCAGATTTTTTTCAATGAATCAGGGGACACTTTTTTTTTTTTTTTTTTTTTGGAAGCTGAGTAGCAACAGGGAATCAGTAGTGAGGATGGCGAGGCGAAAGACCCTGGGCCCAAGCACACATGCATATTGTATAAAGGTGCAAAGCCCTTCTTTAGCCCACTGTGAAACATAAATGCAGAGTTTTTAAAAACCTGGGCAATGACTGCCCACTTGCAACTCCTGAGCCTCCCCCGATCAGTCAAAACAAAGGGGGAAGGGGGCAGGAAATCACACAAGACACATCCTATGCGCACAAGACACATCATATGGGGACTTCCGGCGAGGAAAAATAGCGGGCGCCACGGCAGCGGGCAGCTCCTGAAGCCAGCCAGAGCCAACTGCGCTACCAGGCTGGCTCTGGGCTGCCGAGGCTGCCGCTGCCACGTTTCCCGGGACAGATTTGCAAATCTGGGGACTGTCCCCGGGAACCGGGGATGTCTGGTAACCCTAATTTACTGGCTCCAACAGTGGAGGGAGATTATAGCCATTGTGGCAAGCAAACATTGATTGCCTTCTCATCCATGAATTTGTCTAACCCTTTTTGTAAAAAAAGCCAACTAAGTTGATGACCAACACAGGCTTCTGTGGCAGGGAGTTCCAAAGTGAGTAAGTCCTTTCCTTTGTCGGTCCTGAGTCTTCCAACATCCAGGGTTAGGGGTTTTATGTTGCAAATGGGTCATTCAGATCTGATTGTAGGGGGTTGAACTGAAATAATAATATAATAATAATTTATTATTTATACTCCGTCCATCTGGCTGGGTTTCCCCAGCCACTCTGGATGGCTTCCAACAAAATATTAAAATACAATAGTCTATTAAACATTAACAGCTTCCCTAAACAGGGCTGCCTTCAGATGTCTTCTAAAAGTTTGGTAGTTATTTTTCTCTTTGACATCTGTTGGGAGGGCGTTCCACAGGGCGGGTGCCACTACCGAGAAGGCCCTCTGCCTCTCCCTGTAACTTGGCTTCTCACAATGAGGGAACCGTCAGAAGGCCCTTGGCGCTGGATCTGAGTGTCTGGGCTGAACAATGGGGGTGGAGACGCTCCTTCAGGTATACAGGACCGAGGCCGTTTAGGGCTTTAAAGGTTAGCACCAACACTTTGAATTGTGCTCGGAAATGTACTGGGAGCCAGTGTAGGTCTTTCAAGACCGGTGTTATGTGGCCCCGGCGGCTACTCCCAGTCTCCTGTCTAGCTGCCACATTCTGGATTAGTTGCAGTTTCCAGGTCACCTTCAAAGGTAGCCCCATGGAGAGCACGTTGCAGTAGTCCAAGTAGACTAGAGGACCCTTTGGTTCCCCTTCAATGCTATGATTCTATTACAGGATTTGACAGTACTGACCAGTCGTCTGTCTTGGGCCCCATCTGCACTGTGCATTTAAAGCAGTATCACGTCACTTTAAACAGTTCTGGGTTCCCCCCAAAGAATCCTGGGAGCTAGTTTCCTAAGGGACCCTGCAATAGTCATTTGAGGCCCTTCTTCATGTGCCTCCCCCATGTGAGGTCCAGGTGGTGGCAACATGAGAACGGGGCTTTCTCTGTAGTGGCTCCCCGTTTGTGGAATGCTCTCCCCAGGGAGGTTCACATGGCACCTTCATTATATATATTTTAGGCGACAGGCCTTTGGCCGATTAATATTCTATGGCCTTTTATATGTGCCTGCAGGAAGGAGGGGTTTGTTCTTTTCCTGTTTTGTTTCAATTATCTACTTGTTTTTATCCTGTATTTTAGTCTGTGAACTGCCCTGAGAGGTTATGATGAAGGGCAATATATAAATTTTCTTCCTCTTCTTCCTGTTAACAACCACCACCACCACAACAACAACAAGCATAAGCAATGTTTATGCACATCCCGGTCCTGCTTTGTCATTTTTTTGGTGATAGGTTGTCTTCCAGGACAAACGTGTGTGCAGATGTTGAGTTTTGTTTGTTTTTTTAAATGATATTTATTACTTTTCGAACAGTTTCAACACAACACTACAAGAAAAAAGAAAAAAAAAGAACAATACAAAAACACTACATACAAAACAAAAACAATTTAAAAACACCTCAAACATTTTCAATCTCCTATCTTTCATTCGCTTATTTCCAACGACCTCCTCACACCTCCCTTTTTGTATTCCACTTCTATTTATTGTTTCAGCAATTCCTTTCCATCTTCCTCTGTTTTCTATCCTGTAATTATCTTAACACATTCTTGCCTTATTTTTTCCTTTAATTTTCTATTAATCTATTTATACTTAATTCCTTATAACATTTCTACTAAAGCCATATAACTTCATTCCAACATTCTTCTAACATTCATTAATTTTACCATATTTCTATAAATAGTCTTTAAACTTTTTCCAGTCTTCTTCCCCCGACTCTTCTCCCTGGTCTCGGATCTTGCCAGTCATTTCCGCCAATTCCATATAGTCCATCAACTTCATCTGCCATTATCCAACACTTCAGTGCTTTCAAGAAGCAACCATTCTCTCAGCCAGCAAAAAGCAGATGATTCACAACAAAGTTTAGGGGTCTGGCAGGGCAAGTCCACCTCCTTCTTTAGCATCCGTCAATATCTTAAATTTTACTCGTGGCTTCCTGCCCTGCCAAACAAATCTAGAGACGTCCCTCTGCCACCTCCTGAAACAATCCATCCCATCCAAAGCTTGCAATGTTTGGAACAGATGTTGAGTTTTGTATGCAGTCATCTACATGGCATCCAAATGGACTTGGGAAAATTTATTATTTATTTATTTATTTATTTATTTATTTATTTATACCCCACCCATCTGGCTGAGTTTCCCCAGCCACTCTGGGCAGCTCCCAATCGAGTGTTAAAAAACAATACAGCATTAAATATTTAAAACTTCCCTAAACAGGGCTGCCTTCAGATGTCTTCTTAAAATCTGGTAGTTGTTTATCTCTTTGACATCTGATGGGAGGGCATTCCACAAGGTGGGTGCCACTACCGAGAAGGCCCTCTGCCTGATTCCCTGTAGCTTTGCTTCTCGCAGCGAGGGAACCACCAGAAGGCCCTCGCCGCTGGACCTCAGTGTCCGGGCTGAATGCTGGGGGTGGAGATGCTCCTTCAGGTATACAGGACTGAGGCCGTTTAGGGCTTTCAAGGTCAGCACCAACACTTTGAATTGTGCTCAGAAACGTACTGGGAGCCAATGCAGATCTCTCAGGACCGGTGTTATGTGGTCCTGGTGGCCGCTTCCAGTCACCAGTCTAGCTGCCACATTAACCAAGGGCCTGCCATACGTCTGGGAATCGGGCTGTCAAAACGGCTTCCGGGTTGATTTTCACTGAATCAGCAAAATGTCCAGGAAAACCCAGACATAGAGCAAGTAGGGTGATTTAAAAAAAATGCTTTACAAATCCAAAAAAAAACACCCAATAATTTTGTCCGGATTTTCACTTTTGGGAATATGACAACCCTAATTAACCTGTTTAACTTGATCACACGCATGGAGAAGAAAGAAGGGTAGCAAATTGTGCAACAGCCTAAACGAATTGCTTTGGGACCTGTTTCTTGTGAGACGTGATTAATAAATTTAATAAGCTGATTGCACTATGTTACCCAGGTCTTCCCAAGCAAACCACTGCATGCTATCGGCTGTGCCATCCTTTCGGTTTGCACTCAGTGGAAACTTACCAGCAGTTTTAACTGGTGCTGGCAGAAAGTTCCTAGTGTTTGAATAAGGGCACAAAGCTGTCAAAATAGCTCCTCGCTATGTCCTCATAACGTCAAAAGCTTTCGCAAAAGGGCAAAGCAAGGGGCTGAACCAGCCCACCCAACGAATGACAGAGCCAGTGACAAAAAACTGACCCTCCTTCTGCCTCCTGTGCTGCCGGCCAAAAGTACATCTTTCCAGAGTGACATCATTGTCCAGAAGAACAACAGCTCATCAATAGCTTTACTGATAATAATTAACTGCTTCGTACCAGGCCAGCGCTAGGGTTTGAGAAGCGAAAAAGGAAAACACACACACACCTCTGTCCTTTGGAAGGCTCCATTTGGACCATGATTTGTTTTTCTTAGTGGGACGCGGGTGGCGCTGTGGGTTAAATCACAGAGCCTAGGACTTGCCGATCAGAAGGTCGGCAGTTTGAATCCCCACGACGGGGTGAGCTCCCGTTGCTCAGTCCCTGCTCCTGCCAACCTAGCAGTGCGAAAGCACATCAAAGTGCAAGTAGATAAATAGGTACCACTCCAGCGGGAAGGTAAACGGCGTTTCCATGCGGTGCTCTGGTTCGCCAGAAGCGGCTTAGTCCTGCTGGCCACATGACCCAGAAGCTGTACGCCGGCTCCCTCGGCCAGTAAAGCGAGATGAGCGCCGCA
Organism: Podarcis muralis; assembly: GCF_964188315.1. Classification (NCBI taxonomy): domain Eukaryota; kingdom Metazoa; phylum Chordata; class Lepidosauria; order Squamata; family Lacertidae; genus Podarcis; species Podarcis muralis. Next base: position 6,035,890 of record NC_135655.1, read on the forward strand.
ACTCCAGAGTCGGCCACGACTGGGCCTAATGGTCAGGGGTCCCATTACCTTTACCTACCAGGGCAGCGCTAGGGTTTGAGAAGTAAAAAAGGAAAACACACACACACCTGTCCTTTGAAGGCTCTATTTTGGACCAAAATTTGTTTTTCTTAATCGTTTCTGCTCTGCAGATTCAGCACCCGGGAAAGCTGGATTTGACAACCAGCAGAAATCCTGCAAGTTAAACAAACCAGCCATGCTGGGTTTGAGAGCCCTCCTGCACAGTTAGAATCATAGAATTGTAGAGCTGGAACGGGACCCCCTGGGGTCATCCATTCCAACCCCCTGCAATGCAGGAATTTCAGCTAAAGCATCCCTGAGAGATGGCCATCCAAGCTCTGCTTAGAAATCTCCAAGGAAGGAGAGTCCGCCAGCTCCTGAGGGAGACTGTTCCACTGTCCAACAGCTCTTTACTGTCAGAAGGTTTTTCCTGATGTTGAGTCAGAATCTCCTTGTAACTTGAAGCTGTGGGTTCGAGTTCTACCCCCCAAGGTGGGGCCCTTCTGCCTTGATGAGGCCACTGGCCTAGCTACCCCAGGTGTAAGAGGTTGCTGGAGGGAACGGTCTCTCGCGTCTGATGCTAATAACGGCACTGAAAACATGTCATTTCCTGCACGTCTCCCAGCAGCCAATAAATCGCAAAACAATGCACAGCGGCTTGATTCCTGGCCGGTGTCAGTGATGTCGTGACATGTCTGAGCTTCAGCCATTTACTCACTGGGTGGCCTTCGGGAAGCTGCTATTCCTCTCCTGTTCCCCAAATCTGTAATATGTGGATAGAAAATTACTGCGTTCCCTTGTAGTGGGGTTGCTTTGAGGGTTAACGGGTGATAGGCAATAAGATCATAAGAAGAGATTCCTGGATCAAGCCAATGGCCCATCTAGTCGAGCCGGCGGCATAGGAATAGAATAGAATTTATTATTTATACCCCGCCCATCTGGCTGGGTTTCCCCAGCCACTCTGGGAGGCTTCCAACAAAGTATTAAAATACAGTAATCTGTTAAACATTAAAAGCTTCCCTAAACAGGGCTGCCTTCAGATGTCTTCTAAAAATCTGGTAGTTGTTCTTCTCTTTGACATCTGGTGGGAGGGCGTTCCATAGGGCAGGTGCCACCACCGAGAAGGCCCTCTGCCTGCTAGGAAGGGTGGTGCGGGAAGCGGGGTGTGAGTGTCATCCTGAAGGGGGGTGACATTCAGCGCCCACCCCCCTGCGCCGAGATCGGCCCCCGGGGAGGACCGCGCAGCCATGCAGATTGGCCCCGTGGGCGGATCGTCCCCGCCCCCAGGTGCACAGCATGTCTGCCACTCCGGGTGCCAGAACACCCAGTTACGCCACTGAGTCCAGCATCCTGTTCTCTCAGTGGCTGACCAGATGCCTATGGGGAAAACCCACAAGCAGGATTCGAACACAAGGAGCATCTCTCGCTGTCTGTGGTTTCCAGCGACTGGGATCCAGAAGCATTGCTGCTTCTAATTGTGGAGGCAGAGTATAGCAACCATGGCTGGCAGCCTTCAGCATCCCTGTCCACCATTAATTTTTCTGGTCCTCTTTTAAACTGAAGGGCATCACTACCTCTTCTGATAGCAAACTGTACAGTGGTACCTCGGGTTACAGATGCTTCAGGCTACAGACTCCACTAACCCAGAAATAGTACCTCAGGTTAAGAACTTTGCTTCAGGATGGGAACAGAAATCGTGCGGCGGCAGCGGGAGGCCCCATTAGCTAAAGTGGTACCTCAGGTTAAGAACAGTTTCAGGTTAAGAACAGACCTCCAGAATGAATTAAGTTCTTAACCCTTCCTCCATTCGCTGAATGGCCTTGGCTGTGCCTGAAATGATCCATAAATCCTTTGACATGCCAAGTTTGGACCAGAGAGACACCTGGGGTCAGAACCCAGCCAGTAAGTAAAATTGGGTCCATCGCTCTTCCATCGTATCCAAGGGATGGGGAACCTGTAGATGGCGTTGGAGTACAGCTCCCATCTTCCCTGGGACTGCTGCCGTGGGTGCTTTAGTTGAGATTCTGGCAATGCAGAGGTTTGGGGGTCCCTTCCAACTCTTTGATTCTATGACATTGGGGAACCAGAGTCTCTCCACATCTGGAGCACCAAATGTCCCTCCTCCTAGCCTTCCTTGCAGGGTTGGTGTGAAGGTAAAGGTAAAGGGACCCCTGACCATTAGGTCCAATTGTGACCAACTCTGCGGTTGCGGCGCTCATCTCGCTTTATTGGCCAAGGGAGCTGGCGTACAGCTTCTGGGTCATGTGGCCAGCATGACTAAGCCGCTTCTGATGAACCAGAGCAGCGCATTGAAACGCCGTTTACCTTCCCACCGGAGCGGTACCTATTTATCTACTTGCACAGGTGTGCTTTCAAACTGCTAGGTTGGCAGGACCTGGGACCGAGCAACGGGAGCTCACCCCGTCGCGGGGATTCCAACCGCCGACCTTCTGATCGGCAAGACCTAGGCTCAGTGGTTAACCCACAGCGCCACCCACAGTAAATATGGGCAAATTGTGGACTGAAAGGCAAGATGCATGTATGTGTGTCAGGGGGTGGGAGTGTAAAGTTTTGCTTTTCCTTCGCTCACGAGAAACACCTGCTACAAAATCCAGGCTCTTCAGGGAATTAAAGGTCAGCATTTGTGGATTCAAGAAATCTGAACAAAGAACAAAAGCAAGGAGGTAGAGGGTAATCTCAAGAGTATTAGATGCCTCGGCTAGGCCAAACAGCGGTGTTTGAGTAACCTAATGTTGACACTGCTTTTTATGTTTTTAAACCTCTGTTACTTTGCGGCTTTCTGAAGCAGTTGTGTCCGTTCTTCCTGGATGAACAAAACGAACCATTTCCTGCCTCTGGGGGTGCTTCTTCGCCTCAAACGAAATTAAAAAGATGGCGGTCTGGTTTTGGGAAAAGATTCAAACAGAGAGAAAAGAACCCAATGAACTGGAAGAAGTGTATAGTGTTGGGGGTGGGGAGAAAATGAGCATCCTTTCTGGGGCTGGTTTACATGCACTCAAGAAATAGATATTAAGAAGTCTTCAGAAACGGCAGCGGGCTCTCCTACAAAAAGTCAAAAAGCTGGGGATAAACATCAGGTCATATCCTGGCCTATGCATCAAGTCTGTCCCTGAAGAACATAAGAGCTTGCAGGATCAGGCCAGTCGCCCATCTCGTCCAGCATCCTGTTCTCTGTGATAGGAATTTTGAGGTCTTAAAGGTAAAGGTACCCCTGCCCTTACGGGCCAGTCTTGCCAGACTCTGGGGTCGTGCTCCCATCTCACTCAAGAGGCCGGGGGCCAGCGCTGTCCAGAGACACTTCTGGGTCACGTGGCAAGCGTGACAAAGCTGCATCTGGCGAGCCAGCGCAGCACACGGAAACACCGTTTACCTTCCCGCCAGTAAGCGGTCCCTATTTATCTACTTGCACCCGGGAGTGCTTTCGAACTGCTAGGTTGGCAGGCGCTGGGACTGAGCAACGGGAGCACACCCTGCCGCGGGGATTTGAACCTTTCGATCGGCAAGCCCTAGGCACTGAGGCTTTTACCCACAGCGCCACCCACGTCCCATTTGAGGTCTTAGATATATGTTAAATGTTCGTAAGTGTACCAACCAAGCACGTACATAGATCAGCACAGGAAGACCGCCCTGAAACCATTTTGATTCCCAAACTGAGCAAATGTTTTCTTTGCAAGGTCAAAGGAAAATGGAAAAGCCTCCCATTGTCTTTTCCTTCACAAATCTTGTCTTAAGGGTATGTCTGCATTTGAATAGGGTGAGCCTGTGACCTGACTCAGGAACTAAGTATTTATCTGGTGCTGGAGGAGACTCTGGAGAGTCCCATGGACTGCAAGAAGACCAAACTTCTCCACTCTGAAGGAAATCAGCCCTGAGTGCTCACTGGAAGGACAGAGCCTGAAGCTGAGGCTCCAATACTTTGGCCACCTCATGAGAAAAGAAGACTCCCTGGAAAAGACCCTGATGTTGGGAAAGATGGAGGGCACAAGGAGAAGAAGACGACAGAGGACGAGATGGTTGGACAGTGTTCTCGAAGCTACCAGCATGAGTCTGACCAAACTGCGGGAGGCAGTGGAAGACAGGAGTGCCTGGCGTGCTCTGGTCCAGGAGGTCACAAAGAGTCGGACACGACTAAACGACTAAACAACAAGAAGTATTTATCATTACAAAAGATTGGCCTGGCACCCCAGGGTATCCAATCAAGTAAGCAGGCAATCCAGTCAAGTGACCATTAAACAGGTAACCTGTCAGACGAGATAAACAAGTCACTGTTGTAGACCACCTTTTCTGTGATGTAGGGATAATGTTTGTGGGGGGTGGTCTTTAGCTACACCCCTTCTGTGATGTATGTGTAATGTTTCTGGGGGTGGTCTTGAGCTCCAGGGCAGGGAATTTAAAATGTCTATATAAGGCCTTGCGCGCCATTGTTCGTTTCTCCTCCTTTCCTGCGGGTGAGGAGAGCACCCTGTTGCAACAGATCAATAAAGATCAGGCTTACTAGCTGCTTTGCTTCTCAATATTCTCTGGGTGGCCTCTGTTATTTTCTCTTACCAATAGGGAACCTATGGAAGGACTCTATACGGGCTCTTGGATACCCCATAAGGGAAGAAGGGCAGATTTTGTTTACAACATCTCAGAGGCCACCCAGATGCCCTTGGGAAACCTGCAAGCGGGATCCAAGCACAAGAGCCATTCTCCCCTCCTGTGATTTCCAGAAACTGGTATTCAGGAGCCATCGCTGCCTCCAGCTGTGGAGAAAGACCACAGCCATCCTGGCTAGTAGCCATCAATAGCCATCTCCTCCATGAATTTGTCTAACCCTCTTTTAAGCCATCTGATTGGTCGGCTGTTACCGCTTCCTGTGGCAGGGAGTTCTATAGTTCAACTATGTACCATGTGAACAAGCTACACTGTGTGAACAAGCTACACTGGTGACTGGGAGCGGCCGCCGAGACCACATAACACCAGTCTTGAAAGACCTACGTTGGCTCCCAGTACATTTCCGAGCACAATTCAAAGTGTTGGTGCTGACCTTTAAAGCCCTAAACAGCCTCGGTCCTGTAGACCTGAAGGAGCGTCTCCACCCCCATTGTTCCACCTGGACACTGAGGTCCAGCTCCGAGGGCCTTCTGGCGCTTCCCTCACTGCGAGAAGCAAAGCTACAGGGAACCAGGCAGAGGGCCTTCTCGATGGTGGCACCCGCCCTGTGGAACGCCCTCCCACCAGATGTCAAAGAGATAAACAACTACCAGATTTTTAGTAGACATCTGAAGGCAGCCCTGTTTAGGGAAGTTTTTAATAAATACCTGAAGGACTATTGTATTTTAATACTTCTGTTGGAAGCCACCCAGAATGAGTGGGGGAACCCAGTCAGATGGGTGGGGTATAAATAAATTATTATTATTATTATTATTATTATTATTATTATTATTATTATTATTATTACTACTACTACTACTACTACTACTACTACATGAGAGCCAGTGTGGTGTAGTGGTTAAGAGTGGTAGACTCGTAATCTGGGGAACCGGGTTCGTGTCTCCGCTCCTCCACATGCAGCTGCTGGGTGACCTTGGGCCAGTCACACTTCTCTGAAGTCTCTCAGCCCCACTCGCCTCACAGAATTTTTGTTGTGAGGGAGGAAGAGAAAGGAGATTGTGAGCCGCTTTGAGACTCCTTCGAGTAGTGATAAAGCGGGATATCAAATCCAAACTCCTCCTCCTCCTCCTCCTCTTCTTCTTCTTCTTCTTCTTCTTCTTCTTCTTCTTCTTCTTCTTCCTCTTCTTCCTCCTCTTCTCAAATCTGTCCTGAAACTTCCAACATTCAGTTTCCTGGGATGCCCTGTTATCAGCAGAAAAGCTTTTCTCTAGCCACTTTGCCAGGCAGTTCTATCGACTCCTCACCTGCTGCCTCTTCCGGGCCTTTTCTCTGAAAAGATCCAAACGCTACAACCTTTGAGTCGCTCCATCCCCTTTTGTGAACCTTCTCCAAGTCCATATTGAGATGGCGCACCCACTTCATCTCACACCTGGAGGCTGCTGCGCGACTTTCTACCCCAAAGACCAGAGCTTTCCTGACTTTTCGTGCTGGTGACGCACTTTTCAGACCTGCATCATTTCGCAACACAGTCATTCAGTTTCACTAGCAAAGGTTAAACTGACCCCTTTTCCAGTGTTCGCACGACACACCGACACTCTGCAACCAACACACTAACATGCCGCAACACACAGTTTGGAAAGCTCTGCCACAGATGCACATGGTAGCGGCAGCACCCTGGCCCATGTCTCCCAAAAGCACAGGTACCGATCGCAGGTATAACCCCTGGGTTGCAATGTGTGAAGTTGCAGGCTGCCAGTGCTGAACTCACAAATCACACCGCAGAGAGTATCCCAAAAATGACCAAGGCTGTATTTCTCTTTTAATATTTTTAAATAGAACAGAGCTTGACAGAAGGGGGAAACACAACGACGGACTGTGCATGGCTTACGTTTATTTATGTACAGACTGGGCACGGAAAACGTTGGCTAAGGGTCACTTTCCCCCCACAAATAAGAGGCATAAGCAAGCCTTCCTCTTCGCCCTGCCGTCATCCAACTGTTTAGGGACTACGACTCCCATCCGCCCCAGACTGTAGCCCCAAACATCTGGATGAGGCCAAGGGGAGCAAAGTTTCCCATAAATAACAAATTCGCCAGGATGTAAGGTCAACAAATTCTAAGGCCACAAAGGGTGCGAGCCACTTGGAACTTCCTTTTGCTCGTGGTACGGGGGGAGAAGGAATAAATCGCTCCCTTGAACCGGTTTGCCTTTATGGAGACAGCAGAGGTTTTCCAAAAGTCCAGTTAAGAGGTATGTTGGAAGCACTCTGTGGCAAAACAAAAAAGCAGGGTTTGGACAGGGACGACACTGGCTCTGTCCCCAAGAGAAAAGTGAGGCTGCTCTGGTCCTGTCTCTTCCCTCGTTGCACAAGGCTGAGGGTCACCACTTTCCTCATCCCAGGGCTTCCCAGATTAAGGTTACCAGACGTCCCTGTTTCCCAGGGACAGTCCCCAGATTTACAAATCAGTCCCCAGACAGAATCCATTGAAGTTGAAAAGTGTCCCCAGATTCATTGAAAATAATCTGGTAACCTTATCTCAGATCTTGTTGGACCGCCAAGGCCCATCAGCCCTGACCACTGGGTGTACTGGCTGGCGCTGATGGGATTTCCAAGGGCAACAACAGGTTGGAAAAGGCCAGGTTGCCATTTTGACTTCGCACACTTCCTAGAAAGGGAGTATCTGTGGAAAATCCAGACGGGCTTTCTGCTCTCTCCCCCTTCCTCCAAAGAAAAGCCATCATGGCGAGCAACCGCCCACAGCCCTCTCCTCCACAAATTTGTCTAATCCTTTTTCAAACACTGCCTCTTGTGGCAATGAGTTCCATAGTTAACTTCTGCCTCACTCGCTTTTTCAGTTTAGTCCCAAAGCGTGAGAGCACGTGTTGCAGTGGGGTCCGCTAAGTCACCCCTCTGTTGCCAGGTAGGGTTATAAATATTACCCTGGCATTTAATTGGATGGCTGTGTTGCTGGAGGAATTTACTTGTTGCAAATTTGGTGGGAGGGACCGAACTGTTTAAATTCAGAGCACGCAGCTTGAGGCTTTCTCTTTCGCTGTGTGAGCCGAATCACCCGCCCACCCGCCCTGCGTTTGGAAGGTTTTACTTGACCTTCCTATGCCTGTCATGGGGTCGTCTGCCGTTGGGGCAGGGGCCTGGTAGGAATTTTGTCCATCTGGCTGATTGGCTGTGCCATTAGTGCGTAGCAAATCGTCACAACTTGTAAGGTTGGCGGTTAGGCATTGGTTATCAATTGGTTGGAGGAGGGGTAAGGACTGGCTGTGCCTGCCCCTCCAATGCTGCTGCGGAAGGGAATTCTGTTAAAGGAATCCAGGGGCTTGCCACGATTTCGTCCGAATCCCTGGAGAGGGGCTAGGGCCGGCAAGCCCTGGGGAGCATGCGGGTGAGCGCTGAGGGCCTGTGACTCAGCTCCATTGCTCCCCAATATTGTTTTCCCTTCCCTGGCATCCGATGGAGTTTGGATGTCAGTTCTGTCCCCAGAATAGCCTTAACCAATGCCTAAGCAACCACTCATAAAATTTGTAAAAGTTGTGGCCAAAATTATGCCAAAAAACCCAAACAAAAATTACGTGTGAGTTGTGAGTTATTTGAGGGGGTGGCTTGGGGACCTCGGCACGCAAATGCTGTTGGAGTTGGAGCCCAGTGACTTCTAGAGGCCCTGGGGTCCCCAGTTTACTGACTTACCGATCCAAGCTCTGGCAAATGATAGATTTGAGTAAGTGGATCAGACAGGCTTAGGGAGGGGGAGGCTTAGAGTCTGCTCAACACTTGCTTCCAGTTACTGCGCCATCTTTCCTTAATTAAAAGAGGGTTTGCAAAACATCCCTCCCATAAATTTTCCGTGTAGACTGCAGCAAGCCACTTCTGACGATGGTGGCATTTTGGTTACCTAAGAGGAAGGGGGCGGGACTCTTTGACGTGCACGGAAAAACGTTCCCATGAAAGGACCGTGGCTGGCCATGTGTTGGAAACCAGGGAGGAGTTCTCAGTCTGGGGAGAAGGCCTTCATAGGATCGCAGAATTATCGCAAGGGACCCCAGGGGTCATCTAGTCCAACCCCCGGCAATGCAGAGATCACAGCTGGCATGCGGCCCTTTGGGCGGTTGGACTGTGAAGGATTGTGGCCCCTGGGTTCCCTGCCTCTGCTCCACCCATTAAAGGAAGGATGGATTTTGTGAGTTATTTGGAAAGAAGGGGTTTCGCTTTCCCTCCTTCTGAAGGAGCATGTCCTTGCTCTTTAAACGATCTTAAGAAGCAGAATAAATTTTGTAAAATCCCACTCAAACCATCCACCAAAATCCACGGACAGCGTTGTGAGAGGACATCGGCCAAATGCGTCTTATGGAGTGAGTGCAGGCTGCGCAGTGTAGGAGTGCAAATGGCCAGAGATGTAGTGATCAGGTGGGATTGCTATGAGGAATTATAACAGATATAGAGTAAGCCATCTGTGTCAGCAATGAAAGCATTGCGTTGACTGGGTTTAAACTATTTTGATCAATCTACACCTCTGCATTTCTGGCCATTTGCACTCCTACACGCAACTATCCCAGAAGCCAGAACAGCAAGAGGGATTGCTGCTTTCACTGCGCAGCAATCCCTTCAATCCCTCTTGCTGTTCTGGCTTCTGGGATTCAGAATATTTTTTTTCTTGTTTTCCTCCTCCAAAAACTAGGTGCGTCTTGTGGTCTGGTGCGTCTTATAGAGCGAAAAATACGGTGTTTGGAACCTCCCAAACAGGGGGTCAGCTTGCCTTGAGCGAATGAAGGGTCACAATGGACTTGCCGTAAAGAACATTTTACAGAACCAATAAAAAGTGAAAACAAGGGAATTTAAATGGACAGTTACTTTACGGAAAGAGAGAGAGAGGAGGGAAGAAAGCAGCAAAATAACCAACAGCAGACAAGACAGTCCGGAGGAAGATGGCACAGTTTTAGCTGCGGATGAGCGTCAAAAACTCTTCCCGGGTCTTTGGGTCTTCTCGGAATACTCCGAGCATCGTGCTGGTCACAGTCTTGCTGTTCATTTTCTGAACCCCTCGCATCACCATGCACATGTGCCTGCGAGGAAAAGGAAGGGGGAGGAGATGCCATCAGGCAAGAAGCAGCGCGGCGAAATGGTTAGAGAGCCGGACTAGGACCTGGGGGAGCAGGGTTCAAATCCTCGCACGGACATGAAGCTCGCTGGGAGACCTTGGAGTCAGTCACATCCCCAGCATAAAAAAAAACTAATTAAATGTTTCAGAAATAAGAGCATGAGAAGAGCTTGCAGGATCAGGCCAATGGCCCCTCTTAGTCCAGCAGCCTGTTCTCACAGCGGCCAACCAGATATCTTCCTATGGGGAAACCCCTGTCAGGGCCGTCTTACCCATAGGTCATAGGGGTGCAGGGCACCCGGGCGCCGGGCTCTCAGGGGCGCCAGGCTGAGAGTCCGGGGCCTGAGATTTGAGTCCGGGGAAGAGCCTGCTCATCAGTTAGAGTGCCGGGGTGGGCTCTTCTACTGTGGGCGGCTAATTCTCCCCTGGTCTCCTCGCTGGCCCAAATAGGACTAATTTAACCAGCTAGCCCTGGTGATCATCTAATGTCCTACTTGGGCCAGCGAGGAGACCAGGGGAGAATTAGCTGTGGGAACCCAGAGCGGTTAATCTTCATAAAAAGGGGAGGGGGAGGGAAGGAAGGGGAATAAAAGATTAGGCTAAATTCAAATTGAAAGCCAGGTAGAATAGCTCTCTTACAGGCCCTGCAGAAGTTAAATCCTGCAGGGCCCTGGTCTCATGGGACAGAGCATTCCACCAGGTCGGAGCCATCACTGAGAAGGCCCTGGCCCTGGTGGAGGATAGTCTGACTTACTTAGAAACACAAAAATCTGCCTTATTCTGAGCCAGACCACTGGTCCTTCTACCTCAGTACTGTCTGCACTGATGGCAGCAGCTCTCAGGGTGGGTGAGTGTTTCAGTCTGGAGTCTCTCTGGGGATGTTTTTGGGATTGAACCTGGAACCTTCTGCATGCAAATCAGATGCTAAACCACTGAGCAATGCCCCTCCCACCCACAACATTTAACCCCTGGCCATCCAGGAGAGAGAGGGAGCCCTCTCCCCTCTTGGGTAACTCAGCAGAGCTCTGCGCATGCTTACGTCGCTTCAACCACCACTCCGACACCCGCAGGCTGCAAGGCTTCCGTGATGGCGATGGCAATCTGTTTCGTAAGGCGCTCCTGAACTGCAGCAAGGAAAGAAAACAGGGCGGGGGGAAAAGAGATCTGTAACTCTCTGCAAGTCAAGAAAGGGTTGTTTGGAAGGGGCAGCAATGCTTCAAAGCACTGGGGGCAGAGATTACATTTCAGAATATTCATTTAAAGGTAAAGGGACTGGAGCCAGTGTGGTGTAGTGGTTAAGAGCGGTAGTCTCGTAACCTGGGGAACCGGGTTCGCGGCTCCGCTCCTCCACATGCAGCTGCTGGGTGACCTTGGGCCAGTCACACTTCTTTGAAGTCTCCCAGCCCCACTCACCTCACAGAGTGTTTGTTGTGGGGGAGGAAGGGAAAGGAGAATGTTAGCCGCTTTGAGACTCCTTAAAGGGAGTGAAAGGCGGGATATCAAATCCAAACTCATCTTCTCTTCTTCTTCTGACCATTAGGTCCAGTCGTGACCGACTCTGGGGTTGCGGCGCTCATCTCGCTTTATTGGCCAAGGTTCCGGGTCATGTGGCCAGCATGACTAAGATGCTTCTAGCGAACCAGAGCAGTGCACGGAAACGCCGTTTACCTTCCTGCCGGAGCGGTGCCTATTTATCTACTTGCACTTTGACGTGCTTTCAAACTGCTAGGTTGGCAGGAGCAGGGACTAAGCAACAGGAGCTCACCCCGTCGTGGGGATTCGAACCGCCAACCTTCTGATCGGCAAATCCTAGGCTCTGTGGTTTAACCCACAGCACCAATCAATGACTTCCCTTCTTGAACCTCTTTCCGTGGTTCATTTTGCATACCATACACCCCTGCATCTTTTACATGAACTAAACCGTTCAGTGATCCATTGCTACAACCACCAGAACTTACTTTCAGTGTTGAATTTATCTCAATGCTACCAGTGTTTTTCAATGAACACAATTTTCAGTAAACATTTTCCAAGTCTTCTTTAAACGTGCATTCTTTCTCTTCTCTTATTCTATATGTTAAATCTGCAAGCTGTGCATACTCCATCAGATTAAGTTGCAATTCTTCTTTGGTTGGGACCTTGCTACTTTCCATTTGGGGGCTAACAAGACACGGGCCGTGGTAGTAGCGTACATAAATAGTCTTTTTTGACACCTGGGAATCCCCCTCTGAATTATCCCCAACGAAAAGGACTCTAGTTTTTTTTGGAAAGGTACTTGTAAACGTTTCCCCCCCCTTTATATATCATTTCCCAATACCCTTTTACAAGTCCACCACGTATGATAAAACGTACCCTCAACCTTGTTACATCTCCAGCACTTATCTGATGGATATAGGTTTGATGAGACCTTAAGCTACTGAAGGTCATGGGGCCCTTGATATGTCCAGCTGTCCTTTCTCAACAACAAATTGCCGCTGTTTTTGTGTTGAATATATGCTATATGGTAATTTATGAACCTAACAGGTATCTCAAGCCATTGGCACGTAAGAAAATTATGTATTTTAGCAAAGTAATTGTTGAACTGAAATACAATTAAGAAGAAGTATATTAATAGTAAGGGACGCGGGTGGCGCTGTGGATAAAAGCCTCAGCGCCTAGGGCTTGCCGATCGAAAGGTCGGCGGTTCGAATCCCCGCGGCGGGGTGCGCTCCCGTTGTTCAGTCCCAGCGCCTGCCAACCTAGCAGTTCGAAAGCAATCCTGGGTGCAAGTAGATAAATAGGGACCGCTTACTAGCGGGAAGGTAAACGGCATTTCCGTGTGCGGCTCTGGCTTGCCAGAGCAGCGATGTCACGCTGGCCACGTGACCCAGAAGTGTCTCCGGACAGCGCTGGCCCCCGGCCTCTTGAGTGAGATGGGCGCACAACCCTAGAGTCTGTCAAGACTGGCCCATACGGGCAGGGGTACCTTTACCTTTTATATTAATAGTAATTTTATAATGGGATCAAAATAAATAAATTATGTATTACATGAAATCAACCAGTAGGCATAAGACTCATACCCTTAATCTATGCTGCCTGATCATCAGTCTGCAAGCTGACTTTAATATTAGATAACAGGTACAACAGCTTGACCTGCATTCAACTGTGCTGCACTGCAGTCTGCAGCCGCATGCCGCATGTTGCCCTGCAACCCCTCCATGCAGAATGTAGGCACCCTATATATAGAAATGAGCAAACCAATGATATTTTAGGGTGCAGGCGAGCAGGCGGGGTCCATGACTTACATCACAGGAGCCTACACAACACCAAACACTGTTGCTGTATGTAGGTTTCATTTTATTTGTTTTTAATCCTATATTTTGGAAATGTACACCCAGGTTTTTTTCCTTTAAATTTTTTTTGGGGGCCCCAAGAGAGTGGGGCCCTAAGCTATAGCTTGTTTAGCTTATGCCTAAATCTGGCACTGATTTGCTCCCTTACCCTAATCCTGACTTCATGCAATTTCAGGGTAGCGATGAGGCATTACCAATCCTCCAATGGCAGGGCTGTGCGATGACACTGTTCCATTTTTATTATAGAGAGAGATATCATTAGGTAGAGCACAAAGGATTACTCACCTTGTAATCTTCTGCTGTAGATTTCAACAATCCTTTGTTTTAAAAAGGGAGAAAAAGAAAAGGCAGCGTTCTGTTACAACGGCACTTTCAAATTGTAGATTTGAAAGCAGAGGTCAAACTTACAAACCCAAAAAAGCAAGCTTTGGGCATTGACGGAATGTAAATTAATTGATAACCAATAAAAACAAACGGGACTCCCTCCCCAAAACACACTTTATCCCTGGTTTTTTGTATCCCTCCCCCATCATAAATCACACAAATTTCCTGTTATGGTCCCACCTGTAAACCATCCCAAGAAATCAAGGTAGACCACACCAGGTAAATTCCCAGGATCAGGACACACCCTCCCATGCGAATCTCTTTCAAGGCACCTTAATTTTAATAGGAGAATTATGGGCACACTTTCAGTTGCTCCCATGAAAATGAGCAGGACTTCAAACATTCTTAGCTTGGGTTGGGTAGAAACAGACCCACCAACCTGGATCGCGCAAAGGGATTTGCAAAAATTTTATTCGCATTAGCCAATGGCCATAGCAACAGTAAAACATTACAGTATTCGCAGAAAAGGAAATTTGATGTAAGAGCACAATTTAAAGTCCTGAATCAGCCGTCAGTTAGTGGCTGTTATTCTGATTGCCCCTGCTATGAACCTAGCAACCTTTGCTGTTATCTGCTCATTTTGATCTGATAGAAGAAAGGACATTGTGGCAGTGGCTGAGAGCCCTGGGATGGTTAGTACGAGTGGGGTGACGATCTCATTCCTCAGGTCTTTGTAGAGAGTGCAAGACCGGAGGACGTGTGCTGCTGTTTTGGTGCTACCATCTCCACAGGGGCAAAGACGTTTCTCAGACGGGATCTTTTGGAATCGACCCTCAAGTACCGCAGATGGCAAAACATCCAGTCTTGCAAGTGCAAAAGCACGTCTGTATTTTGGGATAATAAGTTTGTGCAGATATGGGGCCAGAGAATCAAAATGGAGAGGTGGGAAATGAACATACCAAGGGCAGAATTTCCTTATAGTGGCCACGTTGTTCTGATGCTTGCTATCTTTTAGACGTTGACCAATTAGACTGTTTGCTTTAGTAGGGTCCATAGTGAGTAGGTGTTGTGGGGATAATGCCACAAGAGTGAAGTTTTTCATAGAATCATAGAGTTGGAATAGACCACAAGGGCCATCGAGTCCAACCCCCTGCCAAGCAGGAAACACCATCAGAGCACTCCTGACATATGGTTGTCAAGCCTCTGCTTAAAGACCTCCAAAGAAGGAGACTCCACCACACTCCTTGGCAGCAAATTCCACTGTCAAACAGCTCTCACTGTCAGGAAGTTCTTCCTAATGTTTAGGTGGAATCTTCTTTCTTGTAGTTTAGACTTAAGCCAGGTAATTTTATGGGAGTCTTGAAGTACTAGGGATAGTAAACCGGGGGGATTTGAGTTTAGGCGGAGCCAGAAGTTAAGAGTTCTTTGGAGAGATTTGCAAAGTATCTGGAGCTCAGAGATGGGCAGGGGCAGAGCATACCAACTGGCAAGGTCAAAAAGTTACTGGAGCAATCTCTTCTAGCCTGCTTGTCAATCCAGACGTACGTCTCTCTGGAGACACCTTTTAGCTTCCAGTTCTTAAAACAGCGTATTTAGACGGGGGTCCCACCTGACCAATCAGTTTTGGAGGGGGGGGGGAGCAGAAGGTGCTGCTTTCAGCTCCAGGCTGAATCCTTCTTGTACCACCTGGGTGCAACCAGGGTCGTTGCTCAGTGGTGAGAAACAGCACAGAGAGAGAGAGATCACAGAAAAATCTGTCCCAGGCCCTTCCATGAGAATGCCAGGCAAAGCATTTAGGAAACTGTGCATTGATCCAATTATAGCTCCAAAATTTAATCCGCACGAAAATACAAAGTAAAAAAAAAAGAAGTGTTTATTTACTATTCCAGGATCACGCCCCCAAGTATACTAACCCGACACATTAGTCCGAGAAATCCTATTAGGAGAGATTATTCTTCTCCTGTTGACAAACCTGATTTGAAGCCACAAGTGGCTTTAAATAAAATAGGACAAAGAGAAGGTGTGGGGTTTTTTGTGCAAAGTTATCTGGGCTTCCTTGCCAGCAAGGTGGGTGAAGCGAAAGCCAGCTTTGGCTAATCAATGAAGTAGCAAAACGAAAGCACGGACTTCTCAAATTTGCTGTCTCCCCTAAATCAGCCCCCAAAGCTCCAAGGTCAATGGAGGCTGCAGTCTTGGAAACCTCCATAGCTACTGACTGCAAGAATACCGGCTTCACGGTATTGTTACAGGTTTGGGGGAGGTCATTTGGGGTGAAAACCAGGTTCACACCTGTGATCCTGTTTCTGTGAGGCTAGAGGAAAGGCCATCTGCCATGGATGCTTTAGCTGAGATTCCTGCATTGCAAGGGGTTAGACTAGAATAGATGACCATCGGACCCCTCTCCAACTCTACAATTCTACAAACGCTGCCGAACCTTAAGCAGAGGGCTTAAGGTCCATGAATAATCACAGTTTAGAGGTCCAGGGCCCTAAGGAAGTCAGATTATCCTCCACCAGGGCCAGGGCCTTCTCAGTGATGGCTCCGACCTGGTGGAATGCTCTGTCCCATGAGACTAGGGCCCGGCAGGATTTAACCTCCTTCCGTCGGGCCTGTAAGACGGAGCTATTCTGCCTGGCCTTTAATTTGAATTCAGCCTGATCTTTTATTCCCCTTCCTTCCCTTCCTCTCCCCTTTTTATGAAGATTACTCACTCTGGGATCCCACAGCTAATTCTCCCCTAGTCTCCTCGCTGGCCCAAATACTAATTTAGCCAGATAGCCCTGGTGATCATCTAATGTTTATTGGATGGATTTCCCCCCTAAATTGATTCTTTAATTCTGAATTTATTGTTATTCACGTTTTATACTGTATTTTATGCTGTTTTTTGTTGCATCAATTAAGTGTTTTAAATTGTAGCACAGGGCAGCAGGTTGGTGCAAACTTTGTTGTTGTTGTTGTTTAGTAATGTCCAACTTTTCATGACCCCCTGGACCAGAGCACGCCAGGCACTCCTGTCTTCCACTGCCTCCCGCAATTTGGTCAAACTCATGTTCATAGATTCGAGAACACTGTCCCACCATCTCGTCCTCTGTCGTCCCCTTCTCCTTGGGCCCTCCATCTTTCCCAACATCAGGGTCTTTTCCAGGGAGTCTTCTCTTCGAATGAGGTGGACAAAGTATTGGAGCCTCAGCTTCACGATCTGTCCTTCCAGAGAGCACTCAGGGCTGATTTCCTTCAGAATGAATAGGTTGGATCTTCTTGCAGTCCATGGGACTCTCCAGTCTCCTCCAGCACCATAATTCAAAGGCATCAATTCTTCAGCGATCAGCCTTCTTTATGGTCCAGCTCTCACTTCCATACATCACTACTGGGAAAACCAGAGCTTTAACTATACGGACCTTTCTTGGCAAGGTGATGTCTCTGCTTTTTAAGATGCTGTCTAGGTTTGTCACTGCTTTTCTCCCAAGATTGCTCAGTTTTTTGTCTTTTTTTTTTTAATGACACTAGGCCAGGAATCAGAGCAAAAGGAAAGAAGCAGCTCTCAAAAGCGAGACCAAGTTGTGTGTTGCATTCGTACGAAGGGAACGGTGGTGGGTGCGTGGGTGGGGCTGTGGTGCACGAGGCCTTTCGACCCAAAGCGGTACATCCGCGAATTAATGCAGTTCAGTTTCCAAGGAAAAGGAGAAAGCCCCAAAGGGCAGCTGTCGGCACAAACGTCGAGCCATATCGCAGAGCTTGGCATCTGCCATTCACGTGTCCATTGAGGTATAGTTAATATCAAAGCTCTGCGTGAATGAGCAGAAAAGCAGAATAAGAGGCCTACTGGATCAGATCAGGAGGCATACTGCGCCCATCAACGCCTGTCCAGCAGGAGCCCACCGGGAGGCAATAAACCCCTCTCTCTGCTCCGGTTCCCAGCAAGCGAGATTCAGAGGCCTGGTCTGTATGTGATGCTTCTCTGCGCACCAGGGGCAGGAAGGCCTCCAACAGAGATAGGGAAATCTCTGAATCTCTAGGGAGCAGCTGCAAGTCAGTGTAGGCAGCACTGAGTTACCGTATTTTTTCGCTCTATAGGACGCACCTTTTCCCCTCCAAAAATTAAGGGGAAATGTATGTGCGTCCTATGGAGCGAATGCAGGCTCCTTGGCTTCAGAGATAGCAACACGAAGCCTCCGTAGCTCTCCAGAGGCTTCGCGTTGCTTTCGCTGAAGCCAGGAGAGTCTGGTCTTTGAGGCTAGTGTTGGGGGGAAACTCTTGGGGACTTTTCCCAGAGGAGGGAGAAGGGACTGACTGGCCATGTCAGTCCCTTCTCCCTCCTGGTTGAAAAGCCCGCAGGAGCCGTGCGCTCCTTAAAGGGTGCGTGGCTCCTGTTGGCTTTTGCGGGAGATGGGGGAATTCCCCCACCTCGTAGAAAAGCCCGCAGGAGCCGCGCACCCTTTAAAGAGCACACAGCTCTTGGGGGCTTTTCCCCGAGGAGGGACAAGGGGCTGACTGGCCGCGTCAGTCCCTACTCCCTCCTGGTCGAAAAGCCCGCAGGAGCCGCACACGGATCCTGTGGGCTTTTGAAGGAGGTGTTCCCCCACCTCCCGCAATAGCTGCTCCGCTGCTCCCAGAGCTGGGGGGGGGGGGAATCATATTTTTTCCCTTGATTTACCCCTCTGAAAACTAGGTGCGCCCTATGGTCAGGTGCGCCCTATGGAGGAAAAAATACGGTAGGTGACTCGGTATAAGCCAGCTTCCTGCATCCCCAGAAGTCTCGTAAGTCCTCTGTGCCAGCATAGCAGATGGAGTGGGTGTCCGAGTTAAAATAACCAGCTAACCGACTGGTTAGCGAAAATGATTAAATATTTACATACAGTGGTGCCTCACAAGACGAAAAGAATCCGTTCCGTGAGTCTCTTCGTCTTGCGGTTTTTTCGTCTTGCGAAGCAAGCCCATTAGCGGCTTAGCGGATTAGCGCTATTAGCGGCTTAGCGGATCAGCTGATAAGCGGCTTAGCGGATCAGCTGATTAGCGGCTTAGCGGATCAGCTGTTAAGCGGCTTAGTGGATCAGCTGATTAGCGGCTTAGCGGATCAGCTGATAAGCGGCTTAGCGATCAGCTGTTAAGCGGCTTAGCGGATCAACTGTTAAGCAGCTTAGCGGCTTAGCGGATCAGCTGATAAGCGGCTTAGCAACTTGGGAAAAAGGGGGGGGGAACCTGCAGGAACTCGCAAGACATTTTCGTCTTGCGAAGCAAGCCCATAGGAAATTCCTTTTGCAAAGCACCTCCAAAACGGAAAACCCTTTCGTCTAGCGGGTTTTCTGTCTTGCGAGGCATTCGTCTTGCGGGGCACCATTGTACAGTGGACCCTCTGGATACAAACTTAATTCATTCCGGGGGTCCGTTCGCACTCCGAAAATAACGTAAATAGAGGCGCGCTTTTGCACACACGCACAGCGCGACCGAGCGCTTCTGCGCATGCATGCACAGCGAAACCCGGAAGTATCCCGAAGTATCCAGAGGGATATGTAAGTCGACTGTATTGCAAAGTTAACAGGGAGAGTAAGAGGAAACACTATACAAAAAGTTAATACGGAATGGATGGTTTTCGAAGAATATCTTAAAAATTATATGGATAAGGTGGATCTCCTGACAGACATAGAATGAATCTAGAAAATAGAGGAAATGTATAGCAAAACTCGTCTAGAAAACAGAATAATAAAAATGAAATGCGTACAGATTAATAAATTGTAAAATAGCACAATGAGAAGAGTTGGAAGTCAAACACTGATGGTGTGTCTGCATTGGGTTTGTATATAGGTAACGTATGTTTTGCAGGTAAGTAGGTATGGTATGGTATGCATTGTATGTACAGTATTGTATTGTACTGTTTAGGTTTATGTATAATAAAGATTTTTAAAAATTAAAAATTATAATAAAATAAAATAAAATAGGGACACCTGGGTTCAAGTCCCTGCCAAGCCACAAAGCATTGAGAGTATTCAGGACAGTTTCTCTCAGCCAGTGTTTCCCAAACTTTTTTTTCTCTGGGCCACCCTTTGAGAATAAAAAATTGTTTGCACTACACCAGGGGTCTGCAACCTTTAAGACAAAAAGAGCCACTTGGACCCGTTTCCGAAGAAAAAAAACCTGGGAGCTGCAAAACCACTGCGACATTTAAAGCATGCGTGCCGCTGCCCTCCGATCTGACAGCGGGCGGGAAGGTGACGTCAGGACGGTGCGTGACTAACGCACGCACCGCCCCCATGCGACGTCACAGCCAGTACAGCGCCCGCCACAGTGGGGAGTGTCGGGGCGCACAATGCGCCTCCTCCCCTCGCTAGTATCCGCCCCGGAGCCGCGGTAAAGGTGTAAATGAGCCACATGCGGCTCCGGAGCTACGGGTTGCTGACCCCTGCACTACACCAATTTTAAAATAGAAATATATTGGAAAATGCAACTAGTTATCGCTCTTGCTTTTGTTTTGAAAAGAAGTTTATCCATAGTCTGCAAATAATAATAAAATTGATACCGTACTGAAATGTTTAAATCTGTATTTGATTGTGCTTGAACCGTCCCACCATTATCTCCTGCCATACCAGTGTGGAATGCCACACGCTTTGAAAACCACTGCTCTAAGCTTTGATATACCTCAAAGGGCTGTTGTGTGTGTGGGTTCTTTCCTCCACATATTACAGATTTGGGGAACGGCATAGCTGTTTCCCGAAGGCCACCCAGTGAGTAAATGGCCAGAGCGAGATTTAAACTCTGGCCCTGAAGCTCAGTCATGTCACGACATCACTGACACCGGCCAGGAATCAACATTGTTTAGCGATTTATTGACTGCTGGGAGACGTGCAGGAAATGACATGTTTTCAGTGCCGTTATTAGCATCAGACGCGAGAGACCGTTCGCGCCCAAAAGTCCTTTCTGTGATTGTGCAATTTGGGGATAATTGTGGAGTGATGCAAACCCATCGATCGACCTGGAGCAGGGAGCCGATAAATGCATCTGAAACGAATCCCTCCCTACACTTGAGGATGAAGACAAGCGCCGCAAGGCAGGCGAGACGCTGGAGGGTAATTTCAGCATTTGCTCACATGGAGACGGACAAAAGCCAGCTATTATGCAGGCTGCCCTCCAGAGTTCCCGCGCCCAGAAAGCCAAAAGCCGAGAAGGAAGTGAATCACCAAATGCCACAAGGCCAGAAAGTCCACACTGATGTCAGTAGCAAGCTAAGAAAATAAAGAAATTGAGGCTAGGAAGAAGAAGGAGGAGGAGGAGGAGGCGGAGGAGGAGTTTGGATCTGAAATCCCGCTTTATCAGTATCCTTGTTGTTGTTGTTGTTGTTGTTGAGTCGTTTAGTCGTGACCGACTCTTCATGACCCCCTGGACCAGAGCACACCAGGCACTCCTGTCTTCCACTGCCTCCCGCAATTTGGTCAAACTCATGCTGGTAGCTTCGAGAACACTGTCCCACCATCTCGTCCTCTGTCGTCCCCTTCTCCTTGTGTCCTCCATCTTTCCCAACATCAGGGTCTTTTACAGGGAGTCTTCTCTTCTCAGGAGGTGGCCAAAGTATTGGAGCCTCAGCTTCAGGATCTGTCCTTCTAGTGAGCGCTCAGGGCTGATTTCCTTCAGAATGGATCAGTTTGATCTTCTTGCAGTCCATGGGACTCTCAAGAGTCTCCTCCAGCACCATAATTCAAAAGCATCAATTCTTTGGCGATCAGCCTTCTTTATGGTCCAGCTCTCACTTCCATATATCACTACTGGGAAAACCATATCTTTCACTATACGGACCTTTGTTGGCAAGGTGACATATCTACTTCTCAAGATGCTGTCTAGGCCTGTCATTGCCCTTCTCCCAAGAAGCAGGCGTCTTTTAATTTCGTGGCTGCTGTCACCATCTGCAGTGATCATGGAGCCCAAGAAAGTAAAATCTCTCACTACCTCCATTTCTTCCCCTTGGAGGAGAAATCTACCATTCATATGGTAGATCTTTGCTAGTTTTACTGGGGTTAAGTACCATCTATACATCATTTTCATAATATTCTATTTTAGTACAGTGCATGCAGTAAACTTAACCCCTTTCTTCCACAACCTTTCCCAATCTTCAAACATTCTATTGTGTCCAACATCTCTTGCCCAATCTATCATCACAGATTTAATTGTTCATCCTTTGTATGCCACTCCAACAATAAATTATACATTTTAGACATTTTGACATTAGTATCTAACAACTCCGTTTCCAATTTGGTTTTTCTGATGCAAAACCATTTTTCTTGTCAAGCTTATACAATTCATTGATCTGAACATTACAGCCTTTTTTGCCACTTGGTTAAAAGCTTGTCTGCCCAGGCACTGTGTTTTAGTTGAAACTGCTTTCAGTGCTCCTTAGTTTAATGTCCTTTCTTTCCCTTACATCTTTTTGCTGTTGGTCATTCCATATCCCTAAGCTGTGCGGATAGTTTCATTTTTGTGAATTGTCCTGGGATTTTCTGATACAAATTCAATTATAAAAAATGATTAAAAATAGCAAGCTACATGCTAACTTCCTGAAACAGTAAACCCTCCGTTCACAATTTGGACTGGTATGGGACTCAGCTACATTAGTAAAAAAACCCGATGTTTCAAATTCGTTATAAACATGCAAACCAGATGGCGCCAGAGAGCAAAACAAATTTGATGTGATTTTTACATAGCGTTTTTTTCTTTTTGTTATAACGATTAAATTTCTGACTTATTTATAGTGTTTTCCACCGTGTGTGTAGATCCACCCGTGGTCTATACTGTTTATGTTGATTCTCCTGCTTTAATCAGCAACTCAATTAAATCTGACCTTTCACATTTCTTTACAGCCACTGTTTGCTCTTTGATTTGATTTCTATACCACCCAATATATTAGAAATGTCTCTGAGCAGGATACAAAAAAACCGAAGCAGCAACAAGCAACTCATTATTTTTTTTGCTTACAAAAATACACATGTAAATATAAAACTGTAACATTAATACAAAGTTACTAATATGTGAAAATCAGTATCAATTCATTTTCCTTCTAACCCACCCTCTGGGTTCTCACTAGGGGTCCAAACAGCCTCTCAGCTCGCCCACAAAAATCTCACCATGAGAAAAGTTCCATAAAGAAGGCTGATCGCCGAAGAATTGATGCTTTTGAATTATGGTGCTGGAGAAGACTCTTGAGAGTTCCATGGACTGCAAGAAGATCAAACGCATCCATTCTTAAGGAAATCAGCCCTGAGTGCTCACTGGAAGGACAGATCCTGAAGCTGAGGCTCCAGTACTTTGGCCACCTCATGAGAAGAGAAGACTCCCTGGAGAAGACCCTGATGTTGGGAAAGATAGAGGGCACAAGGAGAAGGGGACGACAGAGGACAAGATGGTTGGATAGTGTTTTCAAGGTTACCAGCATGGGTTTGACCAAACTGCGGGAGGTAGTGGAGGACAGGGGTGCCTGGCGTGTTCTGGTCCATGGGGTCACGAAGAGTCGGACACGACTAAATGACTAAACAACAACACCATATGAATGATAATTCATGTTGGAGGTGTAGAGAAAAAGAAGGCACTTTTTACCATATGTGGTGGACGTGTCCCAAGGTGAAAGATTTCTGGGAAGAGATTTATAATGAATTGAAAAAAATGTTAAAATAGACATTTATTAAAAAACCAGAAGCCTTTCTACTTGGAATAATAGGACTGGAATTGCTCAAAAAAGATGTTAGATTGTTTTTGTATGCCACAACTGCAGCAAGAATTTTGTTAGCCAAAAATTGGAAATCGCAAGAAATACCAACAGTGGAAGAATGGCAGATGAAGATGTTGGACTTTTTGGAGCTGGCCAACCTGACTGGAAGACTCCGCGATCAGAAAGAAGAGGAACATCAAGAAGAGTGGAAGAAATTTAAGGACTATTTAGCTAGATATTCAAATATAACATAAGTAGAATCACTTGTAGGTACCAAATTGGCCGAGGATTAAAATATGTCGAATTTTATAACATTATCGACTGAAAATATTATGAAAAGGAAGGAAGATAGAAATTTGAATAAGTAAATTTTATTGAAAAATAGAAATTGGAAAACTGTTACAATGAGATTTACTGAAAGTCAGTCAGGAGGGATTTGAGGAAGTCATTTAACAATGTAAACTAAATTGGACCTTTAACAGTTAGGTGTTTATATGTTTGTATTTCTAATACTGTATTGTTTTTTCTTTTTGTGTGTTTGTCTTAAATTTGGAAAATTAATTTTAAAAATTGAAAAAAAGAAGGCTGTAATATTGGCCAACATACACCTATCAAAAAGCAATGACAAACCTAGACAGCATCTTAAAAAGTAGAGACATCACCTTGCCAACAAAGGTCCATATAGTAAAAGTCATGGTTTTCCCAGTAGTGATGCATAGAAGTGAAAGCTGGACTATAAAGAAGGCTGATCGCTGAAGAATTGATGCTTTTGAATTCTGGTGCTGGAGGAGACTCTTGAGAGTCCCATGGACTGCAAGAAGATCAAACCTCTCCATTCTGAAGGAAATCAGCCCTGAGTGCTCACTGGAAGGACAGATCCTGAAGCTGAGGCTCCAAGACTTTGGCCACAACATGAGAAGAGAAGACTCCCTGGAAAAGACCCTGATGTTGGGAAAGATGGAGGGCACAAGGAGAAGGGGACGACAGAGGACGAGATGGTGGGACAGTGTTCTCGAAGCTACCAGCCTGAGTCTGACCAAACTGCGGGAGGCAGTGGAAGACAGAAGTGCCTGGCGTGCTGTGGTCCATGGGGTCACGAAGAGTTGGACACGACTAAACAACAACAACACACCTATGAAAATTGCACAGGGAGGAATTCAGCGTAGCACTAACACAATTGGTCTGTCAGGGCATCCGTCTGTCATGAACTGATGTGCTCTGCACAGAGACTCACAGCTGCAAGCATCCTTTTCGCAGGTGAGTCTTGCCCCAGACTAGGAGGCTAACACACAACAGCACAGCTTCCTGGCACTTAGAAAAGGGTCAGATTATGCAGCTAAACACACTCTGCTCAAGGCAATCCAATTTAGCAAACAGCATTACTTTAATTACCTGGAGGTTCTTACCTTGCCAGCTTGCTGAGTCCCAGCACCTGTTTGTTAGGGAGGTAGCCTATGTGCACCTAAGAGAGGGAGGGAGGAAGGATGGGGGGGAAAGTCATGAAACAGATCACATAGGTGCACGGCTGTCGGGCAAGACCTGGGGGGGTTCGTGCATGTGCATCCATGCCATATCAGACACGAACCAGGAGTGTGCTTTTTAGCCTGTGCAAAGAAGAGCAAATAATGGCCATGCGAGTTGCGTTAAGAGGCCGAGAAAGAACAGAAAAGTCAACATGCACGGTGAACTCACTTCTCGTTTGTCTCTCCTTCCTGTAAAGAAGGGGGAATCAGAAACCATTCAAAGTGGGCTTCCAAAAAAGCCAAGAAGATTACAGTCATACCTCGGGTTACGGACGCTTCAGGTTGCATTTTTTTGGGTTGCGGACCGCCGAAACCCGGAAGTACCGGAAAGGGTTACCATATTTTTCGCTCTATAAAATGCACCAGACTTTAAGACACACCTAGTTCTTGGAGGAGGAAAATAAAGGGGGGGGGGGAATATTCTGAATTCCAGAAGCCAGAACAGCAAGAGGGATCGCTGCGCAGCTGTTCTGGCTTCTGGGATAGCCGTGCAAAGCCGGGCAGTGGGATGAAGGCTCTCCCTGCCCTGAAGAGGCTTCGCATGGCCAAGCCAGAAGCTAGAACAGAGAGGGAGCGCTGTGCAGCGATCCCTCTCGCTGTTCTGGCTTCTGGGATAGCTGCGCAGCCTGCATTCGCTCCATAAGACACACACACATTTCCCCTTACTTTTTAGGATGGGAAAAGTGCATCTTATAGAGCGAAAAATACGGTACGTCTGGGTTTCGGCGGTCGCGCATGCGCAGAAGACTGAATTGCGCTTTGCAATCAATAAGGGACAGCAGCGGGACACGGCACTGGGATAAGGGAGTGGTTGTGTCTGCATGATCAAAGCATCAGGAAGAGCCCCACTGAACATGGAGCTGCCAGAAGGGACAAATTGTCCCCTGCCAAATTAGCTGGAACTGCTTAGAAAGAAAGAAAAAATAACAATAACAATTAGGAAAGCCACAGAATGTACTTTCTCTGGAGAAGAGAATAATCTTACAGGCGCTGCAGTGCCATCATTTTAACGAGGGAGGAAAAGAGCAAAGAACAAGCGTCAGAGCCCAAGTCTGGGGGCTTTTCTGGCTGGAGAGCAGAAAGTAAATACCCCCAAAAAACTCTTCTTCTTCAGAGTAGAAGTCAGCTGCCGCCAGGCCCCAGAAAGAAATCCACAATCGTGGTTGCCATTGAGGACTTCCTGGGTGTAGCCTGAGCAATGCAAGAAGAGTCAGACCACGGGCCCATCTTCCTCAGTATTGCTGGCACTGACTGGCAACAGCTCTCTGGAGTTTCAGACTCTGGGGGAAGCCACGACTGTTTAAAGTGGTCTTAAACTGCTTCTAATGTGGAATGCAGATGGGGCCAGATACAGCCCCCACCCTCATTTCTGATGCCTGACCATAACTAAGCCTATGCACAAAAAGAGTCACTTTGCATGTTGATTCTCCGTTTATCTCTGCCTCGTTTCCAGAGTGTTTCATTCTGCAAATATTTTTTTTATTGTTTTCAACATGTAATTCTTTTTCCAACAATCCTTTTTGTCACATTATAATCCCTTTGACTCTGCCGAGTCCTGACTTCCCTCCCTCCCGACCGCTGGTATATACATCACATACTTTTTGCGTATATTATTGTCATAACTCTACTGTTTTATATTGGAGGTGTTATTCCAGTCCTGCTAGTGTCTTAATATTTTTTTGTTCTCCTTTATATATTCAATAAATTTATTCCAATTGTTCTTTGTATCTCTGGTCCTCTTGGTCCCGGTCCCAGAGTGTTTCATTTTGGATTAAGTTCATTGAGGCATGGACCTGCCTAGCTTATTGGCTACAATGCACACTGAGCATGTCGTGTAAGTAATAATAATAATAATAATAATTTATTTTGAGCCACTCTGGGCGGCTCCCAACAGAATATTGAAAGCACGATAAAACATCAAACATAAAAAACTTCCCTAAGCAGGGCTGCCTTCAGATGTCTTCTAAAAGTCAGGTAGTTTTTTATTTCTTTGACATCTGATGGGAGGGTGTTCCACAGGGCGGGCGCCACCACCGAGAAGGCCCTCTGCCTGCTTCCCAGTAACCTCACTTCTCGCAGTGAGGGAACCGCCAGAAGGCCCTCAGCGTTGGACCTCAGGGTCCGGGCAGAACGATGGGGGTGGAGATGCTCCTTCAGGTATACTGGACCGAGGCCATTTAGGGCTTTAAAGGTCAGCACCAACACTTTGAATTGTTCTCGGAAACATACTGGGAGTCAATGTAGGTCTTTCAAGACTGGTGTTATGTGGTTTCGGCGGCCGCTCCCAGTCACCAGTCTAGCTGCTGCGTTCTGGATTAATTGCAGTTTCCGGGTCACCTTCAAAGGTAGCCCCACGTAGAGCGCATTGCAGTAGTCCAAGCGGGAGATAACCAGAGCGTGCGCCACTCTGGCGAGACAGTCTGCGGGCAGGTAGGGTCTCAGCCTGCGTACCAGATGGAGCTGGTAGACAGTAATGAAACCATAATCATGCTAGAAGGCTCAAGGCGTCGCCAGAGATTTGGGGCACTATCCTGCTTCTTCTCTACCTGTCTTTCCTTCCACAGCGATGGGGGAAGAGTCCTTTTGCTCCCCCAGCTCTTTCCTTATTGTGTAGTAGTAAAAGATAAAGGGACCCCTGACCATTAGGTCCAGTCGTGGCCGACTCTGGGGTTGCGGCGCTCATCTCGTTTTACTGGACGAGGGAGCCGGTGTACAGCTTCCGGGTCATGTGGCCAGCATGACTAAGCCGCTTCTGGCGAACCAGAGCAGCACACGGAAACGCCGTTTACCTTCCCGCCAGAGCAGTACCTATTTATCTACTTGTACTTTGACGTGCTTTCGAACTGCTAGGTTGGCAGGAGCAGGGACCGAGCAACGGGAGCTCACGCCATTGCAGGGATTCGAACCGCCAACCTTCTGATCGGCAAGTCCTAGGCTCTGTGGTTTAACCCACAGTGCCACCCACGTCCCATTTGTGTAGTAGTAGTAGTAATAATAATAGATAATAATGATAATAATAAATCTGAGCACAGATTAGATTCTGAGCTTCCAGCATCCAGAACTTTTGAATCTTTTGGGAAAAGCTTCTCCAGTTAAAAAATTATAAAAAATAGAGGGGGGGCGGAATAAAGCAGAAGTTTATTGCTCACAGCAGGTTCTGTGCTCCTGTGATGCTGCCTTTTAAACTGACGGTTCGTGTGACCTGGAAGAGATCAGAGCTTATGTCCAGGGCAATCAGGTTTAATGCACAGACGTCTGCCCTCGAGGAAGGCTGCTGGGACGAAGGGCTTTGAAATGAAATGTCAGGAGCTATGATGAAGGAGGCAAGAGCAGTGCAAAGAGAGTGGGGGCAACCTTTCCAGAGGGAAGTCGGCAAAGACTTCGGCAAGGAAAGGTCTCCAGAAACAAGATTTGCAGGGAGACATCAGAGAGACCCTCTCTTTCTCTCCACACACACACACCACCCGTTCTCTAAAAACCTGGATCTTGAATGTGCAGCAAGCAAGTTACGCTTTCACTGGAAACAGCTTGTTTGAGCTCTCCTCTGTTTACCACCACCCCCTTCCTTGCAAAACTCGCTTTGAAGCAAAGCAAATTGAACTAAATGACCGAAGAGACACAATTTCAACTCGTGCCATTTATCCTCTTTTACGCAATTCGGGTTTCCTTGGCTCCTGAGGCTGGGTTTATGAATCCAGCACTGGAAAAGCGGTCTGCCAACACTGAGTCCCACCCACCTACCCAGACCCTAGCTGTCAACGTTTCCCTTTTCTTGCGAGGAATCCTATTCGGAATAAGGGAATTTCCCTTTAAAAAGGGAAACGTTGACAGCTATGACCCAGACGCCGGCTAGATCAGTGCTGAGCTCTGCACCAGCATTCGCTCGATTCCGGGTGGCAATTCTGGGCAGCAAATTCGGCAGCGGTGGCTTAAAATATGCAGAAAATTCAGCCACAGGTGAAACAGGACCCCTGACCATTAGGTCCAGTTGTGACCGACTCTGGGGTTGCGGCGCTCATCTCGCTTTATTGGCCGAGGGAGCCGGCGTACAGCTTCCGGGTCATGTGGCCAGCATGACTAAGCCGCTTCTGGCGAACCACAGCAGTGCACGGAAACACCGTTTACCTTCCCGCTGGAGTGGTACCTATTTATCTACTTGCACTTTGACATGCTTTCGAACTGCTAGGTTGGCAGGAGCAGGGAGCGAGCAACGGGAGCTCACCCCGTCACAGGGATTCGAACCTCCGACCTTCTGATCAGCAAGCCCAAGGCTATGTGGTTTAACCCACATCGCCACCTGCATCCTGCAGGTGAAACAGAGCCGCAGGCAAAACTAACAGGCAATGAAGCCCTTGGCTTGCCCCATGTGGCTAAGGTCAAAACTTGCTTCTCGCACAATACCAAACACTACCCAAGTATCCTGTTCCACGAGGACTAGAAAGACAGCCCTGTGTTGTAGTGGTTAGAGCAGGGTTACCCAAGCTGTTTCTCCAGGATTTTCTGAACTACAACCCCCATCATCCCTGACCACTGGTTCCGCTAGCTAGGGATGATGGGAGTTGTAGTCCAAACCAGCTGGAGACTCGAGTTTGGGAAACTCTGGGTTAAGAGTTTCGGACTGGAACCTGGGAGAGACCAGGGTTCAAATCCCCCCACTCGGCTATGAAACTCACTAGGTGTGACTTTGAGCCTGGTCACTGCCTCCTCTCAGCCTAGTCTACCTCACAGGGTTGTTGTGTGAATTGAATGGGGATAGGGAGAACCATGTACTTGAGCTCCTGGGGGGGAAAAGGTGGGATTTACATGCAAATCAAACATGCGGGGGCTCAATTAGTGCCAGCGCCTTCTGTCAAGAGCTTGGGTGTAACCTTCGACGCCTCCCTTTCCACGGAGGCGCAGGTTGCAGCCACAGCAAAGGTGGCATTTTTCCATCTCCGCCATATCAAGCAGTTGGTCCATTCCCTTTCTCGCCCTGATTTCGCCACAGTGATTCATGCAACATTCACCTCCAGGCTTGATTATTGTAACTCGCTCTACGCGGGGCTGCCCTTGAAGCTGACCCAGAAACTCCAGTGGGTGCAGAATGCCGCTGTGAGGCTCCTTACGGGGTCCTCGCTGTGGGATCAAATTCATCCAGTGCTTTACCAGCTGCACTGGCTCCCGGTGGAGTACAGGATCAGGTTTAAGGTGCTGGTTTTGACCTTTAAAGCCCTATGCGGCCTAGGACCCACGTACCTACGGGACCGCCTCTCCTGGTATGCCCTGCGGAGGACCTTAAGGTCCACAAATGACAACACTTTGGAGGTCCTGAGCCTCAGAGAGGTTAGATTGGTCTCAGCTAGGGCCAGGGCCTTTTCAGTACTGGCCCCGACGTGGTGGAACGCTCTGTCACAAGAGACCAGGGCCCTGCGGTACTTGACATCTTTCCGCAGGGCCTGCAAGACAGAGCTGTTCCACCTGGCCTTTGGTTTGGACTCGGTCTGACCCTTATGTTTCCCTCCCCTTATGGTCTTGATCTACGGGCTACTTTTAAAATGAGGCTGCATTTTAAATTGCATTTTAACCTGTATTTTAAATTAGTTTTTTTCCCCTATTATGTTTTTACTGTAATTTTACTGGTGTTAGCCACCCTGAGCCCGGCTTTGGCCGGGGAGGGTGGGCTATAAATAAAAATTATTATTATTATTATTATTATTATTATTATTATTATTATCAAAGATCAATGAGACAATGACAATCATCCTCACACAGCTAATCCCACAACAAACGTGCTTCAAGAAGGCACCCACTTAAAACATTTTTGTTCAGACAAGTCTACCCAGACATGTAGACGTTGCCTGTGTTACTTTTCCTTTTTTCCACTCTTTTTCATCCATCTGCCATGGCTGCTTTAGCTGAGATCCCTGAATGACAGGGGAGAGATGGAAGAGATGACCCCTGCGGGTAACTTTCGGCTCTTCAATTCTACGATTCTGCGATAACTTGCTGATGGAATCCCTCAAGGCTTTGGTGAACCAAACATTCAGAATCATACGCCTGCTCATTCTCTGTGTGTGGTTGGTTTTTTTTAATAAAAAAAAAAAGGGAACGGAAGTAAAAAATTACCTTTCCCACAAATGGAACCAGGTGGTGCTCGCACATCGAGAACATGTCTATGTCCTTCACGATCACCATTTCGTCGTGATCTTCATCAAATATGGCATCGTTTAGTACATCTGAAATTAAACAAAGCACATGAAGAAGAAGAAGAAGAGAAGGAAGAGGAGGAGTTTGGATTTGATATCCCACTTTATCACTACTCTAGGTACCGCTCCAGCGGGAAGGTAAACAGCGTTTCCATGTGCTGCTCTGGTTCGCCAGATGACCCAGAAGCTGTACACCGGCTCCCTCGGTCAATAAAGCGAGATGAGCGCAGCAACCCCAGAGTCGTCCACGACTGTACCTAATGCTCAGGGGTCCCTTTACCTTTACCTAAGGAGTCTCAAGGGGATGTGGGTGGCGCTGTGGGTTAAACCACAGAGCCTAGGGCTTGCTGATCAGAGGGTCGGCGGTTTGAATCCCCACGACGGGGTGAGCTCCCGTTGCTCAGTCCCTGCTCCTGCCAACCTAACAGTTTGAAAGCACGTCAAAGTGCAAGTAGATAAATAGGTACCGCTCCAGCGGGAAGGTAAACGGCCTTTCCGTGCGCTGCTCTGGTTCACCAGAAGCGGCTTAGTCATGCTGGCCACATGACCCGGAAGCTGTACGCCGGCTCCCTCGGCCAATAAAGCGAGATGAGCGCCGCAACCCCAGAGTTGCCCGCGACTGGACCTAATGGCCAGGGGTCCCTTTACCTTTACCTTTAAGGAGTCTCAAAGCGGCTAACAATCTCCTTTCCCTTCCTCCTCCCAACAAACACTCTGTGAGGTGAGTGAGGCTGAGAGACTTCAGAAAAGTGTGACTAGCCCAAGGTCACCCAGCAGCTGCATGTGGAGGAGCGGAGACGCGAACCCGGTTCACCAGATTACGAGTCCACCGCTCTTAACCACTACACCACACTGGCTCTCCTTAGTAGTTACCAAGTTGCTACTGATTACGGTGAAGGAAGAACAGTTTGTTTTGACTGCTTCCGCCCTCGCTGTTCCCAGCTGGGTCGTCTCCAAACCAAATATCTGGTATCGATCCTTGTTTGGCCCAATTGTATATATCATATTTCTGCACATTTGTACTTCTGTGACACAGGCACAGATTTCTGCATCTGGCTGGCCCAGTTTTATGGGAGAGATTCATCTAATCATCGGAAGCCCTGGGCAATTACTTCTGTTTGCAAATGGGGCTTTCTGCTTCCACTCCCCGCCCTCGCCACACACACAAACACACACGCAATGCCCCCCACAATTGGCTAAGACCCCCCAGAACGGTGTGCAAGGGAAGAGAAATGAGATTGTTCTGCCTGGCAAGCTGAAATGCTTGCACCAACAGAACAAACCCCGTCCCTTTTAAAACAAGTATCTAGTCCGTATAGTTAAAACCATGGTGCCCTGAGTGCTCACTGGAAGGACGGATCCTGAAGCTGAGGCTCCAGTACTTTGGCCACCTAATGAGAAGAGAAGACTCCCTGGAGAAGACACTGATGCTGGGAAAGATGGAGGGCACAAGGAGAAGGGGGCGACAGAGGACGAGATGGTGGGACAGTGTTCTCGAAGCTACCAGCATGAATTTGACCAAACTGCGGGAGGCAGTGGAAGACAGGAGTGCCTGGCGTGCTCTGGTCCAGGGGGTCACGAAGAGTTGGACATGACTAAACGACTAAACAACAACAGTCCTTATAAAGGAATATACATGAGCTAAATTACCTCTGTGAACATGGGCCTGCGGCTACAGAGTTATTTAGTTATTATTTGATTGATTTATAGACTGCCCTTTATCCAAAGATCCTGCGGCAGTGCACAACATTAATGCACAGAAAATAATAATAATAATAATAATAATAATAATAATAATAATAATAATAATAATGGTGTTTTATTTATACCCTGCCCTCCCCAGCCAGGGCCGGACTCAGGGCAGCCAACACCAAAAATAAATTACAACAAAACGTAATTGAAAAAAACCAAAAGCGGTTAATTAAAATACGGCTTAAAATACAGCTTAAATAATAACAGTCCTCCCTCACTACCGCCCCAATTTAACGGGCCATAGATTAAAAAGCAGAGACATCACCTTGCCAACAAAGGTCCGTATAGTTAAAGCTATGGTTTTCCGAGTAGTGATGTATGGAAGTGAGAGCTGGACCATCAAGAAGGCTGATCGCCGAAGAATGGATGCTTTTGAATTATGGTGCTGGAGGAGACTCTGGAGAGTCCCATGGACTGCAAGAAGATCAAACATGTCCATTCTGAAGGAAATCAGCCCTGAGTGCTCACTGGAAGGACAGATCGTGAAGCTGAGGCTCCAAGACTTTGGCCACCTCATGAGAAGACTCCCTGGAAAAGACCCTGATGTTGGGAAAGATGGAGGGCACAAGGAGAAGGGGACGACAGAGGACGAGATGGTTGGACAGTGTTCTCGAAGCTACCAGCATGAGTTTGACCAAACTGCGGGAGGCAGTGGAAGACAGGAGTGCCTCGCGTGCTCTGTTCCATGGGGTCACGAAGAGTTGGACACGACTAAACGACTAAACAACAACAACCTTGAGGTTACCAGAGCACAGACAACAGTAGTTAGGCTATCCCTGCCCAGATAGGGGCGTAGCTGGGCCACTAGCCAAAGCTGATAGAAGGCACTGAGGGCCACTAAGACCACCTGAGCCTCGAGCGACAGCAAAGGATCCAGGAGCCCCGTTAGACTTGGAACTGTGAGATTTTAGTTTGTGTCTCAGCTTAGGAGCACAGGATGCTGCCTTATACAGAGTCAAACCACAGACCCACCCAGGTCAGTCTTATCGACCCTGACTGGCATCAACCCTGCCCACTATACCTGAAGGAGCGTCTCCACCCCCATCATTCAGCCTGGACACTGAGGTCCAGCGCCAAGGGCCTTCTGGCGGTTCCCTTGATGCGAGAAGCCAAGTTATAGGGAACCAGGCAGAGGGCCTTCTCGGTAGTGGCGCCCGCCCTGTGGAACGCCCTCCCACCAGATGTCAAGGAAATAACTGTGCTCGCTTCGGCAGCACATATACTAAAATTGGAACGATACAGACGTCAAGGAAGTAAACACCTACCTGACTTTTAGAAGACATCTGAAGGCAGCCCTGTTTAGGAAAGCTATTAATATTGGGTGAATTATTGTATTTTAATATTTTGCTGAAAGCCACCCAGAGTAGCTGGGGAAGCCCAGCCAGATGGGCGGGTTATTATTTATTTTATTATTATTATTATTATTATTATTATTATTATTATTATTATTATTATTTCAGACAGGGCACTCTCCTAAGTCCTTCCTGGGAAATGGCAGCGATTGCACCTGGGGCCTGGCATACAAAGGTAGATGCTCTAAAAAGCATCCCTTTTGCAATGAGGCTGCCATGACCTCACCGAGCAACCTCTTTGTCTCAGTTCTCCATCTGTAAAATGGGTACAGCAGCTGCCTCCCTCGCACGACTATTGTGAACAAACAAACCGTAAAGCAGATGGGGAAAGTCGAAAGAGGCGGCACCAGAATCGCACATTTTCTGCCATCTGGAATTTTCCCACTCTGGGTTACCTGCCCTCGGGAAGGAAAGGAAGTCTGTGCATAAAGGCGTAGCTGGACTTCATTTTGTACTTTTTACACAGTGCCTGTGCAAGAGCCAATCTGAATAAGAACAAAAGGGCTTTCGGGTAGCAGTCCCCACCCTCGAAGGCCATCAAAAGCTCCCTGCCCCATCTCCAAGTGACTCAAAAGCTAATATAAAAAAACCTACAGCTGTGCTAGACGCCTTTTCTTTTACAGCTTCCTCTGACACAAACACAGACGCATAGACAACCCTCGCAAACACGGCCACCGATGCCTAGGAGCTGCCATTTAGGGCTGATAGTGATATGCTATCGCGGGTAGTTTTAATTTCCTGTGCGCAGCCAGAGGGAGGCAGGTAACCCTGGCGACCAGGGATGGAGCTGCTCTCGGCTCCTCTGTCATGTCCATCACCAGGAAGTGTCTGGAGAAGGCGGGGGGGGGGAGGGCAGGGAGGCCTTCCAAGCGAGTACAAAGGGCAGATTACGTTTGCCTCTGGCCAACTCCCTTCCCGCAAGGCAACCTTTGCCAGCCTGGTGCCCTCCAAACGTTGTGCGTCACAACTCGCATCCGTCAGCTCCGGCTGCGTGACTGATGGGGACTTCAAAGGCCTCCAGAGCAAGTGGAGGGAGGAGAAAAGTTTCTCTCCTAATGCCAGGGCTCGTGGGCAGCAAATGAAGCAGAATGTTGGAAGATTCGGGACAGATAAATAAAGGGTGTCTTCATGCAGTGCGAAGAATTAATCTGTGGAACTCTCTGCCACAGGAGGCAATGATGGTTGCCAACTTGAATGGCTTTAGAAGAGGACTGGACAAATTCATAAAGGAGAGGTAATCGGTGGGTGCTAGCTGTTTTGGCTATGCTCTGCCACCACAGTTGGAAGCAACAACAACAATAACAACAACAACAACAACAGGCAGAGAGCCTTCTCGGCAGTGGTACCCTCCCGGTAGAATGCCCTCCCATCAGATGCCAAGGAGATTTAGAACTAAAGTCATACCTCTTGTTACGTTCGGTTCAGGTTACGTCTTTGAGGTTCAATCCTGACAAGACAGAAGTACTGTTTTGGGGGGACAGGAGGTGGGCAGGTGTGAGGGACTCCCTGACCCTGAATGGGGTATCTGTGCCCCTGAAGGACCAGGTGCGCAGCCTGGGAGTCATTTTGGACTCACAGCTGTCCATGGACGTGCAGGTCAATTCTGTATCCAGGGCAGCTGTCTACCAGCTCCATCAGGTACGCAGGCTAAGACCCTCCCTGCCCGCAGACTGTCTCGCCAGAGTGGTGCATGCTCTGGTTATCTCCCGCTTGGACTACTGCAATGCACTCTCCGTGGGGCTACCTTTGAAGGTGACCTGAAACTGCAACTAATCCAGAATGCAGCAGCTAGACTGGTGACTGGTAGTGGCCACCGGGGCCACATAAAACCAGTCTTGAAAGACCTATATTGGCTCCCAGTACATTTCCGAGCACAGTTCAAAGTGTTGGTGCTGACCTTTAAAGCCCTAAACGGCCTCAGTCCAGTATACCTGAAGGAGCGTCTCCACCCCCATCATTCTGCCTGGACACTGAGGTCCAGTGCCGAGGGCCTTCTGGCGGTTCCCTCATTTCGAAAAGCAAAGCTACAGGGAACCAGGCAGAGGGCCTTCTCGATAGTGGCGCCTGCCCTGTGGAATGCCCTCCTATCAGACGTCAAAGAGATAAACAACTACCTGACATTCAGAAGACATCTTAAGGCAGCCCTGTTCAGGGAAGTTTTTAATGTATGACATATTAGTGTATTTTTGGTCTTTGTGGAAGCCGCCCAGAGTAGCTGGGGAAACCCAGCCAGATGGGTGGGGTACAAATAATAAATTATTATTATTATTATTATTATTATTATTATTATTATTATTTTCAGGTTGCGTCCCGCGGCGACCCGGAAGTACCAGAAAGCGTTACTTCGGGGTTTCTCCACTCGCGCATGTTCTCAAAATGACATCACACCCATGCGCAGAAGCGGCAAATCGCGACCCGCAGATGTGGGTTGCGTTCTGCTCACATTGCGAACGGGGCTCCGGAACGAATCCCGTTCGCAACCAGAGGTACCACTGTACACAACTTTTACAAGACATCTGAAGGCAGCCCTGTATTAGGAAACTTTTAATGTTTGGCATTTTATTATGTTTTTATATGTGTGGGAAGCTACCCTGAGTATAAATAATAAAAAGTTGTTGTTTGCCATCCATTTGACCGGCTTCCCCCAGTCACTCAGGGCATCTTCCAGCAAAAATATAAAAACACAATCAAACAATATAAACTTTGCTGTGCTTCCGAACACCAGTTGCTGTAAGCCTCAGGACAGGAGAATGGTTCTTCTGCATGAATCCTACTCGCTGGTTTCCCACAGGCAGCTAGCTGTGGCCTTGTGAGAACAGGGTGCTGGACCAGGTGGGCCACTGGCCTAATCCAGCAGCCTCTGTTTATGTGATATGATAGCCATGTTCAAATATATAAAAGGATGTCACATAGAGGAGGGAGAAAGGTTGTTTTCTGCTGCTCCAGAGAAGCGGACACGGAGCAATGGATCCAAACTACAAGAAAGAAGATTCCACCTAAACATTAGGAAGAACTTCCTGACAGTAAGAGCTGTTCGACAGTGGAATTTGCTGCCAAGGAGTGTGGTGGAGTCTCCTTCTTTGGAGGTCTTTAAGCAGAGGCTTGACAACCATATGTCAGGAGTGCTCTGATGGTGTTTCCTGCTTGGCAGGGGGTTGGACTCGATGGCCCTTGTGGTCTCTTCCAACTCTATGATTCTATGTTCTCATGAGCATGAAGTCGTGGAAGGCCAATCACTCTCTGTGAAATGGCTACAAAACTGCCTACCT
This sequence comes from Podarcis muralis, assembly GCF_964188315.1. Classification (NCBI taxonomy): domain Eukaryota; kingdom Metazoa; phylum Chordata; class Lepidosauria; order Squamata; family Lacertidae; genus Podarcis; species Podarcis muralis. The sequence continues at coordinate 6,073,079 of NC_135655.1, forward strand.
CGCAAGGCTGTTGTGAGAATGAATTCAATACATGACTTTGATACCCTGGTGCAGAAATAACGGATGGAAACACCACCATCGTATTAGCAGCAGTTATTATGCCTGGGTTCTGACGGGGCTGCTTTTAAGGTGACACTTAGGAACCAGAGTCAACTAGTGAAGGAAACTGGACTTCCTGCAAAATTGAAATGATTTTAAGTCCTACTGAAATCAAACGCAAACAGGAGTGTGAAGCTATCCCCGCCTACACAGATGCTAACAGAGGCTTGATTATTGTAACTCACTCTACGCAGGGCTGCCCTTGAAGCTGACCCAGCAACTCCAGCGGGTGCAGAATGCCGCGGCGAAGCTCCTTACGAGGTCCTTGCCACGGGATCACATTCACCCAGTGCTATACCAGCTGCACTGGCTCCCGGTGGAGTACAGGGTCAGGTTTAAAGTGCTGGTTTTGACCTTTCAAGCCCTATGCGGCCTAGGACCCTCGTACCTACGGGACCGGCTCTCCTGGTATGCCCCACGGACCTTAAGGTCCACAAATGACAACATTTTGGAGGTCCCAAGTCGCAAGGTGGTTCGATTGGTCTCAACTAGGGCCAGGGCCTTTTCAGTACTGGCCCTGACTTGGTGGAACGCTCTGTCACATGAGACCAGGCCCCTGCGGGACTTGACATCTTTCCGCAGGGCCTGCAAGACCCTGGCCTTTGGTTTGGACTCAGTCTGACCCTTATGTTTCCCTCCCCGGATGGTTTTGATCTATGGGCTACTTTTAAAATGAGGCTGCATTTTAAACTGCATTTTATCCTGTATTTTAAACTGTGTTTTCCCCCCCCCCCCATTATGTTTTTACTGTAATTTTACTGGTGTTAGCCACCCTGAGCCCAGCTCTGGCCAGGAAGGTGGGGTATAAATATTATTATTATTAATTGTTGTTGTTGTTGTTGTTGTTGTTGTTGTTATGTCCAACAGGACTTACTTCCAGGTAAAAGCACAACAAGGTCCCACTGAACTTAATAGAATTTAACTTCTGTGTATGTTTTGGGAGGGACTCCAAAGGTCATCCAGTCCAACCCTCTGAAATCCATTTGCCTACAGCAAATATAAAGTATGCGCCGCTAAGGCATTTAGAGCACGTGTGAAGTGCAAACTCCCCATCGGCAGACGTGACGTTGGATGAAAGAGAGGATCGCAACAGTTGGGAGAAGATAAAATCTGAATAGGAAGAGAAGAGAATCGCCCATGATTTGGAGCCTTTGCGTCAGAGGTAAAAGAGCCTGTTGCTATAGGAACTATTTGCATGGCTTTAATGTCACTCGGGAGGCAAGCGAGAAGGAAAAGTCTTGACAGCCGTAATAGGGATGAAGAGGCTGGCTTTACAGCCTTTAGGGCAGGTTAACGGAAGACACAAAACGGCTAGGATGGCTGGCTCTCTGGTGCTTTGCATTCTCCAGCCACAGCCGGAATAATCAAAACCACGAGGAGTTTACGAAGTTGCTTCAAACGCCAGAGCCGGAACATGAGCCAGCAATGCTTACAGGGGCTCAGGCTGGGTGCATGCGCGCCTACGCAAACCCATGCGCCGCCAAAGGGCTCTCCTCAAAACCCCTGACTCTTGCCTTCTCACCTCCCATCATCTCTGCCCACTGTGGAGGGGACTCTTTAAGTTTCCCTGACTTGTAAAAAGGCCAGTTCAGAAGTACAATGAATGGGTGGGTGGACCATTCACATAACTGGCAAGAGGCGCACTCTGCTACGGCGTGGGGCATTAACCTTTCAATGCCCGTGGGAGCATTGGATTTTCTTTTTTTGTATAATTTTTATTAAAGATGTAAACAAAACATATTATCCAAAAAAATGTCATCCTTAATTCCCACCCCCCCGTTTCCTCCCCCCCCCAAACCCACCCACCCCCACGACTTCCCTCAGTACCAGTCTTTGGATTCTCTACGAATGCTGTTCTCTGCATGTTACAAAGTTGTGCAAATCCTTAAACTATTTAACTGATTATTGTCAATAAAAAGTTTGTGAAATGTTTATTCAAAACCTGCCAAGGAGTCCAGTTTGCTTTGTTGCCTCTTCAAATACTTTGTAAAGGGTTCCCATTCATCTTTAAAGTCAGTTATCCTTGTCCCGTAGCTTGTATGTCAGTTTTGCCAGTTCTGCATAGTCCATCAATTTTTCTTGCCATGATTCTTTAGTTGGGGTTTCTTCAGTCTTCCATCCTTGTGCTACCAGAACTCTTGCAGCCGTTGTCGCATACATGAAGACGTTTTTCAGCTTTTTTGGCAGATCTTTCCCTACAATCCCTAACAAAAATGCTTCGGGTTTTTTAACAAATGTTAGATGGAACATTTTCTTCAACGGAGCATTGGATTTTCAAGCAAGTGCAACAGGCACTGCATCCTTTGGTCTCTTAAAGGTAAAGGTATCCCTGCCCGAAGGCCAGTTGTGTCCGACTCTAGGGTTGTGCGCTCATCTCACTCTAGAGGCCGGGAGCCGGCGCCGTCCGAGGACACTTCCAGGTCACGTGGCCAGCGTGACAAAGCTGCATCTGGCGAGCCTGCACCAGCGCAGCACACGGAAATGCCGTTTACCTTCCCGCTATAAAGCGGTACCTATTTATCTACTTGCACTTAAGGGTGCTTTCGAACTGCTTTTCACCCTGCCACAGCCATGCGCTTTCTGTTCCCATCTTGAAGCAAAGTTCTTAACCCGAGGTACTATTTCTGGGTTAGCAGAGTCTGTAACCTGAAGCGTATGTAACCTGAAGTGTATGTAACCTGAAGCGTATGTAACCCGAGGTACCACTGTACGGTGGTACTACGACTCTTCCCATCAAAGTAGCTTCCCATCAAAGGGGGGGGCACCCTGCGTTCTTCCCATTCTCTGCTTCATCAACAACACTTGCAAAGAAGTCTTATGGCTATAAACATAAACACCACAGAACGAAACTTGCCTTCAGAAGAAAATATTATTGGTTACAAAATTTTACTCCTTTCTTGTTCCCCCTCATATTTTTTTCACAGCTTAGCTGTGAAAAAGAAAATAGAAAATTGTGCCAACATTTTTTAAAAAAATTCTGAAAAATAAAAAAGAGCTTTGGCAAGTTTGCTTTTCATGAGAGTCAAATTAAGGCACTTTCCCCAATGTATTGACAGTTTAAACAAGTTGAAGACATGGCAGATCATTCAGAGGCAATAAAAGGCTTTAAGAGACACCTGGTCGAAATTGCAGCCTTTCCTCACTCCGCTTTCCTGCCAAAACGGTATTTACAAGAAGAGTGACGTACAAGAGGCAACAAGGTTTGCCTCTGCCATCAGTCTCTCTGATGAGGTCTGGAATCATGCGCCGAGCCCCAAATGGAATCAATTGTTCGGAAAGCATCTGCTAGTTCCTCCATCAACATTGGCAGCGGAGAAAAGAGGTCTAATTTAATTCACATTTGTGATTGCACACAGTGCAAGTGGAAACAAGGGGGGCAGAGACGGACACACTTGTCTCTTTTGCACAAATCCTTTGGCACAAAACTATCCACTGTGGAAATTGTTCGGTTTGGTTTTGTATTTTTTAATGTTTTCTATATTGCTTATGTGATGGCAGAAGGTGAGGAGGAATTAAAGAACCTTTTAATGAAGGTGAAAGAGGCGTGGGCAAAATATGGTCTGAAGCTCAACATCAAAAAAAGGAAGATCATGGCCACTGGGCCCATCACCTCCTGGCAAATAGAAGGGGAAGAAATGGAGGCAGTGAGTGATTTTACTTTCTTAGGCTCCATGATCACTGCAGTCACGAAATTAAAAGACTCCTGCTTCTTGGGAGAAAAGCAATGACAAACCTAGACAGCATCTTAAAAAGCAGAGACATCACTTTGCCAACAAAGGTCTGTATAGTTAAAGCTATGGTTTTCCCAGTAGTGATGTATGGAAGTGATAGCTGGACCATAAAGAAGGCTGATCGCCGAAGAATGGATGCTTTTGAATTATGGTGCTGGAGGAGACTCTTGAGAGTCCCATGGACTGCAAAAAGATCCAACCTCTCCATTCTGAAGGAAATCAGCCCTGAGTGCTCACTGGAAGGACAGATCCTGAAGCTGAGACTCCAAGACTTTGGCCACCTCATGAGAAGAGAAGACTCCCTGGAAAAGACCCTGATGCTGGGAAAGATGGAGGACACAAGGAGAAGGGGACGACAGAGGTCGAGATGGTGGGACAGTGTTCTCAAAGCTACCAGCATGAGTTTGGCCAAATTGCGGGAGGCAGTGGAAGACAGGAGTGCCTGGCGTGCTCTGGTCCAGGGGGTCAAGAAGAGTCGGATACGACTAAACGACTAAACAACAAATATTGCTTATGAGTAGTTTTGTTATGTTTGCAGTTATGTGTATTTTCATGTTGGAAGCAGTCCTGTCCTGAGAATGTTTTTGAACTTTGGAAAGGCAGCAAACAAATGATATACAGTGTATATTTTAGCCAAGCTTCTAATATTGTGGCTTTGAATAACCACAAGCATTATGGAGACATTTAACCACTTTTGACTCCTCTTTTCAACTTCCTCTTTTACCAGTTCCCCAAATTTCTAGGGGATGTTTCTTCCTTTCAAGTAAAATGTAAATATGCTGGACTTTCTTGGCAATTGCCCATTTATATATATATTGAATTTGAGAGCACTATGGTCACTATCTGTATTTGGTTCAACAACATTTACATCTGGCACCAGATCCTGAGAGTCCCTTAAGGTTACTTCACCTGTGTTCAGATCCATGATCTACTGTTCTCAAGTTTCGCATCTAGAAAATGCAAAGTGTTACACCAAGTGAGCTGCACCTCCGATTAAAAATCGCAAGTGATTCTCAAAACAGTGATCTGCAATGCACTTTCAGGTGGTTCACCAGGCAGAAGTCAGTAAGGAGAAGCTGTCGCCATCGTCGCTTTATTGGTTCGTGCTGGTTGCTCAGCAGCGCACAGCTAGACCTTACGACACAAAAAGGCAAACAAACCGACAAGTGGCAGGCAGCTGCAGCGCTAACTCCAAAGCCTGTGGTTTAACGCAGAGCAAGAATTTTGAAGCATTTGCCTCGCTACGCCTTCGGCGGAAGCGGTTCCGAATTTGCCCTGGTGTGGCTCCTGTCCAGGACGCACAAAAATGCAAGCAAGGGCAAAGTGATTGGGACAAAATACCCAACTCACTTTACATGTAAAAAAGGGGGGGGGCAAAGGACCCCTGGATGGTTAAGTCCAGTCAAAGGTGACTATGGGGTTGCGGCGCTCATCTCGCTTCAGGCCAAGGGAGCCGGTGTTTGTCCACAGACAGCTTTCCGGGTCATGAGGCCAGCAGGACTAAACCGCTTCTGGTGCAATGGACCACCATGACGGAAACCAGAGCACACAGAAACACAATTTACCTACCTATTTATCTACTTGTGCTGGCGTGCTTTCGAACTGCTAGGTTGGCAGGAGCTGGGACAGAGAAACAGGAGCGCACTCCATCACTGGGATTCGAATGGCCAACCTTCCGATTGGCAAGCCCAAGAGGCTCAGTGGTTTAGACCACAGCGCCACCCGCGCCCCAACTTTGCATGTATGCTCATGTGGTCTGTACTGGTGGTGACTGACCATGAAAAAGAGTTATTATTGGGCGTGGGTAGCCTGATGAACAATGGGATTACGGCACTCACGTGATCTCATCCGCAATGCTAACCTGACAGGGCAGCGTCAAGTTTGGTCTGGTGCAAGCAGGGGCATACGAAGTGGGAGGCAGAGGGGGCGGGCTGCCCCGGGTGCCACTCGGGGGGGCGTGACAAGATGGCCCCTGCCTCCCCCCAGCTGTAGAGCGACCGAGGGCGCGTGGCGTCCATATGGGCTGCCTCTCGCACGGGCTGCCACGCATGCGCACTCCGTAAGGGATGCCGTGCATGCGCAGTCCGTACAGACGTCGCATGTGCGCCACCAGGTGGTTCGTCCTGCCCCGGGTTCCTCCGCCACTGGGTGCAAGCAGCCTGGCAGCAGTGTTAGAAACCCAGATATATAAGCTAGGTGCCATATTGCACCTAAAACCTGGGTTATGGTCTCCACAATGGAATGTCCAGTCGCCAGGGCATTGGGTTTGATGACTCCTTCCAACACTACAATGCTACGATTCTATTATCTCAACTACAATCTGCTGGGATAGCTCACGTGTTAGAGCATGAGACTCTTAACTTGAGGGTCATGGATGTGATAGGAATTCTGAGGTATTAGGTATATGTTAAATGTTCATAAGCGTACATAACCAAGCACGTACATAGATCAGCACAGGAAGACCGACCTGGAACCATTTTGACTCCTAAACTGAGCAAATGTTTTCTCTGCAAGGTCAAAGTGGGAAACCTCCCCATTGTCTCTTTCCTCACAAATCCTGTCTTAAGGGCACATTTAAGATATGAATAGGGTGTGAGCCTGTGACCTGGCCCAGGAACTAAGTATTTATCATTACAAAAGACTGGCCAGGCTCCCCAGGCAATCCAATCAATTGACCATTAAACAGGTAAACAAAGCACTCAGATTTCCTGAAGACCACCCTTTCTGTGATGTAGGTATGTGGGTGGTGGTCTTGGGTTTCACCCCTTCTGTGCTGTATGTATGATGTATGGAGGGGTGGTCTTGAGCTCCAGGGCAGGGAATTAAAAATGTCTATATAAGACAGAAGATGAGGTGGACAGTGTTGGACAGTGTTCTCGAAGCTACAAACGTGAGTCTGACCAAACTGCGGGAGGCAGTGGAAGACAGGAGTGCCTGGCGTGCTCTGGTCCATGGGGTCACGAAGAGTCGGACACCACTAAACGACTAAACAACAATATAAGGCCTTGCGCACCATTTTTCTGGGTCCCTCCTCCTCTCCTGCGGGTGAGGGGAGCACCCTGTTGCAACAGATCAATAAAGACCAAGCTTACTAGCTGCTTTGCTTCTCAATATTCTCTGGTTGGCCTCTGTTATTCTCTCCTACCAATAGGGAACCTATGTAAGGACTCTATATGGGCTCTTGGATACCCCATAAGGGAAAAGGGGCAGATTTTTGTTTACAACAGACTCTAATTCCCATTAGCCTCTCCAGGGTTGACCAGCAGTCAAGGTTGATGTGACTTTTGGTCCTGCAGCATCTGAAGGGCAGCACATTGACTACCTCCGATGTAGAGTGTTCAAAGTAAGCCAATAGAATACCTTTACTGCAACTTCCCCTTCTAGATGGATGGCCACCTGTCATGTATGCTTCAGCGGAGATTTGTGCATTGCAGAGGGTTGGACTAGATGACCCTTGGGGGTCTCAACTCTATGATTCTATGATTCATTGAAATATGAATAAAGCTAGGAGCAAATTCAAAGGCCTTGTGACTATATCAATCAACACAGGGGTGAGGAAGCTCAGGCCTGGGGGCCAAGTGTGGCCCTCTGTGTCTCCGTATTTGGGGCTTGGAACTCCTCCCAAGCTATGCTTTCTCTCCCTAGACCCCATAAGGAGAAAAGGGCAGGTTTTGTTTACAACATGGGTTTTAGCCCCGCATGGGGCAAAACATTCCTGCATTGCAGGGGTTTTGAGTAGCTCTACAATTCTACAAGTCCAGTGCTTGACCGCAGCTTGCTCTCACAACCATTCACTCATCCCTGTATGCAAGGAGGAGAAACGCAAACAGTGGAAATGGAAACGGAATTAACCATGGACTAAGGTGGAGGTTTTTAAGCTGTGGTTGCCAGCTGTGGTCTCCACGTAGTCGCCATTGGACCTCTGTCAGTAGCAAAATGTGCCTGGCTAATTTCTGCTCTGATCTCCCCTCCACCTCGCCCCTCCCAGTGACGCGGCTGGAGGGAGGGGATGGGGGCAGCACAGCCCCGAGAGGACGCCACCCGCTAAGATTCTGACCCAGCTTTGAAAAATGAGAATTCCATGCTAGGGATCGTTGGGGAAAAGATCCAGAATAAAACTACCAAGATCACAATAGCATTGCACAAACCCATGGGGCAAGTGCACTTGCTATAGTGGCATGTAACGCCAAGCCAGGGGTGTCCCAACTTTTTTCAAAGAGGGACAGATTTGATGAAGTGAACATGTGTGAGGGCTGGCCAAAGTTGTTGACCTTTTTTTAGAATAGAATAGAATTTATTATTTATACCCCGCCCATCTGGTGCGGGCGGCTTCCAACAGAACACTAAAATACAATAACCTATTAAACATTAAAAGCTTCCCTAAACAGGGCTGCCTTCAGATGTCTTCTAAAAATCTGGTAGTTTTTTTATTGCCTTGACATCTGCTGGGAGGGTGTTCCGCAGGGCTGGTGCCACTACCGAGAAGGCCCTTTGCCTTGTTCCTTGTACAGTAACTTGGCTTCTCGCAGTGAGGGAACCGCCAGAAGGCCCTCAGCGCTAGACCTCAGTGTCCGGGCAGAACGATGGGGGTGGAGACGCTCCTTCTTTTTATGATTTTACCGCAAAGTTGTTGGGCTTTTTTAAGGATTTTACTCCAGGAAATAAACCAGCACAGGGGCCGGATTAATCCAACAGGCCCCCGAAACGGACTTTGGACATGCCTGCTCTAAGCCATCATTTATTTTTAGGGAATAGGTCATGAGTCAGGGACAGGCATTAACTTTGCATGCAGAAAATTTCAGAGATTCAATCCTCACAGCTGAAAGAGACCCCATCCTGAAACCCTGCTAGCTGGTGGACACACCAATGTTTCCAAAACTTGAGTCTCCAGCTGTTTTGGACTACAACTCCCATCATCCCTAGCTAGCAAGACCAGCGGTCAGGGGTGATGGGAATTGCAGTCCAAAAACAGCTGGAGACCCAAGTTTGGGAAACCCTGGTGTACATAGTACAGTGGTACCTCGCAAGACGAATGCCTCGCAAGACGGAAAACTCGCAAGACGAAAGGGTTTTTTGTTTTTTGAGTTGCTTCGCAAGACGATTTTCCCTATGGGCTTGCTTTGCAAGACGGAAACGTCTTGCAAGTTTGTTTCCTTTTTCTTAAAACCGTTAATACAGTTGCGACTTGACTTCGAGGAGCAACTCATAGCACGCGGTGTGGTAGCCTTTTTTGAGGTTTTTGAAGACTTTGGTGATTTTTGAAGCTTTTCCAAAACTTTCCCGACACCGTGCTTCGCAAGACGAAAAAATCACAAGACGAAAAAACTCGCGAAACGAATTAATTTCGTCTTGCGAGGCACCACTGTACTAATAATAATGCTAATAATAATGTTATCATTTATATATTGGCCAAACACAACAGCCCTGTTTGAAATCCTGGAGAGCCACTAGTCAGAGGGAGAGGAGAGGGGAAGACAGAGGGAGGAAGGGAAGACTTCTCTGAGACCAGACCGCAGATGGAGTTCGGGAAGAGCTAAGATTCAGACCCAGGAGTTTCCAATTCACAACGGAGGGTGTGTTCACACCAGGGGACACTGATGGGGGCGGGATGTCTTTACCCTATGCAAAGGAGTCCACACCTTGTCTAGAGATTAAGAGTGGTTTTAGCCTTAAGGACTCAGATCTGTGTGAAGCTGGTTGGGGAAACAATGCCCGAGATGGTATTATTTCACAACAAAGTACAGGATATGCTTGCATTCTGGATGATGTCCTGTGAGCAGGGATTAAAAACACAGCACTAGAAACACAGTTAGTAAACAGGAGTGAGAACAAGGCCTCAGGTTTCTTAGCTGCTTTGCTATGCCAGCGCCATACAAAGTGACTCAGCAATTTAAAGTTGTTTCATTCATTAAAACTGAAGTTTATTATTAACTTTTAAAGTCATCTTAAAATGGGAGGAGCCTGCAGAAGGCACCTGGTCCAATCCTTGGAAGCAACTTTCAAGCCCTAAACGGCCTCGGCCCAGTATACCTGAAGGAGCGTCTCCACCCCCATCATTCTGCCCGGACACTGAGGTCCAGCGCTGAGGGCCTTCTGGCTGTTCCCTCACTGTGAGAAGTGAGGTTACAGGGAACCAGGCAGAGGGCCTTCTCGGTGGTGGCGCCCGCCCTGTGGAACGCCCTCCCACCATATATCAAAGAGATAAACAACTACCAGACTTTGAGAAGACATCTGAAGACAGCCCTGCTTAGGAAAGTTTTTAATGACTGATGTTTTATCACTTTATTATTATTATTATTCTGTTGGAAGCCACGCAGAGTGACTGGGGAAACCCAGCCAGATGGGTGGGATATAAATAATAAATTGTATTATGATGCTGATGATGATCTCCAATTATAGTTGGGAAACGCTCCTTGTCTGAAATCCTGAAGAGCTGCTGCTGCCAGTCAGTGTGGGCATACTGTGTTAGACAGCTTGACTCTGCAGAAGCCAGCTTCTTAAATTCCAATGTGTTTCCAAAGTAACGACGATTTCATTGGAAATTCACTTCCCAACTTTTGTAATCTCCTGCAGGCAAGTCTCTTCCCCAACCTTTCTCCATTCCGGTGCCCTCTGGTTGCTTTGGACTAAAACAAGGCCACCAGCCCTGGGCAGCACTGCCTAGTGGGTACTGCAGTCCAAAACAGCTGGAAGGCAGAGTCTGCTATAATCTACCCCATGGGAACAGTAAGGGTGCCTGAAAGGACCTACACGGAGCCATTTAAGCACATTCATTTATTGGAACCAGGACACTACAGCCAGCTCAAATTCAGTGGCGTAGTGTGGGGGGTGCAGGGGGGGCCAGCCGCACCGGGTGCAACATCTGGGGGGGCGCACTCGCACTCGCAGCTCTCTGCCCCTACCTGGCAGGGGCGCAAATTACTTGCCTTGCCCCGGGTGCTGACAACCCACGCTACGCCACTGCTCAAATTGCCCCTAATTTGAGAAGAGCAGCCTGCCTACCTCACAGGGATGTTGGGAACAGGAACAATGCAAAGCATTGGGCATTCTGCTTTGTTTTTAGTTTGGCGGGGATCTATTCTCCAGGTGCACCCTGGTGCACCGGAGCCCTGCTCACCTGTGATGGTCTCTTGGTAGCCTTTGGTGAAGAACTGCATGGCGGTGGCCGCCCTCCAGGGGGTCTTGAGGAGCCCCTGGCGCTCGGGGTCCTCGCCCAGGGCGCGCAGGATGGTGCTGTAGGCGGCGGCCAAGCCGGGCAGGTTCATCTCGTTGTCTTCCTCGCTGCGGGTGCGCTCCTCTCTCCAGCTCTCGAAAGAGCTGGCTGCAGCCTTCGGGCAGCGCGGCGCGTCCGCGGAGGAACGGCCGGGCAGCGCCTGCGGCGGCTTCTCCGCCAGCGCGTAGCCGTTGTAGCTGGCGGCTCGCAGAGGCTGCTCCAGCAGCGCCCGCGCCTTCACCTTCTCCATCGCTCCGGAACCGGGAGACCTGTCCGTGCGGCTGGGGAAAACCCTGGAGATGTGGGCTGGATCGGGCGACTTTGCGCGCAAAAGGACGCGCGCCCTGGAGGGACCAACACCCGAGGGACCGTGCCCGGTCTCAGACGGAGGGGGCGAGTCTTTCTACCCACGAGGAGCGCAGGGATCCGCAGCGCAGCGTTGCCTCCAGCGCTGGAGACGGTGCGCCAAAGCGGTGACCCGTGCGCCTTGGCGCTGGAGAGGTTGGGAAGTTCTTGGCGGAGCGTGTTCCGGCAGGGAAAAGCGTGGCGCGACTCGACGGAGGAGGGAAAAGAACACCGATGTCAGGATCCTCCCCTGCCTTTCCCTCGGCTCCACCCTCGGACTTTCCCCCGGCCCGCTCGCCCCACTTTATAGCGCGCCAGGCTTCGGCGCAGCTCCTATTGGGCTCCCCTGCCCGTGCGTCACCCGCCCTGGCAGCCTGTAAGCGGATCAGGCGGCCGGCGAGCTCCGCGGGCGGAAGCGGGGGTAGCGGCGGGCGGCCAGGGGAGCCCAGGCTGGGCCAAGCGGGGACGCGGAGGAGCCCCTGTCGAAGTGGGAGAGGCTGGGTCGCCGTGGGGAACGCAGGAGAAGCCCGGGCCGTCGCAGGAGGCTGCCTGATGGTTTTTATTTGGTTCATAAGGATCTTTGCGCACTGCCAACTCTTAAAAAAATAACATCCTGGCCGACGGGTACGATAAAATCATGGAAGCATCAAAACAATGTGAAATAGCATAAACCCAAATGACCAGCGTGGAATCCAATTCTCTTTCGTTCTTGTTTTGTTTTGTTTTGTTTTGTTTTGTTTTTGAATGTCACTGTAATGTTCTTGGAATTACAGCTAAAGCATCCAGGACAGATGACCATCCAACCTATGCTTGTTGTTGTTGTTTAGTCGTGTCCAACTTTTTGTGACCCCCTGGACCAGAGCACGCCAGGCACTCCTGTCTTCCACTGCCTCCCGCAGTTTGGTCAAACTCATGCTGGTGGCTTCAAGAACACAGTTCAATCATCTCATCCTCTGTCGTCCCCTTCTCCTTGTGCCCTCCATCTTACCCAACATCAGGGTCTTTTCCAGGGAGTCTTCTCTTCTCAGGAGGTGGCCAAAGTCTTGGAGCCTCAGCTTCAGGATCTATCCTTCCAGTGAGCACTCAGGGCTGATTTCCTTCAGAATGGAGAGGTTGGATCTTCTTGCAGTCCATGGGACTCTCCAGAGTCTCCTCCAACACCATAATTCAATGCCTTGCTGTGGCGAAGGGGCTTGAATAACTCAGAGAAGCTATGAGCTATGCCATGCAGGGCCACCCAAGATGGACAGGTCATAGTGGAGAGTTTTGACCAAACGTGATCCACCTGGAGGAGGAACCGGCAGGCCACTCCAGTATCCCTGCCAAGAAAACTCCGTGGACAAAGACAACCTCTGCTTAGAAACCTCTAAAGAAGAACTAATGTCTTACAACATTAGTTGTTACACATTAATTCATTGCAAAATAGCCAATGTCCATCATTAAATAATGTACCAATATTTGTTGTTGTTGTTTAGTCATTTAGTCAAGTCAGACTCTTAATGACCCCCTGGACCAGAGCACGCCAGGCACTCCTGTCTTCCACTGCCTCCCGCAGTTGGGTCAAACTCATGCTGGTACCAATATTACCCATTATTAAATCGAGTCAGATATGAAAACACTTTCCAGTGCAATCAGCTATTAATAATCTTTATTCTTGGCTGTACTCAATTCCTCAAAAGTTCCCATTGTGGGGGGAAAGTAAGTAGTGTCCTCCTTCCAGAGGAACCCCAACTGAGTGAGTCTTGTGCCTCAGGAGCTTTTTCCTTGCTCAGAGAAGTGAGGGTGAGTATAACAGCCAGAGAGCGGGGGAAAGAGAGACATTGAATAATAATAATGGCCTGCCTTGCAGGACTGTTGTGTGGGTTAGTGAATAATGCATATGAAGTGCCTTGCGGGTGGTTCCAGGAAGGCTTAGTGCACAGAGGAGAAAAAGGTTCAAACTCCTATTCATGAGCCCCAGGTCTTTGCAATGCCAAAGTGAGATAACCTCCTTTGCACGCTACCCAGACATACAAGAAGAAAAACAGTATATAAAACAAATAGAAAATAGATTAAGATACCCCAGAGAATGAACATGTGGGCAGGGAGTGTCTCAGCTTTTAATATATGTACAATGCATATTATTAAATTCATGCGGTGCATAATATTGGCTACTGAGTCCTCCACCCTCTGGCTGGAGGAAGCTCTCAGGAAGACGTTTATTTCTGCACATGCTAAATGTTTCCTGAAAACTTGTAAGGAGATACCAGTGGGAGTGAACCACAGGCTCACTTAAGCCATGTCTGTTTCAGCTGGGGTAATATCGGGCGCCGCTTCCTTGTAAGGGATTGCATTTATATCACCATCAAACCATTTGGGCTTTCCTCCCCGTGAAGAAAAGCATGCACTGGTCATGTAATAATAAATGTAGCATGTGCAAAATGGCCTGGAGTCTTCTTGGAGGAAAGGAGACCTGGAAAGATAGGAATGAATCAGGGTAGGAACAGATTTTCACATTTGTATCCTGCCTTTCTCCGTGGCAGCCCAGCCCTACAATTCTCTGATTCTGCAAGAGGCAGTGGCTGGCTCTAAGTTACCCAGTGAGCTTCGTGGCTGAGTGGGGATTCGAACCCTGGTCTCCCAGGTCCTACTCCAAAACTCTAACCACTACACAACACTGTGTACATCATGTGGCCTGTCCCACACCTGGCTGTTGCTCAGTGGTATGAACAAACTTCCTAGGAGTTTATCTCATTGAAGACTTTACTTGGAAAATCAATACAACCCAGGTGGTTAAGAAAGCCCAACAGAGACTCCATCTGCGTGGTGCGATGGTTTGACATCAACTGATAGGAAGTGCCTACAGAGGGTGGTGAATACAGCACAATATATTATGGGTTGTCCCGTGAATCCGCTGGATGAAATAGCAGAAGAATGTTGCCTCAGGAGAGTGAGGAAAATTCTCAGGGATGATTATTCACACCCTGGCCGGCACTTTCTTGATCTCCTGCCCTCAGGCAGAAGATATAGAAGCATGATTAGTCGCACCAACAGGGTAAAGAACAGCTTCTATCCGTGGGCTGTTAGGCTGCTGAATGAAAAGATAACAACAGGGCAACTGACTTTTGGGTTTGGTGGGTGTGCATCAGTAAACAAGGGGAATTAAGACTAAGAGAGCTGAGTGGGGGGTGGTGATTGTGTAATCTCACTGTATACAAGTTGTACAAATGACAATAAAGTATTTCAAAGTTTTTATCGGTGGTTGCAAGAACCAATGATCTCTAGGTCTGAACAAGATGCTTGTTTAACCTGGAGGTAGGCTGTCTGAATTGTGCATTGCTTTGTAACGATTTGTTGGGTCTCTGGACCATAATAAAGATTGATTGAGTGATTGATTGAATAAAGTAGTTCAATTTCAATTCAATCTCCTTTCTGTGCAGAAGGTTCCAGGCTCCATCTCAGCATCTCCAGGAAAGGCTGAGAAATACATGCCTGTCTGAAAAATTGGAGAGCTGCTGCCATACTGAGCTATTGCTAGTCCATTGCTAGTCTAGTCGGCTACTTTGTGTGTAACTGGGCATGTGTGTGTGTGTTTGTGTGCGCCATCTTGTCATTCAACACAGGCAGCAAAATGTTTTGAGCTGGCCTTGGGCACAGGCAACCTTTTTGACCCTGAAAACCTACCATTTCCTCATCACCAACCCTACTGAGAGCTCCATGCCAGTGCTTGGCAAGGCCACACAGTGCAAATATAGATGCAGTCACACTTTCTCTCCCATGGAGACAGGCACACAGTGTCCCTCCTCAGCCATATCTAGGTTGGTAGCTGTCATTGGGCGTGAGGTTTAACCCTCTCAACCCATTCTAACACTGTAATAGGAAGGAAGATTGCACCAGATAGCTCCACTACTTTTGAAGACTTTGATCTTGTCTGTTTTGTTTTGTTTTTTTCCACTGCTTTTTTGCCTCTTCCCTGCAGAGCTCTGTTAGCTCAGTGGTCAGTATTCCTGCTGCCAAATGGAACGGAGGAAATTGTTAGTTGTCGAGGAGATAAGGGCCTGGGTAAGGAAAATATGTCATAAATATGCTTTGGTGACTCATTTCCTCTTTGTCCCTTTTGGGCACCTAGTATCATTCAAAACCTCACTCGCTGAATCATCACCTTGTTGTGGTGAATGGGCTTGCATGTTCCTATGATCCTTATGAGCGAAGCCAGTGTACTGGAAGAAGCAAAGATCACCCATGTCGAAGCAATGATTCTTCAACATCAACTTTGTTGGACTGGTCATGTTGTGCAGATGCCTGATGATCGCCTTCCAAAGCAACTACTCTATTCCAAACTTAAACATGGAAAGCGTAATGGTGGTGGTCAACAGAAGAGGTTTAAAGACTCTCTCAAGGCAAATCTTTTAAAATGTAGTATAAGGACCCCTGACCATTAGGTCCAGTCGCGGACGACTCTGGGGTTGTGGCGCTCATCTCACTTTATTGGCCAAGGGAGCAGGCGTACAGCTTCTGGGTCATGTGGGCAGCATGACTAAGCCGCTTCTGGCAAACCAGAGCAGTGCACAGAAACGCCATTTACCTTCCCGCTGGAGCGGTACCTATTTATCTACTTGCACTTTGACATGCTTTCGAACTGCTAGGTTGGCAGGAGCAGGGACTGAGCAACGGGAGCTCACCCCGTCGTGGGGATTCGAACCGCCGACCTTCTGATCGGCAAGCCCTAGGCTCTGTGGTTTAACCCACAGCGCCACCCGCGTCCCTCCAAAAATGTAGTATAAACACCAACAATTGGGAAACACTGGCCTGCAAGTGCTCCAATTGGAGAACAGCCTTTACCAAAGGTGTCATGGACTTTGAAGACACTCGAACTCAGGACAAAAGGGAGAAACGTACTAAGAGGAAGGCACACTTGGCAAACCCTCTCCCTAATCAACTCCTGCCCGGAAACCTATGTCCCCACTGTGGAAGGATGTGTGGGTCCAGAGCTGGCCTCCACACTCACTTACAGACACACCGCTAAGACTGTGTTCATGGAAGACAACCTTACTTGGCTATGAGTGATCACCAAAGAACATCATTCAAAACAAAAGATAAAACAGAACGGACAGCTCAGTGCTCAGTTGTGGTGTTTGCCGAATCCCAGATAGAGAGAACAAAGATCCAATGGGGAGGGCAGGGGTAGCACCATCACCATCAGGGCTATAACAGCAAAATGCAACTTTCAACACAAGATGAAGCCCATTTCCTTGGCTTGAGGGATCTTTGTTTCCTTGTTAATTATAAACTGTTATGAAGTCTTCTTTTAATCATCATCACCATGGTGAAAAGAGTTCTACTCCAGAGGATGGTTGCAAAGAACATTTTGAAAATATTGTAGATTTCTTTTAAGTCTACAGAAGCCAGAGGAGAAGGAAAACAACATAAATATTGCAACATTTCAACTACTTTAAATGCATTTTTACTCAAAACAAGAGATCTGTATGAAGTGTATATGGTGCAAAAGATGTACTGATGACATGTGCAAGTAATTCAGTGAGGTTTGTAGCCTCTCTCAATCATCATCCCCCCCCCAAAGTGAAGAGAGTCTCAATTTTTATAAGCCTATTCTGCTGAGAACTCTCCTTTCTCCCCAATAATTTCAGAGGAGTCCCTTTTGTGTACCACATCCAGCTCTGCATACATGGCCACCGGGTGTCCAACTCTCCTAGCCTCACGATGAGCCGAAGATAGTTTTGAGTAGCAAAATTGTTGCAGAAATTATGGGTGCCACCCTCAGCCATAACTATGGGGTAGGAATGTATCTCAGTGGCAGAACATCTGCTTTGGAATAGATGCGCCAATGGTGCGACTCAGGGACATGACAGTTACAATATTTTAGGTGTCCTAATCAGTGTTGTTTTGAAAGGTTCGGTCTGCCATCTTGGTTCAAAATGGCACCCAATGGCATCCATAGTCCGAAACCTGTAGCCAAATTTGGCTACAGCACCTTAAGAGGTGTCTGAATACAGCGTGGAGACAGAGAGCTTTCCAAAACATAGAAACCGTTAAGTGCTTTGTAACTGTTGGTGGGCACCCGTCTGTCTCGGGAGACAGTGAAGGAGTGCACCTTTGGCGGAGAAGTCAAATCACTGAAGAGTTACAGCGCCTGCTGTGGCTGTAGAGACCGATATGGGAGAGACATGTTTTGTTGCAGCTGGGGCAGATGAAGGTGTCCGGTTGGGCTGATGCAGATGCGCCCTGGCATTTCTTCTCTCTGCGTTCCTCCCAAATAAAAAGGGTCAATGAACTTCTCCAGGGCTGAGAAGACCATAGAGAAGACACCATGTGAGTCTTTCTCGGGAGGCTATTTCATAGACGCGGTGCCACCACCAGCAAGGACCTTTCCGTAAAAGATACCCAGAACACTGCGCATCACCTGTTTGCTAAGACTGCTAAGGGAAAGGAGATTGTTAGCCGCTTTGAGACTTCCTTAGAGTAGTGATAAAGCAGGATATCAAATCCAGTCTCCTCTTCTGTACATTATGCTGCTTGACACGAGTCTCCACATTCTTCTAACTTTTTTTCAGTGCATGTAATCAATTTCTCCAGCTTTGTGATCCACGGCAAGGATGGTATGTTGTAACAGATAAACTATTGAGCCTAGGGTCAGGGCAAAGGTTGCCCTAAGGCCAGGTATTGCATCTTGTTTAATCAATAAACAGAAGGCCGTGTCCCCAGATTTCGACACATCTGTAAAGCCAAACAGTGAGCTTCAGATAATGCAAAGTCCCCGCCACCCTGCATGAAAAAGGTTAGGTTTATTTGCACGCTGGAATCCTCTAGCGCCCAGAGAAGAATGTGGTCAGGGAGCTTCCTGGGAGGAAATCCTAAGAGAGTTGTTTAGCCAAGAGAAAATGCAATTTAAAAGTGACAGGATAAACATCCTTCAGATATCTGAAGGGGTGTCAGCTAGACAATGCAGCAAACTTGGAAAGAAGTGGACTCTCCTTCCAGACTGGGATTCCACCTTTCAGGAATGCTGTAAAGTAAAGGTAAAGGTACCCCTGCCCGTACGGGCCAGTCGTGACTGACTCTGGGGTTGCGTGCTCATCTCGCTTAAGAGGCTGGGGGCCAGCACTGTCCAGAGACACTTCCGGGTCACGTGGCCAGCGTGACGAAGCTGCTCTGGCGAGCCTGCACCAGCGCAGCACACGGAAACGGCGTTTACCTTCCCGCTAGAAAGCGACACCTATTTATCTACTTGTACTTAGGGGTGCTTTTGAACTGCTAGGTGGGCAGGAGCTGGGACCGAACGACGGGAGCTCACCCCGCCGCGGGGATTCGAACCGCCGACCATACGATCGGCAAGTCCTAGGTGCTGAGGTTTTACCCACAGCGCCACCCGCTGAGGCCTTTCTGCTTCGGCTGGATGACCTTTTGAGATCCCATCAACTCCAATACAGTGGTACCTCGGGTTACATACGCTTCAGGTTACATACGCTTCAGGTTACAGACTCTACTAACCCAGAAATAGTGCTTCAGGTTAAGAACTTTGCTTCAGGATGAGAACAGAAATCGTGCTTCAGCGGCAGGCCCCATTAGCTAAAGTGGTGCTTCAGGTTAAGAACAGTTTCAGGTTAAGAATGGAACTCCGGAATGAATTAAGTACTTAACCCGAGGTACCACTGTATTCTATACAGGTGTATAGAACAGGACTTCCACACAGCACTAAACGCAATACATTTTTATGTACCACATTTTTTGCTCTATAAGACGCCCCAGACCATAAGACGCACCTAGTTTTTGGAGGAGGAAAACAAGAAAAAAAATATTCTGAATCTCAGAAGCCAGAACAGCAAGAGGGATCGCTGCACAGCGAAAGCAGCGATCCCTCTTGCTGTTCTGGCTTCTGGGATAGCTGCGCAGCCTGCATTCGCTCCAAAAGACGCACACACATTTCCCCTTACTTTTTAGGAGGGAAAAAGTGAGTCTTATAGAGCAAAAAATACGGTACTTCCCCATGGCCAAGACCCTTCCATGATAGTTGCTCACAGTTATGTAAACTGCATGCAGCTAAGTTCCTTGCTAGAATTAATTAAGTCTTGTTTGCAGGTTAAGCCTGTTTTAATGCTGCCTGTTGATTTGTCTGGGGTAGGAGACTTTAATTGAGCAGTCATTAAAGGCCCCCTCTTGGAAACAGAAACGAGCACTGGGGTAATTAAAAGAGGCTAATTATTGGGAAACTCTTCACTTATCCCCCAGATGTAACTCACAATGAGGTGGTGAAAGCAGTCAGTTAGCCACGTTGCATATATCTAGCAATCCTGCTTTTAGTGTTTCATCATAGGCACAGATAAAGGTAAAGGGACCCCTGACCATTAGGTCCAGTCGTGGCAGACTCTGGGGTTGTGGTGCTCATCTCGCTTTATTGGCCGAGGGAGCCGGCGTACAGCTTCCGGGTCATGTGGCCAGCATGACTAAGCCGCTTCTGGCGAACTAGAGCAGCGCATGGAAACGCCGTTTACCTTCCCGATGGAGCGGTACCTATTTATCTACTTGCACTTTGACGTGCTTTCGAACTGCTAGGTTGGCAGGAGCAGGGACCGAGCAACGAGAGCTCACCCCGTCGCGGGGATTCGAACTGCTGACCTTCTGATTGGCAAGTCCTAGGCTCTGTGGTTTAACCCAAAGCGCCACCCGCGTCCCACCAGGCACAGATAGAGAAGAACTAAATCTCAGTGCTTACAGAAGAGCATCAGCATTCAATCATAGGTCCAGATAAGGAATGCAAACCCCAGAGTGGAGCAGACTGACAGCATCGTCTGGATGCTTCATAAAAAACAAGTGAACAAATGGCGGCAGATTCCAAAAAAAGAAGTTAACATGGAAGCAACCCCAGTGGTTTAAAAACTCAAAGTGCAGCTATGGGGAGGGTGTGGGTCAGAGAATCTGCACCCGAGACCTGGGTGAATGCTGAATTTCCGCATGGAGCTTGGCTTCATGGATGAGATGGCTAATATCCAAGAATAGACCCAAACAATAAACTTTCATACTCAGAAGCAGCAGACCTTGGGTTATCAGATGCTGAGGGCAAATAGGGGCTTGGTCATTCCTCCTCTGGTCATTGCTGTGGATGCACAACCAGACTTTATCATGTACGAAGCACCTTAATAGCTTTTCTACATAAGCTGCCTTCGTAATCTTTAGAGTAGCCCTAAAAGGCAGTTCAGCATATTTTTTAATTCCAAAATGAAAGGGCTACAGATGCAGAGATTGGCAACCTTAGGCAAGCCATCTGCTGAATGCCTGAGCTCTGAACTTGACATCCCTGGCTCACAGTCCATTCTTATCCAGTCCGTTAAGACTAGCAAACCGTCCCCTTGCTTTCTTAAAACTGAAGCCCTCTCCAAATGCCTCTGAATGAAAGTGGGATGGGGAAGGACAATCTTTTGATTTGCAATTCAGGGCAGCCGTGCTCCTGCATCTCTTTGCTCATTTACCTCGGGGCACTGTTATCCTTGGATCGATTATACAATTACATACTTAGATCACAGTATCCTTCCGATGAATTAGTGAATTTATTGAGTCCAACAGAGTTTACTATAACAATGGCTGTGATAACTGCTTCTTTGGCTATTACCAACTTGGCTGTAGCAAGGTTCAAAGTGGTTATGGCCTACTGCACAGGGATGGGAAGCGCATGTCCCTCCAGATGTTGTTAGGCGCCAACTCCCAGCAGCCCCAGCTAGCACGGCCAAGGGACCTAGGGATGATGGGAGTCCAGAACTATTTAGAGGGGCACAAGCTCCCCATTCCTGTTCTGTAGGCTCAAAGTCCTTCCTCTCCAGGAGCTGAACTGACATATGAGGGGAGGGGAGGGGAGAAGGATTTCTTCTCTCATCAGTTAAGTTGGAGGGGACAAAACAGACCTACCCAAATATAAAACTAGCATCTGAGATAAGTGAAAACAAAGCATTCATCAACTAAGATATACAAGACAGCATCTTAAAAAGCAGAGACATCACCTTGCCAACAAAGGTCCGTATAGTTAAAGCTATGGTTTTCCCAGTAGTGATGTATGGAAATGAGAGCTGGACCATAAAGAAGGCTGATTGCCGAAGAATTGATGCCTTTGAATTATGGTGCTGGAGGAGACTCTGGAGAGTCCCATGAACAGCAAGAAGATCAAACCTATCCATTCTGAAGGAAATGAGCCCTGAGTGCTCACTGGAAGGACAGATCCTGAAGCTGAGTCTCCAATACTTTGGCCACCTCATGAGAAGACTCCCTGGAAAAGACCCTGATGTGGGGAAAGATGGAGGGCACAAGGAGAAGGGGACGACAGAGGACGAGATGGTTGGACAGTGTTCTCGAAGCTACCAGCATGAGTTTGAACAAACTGTGAGAAGCAGTGGAAGACAGGAGTGCCTGGCGTGCTCTGGTCCAGGGGGTCACGAAGAGTTGGACACGACTAAACGACTAAACAACAACAAGAAGATATACAAATGTCACCACTTTATTTAGTAGAACCATTACATAAAAATACAAAAATTCCAGCATTTGGAAGAAAAACATTTGTTTTGCAGAACTTTGATATACCCGATGATGCCCACATGCCTAAGGCAGGAGTATTTAATGTGACACCCTCCAGAAGTTGTTGGACTACAACACCCATCAGCCCCGATCACTGGCTAGGCTGGATGGGGCCAATGGGGAGTCCAGCAACATTTTGAGGGCACTGCGCTAGCTACCCCGGCCTAAGAGACAAGTCTCTCCTACATTCCTTTCCTACGTAGATTGGGGGAAAGTTACACAAACCAGATGGGTGTGGGGTGAAAGATTCTTCTTGAACACGGCTGGGTGGGAAATGGGGTTGCATGATGGCTCCACTGTTCTCCACTCACCTATCAGCACACGGTGAGTCAAATCAAAAGCTCACTAGGCTGTGGCTGCAAGACAGGCAAACCCCCAAAGTGCCAGAGCCTAACAAAGGGTTTCACGCATTCTGTAACTTAAAAAGGAAAAGCAACAAAGTAGTAGTGGAAAACAGAAGGTCAGAAGAACAGTGTCAAGCAAGAACAGTGGACATCTATGGAACGGACTCTCTGCCTTTTCTCCTTGGCCATATCTGCTTTCTACTGCCATGGTGCAGTCCCAAAGGAAACATGGGGCACTATTGAAATAACAGGTCTCATGCCAGGAATATTTGGATATGGCTTACTGAAGCAGGCTTACTGGGATCAACTAAATGTGTGGCATGACAAAATAAGGGCAACACCTGTTTGGAGGCTGGTTCAAACAACAGGTTAAAGTTAACCCACAAGGTGCCCTTAGGAAAGCACAGGCTGGTTTATCTCTGCTTGAAGGCAAATGCTGATAGCTTTGCGATGGCAGACTCCTGAATGGAACTGGGTTTTGTGACCGAGCTTGTGTCCTCCTTTGATTTTTTCCCTTGGCCTTCTTGCCCATCACTGTTAACAACTTCCAAGCGCTTCCGCTTTTTCCCTTCCGACGAATCGCCAGCTTCTTTTCCTTTGGCTTTCTCGGTCCAGACCTAGGGGAGGAAACCAATTAACTAATGTAACAGCGATTTACCATTATTCAGCTATTCAGAGGTAAAGTGCAGGAGTGGGAAAGTGTCACTGAATTCTGTGGAATGGGATACTTCTTCACCAGCACTGAATCCTAACATAATAAGATCAGAAGAGCCTGGCTGCTGCATTCAACCTATAACCCTGGCTTCTCTCAAGGCATCACCCCTAGACCAGATTTCCAACTGTAGCAAAGATGGGGAGATGTTGAGCAGGGGGTGCAGTGCAAATATGACAGTTAGCATGTTGTAGTGATTAGCACTGAACTAGAAGGGACGCAGGTGGCGCTGTGGGTTAAACCACAGAGCCTAGGACTTGCCGATCAGAAGGTTGGCGGTTCGAATCCCTGCAACGGGGTGAGCTCCCGTTGCTCGGTCCCAGCTCCTGCCAACCTAGCAGTTCGAAAGCACGCCAAAGTGCAAGTAGATAAATAGGTACCGCTCCGGCGGGAAGGTAAACGGTGCTTCCGTGCGATGCTCTGGTTCGCCAGAAGCGGCTTAGTCATGCTGGCCACATGACCCGGAAGCTGTACGCCGGCTCCCTTGGCCAATAAAGCGAGATGAGCGCGCAACCCCAGAGTCGGCCACGACTGGACCTAATGGTCAGGTGTCCCTTTACCTTTTTAGACCTAGAGAGATACAGGTTCAAATCTCTACTACGAAAGCTCACTGGGTGATTTCACACTGTTGACTCATGTTAAGCTTGTGGTCTGCTAAGACCCCAAGATCCTTTTCACATTTACTAGTGGCAAGCCAGGTGTCCCCCATCTTTTATTTGTGTAGCTGGTTCTTCATGCCTTACAGTTGTTCCTACTGAAATTCATTTGGTTAGCTTAGGGCCCAGTTCTCCATTCTGCTAAAGTCACATTGAATCCCGATTACGTCTTCTGCGACGTTAGCTACCCCACCCCCATGCCTGCAGGGGCTGATGGGAGTTGTAGTTCAGCAACATCCAGAGGGCCTGAGCTTCTACACACCTGGCGTGGCACAACATAGGCCATACTGTGCCAAATGTGCAGATTAATGCTTCACGCAGCTACCTCCAAGTTCATTCATTCTGGGGCATGGTAACAATGCTGGAGCAGGCAATGGAAAAGCCGCAGAACCCAGGAACGGGGAAAGGAAACGGGGGGGGGGGGGGAGGAGGATTTCTATAGAAGAAGCAAATGAACATTCCATGGGAGAACTCCATTACCATCCTTTCTTCTGCAGACAGATTTCTGAACCGACTCATGCCTTCTTTTATTATCTCAGTTTCTTCAAAATGAGGATTATCTGCCCCAATGCAGCTTCTGTTCTCGTCTAGCCACATCTGGAACCCGGTCTTTGGCCTTGAAAAACGGAAGAAGAATAGAAAGGGATTCTGAAATGTTCTGCAGCGGAACTTTTGGAACGCCCGGGGAGCTTTCTGGATTAGCCACCCCAAAATGTCAATGGGAAAGACTGGGACTGCCCCCCTGGGAAACTGACCTTTTATTGTCACTGCTCTCAGCCGGAGTTTGAGGTGGTTCAGATGGGGGTGCTTCAGTTCCCCCTCCTCTCTCGCCTATGTTCTTCTTTTCAGTGCTAGGCGTTCGGGGTTGGAAAAATGCAGCTGCTGCAGCCTATACAATTAGATACAGATTCCTAAAATTCACAGTGAACATGTATTATTTATGCATTTCAGACCGTAAAATACTCTGGGCGCCCATCTCTTGATGTTAAAACATTTCCCTTGAAAGGGTGTCTTTATAGATAATTTTTTTCTCCCAGTCAACAGTTTTAAATGCATTATTAACTACAACAGAAGAAGTTAGTGAGACAGCATTTCTTTTGCTTTGTGTGTGTGTGCATTTATCGTTTGTTTGTATGTATTTTATCTTCACCTACTTCCTGTTTCTTTGTATTGAAAAACAAAACAATAGGCCTACCAGGGTCTTAGCTTGTTGACCACGCAACATCGTTTTTTACCCACTTAAAAAAAATGCTGTCAAACAACCAACGAAAAATTGTCTACATCTTGAGATAAAGTAACAACTGTTCACTGTTCACTTTTCTATCATGTGCATATTGTTATTTATGAATGTTGCACCACAACTATACACCTAACCCTCAACAAGTGACTGGAAAACAGTTTTTTGAGATGAGCCCTACAAATTTCAGATATGAAAATCTTCTTCAGTGCCAACAAGCAACACCTAACAACAATTCAGAAGCAAAACAGGTAAAATGTGTGCCCTTGAGAGAAAATGCAATCATCTAGTCTTTGTGCATCACCCAGTATTCCCAATAAAATCACTAGTATGCTACTCCTAAATGATGAAAAAAAGTATTAAAGATCTTAAAAGGTAAAGGTAAAGGGACCCCTGACCATTAGGTCCAGTCACGGCTGACTCTGGGATTGTGGAGCTCATCTCGCTTTATTGGCCGAGGGAGCCGGTGTACAGCTTCCGGGTCATGTGGCCAGCATGACTAAGCCACTTCTGGCAAACCAGAGCAGCGCACGGAAACACTGTTTACCTTCCTGCTGGAGTGGTACCTATTTATCTACTTGCACTCTGACGTGCTTTCGAACTGCTAGGTTGGCAGGAGCAAGGACCGAGCAACGGGAGCTCACCGCGTCATGGGGATTCGAACCACCGACCTTCTGATGAGCAAGCCCTAGGCTCTGTGGTCTTGCAAGCCTGATAAAGGGCACAAAAGAAGAGGTGGGGGTGGCCCTGTTTTGTGGCCCTTCAGTGGTGCTCACTCTGTGTTTCTCTCACTTCTTCATCTCACAAACTGACCTTCATGCTTGATCTTATAGCCCTCACTTAGGGTACAACATTTCTTGCACTTGAGATGAGCTGACAACAATGAATTAGCTGAGCTCCACCACAATACAATCGTATCTTGGATCCCGAACGCCTTGGTACTCGGACATTTTGGCTCCCGAATGCCGCAAACCCGAAGTGAGTGTTCCGGTTTGTGAACATTCTTTGGAACCTGAACATATGATGGGGCTTCCGCAACTTCTGATTGGCTGCAGGAGCTTCCTGCAGCCAATCAGAAGCCGTGCTTTGGTTTCCGATTGTTTTGGAAGTTGAACGGATGTCCGGAACGGATTCCATTCGACTTCCAAGGTACGACTGTAAGTCAACACGAAGCTGAAGATCCTCACCTGCTTTGACTTCGGCTTAGGAACCAGCGGTTTTATAACTGGACTCTTCTTGTTTGGAGCAACTCGGCTGTTTGGCATGGAATTTTTCTTGCCCTGTTTGGTCATGTTGTCTATGATATTAGCCAGCTGAACCAGTTGATCCTTTTGGCTACTGGATACCTAGTGGAGCAAAACATTAAAAAAACACCTTACTTTCCATCGCTCAGGATTTCTGACAATCTTCACACATTTTACTTAAAATCTGAAGTGAACTAAAATCACCAAATTCTCACCTTGAAGGGATTGACTCGCTTTTGACTGCTGGAAACAACTGCAGCTTTTGTTACTGGAGAGAGAAGCGATAGGGGAGAAGAACACCAATGAAAACCTTTAGAAAACACTGTGTATGCCTTTTGGGAAAAGGAACGAATTGTTTTCATTTACAATAGTTAAGTGGGCCTGCGTATACAGAAGTGCTTTATTAATTAATGTTATATTTCTTTATTTTTAGGGTTGTATTCAATGCTGTATACATGGGATTCTATTTATAAGCATACCTCAGAGATATTGCAGGTTCGGTTCCAGACCATCGCAATAAAGCTAATATTGCAATAAAAACCAGCTCCAGCCATAGTCTACTCCTATGGCCAGAAGAGGGGCAGAAGCGGGGAGCTTCCTTCCCCTGGCTGGGCTGCCTGAAGTGGCACTCATGTCCTGGTAAGGAGCAATATCCACGAACCACAATAAAGCAAAACACAATAAAACGAGGTTTGCCTGAAGCCGCCTCTCCCCATGCTCCACACAACCCCCCAACTCCTCATAGCTGATTTGGGGTGCACAGTGGGAGCTGGAGAGGAAGTGTTCCAATTTATTACAGTGGTACCTGAGGTTACATACGCTTCAGGTTACAGACTCCGCTAACCCAGAAATAGTGCTTCAGGTTAAGAACTTTGCTTCAGGATAAGAACAGAAATCGTGCTGCGGCGGTGCGGCGGCTTCAGGAGGCCCCATTAGCTAAAGTGGTGCTTCAGGTTAAGAACAGTTTCAGGTTAAGAACGGACCTCCGGAACGAATTAAGTACTTAACCCGAGGTACCACTGTACATCAAAATTAAGGGATGCAAGCATGCTATTTGACAAAAGGAGAGGAACTGCAATTGGGTACCAAAAGTTGCGCAAACAGGCGCAACCATGAATATTTTTTCCTTGCCTAGAAGATAATAATAATTTTGACTCACCAGATTTGGGAGCAGACACCTTTTCAGAGATTGGCGGAGGTCCTTCAGAAAGATATGACAAATGGTGTATATGTAAGTGCAAACACAAGAAGAGGAGTGAAATTTGAGGCATCTTCCAGGTTAACCCTGAATAAGTGCTGTATTATAGTCCTAGTTAAGAACACCAGCTAAGCAAAATAGATGGTAAGTGAGCTACAAAATGCTAAAAGCTAGAAAACACAGAAGGCAGACCCTACTTGCTACTTTGATTACTGAGGGAAAGGAGAAGCAAGCTTTTCCTTCCTTGAAAAGGAAAATGAATCAAGAAAAATAAACCCCAGAAAATAGTTCTTCTTTGTGGAGCCTGTCATGCTCTTATCAACAACCCGTCCTCAGGATCTGGGAAATATGACAACTATACAGCCTTCTGCCCTGAATACTTGTGTGCATCTGTCAGTCTTACTAGGTTTTGTCACTTCAGATGTGCCTTCCTCCTCCTCCTCCTCCTTCTCCTCCTCTTCCTCATAGGTCTCCATACTTTGCTGACGTTGAAGGTTTCTGATCCGGGCCTGACCTGATTCTGTGGGGGTGCTACTGTAACTGAAAGCAGATAAATGAACTTAGCAGTCTACTCATTTAGTTAGATATTTAGATAAACAGATAGATAAGAGGCAGCTGCCACACATGTAACGCACTGGGCCATTAGTAAGATTAAAACAACAACTGATTTAGGTCACATGCTAGAAAATATCTTAAAACTGCATACCTAGGTAAAAAGAAGACGATAACTACACACCCTGGCACCAAAATAAATAAATCAACAAACTTCTATTAAACTCAGTGAAGGGCTAGGAATAGACAGTGCTGTACCACTGATGAAACTAAGTGTGTGTGATGGACTATATGGAACTGGCAGAAATGACCGGCAGAATCCGAAACCAGGGAGAAGAGTCGGTGGAAGAAGATTGGAAGAAATTTAAAGACTATCTACAGAAATATTGTAAAATTAATGAATGTTAGAATGATGTTGGATAAAAAGTTAAGTGGTTTTTAGCTATAATGAATATGAAAAAATGGATTATTAACAGGTAAAAATTTAATGTTACAATATTTTAAGATTAAAGACTAGGATAAACAAAGAGGGAAAGGATTTGCTGAACTAACAAATTGAATTGGAATACAAAAAGGGAGGTGTGAGGAGGTCCAGGAAACAAGCAAATGAAAGATAAGTGATGGAAAGATGGAATTGTTTTTTAACTATTTTTACTTTGTATTTTTCTTTTTTCTTTTTGTAATATTTTGAAAATTTTAATAAATATCTTTTTAAAAAAAAGAAACTAAGTGTGTGTGGTTGGAAGAAGATATCAATCACTCTGAGGTTTCTAAAAGGAGGGAGAGGATACAGGGAAAATATAAAGAACAGTAACAAATGTTGCACAGCACCTTAATGGACTGTCCTAGAGTTAACATCAAGTTTCTGGTTAAAAGCACACTCTAGCAAAGGTCACTGCCAACACACAACCCTTATCTACAATTAAGGACAGTGGTGAAAATGAAGAAAATTCAAGTGAGAAAGGAGGAAAGTGTGCAGACAATGGCTTAAGGGTTATATTCACACAGGCCCTTTGTAAATGTATGAGTGTGTGTGTGTGTGTGTGTGTGTGTGTGTGTGTGTATCTCCGTCTCCAAACCTTTACACTCAAAATGCTATTCTGTCCTAGGAGAGAAAGATAAGCTTAACTCTTGCTTCCGGAACATTCCCAGTTTGTGAAACATCCCAGTCTCCGCAAGAATCAACTTCAAGCCATAAAAAGATGGCTGTATCTCACTTTTTATAGAAAATTTGTTCTGAAGAAAAAGAAGAAGAAGAAGAAGAGGAGGAGGAGGAGGAGGAGGAGGAGGAGTTTGGATTTGATATCCCGCTTTATCACTACCCTAAGGAGTCTCAAAGGGGCTAATAATCTTCTTTCCCTGCCTCCCCAACAACAAACACTCTGTGAGGTGAGTGAGGCTGAGAGACTTCAGAGAAGTGTGACTAGCCCAAGGTCACCCAACAGCTGCATGTGGAAGACCGGGGAAGCGAACCCGGTTCCCCAGATTACGAGACTACCGCTCTTAACCACTACACCACGCTGGCTCTCAAATGGTGCCTGTTCCCTTTTTAAGCATTGTTTCAGTCCAGGGGTTGAGCACCAGTATAAAGGCTCCCCATTATCCACGATACTGACAGGGAAGGAACACCACCAAACCTCAGGCACTGGCAGATAGTATATGGGACTGCAAGCCACACAAATGCCCACACTCACTATGTGTCACTAGTACACGCCTACGTGATGAATGAGGTCCCTGCAACTCCTTCACTGCAAAAGTCTGCCAACTGTAGTTCACTCTGGAATTTCTTTTTACCCAGCATTCAGATGGTTTCGGAAATCCTCTTCCTCCTCCTCTTCCTCCTGCATGCCGTGCTCTTCAGCAGCTGCCAACTCAGCTGCTCTCTCTGCTGTCAGTTCACTGAGCCGCTGGGCGAGATTCAGCCTCCGAGAGCGAGAGGCGTACTTGATAGCTAAGCTCCTGGCATTCTGAGTCATAAGCTCAGCAAGCTCCATGCAGCGAAACTCCCGTTCCAGGGTGCAGGAAAGCTATTCGTACGAAAGGGAAAAAGAGAAACAAAGTCCCGTGGTGTTTGGCAAGGGAAGGTTCTCTTGTAAAATCAAGAGAACAAAAGAATAGAATAGAATAGAATAGAATAGAATAGAATAGAATAGAATAGAATAGAATAGAATAGAATAGAATAGAATAGAATAGATTCTTTATTGTCATTACACAAGTGCAACATTGCACAAGTGCAACGAAATTGGATGCCATCCCTTAAAAACAACAAAAGCAAAACAACAACAACAACCAAACAAACCACATTCCAGCCACACCCACACCAACACCCATCAAACTCCCAGGCCACACTATCGAGTTACAGCATTCAAAAAGGCCACAGCTCTTGGATAGAAACTGTTTTTCAGTCTATTTGTCCTTGACTTGATGTTTCTATATCTCCTGCCAGAAGGCAGTAGTGCAAACAGACTGTGTCCCGGGTGAGATGAATCCTGCAGGATGTTGTTTGCTTTCCTAAGACAACGGGAACCGTACAGTTCTTCCAAAGATGGGAGAGGATGACCAATAATCCTTTGGGCTGTGGTTATGACCTTCTGGAGCACCTTCCTCTCCCTAGCTGTACAACTGGAGAACCAAGCACAAATACAGTATGTAAGAATGCTCTCTATGGAGCCTCGGTAGAAGGACACCAGCAGTCTCTCACTCAGATTGTTCTTCTTCAAAAGTCTGAGGAAATAAATTCTCTGCTGGGCCTTCTTCACCAGAGCAGTGGTATTTGCGCTCCAAGTCATGCCCTGATCGATAGTTAAAAGCTATACAGTAGTACCTCCAGTTAAGTAACCCTCTGGTTACATAAACTTCGGGATGCAAAAGTGGCAAATCCGGAAGCATTTTACCGGGTTTTACTGTGCGCGCATGCGCAGAAGCGGTCCTCAGGTTGCGGAAACCTCGGGATCCAATCAGACCTCCGGAACGGATCCCGTACGCAACCGGAGGTACCACTGTACTCCTATCCTCCTCCCTGTCACTGGGAAAGCCACCTGCCTGTGGCCATTCTTTTAAAAAGGAGTAACTTTGGTGGGAACCAGCCTGCTACTGGAGTTACACTGCCTTTCAAAACTGTTAGTTTAAGAAGTGGACCTCAACATTTTAAAACTGTACAGGAGACAAGACAGTAATCGGCAGTGCAAAGCTCTGGGGCTATGACACGGCAGACCAGGGAACTATGGCGTATTAGGGTTAGTTTACTGAGGCTTCACCAGCAAACAGCAAGGCTCCTTTCCTAAGAGCCTCCTGCTCTAACAGGCGTTAGCTACTCACACATTAAGCCCCCGGTACATTCCTCCTCTCTGATCCAGCCCCTCCTCACCCTTCTCCATTCTCCTCCCATTCCACATAGTTTGCGCTGTGCCTTGCCTCCATCCCTGACACCTCTGGCTCCACCCACTGCAGCAGCTGTGGCTACAGTCACAGCCAGCCCACCTGGAACTTCGCAGCAGCCTGGGAATAGCAGAGGTGTTGGCACTGCCCAGCCACAAGATTTGTGTGTTGATTAAGCAGATCTATCTGCGTTATCTATCCACGCTCAGACCACACAATGTGTGTTGGCAAGCTGTTGTTGTTGTTGTTTAGTCGTTTAGTCGTGTCCGACTCTTTGTGACCCCCTGGACCAGAGCACACCAGGCACTCCTGTCTTCCACTGCCTCCCGCAGTTTGGTCAAACACATGCTGGTAGCTTCGAGAACACTGTCCCACCATCTCATCCTCTGTAGTCCCCTTCTCCTTGCGCCTTCCATCTTTCTCAACATCAGAGTCTTTTCCAGAGAGTCTTCTCTTCTCATGAGGTGGCCAAAGTCTTGGAGCCTCAGCTTTAGGATCTGTCCTTCCAGTGATAACTCAGGGCTGATTTCCTTCAGAATGGAGAGGTTTGATCTTCTTGCAGTCCATGGGACTCTCAAGAGTCTCCTCCAGCACCAGAATTCAAAAGCATCAATTCTTCGGCAATCAGCCTTCTTGGCAAGCTAGATCTTGCAATAGTGCTCAAGCCTAAACACCCTTTGTATGTTTCAGGGGTTAATAAAGGGTCACAACCAAATTCCCAAGCTGCAAAGAAATAATGCTATTTTCCTAAGCAGCGTGACATCAAAATGCTTCAAGAGCTGTAGTTGCTTTTTGAATTGAGAACCTTCCTCACTTACCGCAAACATTTTCATCAAAAGATTCTGCTGTTCTTGGGTTGCCTGGCTTTTCACACTTTCATCGTGTTCATATCCATTTTGGGATAAGTAGTCCAGGTAGCGGTGAAACAAGACAGAGCGCCAAAATTGCTCCTGAAGCATGCAGGAAAAAGAAAGGGGGGAAACCATAGTTCAACACGTTGCTATTTAATCAGGACCATTTGTAGGTCTCGATATTTGCAGGAGTTTAACAAGGTCCTGAGTTTGCTCTAGTCCTTACAATAAACAAGCACACAAATGCATGGCCTCCACATGCGATGCATGTAAACCGCTTTGAGGGTTTTTACAACACAGTGGTGTATTAAATGAACGAATGAATGCAAACACACATATACAAGTACGGGCAGAGCTTTTGTACGTTTTCTGTTCAATACATGCAATTTAAACATGAATTCAACAAATGTTTCTGACCAGATAAGAACAGGGGGTTCTGCAGTGCTTTTCTTCACAACAGAGATAATTTGCATCAGAGGTGTTTTATATTAAACAACATGTCAGATAAACTACTCAAGGAACTCACGTGCTCCACTTCCATGCAATACAGACGAAGCAAAAACCATACAAAATGGGTCTGAGAAAAGGAAGCAAACTGCAATCCCTTATTTAGGTCTTCAGTCTTCCAGCTCCAAATATATTGTTTTCCCTTCAGTTTTTGGTGCTTGGTATTATTTTGAATCCAGCATTTGCTATGTGTTGCTGCTGCAAGGAATTTGTCTATGACCGCAATTGGTTTTTATGTTAATATTTATCATGTGACGTATGTCTTTTATGCGGTTATTATTTTTCACCTGGGATCCAAACGTATGAAGGGTGAAAAGTGCAATAAATAACAACAACCATAATGTTGCTTTCATTAATAACACCGTTGTCGTTAACAAACACCCTTTTCCAATACGGATCTACGGACCAAATCCCAAGTTCTGACTACAAACACACTGCAAGGGCTGCTTTAATAATCTGGACACACATGTCAAGAGGGCACGGACGCAAGACAGCCAGCAAACCAAACCAATGTTGACTTTCCCTACCTCCATCTGGCCCTTATCTGTTGCTGTCTGACAAAAAGGAAGCTTGAATGGCAGCACTGCTACTGCAGGACGGGGAAGGGTAGCGGGGAAACGGGCTCCTTTACAAGGGATGCACCTGCAAGGAGGGAAGCACAGAATTAAGAATGCACACCTAAAAGCAGTGTCTCTCCCCCCCCCCTCCGAGTAGGCTCTGTCTAAAGGAGCAATTCATGCACTCACAGCACAATAAATAAAAGGTACAGGTTTTCTTGCACTGTACCACTTCAGTCTACAGGTCAGGGAGGGGCAGTTTCTGTACTCTCCCACATCAGAGGGGAGAAAAATGGCATGCATTAGTTTTTATTTTTAAAAAGTAACATATTACAAAGAGTAGAACAAAACTCCAAAAAAGCATTTGCTAAATCTAAAATTTTAGCCCCATTCAATTACACTAGTACAATCAAATCCTTCATACATTCATTCTCATGGGTGATATATTTTAAAAATATAAATATAAAGAGAAACCCTGTATTTAAATAACACACTTTCTGTCTTTTTCTTTCTTGGAAGAGGAAGGAAAACCACAATGACTGTGACTTGCATTCATCAACCCAGACGTATCCTGGGGCTTTTCATTTGTTTCCCTAGAAATGAATGACTTGATGGGGGGAGCAGAAGAACGTGCCGTTTCTGTACAATTGGCCATGTCCACAGATAACAGCAAGATGCCTCCCTGAGTGGCTGCAGTGAGCCCAAGCTTAGCTTTAGCAGGGGGAAATAACTCAACCATTGGAAGAAAAAGATAAAAGTATCAAGACCATGTACGGCTGCGCTCTATATCTGCAGGGTGTCTGCAGTAAAAGAGGAGATTCGGGGCAGCCCTAAGGTGATGGTAGTTGTGACAATAACATCACTGAAGGCAAGAGCAGCCTGGCGCAGTAAGATCTGCTTCTCCAGCAGCTGGAGGCTTTGTTTGTTAACTGTATTTCCACTTTGAAGGTACATAAGTCTGGATTATTTCTTCTGTAATAGTGAATTTATTCCGCCTACCAAACTGTTGCGGTTTTTGTTTTACTTAAATATATTAACATGCTTTGTTAGCTAGCTGCTGTTAGAAGCTGCTCTGGGGACAGCTCACTTTGGAAAGGTAGCAAAAAATAAACCAAAGCAAGTCAATTAAGGGAAGCCTTAGTTGCACACCTGGCCGTTTAAAGGGGAAGAGATGCTTTCATTGCTAGCAGCTCCACAGAGACCTCTTCCCACCCAAGAAATCTAGGCTGGAGGGGCTTGGACTAAACAGGCAGCAGTGGAGAAGGCGTAGACAGAAAGCAGCAGAGGATAAACGGACAGGTGGCTTTGGACAAAACCACCTGAATATTCACTTGCTTTTCCTCTGTATAACCATGCAAACTCTAACTTCCTACCTGAGCTGCTGCGGGTTTTCATGAATGCCCACAATCCAGTAGTGATCTGACTTCCCTTTACAGTGCTCCCTTGTGTCACAGACTGGGGTCCAGGTATTACCAAGTCCTCGGTTCAGCATGCGCACGACGCCCTCTGAATCCGCGTAACAAGGGGTACCTACAAAATCAGGAACACACACACACAGTGTTGTTTTGAGGGTTCTCTCAGAAGCAGACGCATGAGCTACAGGTAGGATGTTAAATGCAGCACTCCTCTCTGCCTTACTGAATAAAAAAAGTATGGCACATTTTGAAGAGAATCAGGGGCTGTTAACTTTGGAAATGGCACCACCTTCTGGTAGTCTGTAGTAACTAAGTTGTTGAAATTCGGTTTTAACAGCAATGTCCCCTTGCAATCTTCAAGAGCAAGCAAGTGCACAAGTATCAGTGACCCTTTTAAGCTGGTAGACAGCGACAATGATGTTACTCTTGCAGGATAGCCACCTGTCATTCACAAAGGATCAGTACTTTCCCCCTTCCCCACCCTGGTATCTCCCTCAAGTTGAGAGATGCTAAGTTTTGCTCTTGAAAAACTCCTTGTGCAGATCAATCTCCACAGATCTGGGTGTTCACTAATAATGCTGAACTTCCCCCCTTAGGACACTGCAGACATCCCCCCTCTTAGGACAGGCATAGGCAAACTCAGCCCTCCAGATGTTTTGGGACTACAACACCCATCATCCCTGACCACCGGTCCTGTTAGCTAGGGATGATGGGAGTTGTAGTCCCAAAACATCTGGTAGGCCGAGTTTGCCTATGCCTGTCTTAGGAGGCTGCGGGCATCTTCAACACCACCAGCAACCAATTTTAGCTTGTAAACCAGCCCTTAGGGATAACGGCTTGCACCCTAACTTCCCTTCCACTCATCAGTATTGTTATTTTATTCAGATTTTTGCCTGCTCTTCACCATCAGGTCCAAGGGCTGCAATCATCCAAAACTGAATATTAAAACTGCTATAACAAATTATAGTCGCAGAAATAGGGTGAGTTCACATTCATGGGCCAGGGCTTTCCCTTCTCTCCCCCCCCCCTAGACCTGGGGGCTGGGGAGCCTTTGGGAATGATTTGGAATATAGTGCAGATGCCTGCAGGGGAGGTGGTGGAAACTGGCTCCTCTCACTTTCATGAAGAGAAACTTAGGATCCAAACCGGTGAGCAATATCCAGTTATGTCTATCCACTAACAGAACAAACTTACACCTGTGCAATGGGACTTCCTCTTCTGCTTGCAGACCCCCTTGTACCCACCCACCCCCTCAATACAATGGTGCCTCGCAAGACGAAAAGAATCCGTTCCGCGATTCTCTTCGTCTAGCGGTTTTTTTGGCTTGCGAAGCAACCCCATTAGCGGCTAAGCGGATTAGCGCTATTAGCGATTTAGCGCTATTAGCGGCTTAGCGGGTTTAGCGGCTAAGCTGTTAAAAGGCTATTAACGGCTTAGCGGCTTTGAAAAAGGGGGGGGGGAGCAAAAAAAATATGGCAAGACTCGCAAGACGTTTTCGTCTTGCAAAGCAAGCCCATAGGGAAATTCATCTTGCGAAGCGCCTCCGCGACGGAAAACCCTTTTGTCTTGCGGGTTTTTCGTCTTGCGAGGCATTCGTCTTGCGGGGCACCACTGTATAAAGGATCATAGGAACTTCTAGAACAGAATTGATGGGGTGTGAGAGGACTGCAGGGGAGAGTAGAGGAATGGGATGTCTGTCACACAATGCTGCACATTCCCCCCGCCCCCAGGAAAATGATATTGACGTATCTCAGAATAAAGGAGAGAAGTGAACCATCTTACCTTCTGCTGAAAATCCTAGCCATGTGAGATAGGATTTCCTGGAAAGAGGAAGTGGGTCACCGTGCAAAAGCTGCCTCTTCTTCCTTCCCAGCTCTAGCAGCTGCACCCCAAGACACTGATCCCCTTCAAAGCCAGTACCTATAAAAGCAAGAGGGGTGGGGGTGGGGATTAATTCTAGACCGAAGGAAGTTGCAGAAAAGGAGCTGCTGCTGGTGGGTGAAGATAGCTGGAAGTTGCTCTGTCGGTGTGCCATTTTCTAGGCACCTGAAGGACCTGGCTGAATTTCTATCCCCTGGATAATTTTTAAGCATTCACAGAAATATCTAAGTTCTTAAGTCTCAATTATTCCTTTTATAATATTGAATTTATTCTGTCTGCTAAATTGTTGGTGTCAGGGAACTGCCATTGGCTCAGAGGTGAGAAATAGAAGGGCAGTTGTGTTACAGGGAGGCTCCGAAAATCTTGCGAAGCAGTTCCTTTTCTGGGGAGGAGGAAAGCCCCACCTCCAGTGGGGAAGAGGTGCAGGGACCAGAGGATGCTAGGGGGAGCCTAAACACCGCTTCTGGGCAGGCCGGACAGGAGAGAAACACGCCCTTGCCATCACCCATCCTGCGCAGTAGTTTGAGGCGCAGAGAGGGGAGGAGACATTTGGGGGTAACGAAACTCTTATGTTGGGGAGGCCCAAAAAGAGACCACTCCCAGATTCTGCTAGCGACTGAGCCAGACATGAGCTTTGGGGCTCTTCACTGTAAATAGTTTGCACCAAAATAAAGCCTGTAAAACACAGGTCGGAGTCCTGCTTGGTTACTCTTCAGCAACCGCAATAGCCATCTGACATCTGGTTTTTGTCTTACTTGAATTAAATGATATATTTTGTTAAGTGGCTGTTTGTGGCAGGACTTCTCCTTCCTCTCTCCTCCTCCCCCCAATACCACAGCCTTCCATCCTCCCACCCCATCCTCCCCCAAGTCTGCTAAGGAGGGTTCCCCAACCTGAAGGGTGGGGTCTGTGCGGGAGAAGAGAATCCATCCTGTCAACCTGCTAGCAGATGGATACCGTCAGCTTTCACCCTCATTATCCTAAAACAATTCCAGTGAAGCCTAAACTTCATTGTGGCAAGACAGGGGTGTCAGAGAGACGGGTGGTGTAAAGCCAGTAGTAAAATTACAAACAAATGGAAGTCGTTGGGCATGTGATGACGGCTCACTTTAGAAATGCAACCAGATTAACATACTGAACATTTCCCCATTCGAAATGAAAGCATGATGCTTCTATGGCATTTTTTGAAACAGAGGTTGCAGCGAAAAAGGAGGTGGGGAGGAAATATACCGTATTTTTCGCTCTATAGGACGCACCCGACCATAGGATGCACCTTGTTTTAGAGGGGGAGAACAAGAAAAAATAATATCCCCCTCTCTGCTCAGCGCCCCTTCAGCGAAGCGGCAGGAGAAACTGAGCCCCTTCCATTTCTCCTCCCGCTTGGCTGAAGGGGCGCTGCGCAGCTCTCCCTCTCTGCTGAAGCCTGGAGAGTCTTGCTCTCCCGGCTTCAACAAAAGGAAACCAAAGCCTTTGGAGCGCAGCGGGACCTCGCGCTGCGCTCCAAAGGCTTCAGGGATAGCCACCTGAGTTCCCGCTGTGCCCCAAAGGCTTCAGGGATAGTCTTGCTCTCCCAGCTTCGGCAAAAGGAACCCGAAGCCTTCGGAGTGCAGCGTGAGTTCCCGCTGCGCTCCGAAGGCTTCAGGCGGCTTTCCCTGAAGCCTGGAGAGCGAGAGAGGTTGGTGCGCATCGACCCCTCTCGCTCTCCAGGCTTCAGCAAAAGCAATGCGAAGCCTCCGGAGTTTGGAGGGAGCACTCCCTCTGCGCTTCGGAGGCTTCGCATTACTATCGCTGAAGCCAAGGAGCCTGCATTCGCTCCATAGGACGCACACACATTTCCCCTTAATTTTTGGAGGGGGAAAAGTGCATCGTATAGAGCAAAAAATATGGTAACTTACCCCAAAACATATTTAAACAGGAAAAAGAAGCCTGCCAGGGAAATTACCTTTGTGAAAAGCCACCAACAGCTGCTCTCCGTGTCCCGCCATGGACACCACAGGGCCAGGGAGGCTGAAGATGTCTTTCTGAACTCCCCCGTTGGTGAAGAGGCGGAGGAGAAGGGTGCTTGTGGCACACGCAGCCCAGCCCTGGCCCAAACAAACCGCTTCAATCTCTTCATTCTGCAGCATGTCAACTGTCCACTCCTTGTTGGAGTCCCAGGAGTTAAAATGTATGCAGTGAAGCTTGCTGAAAATGGGGGAAAGCGAGGGGGGAATGGGGAACAAAAAACAAGAAGTGATTAGGGATGTTCAGACTAGAGTCTCTCTGCTGAACATGTTTTTCAGGGTGGGGGGTACTTCACACAATAGTAGGAGTTTTGTTGGAGACTAAATTAAACCAGAACGCTGGTTTGTACTGTTACAAGTTGAAAACACGCTAAGAAAACTGATCACCAATTCATTAATTAGTA
The DNA here is from genome assembly GCF_964188315.1 of Podarcis muralis. Taxonomy (NCBI): domain Eukaryota; kingdom Metazoa; phylum Chordata; class Lepidosauria; order Squamata; family Lacertidae; genus Podarcis; species Podarcis muralis. The sequence continues at coordinate 6,111,963 of NC_135655.1, forward strand.
AGTCTTCTTTCATTTATCAGCTCCACCTTTTCTTCATTCCTCAGCTGTTCCCTTGAGGTTTTGCACGAAACCAACGGTATCTCCAAGAGATGTTGCACTAACAGCAGCTCTGAGATCCATTCATCCTGATCATGACCACTACAGGTAAACCCATGGCATGCCAAAAATAGGTTTGGTAGTTTGTGTGTTTTTAACAAGTTGTGTTCTTCACAGAAAGATTAAAATACATCTTACCTCGCCAGCTCCTCTGTGCTCTCGCAGGCTAGCAAAATAGCTTCACTGGAAAGGGCTGCCATTGTGTGATTCAAAGAATTTGGCAAGTGCATAGCGTGATGGACGGCCGTGTCATGGAATTCCACATCAATGGCGTTGTCCTGCTCATCATTATAGCAGCGAATAATACCAATAGAGTTCCACACCTATGGAAGGAATGTCAACAGTAACACTACTTTCAGAAAAGCAACATACAGCCTTCAAATGCCTGCTTTCTACTCTGAATGGATCCCAGGTCCCCTGGTCTAACTCTAGCAGAGGCTACTACTCTTTTCCGAACTTAAAAATGGAAAGCGTAATGCTGGTGGTCAACAAGAGAGGTTTAAAGACTGTCTCAAGGCAAATCTAAAAAAATGTAGCATAAACACTGACAACTGGGAAACACTGGCCTGCAAGCACTCTAGTTGGAGAACTGCCTTTACCAAAGGTGAGGGAAGGTAAATAAACAGATTTCAGTAAATAAGGTGCTCACCTCCCGCCCAGGAACCAATGTCCCCACTGTGGAAGGACGTGTGGATCCAGAATTGGCCTCCGCAGTCACTTACGGACTCATTGTTAAAACTGTGTTTATGGAAGACAATCTTACTCGGCTACGAGTGATCGCCAAGGAGGAAAAAGAGGAAAAGGAAAAGGAAGAGGAAGAGGAAGAGGAAGAGGAAGAGGAAGAAGAAGAAGAATGTTCACACAAATATCAGACAGGCAGGGTATAAATAATAAAATATTTCTGTTATTATTATTAAACATTATTGCTGGATTTTTGAAAACCACTTTGCAATCCTTTTCTTGAAAAGCAACATACAAAAACTTAAAAATTATAAACTCTCCATTTCCCCCTTAATTAGATGGGGACAACTGGCTGATTATTTTGACATGTTTGGTTTAAAGGGCTGAGGGCAGAAGAAATTTCAAAAAGCAAAGGGGGATAATACATGCCCAAGAGTCTGCCGTGAAATGATCTGATAAATGCTGGCCAATATTATACCACAGAGGAGAGTTTAGCCTGCAGTGCAGACATATATTCTACTGTGGTTTATTACTCCAAACAGCAAAAGACAGGGGCAACGTCTGAGAGACCAGGCAAGTTCCTCGCTCCTGTGACATTTCTCTTTTCATTTCTTTTCTTGTAAAGAGAGGCAATGGTACCTTATTTACTGAAATCTGTCTATTTACCTTCCCTCACTCCTCTGTGGAATAACACCCCATCACCTTGTTTCTTGGAAGAGGCGGGGAAGAGTCATTCCTACTCACAAAGAAATCTTAAGCCACTTTATCACCCCCATTCAGGCAATGAGGTGAGTACATATACCCTTTCTGGAAGGTTTTTCTGTGCAACAGCAGCCTATGTAGAGATGCACTGCTTTAAAAAAGAAAGGAAAAAAGAACTCAGCCCGCTCCCCCCCCTTAAAGGAGACAACAATTGTTGAAGGGTCCAATTTATCTGGGAACTGGTACTGTTTTGGGTGGCATCACACTCCCTTGCAAGATCAGCTGCATAGCCTGGGGGTACTTCTCAGTTCAGTATCACTCTTGGATCTTGAGGTGGGACTTATGGCCAAGAGTGCCTTTTCCCAACATCATCATCATCATCATCATTATTATTATTATTATTATTATTATTATTATTATTATTTTAAATCAGCCAAAGAAACAAAACTCACCATGAAGCGGTGAGTGAGATGAACCGGAGTGGAGCCAGGCTGGAAGGGCTTTTGCTGAGGAGTTGGCACTGGCCCATCGTAGAAAGGCCCCTGGGTTGATGATAGTGGCAGCAGCGGGGCAAGGCTTTCCTGGTCGTCCTCTTCTTCCTCCTTATCAAGGGCAGAGTTAGCTTTCAGCAATCCAGTATCTATGCAAGATACATAGCTTTGTATCAGTGGCTTAGGAAGGCAAGGGCTTTTTAAAAAAATCTTGCAACACCCACATCCCAGCCAAAGGATATTGTGAGCCAAGTTGGCAGCATCCACAATGTGTCTGCAGTTCCTGCAGTGTTCGTCCCCCCTGCCCCCCACTCCATGCTTTGGGAAATTCAAACCTAGGGAGTTCTCATCATCCTCTATTATTGCCCCTCGGTTTCTGGGACGGCCCGATGCCATCATGGGGTCGTCGTCGTCATCTTCATCGTTCCTCGCAGCTTTGGGACCCCAGTCGTCCCCAACCGAGTCTCTGTTCAGGAAGTCTTCGCCGTCATCCTCATCAAAAAGTTCGTCGTAATCTTTGACACCAGGAGCAGATGCCTAAAGCCATGGTTTAAAAGTTACTGTCATAAAATCCACATAGTGCCATCAAGAAAACATCACGTTTTATCCTGAAGCCTGCCAAACTCCAGATTTACATGAGTGGATATGGGTTACCATCCACAATAGGGAAGGATACCGAAAAAGCCAAGAAAGCTTCCGGTTTGTATTACCTTGTGGTTTGATTTCTTTCCATCTACATCACAGACGTTCTCAAGTAGTCCCAGATTGCCTTCCATGTCCGTATAAGCAACCTGCCCGCCTTTTGGGTGCCAAGCCAGACCACAGATGGTGTAACTTTTGTCATGCTTCACCCTAAAAAATAATGAAAAACCAGTGTTCTGTGCAGGTTTGAAATCACAATCTGTTAAGCCCTCGCTACAGAAAAAAAATTGTTTGGCTCCCAGGACTTGGACAAATCATTCTTGGCTTAGCAAAGATCACCACAGCAGAACACAAGAACCCTGTGAAGAAACCCTGTGCCAGTCCTAATAATGTAATTGTAATCAATTAAGTGAGAAACAAACACACTAGTCTTCCTGAGCTCATCAAACCTTCTCAATGTGCTACGTCCTTCTGAATCATATGTAGTTAAGAACAATTCTAATTGGTTCTTACTAAGACAGATGAATCACATGTGGTCTGTGCAACCCACACCGCTATGCTCAGGCAGGCCCAACACCCAGCTAAAAATTAATGTGGGCCGTTTGCAGTTTGCACGGCTGATATACACAGAGGAATGTCTTAGGTCCATGGGCCTGAAATTCCACATCCCTGCTCTAGGGCATCAGGATTTTTCACCCAATGCAAGTTGCCCTAATTTACATAGGATTTTTTTCTCCCAAAAACAATCCCAGTTCAAAATTTTCCAGAAAATCCACACCACTGAGCACTGCAGTACAAAGAGGCTAACAGTTATGATTGCATGGAATGGACAGAGATGGCCAAAACAAGGCAGGCACCTGTCCTGTCATAAGCTGCTTCACCTCTAGATTAAACCAAAGGTAAGCATAATAATAATAATAATAATAATAATAATAATAATAATAATAATTTTTATTTATACCCTGCCCTCCCCAGCCAAGGCCGGGCTCAGGGCGGCTAACAAGCAATAATAAAAAGTTGAATGAATACAAGTTGAATGAATACAACTTAAAAACAAGATTAAAATACAACAATTAAAATATTGAAACATCGAAATATTAAAATGCAGCCTCATCACAGGAGGAGAAAGGAAAAAGAAAAAAGAAAGAGGGGGAGGGAATCAAATTGGCTCCAAGCCAAAGGCCAGGAAGAACAACTCTGTCTTACAGGCCCTGCGGAAAGAAATCAGATCCTGCAGGGCCCTGGTCTCATGAGGCAGAGCGTTCCACCAGGCTGGGGTCAGTGTTGAAAAGGCCCTGGCTCGGGTTGAAGCTAATCTAACTTCCTTAGGGCCCGGGACCTCTAGGGTGTTGCTATTTATGGACCTTGAGGCTCTCCGTGAGGCATACCGGGAGAGGCGGCCCCGTAGGTACGAGGGTCCTAGGCTATTAAGAGGGCCAAATGTTCATTTGATAGACCTGTGGCTCCCAATTGCTCTCTTAATAATTGTTCCACTTTGTGGAAGCTCATCTTTACAAGACACATTATGAAAACTACAGGCACCTCTCCAAGCACTCCTGGGTGTCCACATTCCAAATGACTATCCAGCCACCAACACTTCCTGCTGCCAGATACTGTCCACACGGAGACCAGGCTACAACATTGAAGGGCTGGTAGGGGGTGGGGGTAGACAAAGGAAAAAATAAAGATGCATCATTAACTGCAGAACACGTTGAACAATCTCACTTTCATTTTGGGCTCCAAGCAACTGTGCTGATTATTAATTCCTTGTGAGAAAAGAAAGCATCTATATTGGGATTTTCTAAGCAAACTGAAAGGCAAAACAGATGTATGAAGATACTGGGCACTCGTTTCAACTTTACATTTATCATCCTTGCGAGGAATGAGGAGCCTTGTATTTAAGGGGGGGAAATACCCTGTATCTTATATAAATATGAAAGTTGAGAAACTATTTCCAGTTGCCACAGCCACTGCCCAGTCCTATGAAATGTCAGGTTCTATTTTACAATTCTAACATTTGGAAAGAAAATTAATATCCCACAGTAGTAGTAGTAGTAGTAATAATAATAATAATTTATTATTTATACCCTGCCCATCTGGCTGGGTTTCCCCAGTCACTCTGGGCGGCTTCCAACAAAACACTAAAATACAATAACCTATTAAACATTAAAAGCTTCCCTAAACAGGGCTGCCTTTAGATGCCTTCTAAAAGTTTGGTAGTTATTTTTCTCTTTGACATCTGATGGGAGGGCGTTCCACAGGGCGGGTGCCACTACTGAGAAGGCCCTCTTCCTGGTTCCCTGTAGCTTTGCTTCTCGCAGTGAGGGAACCGCCAGAAGGCCCTCGGCGCTGGACCTCAAGTGTCCGGGCTGAACAATGGGGGTGGAGATGCTCCTTCAGGTATACTGGACCGAGGCCGTTTAGGGCTTTAAAGGTCAGCACCAACACATTCCATTGTTCTGCTATGCACTCTTTGCTTACCTGAGCAATGATGCATCTATCTGTAGGAAGGACTATTGAGCCTAGTTTCCTTTGGTTAAGAGTCAATGCCTGAGTGCACTTGAAACTGAACAGTACCTTTGCAATGAATTGTTTATACATATGCACAGAATCTTGAGAGCAAGTAGACTCCTTTCAGCAAGCGGTACAACCACTAATACTGTATCAGATTTCCAAAGAGGAACTGCTATATCCCAAGGATGCTTGCAGCACAATATTATACAGGTCTGCACAGAAGTGCCATATTTTTCGCTCTATAGGACGCACCTATACGCACCCTGTTTTAGAGGGGGAGAACAAGAAAAAAAAATTCCCCCCCTCTCTGCTCAGCGCCCCTTCAGAGAAGCGACAGGAGAAACGGAGCCCCTTCCATTTCTCCTCCGGCTTCGCTGAAGGGGCGCTGCGCAGCTCTCCCTCTCTGCTGAAGCCGGGAGAGTCTTGCTCTCCCGGCTTCAGCAAAAGGAACCCAAAGCCTTTGGAGCGCAGCACAAGTTCCGGCTGCGCTCCAAAGTCTTCAGGTGGCTATCCCTGAAGCCTGGAGAGGGAGAGGGGTCGGTGCGCACCGACCCCTCTCGCTCTCCAGGCTTCAGCGAAAGTAACGCGTAGCCTCCGGAGCGCGGAGGGAGCACTCCCTCTGAGCTTTGGAGGCTTCGCGTTGCTATCGCTGAAGCCAAGGAGCCTGCATTCACTCCACAGGACGCACACACATTTCCCCTTAATTTTTGGAAGGGAAAAAGTGCGTCCTATAGAACGAAAAATACGGTAAGTTTCACTGAATTCAATGAGACTTACTCTCCCAGGTAAGGAGATACAGGATTCCCTGCTGGTAGACTGCTCATTTAGAAAAGCATATCATAGCCATCCGGGAGCGATCAGTTTAACAATGGACACGTGTCAGGAAAGCCCCCCTCTTACAATACGTACAGATTGAATAGCAAGCACCTGGAGGATACTAACCTGTGTGACGGACTTATCCAACAGATCTAGTTGATGATCCCAGGTTTCTCGTCTGTATAGTTTAACCACTTTCTCTACTGGAACAGCAAGCAACTATTCAGAGGGGGAAATGTTTTGTTTTTAATAATAATAGTTTTATTATTTATACCCTGCCCATCTGACTAGGTTTCCCAGAAAATCTCAGTTGTAAAATGAGTTCGTTTTGTGGCTTTAGTTTAATAGTATTTTTAAGCCACAGTGTTGTAAAATATCAAGGGAGAGTAAAACAATAAAAGAACACCGTTAAAAACAATTCGATGTTTGATAAGCAAGCACTGATGCTTCATTCATTTTGGAAGGAACTCACTAGACACAGAGCATTGTACACAGAACACAGAATGTATTGTATGGGTTCCGTCCTGTTCCAACAAAGCCGAGAGGCCAGCCTGTGGCAACAATCTGAGTCAGAAAAAGCAGGACAGATCCCATGGCTAAGACTGCAAACCCTCAGGAGCAATGGAGACTGATACAACGAATGTCTGAAATCAGCCAAGCACATGCATGCTACAGCAGCTATACCAAGTACCAGTCTTCCACAATGCTGCTTGCCATGAGAAGCGTGGCACTGCCCTCTGGCAAACATGACAAGTAGACACCTTTCTTCCCAAATTTGAAGTTACAGAGGTGGCCAGAGATTTTTCTGAGCAAATGATTAGCAAGAGTATAAGTTACTTTTGCTTGCCCTTTTCGCTTTGTGAGAAGAGCAACCAATAAATGTAATTAATCGTGATCATCTATTGTATGGGAAGAAGTTCTTGTGCCATTTCATATGTTGCCCACTCTCTGCATCTGCATTACTTAGAAGACACAGCATTTATTATTACAACAGCAGCACCTTCACCAACACTCTCCATCCTTAACCCTGAGCAGGGCTCTGCCATTGTTCCACATTTTGGATTTCTAAACACTCAGCTGCTACATCTCCACTGTACAGTGGCATCAGGGCAGACTGATTTTCAGAGGAAGAACAATTTGAAAAGAAGAGATTCTAAAACATTTCCCTACCCATTGCTTTTCCAAATTTGCACACACACACACACACACATGGATTAAAACACATAAAGACAACTTGTTACCTTTCCTGTTTTGGGTTGCCACGCGTGTCTACATATTGTTTTTGCATTCACCACATCATTACACTTCTGCAGCAATGGCCAGTTTGTCTCACAACTCTGGAAGCAAAATAAGTTAATAGTGGTTATCCATCTTGAGAGGAACTCTTTCTAAACATAATGAGATTCAGGTAGGTAGCTGTGTTGGTCTGACGCAGTCGAAATAAATAAAATAAAATAAAATAAAATGTCCAGTAGCACCTTAGAGACCAACTAAGTTTGTTCTGGGTATAAGCTTTCGTGTGCATGCACACTTCTTCAGGTACTTAGCTGGTCTCTAAGGTGCTACTGGACATTTATTTTATTTTTTATTTAAATGTGATGAGTTTTAGATGAAGGGGGGTGCAATCTAAATCCCCACCCAAGGAAGGACAGATAGCCACTGTGGATCCACAGCCTGGGAGAATCGAAAATTAGGTCTTCAACTATGCCAGTTAAGTATCTCTACATAGTGCTACTCAAACTTTGAGATCATTAGGAACTTCGAGAAGTGAAATGGAGACACTTCCATCCCTTAACTGGAATGTTTCTTTAAAATGTCTGAACAGGGCTGGTGTGGAAAATGATATGTAGGACAAGCCATAAATTTGAATGATTTGGTAAATATGTACTCTATGAACCTGCTGCCTTACAGCAGTGTTTCCCAACCTTTTTTGGGCAAAGGCACACTTGTTTCATGAAAAAAATCTCGAGGCACACCACCATGCCAGATGGGGAAAGGTCACTTTTTACTTATGTAAAAAAAAATAAAAAAATAGTAACAGCATAGAAGGTAATGGTAGATGACTGTTAGGGTCTCCCCCCAAATGCAGAATTCTATTAATATCTTCCTTAGCGAGCCGCGTTAACCCCTGTAATGCTTTCTATAGAGTAAGCATAGGGGACACTGGGGGATGTGGAACCAAGGGGGCAGTGGGCCAAAAGAGTTCGGGATCTACTGCTTTAAACAGAAATAAGAGCCAGTGGGTTCTTCCTTTTTTAAAGTATCGTTTCAGCGGGGACAGCAGTCCGGATTTCCAAAAAGCGGCGCTTTTTTGCGTCTGAGCAAAGAAGAGAGAGAGGGGAAAAAAGAGAGAGAGATTGATTTGTGGCTGCGCAAAGGGGGGAGGAGCCCAGGAGTAAAAGTAGGAAGGACGAAGGGAGGGGAAAGGAAAGTTAATAGAAGGAAAGGCGGGTGGGAGAGAAAGAGAAAGAAAGAGGGAAGGAAGGGGGGAAGAGAAGTGGAAAGGAGGGAGACCGAGGCGGGGGAGAAGCGTCTGGAGAGTTGCTCCGAAGTTTGGGGGGCCGCGGGGGTGGGCACGCGTCCCAGGAGGTGGAGGCCAGCCCGGGCTGGGAGCCGCGCCGCGGCCCGGGGGCGGTAGGCGGACCGCGGCTCCTAGGATGTGGAAAGGGGACGGCGGCGCAGGGGGAGGAGACCCGCACGGCTAGGGCAGCGCGCAGGGGGAGGGGAGCGGGCCGGAGGCGGGCGAGGGGGGCCGCGATCCCGCGCGCCGCGAACATGGCCTCCTTCCCCGCGGGCCCCGCCGAGCCCCCCTGGCCGGGGAGGGCGGCGCGCCCCCGCCGCCGGAGGAGAGCAGAGGCAGGAGGAGGAGGACGAAGGCGCTGCCGAGGAGGCGCGCCAACTTCTGCCAACTTCGGCGCCTGCCCCGTCGCCGCAGGCTCCTCCCAGCCGAGAGCCAGAGGACGGCGGCGGAGCAGGAGGAGGAGGATCGGGTTTGGCGATGGCTGCTGCGTCCTCTCCAAGCGCGGGGCTGGCCTCCGCCGCGCCCGATCCTCCGCGCTCGCCGCGCTTCTCGGCGGAGCAGGTCTCGTGCGGGTGCGAGGCGCTGCTGCAGGCGGGCGACCCCGGCCGGCTGGGCCGCTTCCTGGGCTCGCTGACGCCCGACGCCGAGGCGCCGTGCCTGGAGGCGCAGGCGGGCGAGAGCCTGGCCAAGGCGCGCGCGATGCTGGCCTTCCAGCGCGACGACTTCGCCGAGCTCTACCGCCTGGTGCAGAGCCGGCGATGGGATGTGGGAGGGAGCTCGCTCGCCGCCCCGCGTGTGCCTATGTGGGGCACGTTACAGCCCCGTGACCTCAGCGCCACGCAGGCAGCCAGGCAGGCAGACGGCGAGAGCCCCGCGCTGGGCGGCCTCTCCTCGCCGCCGCCGCCCTGCCTCTTGCCGCCCGACTCGCCCGCCTCCCTCCCACGGCACACCAGGCAACGTCTCGCGGCACACTAGTGTGCCGCGGAACACCGGTTGGGAAACACTGCCTTACAGTATATGTTCCTGGTTGCCTGAGTAGCCTGTGACCATTTTTCCTGTAAAGAAACACTCTCTTCCAGAAGGCAGGGGCCCTCTTGAACTAAACACAGAAGGGGGTGGTTTTTCTAAGAGCACGAAAACGTTAACATTTGAACACAGACAATGGGAGTTGGTATGAGGTCAATGCAGACATGAGAGAAATAAAATTTAAAAACCGACTTAAGCATCTCTTGTGGTAAAATTCCTGGTTTAACTCCAAGAAGTCGCATTTTACCTGCTCTGAAATTTTCCACACTCTGACCGATCCGTCACAGCTTGCCGATGCCTGTGCAAGGAAACATATTTACAGAGTCATTCGCTTCTGACCAACCAGCAAAGTACTACTGCATTAAGGTTTACATTTAAAATGGCAGCAAACAGTATCATAAACATATTATGCAATCAAACGTTCATGGACATACTGGTCTTCAAATGTATTAGCCTTTAAGGTGCCCTTGATGTTTTCCTATCAAGTGTTGGAATAAATAGTTGAACAAATCAAGCCTGAATTTGCTTTTCATATTATCTTTTCTACTTTTTGGCATAGTTACTTTTTCATGGAGTCACTTCGCCAGTGCCACATCAATTTTATACAGTGGTGCCCCGCAAGACGAATGCCTCGCAAGACGAAAAACTCGCTAGACGAAAGGGTTTTCCGTTTTTTGAGTCGTTCCGCAAGACGAATTTCCCTATGGGCTTGCTTCGCAAGACGAAACGTCTTGCGAATTTGTTTCCTTTTTCTTAAAGCCGCTAAGCCGTTAATAGCCGCTAAGCAGCTAATAGCCGTGCTTCGCAAGACGAAAAAACCGCAAGACGAAGAGACTCGCGGAACGGATTAATTTCGTCTTGCGAGGCACCAGTGTGTGTGTGTGTGTGTGTGTGTGTGTGTGTGTATATGAGAGAAATATTTTGTTTGAAGGCACTCTTAAAAGAAATGGTTGAGTATTTACAAAGCCATGACAACATCTCATTTTTTAAAAGTGATAATGAACACTATAAACTTTTTATTAGCATCTGACGGTCGTGTCTCTCCCCAAAGAATCCGGAGAGTCATAGTTATATAGCTTTGCAGGTTATTCTGCACTCTATATATGTCACAAAGTAATTTTAGTTTTGAATTTTTTAATTATTAATTTATTTCATTAAGGAGGTTTCACAAAAACCACCTTAATTAAAATGTGTGCTCCACTTTTAAGAGACAAGAGAAGAGAAAGTCCACCGGAAAAGTTGTTACCAGAAAAGTGTTCTTTGGATCGAATGACACACTTAAAACAGGTGCGTCATGTCCTCGAAATGTCTTTTGCTGGCTGCTGTCAGTTACTTCCACAATCTTCACCAGGAAGTCACTAGGGATAATCATAATACTACTATTAGGGGCTGTGCTATATAATGAAAAATTGAGAATCTAACTTTTATTGGAATAAATGAAGCTGTATTTCTTCCATTTAAAAATGATTCAATTACAATTACAGTGCAGATGTACTTTTTAAAAGGCACTGCATGTTTCTACGCAAGTGTGGGCACACTTAACACAATCACACACAATTACTCTACCACAGATAAAGTTAACCTCTGTTGAATCTCTGCAATTCAGAGATTCATTTGTGTTATCAAACATTATAGACATAAAAACCATTTCCATAATGCATATTAAAACTGTTGATTATAATGAACTACTAACTCTGACAAATTGTCTTCCTGCCATGAGCCCCTCAAGGCAATTACAACAAATTGATCTAATTTTAAATGACAATTAAGGACTCTTGAGAACCACCTCCACAAATATCACCTCCAAATGCTTATAACAAGAGCAAGAGGTGGAAAAACGGAAGTAAAAGTCGGCTGGAGTGCTTTAAGCTAACCTTCAGAAACTCAGTAAAGTTATAACTTATATCGTACATACTCTTCTGCAGCCTGCATTAAATTAGGTACAGCCAGACTCATTTCTCCACCAGATCAGTGCAAGAATGTAGACAGCTTCCCATGAGCAAATCTGATGTGTTTTTCTCAAGGGAATGCCAATTATATGTAGAGAGAATATACTATGTTCCTGCAACAATCCCAACATTAAATACAATCAGCAGAGCATGCAAACTTTTTTTCTATCATACATTAAAGGTAAAAGGTAAAGGTACCCCTGCCCGTACGGGCCAGTCTTGCCAGACTCTGGGGCTGTGCGCTCATCTCACTCTAGAGGCCGGGAGCCAGCGCTGTCCGCAGACGCTTCTGGGTCACGTGGCCAGCGTGACAAGCTGCATCTGGCAAGCCAGCGCAGCACACAGAACGCCGTTTACCTTCCCGCTGGTAAGTGGTCCCTATTTATCTACTTGCACCCGGGGGTGCTTTCGAACTGCTAGGTTGGCAGGCGCTGGGACCGAACGACGGGAGCGCACCCCGCCGCGAGGATTCGAACCGCTGACCATGCGATCAGCAAGTCCTAGGCACTGAGGTTTTACCCACAGCGCCACCCGTGTCCTATCATACATTAACAGAATATTAAAACAATGTCTTCTATCCAAGGTTGCTGGTATTCAAAATTCATAGGGAAAGCCGTTTGTGTGTCTTTTCCTTCTACTTCAGAGTCAAATTACCTGGATCCAGCAGCTACTTTGCTCCCATCAGCACTGAAAACTACATGGTTTGCATTCATTGTGAAGCGTGTCAGGATACCATCTGGAGCCCCCTCTGGGAATGTATGGATCTGGACAGTATTGTTAGAGACTGCCGTAATCAATCTTCCATTCTACAAATAAAGCAATGGGAGGGTCAGGTGATTTAAATAAACATCTACTGACTCCAGGAGCAGTTCATTTTCTACTTCAACAGGCTCCCATGTAACCATCCAGCCACAGCTTCCAAACATCTGATCAGTGTGTCTGGGGCCGAGTCAGGATGGCCATCCATCAACAGATAGAGTTGGGTGTCATCAGCATACTGATGGCAGCCCAACCCAAAACTCCGGACAAGCTGGGCGAGGGGGCACATAAAGATGTTGAAAAGCATTGGGGAGAGTATCGCACCCTGCGGCACTTCACACACCAAGGAGTGGCGTGACGACAGTTCCCCCCCAAGCGCCACCCTCTGTCCCCAACCAGAGAGAAATGAGCGCAGCCATTGAAGGACTGTGCCCTGGATCCCCATGTCGGCAAGGCGGTGGTCCAAGAGTTCGTGATCAACCATGCCGAAGGCTGCTGACAGGTCTAAAAGAATCAGCAGCCCCAACCCGCCTCGATTCAGCTGCCTACAGAGATCATCTGTTAGGGCGACCAGAGCCATCTCGGTCCCATGACTGGAGCGGAAGCTGGATTGGAATGGATCCAGAGCCGATGTTTTATCCAGAAACCCACCAAGCTGTTCAGCAACCGCTCTCTCCATCACCTTACCCAGGAACGGAAGATTCAAAACCAGGCGGTAATTGGATAGAGCTAAAGGATCTAATGATGTTTTCTTTAAGAGCGGGCTGACCACTGCCTCCTTCAATTCCCCTGGGAATGTCCCTGTGCCAAGGGACAAATTGATGATAGCCCCTTTTCAGTACTAATAAAGTTGTCAATACACTTGGGTGAATATGCATATTACTCAGCTGGGCTCAAAGACTGGCCAGGGTAGAGACTGGGGAGAGGCCCATTCCTCCTCCCCCATTTATGTTCCCTTGGCAAATATGGGCTTGGGAATGTCCTTGCATGTATTACAAATTACAGTTAAATCTGTTTCTAGGGAAATCCATATATATATGCACAATTGTAAAATTAACAACCATTGTAAACTTTCCACGTAAGAATAGAGAGCAACAGTCTAGTACAGGCATCCCCAAACTCGGCCCTCCAGATGTTTTGGGACTACAACTCCCATCATCCCTAGCTAACAGGACCAGTGGTCAGGGATGATGGGAACTGTAGTCCCAAAACATCTGGAGGGCCAGTTTGCCTATGCCTGGTCTAGTTATGTACTATAATTGGATGCTGTAGCAGATTAGCCACTAAAGCACAAATTCAGTAACGGCATGAAGTTGGGGGCAGCAAACATGAGTCCCAGGGCCAAAATGGTACGAGGGAAATGGTAAAATGGTCACAGCAAACACACAACACACAATAACTTTAATGCTGACGATGTTACAAGTAGCCAGGTAAATTTGCAAGCACAGCATAACCAGTCTTTAATAAAAGATAAAGATTTGAAAAATTTAGGGGGTGATTTTCTTATAATAGTAGTCTCATTTGAGGCTAATAATAATAATAATCTCAATTATAAGTATCAATTGAGTTGCTTTAACTTGCTGTATTCACAAGAGGGCAGCCTTGGGCAAGGTTTCACAAATAAAATACTGTTATTAAAAACTGCAGTCTGAGTATCAAATTTAACAAAATGATAATATTGCAATGAAGAAAGTCTTGTTAAACTTTGAAACAAGAGCTCAACTTAAATTGACAAAAAAAAATGTAGTGCAAATATTGTTTCAGAAAGGAGTTGCTGATGCCGAACATGTGGGTTTGTATTGCTAATGTTTTACTCATCTTTTTCTATTTTTCCATCAAAACAGGAAACATAAAATAATTATTTTGTTTAAAGAAACTCTAAATACACCTACTATCTGCTGGTGTTAAAACAGAAGATGATACAAATGATAAGTGATACCTCTTTCAATTAAGTTAGCAGTTTTGAACACCCTGCACAACACTGAAAAGAAAGTTGCTACACCAGAAGTTTTTACTTGTCTAACGAGTTCGCAAACAATTTGCAGCACAGACAGCCTAGGTGAATGAAGAGAACCAGCTGTTCCAATTTACAAAAGCTTTTGTGCCTAGTCATAATTCTCACGTCACAGGTAATCAAGTCAGTGACTATATTCAATCCTAACATAATAGACTGCATAGCAGAAGCAACAGGTTGCTCAAACGTTGCTGACTTCCAATCAGAATAAAGCACGGCTGTGAAAATGACCTCATTGTAGGTATTGCCTAACGCACAAGGCCTATTTGATGACACTACTTTTACAAAGAAGCCCTGCACACATACTGGAAGAACCAGAATATCTCCAAGTTCCCGCTGTATAGTTCATAACTGCAGTACCTTGAGAGCAAACGAGTAGGCCTTTTCTCCCACGTTAATTGACTTGGGGTCATTGTCATCCAGGCTTTCCCAAATCCTGACATCTCCATCACTGCCGCATGTTACAATACAGCTATTCAAAGAAACAAGATCAATCTTACACAAAGATGTACGAAACTGTATCAAAATTCTTCATAGTTTTCATTAAAGTAAAACAGTGATGGAAGTTGCTTTGCAAACGCTTTCATTCCTCAGAAACAATATACAGTGGTACCTTGGAAGTCGAACGGAATCCGTTCTGGAAGTCCGTTCGACTTCCAAAATGTTCAGAAACCAAGGCGCAGCTTCGAATTGGAAGCTCCTGCAGCCAATCGGAAGCTGCGGAAGTCACATCAGGACGTTTGGGTTCCAAAGAACGCTCGCAAACCAGAGCACTCACGTCCAGGTTTGCGGCGTTTGGGAGCCAAAACATTCGACTTGCAAGGCGTTTGGGATCCAAAGTATGACTGTAAATTGATCACAAGAAGAAGGTGCTGGCTTTGGTGTCAACAGTCACGGTGGATGACAGTGTAAAAAGATGAGGTGCCCTACTAAATTTCAGGTGACTACTTCATATCTCAACCTTATAGATTATGGTGATAAAACAAGGCATAAGGAAAGAGGCAATCTCTTGAATACATGCAAAAAACCCAACCTTGGGCAGCAAGACCATACAATTAAACCACATGACTTCCCCCAAAGAATTCTGGGAAACCCTCACAGAACTACAATTCCCAACAAACTGCAGTCCCCGGGATTCTTTAGCTGAAGTCATGTGGTTTAAACGAATGTTGCATAGTAGGCAAATTGCTTCCTCCCTCATGAATTTAACTATCAGTGGTTACTTGCCACAATAGCTATGTGCTGCCTCCATAGTCGGAGGCAGTATGTTTCTAAATAACAGCTGCTGGAAACGACAAAGGGGAAACTGCTGTCGTGCTTGCGGATTTCGTACAGTCATCTGGTCAGCCACTCTGAGAACAGAGCTGAACTAAACGAGCTATGAACCTCATCCAGGAGGGCAGTTCTTATAAATTTGGCACCAATGGTATCCATTTTTGCAGAGTTCAAACTGCATCACTCTGAAAAAGGACAGCACCCTGGCTAAGTGCATCTGTTTTGGCCACCAGGCCATGACAGTTTGTCCTCATGCCTCTGTTGCTTTTCACTGCTGTGCCACCTGGCAGAAAAGATGAATGTAGAATCTGCTTGCACTGAGATCATGCAAATCCATCTGTGCATGACTGTACTATTCCTAGTTGTCAATGGAGTATTCAGTTCCACACAATGCTGGAGTTCCCTTGTAATTTGGCAGCAGTCATTCAGATGGGATAGGCAATAAAGGCACAACATCACTTTGACCCATAGCATGAACAAAAATCTTTGGGTCTTAAGAATTATGAAGTCATTTATTTGTTCTTCACATGAAACAAACACCGTGGGAAGCCAATAACAATCACTTCCTGCCATCTATGCCAGGAATGGGGGACCTATGATCCTTCAGATGTTGCAGGACTCCAAACCCCACCAGCCTTAGCCAGCATTGCCAATGGCTAGTGATGTTCTAGATTCAGGTAGGTAGCCATGTTGGTCTGATGCAGTAGAAATATATATAAAAATAAAAAAAATGTCTAGTAGCACCTTCTTTGGTCGTGTCCAACACTTCATGACCCCATGGACCAGAGCACGCCAGGCACTCCTGTCTTCCACTGCCTCCCGTAGTTTGGTCAGACTCATGCTGGTAGCTTCGAGAACACTGTCCCACCGTCTTGTCCTCTTGTCGTCCCGTTCTCCTTGTGCCCTCCATCTTTCCCAACATCAGGGTCTTTTCCAGGGAGTCTTCTCTTCTCATGAGGTGGCCAAAGTACTGGCACCTCAGCTTCAGGATCTGTCCTTCCAGCGAGCACTCAGGGCTGATTTCCTTAAGAATGGATAGGTTTGATCTTCTTGCAGTCCATGGGACTGTACACGAAAGCTCATACCAAGAACAAACTTAATTGGTCTCTAAGGTGCTACTAGACAATTTTTATATTTTTTTATATATGGCTAGTGATGTTGTGAGTCATCCGGAGGGCCACAGGTTACCCATTCCCAACATATACATACATTGTGTGTGTGTGTGTACATTAATCACATGCAACTGGACCCTCAGTCACTTACCTCCCAATGTCATCAAAGCAAACATCTGTGTGACCTTCTGTGTGGCCGTATCTCATTGGCTTTTGTGACAAAGGCATATTCTTTATCTAGGTTACAAAGTTAAAAAGGGCTTCAAGCAAAACAATTACAAGTGATTAACAGGTTTTTGAGTTCAAAAATCACCAAATCTACAATTACGTTCAAACTATTTTTATTTTTTAATATAACGTCATTAACCTGCATGAAATTTTACAGTGTAACACAGCCAAAAGATTACCTGTAGAAGCTTACTACCTAATTTTAAGCTGGGGGTATGTGAATGGGGAAGTGGAGAGGCAATAGTAGTAGGTAAAGGTGAAGGTAAAGGGACCCCTGACCATTAGGCCCAGTCGCAGACGACTCTAGGGTTGCGGCGCTCATCTCGGTAACATATACAGTAATGCCTACAGTCATTATAAAGAATCTCAGTTACTATACTATGGACAACTGTATTAGTCCTTTTTCATCATTTTGCCACAGACACAATTCTTTAGGATAGGAAAAAGTCAATAACTTATTCCGTATGTTATGAAGGCTTGGCTATTATTAGACTCCTTTCCTTTCTTTGTCTTGTTATGCTTACGTTTTCTTCCGTCAGCAGCCCCTCGACGAAATCTCCAAATGGGCGGTTTTCTAATCGGTGCCAGTGATTTGAGGTAGAGGTAAAAGCAGTGCAATTCCAGAGTCAGTGACCTGCAGTGAAAGCGTATAGTCCTGTAAATGCAAAAACCACAGTGGGATCCGGACCTCCTGGACCTGGAAGGTTTCGACAAATTCTGTTGCAGCATTCAAGGAACTTCAGTAATAGTTGCTAGGTAGATAGAAGAAATTAGATTTATTGAGAATAAGTTTAATTATGAAAATGTGTATTGGCAATAAGTAATATGAATTTGAAATATGGAATAGACGGGAAATTGGGTCTTTAGTGTTAAGACCAATAGATGTTTTATTGTTTGCCAAGAAAATTATGTGTCTATGGTTATTTTTGTAATTTGTGTGTAATTTTTGTATTTGTGTTTCTTTGTGTGTGTTTTTGTTGTTGTATAAATAAAGATAAAAATAAAATAAAATAAATAAAAAAACCACAGTGGGACATACATGCAAGGAGATAAATCATCACCACCATCATCACAACATTAGGAGGTTGTCTATCACAAAGAAGATAAGAAGCAATGACACGGGTAATGCAAATACCTTGGATTACTGTTTAGAAGCACACCTTTTGCAAAGGTATCAGCCATACAGGTGACTCTTCACTCAAGGAGTTGCCAGACTCCTGCTTACTCTCTCTTAGGAGGGCACCAAATTCCCAGGATCCCAGCTTGGCTGCCACTTAATCCGAAACAACTTGCACCCAGTTCTGCCTCATAATGTTTTATTTGAAAAAAAGGGGGGTATGGCCTTGCATACCTTATTTCCCCACAAAGTTTGCTACTTGGAGAGGTGAAGAATGGAGAGAGAGAGAGAAAGGAAGTCAGAAAGACAGCAGTCATCTCTTCTCTTCTCCCCCCCCCACCCCCTTTTTTTGCTGGAGCACAAAAAAAGGGGAAAGGAGCAGCGGGGAGACACCAAGAAATAGAGGCGGGGTGGCAGCCCACTTCTAGGCAGGCAAGAAAGCAAAATAGCAGCACACATGTCAATGGCAGGTGTTCAGAAATAGAGGGGGAAGTGGAGGTAGCTGCTCTTCTCTTTATCTGTAAGCCGCCTTGAGTCCCTGTCTGGGGAAAAGGTGGGGTAAAAACAAAATAATAATAATGATAATAGCAGGTCCTTGTTTTGGGGGGGGTTGCTTGCCCCTCACCATAATAAATAATAATACAGTATTAATAATAGCAGGTCCTTGTTTTTTTGGGGGGGGGTTGCTTGCCCCTCACCATAATAAATAATAATACAGTATTAATTATAATAACAGGTCCTTGTTTTTTGGGGGGGTTGCTTGCCCCTCACCATAATAATAATAGCAGGTCCTTGTATGGGGGGGTCACTTGCCCCTCAGCAAATTAATAATAATACGTAATAATAATAATAATAATAATAATAGGTCCTTGTTTGGGGGGGTCGCTTGCCCCTCTCTGCAAAATAAATAATAATAATAATAATATAAATAATATCAGGTCCTTGTTTGGGGGTGTCGTTTGCCCCTCTCTCCACAAATAATAATAATAATAAGAAGAAGAAGAAGAAGAAGAAGAAGCCCTTGTTCAGGGGGTCGCTTGCCCCTCACCACAAAATAAAATAGTAATAGTAGTAGGTCCTTGTTTGGGGGGGAATCGCTTGCCCCTCACCCCCGACCCCCTCGTGGCGCCGCCTCTGGGGGCAGCCTGAGGTAACAAATCCCCCCCCCCCTTTTTGCGAAGGGGCGCTTCTTCCTCGGCTTCTCTTTGGGGGGGCTGAGGAGAGAAACAGGGCCGAGGCCGGCGCCCCCCCCCCCAACACAGCCCCCCCCCTCCTCACCGCGACACGGAGGCCCCCGGCCTCTCCTCCTCCTCCTGGCCTTTCTCCTTCTTCCCGCGCTCTGGGCCTGAGGCGGAGCCGGCGTGGGGCGTCAGAGTCCCGGCCTCCCTCTCCTCTCCGCCTCCCGCTCCTCCTCCTTCCCGGGCCGGCCGGATCCTCCGAGACCATGATGGGGGGGCGGAGGAGGCGCCTGAGGCGACCGGGCCGCCTGGCACCGAGCGAGGGAGGAGGAGGAGAAGAGGAGGCGGCGGCGGCGGCGGGGGAGAAGCGCCTCTGCGCGGCCGGGAGACGGAGCAGGAGGGCGGGCAGCAGCTGGCCGGGCCTCTCGGCTGCTCCTCTTCCCTTCTTCTCCCTTCTTCTCTCCACCCTGTGGTGTGAAAAGGACATCTCTGTGTGGATCTTTATGGAATATACACTTGCCTCTTTTTCAGCACTTTCTGCCTCACGGTTTCCTCTCTCCCCATTAATCTCTTTATTTCGGAGCTCCCACCCCCCTCTCCTATTAATTTTTTTTAATCCCCCCCCCCGAGTTTATTTCTCATTTCTTCTCGCCTTTCCTTCCTCAAATAACCTCTTCTCCATTGGCATTTTTGTCAAATAACCCCCTTCCCCATTGGGGAGGGGGGCTCCTTCCTTCCTTCTTTCTTTCTTTCTTTCTTTCTTTCTTTCTTTCTTTCTTTCTTTCCTTCCTTCTTTCCTTCCTTCCTTCCTTCCTTCCTAGGGGAGTAAGTTTTAGGACGGCACCCCCCCCCAAAAAACGTGCCTCCCTATTTACTTCCCGTGTATAAGACTTACTATATTTCCCCCCAATTTTTTGTAAGTTTAAAAACTGGGGGGGGGGTCGTCGTTGCAATTAATTATTTCTTAATTTGGGGCTCCAAAAATAGGGGGCGTCTTATACATGGAAAAATACAGGAATTAAAATTCCCCTGCGCTCAGCTCTGCCCACCTTCCCTTTTCCGCTGCCTCCATCCTTCCCCCTTTCCCAATGCTTTTCCTTCCTCCTCTTTCCTTTTAAACTCTCCTTCCTTGCCCCCCCCCCACTTTCTTTCCTTCCTCCCTCCCCATCTCCTGCCTCCTCAGCCCAGCCCATCTCTCCCCCCCCCCCCAGTTCCAGCTGTGCAGTTAATCCAGTCAGGCTTTGTGTCTGATGGGGAGCGGATCTGCCTGTCTTTGCTGGGGTGAAGCCCCTCTTGGACCCCTTCTTTTGGGTGCGAGACCTCCGCCCCCCCACCAACAACATGTCTCTTCTGGTAAGCAGCAGGTAAGCATGCTCAATGGGGGTGGGGGCAGCGTCCCCTTCATTATGGAAATTGCTTTATTATTATTATTATTATTATTATTAAGTGCTAAAGGCTTTCTGATTGCCATCAGTTCACGTCCTCGAGGCATGTTTCTTAACATTCTGGGAAATGTTATTAATTGTAATATTCTTCCTTAACATCACTGCTTTTTTTCTGGGGGACACACAGGGGTGTGCATACCCCTAAACATTTTGTGAATCTAAGTTTGGCCTCATTGAGGAGCAGTATTTCAATATGAGTAGGAAAATGAGAGTACCCCTAAACATTTTTTTTAATGAAAAAAAAGCACTGCTTAACATTATGGGGAAAGTGTATCTGGGGGGTTATTGGAACTGGAGTTGGGGGTCTGTTACTTGCATTGGCTGGGTATCTTTCTGGTGGGAAGAGGAGTAGGCTGTATTCTGACAAAATCTGTCTTGCTGATGGTTTCATAACTGCTGTCGCAGAAATGTACATAACTTCTTTTTTAGAAAACAGCTGGAGGCAAAACTTTTTAATGAGTCTGTGCCTTTAAGGTTGGAATTGGTGCTCGGTAATAAATTTTGATTCAAGAAGTTCCCAGTTTTAACCCGCTCTAGGGATGTGTATTAAAAAGTGGATGGGCAAATAAATATTTAGGATCCTTGACTGCATTGCTGAAGGTTTTTCTGGACAGCATCTACTTGTGAGTAACCAAGCATTTGACAGTGTTACGGGTCACTTCAGTATCTTATATCCACCCACGGCATAAAGTGATACTCGGCTGACATGCTGTCCTTGTTTCAAAGGATTTCCCTTTATTCTGGAGTATTCCCATCTCAAAACCAAGCACTGCACTTATTTTTAAAAACTTTGATATGCCCACCACACTTTTCAAAAGTTAAAAAGCGAGGCTTTCTTCTCTTTCAGATGACATTTCCAAGTGTAGCTGCTTCTAGCTCTTCTTCATACATGGCACACATTTTACATCTCATGTCTTGAAACATGTATGGAAATGCCACTTAAGAATGACTAAAATTCAGGTCTGATTCACTGCCACCTTCTATTCTGGAAATATTCCGGAAGCGATTCGTTCAAAGCCAAACCTAGATCTTAAGATGTGTGTCCTTTATTATAATGATAGTTATAATAATAGATAATGATGATTATAATACTATAGCAGCAACACTAGTTGTGTGTGTCTTATGGAGAAACCACAAGGAACTAAAATGCTTGTTCTTGCCTTTTAATGGTAGCTTGGTAGCTATTGAGATCTAGGCTGACAAAATACATGAAATAGCTCTGGACTGTTTGTTTGGCCTTGCTTACAATACATGTGTGAATATTTCTGGTCTCATATTGACACGTGTGTGGGTACTATTATTATTGCTACTATTATTAATGTATATGCTAACCATCTGACTGGGTTCCAACAAATTAAAACAGAATACCACATCAAACATTAAAAACTTCCCCGAACAGTACTGCCTTCAGATGTCTTCTAAAAATCAGATAGTTGTTTATTTCCTTGACGTCTGACGGGAGGGTGCGACTACCAAGAAGGCCCTCTGCCTCACTAGATGTTTCAGGATATGGCAATATACTTTGTACACAAATAGGTGGCTTCTTCTGTTTCTAGAAATACAACTATTAGACTGTCCTTAGCTAGAATATAATTTTTACGAGATGACCTTTAAAAATAAGCAACTAAATATCCACTTTGTTGTATTTAAGGAAACATTTTAAATAGAATTGGTGTTTTCATTTTACTCTTTTATTTTTGGAGTGTTAACAGGACTTCTTATTAAAAATGGAATTATGATAAATACCTATTGAGGATCTCAATTCTGGTTGAATTGCAGATCCATAATTAAGCTAAATATATTTCTGTGTAGGGGGAGAAACAAATTGTGGATATTTAAATGGGAGCTGCACAAGAGTAATATTTTTTCTTCAGTTTCCATTCATTTGAATGAGCTGTGCAAAGGAGAACCCAAGGCATTCTGTCCCCATTCATGCCTGGAGATGACAATGGATTGAATAAACTGAGGCTTAACCCAGATAAGATAGAGAGGCAGTAGGTGGATGGTTTGTCTGCCAAGTTGAGTGGGTGGTTTTTGTTTTTATTTTTATTATATATTTTGTGGTTTTATCTTGTGAACCACCCTGACATCTGTGGGTATAGGGCAGTATACAAAATTAATAATAATAATAATAATAATAATAATAATAATAATAACAATAATAATAATAAATCTATTCTGGATGGGGTTGCACTCCCCCTAAATCATGGGTAGGCAAACTAAGGCCCAGGGGCCTTCTAAACCCGGCTCACAGACGGTCCAGGAATCAGCGTGTTTTTACATGAATAGAATGTGTGCTTTTATTTTAAATGCATCTCTGGGTTATTTGTGGGGCACAGGAATTCGTTCATTTCCCCCCCCCCCCAAAAAAATATATAGTCCGCCCCCCCCAAGGTCTGAGGGACAGTGGACCGGCCCCCTGCTGAAAAAGTTTGCTGACCCCTGCCCTAAGTGATCCAATTTGCAGTTTGGAGGTACAGTGGTACCTTGGGTTAAGAACTTAATTCGTTCTGGAGGTCTGTTCTTAACCTGAAACTGTTCTTAACCTGAAGCACCACTTTAGCTAATGGAGCCTTTCACTGCTGCCGCACCGCTGCTGTGCGATTTCTGTTCTCATCCTGAATCAAAGTTCTTAACCCGAGGTACTATTTCTGGGTTAGCGAAGTCTGTAACCTGAAGCGTCTGTAACCTGAAGCGTCTGTAACCCGAGGTACCACTGTACTCAGTATCCAATAATGTCACTAGACTAGAAGCACAGGTGTCCTCAGGGGCTGAAAATGTCCTGCCTTTTATTGACTTCTGGTGAGAAATCGGCTACAATCTTACTTGGACAGAGATAGCTTGGCCACGGTACGGTCATCCATGCTCTGATAACCTCCCCTTAGATTATTGTGTTATGTATGTAGCTGCCTTTGAAAACAATTATCTTGTTAGTCCAAAATGGGGCAGTGAGGTTGTTGACCAGGACTAGGCAACTGAAACATATTATGCTAGTACAGTGGTACCTCGCAAGACGAATGCCTCTCAAGACGAAAAACTCGCAAGACGAAAGGGTTTTTGGTTTTTTGAGTTGCTTCGCAAGACGATTTCCCCTATGGGCTTGCTTCGCAAGACGAAAACGTCTTGCAAGCTTGTTTCCTTTTTCTTAAAACCGTTAATACAGTTGCGACTTGACTTCGAGGAGCAACTCATAGCACGCGGTGTGGTAGCCTTTTTTGAGGTTTTTGAAGACTTTGGTGATTTTTGAAGCTTTTCCAAAACTTTTCCGAAACCGTGCTTCGCAAGACGAAAAAATCGCAAGACGAAAAAACTCGCGGAACGAATTAATTTCATCTTGCGAGGCACCACTGTACATTATCAGCTCTTCTGGCTTCTTGTTCATTTCCAGGCAGTTTTGGGCCAGGTTACCTGTAGGATTGCATCCTCCCACATATACCCAGACCTTGAGTCCATGATCTCTGAGTACTACCACCAGGTGTGATCCAACTAGTAGCAATAAGGCCTTCTCAGTAATATCACCCTGGTTGTGGAATGCCCTCCCCAGAGAGCCTCACCTGACCCCTGTTATGTATTTTTTTCTGAAGCCAGGTGAATTTTATCCTTCCAGGATTCTGAGGGAGGTTTTGGCTTTTAAGGTACCAATTTTATTGATTTTTCTCTGGCATTATGTGTTATATAAGGGATTTGTACCAAGAAAGAAAGGTAAAGGTACCCCTGCCCATACGGGCCAGTCTTGCCAGACTCTAGGGTTGTGTGCCCATCTCACTCAAGAGGCCGAGGGCCAGCGCTGTCCGAAGACACTTCCGGGTCACGTGGCCAGCGTGACAAGCTGCATCTGGCGAGCCAGCGCAGCACACGGAACACCGTTTACCTTCCCGCTAGTAAGCGGTCCCTATTGATCTACTTGCATCCGGGGGTGCTTTCTAACTGCTAGGTTGGCAGGCGCTGGGACCGAGCAGCAGGAGCGCACCCCGCCGCGGGGATTCGAACCGCCGACCTATTGATCGGCAAGTCCTAGGCACTGAGGCTTTAACCCACAGCGCCACCCGCGTCCCTACCAAGAAAGAAAAGGAAGGAATAAAAAAAAGAGAGATTTGTACTTTGTATTGCTGAATTTTAGTAGTATTTATGTATTACACCCGAAAGTGAGCTTCTTCAGTTCACCACCCAGAGAATTGCCATAAATAAATAAATAAATAATATTGATTAACGTATGGAAGGATGCAGTTTGAATTTTCTGCCTCTGGCACCGAAACAAAGGTCTAGCACAGTTTAGTACACTTCACACTTCTTATACCTTACGTGCTGATGACTGAGAATCATTTGCCAAAAACAGCAACTGATAAAACAAAGTTTTTGCATGAATAATTTCCCCACTCCATGGCACTATCTCACTATCACAGCGTGATGCAGCAGCAAAAAAAGCTAATGTTATTCTAGGCTGCATCAACAGAAGTCTAGTGTCCAGATCTGGGGAATTAAGGGTATCACTCTATTCTGCCTTGGTCAGAACACATCTGGAATACTGTATCCAGTTCTGGGCACCACAATTTAAGAAGGATGTTGACAAGCAGGAAGGTGTGCAGAGGAGGGAGACCAAGATGATCAGAGGTCTGGAAATGAAGCCTTATGAGGAGCTCTTGAAGGAGCTGTGTATGTTTAGCCTGGAAAAGAGGAGACTGAGAGGAGATAGGAGAGCCATCTTCAAATATTTTAAGGGCTGCCCCATGGAAGATGCAGCATGCTTGTTTTCTCCTGCTCTGGAGGGTAGGACTCCATCCAATGGCTTCATGTTGCAAGAAAGGAGATTCCAGCTAAACATTCGGAAAAACTTTCTGACAGTAAGAACTGTTTAGCAGTTGAACAGACTCCCACTGGAGGTGGTGGACTCTCCTTCCTTGGAGATTTCTAAGCATCTGTCATGGATGCTTTAGCTGAGATTCTTGCATTGCAGGGCATTGGACTAGATGACCCTTGAGGTCCCTTCCAACTCTTAAGATTCTATGATTCTCACAACTCATCTGCCCATGTGACCAGGCACACAAATAATGGTACCTAATGCCTCTTTACTGAAACAATGGGTTGGATTTTGCTGGTCTTGCATTCTGGGAGTACTCAAATAGGGCTTGCTTTAACCAGACATATATAGGATTGCACTGTGAGTCTCGAAATGACAAAAAATACAACATTGCACAGTCCCCTCTTAAGTCTGCTGAAGAGCTGACAGCCTGTTTTCTCGGCTCTTTGTAGTTCAAGCCCAATATATTTACTATATTTTGAGTGCATGATAACATCTGCAGAATTGGGGCTACTATAAGTACAATTGTAGTCAGTTGTGCTTCAATGGAGTGCCTGCTTTAAAATAAAACCCATCTTTGAAACAATACTTTATACATATTGTTTTTAAAGAGAAAATGTCTTTGGCACACAGGTTACAAAATACCTGAACTGAAAAGAGAATTTCCTCTTACCATTTCTGCAGCTGAAGCTTGCTTTTAATTTCACTACTAGGCCAACAACAGTAATCACTCCCGGGCAGATATCTTTTTAAAAACAAAACAAACTTGCAAGCAGTTTTCACAACATATTTGCTTATAGTGTATGGTAACTTTCATAGAATGTGTGTGCTTGATCTGCTTTGTAGTCTAAATGGTGCTCTAGTAGGTTTTATTCTGATGCCTATTTTGAGTTAAGCTGAGAGAGCCATCTCTTGAGTGGTAGGAGGGAGGAACGAATTGCCCTTAAGAACAGAAGAGTGCTGATGGGCTGCAGCTTTTGGTATTTGTCTGGTTTCTTACCAACAGCACAACCTTAACCATGTCTACTCAAATGTAAATCCTGTTGAAGTGTAGGGGCGCTGTGGTCTAAACTATGGGTAGGCAAACTAAGGCCCGGGAGCCGGAGCCGGCTCAATCGCCTTCTCAATCCGGCCCGCGGACAGTCCAGGAATCGGCATGTTTTTAATGAGTAGAATGTGTCCTTTTATTTAAAATGCATCTCTGGGTTATTTGTGGGGCGTAGGAATTCATTCATTTCCCCTTCCCCCAAATATAGTCCGGCCCCCCACAAGGTCTGAGGGCAGTGGACCGGCCCCCTGCTGCAAAAGTTTGCTGACCCCCGACTGAGTCTCTTGGGTTTGCCAACCGTTGCTCTGTCCTAGCTTCTGCCAACCTAGCAGTTGAATTCAACCCTGAGCAAATGGAACTAAGATTGCAGTTTAAATTACACTGGGATAGCAAATACTATTTGTTTGCAGCCTGCATGTATGCGGTTATAACATATTCATTGCTCCTATGGATTTATTACTGGAGATAGAATTTCTCTCTTTAGGGAAATGCAGGCTTATGGATTCCCTGGTCTTTATCAGCCACTTGGAGGTTATCCATACTTCACTTGCCCAGTCCCTAGAAAGCATGGGTCCAGGCAGTTTTCCACATGTCCCATACTTTCTAGGCAAGGGTCATAAAATCATAGAATTGTAGAGTTGGAAGGAACCCCGAGGATCATCTAGTCCAACCCCCTGCTGTGCAGGAATCTCAGTGGTTTTGCCCTTGCCCTTCCACTTTCCCATGGAAAACCCGCTCTTTGGCAATAAATCAGAGCAAACGTCAGTCTGGAGAGAACCCAATTGACATTTGCTCTGATTCAGCAGTAAATATTGGATTTTCCCAGGGGAAAGCAGTGGTGCAAGGGCAAGTCTGGATATGATCTTAGTCTCAGAAGAAGAGTGTTATTCTGGGCCTCATATCTGTCCACACATGATGCAGGGTCCAAAGTAGCTGGTTTCAGACTTCTCCAATCTTCTGCTGTTCTTCCTGTTGTTGTGAAGATCAGTCAAATTTCTCCTAGTCCAGGGGTGTCCAAACTTTTTTCGAAGAGGGCCAGATTTTAGAACCACAGAGAGGAACTGTTTATGAGGGCCGGATTAGAACGGACTTTGGACATGTCACTACCTGTATGAGAGAAGTGAAAAGGAACAATGTTGGCTTCCATTCTCTCCCTGAGATAAGAGTCCATTGCGATTGCAACCAACAAAAGAGACAGTCCTGTGTCAAAGAACAACGAATCAAACTCCTCCGCAGTGTTTTTCATGCTCTGATTACTTCCCTGTGGCGGAATCATATGGTCCAAAAGGAAGCCTTTATTTTATTGTCTCTGTGTGGGAGCTAGCTGCATGCTTAAGTGTTTTGTCAAAGGCAGAATGCTTTTAAAAGGCTTTCAGTGTGTGCCCACTAACAAGTAAATTGTACATGGAAGACGTGAGCATCCTTTCTGCTGAGACCTATGTCACATCCGCTCTGTTTCTTAGTGAAAATAAAGCCTACAAAGCAGATGCTCGTAATGTGGCTTATCAAATGGCCCGTTCCATCAGTGTTGCCCTCTGGGTGAAAATATACTTAATATCTATGTGGTCTTTTGTTCTTATCTGTGTTGCTGGCATTAGTGAACATAAAGCTATATGCATTTATTTGGTTCAGATATCCTTGGGTTATGAAGATGTTGTTGAAGCCTGATTTGTGGGGGGTTGGGATGGAGACTTAGGGGAAGTAGAACAAGTTAAAGCATGATATTAAGCAAGTCTGTACAGCTGGCATGTATCCCAATTTATGTGAGTGTTCCTCCTCTAAACCAAGGATGATTGGGAATTTTCTGTTGTCTTGCTGTGTTGTTAAAATGGGAATGTCCTTACATTAAGTTAATGAGGTTACGCTGGTGATCTTGTACATTTAGAATTTTGTATTTGCATAAGACCTTGTTCTGGTTTTTTGGACCTGCTTTTTGTGTTAATGTACTATTAGGTTCCTCTAGCCTTCAAAATGGTGCTGGCTAAGCATAACATTTAATAAATAGCCCCTTTCTCTTGCTCATTTGAAGAAGAGGAGACAATGTCTGAGAAATCAGTGGTATCTGCCCTCGGGGAATAGGACACAGACATTGGGTGTCTCTCAGTAGCAATATTGTGAGGGTAAATATAATGAAGGGAATAGATTAATTAAATGGAGAGAAGACCCGAGAGCTGCTTTTTTCAGTCATCTCAGTCCATTTAATAAGAAGAGGTGGAGAGCTGAGCTGGGAGAAATAGAAATGTAAGCAAGATGTAAAATGGTTGCTCCAAAGGTCCGGTGGAAAGCCCTGTTTCTGTGTGTACAGATGAGCCCCTTCCTCTTTATCTTCAGCTGGGCAGGGGAAATATGCTTTGAGTTATAAACATGGAGAAGAATGTGTGTGTGTGTGCGCGCGCTTAGATTTCTCCAAAGGTTATGGCATGTGTAAGATAATATTTCTCTGCAGAAGAATGTTTATTGTTAAGAAAGAGGGTTTATTGCTTTTGATTTATAGTCCAACATATCCCAAGGTGATAAACATTATGTTTGTTTAAATAAATCTTTATCAGCAGTGGAAGGGACACTGTTATTCATACCATTTACAGATGAGGCACCAGATTTGTGTCTTGGGCTGCAATGTGAACACTAGGGAGTAAGCCCCACTGAGCACAGTGGGACTTACCTCAGAGTAAGCCTACATAGGATTGCTTAGTCCAGGAATCCCCAACCTTCAGCCCTCCAGATGTTTTGGACTACAATTCCCATCATCCCTGACCACTGGTCCTGTTAGCTAGGGATCATGGGAGTTGTGGGCCAAAACATCTGGAGGGCCGCAGATTGGGGGTGCCTGGTTAGTCTATCATCAGAGATCAACAAGGAAAACATTTCTCTGTTGAGGTTTTTCTACCCTTGACCTCTCAGTGGCTTTTGATATGACATAAAAGAAAAGATTAACGGGTTGTTGTTTTTTAAGTGCCCTGATTTTCTTCCAAAAATGGCATTCAAGTCTTGAAATAACCATAAGCATCATAACATAAAATACTGTATTATAATTAACAGCAGATTCAAGCAGTTTAAAACCAAGAGATCAAAGTCTCAAAGACACAACCTCAAATAGTTAACAAACAAAAGCACTCAAGCTAGCAGGAAAAAGCCCACTGGGTCACCATTAGAACAGTGTTACCGGTCACCAAAGGCTCACATAAACAAAGACAGGCTTTGCCTGATGCCTAAAAGATAATAAGGACAGCTCCAGGTGAACATCCATCTAGAGGGAATTCTATAATCAAAGCATTCTATCTCCAATGGTGGCATTTCCATTTCTGGGGGCCAGCTGCTTAACTTCAGACTATGGGGTTGCCTGAAGAAGGCCTCCAGTCACTATCTCATTTGTCCAGGAGAAGAAAGCCCTTAAAGTACCTTGTTCCCAGGCCATGTAAATTTGTGGCTATGTATTAGCAAAACTAGGGACGCGGGTGGCGCTGTGGGTAAAAGCCTCAGTGCCTAGGACTTGCCGATTGAAAGGTCGGCGGTTCGAATCCCCACGGCGGGGTGCGCTCCCGTTGCTCGGTCCCAGCGCCTGCCAACCTAGCAGTTCGAAAGCACCCCCGGGTGCAAGTAGATAAATAGGGACCGCCTACTGGCGGGAAGGTAAACGGCGTTTCCGTGTGCTGCGCTGGCTCGCCAGATGCAGCTTTGTCACGCTGGCCACGTGACCCGGAAGTGTCTCCGGACAGCGCTGGCCCCCGGCCTCTTAAAGTGAGATGGGCGCACAACCCTAGAGTCGGACACGACTGGCCCGTACGGGCAGGGGTACCTTTACCTTTACCTTTATTAGCAAAACTAGACCTTTGGCAACACATGAAATAGGAGAGGACAACTTTTGAGTAAACAATGCATAGAAATCACTTGAAATTTCTGAAGACATTTCAGAAGAAGCTTGGTGTAGAACACATTATGTTAATTGTGACTTCTTTTGGACCTCCTGCTGGAGTCAATAGGAATAAGCAGGGCAGCTTTATGCTGGTTCTAATGCTCTCCGGGCAGTTGAGGGTTTACTCCGTTGTGGACACTTGTGAGCTGTTCTGTAAAGTTTCATAGCCCTCTTTCTGTCTGTATAATATCTGTATAAAATCACCGAGTGAAATCATTTGGTGTGCGGATGATCCCTGACTCCATTTTTCCTGTAGAACAGACCCAAAGGCAGCAGCTTCAGCTGTAAACAAGCTTGTGGCGACCATAATTAGATGGATATACAAAATGCTGCCAATGCCAGCTAGTAGTCCCTTTTCTCCAGGGGTCAGTTTCCACTTGATGAATAATAGTCTTTCTCTTTTGGTGACCCAAGTTCACGGTCTTGCTGTGCTCCAGCATCTACTCCAGGTGTGGAGGAACCTTTGGGGCCTGTAGATGTTGTTGAACTACAACTCCCATCATCTCTGGCCATTGGCCAGGTTTGCTAGTGCTGATGTGAACTGTAGTTCAGCAACAGCTGGAGGGCCAAAGGTTCCCCACTCCTGGTCTGCCATTAGAAGCAGAGCCAGGGGCGCCGACTTATAAAAAATATTGGGGGGGGCCCAAGACCTCCAAACCACTGCTGCTGGGGGAACGAAAGGGGCGAGCCCCAGGCTGCCCCGACCTTAAGTGAACCTGTGAGGGCCCGCCCTTTGTGGCAGCCGATTGGCTGCCGCCGTGGGCGGTGAATATTAATGAGCAGCCCCGGGCTGCCCCGACCTTAAGTGAACCTGTGAGGGCCCGCCCTTTGCGGCAGCCGATTGGCTGCCGCCGTGGGCGGTGAATATTAATGAGCAGCCCCGGGCTGCCCCGACCTTAAGTGAACCTGTGAGGGCCCGCCCTTTGCGGCAGCCAATTGGCTGCCGCCGTGGGCGGTGAATATTAATGAGCTAGGGGGAATCCCCGCTTCTCGCGGGGCTGACGCCAGCCCCGCAAGATTGTTGATGGGTCGAGAGCCCGCAACCCCACCCCCTCTCTAGATAAGCATAATATAACTAACAATTTTCTTAAATTATTGGGGGGGCAGAGCCCCCCCAAACGAATTTTTGAGGGGGCTCGGGCCCCCTCAGGCCCCATGGAGTCGGCGCCTATGAGCAGAGCTGAAACAGAGCGGTGGCTAAGAGCAGGTTCCATCAACTGGTCATTTGGACGGCAGTCTCACTGTATCTCTCATCCATTCTTCTTCAGTAACTTCCAGGCTAGACTCTCTGATGCACTCTGAGAGGTGCAGAGTAACATGAGTTGGAACATGAGTTGGTGTGCAATGCAGGGGCCTGGGTTTTTGTGAAGGCCAGTCACCAAAATTGTGTGACACTGCACCTGTTCTAAACTACACTGGCTTCTTGTTGTTTTCCAGACCTCACGCAAAGTGCTGGTTTTGACCCTTAAAACCCCTCGGAGCCTGTTTTCCACTTGAGACCTGTGGAAGAAGCTGTCCTCTAGCACAGGGCTGTGGCCTTTTCAATTGTAGGCCCTCTAGGGAATCTAAGCGTTGTAAAAAGCTAGAAGGTAAAGGACCCCAGGATAGTTAAGTCCAGTCAAAGGCGACTATGGAGTTGTGGTGCTCATCTCGCTTTTCAGGCCAAGGGAGCCGGCGTTTGTCCACAGACAGCTTTCCTGGTCATGTGGCCAGCAGGACTAAACTGCTTCTGGCACAACGGGACGCTGTGATGAGTGCCAGAGTTCACAGAAACACTGTTTATCTTCCCACCACAGCGGTACAGTGGTGCCCCGCAAGACGAATGCCTCGCAAGACGGAAAACTTGCTAGACGAAAGGGTTTTCCGTTTTTTGAGTCGTTCCGCAAGACGAATTTCCCTATGGGCTTGCTTCGCAAGACGAAACGTCTTGCGAGTTCTTGCGAGTTTGTTTCCTTTTTCTTAAAGCCGCTAAGCCGTTAATAGCCGCTAAGCCGTTAATAGCCGCTAAGCCGCTAATAGCCGTGCTTCGCAAGACGAAAAAACCGCAAGACGAAGAGACTCACGGAACGGATTAATTTCGTCTTGCAAGGCACCACTGTACCCATTTATTTACTAACACTGGTGTGCTTTCGAACTGCTAGGTTGGCAGAAGCTGGGACAGAGCAACAGGATCTCACACCATCACAGCCACCCATTCCCCTAAGCATAGTGCTACCATCTTTTAAGAGAGGTTAAAACGTATTGTAGTTTTGATACAGTACTTTGTTTTATTTGTGTGTAACCCACATTGAGTTAACATATTTGCCTTAAAGGTAGCTTGTATGTGGCTTAATAATAAATAGTATTAAAATACTCATTTTAAAATGCCTCAGAGGTTCAAGTGCCCTTGCTCCACATTATAAATGTATTATGTTCCATTTTGCATGTTTCTTATTCCCTGGGGCCAGCAATGTGTTTAGATAAACATTAAACTGTAGGGGAGGCAAACAAAGGCATGTGTTGTGCATGAGTTGAATCTTGAAGGCGGCTTAATTTTGGTAGTGTCATTTCCCCCCTCTTGCAATCCCTTAAAAAAAAAAGCAATCCATCATGGTCTTTCAAAATTGCTTTCATGAAAGGAACTGGGTTTTATATAATCCTGTTCAATATGTAAAGCCCTAGATACTTCAAGTGCCTTGGGGGTGTCCTTTAAAAAGAAAAAGAGAAAACCCTTCATCTTGAAAAGCAAGTGACAAGAGTACCAAGAGATTCCCAGAATGTAACTTATGTATTTTTAATTAATTTCTGTCTTGAGTGTGACCTGAAAGTGTCAGTATAGAATAACATCTCTTAACATCACACTTATGTGAACTAATATTGAACAAGCATAACGTGAATCTTTTGAGCATGTAATATTTCTTGGCCTACTTTGCCTCTCTTCTGGGGTTTTTGCTCTTGAATGACTCACTGGCATGAATATATATATAGCATTTGTCTAAAAAGGACAAGCGAAGCAAAATCCTCTCCAACAGCTCTCAGCTACCTGGTGCCCTCCAGATGTTTTTGACCACAATTCCCATTACCACCAGCCACTATGAAGAGGGCGGACATCTGGGGGGAAAGCGTTTGGCAACCCCACCCACCATTGAACCCAATGTGTTTTGACTTTATGTGATTTTGGCCCGTGTAAGTTGCAGGTTTACTGTACAGTGGTACCTCAGGTTAAGTACAGTGGTGCCCCACAAGACGAATGCCTCGCAAGACGGAAAACCCGCTAGACGAAAGGGTTTTCCATTTTGGAGGTGCTTCGCAAGACGAATTTCCTATGGGCTTGCTTCGCAAGACGAAAATGTCTTGCGAGTTCCTGCAGGGTTTTTTTCCTTCCCCCCCTTTTCCCCCAGCCGCTAAGCCGCTTATCAGCTGATCCGCTAAGCCGCTAAACAGCTGATCCGCTAAGCTGCTTATCAGCTGATCCGCTAAGCCACTTAACAGCTGATCGCTAAGCCGCTTAACAGCTGATCCGCTAAGCCGCTAAACAGCTGATCCGCTAAGTCCGCTAATAGCGCTAAGCCGCTAATGGACTTGCTTCGCAAGACGAAAAAACCGCAAGACGAAGAGAATCGCGGAACGGATTCTTTTCGTCTTGCGAGGCACCACTGTACTTAATTCGTTCCAGAGGTCCGTACTTA
Organism: Podarcis muralis; assembly: GCF_964188315.1. Lineage (NCBI taxonomy): Eukaryota > Metazoa > Chordata > Lepidosauria > Squamata > Lacertidae > Podarcis > Podarcis muralis. The sequence goes on from NC_135655.1 coordinate 6,145,956, forward strand.
ACCTGAAACTGTTCTTAACCTGAAGCACCACTTTACCTAATGGGGCCTCCTGCTGCCGCTGCGCTGCCAGAGCACGATTTCTGTTCTCATCCTGAAGCAAAGTTCTTACCTGAAGCACTATTTCTGGGTTAGCGGAATCTGTAACCTGAAGCGTACGTAACCTGAAGCATATGTAACCTGAGGTACCACTGTACAGCACTTGTCCCAACAGCGCGGTGGTGGTCCTGGAAGTATGCCCACTTCCAGCGATGACGTTAAGCCCTCCCTGCAGTTTATCTCTCATAACATGATCACGGAGGAAGTCCTTGAGAGCTAATTAAGTTAGAATTGTGCTTCAGGTGATACAGAGGTCCATCAGCCACAGTTCCATTTGTCTGGAAGCACTGGAAGTCACATGTATTTACCATGGCCTTTTGCACTTGAGTTGTACATTTTTACGACCCTTTGTTACTCTATTATTTGTACAGTGGTGCCTCGCAAGACGAAATTAATTCGTTCCGCGAGTTTTGTCGTCTTGCGATTTTTTTCGTCTTGTGAAGCACGGTGTCGGGAAAGTTTTGGGAAAGCTTCAAAAACCTCAAAAAGCTTTAAAAACCTCAAAAAAGGCTACCACACCGCGTGCTATGAGTTGCTCCTCGAAGTCAAGTCGCAACTGTATTAACGGTGTTAAGAAAAAGGAAACAAACTTGCAAGACGTTTCCGTCTTGCGAAGCAAGCCCATAGGGAAAATCGTCTTGCGAAGCAGCTCAAAAAACAAAAAACCCTTTCGTCTAGCGAGTTTTTTGTCTTGCGAGGCATTCGTCTTGCGAGGTACCACTGTAATTGTTTCCCCAGCTGTTGTTAGACTACAACTCCCATCATCCCTAGCTAGCAGGACCAGCGATCAGGGATGATGAGACTTGTAGTCCAGTAACAGCTGGGGACCCAAGTTTGAGAAACGCAGATTTAAAATAATAAAGATTTTGGAACTCTGGTACTCTGTTCTTTTTTTAATTAAAAAAACCCCAAACATTAAGCAAGTAGCTATGGATATTCCAGTGTGTAGCTGCCACAAATGCTAATATTTATAGCTCCACAGGTAAAAAGGATCTTGCATGAATATGGTGTCCATGTGAGCTAATCGCCTTGATCTGAATATCAGTGGAATAAGCTAGCAAGATATAACTTGGAGTTTAGCTTTGATTTGCATTTCCACCCACAAACGTTTCAAAATATCAAATAAAATACGATTGTCCTGATTCTGTGGCAGATATAGATTATCTGATTCAACCTCTCCCTCCAATTAATTAGTAACGCTTTCCTAAGTGGATATCTGCCAGCCAAGGCTTGATTCTTGGAAACAGGTTAACCCCTTAATTCCCAAACAACACCACATACAGGATTTTTAAAGCAGTAGAATGTCTCCACGCAGTGTCTGCCACATTGAGCTCCTGAAGGAAGTATGGGATAACAAAAGAGGAAGAATATGTTTAGTGCTTGTCTCAGTATGAACTTAACGGATTAAGTGCAATTCTAATCACCCCACAGAAACCAGTGTAGTCCTTTCCTTTCCAATAGAGCTTCTGTTGGGCTGCTGGGCACACAAGCACTGTGGCCGGGCCCTTTAGGTCAAGATGCTCTTCAAAACCCTAGGAACATGCAGCAGTGTTCACTATCCTTGCTCCTTGTTTGCAGCTCTACTGCTTTTACTGGAAATAGTTCAAAGCCAAGGGAAGGACAAGCCACCAGATATTCCTAGGGAAGGTGCAGATTGAGATTGAATCCTGACAAGACAAAAGTACTGTTTTGGGGGGACAGGAGGCGGGCAGGTGTGGAGGATTCCCTGGTCTTGAATGGGGTAACTGTGCCCCTGAAGGACCAGGTGCGCAGCCTGGGAGTCATTTTGGACTCACAGCTGTCCATGGAGGCACAGGTCAAATCCGTGTCCAGGGCAGCTGTTTACCAGCTCCATCTGGTACGCAGACTGAGACCCTATCTGCCTGTGGACTGCCTCGCCAGAGTGGTGCATGCTCTGGTTATCTCCCGCTTGGACTACTGCAATGCGCTCTACGTGGGGCTACCTTTGAAGGTGACCCGGAAACTACAACTAATCCAGAACGCGGCAGCCAGACTGGTGACTGGGAGCGGCCGCCAAGACTACATAACACCGGTCTTGTAAGACCTACATTGGCTCCCAGTACGTTTCTGAGCACAATTCAAAGTGTTGGTGCTGACCTTTAAAGCCCTAAATGGCCTCGGTCCAGTATATCTGAAGGAGCGTCTCCACCTCCATCGTTCTACCCAGACACTGAGGTCCAGCACCGAGGGCCTTCTGGCGGTTCCCTCCCTGCGAGAAGCCAAGTTGCAGGGAACCAGGCAGAGGGCCTTCTCGGTAGTGGCGCCCTCCCTGTGGAACGCCCTCCCACCAGATGTCAAAGAGAACAACTACCAGACTTTTAGAAGACATCTGAAGGCAGCCCTGTTTAGGGAAGCTTTTAATGTTTGATGTATCACAGTATTTTAATATTCTTTTGGAAGCTGCCCAGAGTGGCTGGGGAAGCCCAGCCAGATGGGTGGGGTATAAATAAATTATTATTATTATTATTATTATTATTATTATTATTATTATTATTATTGGCTGTGAACAGCTTGGCTCTGACGCTTTGCGCCTGGGCGAAGGAAGCCTGAGTATATGCTTGGGTTTATTACACATGTACTCATAACGTAAGCTGAGGACTGTCTTTTTTGTTTTCCTAGGTACATCCGAAAAGCACCTGATGGAAGCTTTCTGAGATAGAAACTGGTTCCAGAGGATTTGGCAACGGTAGCCTTGGAACTTTTGTGAATCCGTTTGCATTTGTGGGGAAATGGCAGAAAATAAAGAAAGGAGTCCTAAAAATCCAGATGTGAGGCCTAAAACCAGCCGGAGTAGAAGCGCAGACAGAAAGGACGGCTATGTGTGGAGCGGAAAGAAGCTTTCCTGGTCAAAAAGGAGCGAAGGCAGTTCTGACGCTGAAACGGCCAGCCCCTCAGGGAAATCCATGTTTAGTTTAAGGAACCAGGAGAGGAAACACAGCTGTTCCTCTACTGAGCTGGACTTGGAGCGTTCCTGCGGCCACAGACTCCTAGGCCGCTCCCTTAAGCAGAAGCTGCAGGATGCTGTGGGCCAGTGCTTTCCCATAAAGAACTGCAGCAGTCGACATTCTTCGGTGCTTCCATCCAAGAGAAAGATCCATATCAGCGAGCTCATGCTGGACAAGTGTCCTTTCCCGCCACGATCCGAACTAGCCTTCCGGTGGCATTTAATCAAACGGCACACTGCCCCCGTAAGACAGGCGTCCGAAAGTTGGTTAAGTATGGAGTCGTCACAAGGTGAAGGGAGGAACGGGGAACTCAGGGGCGTTGAGAGTGCCGAAGGAGGAGAGTCAGCGGTTTTGCAGGCATGCAGCATTCCTGACGTTGCAGCCTGCAGGTGCGACCCTCAAGGTGACCCTGCCGCAGGCAAGCAGCTAAGGAACAGCAGAGAGGAGAGTGACATGGACTCCGACGATGAGGTGGTGACGCTATGCACTAGCTCTAGGAAGAGAAACAAGCCACGGTGGGAAACAGATGACGAGCTGCTGCAGCTGGAAACCCCCCCTAAATATCACACCCAGATAGATTATGTCCATTGTCTTGTCCCTGACCTCCTTCAGATCAATAATAATCCCTGCTACTGGGGAGTGATGGATAAATACGCGGCAGAAGCACTTTTAGATGGGAAGCCAGAAGGGACTTTTTTGCTGCGAGACTCTGCCCAGGAAGATTACTTGTTCTCGGTCAGTTTTAGGCGTTACAGCCGGTCCCTTCATGCCAGGATCGAGCAGTGGAATCACAACTTCAGCTTCGATGCCCACGACCCATGCGTCTTCCATTCTCCCGACATCACTGGACTCCTGGAACATTACAAAGACCCAAGCTCTTGCATGTTCTTTGAGCCGCTTCTCTCGACTCCCTTAAACAGGACTTTCCCCTTTTCCCTTCAACATATATGCAGGACAGTTATTTGCAACAACACAACTTACGATGGCATAGACGCCCTTCCCGTTCCGCCCTCTGTGAAGTTGTATCTGAAAGAATATCACTATAAGTCCAAAGTTAGAGTCCTCAGGATTGATGTACCAGACCAGCAACTCTAGAAGACTTTCGGAGAGACCTTTGGGAGTCTCTGTCCTTTTCCCTCTAAATAATTGTTTCCCCCTGAAAAAAAATATTTATAGTCTCAACTGAACTCTGCCTGAGCCTTATGGTCCAAATAGATTTTTATTCTGCAGCTCCAACAGGCAGGTTTTTTTGGGGTGAAGACACAAAATCTGTGCTTTTATTGGTAATAATATTCTATAGGGTTTTATGGAATTTCAAGTAGATTTTTTTAAGTTTTCACTCAAGCCTAACCTTTTAGATTGAAGCTAAGTCAAAATGATTTTTGACTTGCCTTTTATATACTGTGATTTATATGCAGTACAGGCATGTTTGAAACACTGTATGCAATGTCTACTCAAGAGTGACTAATTTGTATTTTATACCTTTCTTTGAAAATTAGTACATGGTCCTCTCTATAAAAAGTAAAATTAATGTCTATTTATGATGCTGCTGCTGCTGCTGTGTGGTTTCTTAATCTTGGTCATAACAATAATATATTATCTGTCTTCTGAGTCCATGTGACCATAATCTGGTATAGGGCACAACATAATTTGGTCTTCTGATCATTTTTTACTTGTTTTAAAACTATGTACAGTGGTACCTCGCAAGACGAAAAACTTGCAAGACGAAAGGGTTTTTGGTTTTTTTAGTTGCTTCGCAAGACGATTTTCCCTATGGGCTTGCTTCGCAAGACGAAAACGTCTTGCAAGTTTGTTTCCTTTTCTTAAAACCATTAATACAGTTGCGACTTGACTTCGAGGAGCAACTCATAGCACGCGGTGTGGTAGCCTTTTTTGAGGTTTTTGAAGACTTTGTTGATTTTTGAAGCTTTTCCAAAACTTTTCCGACACCGTGCTTCGCAAGACGAAAAAAATCGCAAGACGACAAAACTCGCGGAACGAATTAATTTCGTCTTGCGAGGCACCACTGTACTGAGCTTAGATTGCCTCGTTTGGAAATATCTACCAAGAACCCAGAACGATAATGCACCATATTAAGCGATGCCAGTGTAAATAGTTAGTAAATATTTTACAAGGAATTAAATAATGGGCAGGGCATCCGATTGGGTGCAGACCTCACAAGCTATTAACTATATGTGCTAAAACAAATATGATTAAAATGTGCTGAAGGGGGCGCATCTAAGTTCACCAAATCCACTCTTTACTCCTCCCTGCTCACCCATTCCTTTTACCTTCCTTTCTTCCCAAATAAGACAACACTGGGATAGCTCAGTAGGTAGAACACGAGGTGCTTAACCTCAGGGTCGCAGGTTTGAGCCCCACGTTGGGCAAAAGATTCGTGAATTGCAGGGGGCTGGACTTGATGACCCTCGCTTCAGTTCTAAGAAAGAGAGATGTGGACCTCCTGCCTCTCTCACACACACAACTCAGTCTTGCGTAGCGTTGCCATGTTTCAGAAAGTGAAAATCCGGACACAAAAGTTGCTGAGCTTTTTTTGGCACTGGCTTTTTTTTCTTGGTTTTTGAGCTATTTTTAAGGACATTTGCCAAAAAAGTCAACACTTCCAACATGCGCTGCCATACTTCTGGGTTTCCCTGGACATTTTTGAAAATTACACCCGGACGCAATTCACGGATATGTCTGGGGAAACCAGGGCGTATGGCAGCCCTAGTCTTGCTTAGATTAGCGCTCTCTTGTCATTTTCCCACCCCCAAAACTGCCCAGCTCTAACCAGTGTAGTTTTACATGCTTAGAACTACAGTAACCTTTCTCCAAAAGCATGGACAGTACCCAGTTGGACAGATGTATTATATCTGCATTCTTCAGGCCGGTTTCATAGTTAATGCAGGAGAGTATTTTCACTGCAGACATTGGGGGTTCTCTGTGAGCAGAGACAAGCAGGTAGCCTGAAGACCGAAGTTTATAGGAAAACACATCCTCTTTCAGGCATGCGTCTCTCAAAGTATAAATTGAACTAGATACGCGCTTTGTCCTCCCATCTCAAGGACAGCACTGTGTCCCCTCAGGACTAAGAAGTAGATTATTAGGTTTTTTCCTCACTTGCTATTTTAAAATAGCTTTCGAACTCCAGAGGTCTCCCTGGAGAGTCAAGAGGGCATTGGGTCCTCCTACAGCAAGCTCCAGACACTCACTTAGAAATTTATGAATAGGTCTTGGTGAATTCTCTATTCTCGAGGCACACTTTTTAGCATTGCTTCCCTGTCGATTTGTTCCTTCTATTTCAGTCATAAAACTACCTATGTTTTCAGGTTTAATAATATCAGTGGGAAGGGTCTCTCCCCCCCCCCCCTTTTTAAAAACAAACCCCAGGCAGTGGTGTAACTTTCTCTTCTTCCTCCCACCCTGCATGTACCTTCCCCTCTCAGGATTAATATTTTTGAATTAATCTTGTTTCATTTAAAAAGAAGGAATCCCAATTTTCACTTTTAAATTTCTCAAGATGACCTATATCTGTCCCTGTAGTAGCTTCCTTTTGCTTTTATTTCATCTGCATGCTGATACTATTCCTCCTCTCCTAAGTGCTTTGTATTTACATTTGCTTCTCCCTTGTAGCTCTGTGAGTAGGGGAGGACTAACTCCCACCCCATTTCATTGCAGTACGAAAGGAGAAACACTCTGTTTCACAAGGCTTTTAAGTGTGGAATCCAATAAAGCTAGCATCTCCCAGAGGCAATGTAAGGACCACGTCTCAGACTATGCGCAGGGGTCAGCAAACTTTTTCAGCAGGGGGTCGGTTCACTGTCCCTCAGACCTTGTTGGGGGCTGGACTATATTTTTTTTGGGGGGGGGGGAGAATGAATTCCTGTGCCCCACAAATAACCCAGAGATGAATTTTAAATACAGTGGTATCTCGGGTTACAGACGTTTCAGGTTACAGACTCCCAGAAATAGTACCTCGGGCTAAGAACTTTGCTTCAGGATGAGGACAGAAATTGCGCAGTGGCGGTGCGGCAGCAGCGGAAGGCCCCATTAGCTAAAGTGGTGTCTGAGGTTAAGAACAGTTTCAGGTTAAGAACGGATCTCCGGAACGAATGAAGTTCTTAACCCAAGGTACCAATGTAAAAGCACACATTCTACTCATGTAAAAACACGCTGATTCCCGCACCATCCACGGGCTGGATTTAGAAGGCGACAGGGCCGGATCCAGCCCCCGGGCCTTAGTTTGCCTACCCATGGACTATGGAAGTGCTGCCACTAGCACAAGAACATTTGACTGTGCAACAGAACATCCTCTCCCTCTTCTCTCCCTGCGCACCCCTGTGCTGGGGCTTCCCAGTATAATACTTTTTTATATTTTAAACTACAATGAAAGCAACTTATTTTTAAAAATGTTTAAGGAAAATCACATTGCACATGTGCAAAGATAGAACCTGCACTTCTGGCGGGGTGTGTGTGTGCGGGAAATAATGGTACAGAGGTTTTTGGTTTCTGGAGCATGGCAGCTGCACTTACCGTATTTTTTGCTCTATAAGACTCACTTTTTCCCTCCTAAAAAGTAAGGGGAAATGTGTGTGCGTCTTATGGAGCGAATGCAGGCTGCGTAGCTATCACAGAAGCCAGAACAGCAAGAGGGATTGCTGCTTTCACTGCTCAGCGATCCCTCTTGCTGTTCTGGCTCCTGAGATTCAGAATATTTTTTTTCTTGTTTTCCTCCTCCAAAAACTAGGTGCGTCTTGTGGTCTGGTGCGTCTTATACAGCGAAAAATACGGTACTAATGTTCATTGCTTGTTACTGTGTGTTGAGGGAGTATAGAAAACCTTTTGTCGGAGCCAGAACAAAGGAATGTTATTCCCACCTGCCTTCTCTCTCTCTCACTGTCTCTCTCGCTCTCGCTGTGACCAGAGAGAGCCACAGAGCTCCTTTCACCCTCTTTTATGAGTGTGCTTTAAGTATACCCTGATGCACAAGCAAGCTTGAGAAAGCACCTTTCACGTTGAGGGAACCAGCTGGCAAGAGAGCCGACAGTCTCTGCCGTATGTCTGCAGATTTCCCCAGAGAAGCCCTAATTCCCATTTTCATTTTTCTCAGAAAAGAAGCCTAGTCCGTGCACAGCCTGACACAAGAGGGAAATGCACAGGTTCCGTTCATTGGTTTTGTCAGAAATTACCCTGCCCCTGCCTCCCAGTGTTTCTTGGCCAATGAACGAGGTGATGATAACGAATGACATTACTGAAAGCACATCTAGTCAAAGCGAAGGCTGAAGTCGCAATACCCAGTGAAGGAGTTTCTGGGTTCATTTCCAAGCCTTCTGCTGGGCGTATTTGCAGCATTTTTAGTCTACACTGGGGCTGGCCGGCACTGCGATTCCATTCAGAAAAACGGCTGAATAGCTAGCTCCTGAGAAAGTCTCGGGAGGACAAAACCCAGAAAACACTTGGCTTGCAATGCTGCAACAGCAGCAACATCCTCCGTACTAACATGAATGAAAAATGACCCTAGCTGGGGGAAATGGCTAGCATGGAAGCCACCGTCGTTCTGAGCCAGAGAAAACCAGGATCGTTTAGTTAAAAGCAGAAGGTCAAGGGATAATCTTACAACTTGCTGCAATATTTATGTTTTCTTCCTAGATGTAGCATTCCTTCCTGTGGTGTCTTGTTTCCACAACAGAAGCCCTTTTTCTCCGCCGAACTTTACTATCTCGGCAGGCAAAACAGCTCATCTCATTGGCCACTGTGTGGGCAAAAATAGGGACTGTCCACTCCTTCCGCCCTGCTAGTGACCGCAGCTCTTTTTAGTTGCAGCATGTGACATTTAGGGCCCTCAAGGGTAGAAAGATTCCACATGAGCCAACCAAATGCCAAGCCAGAAAGAGAGTGAGTTGGTGGGGTTATCTTATAAAAACTGCACTCTTCTGTAAAGAAGAGACTTTACAGTTAAATTACCGTATTTTTTGCTCTATAAGACTCACTTTTTCCCTCCTAAAAAGTAAGGGGAAATGTGTGTGCGTCTTATGGAGCGAATGCAGGCTGCGCAGCTATCCCAGAAGCCAGAACAGCGAGAGGGATTGCTGCTTTCGCTGCGCTGCGATCCCTCTTGTTGTTCTGGCTTCTGAGATTCAGAATATTTTTTTTCTTGTTTTCCTCCTCCAAAAATTAGGTGCATCTTATGGTCTGGTGCGTCTTATAGAGCGAAAAATACGGTAAGTGTCATCAACCAGGAAAGACAAGCTACTCAAAGCCTATCACAATAAAAGCATCCAGTAGGAAAATAGTGCCCAAAAGTAGCTGGGAATGGGAGAAAGTGAAGTTATAACAATGACGGCTTTTATTGTTGTATCCAGCACAGTGGTCAGGGATGGTAGGTGTCGTCCGAAACATCTGGCAACCTCCCCAACCTGGTGCCCTCCAGATGTTTAGGATACAAGACCCATCAGCCCCAGGTGCATGGCCAAAGGCCAGGGGCAATGAGAAGTGTAGTCCCAAACAGGTTGGGGGAGGCTGATTTATAGAAAGCCACTTCTGAGCTGGAGAGGAGGTGGGGTTGCGGGTCCACCCCCTCCCACTCACGCGGGGACTGGCTCTTAGCCCCCGCAAGAGCAGGGGAATCCTTGGGCGCGTCACCGACCAGGCCAGCCAATCGGTGGGCTGAGGAGGCGTGGCCTAGCACATTTAAGGCCGGCGAGCCCGGGGACCACCCTCTTTTCCCCGTTCCAGCTGCTGCGGTTTCCCATCCCACCCACCCTTAGGTTTAGCTAGCTTTGACCTTGCTATGGACTCCGGTTGGTCGCCGCAAGGGGCCTGGTAGGAATTTTTCCACTTGGCAAATTTCCAGCCATTTGGTTTTTTCGCCTACCTCGTAGCAAATGTCACAGCTTTCGCGGTATTGGCGGTTAGGCATTGGCAGGGGGAATTGTTATACAAATGAAGGGGGGGAAGGAAGCACCATCACCTTCCCCCAATGAAAAGGGTGGTCCGGTAGAGGACTCCGGGGGGCGTTGCCCTGTCCGAAACCTAGGGAGGTGAGGGCCTCCAGCACGCCCCCGAGCAGTGACACCCGTGGGATCCTAGTTGGCGTACTTCAACAGGACTCCCACGGCTGGTGGATAACCCTTCCCAGTCACCATGCCGGGTAGTCGATAGGAGCCAATGCCTAAGGCCAATATCTTCTAATTCCTGTAATCAATAAAGTTGTGGCCTTTTACGCCCACTAACCTTAAATAATGTGTCCGGTGTCTTCATTTCACTAGGGGGCGGGGAGGGGACTTGCCACACAATCGAATCACTGTGTGTGTTTATGTATCTGTGGTGAGTTGCCTGGGTTTTGAATCTGCCACCGTGGTTCCCTTAGTTCCCAGCAGAGTACAGTCATACCTCGGGTTGAATATGCTTCAGGTTGAGAGTTTTCAGGTTACGCTCCACGGCGACCTGGAAGTAACGGAACGTGTTACTTCCGGGTTTCGCCGCTTGCGCATGCGCAGACACTCAAAATGGCATCACGCGCATGCGCAGAAGCAGCGAATTGCGACCCATGCACGCACAGACGTGGGTTGCGTTTGCTTCAGGATGCAAACGGGGCTCCGGAACGGATCCCATTCACATCCAGAGGTACCACTGTACCCTGTTTGGGTTGGTGGTGTAATCCTACAAGTATTAACCCTTGCAGAAGAAGAGGTCTAGCGATCCACTTAAGCCTCCAAAATAGACTCCGGTTCTCCAGCTTTTTATAGTAGGGCAGATAACAACAACAACAACAACAACAACAACAATAATAAATAATTTTATTTATACCCCGCCCTCCCCAGCCAGACCCAGGCTCAGAGAGGCTAACACCTGTAAAATTATAATAAAAATATAATTGGGGGGGGGGGTCCAATTTAAAATACAGGTTAAAATGCAATTTAAAAAGCAGCCTCATTTTAAAAGTAGCCCACAGATCAAAACCATAAGAGGAGGGAAACATAAAGGTCAGACTGAGTCCAAACCAAAGGCCAGATGGAACAGCTCTGTCTTGCAGGCCCTGCAGAAAGACGTCAAGTCCTGCAGGGCCCTGGTCTCTTGAGACAGAGCGTTCCACCAAGTCGGGGCCAGTACTGAAAAGGCCCTGGCCCTAGTTGAGACCAATCTACTTTTAAAATGGGCTACTTTTAAAATGAGGCTGCATTTTAAATGGCATTTTAACCTGTATTTTAAATTGGTCCCCCCCCCCATTATGATCCTACTGTAATTTTACTGGTGTTAGCCGCCCTGTGTCTGGCTCTGGCTGGGGAGGGTGCGGTATAAATAAGAATTATTATTGTTATTATTATTATTATCCTATGGTTGGAGGTAGCAATGCTTCTGAACTCCTGTTGTTGGAAACCACAGGAGAGGAGGGGTCTCTTGTGCTCATGTCCTGCTTCTGTGTTGGGGCACCTAGTTGACCATTGTGAGAGCAGCATGCTGGACTAACTGGGCCATTAGCCTGACCCAGCAAGCTCTTATCACGTTCTCATGTTCCTTAGTCCACCGGAAGACAGGCAGGTGGTCATCTGTAGCAGCCAAAGCTTCTGAACTATCTTTAAGGGCGTTCCACCATTGATTACTAGAGTGCAACCAATCACTGTGGTGGCAAATGACTGGATGCCTGCGGCAAGCTCCTGCTCTTGCAGGAAAGGGTGCGGGCAGCAAATCAGATGTAGCTGATAAAATGCACTCTAGGCCTGTTGCCTGATATGCAGGGCTAAGGTGGTTTTCCCATGCATGGCCCAAAAACGAGGGCGTAGATGTGCGTAGAATCTGCCGATCCGAATTTATATTTATAGCTGCAGAATTTAGAAATAATGGGAGGAGTTCAACGTTGGGCTCCTCTGATCGTTCCACCAGGGGAAGCTGTTATGTACTGAAGTTCTCACCCTGGGCCAGCGGGGGGATACTGTAGATAGTTTTCACTCAGGTCCACATATGCAAATAAGGGATTGAAAGTGACATTCAGTGATTGGATAGTCACAGAAAGTGGTTACTGTTGCGTTCTGGTGGAGCTCTATATAAGCAGGCTGACTGAACCCTTCAGTTCAGTTCTGTTCTGGCCTGTGAATAAACAAGAGCTGTTTGAAGAATCGCTGTGTCGTCTGATGTGTTCACCCACAACTTAACACAAGCATTTCCGCTTGCCAGACAGAACCATCTCCTCTCTCTTGCTTTGGGGGGTTCTCCTGGCCCTCCAGGGCAGAATTGGGGGAGGCACAGGGGCATACGGAGAGTGCACATTGTGCTTCTGCTGGCATGCCAGCTTAGCTGAATCCCGCACAATTTCCGTAGCCAACATCAACAGTGTAAATTAAATAGAAATGCAAAACATCTCACTGTACCGGAGAACACACCTGTATGGCAAGTGACCTGTGCACAGTTCTGCTGCCCAGTTGCTCACTGTTGAGGGGCAACCTCAAGACCCCTGTGGGTCTCCTTTCGTAGGGAAAGAGCACCTCAGAAGAACAGTGAAAAAAAGAGGGAACAGCCCTGGGGCTCAACAAGGCAAAATTCATTATTACAGCTCAAGGCCAGCACACCTATAAGGTAAGGTGAGGCGACTACCTCGGGCGGCAGGATCCACAGAGGCAGCAAAGCCTGGTGGAGATCTTTATTCAGCTCTTCTTCCTGATATAGATCTTCACTCACCCCTTCTTCCCTGGCAGGGAGAGTGGCATCTTGTGGTCTGCCTCAGGTGTCAAAATCTCTTGCGCCGGCCCTCTTACACCTCATGGGAATAATTTTGAGTGCCTTATTTATTGAATACCAGGACTTTCTCTCCACCACCCTATTTTCTCTCGTTCTTTAGAACAGTCTAGAACAGGGGTCAGCAAACATTTTCAGCAGGGGGGCGGTCCACTCTCCCTCAGACCTTGTGGGGGGCCGGACTCTATTTTTTTTTGGGGGGGGGGGATGAATGAATTCCTATGCCCCACAAATAACCCAGAGATGTATTTTCAATAAAAGGACACATTCTACTCATGTGAAAACATCTGATTCCCAGACCGTCCGCAGGCCGGATTGAGAAGACGATTGGGCCGGATCCGGCCCCCGGGCCTTTGTTTGCCTACCCATGGTCTAGGACTAGACTGCCTCTCAGACAGAGGGCAGCTTCAAGCAGGAATGTCCACTGTAAACAAGCAGCTCAAGACATTTTGCTGCCTGAGGCAAAGGACAAGACGGTGCCTTTCCCCAAACCAACTGGACTGGTAGTTGAAATTTACTCCAATATTGGGGGCGTCCTCCACTGCACTCGAGGGCAGCAGGCTAGCATAGCAGTTAGAGGGCACTCACAGCTCTGTCCACTCTGCAGCTTGCATATAATAGTAACTGGTTTTTTCCCTCCTCTACTCTCCCACTTGGAAAACTGTAATTGCTATGTGGGACAGTCATGACTCATAATGACCATTAGGCATCACTGACCTGTTTCCCAGCTCTGAATGTTAATTAAAGTGGAAACAGTGTCACTAGATGATGATGATGAGCCTTGGATGCAACAAACCACTTGATGTTTTGCATGTTTGTAAAATGAGGCTGCTTTTTAAATTGTATTTTAACCTGTACAGTGGTACCTCGGGTTACATACACTTCAGGTTACATACGCTTCAGGTTACAGACTCCACTAACCCAGAAATAGTGCTTCAGGTTAAGAACTTTGCTTCAGGATGAGAACAGAAATCGTGCTCCGGCGGCACGACAGCAGCAGGAGGCCCCATTAGCTAAAGTGGTGCTTCAGGTTAACTACAGTTTCAGGTTAAGAACGGACCTCCGGAATGAATTATATAATAATAATAATAATAATAATAATAATAATAATAATAATAATAATAATAATAATAATTTATTTATACCCCGCCCATCTGGCTGGGTTTCCCCAGCCACTCTGGGCGGCTTCCAACTGAATATTAAAAACAGTACAGCATCAAACATTAAAAACTTCCCTAAAGAGGGCTGCCTTCAGATGACTTTTAAAACTAAAATAGTTGTTTATTGCTTTGACATCTGCTGGGAGGGTGTTCCACAGGGCAGGCGCCACTACCGAGAAGGCCCTCTGTCTGGTTCCCTGTAACCTCACTTCTCACAGTGATGGAACTGCCAGAAGGCCCTCGGCGCTGGATCTCAGTGTCCGGGCTGAACGATGGGGGTGGAGACGCTCCTTCAGGTATACTGGGCCGACGCCATTTAGGGCTTTAAAGGTCAGCACCAACACTTTGAATTGTGCTCGGAAACGTACTGGGAGCCAATGCAGATGTTATGTGGTCCCGGTGTTATGTGGTCCCGGCGGCCACTCCCAGTCACCAGTCTAGCTGCCGCATTCTGGATTAATTGCAGTTTCCGGGTCACCGGAATTAAGTACTTAACCTGTATTTTAAATTGGATTCCCCCCCCCCCCCCGCATTATATTTTTATTATAATTTTACTGGTGTTAGCCGCCCTGAGCCTGGCGAGGGAGGGCGGGGTATAAATAAATTATTTTATTATTATTATTATTATTATTATTATTATTATTATTATTATTATTATTCCTCTGCCAGTGGTCAGAATTTCTTTTTTTGTCATTCGGATCCATTGATTCAGGCCCAACCCTCCAGAGCAGGATAAAACAAGCTTTCTCCATATTCCATGTAAAAGCCCTTCAGATATCTGTGGGACGCGGGTGGTGCTGTGGTCTAAACCACTGAGCCTAGGGCTTGCCAATCAGAAGGTTGACAGTTCGAATCCCAATGAAGGGGTGAGCTCCTGTTGCTCGGTCCCTGCTCCTGCCTACCTAGCAGTTCAAAAGCACGTCAAAGTACAAGTAGATATATAGGTACCACTCCGGCGGGAAGGTAAACGGCATTTCCGTGCGCTGCTCTGGTTCACCAGAAGTGGCTTAGTCATGCTGGCCACATGACCCGGAAGCTGTACGCCGGCTCCCTCGGCCAATAAAGCGAGATGAGCGCCACAACCCCAGAGTCGTTCGCTACTGGACTTAACTAACAGGGGTCCTTTACCTTTTTTATCCTGTCTCCTCTCAGTCTCCTCTTCCAGGCTAAGCATACTCAGCTCCCTCGACCATTCCTCATAAGGCTGGGTTTCCAGACCCTTGATCATCTCAGTCACCCTCCTCTGCACATGTTCCAGCTTGTCAATATCCTTCTTAAATTGTGGTATACAGACTCCAGGCAGGGCCTGACCAAGGCAGAATAGAGGTACAGTCATACCTCGGGTTACAGACGCTTCAGGTTGTGCGTTTTCGGGTTAAGGACGCGCCAGAACCTGGAAGTACCGTAACGGGTTATTTCCGGGTTTCAGTGCTCGCTCATGCACAGAAGTGCCAAATCGCAACCCGTGCGTGCGCAGACACAGCGCTGTGGGTTGCGGACACTGCGGGTTGCAAACGTGCCTCCCGCACGGATCACGTTCGCAATCCGAGTGTCCACTGTAGTCTTACTTTCCTTGATCTGTTAATGAATGTTAATGAATTGTTCTGTGGTTTCTTATTATTTTGGGCAGCTTTTAATAATAGGATAGCCTCTCAAGAGTGGTTAGCCTGTCCCCTGCCCATGCCTCAGTTTAACAGGACTCTTAAAACTGCTTTGTTCCAGCAAACATCTTTTAGTTAAATCCTGTTGTCTATCCTTTTTTATCAGTTGCTCACACAGGTTTTTTTATGGCTGTGCTTTGGCTACTGTTGGTTTTATTGTGAGGTTTCTTGGGGCTGTTTCTTGGGGCTCCAAGACTTCCCCATACCTCCCCTTTTTGTATTCCATTTCCATTTATTTAGTTCAACAAGTTCTTATCCCTAATTTTAACCTTATTATGTTTAGCTCATTATTCAATTTAGTTCATTTTAAATAACCATATTCATCTTATAGTCCACAGTCTTTATACATTCAAATCTTTTTCTAAGGTCGCCCCCAATTCCCTTCCACGAATTCCCCTTTTTTATACTCATAGCAAGACAAAATAAAGAAAAAATAAGAAAAATTCAAAATATCATTGTCCACCCTTTGGATTCCCAAACTCCAACCCCCCTTTGCCGGTTTCGATCCCCAATGTCCATCAGTCTATCTGCTGTCAGCCTGAAGACCTCACATCCGAGGCCCTTAATTCTCTCTCAGTTCCATTTTCTTTTCATTTTCTTGTACTTTTTAGATTTGTAAGTCACCTTGACTTTTATAGGAAGGCTGGGTGTTGATGGCAAAAATAAATAACCAATCATTTTAGACACATGGGAAGTGTGAGGTATAAATAAATAAAAGCACATCATTGTTTGGTCGATGGTTTAATGTGTTTAGATACCACGTTCCTGCCAAGACATCTGTCTGCACAGGGCACTATGGGTCTTTGTGCGGGGGGGGCAGTGTTTGGTATTTATATACCTCCCAATTAACCGTAGGCTCTTGGTAGAGGGGATGCTCAGAAGCGGCAGCTAAGAAATGTGTAAGAATTACCAGCAAGTACAAAAAAGAGCCTATTGACTTTGTCCATGGAGTTTTCTTGGCAGGGATACTGGAGTGGCTTGCCGGTTCCTCCTCCAGGTGGATCATGTTTGGTCAAAACTCTCCACTATGACCTGTCCATCTTGGGTGCCCTTCTCGGCATAGTTCATAGCTTCTCTGAGTTATTCAAGCCCCTTCGCCACGGCAAGGCAAAATATGGTTTGAAGCTCAACATCAAAAAAACGAAGATCATGGCTACTGGTCCCATCACCTCCTGGCAAATAGAAGGGGAAGAAATGGAGGCAGTGAGAGATTTTATGTTCTTGGGCTCCATGATCACTGCAGATGGTGACAGCAGCCACGAAATTAAAAGACGCCTGCTTCTTGGGAGAACAGCGATGACAAACCTGGACAGCATCTTAAAAAGCAGAGACATCACCTTGCCAACAAAAGTCCCAGTAGTGATGTAGTAGTGAGAGCTGGACCATAAAGAAGGCTGATCGCTGAAGAATTGATGCTTTTGAATTATGGTGCTGGAGGAGATTCTTGAGAGTCCCATGGACTGCAAAAAGATCAAACCTCTCCATTCTGAAGGAAATCAGCCCTGAGTGCTCACTGGAAGGACAGACCCTGAAGCTGAGGCTCCAACACTTTGGCCACCTCATGAGAAGAGAAGACTCCCTGGAAAAGACCCTGATGTTGGGAAAGATGGAGGGCACAAGGAGAAGGGGACGACAGAGGACGAGATGGTGGGACAGTGTTCTTGAAGCTACCAGCATGAGTTTGACCAAACTGTGGGAGGCAGTGGAAGACAGGAGGGCCTGGCGTGCTCTGGTCCAGGGGGTCACGAAGAGTCAGACATGACTAAACGACTAAACAACAACAACAACAACAACCTTATACAATCACACAATACAATTTATGCAACAATACAATAGTTTATACAAGAAAATCCTCCCTTTAAAAAAATAATATGAAGTAACTTATTCATACGTACACTCAAACACACACCTTTCCCCTGTTCTCACCAAAATTGGTTCTGCTTTCTTTTTCAAAGGAGTAAAGGAAGCAATTATTAAGACAAAGAATCTGGTAATGTTTTTATTAACCGCTGCTCTTTGCAGCGCTGTTCAAATAGAGAAAACTTTAGCTGATATCAGTTTTAAGAACCGGTGGAGCAATGCGTGGAATTTAGTCCTTCGAGAAACACTTACCGGGCACGTCAGATTTTTGAATAGGAAAGCGAAGTCAGACCCGTTTATTATAGTCTGGTGGGAATTGACTGAATATATCAACAAGGAAAAGCTACATCTTCCTTTCTCCACCAGTTTCACAAGACATTCGGGACAAATGAATCTCTCCATAAATAATCCATCACTTCTGTTTATTACAAGTTATACTTTACATCTCCTAATGTGCATTGCATTGTCAACTAGTGTGCAACTGTGTTGTAATGCTTCTCTCTCATGCTTGATATTTTGCTTCACCTCAGATACCATCAAAGTCCATCTAAGTTCCTTCGGTTTTGTTTTTATATTTGTTGTATCATTGAAAACCCCTAAAGAATTTTTTTTTAAATGACAAAACCCACAAACACCTTTCCCCATTCCTCATCTTTTCCATTCAGGGCTATGTTTTCTGAAACTTATTACCGTATTTTTCGCTCTATAAGATGCACCAGACCACAAGACGCACCTAGTTTTTGGAGGAGGAAAACAAGAAAAAAAATATTCTGAATCTCAGAAGCCAGAACAGCAAGAGGGATCGCTGCGCAGTGAAAGCAGCAACCCCTCTTGCTGTTCTGGCTTCTGGGATAGCTGCGCAGCCTGCATTTGCTCCATAAGATACACACACATTACCCCTTACTTTTTAGGAGGGAAAAAGTGAGTCTTATAGAGCAAAAAATACGGTAATTTACTTAGAACACAAATTACAGTCATACCTCATGTTACGTTTGCTTCAGGTTGAGCGTTTTCAGGTTGCGTGCCATGGCGACCCGGAAGTACCGGAACGGGTTACTTCCGGGTTTCGCCGCTCGCGCATGCGCGGACTCGCAAAATGACTTCACGCGCATGCACACAGTGGCGTAGCGTGGGGGGGTGCAGGGGGGCCGGCCGCACCGGGCGCAACATCTGGGGGGCGTGCGCTCACACCTGAGAGCTAAAATCCACGGGTTAGGGGGCGCAAATTACTTGCCTTGCCCCGGGTGCTGACAACCCACGCTACGCCACTGCATGCACAGAAGCGACGAATCATGACCTGCATGTGTGCAGACGCCCAGACACGGGTTGCGTTCTTTTCAGGTTGCGAACGGGCCTCCGGAACGGATCCCGTTCGCAACCAGAGGTACCACTGCAGTCCACTCCAACATCCAATCATACACGTATAATTTTTTATAGATTTGTTTACTGCATTTATGTATCCCGCCTTTTCCTCTAAGGAGCTTGAGGTGGTGTACATGGCTCTCCCCTTCTTCACAACGACCCTGCAAAGTAGGCTAGGCTGAGAGCCACTGCCTATCTCAGTAAGCTTCTTGTCCGAGTGGGGATTTGAACCGAGGTCCAGACCCTCCAAGTGTCCCTATTTTCCAGGGACAGTGCCGGATTTACAGAAGCCATCCCAGTTTTCTGATTTGATCCTGGCATGTCCCACTTTTCCTTAGGACATCCCTATTTTCATCAGGGAAATGTTGGAGAGTATGGAGTTATGTGACCCCCGAGCCAAGGAGATAAGTAACTACACAACCTTTAGAAGACATCTGAAGGCAGCCCTGGATAGAGAAGGTTTTTTTTAATGTTTAATATTTCATTACTAGTACGTTTCCGAGCACAATTCAAAGTGTTGGTGCTGAACTTTAAAGCCCTAAACGGCCTCGGTCCAGTATACCTGAAGGAGCGTCTCCACCCCCATCGTTCAGCCCGGACACTGAGGTCCAGCACTGGGGGCCTTCTGGCGGTTCCCTCACTGTGAGAAGCCAAGTTACAGGGAACCAGGCAGAGGACCTTTTTGGTAGTGGCTCCTGCGCTGTGGAACGCCCTCCCACCAGATGTCAAAGAAAACAACCACTACTAGACTTTTAGAATTCATCTGAACACAGCCCTGTTTAGGGAAGCTTTTAATGTTTGATGCATTACTGTATTTTAATATTTTCTTGGAAGCCACCCAGAGTGGCTGGGGAAGCCCAGTCAGATGGCCAGGGTATAATATATTATTATTATTATTATTATTATTATTATTATTATTATTAGTTGGAAGCTGCCCAGAGTGGCTGGGGCAACCCAGTCAGATGCTCAGCTTACAAATAATAAAGTTGTTGTTGTTGTCCTTGAATAGGACTTCCCTATTTTCATTGGAAAAATGTTGGAAGGGTATGCTGGTCTCCCAGATTCTAGTCGTACGCTCTAACCACTATGCCACACTGTCAAACCTAGAAACAATGGCTATGTCTTAAATAGAAAAATAGTGCCTCTTGCACTAGTAGGGAAGAGGGGAACTAAGTGTGTCCTTCTGCAGTTTCAAAGTCCCATATGCTCTCCTCCATGGTTTTATTTTTAAAAATCTTTAAACCAGACAGCCCTCCAGGCAGAGGACACCTTCAAAGAGAGCTGGCCTCCATAAAATGGGACACTCTGTGTACATCTCCCTCCTCAAATAAATTTGCCTGGCTTCTTCGAGTTTATTAAGGAGGGTGGCAAAGACTTATTCTCTCCAGCCCTGCCTTTAATCTGATTTAACCTCCTGCTGTGGTGATGCATTTTTAAACAGGCTCTGTTGCTTTATGCGCTTCCCATGCTGCCGGTTTAATTATTTAATTGATATATTGCGTTTGCTGTCATTTTCATTGGGTTCTGTATTTTCCCCCCCAATCGGATGCAGTGTGCTTGTTATACCAACCAGGTGCCTCTGGGAAGCCTGCGAGCGGGAGCTGAACATCAAGATGCTTTCCCCAGCTTGTGTTTCTAGACAACTGGTATTCTGAACATAGCCATCAACTTACAGATTTGAAAACAAGGGACCAGCAGCCTTGAAAATAAGGAATCAGCAGCCAAAATAAGGGAATTTCAGAGCACAGGTATGTTCGACTTCTGAGCCCCTCCGAGCCAAAGGCAGAAAGCCCAGCCAGCAGCCAAACGAAGCCTCAAGTGGTGGTTCCCACAGCGCAGCAACCCGGCAAAGGAAGTTGCTGCAGCTAGAGGCGCGAATCAGAGACAGCGTCCAGGAGCGCCGAAATCCGCACAAGGGCTTTCTGCCTAGTGCCCCCACCCCCTCAAATTCGGGGGTGGTATAGGGCACAGCAGGCAAGGGCAGTCCCCCACACACACCTGGGGGGGCCGGGAGGCTGTTTACTCCCATCACACTGGGGTTGCACGCTCATCTCACTCTATAAGCCGAGGGAGCCGGCATTTGGCCGCAGACAGTTTTTCCGGGTCATGTGGCCAGCATGACTAAGCCGCTTCTGGAGAACCAGAGCAGCGCACAGAAATGCCGTTTACCTTCCTGCCGGAGCGGTACCTATTTATCTACTCGCACTTTGACATGCTTTCGAACTGCTAGGTGGGCAGGAACTGGGACTGAGCAACGGGAGCTCACCCCATCGCGAGGATTCGAACCGCCGACCTTCTGATCGGCAAGTCCTAGGCTCTGTGGTTTAGACCACAGCGCCACCCACTGTTTCTTTACAGTGATATAAATTCTGCCTCAGTTCCTTTAAAATCTAACAGCCATCTGTCCTGGGTGCTTTAGCTGAGATTCCTGCATTGCAGGGGGTTGGACTAGATGACCCTCAGGGACCCTTCCAACTCTACCATTCTATGATTCTATGTCTGTAGATACTGAATCACAGCGATAAAAAACAAATTAAGATGTTACACAGACTTGTTATGTGTTATAACGACTTTTGCACTTTTAAAACATTTTAAGTGATCTTGGGAGGATTAAGGCCACAAGGCATCCTGTAAATGCTAAAATAAATAAATGAGAACTCCCATTCTGTCCTCACAACAACCCTGCAAGCGAGGTTCTGCGAACCCTTCTCTTCCCCCCTCCCCTTTTATGAAGATCACCCGCTCTGAGACCCCACAGCTAATTCTCCCCTGGGCTCCTCGCTGGCCCAAGTAGGACCAATTCA
The DNA here is from genome assembly GCF_964188315.1 of Podarcis muralis. Taxonomy (NCBI): domain Eukaryota; kingdom Metazoa; phylum Chordata; class Lepidosauria; order Squamata; family Lacertidae; genus Podarcis; species Podarcis muralis. The sequence goes on from NC_135655.1 coordinate 6,167,597, forward strand.
GCCAGCTAGCCCTGGGGATTATCTAATTGATTTTTGATTTTTATTGTTATTCATGTTTTTATTCTATATTTTATGCTGCTTTTATAATTAAGTGTTTTAAATTTGTTGCTAGCCGCCCTGAGCCCGGTTTTTGAACCAGGAAGGACAGGGTATGAATAAAAAATTATTATTATTATTATTATTATTATTATTATTATTATTATTATTATTACCCAGAGACAGCGACTGGTCCAAAGTAATCACATCAGCTATGTATTAGCGTGAATTGTGTGTGAGAGAGAGTTAAGGTGGCTGTTTATAATTTAGTGAAAGTCAACAGGAACCTATTGACAATTCTCGGCCAAATTTTGGCCGTCTCCATCACATCGCAGCACGTTAAAACAGAACACGAAAGCCTGCACTCACTGACGTGTGTTGAAAACCTGAGGACATACATGTCTATTTTTGGACATTCCCGAAATGAATCATGTGAACATCATGCCTCGGCGTCCCAGCAGACAGGTTAATATATGTAGGCATCAGTATATTTGAGTGCTTCTGTTTCGAAAACCAAACCTGCGGTGCGTTTCTTTAAATAAACTGCCCCCCAGGTTCCAGTGCAAAGAAGTCACCCTTGTATGATCCATTCATATATGACCTTACTGTAAAGCAGACACATGCTCTTAAATAATTAAAAATATGGGGGGGGGCAGTTAACTCAGTTTTTTTGTGGTGTGTGTGTGGGGGGGGGGACGTGCCCTGGGGTGGAGGGAGGGGGTTAGGGAAAAGGATCAAGGAAGCTTTTAGCCAGATCTTTGGCCAGGTTTATTGATGACCCGGTGATCAATTTCATGTTCTTTCCTGGATGTTAAAGCTAATGGGAAGTGAATGGCTTTTAGTTAAACGTGCGTTTTTTTCCCCAGGACTCGGGGACCGAGACCACGATCTGCGAAATGATGAGAAATAAGCTATTCCCTTAACCTTTTTTAAACAGGGCAAACGTGGCCCCCAATGTCATTCTGCCTGCCACTCATTAGAGAAATGGCTCTCGCTTTCGCCCCCCTCTCCCTGTTTCTTTTTTCATTTTACGAGAGATAACATAACCCACCCTATTATTTATTCATGAATCGTAGCCATTAAGACGATAAATCAAATTATCAGCTTCCTGTCTCGCTCCGGGTTTAATCATTTTTTATGGCTGGCGTAATACAAAGACAGCTTCCTTCCTATGAAACAGGAGACCTCTGACGACCTATTTATTAGGACCCTCGCATTTCCTCCCCATTTTTAAGTCTGTCCCGCTCATTTTCTCTGTCAATCGCAGCTGTAATAAAAATCCAATAAGGAACTTGAACATTCATTCAATGGAGCAAAATTAACCATGAAACCAGGGGGCTTTTTAACCTTTCTCGAACATACAGTACTAATAAGTGACTTCTAGTATATTCAAGCTTTTCTCAAAATTACTGTATTTTTTGCTCTATAAGACTCACCTTTTCCCTCCTGAAAAGTAAGGGGAAATGTGTGTGCGTCTTATGGAGCGAATGCAGGCTGCGCAGCTATCCCAGAAGCCAGAACAGCAAGAGGGATTGCTGCTTTCGCTGCGCAGCAATCCCTCTTGTTGTTCTGGCTTCTGGGATTCAGAATATTTTTTTTCTTGTTTTCCTCCTCCAAAAACTAGGTGTGTCTTATGGTCTGGTGTGTTTTACAGCGCGAAAAATACAGTAGGGAGAGGAAATATCAGCCACTGGAGGTGTGTTTACATCTGAAGTGAAAACATTATATATGTATGTGTGTTTTTTCAAATTGCTTCCTCTGTGAAACATCTTTAAGCGATTTAACAATGAAAACAGCAGCAATAGACACAGAGAGCAACTGTAAACATATGATGCAGAATGGGGTAAAGCTGTCCGCTTAAAAAGAGACGGTGACTGTCTGACATGTAACAGGAGGATGTTTCAAAGTTAGGGGCCAACACAATAAAGGCCCTGCATCCTTAAATCTTACAAAATGGGACTTTCAGGTGAGCATCTCATCAGGTATCGGCAGGATGCGTTCTCCTGCACAGCGCAGGAATAATGAGAAGAGACAGCCAGCAGTAGATCACACCGAGCAAGTTGGAGTTAACTTTTTATTAGCAAAAACAGGAGGGTCAGGCCTAATGAGCGCAGCGTATCATCTCCGGCAGGTCTTGCCTCTGTGAAGCCATTGCTGAGGCTGAAGGTTGGTTCTCCCCAAGCTATCTGAGACTGCGCCTGAATGAAGGAAGCTTCTCCTATGCCTTTTCATACCTCTTCTGGTTCTGGGAGACAAGGGGGGGAGCTTCTTGCAGCAGGAGGGGGAGATATCCTTGCCTTCTCACCAGCCTGATTCATCTCTGCCTCTTGGCCTCCCTCTTCTCCTGCTTCAGCTTCTGCCTCTGATTCTGGGCTGCTCTCTGCCACAGACTCTCCCCGCTCACAAAGCCTTGTTGCCTCTTCAGCTTCCAATACCTCCTCTTCCCAGTCTCCTCCCTCTGACCACTTCTCATTGTCCCACCACCAATCCCTGGACTTCGAGCCTTCTTCCCTTTGTGGTTCCCCAGCTGCTTCCCCCCACCATTCCTCTGTGTCCCACTAAAGGTAAAAGACCCCTGGATGGTTAAGTCCAGCCAAAGGCGACTATGGGGTTGCGGCGCTCATCTCGCTTTCAGGCCAAGGGAGCCGGCGTTTGTCCACAGACAGCTTTCCGGGTCATGTGGCCAGCTAGACTAAACCGCTTCTGGAGCAATGGGACACCGTGACGGAAACCAAAGCACACGGAAACACCGTTTACCTTCCTGCCACAGTGGTACCTATTTATCTTTTGAGGTGTGCTTTTCATAGAATCATAGAATCATAGTTGGAAGAGACCACAAGGGCCATCGAGTCCAACCCCCTGCCAAGCAGGAAACACCATCAGAGCACTCCTGACATATGGTTGTCAAGCCTCTGCTTAAAGACCTCCAAAGAAGGAGACTCCACCACACTCCTTGGCAGCAAATTCCACTGTCGAACAGCTCTTACTGTCAGGAAGTTCTTCCTAATGTTTAGGTGGAATCTTCTTTCTTGTAGTTTGGATCCATTGCTCCGTGTCCGCTTCTCTGGAGCAGCAGAAAACAACCTTTCTCCCTCCTCTGTATGACATCCTTTTATATATTTGAACATGGCTATCATATCACCCCTTAACCTCCTCTTCTCCAGGCTAAACATGCCCAGCTCCCTTAGCCGTTCCTCATAAGGCATCGTTTCCAGGCCTTTGACCATTTTGGTTGCCCTCCTCTGGACACGTTCCAGTTTGTCAGTGTCCTTCTTGAACTGTGGTGCCCAGAACTGCTAGGTTGGCAGGAGCTGGGACAGAGCAACGTGCGCTCACTCCGTTGCGGGGATTCGAACCGCCGACCTTCCGATTGGCAAGCCCAGGAGGCTCAGTGGTTTACCTGTGCCCGACTAGTCCATGACAAATAACATAAATGCTGATACGGAAACAGGGATGGGGTGGGTTCAGCCTTATGCCTTCTATTTCCCCCTCCACTTTTTATTTGTTTACTGTACAGTGGTACCTCAGGTTACAAACACCTCGGGTTACAAACACTTCGGGTTACAGCCTCCGCTAACCCGGAAGTAGTACCTCGGGTTAAGAACTTTGTCTCATGATGACAACAGATATTGCGCACCGGTGGCACGGTGGCAGCGGGAGGCCCCATTAGCTAAAGTGGTGCCTCAGGTTAAGAACAGTTTCAGGTTAAGAACGGACCTCCGGAACGAATTAAGTTCGTAACCAGAGGTAATCCCTGGGGTCCACTTCTGTGTCTTGAATTCACAAAGCTTGAGTGGAAATTCGGGATTTCTTCGGAGGAGAGCTGGGGGAGCCTGATGCCCTCCAGATGTTGTTGAACCCCCAACTCTCATCAGCCTTGGACAACATAGATCCAACTGTCAGGGGCAATAAGAGCTGCAGTCCCTGAAAAGTGGCTTCTGCACAAAACCTTGATAAGGCAGCTGCGGTCAAAAGGCCACTTTTTGTTTGTTTGTTTGTTATGTATTTATAAAAGATGTAGATTGACAGAGCGACGGCTCGAAGCATCACATCACCTGACTGACAATAACAACCTTCTCAGGTTTTTCCTCCTCCAGGCTTGTGAGGAAAACAAGGTTGCTGGAGGTTGCGCAGAAAGGGAAACAGCAGGGAAGTATTTTCACTTTGGGAAATAAGACACCAAAGCCAACACTGTGTCTTACGAGAGGAGGGCAAGCTGCAAGTCCTCATGAATGAGCCAATTTGTCAGGCGTACAGGAACGTGGTTCTTTGGCAACAGACTTCCGCCGCTGCCGCCATCGCCTGTGCAGCCCAATTGATCCCCCCCCCCCCAGCTGCAGCTTGTTGCATCAATTTGTCAGGGTTTAAATATCAATTAAAAGGACGGCTCTCTCCTCTGCCCGCCTCTCCCCTGCTCATGTTTGCTCCCTTCGTTCGCCTCCCCTCCCTCGCAAAACACTAATGAACTGTTTAATGCCCAAGAGGCAATTTCAAATTATCTAGCGTAATGAGGGGTCTGCAGCAGAAGATTTATTACCCTTGTTTGATCTCCTGCTAATGCATTATTATTATTCTGATCAAGAAAACAACCTGGGGTGGCTGGAAGTCCTTTTGCGCCTCTCTGTGGGGTCTTTTCGTTTGGTGGGGTGGTGGTAGTTGTTAGCAATGGACCACACATGGCACAAAGCATCTCAGCCCACCAGCTAATTCAATTCTTGTCTACCGCTAGGGACCAAATTGGATTAGGCCATTTCCTGGTTCCACTGCAACTATCACAGATGAATCTATATTGTATAAGTAAACACACAACCCTTTTAACTTTAGAGAAAAGGTGAGGAAGAAGAGACCTGATGGATGTGTATATAATTATCCCAGGGATGATCCTAGATTTACAGAAGCCGTCCCAGCTTGTGATTCGAACCTGGAATATTCCACTTTCCCTTAGGACATTCATCAGAGAAATGTTGGAGGGTATGGTGTTATGCGACCCCCAAACCAAGGAGATAAGTAACTACGCAACCTTTAGAAGACATCTGGAAGGCAGCCCTGTACAGGGAATTTTTTTAATGTTCAGTGTTTTATTATGTTTTTATATACATCGTAAGCCACCCAGAGTGGCTGGGGCAACCCAGTCAGATGTGCGGGGTATAAATAATAAAAGTATTATTATTATTATTATTATTATTATTATTATTATTATTATTATTAAATTAATTAAATAGGACACCCCTATTTTCTTTAAAAAGTAGAGACATCACCTTGCCAACAAAGGTCCATATAGTAAAAGCTATGGTTTTCCCAGTAGTGATGTATGGAAGTGAGAGCTGGACCATAAAGAAGGCTGATCGCTGAAGAATTGATGCTTTTGAATTATGGTGCTGGAGGAGACTCTTGAGAGTCCCATGGACTGCAAGAAGATCAAACCTCTCCATTCTGAAGGAAATCAGCCCTGAGTGCTCACTGGAAGGACAGATCCTGAAGCTGAGGCTCCAATACTTTGGCCACCTCATGAGAAGAGAAGACTCCCTGGAAAAGACCCTGATGTTGGGAAAGATGGAGGGCACAAGGAAAAGTGGACGACAGAGGATGAGATGGTTGGACAGTGTTCTTGAAGCTACCAGCATGAGTTTGACCAAACTGCGGGAGGCAGTGGAAGACAGAAGTGCCTGGCGTTCTCTGGTCCAGGGGGTCACGAAGAGTTGGACACAACTAAATGACTAAACAACAACAAATTTCATCGGAGAAATGCTAGCGGCTAGGCTTCAACAGGCAGGGATTTTTTCATCCAGGCCTGGATGGAGCGCTTTTTCCTGGGGGTTTCAGGAGAGGCTCAAAAATTGGGGTTTTGAGGAGGGCACGTCTAAGCAGGTTTCCAGAAAGATTTATTTTCCATTTTATTAAGCTTGCAGATGCGAGGAAGGAAGAGAGAGGGACGTGAAGCGGTGTCGCGGCACAGCGGTGCTGCCATCCATCACGAAACGGGCAACGCAGCGGATACCGGATCATCCTGGAAATGGGTTTGGCGAGCAGCGATGGAAATGAACTTAGAAGCGCAGTCAGCTCCCTTACGGAGCTGAAGGAGAGATTGATTGCTTCAATTATACAGTCTGACTTCCCCTCAAATGACGCCTGAGGCTGCTGGAGTATTACCACTCCTGTATCCTTGCAAACCTCCTCGTGGGAGGGCAGCAAGGCTGAGACCAATGCCCTGGACAGGCAGGCCTGGAGGCTACAGGGGGGGAACCTTGGTATTGCAATTTATGAAAGCTCAGAGGCAGCAGGACCACCCCCCCTGCCCCACTTTCCCATCAAATAGCCCCTTGAGCAGGCCCATTTGGAACAAATCTCTTCAGAATGCTCTGCACCCCACTGCCTTGCAGCAAGTTTGCAGCAAGTCTAATTTATCACCGAAATGTCTATAAAACTCCCCGAGGGAGACCGCTTCCTGTTCCCCAAATGCCCCTCTGCAGCCTAATCTCATCCTTTGTTCATAAATGGGGGAAAAAGGGAACCGGTGGGTATTACATTAATAGCCCTGAGAGTCGGAAGAATTAGGCGATTTCCATGGAATTCGCTGGATTTGCTACTGCCGTCATAAATATCCCCAAGGGGTCGGGGTGGGGGCTGGGAAAGCCGGTTATTTATACTGCATTAGCAAAGCCATATTTGGAGAGCACGTTAAGCTGACAGTATGTTAAGCAGAGTCAAGTCAGTTCGATAGCAAAGGCGTTGCCCAGTGTTTTTTTTAATGCACACAGGGGTGCGCATACCCCTAAACATTTTGTGAATCTAAGTTTGGCCTTGTTGAGGGGCAGTATTTCAATATGAGTAGGAAAATGAGAGTACCCCTAAAGATTTTTTTAAGAAAAAAAAGCACTGCCATTGCCTATCAGTTAGAATGATGGTATTAAGGTCACGGCAGAGGGATGGTGTAATGATGATGATGATGATGTTAATAGGCAGTTTACAAAGCATGAAAGAAACAAGATTCTGCCCAATCTAATATATGTATTCCATGCTTCTTGTCCCCTTCCCCATTTTTGCAAATTTGGTTAGGCTGAAAGAGTCAGAATATCCCACAGTAAACTTTGTCATGAACCAGGAATTCAAACCCCGGTTCTCCGTGGCTCAGGTCCAAAGCTCTAGCCACTGTACAAAACGGCCCCTATTGCCAAGAATACTTGTATTAATAATAATATTAATAATTACTTATACTCCGCCCATCTGGCTGAGTTTCCCCAGCTACTCTGGGCGGCGCCCAATCGAGTGTTAAAAACTGAAATATACTCGGAGTCAAGAGTGGATTTCATGCTCTTTATTCAGCTCATAGTGGTGAGGAGGAATGGAAATTCCCCCAGAATGTCTGCTTTAAATACCGTATTTTTTGCTCCATAACACTCTCTTTCTTCCTCCTAGAAAGTAAGGGGAAATGTCTGTGTGTGTTACGGAGCGAATGCCTACAGATGGCGGGGGGGGGGGGTCTGCTGCAGTCGTGAGCAGAGGATCCATGGTTCCCCTTCCTTCCCTCCTCCGTGGCTTACTCTGAAACAGCAAAGTGGGAGAAGAGCCGCTGAGTGGGGAGGAGAGAGGGACAGAGAGCCTGCTTGCTTAAAAGGAGCAAAGTGGGAGCGGAGAGGAGCCTTCTCCTCTTATACCCCTCTTCTGCATTATTAGCAGCATCCTTCTCCACCCACCCCACGCGTGTTCCTTGTCCCTTGAGTGCTTTTCCTTCCCTCCCCACTTAAAACATGGTTACAAAACACGGATCCACATGGATCCTCAGGATTTTTGCACTGGATCACCCCAAATTCACCATCAGATCACATAGCATGTCAATGGCTACAGCTTGCACCAAAAAAATCATACACCAACTGTTGCCTGGGGCCGCAGTGGTGCAAAAACATGGTTACAAAGCATGGATCCACATGGATCCTCAGGATTTTTACGTTGGGCTACCCCAAACTCACTGTCAGATCACATGTTTGTGGCCACAGCATGAACCACAAAAATCATACATCCACTGTTTCGTTTAGAATTTTTTTTCTTCTTGTTTTCCTCCTCTAAAAACTATGTGCGTGTTATGGTCGGGTGCTTGTTATAGAGCGAAAAATACAGTACATTGTTCACACAGTGGGCCCCACGTGATTGGCTAATTCCGGGATTCTCCTGTAGGCCAATCAGGTTGCAGATTCACTTCCACCTGGAGCTGGATTGGGTGGCTCCTGTGGACCAATCAGACTGCTGCATTCTGGATCCTATTGTTCTAGGACCAATCAGACTGCTGGATCCTATTCCAATCAGACATTTTGGAACCTATTCAACTCAGTACATAACAAAAGCAATACAGCATTAAAAACAATACAGCATTATATTCCATTAACTTTTGTTTCGTAGAAATGAGCAGCAGCCCCTTGAGGATTAAATCCCTCCCCCTCCATCCAAAAAGCTTTGAGAACATCATTATTAATACACTTAATGCAACAGGGATTAATGCAATTATCAGCCTGGATTTCCTTTTCCTGCTGGCTGATGGCATGTTGAAACGAGAGTGCTTTGTGCCTGCGCCTGTGGAACGCCAGAAGGGAAGGAGTCATACACTTCTTACTTTCAACAATTGTTAATTATTTCTAAATTTGCATCTCTCAATATAAATCAGCATGTGGAAAAGTCATGAAAACTTGTGTCGTTTGTTACTGCACGGCCCAGCGGAGGGCATTCCACAGCTCCAAGGAAGCAAGGAAGAATTCTGTGCTTCCTGCAAGGCGGAATGTAACTCTGGACTTTCTCAGATGATCTCAAGTCACAGGGAAGTTCACCTGGGAACAGGCACTGAGATGTCCCAGAACTGCACCATTCAGCGCTATATCTAGGTCAAAGCAGGCTTAAAGGGACCGGAAGCACACTACTAATCATCAATAATACTATTTCAGTGAAATATGACCACGCCAACCCACGCACATCAGGTGGTGGCATTCTGGACTGACTAGTGGTTTAAATCGTTTTGATTTAAATCAAATGCACCCTGACCAACATGTCAAAGCATGGCAATTTTTTTCTCTTCTTCAGAAGTTTTTCCAGCTGTGCTGATTTGGGGTTCACCCTTTTGGGGACGTGGTTAATTCATTATTATTATTATTATTATTATTATTATTATACCCCACCTTTTCCCCTGATAGGACTGTAGGCCACCAGGGTTTCTGCCATAATAAATGTAGTCTTTCTATTTATTTATTTTTAAATTAATTTATTTAACATGATTGTTACAAAATATAAGCAAAATATTGCAAATACATACATATATATTTCAAATAAGCACATATATATGAAAAAAGGAACAAAAGAGGAGGGAAAAGAAGAAAAAAGAAGAAAGAAGAAAAAATAAAGAGAAAAGAAGAAGAAAAGTTGGAAGAAAATGTAATCTTTCTGACAGGCTTCACTGATCTGGTGCCCTCCAGATGTTTTGGGCAACCCAGCCAGCTAGTAGCAAAAACTAGCAAAGACTGTAGTTCAAACATTCCTCTAAATTCTATAATAGTGTTGTGTGTGTCTATATAATATGTGTGTGTATATCATAGAATTGTGTGTGTGTGTGTGTGTGTGTGTGTGTGTGTGTGTGTGTGTGTGTATCATGCCAACAAAGGTCCGTATAGTTAAAGCTATGGTTTTCCCAGGAGTGATGTATGGAAGTGAGAGCTGGACCATCAAGAAGGCTGATCGCCGAAGAATGGATGCTTTTGAATTCTGGTGCTGGAGGAGACTCTTGAGAGTCCCATGGACTGCAAGAAGATCAAACGTATCCATTCTGAAGGAAATCAGCCCTGAGTGCTCACTGGAAGGACAGATCCTGAAGCTGAGGCTCCAAGACTTTGGCCACCTCATGAGAAGAGAAGATTCCCTGGGAAAGACCCTGATGTTGGGAAAGATGGAGGGCACAAGGAGATGGGGACGACAGAGGACGAGATGGCTGGACAGTGTTCTCGAAGCTACCAGCATGAGCCTGACCAAACTGCGGGGGGCAGTGGAAGACAGGAGTGCCTGGTGTGCTCTGGTCCAGGGGGTCACAAAGAGGCGGACACGACTAAACGACTAAACAACAACATATCATTCTATGATATACACGCACATATTATATAGACACACACCACACTATTATATTTTAGATAGAGAACTGGACACACACACACACACACTCAAGGTACTGAGTTCGAAACCTCCCCGGCCCACCCGAGATACTTACAGTTCCCTCCTCCGGCCAGCAGGGGGCACCACAGAGACTCCACCTCTTCTGTTGGCGCCGGCGCATGCGTGAGGGCGGGGCTGTTTTCCCCTGACGTCACGTGCCCCCGGCGAGGGGCGGGGGAGAGACTCGGAGCTACTTCTCCGACGGAGGGGGCGGGGCCCAACTCCGCGCCTGCTCGCTGGCGAAGGCAGCGGGGCAGCGTCACGTGATCAGGCCCCTCCCCCTTTCCCTCACTTGCGACGCGAGAGCGAGGCTCGTTTCCGCTTCCGGCTGGCTAAGGAGGGCGTAGCGGTGGCCCGGAGAGAGCGAGGCTCATTTCCGCTTCCGGCTGCTTCAGGAAGGGCATTGAGGGAAGAGGCGGAGGAGAAGCGGCGGCGGCGTCTGTGGCGGGGCTTCCTCGACGCGCGCGCCCAGGTAGGCCCCGCCATGGGGGGGGGGGGAGGGGCCCGGCTGAGGCGACGGGGGGCGGTGGGGAGGGGAGGGGCGCGCCTCGTGAGGGGGAAGGGGCGGCCCTCGTGGGAACGGAGAGCGGCCCCCGGCAGCTCCAGCCTCCCTTCGCCCCTCGGGCTCCCCGGGCCCTTTGTTTATTTGCTTCAGGAAATCTGCACCCCGCCTGTTCATAGGGCCGAAATCAACCTCAAAGCGGTTCCCAAAAAAATTAAGACCGAAATGTTACTATTATTACTATTATTATTATGATCAATGTTTATTACGGCAAACAGCCAGTATACTAAATCCAGAATTTCTGACAATAAAAACGATGAGCATGGGATTTAACAATCAATATGCTATTTAAGTGGAATAATAGAGAATAAGAATAATACCAACATCAATGTTTCTTACAGCCAGCATACTAAAACCAGAATTTCAGCATAGTTCTTTACACAGACAGTAAAAACGATGAGCATGGGATTTAACAATCAATATGCTATTTAAGTCGAATAATACTAATATTATCGCCAATGTTTATTGTGGGAAACAGCATACTAAAACCAGAGTTTCTGCATAGTTCTTCACATAGACAATAAAAACGATCAGCATGGGATTTAACAATATACTAATTAAGTGGAATAAAAATAATAATATTTAGTATTTATATCCTGCCAGTGGTTCCTGCACATGGAAAAACATAATAAAACATCAGACATTAAAAACTTCCCAATGCAGAAATTGTGAAAGACCCACAGCCCCACTTTGACACAGACCAAAAGTTAAAATGCGAAAGCAGGTTAAAGTCGCCTCAGCTTTCTGAGCACATGGGCAGGCTTGCCTAAACAGGAATGTTTTTGGTAGGAAGATTCCCTCTGAATTTCTGTTGGCAGGGAGTTCCACAGGACTGGGCCCATGGTACTGAAGGGTCTGCTTTTTGTTGCTGTCAGATGAGTCTCAACGACTTGGGGGGTCAACAACACTCCTGACCTCAGCTTTAGAGCTGGAGTCCAGGGGTTCAGGTTTACCCATGGTCAGATTTACTCCCCAGTCAGTTGTCTCTCTCGTTTATTATTAGTGTTACTGCTACAGCTACATACTGTCCTGGAAAAGGTTTTGAGAAGGGCAACCAAAATAATCAAGGAGAGAAAGAGAGTTCTTTTGATTTAATCTTGTTGAAGCCATTACAAAAGATAGATCAAGGGGGCGGAGCAATGCACACATACCCCCGCCCCCCCGGAAAGGTTGCTGCATTTGGTGCTCTTTTCAGTTTAGAAGAAAGGTTGGATAATGTGTGTGTGATAGGAGCATACAAGATTATGCATGGTGTGGAAAAAGCGGATAGTGTGAAGTTTTCATTCTCATGATATTAAAACTCTTTAGGACACCTGAGGAAGCTGAATATTGGAAGTGTCAGGATAAAGTACAAGTGCTCATTCCTGCAAGAGGCAGTAATGGCTTCCAACTTCAATGGCTTTAAAAGAGAGCCAATTTATTGGAAGATAGGCCCCTTGTCAGTGGCTCCTAGCCATAATGGCTATGTTCTCACCCCAGTGTTGGAGACAGTATGCCTCTGAATACCATTTGCAAGTGGCATAGCTGTCAACTTTTCCCTTTTCTTGCGAGGAATCCTATTCGGAATAAGGGAATTTCCCTTTAAAAAAAGGAAACGTTGACAGCTATGAAGTGGGGGAGGGTTGTTGTTCTGTAAGCACCTGTTTAGCCTCTGTGAGAACAACTAGATGGACAGCTGGCTTGATCCAGCAAGATATCTGGTTGGCGACTGTGAGAACAGGCCTCCTCCAGAAGGGTGGCCTTTTGTTCTTAAGGCTCAAGCCTTGATTCCAACACAGGTGCTGGGGAAATAGAGTTAATAGGGGAAGAATATGTTGTTATTTTAACCACATGCAGGGGAGGGGGGTGGCAGCTGGGAGAGTCCTGAGCTGAGGACCAGGTAGTCCCCGTGTCTCCCATCGTACATATGCCTTGGGTAAAGGTAAAGGTACCCCTGCCCGTACGGGCCAGTCTTGCCAGACTCTAGGGTTGTGCGCTCATCTCACTCTATAGGCCGGGAGCCAGCGCTGTCCGCAGACACTTCCGGGTCACATGGCCAGTGTGACATCGCTGCATCTGGCGAGCCAGCGCAGCACACGGAACGCCGTTTACCTTCCTGCTAGTAAGCGGTCCCTATTTATCTACTTGCACCCGGGGGTGCTTTCGAACTGCTAGGTTGGCAGGCGCTGGGACCGAACAACGGGAGCGCACCCCGCCGCGGGGATTCGAACCGCCGACCTTTCGATCGGCAAGTCCTAGGCGCTGAGGCTTTAACCCACAGCGCCACCCGCGTCCCATGCCTTGGGTACATCACCTTAACCTTAACTTTAACTTCTTTACCTTGCAGTCTTATGTAAGGATTAAGGAGGAAATACCTTTGAGCAATCTAAGCTCTGCATCAGTGGTTTATCAATCCATGAGTGCAGGCTGAAGTAAGCCATGGAAACCTAAGTGACCTGGCTGGGTGCTTATGGAGTAATGAAGAAGCCCTGCATATCCTTGGTGATAAATCCTTGAGGACCTAAATATAGGTCAATGATCGCACCCCTGGAGAGGAAGTAAAGGTGCATGGAAATTACCTGAGGCACCCCAAGCTACAGCTGACTAGTGTGTGGGAATCCCTGAATATCACCATTTGACAGAAACCACAGCCCTGTCCCTGTGTTTGGAATGCCTGGCAAAGTTGCGATGAGGATGCCTGCCCATTGTTATGAGAGCAGATTGAAGAAAATTTATTTCTGGCCTGACTGTGCTGGCTGCCAATTCGTTTCTGGGCCCAATTAAAAGTGCTTTTTATGGCCTATAAATCCTTAAACAGCTCAGGACCGCAATACAGTAAGCCCACAACTTAATGCAGATATAACTTGTGCACATTCAGCTTCACACATTCGGCACAAAACAAATTCAAAGGGGACAAGCATTTGTGGAAAAAAGACTTTGGCAATCTCAAGGACCACCTTTCCCCATATGAACTGATCCAGACCCTGTGATCATCATCACCTGAGGCCCTTCTTCGTGTGCCCTTTCCACAAGAGGTCTGGAGGGCAGCAACACAATAAACGGGCCTTTTCTATGGTGGCTCCCCACTTGTGGAATTCTCTCTCTGGTGAGGCTTGCCTCGCACCTTCATTACTTTAGGTACCAAATATTAACATTCCTCTTTTCCCAGGCCTTTGGCCTTTTAAACTGCTTAGTTTGTTATTATTTTATGCATTTTTGTGTTTTTATACTGTAAACCATCCTGTGATCCTCGGAGGAAAGGCCGTATATAAATTTAATTATTAGTAGTAGTAGTAGTTTCCATCTAGGAAAAAACCAAAGCCACTCTCATGCATCAAGACTGATACAAAGTGTTGCTGTCAATTGTAAATGAGATGCTGTAGCTGTGGGGCTCGGAATTTAGCCATGTTTACTAGAAAGTAAAGGCTAGTGAGTTCTGCTGCCAGAGGAGTGTGCCTAGAATTACAGCTGTGATACCATCACAGGTCTCCATGTCGCTCTTCTCTCTAATACCTAAAGAATAGCTGTATTTTATGTATGAACAAACGCTTTCTCTGCTGGCACACCCTTTAGTGTTTGTGTGTATAAAGATCAGGTATGCCCTCTTGCTTTGCTGTTTGTTAACACACAAGCTTCATAAACTTCATGGAGACCCACGATCAATATTTGCACTCCTGTGGCAATCTAGAATGCAAGCTGTCGCCGTACGTGTTAACGTACACTGTATGGATTGTGAATCCCTACTGCAGCATTCAGTTAGACGTCTAAAGTACCTCTCTGTTTCTGTAATGCTTTTCGTACCACAGCATTCTGCATCTCTAGGACCAAATCGGATGGAAAATGCTCCCCCCTTCCACATCAAATCGTGTGGGGGCCTCAGGTGTCTTCTATCACTTACTGAAGGGTTTTTTTCGGGCGTAGGGCATTCTGGCACTTCCAGAAATGGCTTATTCAAAAACAGTTTCCAGTTAAATTATGGTTTTTCCCTCCCTCCCGTTCTCTAGGGCTCAGTATGTTTAAGCAATAATGCAGTATGTTGGTGCATTTCCTTATTTTTTATTTGGGTTTGTGACATCATAATAATAATTTGTCATTTGTACCCCGCCCATCTGGCTGGGTTTCCCCATCATCATGGTTCTTACGAAAATAACTGACCACAGTTTTCCATTCTGCTAGGATGATTCCTTCCACCTTCGATTTTTTTGTAGGGCAAGGTTTAATGAGGCACTTAAAAGCTGAAACTGCACCACCTCTGGAGATACTAGTTGATCACAAGTGCTGTTTTGCTTCTAGTGAAGTGGTGCCAAATGGTTGCCAACAATGAAACAATTTAAGCTAAGCCATGAGGGAATTGAGACAATTTAGCTCTGTGTTGTCTGCTGAGATTTCAGCAGCTAGACAATTTGCAGACAAGAAGAATAACACCGGATTCCAGATACACTATCGTTTGTTCATAGGTAGGTATGATTAGCTGTTGTGAAGGGGTTGGCTAGTTGGTCCTTTGAATGCATCAGAATCACATGTTTCTCTCCCTCGGAAGCTTTTGCTTCTGTGTCTAACAAACCACGGTTTAGCATTTTGTTCTAACCCGAGCAAACTGTGGGTTGCCTTGCTGAAACAGACAAACTTCAATCCTTGCTTTATGAACCTTACTTGTTTCAGTAAACCATAGTTAAAATGAACTTCAAGGTTGGACGTACCACTAAACTGTGGCCAATTGAAAATGGAGGCAAAGGCTTTTGATCCCCTTATGGTCAGGGTAGGGCAGGGGAGGAAGGTCGTGTGAGAGCCTGAGACTTGTCCAGGTTCAATCCCATAATGATAAACCATAGTTCATTATTATGTCTGAACATGGCCTCCATCAGAATTCAGATTAATCTTGACACTCTATGGGCTGAAGGATATGAGACAGTGATTCACCCAGCTCTGACCAAAGGATCAGATCAGCAAAGAAGATTCTTGGAATAGCATTAAACCAGAGCAGGTCAAAACTTGGTTGGGGTTGCTTCCTGGTCTGATCAACAAGGGAGCTTAGCTTGCTGCCGTCCCCCTGTTCTCTCAGATTTCATTTGCCCCTGCCTTATTTGAGCACTTCCTCCAACCCACTAACACGTCCCTACCAGAAAAGTGTCCAAAAGTCCTGGGGAAGTTGTGCAGCTAGGCTGAATTAGTTTCAGTCGCTTGCGTGCGCTTGTTTTATAATCCAGTTTCACTGTTGCAGAATTCCTGGCTTCCCTTGGTGGGTGCGGCTGTGTAGCTAGTACCAAGGACCTTTGCATCTCTGTCATTCTGGTCATAGCTGTGCCAATCCAAGGCTTAGTCAGCAGCTGGCTTAAAGGTCTTGCCTCTCTCCTCCATTCCCCTTCCTCATTCATGGCATGGGTGTGGCAGCACAGAGGTCATCAAAGCCGGCAATTAGTGCTGAGAAGCTGTTCTATTTTTAGGCTTTGCCCGAGTGTTGATCAGGGTGGGGAGGGAGGAATAACTCTTGGGTACCACTCCTCTGCTAGAGTAATTCAGTATGTCTGTTACTTCCCTGCTTCTCTTCTTGGAAACTAAGGGTTGCTGTAGTCCGACTAGACCCATTGGGATTAATGGACCTACCGTATTTCCCCCTCTATAGGACGCACTTTTCCCCCTCCAAAAATGAAGGGGAAATGTGTGTGCGTCCTATGGAGCGAATGCAGGCTTTCGCTGAAGCCTGGAGAGCGAGAGGGGCCGGTGCGCACCAACCCCTCTCGCTCTCCAGGCTTCAGGAAGCTATCCACAAGCGTGCAGGCTTTGGGCAGCTATCCGCAGGCTTGCGGATAGCAGCCTGCAGGCCAAAGCTGTTCTAGCTTCGGGGTGGCTGCGCAAAGCCTCCGCAGGGCGCCTCCACCCCGCTGCCCTGCGGAGGCTACAAAGGATGTCCCCGAAGCCTCAAGCCTTTGGAGTGCAGCTGCGCTCCAAAGGCTTCAGGGATCTTTGCGGTTGGCGGTGGGGGAAAACAGTGCTTCCCCCCACCG
Organism: Podarcis muralis; assembly: GCF_964188315.1. NCBI lineage: Eukaryota > Metazoa > Chordata > Lepidosauria > Squamata > Lacertidae > Podarcis > Podarcis muralis. The sequence continues at coordinate 6,184,361 of NC_135655.1, forward strand.
CCAGGCCCACAAGCTCGGGGGGCAGCGGCAAGGCCTGCTCTTGAACGCACCTTGTTTTTGAGGGGGAGAACAAGAAAAAAAAATTTTTTCCTGTTCTCTCCCTCCTATGGGACTCTATGGTCCGGTGCGTCCTATAGAACGAAAAATACGGTAGGTTTGCCTTGTCCAGTGGCTCTGCTTTGAGTAGGACCAACATTGGGTAAAATTCCAGAAGAAAGAAATGTTATACACACACATGCAAGTGTGAGTAAGAACGGAGCCTTCTGCCAAGAGATCTGTCCCACCCAATATTTGTATCTTGCACAAGTGCCTCTACTGCAGTTAAGATATTAAGAGCATCAGGGACACGGGTGGCGCTGTGGTCTTAACCACTGAGCCTCCTGGGCTTGCTGATCAGAAGGTCGGCGGTTCGAATCCCTGCAACAGAGTGAGCTCCCGCTGCTCTGTCCCAGCTCCTGCCAACCTAGCAGTTTGAAAGCACGGCAGCGCAAGTAGATAAATAGGTACAACTGTGGTGGGAAGGTAAACAGCGTTTCCGTGCGCTCTGGTTTCCGTCACGGTGTTCCGTCGTGCCGGAAGCGGTTTAGTCCTGTTGGCCACATGACCCGGAAAGCTGTCTACAGACAAATGCCGGCTCCCTCGGCCTGAAAACGAGATGAGCGCCACAACCCCATAGTCGCCTTTGACTGGACGTCACTGTTAGAATTTCAGCTCCGGTCGTCCGAGCTGATATGGCTCATCTTCCTTTGAGCCCAGCAGAGCATTAAAACAACAAAGTCCACAACGGAAGGATGAGGCAGGTATGGGCTACATTGCTATACTTTATTACTAAGCAAAGAAAAACACATCTCCTCTCTATGAGAGCAGAGAGCAGCTGAACAAAAGAAACGAAAGAAGAAAGGAAACAGGAAACCACTAACGTCACATCCCGTCTCCCTTTCCCGTGAGAATCCAACAGTATCTGGACTCTCTGGAATGTAAACAGTCCTGTGACTGCAAGCAGCGGCTCAGTGAGAGAAACAGAAACTAACAGTAACTGTCCAGGGGTCCTTTACCTTTTTACCTATTAAGAGCATAGGCAAACTCTGGCCCTCCAGATGTTTGGAACTATACTCATCATCCCTGACCACTGGTCCTGTTAGTTAGGGACGATGAGAATTGTAGTCCCAAACATCTGGAGGGCCAGAGTTTGCCTGTGCCTGATCAAGAAGATTCCTGCTGCGTCAGACCAAGGGCATCCTGTTCTCCCAGCAGCCAGCTGCATGCCCATGGGAAGCCCACAAGCAGGACCTGGGCACAACCGCAGTCCCCCCTACCTGCATTTCCCCTCCAAGTGGTATTCCCAGGTAGACTGCCTCTGATATTATGGGTACCTGATATTGATCCGGATGGGTTGTAGGACGTCCTGTGCATCAGGGGATTCAGTGGGGCTCCTCTGTGTTGCCCCATTGGGTGTGGCGGTTTTGCCATTCCTCTCTGGACCCCTCATTACCCCAGTTATGTTAGGACAGGGGTCTGCAACCCGCGGCCCCGGAGCCGCATGTGGCTCTTTTACAGCTTTGCTGCGGCTCCGGGGCGGATACTAGCGAGGGGAGGAGGCGCATTGTGCGCCCCGACACTCCCCACTGTGGCGGGCGCTGTACTGGCTGTGACGTCGCATGGGGGTGGTGCGTGCGTTATTCACGCACTGTCCCGACGTCACCTTCCCGCCCGCTGTCAGATCGGACATTAAGGTAAGAAACAATATATGCAGTGTTATATTTGTTTTAAATGTCGCAATGGTTTTGCGGCTCCCAGTTTTTTTTTTCTTCAGAAACGGGTCCAAGTGGCTCTTTTTGTCTTAAAGGTTGCAGACCCCTGTGTTAGGATGACCAGAATGGGTGGATCACATGGAAAATAGGAGTATGCTAAATTTGGGGGTAGCATCTGCTCCTGCTTTTAACTATAATTAAGGGTACCTTAAGAACAACTACCTCCCATATATACCCTCCTGGATCTTCTGCTCAACACAATATGTAAGGCATTGTTTTCAGGTTTGGCAACTGGGCCTAAGGCCTTAGCCTCTTCCGTTGTTCCTCTTTGGCGTGCCTTCCCCAGGGAGAGCCAAATGACCCCACTGCTATATGCCGGCTGGTGCCAGATGAAGACCCAGATCTCTAGGGAGGCTTTTGAGGCAAGCTGCATGGATGGAGGATTGTTGTCTATTCTTGTTTTCTCTGCTGATCTGCTGAACTTTCTGGATGCCTGTTGTGATCACTGATTCTACTGTTGAAACTTAACTGTTTAGCTCATGGTTTGATTGTGCTTGTTGTACATTTTAAACACTTCCTTGGGGGAAGAAATATGGGATAGATTTTTCTCAAGTTATTGCACAGCATTTAAGCCAGGGGTAAATGGCAGTGGCAGATGCTCAGGAAGGGGGGTGGGAATACCGTATTTTTCGTCCTATAGGGCGCACTGGCCCATAGGACGCACCTCGCTTTTTGGGGGGAGGGGAAATGAATAAAAAAAAAATTATTTCTCCCCCCCCCCCAGCTGCGGCTGCCGCCCCAAGGCTTGCGGACACCTGCCCGAAGCACAGGGTGCCCTCCGGAGGGCTCCCCGTGCTTCGGGCTGCAGGCTGCCGCCCCGAGCCTCGCGCGCCCGGCAGGACCTCCCGCCGGGCGCGCAAGGCTTGCGAATAGCTTCCTGAAGCCTGGAGAGCGAGAGGGGTCGGTGCGCACCGACCCGTCTCGCTCTCCAGGCTCCAGCGAAAGCCTGTATTCACCCCATAGGGCACACACACATTTCCCCTTCATTTTTGGAGGGGAAAAAGTGCGTCCTATGGGGCGAAAAATATGGTAGTTCGTTGCAAATTGCAGGCGTGCTATTATGTATTGCTCAATGTTAAATGGAATGCTGGCCCAATTGCTGATGTGCCGTCAGCAGATTTACTGACACCGTTGCGCCACTTGCCTTTAAAGGCAGAACATCTTGCTAAACACGGATAGCACTGGCTACCTTGACCTGGAGAGTTTGTTCTTCTGGCGTGTGTGTATTGTGATGGTTCCATTATTTTTCTTTTGTGATGCTCTTCCTGACTGGGGACTCAGTCCTTATTCAAGGGTCTTAGTCAGAATCTTTTATCCTAGTAAAAAGGGATGATGTCTCCTGACTCAAATGAGCAGCAAGCGCTCACTTCAACTCATCGCTTGCACTAACATGGGTCCCTTTTCATTCACAGTGATACAGGGACCTTTTTATCCAACAGAAATAGGCTGCAGCTGCTTTTATCTAGTGCAGTGATGGCCAAACTTGGCCCGCCAGCTGTTTGGGGACTACAATTCCCATCATCCCTGTCCACTGGTCCTGTTAGCTAGGGATGATGGGAGTTGTAGTCCCAAAACAGCTGGAGGGTCAAGTCTGGCCATCACTCCGTCTAGCGGGTCCAACCAATAAGATGATTTGTGGTTTTACAAGATGCTACCAATGTTGGGTGGGGTTGTTTTGATTTATACAAACGTTGTATGTGACTTTTTCTTTCCCTTTTATGATATTGTGTATTTGCGTTTTCAACTGTACCTCTGATAACAAGTGACTAATAAGTCCCATTAATAATAATACTGACGCTGATGGCACTGACTCTCAAATACAGTCGTACCTTAGATCTCAAACTGCTTAGTTGCGGAACGTTTCAGCTGCTGAGCGATAGAAAACCGGAAGTGAGTGTTCTGGTTTTCGAATGATTTTCAGAAGCCAAACGTCTGGCATGGCTTCTGCGGCTCCTGAAGGCAATTGGAAGTCGCGCCTTGGTTTTTGAACGGTTCCGGGAGTCGAACAGACTCCTGGAACTCATTCTTTTTGGCAACCAAGGTGCGAATGTAGTGGTTTGTAGGAACCCAGTTGATGGTGAAGGTGGCTGAACATGCAACGGCTTAATGATGTGCAGTTCAAGAACTCTCATTTGTGCACCAAAATGCGCTTCATCTAAATTACATGCCTACTGTAGTCTAAAATTCTGTATTAAACCAATCTCATTTATTTCTTTTACAGGAAAATGTCAGCTGCTGACGACTTCTCGGTAAGTCTTCCAACTTGGCTACTTTCTAAGTTGCAACCAGAGTGGAGTTGATTTAAATCACTAGTCTCTTTTTTTTTTACAGAAATCCTCATTCTTGCTGGTATAATCTTAATATTTACAACCATAATCTTAATATTTACAACCAATCTTAATATTTACAACCATATGAAGGTTTCATTTTTTGGAATAATAAATTTTCAGAGTAGTTTTAACAGTTTTATCCAAAATTGCTGATTTGGTTATACTATTAGAAATACATAGACAGATAATTATGAAATTATTGTGAGGTTTAATAAGTTAACTATATTTGGACAACTTTTCTGCTGTATATTTAAATAACAATTTACTTAACTGAAACATTAACAGTATAGCATATGCATCCATGTTTGTTAACTGATGTGGTTAAACGGGTTTTTTTATATAAAAAAACTTAAACTGAGTTTTGGGCACACATGAAAAACTTAAAACAAATCCTTATTTTCTGATGAATAACCTTTTCTTATTTTCTGATGAATAACCTTTGGACTATAATGTAACTTAGATCAGTGTTTCCCAAACTTTTTTGGGCAACGGCACACCTGTTTACTGAAAAAAAATCTCGCGGCACACCACCATTAAAGCCCCGCCCCGTGACGTCAGCGCGCAGCGTCACGCCGGGAGGGACGCACGAAAGCTATCCTATGTAAATACGGATTTAGCCTCGGTTTGCTCTGGCTTTGAAGCTAAAGGTTAAAGGGGGGGGGGGGCAGAGAGACGTGTAGACCCGTTTGCTTAGAAGTAGGTCCCCAGTGTTTCCCCATGGGGTCCCAAGGAAGAGCGGCGCCACCCGATTGGATTTCCTAAACTCCCGCCCTGAGCGCTGGAGTTCCGCGTAACCCAAATTAAACCCGGTTGCTTACACTCTGTCCAGGAGGACGCACAATCCCCGCTTGACGGATGGGTCTGTTCCAAGGCTGGCTCCGCTGGCAAAGCCGGCTTGCTGGACGCCTCTTGGCAGGGAGAGAAGCGGACGGACGAGTTTTAAGAGGCTCTCCGTCGCTCCAGAAGAAGGCAGGGCGAAGATTTCAAGGGGCATCGCTCCGGCTGCTCCCTCTCCCGGCGCGCAGGAGCGATGCCTCTCTCTGGCTCTCCCTCCGCGCAGGCTGAGGGAGGGAGGGAGGGGCGCGTGTGACCCGTCTCTGCTGGGAGACCAAACCCAGCGAGGCAGAGTCGCGCGGAGGCGCCCAGGCAGCGCTGCCGGCTGCGAGGAGGAGCGCCAGGCAGCAGCAGGAGGCGCGGCCTCTCCTCGCCGCCGCCGCCCCGCCTCTCGCCGCCGACTCGCCCGCCTCCCTCCAGGCATCTCGCGGCACACCCGCCGATGTCTCACGGCACACTCCTGTGCCGCGGAACACCGGTTGGGAAACACTGACTTAGATAGAAAACTATATTTAGAAAGATTTCCTCCCCCAAAGCATTTTATTTTAAAAATCCAATTTCAATAAAAAATATATTTTTTATTTTTATTTTTAAAAATCAATGATTTTTATCCACCCTGGTTGCAACCAATGTGTGATTGTATCGAGACCAATTCCGATGTCTGAACGGATGATAGTGTGTATTCCAGTGCAAACCCAAGAGCTGAATTTTTTATGGGGAAAGAAGCACATTAAGTTGCTATAGCTTTTTGCGCTGACCCTTGAATGTTACGGTTGAACTGCTTCACTTTGTTAATGCAGTTAACCTTCCCCATCCCACATAATGTTAGTGGTTAATCTCTGCCCGCTGGGACTATAACCTGCGTTGTTGGGCGGGAGAGTTTGAGATTGTCCATCTGACAAGCGTGTGGTTGGAGCCCTGATAAGAGGAGGCAGAAGGTTTAAGAGAAAGCTTTTCCAAAGAAGGGAAGGCAGGGCCTAAACCATGGAGACATCTTGATAAATTGCAAGGCAGAGGCGACGTCAGCGTGGAACAAATGTGGAATGGAGGGAGGGAGAGAATAGGCAGGCAACCATGGACTGGAAATGGCCTGAACAGTTGTGACCCACCAGTAAGCTATGTGGGTTTGCAGAAAAATTCCCAGTGCCCCAACAGAGACCTGATTACGTAAAATTGTCTTACTATAACAACACTTTTAAAGGTTTAATGAAAAACCCCACCATCCCACTATATATAAGGGTCTGGTGAGTTCTGTTTCAGTGTATCTGAAGAAGTGTGCATGCACACGAAAGCTTATACCAAGAACAAACTTAGTTGGTCTCTTAGGTGCTACTGGACAATTTTTTTATATATTTCAACACTTTTAAAAAGTGGTTTATTAAAATCTCCAAGCTGTATAAATAGTTCCCCCCCCCCCTTAATATCAAACAGTGTTTGAGCTGATGTGCTTACCTGGGGGAAATTTGAGAAAGGCACACTTAACCCGGCAAGTTCACATGTTAACTTGGAAGTGGTTTTACTTGGGATGCTTCAGAGTTGACCACTGATCGCCTTAACCTTCTTTAAAGAACAGTAAAGCGGAGGTGCTGAAATCTTGGTGGGTCCCAGCGAGAAGCTGGCCGCCCCAGAGTCGGGTCAGGACTCACCGGCAAAGAATTTGCTGTGGAAAGGCACAGTGACTTCCCCCATGTCTTGAATCTGGTGTCCTTCAATGGTGGGATGAGCAAGGAAGGTATCAAAACAGTCTAGAGAGAGATGAGAGGTTGTTCTTATGTGGCTGATGCCAGAGGTGGTGGTGATGATAAAATGTAGGCTCCTCTGGTGGAGTAGCAACAGTGGTGGAGTCTCACCCCGTGTTTCGTTTTCCTAGCTGGCGGATGCTCTCCCGGACACGTCTCCTGCCAAGAACGCCTCCTTGGGCAACACAAAACCTACTCAGCAACCCGGCCAGCCCCCCCAAGCCTGGCCCGCTTCCAACCCCTGGAACAACCCGCCGAGCGCTCCCCCCGCGGCAATGTCGGGGCTGCCTCCCAGCACGTCCACCTCCAACGTCCCTTTTGGACCCCCTCCCACGGGAATGTACCCTTCCCTCCCCCCCGGAGCCCCTGCCCCCTTCCCACCTCCTGGGTCGGCTTGCCCCCCTCCCGGCACCCCTTACCCGCCCCCGGGCCCTGCCCCACCCGGCCAGTACCCTCCTCCAAACATGTCCTTCCCAGAACTCCCCAGGCCCTACGGGGGCCCAGCAGAGCCGGCCGCGCCCCCTGCTGCCGCCGTCGGGCCGTGGGGGTCCATGTCTGCCGGAGGAGGGTGGGGACCCGCTGTGGGGGGCCAGTACCCTGCGCCTAGTGTGCCGTACCCACCCCCAGGGCCGTATTCCACTCCCACCCAGGCACCAGGGGCCGCTCCTACAGTGCCGTGGGGCGCCGTCCCCCCCGGACCATGGGGGCCTTCGCCACCAGCCCCATTTCCCCCGCCCACAGGGTCCTATCCGGCTCCAGGACTGTACCCAACGCCGCCGAATCCTTACCAAGTGCCACCTGCGCCCGCTGGAGCTCCGTCCATGCCGGGGGGCCTTCATGTGAGTGCAGCAAGCTTCTTCTTCTTCTCCTAACAGTCCCTTCGTTTGCAGCTTGGCTTCAGAAATGTCCTCCCCCAATTGCTGTGCTTCATCAGAGCCAGCGAACCTCTTCAGAGGCAGCTGATAAGTTTTATTTTTCCTTATTCTATTTATTTGGGGTTTTTATTTATTTATTAGATTGATATACCGTCCCTTCATCAAAAGATCTCGGGGGCGGTTCACAAGATAAAAATACAAGATAAAAGCGCAAATTGTTAGAACAGAAACATCAAAACAGTAACCCTCCCTCCCTCCCTGATCTTCTAAGGGAAGCTTTTCCATGGCAGCTTGCCTTAGGAACCCTGCGTATAACAAAGAATTGGGGGGGGGGGTGTTTTCTGGAGTGCCCTCTGATGCGTAGTGTCTTGGCCTGCAATGCATCATCTTCTCACCGGTCAACCGGATGCCTGTGCGAATCCTTACAGCTGTCAGGAGCTCGTCCTACACTCGAGTAGGACCCTGGCATAGACACATGCCCGACTGGCATGTTCTCTCCCTCCTGGTCGATCGTTCGGTAGCTTCAAAATCTTACTTCTCCCCGAACATCTCAGCGACCGATGCCAACAGACACTGGCACACTTAGGGATCTGCAGAGTCTTCGCCGCTTGCGTAACAGAACTCAGCAACTCAGCATTTTGGCTAATCTACTTTATTTACATATAAACACACACGGAGCACTGCAATGTGGCTCCCTCTCTCTCTAGCATCAGACAGCAGAGAAAAAGAACAAAGGACAATAGTCCCACTTCACGGAACACAGTAACACAAACATCCTGTTTCCGTCACTTCCCACTCTGTGGAGTCAAAACATACACCGTCATGTGATAGACAACAATCCCATGACTGCAATCGTGGAGCAGCCCCCTCCCCACCTGTGATTCCAATGCATCTGGCATCCTCGCAGCTCTCACAGGGGAGGGAGAACACCCCCATTGTAGTCAGCAATGGGCAGCAACCTGCTGTTGGGGGTGGGAAATAGCCATGGATGCATTACTAGGTGCAGATCATAGCCTCTTCTGCCCAGTTCAGTGAGTCACATTTAGGGCCCTTATGCTTCAGGGGGAAAACCTATTGGTGAGTGACAGTGGTCTAAAAAACAGGGAATCTCTAGGCATGGCTTCTGCTGGTCAGAGGGTGTGATTTCCGTATGCAACGCTAATCCTATCCCCTTAGCGTGTTCTGTAGTCACTGCAAGAACAGCCCTGGTAGCATCATTTTTTTAAAAAGAAAAGAATTGCTGCCTATCTAACACTGTCCTTTCCCCCGTGCAGATAATAAACTGGCCTCAGTCGCACACAATAGGCTCGGATATAGATTTAGATCTGTTGAGAGAAATGCGCGTTTAACGGCTTTGCACATTTGTCAACCCCTCAACCCTTCGCCTGGCTCCTGGAGCAAACCCTCAGTAGTTTGATCTTGGAACTGCAGAATTTGACTGACCTCTCTCTCCTTCTCTAATCTTTCCCCCAGCCTTACCGTTGAACTTGTGCCGGGCTGATGAAGCGCAGTCTCCTCACCTACAACTGCTATTTACAAGAGAAGTTAAACATTTGTTTTCTGTAACCTTTTGGAGTCTCAAAAGAGCTCGCTCGCCTTCTGCCTGCTCATCTGAGGCACGGAGGAGGACTCTGCGTAAGCTGGACTCTGTTCAAATGCTGAAGTAACCTTTTTGTTTGTCAGTGAATTAGGATAAAACATACCCCAGCTGCCCAATCCTTGCTTGGGAGGTGAGGACCCCACCTTGGAATATGCGGCTCTTTGCCCAGAGAGTTAGGACTGCTCCAGAATAGTCCAGGAATTTGATGGAAGGCCTGGACCCATCGCCATTGCTGGACTTGTGTCTGTGTGTTCAGGTTATTCAAGTCAATTCAATAAACTCGGTGTATTCTGGAGAAATTCTTGGACAGAAAGGCTAGACACATTACGAGTCACTCATCAAACTGAAAAGAAGCAAACCATGTTAATCTGGAGGCAGTTCTCAACATCGCATTCGATTTATCTTAGCCATGTTCTGGGAGATAGTTGGCAGAGATTTAGATCTGACACTTGATGTCTAGCCTCCAGGCAGCTGTGAACATCGTTGCACCGCCCAATTTAGGTGTTCAGGCAGTTCGGATAGATCATTCTGAGGGACTAGTCTGCCAGCCGAATTAGACTTCACTGTTTTCATTAAGAGAATGGATTTTCCCTCTGAGATGGTCCATATATTAAATCTAAGACTAGAGCTACCGTTGGGTTGACTGATGAGCCGTGATAACTTTTGGGTTGTTGCCGTGATAACTTTTTGGTTGTTTTTGTCCTTCAAATGGAATTAAAATGTCTATTGTAGTGAGGAGGCAGGAATCCGACCAGAATAATCCTCTTCTTGCTTAGTGGCTCCAGAAACCATGGTCCTTGCATAACCGCTGCCCTCACTTGGGAACCGATGGTGTCTATTATCAGAACTCCACAAAGCGCAGTTGCACCTTCACCTGAGTGCTGTCATCTTGTTCCCAAATCAGATGGCAGAGTCTAATATCGGATTAAATAGGAAGGTCGTTCTGCAGCGGGGGGTGTCTCCTGAAGTCTGTTCTCAGGCTGTCTTGGTTCAGCAAAGTAAATTGTGTATAGCCAACACCGGGCAGTGGTTGCAGCAGCAGTTTTAACTTGCCTTTGTGTGTGTACTTTCCCCTTCCATTCTGGCTTCTCAGAGTTCGTCCCTAGGCTCTCCTTCAAACAGCCCCTGTAGGGATGGCACCATGCGCTCATCTGGTTGCTGTTGCCGTCTGCAGTGTTGCAGGACAGGGCAGCCTTGCCAGTAAATCCACAGTTCAGTTGCCTGCAAAACCAGCTGTGTTGTCTTTTTGACAAACCTCCGCCTGCTCATCCAAAGGCAGTTCTTAACTCTTCATCAGCAAGTGACCATTTAGAAGCCATCTGTGGGAAATGGCTCCGCAGGAGGGCAACCTGTGGCTCATCGGTGTCTCACCCCTGAGAATTGCAAGGCTGGGTAGAGTAGAGATGAGGATGGAGATGTTCTTCTCTAGCGGCTGCAAAAAAAAAATAATACTGGTTAATCATGGCAGGACTAGGTTTCCCTTTGGGTTCCTTCCGACTCTACGATTCTGTGCTGTGGAGTGGATATGGAACAGGGAGTTTAAACAAACAAAATAAAAAAAAAACTGCATGTGTGGAATGGAGGGGCCTTTCCAGTCTGTGCTTGTGTGAGTTTGTGGCAAGCGTTTATTTCCCCTTGGCTGCATGTCCTCCTTCCATGTTGCACTTCTCTGATGGAGATATTGCACCCTCCCAGAAATTCAGAGCCTAGTATTTTCTTGGTTGTGGGGAGGGGAGAATGCATCCCCCCCCCCCAGCTAGCACATTCATTGTTGTTGTGATTTGCTCGGTGGTGTGACTTTGCAACACCCGCAATTATCAGATATTGTTCAGTGTGGTGATTGAGGTTAGTGATGGGTGACAATTCCCCAACTCCACCAGTTTTGTCAAGAACTCCAAGCCTAATAAACCCTGAAGTAAAAGTCCTGCTAACCTTTCAAAATAAAGAAAAGCAACCTTTGGTTTTATGTTCTAATATGGCTCTTTGAAGGCTGTGTGCTGTTCTGCTGCTGTGCTAGAAATCCCTGTCCCGCATGCACATTCAGCAAAGTTATTTGTTCTCCTGTTTGGATGGGATGCATTATTGGCGCTGAACAGGGACTTGCCAAAGTATGCAAAAGCTAAAATGAAGCGTGGGCGTGCATTGACCTGTGGAAAGGCCCCAGAATCACCGTTTAGCACTTGGGAGTCGTTTACCGTAATTGCCATTCCATCAGGTTTTGGACAGAGCGGGAGTGGTTTGTTCCACGCCCGAAGCGTGTGAGCTTCTGAGGTGTCCAGGAGAGAAATGTGAATGTACCTACCATAGACCAGCCTAAGACAACCCACGTGTATGTCTTCTGTGTGCTTTAAAAAAAAAAAAAGAACTCTTGGAAATAACGAACGGTAAAGGAGTTTTTCACAAGGCTGGAGCAGACCAGCGGTCGTGCCGAACCTCAAACTCGTAGGACAGACTTTTCCAAAGGTGCGTTCAGTGCCTCCACCCTGAGGCCATCCTTCTGTAGAGACTGCAGGATTTGTAGTGCCCCTGGAGAGGAAGAGGAGAGAGACCGTAGACCTGGCTAAGAGAGCATCACATCGTCTGTGAATTCAGCTGTAACCCGCTTGGCTGAAGTAGGTGCTAAGATCCCACCTGTAAGGACCTTCAAGTTTTGTCCCGCCTCTCTTCTGTTCCTATTGATCGTGCACATGCAAAAGTGTTGGGGAGGCGGTGGAGTCACAAAGTGTGTGTCCTGTCCCCGCTTGCTGGCTAGCAGCCAGTGCAAACAAGCGGTGGTATCTCTCAGCCAGGACGAGGGGGCGGGTTTTGGCTACACACTGTTTTCACCTTGTGTGTTGGCTTTGGAAGCTAAACCCCACATAAGATGCGGTTCTGCTGCACCATGCAGGTGTACTCAGAAGTAGGCCCCACTGAACTTGATGGGACTTACTCCCAGGTAAGTGGGTATAGGCTTGCAGACACTGGACTAAGCAGCTTGGACAGAAAGGCTGGCTGGCCGCTGCTTCATCTCTTCCAAATTAAGAGGATGAAATCTGAATTCAGGGCTCTGCAGATTTATTAAACCTCTGCCCAGATGCCATGCCGAGAGAGAGCCTGGGTTCTGTGCGGAAGTTTGTGCAGGGCACCACCCGTAACCTTTCACTACTTTGGCATAATTCTGGGGTGCTAGGAAGTGGCAGGAGCAGGCGGCCAGGCAGGTTGCGGAAACCCCAGTCAGCGACAAACACACCCTTGGGAGATCTGCCAGCATCTGCCACAGTTCCTGAAAGCTGAGATCCTGTGCCCATATTTCCATATTTCTCTTCCTTTTCCACTTCCCTCAGAAACGCTGCCCAAACACAACAGCGGCTAGATAGGAGTCAGTTGACATGCATTGCTCTGGTTCAGCCTTCCCACAGCCAGGCGCCTGTCGTATGTTTTGAACTGCCAGCTCCTGTCACCTGGGTGGGAGTTGGCAGGTCTAAACATCTGGAAGGCTGTGGAGAAGGATGCTCTGGTGACACCATTTGGATAAAAGGGATCATGCATTGCTGGTTGGCATCTGTCCGTCTCGGGAGACGATGGAAAAGTGCACCTTCAGAGACCGATACAGGAGAGAGATGTTTTGTTGCAGCTGGGGCAGATGAGGGTGTCCGGTTGTGCCACTGCAGACGCACCATGGCGTATCTTCTCTCTGTGCTCCCTCCCAGTGTGCATATGTGGGAAATATATATATATATCAATCAAAGTTTCTCTTCTGGGTATATATGGAAAGAGTCACAGCAGTATATGCAAGGGAGATGGAAGTCCTGTGAATTAAAATGCATTTTGCATCTTTGTGCTTGGCTCCTCCAGGAAACTTTTTCCCAAAATAACAAATAAAAATCCAAAATGGACCAGACTTGGTTATGGACAAAGCATCCTTCCTGGGGATTCACGAACTCTGCTTATTATCCCTTGATGTTACTTGGACCGCTCCCACCGACCCCCCTGGTCATGAGACTACTCTTTCTCATAAATATTGGGGGGGGGACACACCCTACCCCGCCATCCCAGGCAATTGTTCAATGCTGTGTAGTAAAACTTTTTAATCATTCTGTCCCGAGTGTGAGCAGTTTTTAGCCCAATTGATGCTTGTTATGCAATGGAATTTGTATCAATCTGTACTTTGTGAGTTGGGGTTTTGTTTTGTTTTTTGAGGGGGGGAAACTGCTGAGAAATTAGGGGTTGGGTTTTTTTTGGCTTGTGCTTCTGGGGTGGATATTTAACTGCATTTGTTTACAATATGGAATTATTAAGCAATCACACTTCTGAAGCATAGACCATATCACCTGCTGCTGTATTATTATTATTTTTCTTTCTAGATGATAAATTTGTTGTATGATGGTAGTGAAGAGGCTTTAAATACAGGATTTGATATTTTTTGAAAATGCTGTCATTTTTTGTATACAATTGGACATTAAACGTATTTTCAAGATGACGGTGTTCAGAGTGCTTAGAAAGACTTCTGCCTTAGGTGATGAAAGCTTCCTCCCACCTCGCTGTATGACAATAATCCAGTACCCTATCTTAAGAACATAAGAGCCTGGAGGATCATTCCAATAGCCCTTCCTGTCCAGAATTCTGCTCTCACAGCGGCCAGCAACTGGTACAGTCGCACCTTGGAAGTCAAATGCCTTGCAAGACGAACGTTTTGGCTCCCGAACGCCGCAAACCCAGGAGTGTTCCGGTTTGCGAACTTTCTTTGGAACCCAAACATCTGCCGCAGCTTCCGATTGGCTGCAGGAGCTTACCGCAGCCAATCAGGAGCCGTGCCTTGGTTCCTGAATGTTTTGGAAGTCAAACAGACTTCCGGAACGGATTCTGTTAGACTTCTGAGGTGCGACTGTATTCAGAAGTATTGCTGCCTCCAAGAGTTTTAAAGCAGTGCGTTATCTCTGGTCACTTCTGTGAACACACCACCTGACTGACTGTCTCTGTTGCATCCCAAAAGCAAGGAAGGATTGATTAATAAAATACACGTGAGACTTGACCAGCAAGACTCCGGGAGGAGGTACCAATAATAATCCTGTCCACCCCTTGGCCCAGGTCGTTTTATTCACAAAAGAACTTTTTACACAGTGTCCGTAAGAACCAATCAGATTTCCTCTGAACATTTCAAAAAAACCCACGTGGGGACAAAGTTAAAGTTAAAACTACAAAGAGCTCATTTGAGCATGCATACATTCTGAGAGTAAATAAAACAAGACTGGAGGAATGCATTCAGCAAAACCCCGGGGGTCATAAACAGGAGAGGAAGGATGGCAGTATCCTTGTGAACACTCTTCCTGGCCCCTAAGATCTATCTAAAGATTAACAAATTGCATCAAAGCTACCTTCTATCTTTATGACCCAGGATGCCTGGGGAAGCAACCAGTCTGTGTTTGAGAATGCTTATACGTGCCTGTCAGGCGCAGAGAAAGCAAATGGCAGAGGTGCAGAGGCTTGTGGGAATTCGATCAGAAATTATTGTCAATGAATCAAACCCAGTCAACGCAACGCTTTCATCGCAGACACAATGGCTTGCTCCATATTTCATAATTCCTCATAGCAATCCCACCTGACCCCCATGCTCTGGATATCTGCACCCCCAGGTGCAGTCTCCAGGCACTGTAGTCGTCTGCAAGGGATTCCCACATGGCGGAGTTGAAGTCGCCCACCTTCATGTCATGCTTCCAGAAATTTTTGTGGCGCAGAGTTGGTCTGACAGCGGGCCTGGTGCCGGAAGCCTGCTCCCCACAGAGCATGTCCTTGGGGGGGGGGGTTCTGCCATTTTCCATTCTGCGGACATAGCCAAGCCAGCCTAGATGCTCCAATTCCACCCGACGCTGAGCATGTGGAAGACATCGAGGCATCACTCTTGGCGGGTTGAAGTTGCCCACGGTTCACTTCCATGCTCAACAGTGAAGGGTAGAGCTTCATCTTGGTACAGTGGTACCTTGGGTTAAGTCCTTAATCCGTTCCGGAGGTCCGTTCTTAACCTGAAACTGTTCTTAACCTGAAGCACCACTTTAGCTAATGGGGCCTCCTGCTGCCGCTGCACGATTTCTGTTCTCATCCTGAAGCAAAGTTCTTAACCTAAGCACTATTTCTGGGTTAGTGGAGTCTGTAACCTGAAGCATATGTAACCTGAGGTACCACTGTATTGGGCATTAGCAGTTGCTAAAATTTAGCTCTTACGGTGCAGTGATCTAGTTGGTGCACTGATCTAGTTCGGTCTCTGCAGATTTGGGTTGCCTCGGAAAGCTGCCCCTCTCCCCACAAACACACCGGCCTCATGTCACATCACAGACCAGAGCAAGAGAGAGTATTTGGGCCTGCTCACAGAAGAAGCAGAACTCCAGAGTAAAGCAACTGCTTTGCATATAGAAGGCCTCCGATTTAATCCCCGGCATCTCTGTGTAGCGCTGGGACTTCCCCCTGCAGGAAAACCTAGGCTGTCACTGCAGACAGAACTGAAATCAAATCTACGCTTCCAGGTGTCATAGGAAAGCTGCAGAGATAGCGCAGGATAGTGCGCACCCCGGAAATGATCTCTTTCAGCTTCTGCCTTCTGGAAGAAGGTACAGGGTTATAAAGAATAGGACTAGCCGCCTGAGGAACAGTTTCTATCCAAATGCGATTTTGGTTTTAAACGCAGTGTAAGGTGGTCTCTGTGGGAGTATATTGTATTTAATTATGGGGTATCAGAGTTTTTAGGGGGCTAAACAGGCTGGGATAGCAGGCTTGTTTGTTTTTGAATGTCTGATGTAGATTTTTTCAATTTCGTTCAGTATGGGACAATGACAATAAAGATTATTGTATCATATCGAAATAGATGGACCAAAAGCCTGAATCTCTGCAATGCACCTTCCTTATTCCCTTTTTAAATTAGCAGTTCCTTAAGAACCCCAAGGACCAGTCCACTGTTTCTCAAACTTGGGTCTCCAGCTGTTTTTGGACTACAACTTGTCATGAAACTCTACTCAATATTGATCCAGAGCAGAACTCCCAACGTATAGTTAGCAGAGTAAAAACACGTTGCAGGATTCCCATAAGATAGACCAATTGTATTTCATCCAGCAGAGTTTGCTACTGCTGTTGTTGTTGTTTAGTTGTTTAGTCGTGTCCGCCTCTTCGTGACCCCCTGGACCAGAGCACGCCAGGTACTCCTGTCTTCCACTGCCTCCCGCAGTTTGGTCAAACTCATGCTGGTAGCTTCGAGAACACTGTCCCACCATCTCGTCCTCTGTCGTCCCCTTCTCCTTGTTCCCAACATCAGGGTCTTTTCCAGGGAGTCTTCTCTTCTCATGAGATGGCCAAAGTATTGGAGCCTCAGCTTCAGGATCTGTCCTTCCAGTGAGCACTCAGGGCTGATTTCCTTCAGAATGGAGAGGTTGGATCTTCTTGCAGTCCATGGGACTCTCAAGAGTCTCCTCCAGCACCATAATTCAAAAGCATCAATTCTTCGGCGATCAGCCTTCTTTATGGTCCAGCTCTCACTTCTATGCATCTCTACTGGGAAAACAATAGCTTTTACTATACAGACCTTTGTTGGCAAGGTGATGTCTCTGCTTTTTAGGATGCTGTCTAGATTTGTCATTGGTACTGCTACTGAAGGTAAATGAGCATAATGGTCACAAATGCAATGCATTAGAAATCCAGTTGCACCAGGCTTAAACTTACAGTAACTTATAATGAGACTAAAACCTCAACACTGAAGCATACTATATACAGAACACCACACCAAAAGGAAAGAAAGACAGAAAAATGAAGCCCAGGCTCCATCTGGCCTTATAGTCAGCATGACCTTGACAGAAAGAGATAAGAGAACCAGTTTAAGCCAGCTGTACTCGGGTTCCCTTAAGGAATAACCCAAACATCACAAACCTTCTGCTTGTTTCTTTCACAAAGAGAAGCTTCCAGTACCCTCTTGAATTAATTAGAATAGGAAAGATCTGTGCATACTTTGTGTACCAAGAAAGGCAGGCTGGCACAACTCCCATCACCCCTAGCTAGCAGGACCAGTGGTCAGGGATGATGGGAATTGTAGTCCAAAAACAGCTGGAGACCCAAGTTGGGAAAACACTTGACTGCTGTCTTGGATGTACAGTGGTACCTTGGTTCTCAAACTGAATCCGTTCCGGAAGTCCGTTCCAAAACCAAAACATTCCAAAACCAAGGCACGCTTTCCTATAGAAAATAATGCAAAACGGATTAATTCATTCCAGACTTAAAAACAACCCCTAAAACAGCAATTGAACATGAATTTTACTATCTAACGAGACCACCGATCCATAAAATGAAAGCAATAAACAATGTACTGCAGTCGCACAATCAATCAGTAGCTGAACCGGGTTCCACACAGTCACAACAACAACAACAAAAGCTGCAAAAACAAAAATGCAAAATGCATAGCAAAAACAGACAGACCTCAGCGTAACACTCAAAACAAAAGTGTGGCGCTCAAAACGGAGCGTGTTCAGCTTCTGAAAAAAGTTCGCAAACTGGAACACTTACTTCCGGGTTTGCAGTGTTTGGGTTCCAAGTTGTTTGAGTACCAAGGCATTTGAGAACCAAGGTACCACTGTAGCAGTTTAAACTGCCATGTCCTTCTTCAACCAGGAGAGGGCGCAAGGACCACTGTCTTTAAGCACAGACCTGCAACCCTGGAGCCTGGCATTTTGGGAAACACTTCATTTTCTTGCAAGATGGTTACTCTTATCCTTAGGCTGGATTTGTGCATGCAGCAGGAGGATAGGTAGAATAGCCTTTACATCTATCCCAACCAAGCCCCCCTGCAGTGCAGAAATCTCAGCCAAAGTATCCATGACAGATGGCCACCCAACCTCTGCTTAAAAGCCACCAAGGAAGGAGAGACCAGAACCTTCTGACGGAGTCCATTTCTGTGCATCCACCTTCCCTGCCTGGACCTAAAGTGGAACATTGCACTCTGCTGCTTCAATTGGCTACAGACTTATCGATAATAATAATTCATTATTTGTACCCCGTCCATCTGGCTGGGTTTCCCCAGCCACTCTGGGCAGCTTCCAACAAAATATTAAAATACAATAGTCTGTTAAACATTAAAAGCTTCCCTAAACAGGGCTGCTTATAGATGTCTTCTAAAAGTCTGCTAGTTGTTTATCTCTTTGACATCTGGTGGGAGGGCGTTCCACAGGGTGGGCGCCACCACCGAGAAGGCCCTCTGCCTGGTTCCCTGTAATGGCTTCTCGCAGTGAGGGAACTGCCAGAAGGCCCTCGGCGCTGGACCTCAGTGTCTGGGTAGAATGATGGAGGTGGAGACGCTCCTTCAGGAATACTGGACTAAGATCGTTTAGGGCTTTAAAGGTCAGCACCAACACTTTGAGTAAAGGACCCCTGACCATTAGGTCCAGTCGCGGACAACTCTGGGGTTGCGCGCTCATCTTGCTCTATAGGCTGAGGGAGCCGGCGTTTGTTCACAGACAGCTTCCGGGTCATGTGGCCAGCAGGACTAAGCCGCTTCTGGCGAACCAGAGCAGCACATGGAAACACTGTTTACCTTCCTGCCGGAGTGCTACCTATTTATCTACTTGCACTTTGACGTGCTTTCAAACTGCTAGGTTGGCAGGAGTAGGGACCGAGCAACGGGAGCTCACCCCGTCATGGGGATTCAAACCGCCGACCTTCTGGTCAGCAAGCCCTAGGCTCTGTGGTTTAGACCACAGCGCCAGCCGTGTCCTGCTCGGAAACGTACTGGGAGCCAATGTAGATCTTTCAAGACCAGTGTTATGTGGTCCCAGTGGTCGCTCCCAGTCACCAGTCTAGCTGCTGAATTCTGGAATAGTTGTAGCTTCCGGGTCACCTTCAAAGGTAGCCCCACGTAGAGCACATTGCAGTAGTCCAAGTGAGAGATAACCAGGGCATGCACCACTCTGGCGAGACAGTCTGCGGGCAGGGAGGGTCTCATCCTGCGTACCAGATGGAGCTGGTAAACAGCTGCCCTGGACACAGAATTGACCTGCGCCTCCATGGATAGCTGTGAGTCCAAAATGACTCCCAGGCTGCGCACCTGGTCCTTCAGGGACGCAGTTAGCCCATTCAGGACCAGGGAGTCTTCCACACCAGCCCGCCCCCTGTCCCCCCAAAACAGATAAGAGCTGTGTTCGGGATCTGGGTGTTTTTATTCCTCATGTGTTTCTGGGGACATTGTAGGTATGATTGGTTCTTGCTTACAGGGGCAAGAGAAGCCACATTGGCTCAAAGCGCAACCAAGAATATTATACTGCAAGCAGAGCTGCTTATTTCGTGCTGTTGGAAGAACATTCCCAACGTGAGGCCCACGGAGTCACAAATGCGCTTTAAACCACTTCCAGAGCTGTTTTGTGGGGCGCAGCCAAGGAACTCTGCCAAAGGATTCCTGCGGCCTGCCTTCTAAAAACTCATTTCTGGGATCTCAGAAACATGTCTCTTGTTAACATGAATCCACGATTTGCATGCAACAAGGGGGGGGGGGGCTTGGGTTTAAAACAGATCTCTGGTTCCTTGAGGGCTATTGGGACGCAGAAATGGTAAGAGCCAAGACTTCTGCCTCAGGTGATCGGCTTTACACACCCTGCACAATCTCCCAATTGCAACCTTTGCCAATCTTGGCTGCTCTCTAGTCTAGATGATGTTGGGCTACAGTTTTCATCATCCCTGACCATCGGCTAAGCTGCCTGTGGATAAAAACAGTTAAAAGCAGCTACATTTAATAATAATAATAATAATAATAAATTTTATTTATATCCCGCCCTCCCCAGCCGAAGCCGGGCTCAGGGCGGCTAACAACAATAAAACAGTACAAAAGTACAACATAAACAACATTCTAAAATCATTCATTATAAAAATTAATTAATTAAATTAATTTATTTATTTATTTTTAATTTTTATTTAAAAAATAAAAATAAAATCAGCGATAAACTAAATACACATCAACATACAAGATTTCTGCATAGGCTTGTCTATGCAGCAATCTTCTTAGTAGGTGTTGCAAAAAGTGCTGTGAAGGTTTCTTCCAAATAATAATAATAATAATAATAATAATAATAATAATAATAATAATTTATGATTTGTACCCCGCCCATCTGGCTGGGTTTCCCCAGCCACTCTGGGCGGCTTCCACAGAGACCAAAATACACTAAAATGTCACAAATTAAGAACTTCCCTGAAAAGGGCTGCCTTAAGATGTCTTCTGAATGTCTGGTAGTTGTTTATCGCTTTGACATCTGGTGGGAAGGCGTTCCACAGGGCGGGCACCACCACCAAGAAGGCCCTCTGCCTGGTTCCCTGTAGCTTCGCTTCTCGCAGGGAGGGAACCGCCAGAAGGCCCTCGGCGCTGGGCCTCAGTGTCCGGGCAGAACGATGGGGGTGGAGGCGCTCCTTCAGGTATACAGGACCGAGGCCGTTTAGGGCTTTAAAGGTCAGCACCAACACTTTGAATTGTGCTCGGAAACGTACTGGGAGCCAATGTAGGTCTTTCAAGACCGGTGTTATGTGGTCTCAGCGGCCGCTCCCAGTCACCAGTCTAGCTGCTGCATTCTGGATTAGTTGCAGTTTCCGGGTCACCTTCAAAGGGAGCCCCACATAGAGCGCATTGCAGTAGTCCAAGCGGGAGATAACCAGAGCATGCACCACTCTGGAGAGACAGTCTGCGGGCAGGTAGGGTCTCAGCCTGCGTACCAGGTGGAGCTGGTAAACAGCTGCCTTGGATATCAATAGGCAGCGAGTTCCACAGTTCCCAGGTTGTTGCGTGGATTACTGGAATAATGTATGCGAACTGCTTCAAGGACTTGAAAAGGACTGGAATAAATTGCTACGGGATGAGATACTCAAGGCAGCTCCTTTGTGACTCACAGCAGCTTTTGCAAGAGATAAGTGTGTCACATCAGAGATTATACCCGTGACTGTGACTGAGAACTGGGTCTTTCCTGCTCATGAGGTGACCCTGCCGTTATTGAGCAGGACACACCTAGGAATGAAGAAAGCGGTTGACATGAATTCCAGCTCTTGATTTTCTGTATGCTTTCAACAATATTTAATCATTGCACTTATATATCCCATTTCCCCCCCTCCTGTGAGGCAGATTAGACTGAGAGACAGTGACTGGCCCAAGGCCATTCAATAAGCTTCATGTCTGAGTGGGAATTTGAACCCAGATCCTAAACTGAAACGCCTAACAGCGGCACCAAGGAAGGGGAACCTGTGGCACTATCAGATGTTGTTGGACTACAACTCCCATCAGCCGTATCTAGCATGGCCAGCGCTCAGGAATGATGGGAGTTGGAGTCATTATATTCATTGGGACTAAAAGAAACTCATTTTTGGAGCTCACACGTATCCTAGGCATATTTACTCAGAAGTAAGTCCTACTATGCCCAATAGGGCTTTCTCCCAGGTAAGTGTACACAAGAGCGCAGCCTGAGCTTTGAGACGCAGACTTGCTCTTACTCATGGGTAGGCAAACTAAGGCCCAGGGGCCGGATCCGGCCCAATTGCCTTCTAAATCTGAGCCGCGGACGGTCCGGGAATCAGCGTGTTTTTACGTGAGTAGAATGTGTTCTTTTATTTAAAATGCATCTCTGGGTTATTTGTGGGGCACAGGAATTTGTTCATCCCCCCCCCCCAAAAAAAAATATAGTCCGGCCCCCCACAAGATCTGAGGCACAGTGGACCGGCCCCCTGCTGAAAAAATTTGCTGACCCCTGCTATGGAGTTGATAGTGAATTGCCATCACCTGGCTTGTGGAACTACTTGCTTCCCACCTGGGGCGGACCAACACTCGTCGTTTATAACGTTAAAAATGTGTTATTAAAATGCGACACCAGAGGGCACTGTAGAGCAGCGAGCCACCGCCAATGGAAAATTGCTATTCAGCATTGTAGAAACATTTAGCAGATCAATGTAGATCCAGCCCTGGTCTACCTGCAATCAGGTAGATATTAGGAAAAGATTGCAAGCTTCACGTGTAAAAGGCTGCTCCATGTATAAAAGGTAAAGGGACCCCTGACCATTAGGTCCAGTCATGGCCGACTCTGGGGTTGAGGCGCTCATCTCGCTTTATTGGCCAAGGGAGCCGGTGTACAGCTTCCGGGTCATGTGGCCAGCAGGACTAAGCCACTTCTGGCGAACCAGAGCAGCGCACGGAAATGCCGTTTACCTTCCCAACGGAGTGGTACCTATTTATCTACTTGCACTGGTGTGCTTTTGAACTGCTAGGTTGGCAGGAGCTGGGACCGAGCAACGGGAGCTCACCCCATCTCAGGGATTCGAACCGCCAACCTTCTGATTGGCAAGCCCTAGGCTCTGTGGTTTAACCCACATGTATACAGTGGAGCAAATTCAGTGGACCTGAGATGAAGGGTTCAGACTGATTAAATTTCTGACCTGCCCTTCCATGGGAGCCCAGGGTGGCAAATAATGTATTTAAACTAGCCATACTAGGGTAAGAACAACTTTCTCATGGTATGAGTTGATCAACAGGGGTGGCGGGGGGGAGCTACTTTCTATGGAAGGTGATGGACTCTCCTTGGTTAGAAGATTTTAAGCTGAGTACCTATCAAGGATGGTGTAGCGATGGATTTAATAATAATAATAATAATAATAATAATAATAATTTATTTGTATCCCCCCCCCAGCCAAAGTTGGGCTCAGAGCGGCTAACAACAGGTAAAAATAGCGCAGGGTACTTAAAATTGCACAGTCAATTAATTAAAATACATTCTAGAATCATTCTAGAATGTAGAATGAATTTCCTGTATTGGTGGGGGGTTGGGCTAGATGACCACTGAGGTCCCCTCAGATTCTTTGAAAGCGGGGGAGGGTGGGTTCAAGAGAAGGCCTCTGTCCCCCTCTTTTGAATTTTAAGAGATTTCGGAAATAGTTAATGGAAAAAAATTCCACTGAAGTCTGCCGAAGGCCTCCAGGTGATACCAGAATTACTCCCTCTCAGCTCGTGGGATCGCGATCTGGGTGTCCCATTCCTCAGAGGGGAGTGAAACTGTGGCCTGAACACATATTTCACACCCTTTCTTGAAATGCTTTTGTGCATAACTGCGGCTGGGTGGCGGATGCCTCATGACTCATTGCTTGGCATTCAAAACTGTTTTGAATGCTTGCGGAGCTAAGCTTAACAAAACAACCATCATAATAAAACGGTGATTCCCCCCCCCCCCCCATAGCAGTCCTCCTGGTATTCTGGAGTCCAAAGCGATGCAGGAAACCGCTGGACCTCATTGCAGCACAGGCACGCAAGGCATAGAAAGGGATAGTTGAGTCTGTATGGCATGAGGCTCTTCATCTGAGGGATGTGGGTTCGAGTGCCACCTCAGGCAAAAGATTCCTGCATTGCAGGGGGTTGGGATGGATGACCCTTGGGGTCCCTTCCAGCTCTACGATTCCATTCAATCAGGCTTCCTCAACCTCGGCCCTCCAGATCTTTTTGAGACTACATTTCCCATCATCCCTGGCCACTGGTCCTGCTAGCTAGGGATCATGGGAGTTGTAGGCCAAAAAAATATCTGGAGGGCCAAGGTTGAGGAAGTCTGCATTAAATGCTCTTCTAGCTAGGCTTGGGGTTACAGGGGGGAGTGAGAAACTCAGCGAGGTCTAGCCAGGTCCTACATCTGAAATGTGGAGGATTTCAGATGAATGGGTAAATCGTCTAATGAGTTGCACATGGTTCTTCTTCTGGGTGTGGCCAAGCACATGAGCTGGATCCTTAGCCTTGGAAGACTTTGAGCCAAAATCAAGCAAGTGTTTTCTGTGTCCGGGGCTGCTGTCTACCAGCTCCATCTGGTACGCAGGATGAGACCCTACCTGCCCGCGGACTGTCTGGCCAGAGTGGTGCATGCTCTGGTTGGACTACTGCAATGCGCTCTACGTGGGGCTACCTTTGAATGTGTCCCGGAAACTGCAACTAATCCAGATTGCGGCAGCCAGACTGGTGACTGGGAGCAGCCGCCAAGACCATATAACACCGGTCCTGAAATACCTTCATTGGCTCCCAGGACGTTTCCGAGCACAATTCAAAGTGTTGGTGCTGACCCTTAAAGCCCTAACGGCCTCGGTCCTGTATACCTGAAGGAGCGTCTCCACCCCCATCATTCAGCCCGGACACTGAGATCCAGCTCCGAGGGTCTTCTGGCGGTTCCCTCATTGCGAGAAGTGAGGTTACAGGGAACCAGGCAGAGGGCCTTCTCGGTGGTGGCGCCCGCCCTGTGGAACGCCCTCCCATCAGATGTCAAGGAAATAAACAACTACCTGACTTTTACAAGACATCTGAAGGCAGCCCTGTTTAAGGAAGTTTTTAATGTTTGCTGTTTTATTCTGTTGGGAGCCGCCCAGAGTGGCTGGGAAAACCCAACCCGATGGGCGGGGTATGAATAATAAATTATTATTATAAATTATTACAGTGGACCCTCTGGATATGAATATAATTCTTTTCATGTGTCCGTACGTACCCCGAAAATCGGCAAGTAGAAGTGCCACTTCTGCGCATGTGCATGGTGTGATAGAGCTCTTCTGCGCATGCGCACGTGGCGAAACCTGGAAGAATACACTTCCGGGTTTGCCACGTTCGCACCCGAAAGTTACGTTACCCAAAGGTAACATTAACCCGAGGGTCCACTGTGTTATTATTTAATTCTGTTGAAAAGATTTACGCTCAACTCTTACCCATTGTGCCTGCCTGCCTGCTTCGATCGGTGGGGTTGGCCATACTACTGCTGCCCCGTAACACCCATTCCACATTTGTAAGAACTGGACCATTTAGTGTAGCAGAACCTACCCTTCGGAACTCCCTGCCACTTGATACCAAGCACTTTTTGGAGCCTGATAAAACTATTCTTGTTTAGACAGGCCTAGCCAGGTGCTTAGAAAGTTTGTGTGAAATCTTACCAGTTTTAAAACTTTTTGTAAGTTTTAAACTACGGTTGCAAATGTTTCTTGATTTTATTTTTATCTTTTTGCAAACCACTTGGAGGTGGTTGGTTTCTTTTACAATCAAGTGGTGCAGAAACATTAACAGAAATGAAAAAAACGAAACAAATGGAAAGCAATCGGCAGATGCTTGAACCTTAAACCTTAAATCTCAGTTTTTGGACGTTAAATGGGACCCACATTTTCCCTGCAAACTCATAAACTTCATGATATTCTGCCTGCCCGTGAGGGACTGTGCCACCTCACATTTATCTCTGGGGGAATTTCAGCCACTGCCCTCTGCCGCCCCTGAACAGTAGCAGAATCTCACGAAAATGCAAATCCTTGTGACCCCTTAGGAAGACTTCCACGCTGCACATGCAGATCAAGAGTGGAAAACAAGTTCTGATGAATCATCCATGTGTTTGTTTCCATAGCAATAAGATCAGCTGTTCTAAGGCTCTTAACCAGTGCTTCTTTTCTTTAAAAAAATGTTTAGGGGTACTCTCATTTTCCTACCCATGTCGAAATACTGCCCCTCAATCAGGCCATACTTAGATTCACAAAATGTTTAGGGCTATGCGCACCCCTGTGTCTCCCCAGGAAAAAAAACACTGCTCTTAACTCCTACGAGGCAATGCTCTTCTCTTGCCTTCTGCTAACCTGGCACCACCCAGAGGTTTTAAGACTACGGTTCCCATCCGCTGGGGCTGTTGGGAGTTGTAGTGCAGAAACCTCTGCAGGGCGCCCGGTTAGCAAAGGCTGCTTTAGTCTAATCTGAGCCAAACCTCAGGCATATGACTGCCTGGTCAGAGGCCTTGTGACCTTCACCTTGCAATTTCACCTTTGTCCTCTTGAGCTGCTCTCACCCCCTGCAATGCAGGAATATGCAGCTGTCTCGTACGGGGATCGAACCTGCAACCTTGGCATTTTCAGCACCAGGCTCTAACCAGCTGACCCCAGCCCCAGCAGAGATTTCAAACTGCAAAACATGCAGAGAAGCAAAACGTGAAACTATAGGCAGAGGGCCTTCTCGGTGGTGGCACCTGCATTTGGAACGCCCTCCCACCAGATGTCAAAGAGTGACTATCTGACTTTGGAAGACATCTGAAGGCAGCCCGCTGTATAGGGAAGCTTTTAATGGTCAATGTTTTATTTTTTTAAAATATTTTGTTGGGAGCAGACCAGAGTGGCTGGGGCAACTCCGTCAGATGGGTGGCATATAAATAAAACAACAACAACAACAACAACAACAACAACAACAACAATTAGCTGTCAGGCCTTTATTATTACAGTAGGTGGGTGAGGGGCCAAAATGTCACCTGATTAAGGCACCCGTGCCCTTGAAATAACCGTGGTCCCTTTTTAATGTTACAAAAGCATCCTACTGCTGGTCCATTTTCAGAACAAAAATACTAATAAAATACTATTTTTAAAAATCAGTGTAAAATACTAAAATACCAAGTGCTAAAATAAAATAAAATCAGTGATAAACTAAAAACACATCAACATACAAGATTTCTGCATGGGCTTGTCTATGCAGAAATCTTCCTAGTAGGTGTTGCAAAAAGTGCTGTGAAGGTTTCTTCCTAATAATAATAATAATAATTTATTATTTATACCCCACTCATCTGGCTGGGTCCCCCCAGCCACTCTGGGCGGCTTCCAACAAAACACTAAAATATCAATTAGTATCAATTCTTAATACTAAAATGCTAATAAAGCACTATTTTTATTAGTGCTAGTACTTAGTACTAAAATACTTAGTACTAAAGTGTTTATGTTGTCGTTTAGTCGTTTAGTCGTCTCCGCCTCTTCGAGACCCCCTGGACCAGAGCATGCCAGGCACCTCTGTCCTCCACAAAAGTGTTAATTCTTAGTACCAAAAGACTAATAAAAATGACACCGACCACCCGTCCATAATATACCTGGACACATGCTCTGACTATGCGCTACTTGAACAAGTGCATTTTTTCCTCTGCCTTAAATCTCCCAAGGTGCAGCTTCCCTGAATGTCTACAAGCTCAAGCCTTAGGACAGAAGGAGGGGGGGAACTTTCCCCTGTACACTTTCTTCCTGCCATGCAGATATTTGCAAACACCCCCCCCCCGTCTCCTCTCTCTCGCCTTTTCTCTAGAGGGAAAAAGTCCCCCCCGCCGCCCCTTTTCCTCGTAGGGGAGTCGCGGGCTTCCTGGACGGGGCGGGATGCCGAGGGGAACCCCGGCTGGGTGGGTGGGGAGCAGCCCTAGGGTGGGTGGCCCCCATGAGGGCCAGGCTGCAGAAAAAGGCGGTGCAAGGTCGTGGGCGACGGGGAGGGGCATTTGGGGGGCGGGACACCCGACGGGGCGGTCCCGGGACGGGGATATGAGACGCCTGGCCGGCCCCGCCCGAGCCCGTCTCGGCTGCTGCTTTTCCCCTTCTCAGTCCGAGGCTCCGACGGGATCCTGCCAGGTAAGAAGGGCGTCGAGGATCGGGCCCAGGAGATTTTGGGGGCGCTGGGGGGGGGTTGGCTGACCTTCCACCCCTCACCACGAGAATGGTGCCACTTTTGGGGGTTCATTTCTCCAGACCCCCACCCAGCTGTCGGTGTTGAGAGACGGTTCCAAAAAGGGGAAACGTCTGACTTTTGTTTTTGGAGGGTGGGGGTCTCTGGCCCAGGAGGGTGGGATTTGCCAGCTCCAAACCCCCGCCGTCTGCGATGACCTCCCGGCGGCGGAGATTTGAGGGGTCCTCCTCCTGCCCCCGGTTTGGGCATCTGCACCCTCGAGGGGCGTGGAGGAGACCCCCGCCAAGAGCGCATCTGGCTCAGAGCTGACTTCTCCGAAGCTTGCAGAAGCCGAAGCCGTCCAGGGGCAGCCCAGCCCAAACCAAAAAGGAGCCTTAGACAAAAAGAGCCTTTGACGTCTCCTCTGTCCCCCCCAGCCCCTATCAACGTCTGAATATGTGGGTTTGTCAAACTGAATCCGTAGCCTATTTCACAGCATGGAGCTCTGCCACCCTGCAAGGGTGATTCATCCCCGTCCGATATTAAATCCACACGCATGGATCTTGCAAGTTACATAAGAAGAGGCTGCAGGATCAGGCCCATAGCCCATCCATGCTCTAACCCAACTCCCAAGAGACTGGGATCTACTCACAGAGTTTAAACTGGCAGTGATCTACCCCCCTTTTTGGGAATTCGGGTCAAAGTTGTTGAGTTTTTTTCAGGGAGGAGGTAAAATGTTGAGCTTTTTTCAGGGGAGCCACAGTTGTTCAGCTTCTTTGGGGGGAGCCAGTGATCTACCAGTGATCTACCGCAGATGTCCCGTGATCTGCTGGTAGATCACAATCTACCTGTTGGACATGCCTGCTCTAACCAGCTGAGCTATCCATGGATTAGACAAAAGAGCAGGGAAAAAATGTTGGTTCTGCTCCGCCTGCGCATTTGGAGACAGCCATGCTTTGGAGGTGCTTCGGATTAGACCTGCAACCTTCTGCCCAACATGTGCTCTAGCCACTGGCACTGCGGCTCCAGTCCCCAAAGCTGTGGGGTGCACCATCAGGTTGCCCTTTCACATCCTGCTACAGCTGGCCAGCAGCGGGTCGGACTCTGTGTCTCGTGCAGAGGCAGGGCAGGGCTGGGTGTTAGGCACAGCAAGGAGAGTGGAAGCCCAGAATGCAGAATTGTAAAGTAAAATGGTCGTTTTGTGCTCAAATCTAGGCGGAATGGGGTTGGTGTGTGGGAGGAAAAAAATACAGATTTCGGAGTGGTGCAGAAATATTGAACTGTGACTCTGGGTTTGGCTTTTGGCACATGTTGGCAAGCAGCCAAGCAGCGAAATAGTTTAATCCTGCATGCAACAGCCTCTTCTGTCTCTTCCAGAAGTTGCTGTTTAGGTAAGGTAAAAGGTAAAGGACTCCTGGACGGTTAAGTCCAGTCAAAGGCAACTATGGGGTTGCGGCGTTCATCTTGCTTTCAGGCCGAGGGAGACAGCGTTTGTCCGCAGACAGCTTTCCAGTTCATGTGGCCAGCATGACTAAACTGCTTCTGGCGCAATAGAACACGCGACAGAAACCTAGTTGCTGTTTAGCTTCAGTTAGGTCACATCTGCACCGATCTCTTTCCACAGAGCTATAGGTAGCAAACGTTTGCTTTTTCTGCATCCAATAGAAATCCATAGCATCGATACTGAGAACCAGCTGGGTGCGGTGACTGTGCTGTAATGGATAATCGCAGTTCATATCCTGTGTTTATGTCCAAGATCCAAAACGGCTTACAATCCGGATTCCTGTTTAGTAACACTTGCAGAGAGTCTTCCGTCTGTATGGGCAGAGGCAGTGATGCTTCTGCAAGCCAGTTCCGTGAGACCACGGGAGGGCAGGGTTTTCAGGTCCCCCTCCCATTGAACCCTTGGCCTGGCCGCTGTGGGAACTGGATGCTAGACTTGGTGGCTGACTGGCCTGATTCAGGAGGCTCCTCTTAGGGCGCAACTATCATAGAACAAAGGGACGTGGGTGGTGCTGTGGGTTAAACCACAGAGCCTAGAACTTGCCCATCAGAAGGTCGGCGGTTCGAATCCCCGCGACGGGGTGAGCTCCTGTTGCTCGGTCCCTGCTCCTGCCCACCTAGCAGTTTGAAAGCACACAAGCACAAGTAGATAAATAGGTACCGCTCCAGCGGGAAGGTAAACAGCGTTTCCGTGCGCTGCTGTGGTTCGCCAGAAGCGGCTTAGTCATGCTGGCCACATGACCCGGAAGCTGTATGCTGGCTCCCTCGGCCAATAAAGCGAGATGAGCGCCACAACCCCAGAGTCGGCCATGACTGGACCTAATGGTCAGGGGTCCCTTTACCTTTACCTATCATAGAACAAAACAACAACAACACAAACTGGCTTATAAGTATAAAACCAAATTTACTAGAATACCGGTAATAGCTAGAATAGAGATAGACTTGTAACCATTTAAGCAACAAACATACTAAGGTGCCATGTGCAAAACAAAGCCTGGAGATACTGTAAACATGGAGTGGATAAATGTACAACTGTATCTTAACAAGTTACACGTGCAATAAACGTTATACAGACTGGATAAATGAACCGTTCAACAAGTAGCGTAAGTCCAATCGCAGAACGGCAACCCCGTGCCGCCAGAACGGCAAGGGTAGCGCACTGGAGAATCTGAAAAAGTTTTTCAAAGCTGTTTTTCAAAGATTGAACTGGATGAGTCTTCAATGGGTCTTGAGTTGGAAACACAAAGCCGTATGCATGGATCAATCACGGGAAGGCAAATCAAAGCCATCACCCTGGTGAGAATAATGCTAGTGGGGAAAAGGAGACCTGTTCTCTGGATATATTACAGGTTTCGCTACACACTTCATCAGTCCGAAAAGCCAGTCATACAAAACGGTTTGCTCAGGATAAAGAAAGTATTCCAACTATCATAGAAGCAGCAGCAGCAAAGGGAAGAACTGCCTCTGGCCATTTCAAACCCACGCTGGGTGACCCATTCAGCCCAGCCTACCTCGCAGGGTAGTTGTAACGATAAGGTAGCGCTTGCTACATCCAAGCATTGATGCTCACCGCATCCAAATATGCCACCCTCAGCAAAATGGGAAGAAATGGTGCGATGTGCCTAGGACCCTCGTACCTATGGGACCGCCTCTCCTGGTCTGCCCCACAGAGGACCCTAAGGTCCATGAATAATCATAGTTTAGAGGTCCTGGACCCTAAGGAAGCCAGACTATCCTCCCCCAGGGCCAGGGCCTTTTCAGTGATGGCTCCAACCTGGTGGAATGCTCTGTCCCACGAGACTAGGGCCCTGCAGGACTTGATCTCCTCCCGCAGGGCCTGTAAGACAGAGCTGTTCCGCCTGGCCTTCAATTTGAATTAGCCTGATCCTCTATTCCCTTTTCTCTTTCCTCTTCTATGAAGAAACCCTTTCTGGGACCCCACATTTAAATTGTTCCCTGGTCTCCTTGCTGGCCCTAGTGGGACCAACTTGGCCAGTTAGCCCTGGTGATCATTTGATGTCTACTGACTGGGTCCTCCCCCCCAAAAAAATGACCCCTGAATTTTTGAATTTTATTGATATTGATGCTGCATTTTCTGTTGTATTTTATGCTGTTTTTAAGTTGCATTTTAATCAGTGTTTTATATTTGCTGTTAGCTGCCCTGAGCCTGGTTTTTAAACTGGGAAGGGCGGGGTATAAAGAAAGAAAAAATTATTATTATTATTATTATTATTATTATTATTATTATTATGCATTTTTATGTTGCTAACTGCCCTGAGGTCTTCAGATGAAGGGCGGTAGACAAATCAAATAAATAAAATAAAGGTTGGTAATAATGATATAGTAGTGTTCATGCCTGACGCCAACTTGTGAGTGCATTTTATTTTGCAGATAAATGCAGTGCTTTTTTCCTGGGGTGTGCATACCCCTAAACATTTTGTGAATCTTAAGTTTGGCCTCATTAAGGGGCAGTATTTCAATATGAGTAGGAAAATGAGAGTACCCCTAAACATTTTCTTTAGGGGGAAAAAGCACTGGATAAATGTATTTTATTATATTTTATTTTGCAGAATGCTTAGACAGCTAAATGTGAAGATATCTAAGTAGTGTATCAGAGCAGAGGGTTAAAAAAAAAAGTTAATGGAAACTTTTGTGCGATTTGATTCTGGAGAGACTTCCTGGTTTACAGCTGCTCTGCCCCCCCCCCCCGCGCCCCACCCCCTGTGACTCCCAGCTTTTTGTGCGGTGGCTTTTTCATTTGTCACAATGTCAACATCCCTCCTTTTGAAATGACAGCCGTGTGAGAATAGAAGGCCCCTTTTCTGTTCTCCCTTGCTTGGAAATGGGCGAGGCTCTGTAATCCCCTGGGCATTATTTCTGCATTGTAGGTCTGAGCCCCTCCCAGCGCTGATGCTCAGCACAGCCTGTAGCCCTTGACCGTCCAGGGTGCTCCTAGCTGGGGAGGAGCCCATACCTATGGGGCAAAGTGGCTGCTTTGGGTGCAGAAGGACCCAGGTTCAGTCCCCAATGGCCTCTCCAGTTCTTTCTTTCTTCTTTGGCGCTCACTCTTAGCTGAGTAAGATTGTCTTCCATAAACAATGAGTCCGTAAGTGACTGTGGAGGCCAATTCTGGATCCACATGTCCTTCCACAGTGGGGACATTGGTTTCCGGGCAGGAGTTGATCACAGTGTGGATTTGCCAAGCGTGTCTTCCTCCTAGCACGTTTCTCCCTTTTGTCCTGAATTCGAGTGTCTTCAAAGCCCAGGACACCTTTGGTCAAGGCTGTTCTCCAACTGGAGCGCTCGCAGGCCAGTGTTTCCCAGTTGTCAGTGTCTATACTACATTTTTTTAGATTTGCCTTGAGAGTCTTTAAACCTCTTTTGTTGACCACCAACATGACGCTTTCCATTTTTAAGTTCGGAATAGAGTAGAGTGGTACCTCGGGTTACAGACGCTTCAGGTTACAGACTCCACTAACCTAGAAATAGTAGCTCGTGTTAAGAATTTTGCTTCAGGATGAGAACAGAGGGAGGCCCCATTAGCTAAAGAACAGGCTAAGAACAGTTTCAGGTTAAGAACGGACCTGAAACAAATTAAGTACTTAACCCGAGGTACCACTGTAGTTGCTTTGGAAGACGATAATCAGGCATCCACACAACACAACCAGTCCAACGAAGTTGAAAAATCATTGCTTCGACACGGGTGATCTTTGCTTCTTCCAGTATACAGTAGCAGGTGACAGCCACAGTGGCGTAGCGTGGGTTGTCAGCACCCGGGGCAAGGCAAGTAATTTGCGCCCCCTAACCCGTGGATTTGCGCCCCCTAACCTGTGGATTTGCCCTAACCCCAGATGTTGCGCCCGGTGCGGCCGGCCCCCCCTGCACCCCCCACGCTACGCCACTGGACAACCGAGACCCTTGAGAGCCACTGTGAGTCAGAGTAGACAACCCTGGGAGAGATGGGCCACTGAACGTGACTCAACAGAATATGGCTTCATCCATTCAGATCTGGTCTGAACTGACACACTCCTAATGTAGCAACTGCTTCTCCAGGTTAGAACAAGGATCTGTCTCGACACATCTTGTTCACAAGCACCTTGGCAAAGGAAGGTATTTGCAATATAAAAGCAGAAAAATACATAACATAGTAACAAATGAAAACAGTTACACACACACCCCAGTTTAATAGGCCTGTGAGGAAAGGAATGTTTTTGCCTGGCGCCTAAAGATATGTAACAAAGGTGACAGGTGAGCCACCCTGGGGAGATCATTCCACAACCAGGGAGCCACTGCAGAAAAGGCCCCGCTCTCAAGTTGCCACCCTCTGGACCTCTCATGGAGGAGGAAACACAAAGAAGGGCCTCAGATGATGATCTCTCTGGGGTCACTTCAGAGATGCAGTTCTTGAGGTTTTGCTGTCCTGAGCCATTTGGGCCGGATTCTGAGTCATATGAGCATATGTCTCAGTGAGAAACCTGGCCACTTAATTCTGTGCCAGCTGAAGTTTCTGATCTTCAGAGGCAGCCCCACGTATGATGTGTTGCAGTAATCTACCCTAGAGGTTACCAGAGCATAGAGGAAAGAAGTTAGGCTGTCCCTGTCCAGATGGGGGCACAGCTGGGCCACCAGCCGAAGCTGATGGAAGGTGCTCAGTGCTAACAAGGCTGCATAAGCAGTGCCAGATTTACGCATAAGCTAAACAAGCTATATCTCAGGGCCCCACTCTCTTGGGGGCCCCAAAAAAAATTGAAGAAAAAAAACTGGATTTACATTTCCAAAATATTAGATAAAAAACAAATAAAATAAAACCTACATACAGCAACAGTGTTTTGTGTTGGTTCCTATGATGTAAGGCATGGGTAGGCAACCTAAGGCCCGGGGGCTGGATCTGGCCCTATCGCCTTCTCAATCCAGCCCGCGGACGGTCCAGGAATCAGCGTGTTTTTACATGAGTAGAATGTGTCCTTTTATTGAAAATGCATCTCTGGGTTATTTGTGGGGCATAGGAATTCGTTCATTTTTTTTCTTTCCAAAATATAGTCCGGCCCCCAGCAAGGTCTGAGGGACAGTGGACCGGCCCCCTGCTGAAAACGTTTGCTGACCCCTGATGTAAGGTAATGGGCCGCGCCTGCTAGCCTGTTCCCTAAGGACAAAGGACAGCTGGACATATAAAGGGCCCCATTACCTTCAGTAGTTTAGGGTCTCATCAAACTTAAATCTGGCCCTGTGCATGAGCCTCAAGCGAAATGGAGGCTCTGTTTTATTTGTTTAATTCTAGCATTCCTCTCCCAGTTTTCTAGCATGGGGCAGATTTTCAAAGTGGTGAATGACATAAGGAAAACATTAAGAACAGGCAGCAATAACAGCGAGATAGTCATGCAGAAACAAAACCATGCAACCCTTTTGATCTCGGCTGCCTGCAATTGTGTTGAAGGCAAGAGAGTTAATTGCCTGTTTGGTGCTCCAGAGGCCCAAAGAGAATGGTATTCTGTTGTCTAAATAGTTGGTGTTCCAAGAGGGCTGCCATTATCAGAGTTTTGGAGCCTCCTGATTTGTGTTTTGTAAAGGCATTCTTTGCTTCCGGGAGAGTAGCCTGGGCTTGCCTGCACCAGCATCGACTTGGTTCTTGAAAGGGCTTTGTAATAGCAGGGAGGGATGGTGAGGACGGAAGGAGGAGCATACAGTATTCAGAAAGATGCAGTGTCCTTTCCATTGTTGACATTGCCCACAGTCCTGCAATAAGGTGCTTTAACGCATGGGGACGCGGGTGGCGCTGTGGGTTAAACCACAGAGCCTAGGACTTGCCGATCAGAAGGTCAGCAGTTCGAATCCCCGCGACGGGGTGAGCTCCCGTTGCTCGGTCCCTGCTCCTGCCCACCTAGCAGTTCAAAAGCACGTCAAAGTGCAAGTAGATAAATAGGGACCGCTACAAGGGGAAGGTAAACGGTTTTTCCGTGCGCTGCTCTGGTTCGTCAGAAGCGGCTTAGTCATGCTGGCCACATGACCCGGAAGCTGTCTGTGGACAAACGCCGGCTCCCTCGGCCTATAGAGCGAGATGAGCGCGCAACCCCAGAGTCTGTCACAACTGGACCTAATGGTCAGGGGTCCCTTTACCTTTACCTTAGGCAAACTAAGGCCCGGGGCCAGATCCGGCCCAATCACCTTCTAAATCCGGCCCACAGACGGTCCGGGAATCAGCGTGTTTTTACATGAGTAGAATGTGTCCTTATATTTAAAATGTATCTCTGGGTTATTTGTGGGGCATAGGAATTCGTTCATATCCCCCCCCCCCAAAAAAATATAGTCTGGCTCCCCACAAGGGACAGTAGACTGGTCCCCACTGAAAAAGTTTGCTGACAACTGCTTTAAGGCATCCCTGATAGGGATATGCCTGACATCTGTCTGCAAATAATTCTATTGTATTCCTGGGCAGAATTGCTCAGCTCTACAAATCTATGATTCTATGAACTTGTGCTTTAAATAGACTTGTATTAAGTTTTCTTGATCACCTCTGGTGAGTCACAGTTGTCTCCAGGTGACCAAGTGGGAAAGTTTGTTGATATTATTATTATTACTATTATTATTATTACAGGCCATCAATATGCTAGAAAATGCTCACGCAGGTATGAGTAGACAAGGGGCAAGTACCTTTCTCTCTGAGCTAATCTTGCAAATAAGTACACAACTTTGTGAGCTTGGGGGAAGAATAAAAGCATGCTCAGAGTTAAATTCCTTGTGGTTAGAGCCAGGATGATACGTGCTAGATTTTCAGTAAGCGTACTTTGAGAAATGTTTTGCATGGTTGGCACTAAATTAGCATTTGTTGCTAAACTTTGCAACAAAACTCAGGGAGAAAACAAAAGCAAAGTCACCCAGTTTAGAGCTGGCTATCGAACAACCTCTACCTATCCTAATTTGATTGCCTAATTGGGCTGGAATGTTTGGCATGAAGGCTCTCTGTTTCGCTGGAGCAGTTAAACAGGGTGGTTGCTCAGCCTCGCAACCTTCAGGTCTGATTCCTTTTCTCAGTGACGCTTGCCTAAAACTCTGATCATCTTAAATCTCATTGCCGCAAAACCTAGGTTCTGCAGCTGGAATAAATTGCACAGGTCAGAGTTTCTTCCTCAGTTGATGGTTAGTTTGCAGGCAGATCTGAATCTTGAAGTCTGTTTCGTATTGCAGATGAAGGTCTTGATAAACTTCCTCTTTGCGTACCAAATACCGTAACTGGCATGTTTACTTCCAATGTGCCTGTAGTGTAAGTCCACCTTCAGGTATCAGGTAGAGGTGAGTCACTAAAGATAAGCAAGAATCCACATGCCTGGGATTTAGTTTCTGGCTCTTGAAGGCCCCATTCTGTCTGATCCTCGCTATCCCGTCGAGGATGAAAGAAACTATACACAGAGACAGACTTGGGTCTGTCTGCCTGATGGGAAAATCAGACTGATTTAAGAGCTGCAGAAATTAAGTAATATGCAACTGGGGTGGAGAATAGGGACGTCAGGAGCATTCCAGATCATAAGATTTCAGGGCTCAAAGCTGAGAACTAAGGTAATGTCATTGGGGAGGGGGCAGACACTGATGATGTCACAGAGATGATGTCATGGGAATGCCACTAAGCACGACACATCAAGCATTAACCTGAAAGACCTACATTGGCTCCCAGGATGTTTCCGAGCACAATTCAAAGTGTTGCTGACCTTTCAAGCCCTAAACGGCTTCAGCCCAGTAGACCTGAAGGAGTGTCTCCACCCCCATCGTTCTGCCCAGATACTGAGGTCCAGCGCCGAGGGCCTTCTGGCGGTTCCCTCATTGTGAGAAGCCAAGTTACAGGGAACCAGGCAGAGGGCCTTTTTGGTGGTGGCACCTTTCCATCAGATGTCAAGGAAATAAACAACTATCAGACTTTTAGAAGACATCTGAAGGCAGCCCTGTTCAGGGAAGCTTTTAATGTTTAACAGGCTATTGTATTTTAATATTTTGTTGGAAGCTGCCCAGAGTGGCTGGGGAAACCCAACCAGATGGATAGAGTATAAATGTTGTTGTTGTTGTTGTTGTTAACTGCAATCACTATGACCTTTTGCAGAGATGGAGTCACCAAGCTACGGTTTTTCAGAGATCCCCTTGAAAAGGGGTTGACTATTAAACTGCTTTAGGAATTGTATCTCTGCGAAGAGAATAGGGGTCTCCTGAAAACGTTCCGCACCCCTTAACAAATGACAGCTCACAGAATTATTTGGCGTTCGCCATGTCTCTTTAAAGTGGCCGTGGCTCTTGGGGCTTCAGGTTTCCCGGCCCTACGAAGATGCCATTGGGGCATTGAACCCGGAACCTTTTGCATGTGTGGACAGGATCTCCCATAGCCGAAGAAGCTGAGCGTGTGCAGAGAGCTTGCCAGCTCCTAATAGGACAGAAACTGGGTAGTGCAACATCTTGGAATTGGATGGAGTGGGGAGTGACCTGAATTCTGATCCTCCTTCATCTTGCTAGGTGACCTTGAACTGACTCTTATCCTCACGACGACCCTGCGAGCTGTGCCAGGCAAGCCCCAGGTACATGCCTCTGCTGAGGCCCGTGATAATTATAATTTATTACCTATACCCCACCCATCTGACTAGGTTGCCGCAGCCATTCTTTTCTTTTTCTTTTTAAACAAAATGTTTATTACAAAAGAAAAGCTCAGCAGGCCACATATATGAACATAACCAGGTGTCTGGGGATTGGAAAATTCATCAGCCAGCTCTCTGAATAGCAAGAAGCCTTGCACTTTCCTTCATCGGGGTACTGAATACTCGTGGCGCAAAAATGACTTGAAGAGCAGGCAGCTGCTAAGAAGATGCTATTGGCTAAAGCCATCAGTGGACCAAAACAGTCTCTTGGTGATTACCCTAAAGAAAACCTCTTTGCTGGACTAGGCTCTCAAGCACCTGCAGCCTGCTGACAGCCTGTTATTTTTGTCAGCGATTAGGGGGTTCCTCAAGGGACGCTGGTGGCGCTGTGGGTTAAACCACAGAGCCCAGGACTTGCCGATCAGAAGGTCGGCGGTTCGAATCCCCGCGACGGGGCGAGCTCCCGTTGCTCGGTCCCTGCTCCTGCCAACCTAGCAGTTCGAAAGCACGTCAAAGTGCAAGTAGATAAATAGGTACCGCTCCGGCGGGAAGGTAAACGGCGTTTCCGCGCGCTGTTCTGGTTCGCCAGAAGCGGCTTAGCCATGCTGGCCACATGACCCGGAAGCTGTATGCTGGCTCCCTCGGCCAATAAAGCGAGATGAGCGCCGCAACCCCAGAGTTGGTCACGACTGGACCTAATGGTCAGGGGTCCCTTTACCTTTAAGGTAGTCTCTGTGGGAGTATATTGTATTTAAAAATGTGGTATCAGAGTTTTTAGGGGGCTAAACAGGTTGGGATAGCTGGGATAGCAGGCATGTTGGTTTTTGAATGTCTGATGTAGATTTTTTCAATTTTGTTGTTCTGTATGGGACACCGACAATAAAGATTATCGTATCATAATTGATATTCAGAAGCATTGCTGCCTCCAACTGTGAAGGCAGAGGAGAGCCATTGTGGCTAGTAGATATGAGAGTCATCTTCAAATATCTCAAGGGCTGTCACATGGAAGAGGGAACCAGCTTGTTTTCTCCTGCTCTGGAGGGTAGGACTCGAACCCATGGCTTCAAGGAGATTCTGACTAAACATCAGGAAGAACTTTCTGACAGGAAGAGCTGTTGGACAGTGGAATGGTCTCCCTCAAGAGGTTGTTGACTCTCCTTCCTTGGAGGTTTTTAAGCAGAGGTTGGATGGACATCTGTCAGGGATACTTTAGCTAAGATTCCTGCATTGCAGGGGGTTGGACTAGATGACCCTCGGGATCCCTTCCAACTCTACCATTCTATGATTCCATGGTGAAAAGGTAAAGGACCCATGGGTGGTTAAGTCCACTCAAAGGCGACTATGGGGTTGTGGTGCTCATCTCGCTTTCAGGCCGAGGGAGCTGGTGTTTGTCCGCAGACAGCTTTCTGGATCATGTGGCCAGCAGGACTAAACCGCTTCTGGCGTAATGGAACCCTGTGATGGAAACCAGAGCGCACAGAAACACCGTTTACCTTTCCGCCACAGTGGTACCTATTTATCTACTTGCACTGGCGTGCTTTCAAACTGCTAGGTTGGCAGGAGCTGGGACAGAGCAACAGGAGCTCACCCTGTCGTGGGGATTCTGTGATAGCCCTCTCCTCCATGAATCTATCCTTATCGTTAATGGCAGGGAAGGATAAACTGTAGAGTGAGCATACTTTTAATCAAATCAATCATGGGTGGGGTGAAGTGATGAGTCACCGTTTCGCAGCGTGAGCTGTTGCCACAAACCTCGCAGGACTGTTGTGAGGAGGGCTTCAGCAGGGCAGTGCTTGTCGTGCCAATGCGCCGTTGGTGCATTGTAAGCAAACTCTGTAGGCCAAATACACTTTCTTAACATGAATGGGGAGCATTTGATTTGAGTCATGGGCGTGTCGCGGCCTGAGTGAGTCATATTTGCACAGAGCTTTCGCCTGAAGCCACGGACAACGGCTGTGTGTTTTCCCAAAGTGGATGCTATGGCAATTTCCCTGAATATCTCTTTGAAAGGGCGTGTTCATGCGTGTTTTGTAGGCTTTCTATGAAGTTTGTGGGTCTCTCTCTTTTCTTATTTGGCCAGCTTTCAGGGGAGTGTACCCTCTCTGAAAGACAGCTCTGTTTGTGTTAAGAAGTGGGGGGGAAACCTGAAATATGTTCCTGGGCGGTCTTCGCTTCTTGTTCCAAGATGAGTCAACATCATGTGTATACTCAGAACACAGACGGAAATGAATTGGTAGCAGATCTGGATGGCTCACTGCTAGAAAGCAGGGAGTAATTCCATTCGGTTTGCATTTAAAGGCAAAGCTACCTAATTCTCACTTTTCGAAACAACACAAGCGCTGAAAAACTAGAGAACTGAAAAACACCCGTCCTTTGAAACTGGCGCAGTTCTGGATTTTGCAATGACCTTCTGCAGCCAAGTAATGTGCAGGTGCTGCAGTAAGGTCTTTATGAAGATGTACACAGTGAAAAGAAAACACGAACATGCTTTATATTAGGCAAAATGGCAAGTAAACATTTAAAGAAGTTTGCACTCCAATGCTGGTGAATTTACATGAGCGCTTGAAAGCAACATCTGGATTCTGAGCTGTTTCTTTGCCCAAAAATAAGTAAATCCCAGCCTTTATCAAGCTGGTGCTTCTCCAGATGTTTGGGGCTACAACTTCCATCAGCCACAGCCAGCAAACATCTGGGAGGGGCACCAGGTTGGCTAAACTTGCTCTATCCATTGCACCACAAAGCCTCCCTTGGCTCTGCCAAGATTTGCATTTGGCCAGTGGAATCTATGGATGCTCCTTGCACTCACCTGTTCTCTTTTCCTGTTTTGTTTCAGGAAGATGTCTGACGGCTTTTCAGTAAGTATCTGCTCTCCTGATGCAGTAGTGCTTTGGATGCCAGTTTTAAAAAGGACTACTGTGTTGTTGCTGTGACCTGAGACGTCACGTGGTCTTGGCCTGAGAAAGCAGGGCGCTTTCTGTCTCATCCAGAAAGCACCAGCCACGGTTTCAGCTGAGACATTTAATTGCACGTTAAGTCAAAACCCAGTTAAAACTATATATCGGGGTTTTTTTCCCATCTATAAGATGCCCCCATGTATAAGACGGCCCCTATTTGGGGGGCAACAACCAATCATAGAATCATAGAATCATAGAGTTGGAATAGACCACAAGGGCCATCGAGTCCAACCCCCTGCCAAGCAGGAAACACCATCAGAGCACTCCTGACATATGGTTGTCAAGCCTCTGCTTAAAGACCTCCAAAGAAGGAGACTCCACCACACTCCTTGGCAGCAAATTCCACTGTCGAACAACTCTTACTGTCAGGAAGTTCTTCCTAATGTTTAGGTGGAATCTTCTTTCTTGTAGTTTGGATCCATTGCTCCGTGTCCCCTTCTCTGGAGCAGCAGAAAACAACCTTTCTCCCTCCTCTATATGACATCCTTTTATATATTTGAACATGGCTATCATATCACCCCTTAACCTCCTCTTCTCCAGGCTAAACATGCCCAGCTCCCTTAGCCGTTCCTCATAAGGCATCGTTTCCAGGCCTTTGACCATTTTGGTTGCCCTCCTCTGGACACGTTCCAGTTTGTCAGTGTCCTTCTTGAACTGTGGTGCCCAGAACTGGACACAGTCCACACTCGGCACTATCCGTGTATAAGATGCCCATTGATTTTTGACATTACAGTGGTACCTCTAGTTACGGTCTCAATCTGTTCTGGGGTGCCATTCGCACCCCAAAAAGTCTGCAACTAGAGCGCTGCTTCTGTGCATGCACGCAGCATGACAGAGCGCTTCTGCGCTAGTAGCATCCGTGCAGTTATCGTTGCAAAATTAAAAATCTGCTCCATTGGAATATCTGCACCTATCTTTCCTAATAAAAAAGCCTCTGGGTTTTATTTTTACAAAAGTTAATTTGAATTTTTTCTCCATCTCATTATACAGTGGACACTCGGGTTGCGAATGTGATCCATGCAGGATGCACGTTCGCAACCCGCAGCGCCACATCTGCACATGCGCGGGTTGCAATTCGACGCTTCTGCACATGCACAAAGTGCAATTTAGTACCATTCCGGTACTTCCGGGATTTTACGGGTCTAGGGCTTGCCGATCGAAAGGTCAGCGGTTCGAATCCCCGCGGTGGGGTGCGCTCCCGTTGCTCGGTCCCAGCGCCTGCCAACCTAGCAGTTCGAAAGCACCCCCGGGTGCAAGTAGATAAATAGGGACCGCTTACCAGCGGGAAGGTAAACGGCGTTCCGTGTGCTGCGCTGGCTCGCCAGATGCAGCTTTGTCACGCTGGCCATGTGACCCTGAAGTGTCTCCGGACAGCGCTGGCCCCCGGCCTCTTGAGTAAGATGGGCGCACAACCCCAGAGTCTGTCAAGACTGGCCTGTACAGGCAGGGGTACCTTTAGCTTTTTAACACGTAAAACGCAAACTGAAGTGTCTGTAACCTGAGGTATGACTGTATATCATTTCCCAAAATGATTTTATTACCTTACAAGGTCACCGTATATGATTTTTCTTTACATTCCAGCAAATATTTGGACCTCTTATACATTTTTGCTAACTGTTGCTTTGTTCTCTCCACAGTTGTCTGATGCCCTATCCGGGGGGGCCAACAACCCGAACGCCAACCCAAATGCCCAGCCAAACCCGTGGGGAAATCAGCCCGGCACTTTCCCAGGATATCCCGGAGCGTTCCCCGGCCCATATCCTGGAG
Organism: Podarcis muralis; assembly: GCF_964188315.1. Lineage (NCBI taxonomy): Eukaryota > Metazoa > Chordata > Lepidosauria > Squamata > Lacertidae > Podarcis > Podarcis muralis. Next base: position 6,226,804 of record NC_135655.1, read on the forward strand.
CACCCGGCGCATACCCAGGGGCCCCTGGCGCGTATCCAGGGGCCCCCGGCGCGTATCCAGGGGCCCCCGGCGCATATCCTGGGGCCCCACAAGCTGGTGGTGGATACCCTGGAGGCCCACCACAGCCAGGCGGATTTCCCAGCGCACCTGGAATGGTTCCACCAGGTGCCTCCGGCATGTATCCTGGCCCCGGACAGCCCCCAAGTGGCGGAGGAGCACAGCCGACCGCACCACAGGGTGGACCCGGATTCCCACCGTCCGTTCCGTCCGGAGGAGCACCTTCTGGGCCGTTGGTGAGAAACTTGCTTGTTTGCGTGTGCCTCTAGGCTAGGAAATCTCTCTCTCTGATCTGTCTTAATTTCAGAAAATGTATACAGTGGTGCCCCGCAAGACGAAAAACCCGCTAGACGAAAGGCTTTTCCGTTTTTGAGTTGCTTCGCAAGACGATTTTCCCTATGGGCTTGCTTCGCAAGACGAAAACGTCTTGCGAGTCTTGCGATTTTTCCCTGCCCCCCCCTTTTTCTAAGCCGCTAAGCCGCTAATAGCCTTTTAGCCGCTAAGCTGCTAAGCCTTTAATAGCCGCTTAGCCGCTAAACCGCTAATAGCGCTAATCCGCTAATCCGCTAACAGGGTTGCTTCGCAAGACGAAAAAACCGCTAGACGAAGAGACTCGCGGAATGGATTGTTTTCGTCTTGCGAGGCACCACTGTACACTGCATTGACGGTAAGTGAAAACATCAAAAGTGGCTTGCAAGATTTAGGGTTCTGTGTCTTTTTAAAGAAGGAAACGAATACCCTTTGTTCACAGAACCAAAAGTTACTCCTGGATGAAGCTGTGAATAGGATCAGTTTGCAATATTCCCCATAGATAGGTTTTTCTGCTGGACGCCAGTTGTCTACTCAAAACTCCATTCCACAGAATTCTGTATTATTTTACTGTTGTTAGCCGCTCTGAGCCTGGCTTCGGCTGGGGAGGGCAGGATAATAATAATAATAATAATAATAATAATAATAATAATAATAATAATAAATTACATGGTGCCCCGCAAGACAAATGCCTCGCAAGACGGAAAACTCGCAAGATGAAAGAGTTTTCCGTTTTTTGAGTCGTTCCGCAAGACGAATTTCCCTATGGGCTTGCTTTGCAAGACGAAACGTCTTGCGAGTTCTTGCGAGTTTGTTTCCTTTTTCTTAAAGCCGCTAAGCCGTTAATAGCCGCTAAGCCACTAATAGCCGCTAAGCCGCTAATAGCTGAAAAAACCGCAAGACAAAGAGACTCGCGGAACGGATTAATTTCGTCTTGCGAGGCACCACTGTACATGAGTTCCGCAGCTTAAGGCAAAGATCTGAGGGTTGGCGGAATTAAATTAAACTAGCCAGAGTCATTTCATTATTATTAATTTGTACCCCACTTTTATATACTGATTTGTATACCGCTTCTATGCCCAAATGTTTTCTATTCCACTCTGGTACCACAGAACAGAGAAACATCTGACCAAAATTGCTGTGAAAATAATATTTTTTGACGAGTTGCACCAAGGTTTTTTTCCTCTCTAACTTATTAGTTGTGGCTTTAAACAGTTATTCTATTTTACCTATATTTTGGTGATTTGTTTATATTTTATATATCATGAGCTGCCTTGAGGTTGTCTCCCAGGTCCTAGACCAGTGGTTCTGAAGCTTTTTTCTTCTTTGGGCCACACTTTCAGAAGAAAAATTTGCTCACACCACACCAAATTTCCTCTTGATAAGGAATACATTGGGAGGGGACTATTGCTAAAGGTAAAGGGGGTGGCGCTGTGGGTAAAACCACAAAGCCTAGGACTTGCTGATCAGAAGGTCGGCGGTTCAAATCCCCGTGACGGGGTGAGCTCTTGTTGCTCAGTCCCAGCTCCTGCCAACCTAGCAGTTCGAAAGCACATCAAAGTGCAAGTAGATAAATAGGTACCACTCCGGCAGGAAGGTAAACGGCGTTTCCGTGCGCTGCTCTGGTTCACCAGAAGCGGCTTAGTCATGCTGGCCACATGACCCGGAAGCTGTATGCCGGCTCCCTTGGCCAATAAAGCGAGATGAGCGCCACAACCCCAGAGTCGGCCATGACTGGACCTAATGGTCAGTAGCAGGGCTTAATTTATAACATAGAACACAACTATGATCATGAGATGTCCAGAAAGTACAAAACAATGCAGCTACATAAGAACATGTAATATTCCCAAAATAATTATAAATGAGCCCCTTACATATGTACCTTAAGTATGTATACAAACTCAGTGAGAGGTGTGTGCTTGCCTTTGCCGGGTAATCTCACTTATATTAGGTCTAATTTGAGGCAAACAAACCAACACAAATAAGCCTTTATCTTTTCTGATCTTGAAAATCCCTGATCTCAACAATATGCTGTGCAGAACTATAGCCAATGGGTTGCTGATGCTCTTGCTCTGAGTTTGGAAAGATAACTAGCCGCTATTCTGCAAATAAATAAATAAATAAATATTTTGATACTATACACTGAAATGTTCACATGTTCCTGTGATTGGTCCTTGAATCTTCCTGCCACACCCATTGAGACCCACTGCCCTCAACCAAAACTCTGAACGTTATACCATCTTTTGCAGAAAGTTCCCTGCGACATCCCACTGCCGGCAGGACTCCAGCCTCGCACTTTGTTGACCATTGTCGGGACGGTGAATCCAAGGGCAAGCTGGTAAAGATGGAATATAATAATAATTTATTATTTATACCCCGCCCATCTGGCTGAGTTTCCCCAGCCACTCTGGGCAGCTGGGAAAGGGTTTGGAGGGGGGCGGGGGTGTTCCAGTTTTCTGTAGGAGGGGATTGCATGTTTGGGGCCGAATTACGGCTGTGGTGTCTCCCTCTTACTCATGGGTAGGCAAACTAAGGCCCGGGGGCCGGATCCAGCCCAATCGCCTTCTCAATCCGGCCCACGGACGGTCCGGGAATCTGCGTGTTTTTACATGAGTAGAATGTGTCCTTTTATTTAAAATATATCTCTGGGTTCTTTCTGCCTGGTGTTTTTACATGAGTCGAATGTGTGCTTTTATTTAAAATGCATCTCTGGGTTATTTGTGGGGCATAGGAATTCGTTCATTTCCTCCCCCCAAAAATATAGTCTGGCCTCCCACAAAGTCTGAGGACAGTGGACCAGCCCCCTGCTGAAAAAGTTTGCTGACCCCCTGCTCTTCCCTGTCCCTTCTCCCTAGGCTCCCAATTCAGAACTAGGAACCCATAGATAAGGGTGGAGATGTGCTATTTTGAGTCAGCCAGGGGGAAGCGCATGAATGAGCTGGCTAACCATGCTCTAGACCGGGCTGCTATCCCACATATCCTCCAGGCAAATCGTCATCTCTGAGCGGCTTTTCACAAAGCTTACACAGTCTTTAGAATCAGGGGTTCCCAAACCGCTTTGGGCCCTCGGCTGCTTGGTTCCATAAACTCATCCCTGGTGCCTCCCTAGCCAAGCCTATAAAGAGCATTATCCAGAATAGCTGTTTGCACAACCCACTAAGGAAGATAGGGACCCCAGACCATTAGGTCCAGTTGCAGCCAACTCTGGGGTTGCGGCGCTCATCTCGCTTTATTGGCTAAGGGAGCCGGCATACAGCTTCCGGGTGATGTGGCCAGCATGACTAAGCCGCTTCTGGTGAACCAGAGCAGCACACTGAAATGCCGTTTACCTTCCTGCCGGAGCGGTACCTATTTATCTACTTGCACTTTGACCTGCTTTCAAACTGCAAGGTTGGCAGGAGCAGGGACCGAGCAACGGGAGCTCACCCTGTTGCGGGGATTCGAACTGCCGACCTTCTGATCGGCAAGCCCTAGGCTCTGTGGTTTAACCCACAGCGCCACCCGCGTCCCTAAGGAAGATAATAACACAGTAAAATTCAGAACAGCAACAATTAATGGTGCATTTATTCAAAATCCAGTTAAAAGGTTAAAAGGTAAAGGTAAAGGTACCCCTGCCTGTACGGGCCAGTCTTGACAGACTCTAGGGTTATGCGCCCATCTCACTCAAGAGGCCGGGGGCCAGCGCTGTCCGGAGACACTTCCGGGTCACGTGGCCAGCATGACGAAGCTGCTCTGGCGAGCCAGAGCCGCACACAGAAACGCCGTTTACCTTCCCGCTAGTAAGCGGTCCCTATTTATCTACTTGCACCTGGGAGTGCTTTCGAACTGCTAGGTTGGCAGGCGCTGGGACTGAACAACGGGAGTGCACCCTGCCGCGGGGATTCGAACCGCCGACCTTTCGATCGGCAAGCCCTAGGCGCTGAGGCTTTTACCCACAGCGCCACCCGCGTCCCCAGTTAAAAGGTTAAGTCAACAAAATTGACGAACTTGATCCCTGTGATACCAACTTTTCAGATAGTCATTTATATTTCTAGTGCCCCCTGCCCCTCCTTCTTGTTGCTCACCCCCCATGTAATCTGACCCCCCAGGGGGGCAGGACCACCAACTTAGTTAGATGTCACCCTGTCTTTATTGAGCTTTCGTCCTAATTTGCTTAGGGTGCATATAATTTCCCCCATCCTTCATCTCACACTTTTAAATGCATTTCCTCATCACATTCCTTACTGCAAAACTGTGTTTATTATTATTATTTGAAAAGCCATCCAGGAACTCTGTGACAGTCAAACTCTTAGCTGAAAAAGAGCTACAAGTTGCACACCCATCAGCCAAATTTGCTCTGGCAGCTAAGAAGTTCTGTTCCAGCTCTGTTAATGCTTTCTAATTTTAAATTTTTATGCTGTACATTTTTTATGCTGAAAATGTTTCTAGGTTAGGTTGTGCAATTTCAGAGGAAAGCCTTGCTCTTGCCCTCTGCTGTACATTGTAAAGACCTTTGGCTTTATGCAATAAATTGATTATTCTTTAAGGGGATTTGTTGGACACTGGGAGAACACTGTGACTCTGATAACAGCGGTCTTAATTCCTGGCTCCCACTGTGTGATTTATGATCAAATGTTGAGACATTCCTCGGGAGACGGTTACAGCTTGTGTCTCCCTGTTGCAGCATTAAAGTGGATTTGAAGAAGGGCAATGACATCGCCCTCCACTTCAACCCCCGCTTCAATGAAGATGGCAGGAAAGTTATTGTTTGCAACACCATGCTTCAGAACACCTGGGGGAAGGAAGACCGGACGGCCCCCAGGTTCCCTTTCGAGGCTGGCAAACCTTTCAAGGTAAAGGGGGGCACAGGGAAATGGGGTTCTCTCTCTTAACTGAAGCGAGATGAATGAGTTAAACATTTATGCTGTACAGTGGACGCTCGGGTTGCGAACGTGATCTGTGCAGGATGCACGTTCGCAACCTGCAGCGGCGCATTTGTGCATGCGCAGGTTGCGATTCAGCACTTCTGAGCATGCACAAAGCGCAATTCAGCGCTTCTGTGCATGCGTGACCGCCGAAACCCGGAAGTAACCCATTCCAGTACTTCTGGGTTTTGGCAGTCCGTAACCTGAAAAAACACAACCTGAAGCATCTGTAACCCGAGGTATGACTGTATAATGAAAGCACGGGCTGAAATTGGTGTTTTAATGATGGGCAGCTTATTTTACCATGAAAATTAATTGCTGCATTTCCACAAAGAGCTGTGCCTAAAGCAGTGAACGACAACTTCCATCAGCCCTAGAAAGCATTGGCCATGGGAGTTGCAGGTCCCCACAGGTTCCCCACACCTGATCTAAATCCACAAAAATTACATCTGCTTCCGTATCACTGTTTCATTACACCGTAAGCCTGCCGCCGTATTTCTGCATCGCCTCTAGTAAACATCCATCATTCAGTCAGCAACATAGGCATTTCAGCAGCAGTCTTGCTTAGTGGTTATAGCAGTAAGAATAGAAGATGACCACAACCTAGATTGGACGGTTTCAGCCTCCCGACCAGATGTTTCTGGCAAGACCACAAGCACCCAGTATTTAACATTTACACTTTTTTGTTCAGAGAATGCAAGTGTGTGGCCTCTATCAACTCTAGTCTCGCTTTCCATTTGTTTATTTGCTGACATAACAATCATCAAATATTGAGGGTAAGGGGTTTGCAAACTCCTGCCATGTGAGCTGTGTCATCTTCAAAACTACAGCTCTGGCTTCAAATTAGGGGTAGTGAGCTGTACATTTAGTAAAACCACCATTTACCACATCCTGTACCAGAACCAGGATTCCACGACTTGACTGTACAAAATTTCATCAGCAGCTAACCGTGTGATGACTCTTCCGCACAGGAAAACAGCTTTTTTAGATATATAAAAAAGGCATTTATAGACTGCTTAATCGTCATCTCTAAGAGGGGTACATAAAACAAACCAAAGCATAGAACAATTAAAAATCACCATAAAACTAAATACCAACACGTAATGCCTGCTGGAAGACGAAAGTCTTTGCTGTGTGCAGCAAGGAGGTTGCCTACCTAATCCCAAGTGGGAGGGAGTTCCACAGGCTTAGACCTGCAGCAGTGGTTTACTGACTTGACTCAAGGGTAGAGCCACTGAAATTAATGCAAGTTAAGTTAGTCATGGCCGTTAATTCCAATGAGTTTACTCTTAGTAAACGTTAGTTGAATATAGCCCTAAGCCTTGATTGCCAGAGTGCTAGAAAGCCACGCTCTGTTCAAAGAATTACTTAAGTTAATCTCTGCTCACAGCCTCTACCAATCTGCTTTCCTGGTTCTTTTAACGTTTTGAACGTCTCTCCTTTTCCAGATCCAGATTCTGTGCGAAGCGGATCACCTGAAGATAGCAATCAACGATGCTCATTTGATGCAGTATAACCACCGCATCAAGGAGCTAAACCAGATCAACAAGCTGTGCATCAATGGCGACATCACCCTCACCAGTGTCACACCAACAACCATCTAACCCAAGGCTGCAGCAACCCAATACGCCAACTCTGCGTGCATTAAAACAGCAGCTTTCGTTTTTCTAAAAAGATGTCTGGCTGGCTTCGCTTTGTAAGGCAAAGTTTAATAAAAATATATATACGCAGGACCAGTCAAGGAGAGGCTGAGTGTCATATGTAAGTCCTCACAAGCAGGTTTCTAGTCCTTATGGGCACCAGAGGGTTAGAAAGGGTGTTGGCAATGGAGGGAGGATGGAGTGGGGATGCAGCTGAGCAGGACTGCTAGAAGTGAGGGTTTCTGACTTTTATTAGTAACTTTTTAAAAGCTAAACATCCGTCAGATATTCAAGCAAATAATAATAATTTATTATTTGTACCCCGCCCATCTGGCTGGGTTTCCCCAGCCACTCTGGGCAGCTTCCACAGAGACCAAAAATACACTAAAATGCCACACATTAAAAACTTCCCTGAAAAGGGCTGCCTTCGGATGTCTTCTAAAAGTCTGGTAGATGTTTTTCTCTTTGACATCTGGTGGGAGGGCGTTCCACAGGGCAGGCGCCACTACCGAGAAGGCCCTCTGCCTGGTTCCCTGTAACTTGGCTTCTCACAGTGAGGGAACCGCCAGAAGGCGCTCGGCACTGGACCTCAGTGTCCGGGCAGAACGATGGGGGTGGAGACGCTCCTTCAGGTCTACAGGACCGAGGCCGTTTAGGGCTTTAAAGATCAGCACAAACACTTTGAATTGTGCTCGGAAACGTACTGGGAGCCAATGTAGGTCTTTCAAGACTGGTGTTATGTGGGGAAGGGGGTGGGAGAAACATTTCAAAACTTATCAGTATAGGAGTACTGGCACCTTCAGAAATCCTAAGGTCCAACATTGATGAATAATACCAATTTGGACTTGTGGGTGAACATACCCAAACAGTTGGAAACCAGGGGCCTTGAAGTGGTGCTCACCAAACTTAACATTATCATGCTTATTCAATTTGTGTTCAGCCTTTCATCTGTAGAATCCCAGGGCAGTTCATAACATACCCTATTTTTTGCTCTATAAGACTCACTTTTTCCCTCCTAAAAAGTAAGGGGAAATGTGTGTGCATCTTATGGAGCCAATGCAGGCTGCGCAGCTATCCCAGAAGCCAGAACAGCAAGAGGGATTGCTGCTTTCACTGTGCAGCGATCCCTCTTGCTGTTCTGGCTTCTGAGATTCAGAATATTTTTTTTCTTGTTTTCCTCCTCCAAAAACTAGGTGCGTCTTGTGGTCTGGTGCGTCTTATAGAGCGAAAAATACGGTGATCACCTCGCCCCAACAGTGTTCAGTCTTACCGGCATACCTCGGGCAAAAAAAACTCCCAAACAATACTGCTTTTATTTGGACTAGAGCAAACTCTGCTGTGTACCCTTTCGTGGACCCCAGGGGTATGTGTACCAAACTTTGGGAAACTGGCCCGGAGGATGGGCAGGGTTCGTTTTACAGCCTCTTGTGGTTCTGTAAGAGGAAGTTATCTTCCTCCCTAGAAGTGGAGGTGAAAGGCAGAGGAAGGCATAATCCTGTGAACAGAATGTCCTCCAATCGAATCTGGCAAATCACAGCATAAACTAGGTTAAAAAGCAACAACCCACAGAGCTTTCATATTGACATGAATGGTGCAGGTCACAGCACTCACATTTTCCTGTCCCAAATTAGCCAGAGGCATTTTGTTTTATTCTTTTCCCACTGCTGCATACAGCACAGAATACACCCCACCCAGCTTGTTACAATACACGACAGGTCTGAGCTGAAACAGAAATAGATTTCCCCCAAAACAGTTCTGGATCATAGTTGATTTTGGGAGGGAAGAGGGATTATGGATGAGGAAAGATGTTAAAGAACCCACACAGATGATACTGAAAGGCAACTCAGAAGACACAGACCAAACTTTAATAAACATTTAATAGGAGTACTTAAAAACAGAAAAAACACAGTAAATTTCCTTTTACCCACTCCCCCCACCCACCCCGGTTTGTAAATAAAAATCAATCTTATTCTGCCCCTTCTGATTAAGTAAGTGGAGAGAAAACAATGAGGTCGTTGCTTGGGTTGGCCACAAATTTCTCTGCCTGGTTCCTCGGAGTGACGAAAAGGCTTTCATCTAGGCTGGGCTGTGGGGAACAAATAAGGAAGGTTATATAATATAATATAGACAGGAAAGCAGTAAATAAATCATGTCCATGGAAATCAGGTGCATGTTGTACACTGCTGAAAAATTCAAACTTTTGGAAGGAGGCTAGAAATCTGCTCTCCTGCTTTAGGAAGAAACTTTATGGCAGCAAAAGCAGTTTGACAGCATAATGGACTCTCTCAGAAAGTGATGGGCTCTCCATCATTCAAAGTTTTTAAGCAGAGGCTGGATGGTCACCTGATTCTTTAACTGTGATTCCTACACTGCAAGGGGTTAATTCCTATCTGTCGCTTTCCAACTCTACAATTCTATGACCTGCACTTCCCCTCTTATTTCAAGACAGAATATACATTCACCTGCCTCCTCTCAATAATAGCCAAGTGATAAAAGACTGACAAGTGCTTTCACAAACAGCATCCAAGCTCTTTTCATTGCTGCGTGCCTTACACCCACTTCACACTTGCATGCATGCATGCAATGAACGGCTTCCTTAACATAAGTGACTCAGAGGCTTCTTGCTCAATAGCAACTGCCTCCAGGGCTTTCAAAAAAGTGACCTAACCGGTTGGCGCAGCAAACAGCCTAAAAGGGAGATCAAGGATCCTCCCACCGAATTTAGAGATACCATCTGACAGATATATAGTTATCATAAACGGTAGCCTTACAGTTGCTTGTCATAAGCAGAAGCAGTTCCTGTGTGGATTAGAAGAACGTAATACGCTGAATTGCCTCATTGCCCAGCCTTAAGAGAAGTTAGTTACCCTAACTTTCCCCCTAGGTTTTTGATCTGCCAAAGTAATGAAGGTGACATATAAGGCTGAGCGATATATCACTGTATTGTCCAAAACTGGTTTGAAGTCCAGATTGTGATATCGGTTTCATAACTTTTGACCTGGCAATATATTGTGAATGGTGTATGCATGCACGTGCTATGCAAAAAAATCACAATGTGGGGAAAACTGTGACGCCAGCCATGGGAGGGGAAGTAAACTGCATTTCCTTAACATTCCCCACCCCACCCCACCCCAAATTGTTGAATTTAGATTGTAGGCTGCTTTGGGGCAGGGACCTGGCCATTTGTCCTCATGAAGCTGTCACGTGCTTTTCAAATGTAGAGTCAAGAAGTTGGATAGAATGCCATCCAGAGAAATTTTCACTCTGAGAAAAGGATCTGATGAGGAGATGTGTTCATGCTCAGTTGCTCTGACGAGCCCACGGCTGCTCTTTGCTAATAATCTATGTCAGTTTGTTACTGATTTCCAAGGAGTTTTTTTTTTTTTTTTTGGGGGGGGGGGGAGGTGAAAGAGAAAGGGCTTCTTGACATAAGCCTGACTTCATTGCAGCAGACAGTTTGAGTCCTTTGCCTCCTTATGGCGCATCATAATCTGCATTATGCATAATCTCCATGTATAAGACTACGGATTTTTTTTACTCTAAAATAATGTTAAAAAATGGGGGTAGTCTTATACACAGGGGTCATCTTCCCCCATTTTCATAAATTTGAGTCCCCCAAAATAGGGGGTGTGTTATACACAGAAAAATATGGTATATATATTTAACAGGAAACCATGGCATCAGATTTGTCGCAGTAATTGGAGAAATGTTACAGTTGCTAGTCTTTAGAAGTCCACCCAACCCTTAGCTCCTTTTCAAACAAACATACCTGGAGTTCAGGCACTGCACCATCGCAGGAGAAGTCACAGAGAAGAGAACCTGGAAAATAAGGACATATTTCCAGCGGGCTTTTTAACGTAACTTAGGTCTGGTTCAATAGTATGTAGGAGAGGGTTTCTAGTGGGCTGTGTCAATAAGGTTTGAGGATACACATCTCGTTACCAAGTACCTATGGTTCATGAATGACAACAGGGACTCACTGCTGTCCCATCTCAAAACCAGCACAGGCAGTGACTGTTGGGGACATGTCTGATGTGTGCGCAACTGCACATGTGCACAGCGCTGAACCCAAAGGTGATGCGAAAACGTCACCAAAGGGGGCAAAACACAGTGTTTTGAGGCTTTTTCAACGGGTGTTCTGATTCTATGCAATTTCACGCAAGTGCATAATGACTCGGAATGCAACCCCTGCACAAATGGGGAGTTGCCTGTAACAAACAGGAAATATCTTCATTTCAAGATATAGCAGTCAAACACAAGGATGTGTCAGCAGGGTGAGAATATAGGAGCAACGAGACACCCACCCCCAATGCTTAACATGTGAACTTGGAAGTCTGCCACACTGTTCACAATGAGACTTCCTTTTCCTGAAAAACAAGCCTGGGGTGGCAGCCTAAAGGTTCTGGGCCAGATTTGACAAACCCTGTTAGCCCTTGCAAGGGACCCCATATTGGCTCAGTGGGGTTAGGGGAGCCTCCAAACAGCAATTGTTACAGCCCTATGCTGAATTCCTCCTTCCATCTACAGCTTAAAGCAGCTGATCACGCAGGCTGTAACCTCCATAGAAGATTATGCCACAATGCATTTGTTAGTCTTTAAAGTGCACCAAAAACACAATGTGGTGAGTGAGATACAAGCAGCTCCTTGAATTCAAATTCCGAACTGTTCATGTAATCACAGAATAATACATGGACCTCAGCCAGAGGTTCTTTCCGCTGCCTAAAAAGCCCCGTGGAAATCTACCTGTTTGACATTCTGGAGTGGACAGCTCTTCAGCCTGGGAGCAGGTTCCTTCAGGCTGGGAATCCTCCTTGGGACTCCATGAAAGAACATCCTGTTCGCCCAGATCTGCAATCGTCTGTTTCACCTCTTCTGTAGCTTCTGGAACTTCTATTTTATCAATGGAACCTTCCAGGCCCTGAGAATCAGTAGAAATCAAGTCATCCATATCACACAAGGGTGATCTGCTGTCACAAGTGGTTGTTTGTACATCCTAAGAGTTCAGGAAGGAAGAGAGAGAGAGATTTCAAGGAGCAGAATGAGAAGGGGGCCATTCTGAACTTTCAGGACAGGCACACATTCAACATAGACGATACAACTTACAGCAGCTTCTTTCGCCATGTCTTCTGCTGTAGCACAGGGTTCCTCTGCAGCTTGGATGTTACTGGGGGGAGACCACACGTGTTCATCATCAGTCAGAAACTTGCATGTTAGGTTTTTAAAACGTTCATCTTGGGGGAAGGTGTGCATGGGTGTGAATGACAGCTGACAAGGGCGGCCCAAATTCTCCCTCTCAGTTTACGTCCAAGATACTGGATGGACAATTACAAGGGCAAAGTTTACAGCGTGAATTAGCACAGAGAAGCACTTGTCTGAAATGAACAGCTGCTTCTCCCAGGCAAATATGCCAGCAGCAGGATCCCACCCTCTGCCCCAACTGCATCTTTCCTACAGCTGGAACAAAATATCACAATGCTCAGCACTGGAAGAGACCGAGGTGACAGAGCTGTACCCATGGCCAACAAAAATTGGGTCGTGCATTTTTGCCGGAGGGAACTGAGATGGGAGAGGAAGGCAGCGAGTTTTTAAGTTGTGCTCTCCGCAAGGGTATTTTCAGCACGAGTTAAAATGAACAGCTTCCAATGACAATTCAACTCCAAGCCATACAACCAATCACCTGGCACAGGGAAAAGAAGGCAGAGGTCTTGAGCAGAGCGCTGTGGTGCAGGAAGAGAGCAGGTACTGGTTGTGCCCCAAGAGGTGGCAAAAGCAAATGAGGGTTTCAACTTTGGTGTTCCAATCCTCTAGCTCAGTGTGGATCGCACCCAGCAGCTGCAACTAACCTGCTCAACAGCACCAGCCTACATAAACCTTGGGGGCTGAATGGAGCCTCTATTCACCAAGACAGAATAACTGTGGTGGGGACAAATAGAAAGCGGACCCGTTTCATGCTTTGTGTGTGAACACCCAAAATAATTTTTGCCATTTACTGTGCAAAACACTGTGTTTTCCTTGTCCAGGGAAGGGGGAGGCTGTGGCCAGATGATGCTGGACTACAGTTCCCATCATCCCTGACTGTTGATCACATTGGTGGGAGCTGTAGGTCAGCCATATCCGGAGGTCCACAGATTCCTCACCCCGGAAAAGATCTGGAAATAGCTACTGACGAGGCGATTCATCTGGATCTCACTAACACAGAGAGTCATTTCTGCACCAGACAAAAAGGGCTCACATTCAGGCCAAGTGCATACCATTGTTCAGAAATGCAGCAGAGGTCAGTTCTGGCAGGTTCCAACACCGCACTTGGATCCGAAGGAGGAGGAATGGCGATGGACGCGGTTGGCGTGCTTAGCCTTACAACACAGGTATCTGCACAGCTCTGAAGCAGGGCCCTGTTGGCAGATCTTGGAGTCATCCGCCTGGAAGTCCTGCTTGTAGACTGAGGAGTCCTGCCTGTGCAGTGGAGAGAGGAGGAATAAATCAATGGGTATTGTATTAGGATGTCATGCATGTCAATAGAAAATCTGAATTCTTCAGAATTGCCCCGTGTCCTGAAACATATAGAAGCTGCTTAAATCTGACATAGGGGATGGCAGAAGGTTGGCTCCAGTCTCTCTTCCTGTTTGGACTGGTGTGCCAGCTGTGTCCACTCAGAAAACTAGGAGATGGCTTCCACCATTCATACCCTGAAAACTTCTCAATGGGATTACTGAAGAATATCCTTTGTATGTAACTGCCCTGGAAAATGAGCTAGAAACTTTAACAGGTACAGCGTACAGAGTGAAATCTTCACTGGCTACAGGGCCCAACTAAAGGAGAGGTCTTAAACCAAAGAACTGAGTCTTCTCACTTTTGGAGTTGTTTCAATAAACCTTTGTGCTGTGCAGTGGGTGTGTATGTCTATAGAGAACAGGAAGCACACACACTGCCTCCTAGCTCACAGTATGTATAACCAAAACATCTGGTCTGGGGTAGGCGGATAAATTCATGGTTCCCCTACCTAATATTCCTTATCTAAAGAGAGACATGCTTCACCATCACCTCCATGCTCCTCATTCCCAGTAACTGAGTAAGGCACGCTCACTAGAAGCGCACTAGACTTCCAGAGGCGCCCCCTGCAGCAAAGAAGCTTCCCCTTCACGCCCAAATTCACTCACAGAAGGAACTGCTCCAACACTGACCTGGGAAGGGCCTGGGTGATTCAATTTTGAAAAACCCGCCATCGAAGGTCACCTTCTCCACTTGCTTTGGGGTTTCTTGACCTACAGCCTCCACCATCAGCCCTTCTGCTTTCATCTTGTTCTTCACGGCTGCCTTTATCGCTGCAAGGCGCTTTCGGGCTGCTCTCCTTTCAACAGAGCCACCCCCTGCTTTGGTTGCCCTTTGAGGGGCTGCTTTCTTCTGAAAGACAAAAGGCAGGACAGCATTTTCTCCCCACCTTCTAAGAGCTCAGACAGAAAACTGGCACAGTGCAGGACCCTTCAGCCTTCCGGATGTAGATAAATTACTGCATCCCTGCCCATGCTTGCTGGGGCTAGTGGGAGATGAATTTAAGCAACACCTGGAGGACTAAAGGTTCCCCACGCCTCCCACAGCAGCCAGGGAAGTGCCAATTGAAATCTCAGCCGAAGCCTGAAACCAGACTGGCATGGATCCAGAAAATCAGGCTCATCCAGGAATGTCTATAGCTGCTCCGCCACAACCCTCTCAGTTATCTACCACAGAAAGGAAGCATTTCTGACCAGGCAACAGTTGCTACAAATCTGCTGCGTCCAGACCTGGCTCTTTCAGTAATGGTTGCAGCTTAAGTCCTGCAAACTTATAATGATTGCAAACTTTGGAACTAGCTGGCACAGTAACTTTAAAGGTAAAGGTAAAGGGACCCCTGACCATTAGGTCCAGTCATGGCCGACTCTGGGGTTGCGGCGCTCATCTCGCTTTATTGGCCGAGGGAGCCGGCGTACAGCTTCCGGGTCATGTGGCCAGCATGACTAAGCCGCTTCTGGCGAACCACAGCAGCGCATGGAAACACCGTTTACCTTCCCGCCGGGGTGGTACCTATTTATCTACTTGCACTTTGATGTGCTTTCGAACTGCTAGGTTGGCAGGAGCAGGGACCGAGCAACGGGAGCTCACCCAGTCACTGGGATTCAAACCGCCGACCTTCTGATCGGCTAGTCCTAGGCTCTGTGGTTTAACCCACAGCGCCACCCGTGTCCTACAGTAACTTTAGGGCTAGCCAAATACAGCTGGCCTATTATCCTGTGGGACCAACCTTCACCAACCTGAGGACCTCCAAATGTTTCAGACTACAACTCCCATTAGCCTGTGCCAGCCCAGCTGTGCTAACAGGGGCTGATGAGAGTTGTAGTTCCAAAACATTTGCAGGGCCCCCAGGTTGACAAAAGTTCCACTGGGATATAGAGCCCTCTAGTGGTGAACTATAGAATGACATGGACTCCACTCACTACGGAAACAGCAAAATCGCTGGTTAGATTAACAGAATTGTTGGAAGGGACCCCAAGTGTGATCTAGTCCAACCCCCTGCAATGCAGGAATTAAAGCTAAAAGTGTGCAGATGGAACCCTGACTTTTTCTCCTAAAGGCACTCTTTGATTTACTTCTCTAGAACACATTTCAAGCAATCAGTGTGCTTCACATTATCTCCGATGAAGAAGAAGAGTTTGGATTTGATATCCCGCCTTTCACTCCCTTTAAGGAGTCTCAAAGCGGCTAACATTCTCCTTTCCCTTCCTCCCCAACAACAAACACTCTGTGAGGTGAGTGGGGCTGAGAGACTTCAAAGAAGCGTGACTAGCCCAAGGTCACCCAGCAGCTGCATGTGGAGGAGCGGAGACGCGAACCCGGCTCCCCAGATTACGAGACTACCGCTCTTAACCACTACACCACACTGGCTCTCCTGAAGGTTGACCAGTGTTATTACCACCACCGCATACTGAGAGCAGGGGGCTTGCCAAAGGCCAGGAACTGGAGGTTGCAAGCCTTACAGATCACTCTTACTTAGCAAGCATCTCTCTCTGGCACCTTCTACTATTTGAACTGTGTGTGTGCACAAATTCAAAGAACCGCACAGGCCTCCCCCTCCCGACTCTGGTCAGAGTGCCCAGTCTCCCACCCTGCCCTGTTGGTCAGCAAGGGGATGATGGGTGTGAGGATGGGGGATGGCATGGGCCACTTTTTGGTTGGACGAAACAAAAACATGATCCCCAGTGAGCTTACAAACCAAAATACAGCACAAAGGATACATGGGTCAGCGATGTGAGTGCAGTCTGTGATTGTTTCAGTCGCAGCTGCTGAGGCTACGTGACAGTTACCCTAGAGAGAAAAGGTTGGTTTCCTGCCTAGAGGCCTAGTGAAGATCTACTCCAAAAAGTGAGAGAAGTATTTGTGGGGGTTTTTTAGCAACCTCCTGGAGTTGCTTTGGGAAAGTCTGTATTTTGGTAATCCTGTTAGACCAGGGGTCTGCAACCTTTAAGACAAAAAGAGCCACTTGGACCCGTTTCTGAAGAAAAAAAACCTGGGAGCCGCAAAACTCGTCATTATAAAAATAACTTTTTTGTCACTTTTTTTTATTATTTCTTTGTTTGACCCCTCAGAATTACTCCTCCTCATAGAAATAAACGTTAAATTAACAAGTTACCTTTTTGTGTGTGTGTGTTCTTCACTCCCCTTCGAAACAGTGACCAGCGTACATGCCCCCTTTCAATGCAGTGACCAGCGTACATGCCCCCTTTCAATGCAGTGACCAGCGTACATGCCCCTTACAATGTAGCGGGCCGGCAGGTGGGAAGGTGACGTTGGGACGGTGCGTGACTAACGCACGCACCGCCCCCATGCGACGTCACAGCCAGTACAGTGCCCGCCACAGTGGGGAGTGTCAGGGCGCACAATGCGCCTCCTCCCCTCGCTAGTATCCGCCCCAGAGCCGCGGCAAAGGTGTAAAAGAGCCACATGCGGCTCCGGAGCCGCGGGTTGCAGACCCCTGTGTTAGACTGACAACCCAAGAGCAGAATTACAGAGGCCTCTCATACCTTGAGAGGTCTCTTGGCCTGGACATCGTCTGCCATTTGCCATCCATTCTCCTGGAGTTTCCTCAAGTTCTCAAATTTTTTCTTTACGTCTTCTACCTATATTCAGAAAACCAAAAGCAATGAGAAAGAAACAACGACGGCAGGGCTAACCAGCTCAATTAGCTGTATTTATTAAACTGATTAATGTTGCTTGTTACTTAAACGGTCCCCAAGTGACTTAAATTTAAAACTTCACTTGGCTGCATTCTTTGAAAAACAAGACAAAGAGCCCTAAAAGCCCAAGAAACTTACAGGGTAAAAGACAAAGGGCTAAACCTGAAGAATCATGAAACAGCTTCCCCAAAGCTGATTTGCAGACAATGCTAGTGGGAAGGATAAATGTCCTGTATTGAAGTTGTGGGATGACAATGTGCTCTTGAAGAACCACCTGAATATGAGACAAGCTTTAAAAAACAGAGCTCTTACTTGGAAGTTCACCATATCCCAGAATCCATCCAGATCATCACAGGTTGTTTCCTTTTCTCCGCGTCTGAACTCACAGTTATCCACCAGCCCTTCAAACTGCTTGAATCTCTCGGCTATCAGCAGCCTGGTTTGCCCAACAGTGGTACGGACAAGATCTTTGGCTGTGGAAATGAATATTTCATTATGTATAATAAAGTGTTGGATGAGACATTAAGAAGCCTAATTCGTACAAATCTCGCTTGTGTAGCTTGAGAGTGTCAAGGCCAAAGCCACTCGGGCCAACAGACGCGAGCAAACTGTTCCATCCAGGACAGCAATTTTGCAACTCCTCCTTCAGCTTCTTCACTTACCATCCTCTGGAATATCCGCCTCAGCTGCTCCATCCCACTCAAGGCAATGTGATGCCAGTCTCTCTGCCTCGCACCGAAGGAGGTTTCTTTAAAAGAGAAGCACACAGACAGAATGAGTACAGTCATAAAAGGTAAAGGTAAAGGGACCCCTGACCATTAGGTCCAGTCGTGACCGACTCTGGGGTTGCGCGCTCATCTCGCTCTATAGGCCGAGGGAGCCGGTGTTTGTCCACAGACAGCTTCCGGGTTATGTGGCCAGCATGACTAAGCCGCTTCTGGCGAACCAGAGCAGCACACAGAAATGCTGTTTACCTTCCCACCGGAGCAGTACCTATTTATCTACTTGCACTTTGATGTGCTTTCGAACTGCTAGGTGGGCAGGAGCAGGGACCGAGCAACGGGAGGTCACCCCGTCGCGGGGATTAGAACCGCTGACCTTCTGTTCGACAAATCCTAGGCTCTGTGGTTTAATCCACAGCGCCACCCGCGTCCCTGAGTACAGTCATAGGTAAAGGTAAAGGTACCCCTGCCCGTACGGGCCAGTCTTGCCAGACTCTAGGGTTGTGCGCTCATCTCACTCTATAGGCCAGGAGCCAGCGCTGTCCGCAGACACTTCCGGGTCACGTGGCCAGCGTGACAAGCTGCATCTGGCGAGCCAGCGCAGCACATGGAACGCCGTTTACCTTCCCGCTGGTAAGCGGTCCCTATTTATCTACTTGCACTTAAGGGTGCTTTCGAACTGCTAGGTTGGCAGGCGCTGGGACCGAACGACGGGAGCGCACCCTGCCGCGGGGATTCGAACCACCGACCTTTCGATTGGCAAGTCCTAGGCGCTGAGGCTTTAACCCACAGCGCCACCCGTGTCCCTTGAGTACAGTCATACCTTGGGTTAAATGTGCTTCAGACTGAGCATTTTCAAGTTACGCTCCGCGGCGACCCAGAAGTAACGGAGCGCGTTACTTCTGGGTTTCGCTGCTCGCACAGACGCTCAAAATGACGTCACGTGCATGCGCAGAAGTGGCAAAACACGACTCACCCTCCAGAACGGATCCCATTTGCATCCAGAGGTACCACTGTACTTGGCAATACTGGAGACAGGGTGGGCTTCACACAAACTTTGCTCCAATTCCCAGCCCTTTAAAATAATTTGCATTTGCATTCCACCCTTCAGCAGTAGAGCTTCAGGTGGCATCCCTGGGGGTTCCCTGCTTCTTCCTCACAATGTGCCCTGCGTTGGAGGTTTCACTGAAAGAGGGTGACTGCCTTGAAGTCATCCCGGGAGTTGTGTGTCCAGGTAAGGATCTGAGCCCAGTCCTGCCAGGCCCTGGCCCAACAAACCACCCACTATATCACACATGTCCTTGGTCTCTCAGCCTAACCAACCTTACATGGTGGTTGTGAGGATAAAATGGTCCACAAAAACTTATTTACCATTTGAGGCCTTGCTAGTATGATGATACAGATGCGGGTGGCGCTGTGGGTAAAAGCCTCAGCGCCTAGGGCTTGCCGATCGAAAGGTCGGCGGTTCGAATCCCCGCGGCGGGGTGCGCTCCCGCTGCTCGGTCCCAGCGCCTGCCAACCTAGCAGTTCGAAAGCACCCCCGGGTGCAAGTAGATAAATAGGGACCGCTTACAAGCGGGAAGGAAAACGGCATTTCTGTGTGCGGCTCTGGCTCGCCAGATGCAGCTTTGTCACGCTGGCCACGTGACCCGGAAGTGTCTGCGGACAGCGCTGGCCCCCGGCCTATAGAGTGAGATGGGCGCACAACCCTAGAGTCTGTCAAGACTGGCCCGTACGGGCAGGGGTACCTTTACCTTTACCTAGTATGATGATGCATTTAATTCAGTTATAGATATTGCTGCATATATTGAATATTTTACTAACGACGGACAGCATAAAATGGTTTTAGAGAAATAATAATGATAAATCTGGGAGAGAGGTAATCTCCTTGGATGATTAATAAGTTCTCATGCTGTTCTATTAAGTCGCAAAACATCTGTGAAGGGCTTTCCCAATGCCAACTGAGCCAACCCCTCCATTTAAGAGTTCAGATGTGTTTGAGGTGTCAATGGGCTTTGAGCTGAGTGAGAGGGAAAGTGTGCCAGATGAATGGGCTAAAAAGGAGCTTTAGAGACACTGCAGCTCAAAAGGAAGAGGGCAGCTAACTAAAATGTATTTTACTGGGTCAAGCATTTTGCTCTGCAGTTACTTTGATTGCAAAGTGAATCTCATACAAAGCAGAGGGACTGCCCATAAAGTGAGTGTTCCACAAGCCAGTGTTCTCTTCAGTCACGCTCCCAAGTGTATCAGTCTGGACCCCTCTGCCCTTTTGTACAAACCTGAAATAGGGCACATTGTGTTGTGGCTCTCCTGCTGGGTCAGATGAATCGCTGGCTGGCAGATCCACTTTCTGTGGATTGATCTGCTTTTCAAAGGGAGTCGCATCCATTGTTTCTTCAGTTACACATTCTGAAAGATGAAGGATATTTTTACAGAGAAAACTGCAGAACACTGTAAAAAGTACAGGGAAAAAATCATGCTGCAATATAACTCTGTCAGTCCGCCTGGTTGAATGAATTGCCTGCCTTTTGACGACTTATCAAGTTTAAACTTATACTGTATATCCATAAAACTGTAATGCAGTGGTACCTCGGGTTAAGAACTTAATTCATTCCGGAGGTCCGTTCTTAACCTGAAACTGTTCTTAACCTGAGGTACCACTTTAGCTAATGGGGCTTCCCGCTGCTGCTGCCCCACTGCCATGCAATTTCTGTTCTTATCCTGGGGCAAAGTTCTTAACCCGAGGTACTATTTCTGGGTTAGCGGAGTCTGTAACCTGAAGTGTCTGTAACCTGAATAGGTGCTATTGGAGGATACAGGAAGTTGCAACACTTTACAATTCAAGACTGTATCACTCTCCAGTCTCAGCCGCAATGATAAATCAACTTAAGCTTCAGTCCACTAAATGTCACAATCTTAAAAATAGGTTTAGCATTTTAATTGTGTTTTACAATGCTTGAAGTATTTTGGGTGGACATCACACGAACAGCATGCAGTTCCTGTTCCTAAATTTGAAACTTTCAGCAGCTGCTTTGAAAGCCTTGTGGGGCTATGAAGCAAGATACATATTCCATATGAACAGATCGATAGCTTAGGAAAGCCTTACAACAAACCTATAAGGCAGGTTGGCATTCAGGTGAAGGGGCTGGGAGAAGGGCAACTTGACTAGGACCAGTTGTGAGTTCAAAGTGGAAGGCTGAAGGCTAGCAACTATGCTACAAAAGCGCTCTCCCTCCCTCCGACACACCTGTGTTAGCACCTGGAAATTCAAGTACAGACGGATGTTCCTGAAGATCTGCCTTTGTCATTCCTGGGCTAGAGACCTTCTGTTTAAGCCCACAGTCCTGTGGCAAAGCTTCCAGAGCACCTTCTCCAGGGATTTTGCTAGGAAGAATAATAATTTACTTGGCATTATGTTTTACATGTATGTTTTAATGTATTTTTAATCTTTTGTTGGAAGCCGCCTAGAGTGGCTGGGGAAACCCAGCCAGACGGATGGGGTATAAATAATAAATTTATTATTATTATTATTATTATTATTATTATTATTATTATTATTATTATTATTAGGCAAGCATCTGAATAGACAGAACATTACAGCATTTAGGCAGTTAAGTTCCATTAATGACATAGCACAGAAACTCTCCTGCAAGGAAAGGAATAGCGGGGCTGCTTCTCTTACATGGCATTTTGACTGGGTCAAGGCAGTGCACTCATTTGCCACAGCTACTTCAAAATAAACAGCAGGCAGCTCTCCACTGATATTTTTAACGAAATCAGGCTTGCAAATATTCAGATCACTCAGGAAATCTGAACACTGGATCTGAGCCTTCATAAAATTGGCCTTAGTCAAGGTGTCAACTCTAAAGGACTTCCCAGATCTCATGGTTCTATCAAAAGTGGATAATGTCTTTGGGGACAAAGGCCACAGCAATTCATAGTAAAACCTTCGGGAGCTGGAAGTACCAATTTTTAATTTCTAAAAAGGACAATTTTTGCAGAGGTCAGAGAGATGTTACAAAAACACTTGGGCAACTCCTTATCTCATCAGAGGACCCTATGGTAGCCCATTACCTGGTGGTCTCTGCAGGGCTCCAGCAAAGATTGGGCGACAGGAATACCTCTGCCTTGGAAGGGGACATTGGCTTGACTTTGTAGGCAGTCAAACCCTCCAGAGGCTTGAACACAAAATTCTGAGGGGCAAATGAGCGCTCTCTCCTTTGTGGTGCAGGAGCCAGGATGATAGGGGCTGGAAGGTTTTCTTTCTCCAGGTTTTCTTTCTTCAGCTTTGCGGCTGTAGCCAAAGGGATTTGGGTGATCAGAGGCTCCACTGAATGATTCTCTTTCACGCCACACAACACCTGTAACAGGACATAAACGTTTATTTCTTTTTCTTGAATTATATGGACTTTTCTCAGCCAGTAAGGAGGAGACAACATCTCACCCTTAATGAGCCCGGCTTCGGCTGGGGAGGGCGGGATATAAATAAAATTTATTATTATTGTTGCCAGTGGCTTGAATTAATTAATTTTATAATGAATGGTTTTAGAGTGTTGTTTATGCTCTACTTTTGTACTGCTTTATTGTTGTTAGCCGCCCTGAGCCCGGCTTCGGCTGGGGAGGGCGGGATATAAATAAAATTTATTATTATTATTATTAGGGTCACACACACACACACACAGTTTCCATCATTGTTACCCTTCTAGAAATATGCATTGCAGATAGGACAACTAGAAAAGCAGATAACATTGGAAATGTTGGCTGATGGGAAGCGAAGTCCACTGACGTATGGAGAGCCACCCAGTCCCCGAACCCTGCTCAAGATTCTTAATCATTCCCCCGTTACATGATAACAGCAATCTAACAAACAGGGCTGTAGAGATTATTGATATGAAGGTTGCAGTGTGTGAAACACTAGGAAAAGCCAAGACACTTACTGTTGCCTTTGCATTTTTGACCCCTCTCTGCTGCTGCTTGCTGTTACTTGCTTCCCTTTTCTGCGGTGGAAAACCTAAAACAAGAAAAGCTGCAAGGTTCTGAAAAGCTCATCAGAACAAGGAAGGACAAGTCAGAGAAGTTTCTCAAAAGCTTTCTATGGGGACACATCCCAGATATTTGGGAAGGGCAGTTGTAGTGAAGAAGCAAAGCATTGTGGGGAGACCAAAAAGGCCAAAGGATTTATGGGGAATGCGTTCTTGTTGCTTTAAGTGGAGACTTGCTGTCTATGGGAGTGAGAATCCTTATTGTGAGCATCTGCAAAAAGAAACTCACCAAGTGATTAGTGGTATTCTAGCACCTGGTACTTAACAAAGCTGTCTGGGTGTGAATGAGTTATCAACCCTAATCACTCTGAGAATGGGTATCTGGTGAGTCTCTGAAGAAGCTTTTGATCCAAGTTCCTGAGAATTAACAAGCTCAGCTGCCCCAAGTTAAGTTATTAGTCAATTAGCTGACCATTGGTGAATTTAAACATCATCAAGAATTTTGATTGGATCGGATTTCCGTTTCCAGGTGAGTTTTAGAAATAAAGACTCTGAGAAAGTAGCCTGGGGTGCACTCTGCAACCTGCCTGTCTGTCAGCTTACCACCTTGCTGATAGTTGTCCTGCCTGTGGGTCTTTGTAATGAAGATCTTTTCTGTCTTTGAGATGCAGATTCCATTGAGGACTTTGAAATTATACTAACTTTACCTTTGTTCTCATTTGTAAGTATGTTAGCTAGCTATACTTTACCACGTTATTGTTTTCTGTTTGAACTGTATAAGAGAATGTGCCTACTTTTAAAAGTATGTTTAAACCTGTTTTTTTTAAAATAAATTTTAAAAAGAGAACTTTCCTTGTCCTGTGTGCCATTCTGGGGGGAAGTCTGAGTCCAGAAGCCTGACCAATCAGTTTCGCACTACCTGTTGAATTTCTGCCTGCATTTTTGTGAAAGTAACTTGCAGGGCAGGGCAGCTGGTAATTAGGAAGCATAACTTTCTCCCTTGAGTTACGTTTTCTGGTGCCCTGGTACAAGGGAGTGGTGGCAGCAACTACCCTATTAATGCGTTTTGTCCTATAAAAAGTATATGCTGCCGTTTCTCTGAACCTGACCCGGCTGGATGGTAAGGACAGGTGAGGGAGGGGCGCGTGGCCGGAGCATTACTATAGCAGTAATATTTAGAGCGCTGCTTCCAGTCAGTGTACAGACTATTGAGCTAGATGGACCAACGACTGACTCAGTATGAGGCAGCCTCCTATGTTCCTGGAGGAAAAAAACATGTTGAAAGTTCAATTTGGGCCAAGAAGAAAATGCAGAGTTGTCGCTATATGCATTGCTTGACGTTTCACTCCCCAATCCACAGCTATTTACTACCTCACTCACCTGCGCTCACAGCGGGCCGAGATATCTGTGGTATTTTGGTCAGAGCAGCAGCGGTGGCCCTTGTAGCTCTTCTAGCAGCAGTTGTGGAAGTTGAAGGCTGCACCCCTGAAGGTGGGGGAGAGAGAGAGGAAGTTGATGTGTACTCCCTTAAAACATTTCACATTCTGGGTGCAAGACGTCAACAGCACAACCTACTCAGAATCAAGTCCCAGTGTGTTTTAGCAGAGGCTGTACGTGGCAGTAATTCACAGAAGACCTGATAACTGGACAGGACCTGCCGTGGGAGCCAATAGATTTCTGTGCGTGGCTGTTGGGAGTCACACTCATACGATTAACAAATGCAACCAATTCCAACTGCAGCCACATTGCTTTGCATGTCCAGGAGTTCAATGGAAGACTTGAACTCAGAGCTCCAGGAGCAGTGCTTTAGCACTACGCTATCCAGAAACTCACACGTATAGTAGCCCCAAAAGGTTTGGGGCAATCCTGCAGTGTTTGGAAGACGATGCATACCTTTCCTCTCTTTGGAGGGTTTGTCTACGTAGATCTGCCTCTGGTTATGCTGAGCTGTTTGCAGAGTGGAACCCTTGCTAGGTACCATCTATAGAGAGAAATGGAGTCAGGGTTTCATAAATGCATAACTTTGTTACTGTGACACACACACACACACACACACACACACAGAGAGAGAGAGAGAGAGAGAGAGAGAGAGAGAGAGAGAGAGAGTTTACCATCCATTTACTTCTACAGGACCTTCCGTTAATTCCCAATAAGACAATTAACTCAGTTATATGAACCTTACATCTATTCTTGCAAATAAGCCCACTTGCAAATATTCTGGCCGAACATATATAGGTAGGTTAGGATTTACTTTGCCATTATTAAATTTTTATAAGGGCTCAAATTAACATAAAACATTTGCAAAGCTACAAACTTTTTGAGTTGGCCATGACCCTTAATTTCAAGCTGCAAACACATAACACACAAACCTAGCCCCATATGTAGAAATAAATAAACACCAACAATAAAGACTACCCACCCCTGGTTTATTACCAAGCTGCCATAGTTCTAGCAGCTCATTTTTCTGTTCAAACCACATGTAAAAGAATAAAAATGTAAGACAAACCACTGATTGCGGTGGTCTAGCTGGTGGTCTGATTGATTCTTGCAATTGATTCTTCACCTTTGACCTTGTTAAACGCGCTTCCTAGGAATACCCAACACATAGAGTAAGCACACATCACCCCCAGAAACACACATTTCCTATTAAATTTTTAACCAATAAACAATTTAAAAAAATAAATCCTGTATTTGCACCTCCTAACCAGAGTCGCCAGCCATATGAAAGAATGGCCAGGCTGTCCAAAATCAGTGACCATAATCAGGTATCCTAACAAGACACGAAAAAAGCAACACTCTCAAATTTCTGTGACAGACCACCACCTTCTATGATGCATGCATGATGCTTTTAGGGTGGTCTCTACTGAAGGGGTTGGACAATTTCAAAAGTCTTTAAAGGTCCCTGCACACTTTATTCTTTGTCTCTCTTACCTCCTTACCAGGAGGGGAGGGAACTTTGTTGGAACAGAAAAATAAAGACTTGCCTTGCTTTCACTGCATCCTGCCTCCATCCATTTGTCTCTGATGGGTTATGGACTTAGGGGACTCAGCACCTTGGGGAGTTGGGCAGCAAAAGCCACCCCCCCCCCATTTTTCTATAACATACCTATCAGTACACCTCTGTGACCAGCAAACCAGGGCAAACACCATGCTCAAATTTGTTCTTACAGGGTACATTTATTTACTTTGAGGTGAAAACCTGTGTACACAGTAGTGTTTAACCTACATCCAGTGCGCTCAAACTGCCGGTTTGGGAAGTGGTATACACACAATATTAGCTACATTCCAGATCTATCCTGTCATTTCCTTTGAAATTTTGTGCTTTGATGCATTCCCCCTCCCCCTCCCCCCTAAAAAAGCACCAGTTTTCAAACTGAAAGAATGGCCTAGTTGTGCTTAAAGCCAGTAATGTGTGCACAGCCCAAGTCACATTAGAAGGTTGCATGCATATGTTATTTTTCCCCTGATGGAAGTGCTTGAGTGTTTGAAATGAGAACTTATGTACTTCCCTTATCGTGCTTCAGGGGACAATCTTATTCAAAACAAGCTACCCTGGCAAACCCCTGCTCTGAAGGCCCTTGACTTTAATAATGGAACACAAGTTGTTAGCTGCTCTGAGCCTGGCTTTGGCTGGGGAGAGCGGGATACAAATAAATTTATTTATTTATTTATTTATTATTTTAAAAAATAAATAAATAATGGAACACAAGTGACTGTCAGCACCACAATTACACATAACACACATCAATTATTGGAGTGCCCATTGTGAATCAGGCTGATTCCTTCCTTCCTTAACCACTACCCACCAATCCCTTTTTTTCTGGTCCACATAAGGCATACCACCCCTCCAAAATCAGAACCTATTTCAAACTATAATATTCAACTCTGGTTTGGACAAAGTAGGACAACCCAACAACATGGAAAAGAAACACAAGAGAGTTAAGTACAAGTACCACACTTGCTGCTTTTGTTACAGTTTCCCTTGGCTTGTTGAGCACCGGTATATTTGATGGTTTTGAAAGGAAGCCAGGTGCCTCTGGTTTGAATTGCCCACATTTAAATATGGGCTTTCTCTGCTCTTTTAACTTCCGTAGTTCTTTCTCAGCTTTGTAACGCTGTAGCATTTCCAAACGCTCCTGTTCGCGAGACTTAGCTGAAGCACTTGATTTCTGGCCTACATGGAAAACAAAAATAACTTTAGATCCCACCAGAATAACTTCAGAGGAATTAACAGTCCAATCACATCTGTGTTTAGTTTCCAAGTTTCAAGTTTTATTGCGGCAAAAGCCAGTGACACTAAACACCACAAGATCAAACAAAAAGAAATCAACAACAACATCAGAAAAGAAAAAAAAGGGGGGGGGGGAGAAAGGATTACACAAGGGAACTTCGCAGTGTGCCATTCAACAGAGGAGATTTACGCTTCCTGATTACCAAAGTGCAAAATTTGGCCACCTCATATGATATTGAGCTTGAGGAATCTTCCAGAAGGTATTTTCGTAGAATTTCGGGGGAGGATTCCAAATAATGTTGTAGGGGTATAAATTTTGATAAAAGCGGCAAAATAAGTTGAACTCGACATCTGTGTTTACATCAAAACATCTCATGGATTTCAATATGATTTACTTCCAAAAGGGACCTAAATTGGAGACAGCCATATTCATCTACCTATCCACTATTACCCCAAAGTCTCATTCCTGGTCATTCATTGTCTTTCAGTCCAGAGGATCAAATATGCAAAATTAGTATTATCTGCCACTACATGAATCACTTTACACTTGTATACACTGAATTGCACATGCCATTTTACTGCCTGTTCGCCCACTTTCAAGAGATCTTTTTGGAGCTCTTCAAAATCTTTTTGTTTTAACCACTCTGATAAATAATCTACTATCATCAGCAAATGAGCCTCTCCCACGTCACCTCTAACTTAACATCTTAACGTTTGGGTGCCTTAGAATTCTGGGGTGGGTGACGTCTGAACTTGGGTCATTTATCAGTTTCTGTTTTGTTAATAAGGCCTCTGTAGCACATTAACTTTGTAGATGTAGGAAACTCTACAATGACAGAGTCTAGAAATCACTGCTTTGTCAAACACGAGTTGCAAGTCTTTACTTACTTGACTTTGTGCTGCTCCTCAGGAAGTATCCTTCACCTGACTCCTCCAGCAGTGAAGGCTCACCATTTCTTGATGCTTGTGCGTTGACATCAATGAGTCCAAACTGCCTGCCTTTATTAAATTCCTTGTGTCTGCTCTCCTTTTGGGAAATGGACTTTCGGTGGGCAAGTTTTGTCTTCAAGGCCTCCGTACTTAGGTCCTTTTTGTACCGAGCAGCAAAAGTGGCAGCCATCTTGCTGTTTTCTAGATGCGAAGTGAGAAAGATTATAGGCTATGGATGCCCGCCCTTTTGTGGCACCCTACTTGCACTACAGTAGTGATGTATGGAAGTGAGAGCTGGACCATAAAGAAGGCTGATCGCTGAAGAATTGATGCTTTTGAATTCTGGTGCTGGAGGAGACTCTTGAGAGTCCCATGGACTGCAAGAAGATCAAACCTCTCCATTCTGAAGGAAATCAGCCCTGAGTGCTCCCTGGAAGGACAGATCCTGAAGCTGAGGCACCAATACTTTGGCCACCTCATGAAAAGAGAAGACTCCCTGGAAAAGACCCTGATGTTGGGAAAGATGGAGGGCACAAGGAGAAGGGGACGACAGAGGACGAGATGGTTGGACAGTGCTCTCGAGGCTACGAACATGAGTTTGACCAAACTGCGGGAGGCAGTGGAAGACAGGAGTGCCTGGTGTGCTCTGGTCCATGGGGTCACAAAGAGTCAGACATGACTAAACGACTAAACAACAACAACACTTGCACAACATACTTCTGCCTATGCAAACAGGACCTCCCATGTGCAGATACCCACTTCCCAGGTGTCTCCAAGATCTGCTTGGCAGGCAGAGTTGGAAGACCCTCTGGAGCAGTTTGGGGTGGGATGCTCGAGGGGCTGGCAGGGAGAAAGGAAAGCAAAGTCTGTCACATCTGCTGCCAGGACAAAGATCTTGCCCTTGAGGTTTTTTGGACTGCGTTCCAGTTCACTTACATTGACAAGCTACTTGGCTTTGATACGGACATAGGTAAATGGTATTGCAGCAAAACACTGTTTAAAAGTACTATAGGACCTACCCACATGATGCTAACACTATGCAGTAGAACCAAAGAACGTTACCCCCATCTCTCTCCCCTCCCTTTTCCTCCAACTACATGATGTCTATGACAACAGTGCCTCATACTGAACGAACTGTGAAAAAGAACACAGATTGAAAATGAAGACGCAAAGTGTACATGTTTGTTACTTTCCATGAAAGATTTTCTTCTGTTACAAAGCAAACTTTAAAAAATGAAGCTGAGTCAGACATTCCCCCCCCGCCCTGTTAGTTTAATGTACTGCCTGCTTTAGGATATCAGCCCTGAGTGCTCACTGGAAGGACAGATCCTGAAGCTGAAACTCCAATACTTTGGCCACCTCATGAGAAGAGAAGACTCCCTGGAAAAGACCCTGATGTTGGGAAAGATGGAGGGCGCAAGGAGAAGGGGACGACAGAGGACGAGATGGTGGGATAGTGTTCTCGAAGCTACCAGCATGAGTTTGAGCAAACTGCGGGAGGCAGTGGAAGACAGGAGTGCCTGGTGTGCTCTGGTCCAGGGGGTCACGAAGAGTCCGACACGACTAAACAACAACAACAACAACTGCCTGGTTTGCCTGCAATAGGAGTCTTCTGTAGCTCAATATACAAGAAGAGCCTAGTCCAGCATCCAGTTCTCACAGGGGACAATGAGGTGCCCCAATGGGGAACCCTTAAGCAGGATTTGAGCGCAACAGCACCTTTCCCCATTTGCAATTCCTTGTAAATTGTCCAGACAGAAAAAAACTACAATATCCCTGCACGCATAGGAAGT
The DNA here is from genome assembly GCF_964188315.1 of Podarcis muralis. NCBI lineage: Eukaryota > Metazoa > Chordata > Lepidosauria > Squamata > Lacertidae > Podarcis > Podarcis muralis. The sequence continues at coordinate 6,256,577 of NC_135655.1, forward strand.
GGCTACTTGAGGATGTGCAATCAGGAAGAATGTAATGCTATGAAACAGCGTCTTGATGCAGGGGTCAGCAAACTTTTTCAGCAGGGGGCCGGTCCACTGTCCCTCATACCTTGTGGGGGGCCAGACTATAGTTTGAAAAAAAGGTGAACGAATTCCTATGCCCCACAAATAACCCAGAGGTGCATTTTAAATAAAAGGACACATTCTACTCATGTAAAAACACGCTGATTCCCGGACTGTCCGCGGGCCGGATTTAGAAGGCGACTGGGCCAGATCTGGCCCCTAGTTTGCCTAACCATGTCCTGAGATATCTGGATGAGGGGTGGTTTGCAAATTTAACACATAGTAGCAAGTTCCCTATGTATGGAAGTGAGAGCTGGACCATAAAGAAGGCTGATCGCCAAAGAATTGATGCTTTTGAATTCTGGTGCTGGAGGAGACTCTGGAGAGTCCCATGGACTGCAAGAAGATCAAACCGATCCATTCTTCAGGAAATCAGCCCTGAGTGCTCACTGGAAGGACAGATCCTGAAGCTGAGGCTCCAAGACTTTGGCCACCTCATGAGAAGAGAAGACTCCCTGGAAAAGACCCTGATGTTGGGAAAGATGGAGGGCACAAGGAGAAGGGGACGACAGAGGACGAGATGGTTGGACAGTGTTCTCGAAGCTACCAGCATGAGTCTGATCAAACTGCAGGAGGCAGTGGAAGACAGGAGTGCCTGGTGTGCTCTGGTCCAGGGGGTCACGAAGAGTCGGACACGACTAAACGACAACAACAAGTAAGTTCCCTGCTGCAGGATCAGGCCAAAGGGGGCCCAGCATTCAAATCTCACAGTGGCCGACCAGGTACCCCAGATGGGAATCCCACTTGTGGTTCCCACCAACCGGCACCCACAAGCATTTGCTTCCTCCCAGCTGCGGAGGCAGAGCAGAGCCTTCGTGGCCATTGACTCCAATGGGTCTACTCCGAGAAGGACTGGCATCGTAGGCCACCTAATATCCCGGAATTATTCAGAGGACAGCGCGCTCGTTGGAGAGCAGCCGCGATTGATGCCTCCGCAAATCTTCCCAACCCTCATTGTGAAAGCCGTCCAAGTAGGCGGCTATCTTGTGGCAGGGAGTTCCGCAGACCCGCTCCGCGAAGGAGGACTAGCGTTCGGCCGAAGCTTCCCCCACTCATAAGACGACGGACGAACCGCCGAGCGACCGGTCCTCCACCCCCTCAGCCCCTTCTTTCACCCGCCCCCCCACCCCAATTTATGGGGCCTTCTCATTCCCCACGGCCGCCCGCTCAACTCACCAAACGCGGCCTCCCCGCTCCAGCGCCGACCCCCAAACCGCCTCTCGGCTCTCCTCAGATTCAAATATTATGGTCCCCGCCGCTGATTGGTCGCCCGCGTCGGAATGCAGGCCGCCCATTGGCTGTTTTGTCCACCAATTGGAGGCTCGCTTGCTCAAGCGCGCTTTGGTGGGGGTGGAAACAACAACGTCGGCCCCGCCTTCTTCTTTCGGGCCGCGTCTCTCTTTTCCACGCCCTCCGCCGCACTCCAGGGCCACTGATTGGCCCGAAGTGGAGAATCCCGTCACTCGCTCTTTCATTGGCTCCGAAGCGGATAACTCAGTCACACGTTCTTTCATTGGCTGGCTTCTTCCTTTCAGAGAGCCGCTGGCATAGAGGTAGGTAGAAAGCAGAGTTGCACGCCTATTAGGAACTGGCGGGATTCGATGCTCCTCCTGGAAACTCTAGGAATTCGATGTTGTTTTTAAAAACGTAGCTTCTACTGCAACCGGCAAGCAAGGAACAGAATTTTTGTTGTGTTTTTTTTTTTCTAAATCAGTTCTTATTTATTTAATGTGAAAAGAGACAAACATTGATTCTATTTTTAAAAGAATTTTAAATCGTAGAATAATAAGCTGGAAGGCGTACCAAGGGTCATCTAGTCCAACCCTGTGCAATAAGGATTCTTGGCCACCCAACCTCTGCTTAAAAACCTCCAAGGAAGGGGAATCCACCACCTCTTTTCCAGTCAAACAGCTCCTACTATCATCAAGTTATTCCTGATATTACGTACTTGGAATCTTTACTTGATGATATCAGCTTTTGAATTAATCAATAAAAATTAAAAACCCCACTGTAAATGGGATGTCTGGGGCAGGGCCAGATTTGGGCCCTAAGCTACTGAAAGTATGGGGCCCTTTATATGTCCAGCTGTCTTTTGTCAACAACAAATTGTCGCAGTCTTTTCTGTTGAATATATGCTATATGGTAATTGATGGACCTGATAGGTATCTCAAGCCATTTGCACGTAACAAAATATGTATTTTATCAAAGTAATTGCCATGCAACCATTCCGTGCAGAATGTAGGCACCCTATATATGTTGTTCTTCTTTAGTCGTTTAGTCGTGTCCGACTCTTCGTGACCCCATAGACCAGAGCACGCCAGGCCCTCCTGTCTTCCACTGCCTTCCGCAGCTTGGTCAAACTCATGCTGGTAGCTTCGAGAACACTGTCCCACCATCTCGTCCTCTGGCGTCCCCTTCTCCTTGTGCTCTCCATCTTTCCCAACATCAGGGTCTTTTCCAGGGAGTCTTCTCTTCTCTTGAGGTGGCCAAAGTCTTGGAGCCTCAGCTTCAGGATCTGTCCTTCCAGTGAGCACTCAGGGCTGATTTCCTTCAGAATGGATAGGTTTTACCTTCCTGCAGTCCATGGGACTCTCCAGAGTCCCCTCCAGCACCATAATTCAAAAGCATCAATTCTTCTGTGATCACCCTATATATAGAAATGAGCAAACCAGTGATATTTTAGGGAGCAGGCTAGCAGGCAGGGCCCATGACTTCCATCATAGGAGCCTACACAACCCAAAACACTCTTGCTGTATGTAGGTTTTATTTTATTGTTTTTTTATCTTATATTTTGGAAATGTACATCCAGTTTTGTTTTCCTTTAAAAAAATTTTTTGGGGGGGCAAGAGAGTGGGGCCCTAAGCCATAGCTTGTTTAGTAAAGGGACCCCTGACCATTAGGTCCAGTCATGACCAACTCTGGGGTTGCGGTGCTCATCTCGCTTTATTGGCCGAGGGAGCAGGCGTACAGCTTCCGGGTCATGTGGTCAGCATGACTAAGCCGCTTTTGGCGAACCAGAGCAGCGCACGGAAACGCCGTTTACCTTCCCGCCAGAGCGGTACCTATTTATCTACTTGCACTTTGACGTGCTTTCGAACTACTAGGTTGGCAGGAGCAGGCTTATATGTAAATCCGGCACTGGCCTGGGGGGGTTAGTGGAAGGCTGGTGCCTTTGGTGGGGGGCACATCACATTCCTGCTGAGACAGTTTGTGCATCTGTGGTCCCCTGCTCCCCGAACTCAGCTCTCACCTAAAAGCTGTCCGCATGAAACAGCAGCTACACTTCGTTTGGGCCTCCCTTTTGCAGCCCCTTCCCTAAGACTGCACCCAATCACAAAATATGTCTAGAATATATTGCTTTTTAAAAGTTGCTGCTCTCACTGGGGGGGGGGGGGGGATAACTATTCTCTATTCGTTACTGTCGGAGAGAAATATTCCAAGGGAACCCGGAAGATGTGCAGTGCGACCCATATCACATTTATTATGTCTATGTTCAACAAGAAGAGGAAGTGGGCGGAGCTCAGGGACCGGAAAAGGAACTTCTGCTGCCCTTTCCCCACGTTGTTGATTCTGGTGCTGGTTTCCCCAGGACTTTTGCAGAGCCTGGTTTTTGCTGTCTGTGAAGCCGCTGCAGGTCAGTTGGTGGTTGGGGTGTTTCTTTGGGGGGCAAATATTTCTTTCCTCTGGCTTCCCTGTCTCCTTTGTTTCTATTTGTTAGATCCAGCCCCCAATTTTTAAAAAAAAAATAATTATTGAGTTTTCCACTTAAATCATATTCACATTTTGTTACATAATTCTATGACTTAATATATTACTCTGTAAGAGCACCGATCTCCTTCCCTCCCCTCCCTCTTTCTGACTTCCACATAACTTTCCATATTCTTCGCATTTCTATAAGCACTTATTTACCCATTGTCAAATTATAATACTTCCCCTTATTATCAGTAAATCAGTTCCTTATACAGTGGTACCTCGGGTTACAGACGCTTCAGGTTACAGACTCCGCTAACCCAGAAATAGTGCTTCAGGTTAAGTACTTTGCTTCAGGATGAGAACAGAAATCGTGCTCCGGCGGCGTGGCCCCATTAGCTAAAGTGGTGCTTCAGGTTAAGAACAGTTTCAGGTTAAGTACGGACCTCCGGAACGAAATAAGTACTTAACCCGAGGTACCACTGTATTAGTTACAGGGAATCGCACTTGGGGATAATGTTGACCTACCCCATTCCTGCTTGTATACCTCCCACGGGCCTTTGGCCGGTCAACGTAAGACTAGGAAGCTGGACTCGAGGCGCCTTTGCTTGATCCAGCTGGGCTCTTCTTCCTTGATCACTTACCAAAGAGCTGTCTGTACTTTTCAATGAAATCAAGATACTTCACTGAGCCCGGTTAATAATAATAATAATAGTTTATTTGGACCCCGCCCATCTGGCTGGGTTTCCCCAGCCACTCTGGGCAGCTTCCAACAGAGATTAAAATTACATTAAAACATCAGTCATGAAAAACTTCCCTAAACAGGGCTGCCTTCAGATGTCTTCTAAAGTCAGATAGTTGTTTATCTCTTTGACATCTGGTGGGAGGGCGTTCCACAGGGCGGGCGCCACCACCGAGAAGGCCCTCTGCCTGGTTCCCTGTAACTTCGCTTCTCACAGTGAGGGAACCACCAGAAGACCCTCAGAGCTGGACCCCAGTGTCCAGGCTGAATGATGGGGGTGGAGACGCTTCTTCAGGTATAATGGTTATAATATTCGTAGTGGTAATAGCCCATGAAAACTTTTTCCTATCCTCCTTTGTGCATTTATATGTCAGGTATATATAGCAAGTGCTAAAGAGACACAGTAAACAGTTTCAAAAATACATATTTTTGTTGCATCATTATTTGAAAAGCCAGGTTTATGCCAGGGCGGGGTGTATGACCTCAGGTAATACTGTCAAAATTTTCTGTACAGTAGATTTCCAGCAGAGTGTGTGTCCCCTTACCTTCTAAGTAGAGATGGCAGTAATTGCAGCTGGGGTGTTTTCCATGGGCCCAGCCATTACACTCCCATAAACTGACATAATAATAATGATAATAATAATTTTATTATTCTTACCCCGCCCGTGTGGGTTGCCGCAGCCACTCTGGGCGGCTGCCAACACTCATTAAAACATTCAACATTGATAAACCTCCCTGAAAAGGACTGCCTTCAGATGTCTTCTGAAGGTTGTATAGTTACTTATCTCCTTGTCATCTGATGGAAGGGTGTTCCACAACATGACTACATTGGCAGAAAGTATGCTATCTATCCATTTAACTATTCTATCCTGCCAATTAGCTACATAGGATTATCTTCTCGTCCGTTTCCCCCATTGCTAGTGGTGTTGTCAAATATTTGGCAGGGCACAATGCATGGTTTGGCGGGGGCTGCATTTTCCTTCTTAGGTCACAAGTGGTCTGGACCACATATTCTGCAAAGTCACTGGCTGAACTGCTTCCTCCTCCTCCCCAACTGAAACGAAGACTGCAGTCTTGGGGTATATCTGCTGACATTAATCCTGCATTCAGGCAGCTTCTTCTCTTCCCCCTTCTTGCCTTCTCTGCGGTCTCTTTTTGCTTAGAGGCAAACCCAGAAATAGTGCTTCAGGTTAAGAACTTTGCTTCAGGATGAGAACAGAAATCGTGCGGCAGCGGGAGGCCCCATTAGCTAAAGTGGTGCTTCAGGTTAAGAACAGTTTCAGGTTAAGAACGGACCTCCGGAACGAATTAAGTACTTAACCCGAGGTACCACTGTATCTGCATTGTGCATAGGAGGCTTGCGATGCTTCCTAAGTGTTTAAGGACAATCGTGATGCTGATTATTTATTAAATTTGTATACTGCCCTTTACCCGCAGGTCTCGGGGGGGGTTACGACCTGTAATCACAATATAAAAACACATAATAAAAATAAAAGCAAAAACAACCCAATAACCACCACCCCATCCCATTTTAAAAGGGCAGCCAGTGAAGAAATGGCCCATTCTCGTGTTGCTAAACTCCGGACCTTTCGTGGAGGAGGCACACGACGGAGGGCCTCAGAAGATGATCCTTGGGTTCAGGGAGGTTCATTTGGAAAGAGGTATTGTGGTCCTGAGCCGTGTAAGGTTTTGTAGGTCTAAACCAGCACTTTGAATTGGGCCCGGAACCTAACTGGTTTATAATTGATTATCATGTGTTTAGCTAAGCCTCTCTCTGACCTGTCAGGAGTAAGGATGGACCAATGGTACCAAATAGTATGGGAAACAGCCCTACTAGAAAAATTAACCAATAAACTGAAACTGACACGGGGACAAATAGAAGAAGACGCCTTCACCCCGGTATGGCTCCCCTTTATAACGTACACAGCCCAACAAGACAATGACAATTATCCACCAACAGCATACAAATCAATATGGCTAACCTGACCCAAAACACCCACCCACCCCACTCACACATGAAAGCAAAGACCACCACAGCCAACCACAAATGAACAACCACACCCCAGGCCAACCCCAACCTCTCTCACCACCAAAGGAACACAAGTGAACAGCAGAGAACCTGCACAAGCAACATTGACACCAAACCCTACATATAGTAAGTAAAATAGAAACATCGCCACCTGACACCCCCCCCATCTTCCCCACCCCACCTCTTTCCCCCTTTTCTTCCTAATGTCTCAACAAATGAAACTGTTTTGTAAAAATGTTACATGGGGAAAATAATAATAATAATAATAATAATAATAATAATAATAATAATAATAATTATTATTATTTTATTTATACCCCACCCTCCCCAGCCAAGACCGGGCTCAGGGCGGCTAACAACCAATAATAAAAACAAGTTGATTAAAATACAATTTAAAAGATTAAGGTACAACATTAAAACATTAGGGTGCGGCCTCTTCATAGGAGGAGAAAGGAAAAAGAAAGAGGGGGAGGGAATCAAATTGATACCAAGCCAAAGGCCAGGCAGAACAACTCTGTCTTACAGGCCCTGCAGAAAGAGATCAGATCCTGCAGGGCCCTGGTCTCATGAGACAGAGCGTTCCACCAGGCCAGAGCCAGTGTTGAAAAGGCCCTGGCTCTGGTTAAGGCTAATCTGACTTCCTTAGGGCCTGGGACCTCTAGGGTGTTGTTATATATGGACCTTAAGGTCCTCCGTGGGGCATACCGGGAGAGGTGGTCCTGTAGGTACGAGGGTCCTAGACCCTGAAGGGCTTTAAAGGTCAAAAGCAGCACCTTAAATCTGACCCTGTACTCCACCGGGAGCCAGTGCAGCTTCAAAAGCACTGGGTGAATATGCTCCCATGGCAAAGACCCCGTGAGGAGCCTCGCTGCAGCATTCTGCACCCGCTGGAGTTTCTGGGACAGCTTCAAGGGCAGCCCCGCGTAGAGCGAATTACAGTAGTCAAGCTATACGAGAGAGAGACATTGCACACACTTTTGTAAATCAAGAAAATCTTTAATAACAATAATAAATGAAGCTAAGCTTCTCTCTCTCTGGCCATTTGCGTGTAGGAGGAAAGATGGTGCGCAAGTTGAAGTTCCACGAGCAGAAACTCCTCAAAAAGCTGGACCTGGTGAACTGGGAGGCTGCCTCCGGGAACCTTGCCGAGCTGCGAGTGCTCCGCCGCTTCCGCTTGCAGCGCAGGGAGGACTACACCCGCTACAACCAGCTGAGCCGTGCGGTTCGGGAGCTGGCCCGCCGCATCCGGGACCTCGGCGAAGCGCCGGAGTCGGCGGCTTTCCGGGCTCGGAGCACTGCTGCTCTCTTAGAGAAGCTGTATGCCATGGGGTTGGTGGCCTCCAAAAGCTCCCTGGAGCTGTGTGACCGCGTCTCGGCCTCCTCCTTCTGCCGCCGCCGCCTGCCTTGCCTGCTCTTGAAGCTCCGTATGGCCCAGAACTTGAAATCGGCCGTCACCTTTGTGGAGCAGGGGCACGTGCGGGTAGGGCCCGAGGTCGTGACGGACCCAGCCTTCTTGGTGACTCGGGCGATGGAGGACTTCATCACCTGGACCGACTCCTCTCGCATCCGCCAGCATGTGCTCAACTACAATCAGGAACGGGATGATTTTGATTTGGCTTGCTAATTATCTTTTTTTTTTTTTAAAGTGGGGGCACCTTTCCCCAATTTGTTAACCTGACTTACCGTATTTTTCGATCTGTAAAATGCACCCGACCATAAGATGCTACTAGTTTTTAGAGGAGGAAAACAGGGAAAAAATATTCTGAATCAAATGTTGTATAAACTACCGTATTTAATAAACAACCAGTATATCAGAATCATATTACAGCCATGTAAAGTGAACAGCAGTCGACAGTGGCATTAAGAACCATCATCACTGTCATTAACAAATGAAGGGAGACTTTAAGGTTTGAGTACTCTCCTAGTCTTCTGTGAACCCCAAGAACTCATCACTGCTAGAGTCAGAATTTATGAAGCTCAGTTGCTCACAATCACTGACATCACTTTCTTCGCTATCTTGATGTAAAATACCATCTTCGCGTGCAAGCCCCCTTTTCCACCCTCCTCCTCTCCATCCCTTTCACCCAAACTCCTCAGGTGACGTCTGCAATTTCTCCCCTTCGCTGCTCCCTCTCCTTTGCCCTCTACCATGACTCTCCACTCATGGCAACCTACAGTACCTCCTCTCCCTTCACCCAGCTTCTTGGTCCCCCTCCTCTCCATCCTCTTCCTCCCCTCTCTCAGCGAACAGCCTGCCCGCTGCTCCAAAGCTTGAGGGGAAGGGGCAGGCTGCTGGCAGAGCAGAATCCCCAACCCCCATTCAGCAGCCCAGCCCAGGCGCACAGCCTGCCCACTGCTCCAAAGCTTCCCAGGGCTGCAGGGGGGAGCCGAGGCTGCCGGCAGAGCAGCGCAGCTCCCCCACCACCACCAAAGAGCAGCCCAAGAGCGTGTCGCACTCCGGCAGTTTGGGTCCAGGGACCACACATTCGCTCCATAAGATGCACAGACATTTCCCCTTACTTTTTAAGAGGGGAAAAGTGTGTCTTATGGAGCGAAAAATACGGTATTTATTAAATTTGTACGCTGCCCTTCATCCGAAGATCACAGGGCGGTTCACAACATAAGAATGCCAAATTCATACAGAATAAAACAAAAACATCCATCTCTTGTGTGATCCTTGTGGACCACAGGGGTAGGTAGGGCTGGAATGCTTAGCCCAGATAATCTCCAAGGGCCCCAACATTTCCCCCACTTGGCAGTTAATGCCCTGATTAATGTGGATAGTCTTGATATTTTGGAGGGTAACTGTTTACCGCTGCTTGCAATAGTGACTCTGCTGTCTGGGTTGTGTCTGTAGATCCTAAAGATGCCTGAATCTTATATTCATTTTTTAAAAAAATATCATTTTTGTCCAACATTAATCTAAGTAAGATAAAAACATGACATAAATAAAAAAAGAAAAGAAAGAGGTAATAAAAAAGAGATAGAAAAGAGTTTCAAGAGGAAATAGAAAAGGTAGTGTTCAGAGATTAAAGAACTTCCAATTCTTCATCTGTCTGCTATATATAAATAATGTGGCTGGGGAAGCCCAGCCAGATGGGTGGGGTATAAATAATAAATTATTCTTATTAACCACTTCATACATGCCAATGTAACACCTAACAAAACCACTTTCTATAAACAAACATTATCTTCCATCCCCAAATCCAAATGTCATTATTTCATTTTCTCATCACTTCATTTTCTTATATCTTATATTCCGATGGCAAAGGTTGAACTGCATTTTCCTTTAGGGGAAAAAACAAAATGACAGGCTTGGGACTTGGATAACACACACAGAGAGAGAGAGTCTCCACCAGAGGGAGGTGGTAGACTAAAAGCTGTCGGCGCATGCTTGGAAAAGCAAATGTGCTGGCTGGCAAAACAACACTCCATACAAATACTCTATATCAAACATTCTCTGTGTCATAGACATCTTACAGGAGCACACCAGAAGTGAAATAACAGATTATATTTGACTGCTCCCTAGCAAACAACCCCAAATCTTGATCCATCTTTAATTAAAAAGCCAACAACCAGTATCATTCACTTCTGATCGCGGGCTGGATGGCTGCCCACAAGTAATCCACACAGCAATTCTTTTCAAGAATCCCCCCGCCCTCCCCTGGCACGTCGGCAAAATAATTTCCTCTCTGTCTCTATGGTGACACGTTCCTTGATAGTACAGCAGAAGTCATTCCGCTGCCGAATTTCTTGGCTGGTACCTCAGTCTTTGAATCGATGCTTAGTGTTTGTGCATTTCTGTCTCACTGCTCTGCTGTGCTGGCCCCAGTTGTGAGCCAAAAACCTTCCCCTCCCTCAATATTTCTCACTCTCACAGTAGCTTTGCCACCATAATGCATTTTGAGATGTCTGTTACGGTTGGGATAAGCGAGATTAGCGTTCTGTGTGTTTCACTGTCACTCAATATGTTTAGAACTTTTGTCGTCTTTTTGTAAAATGGATATTGGCTTTTGCCAAGTTTAAAACAGAACCATGCACCTATCAATTGCTTCTGAAAACAACAACAACAATAATAATTTTATTTATACTACGCCCTTCCCGGTTCAGAAAACTGGGCTCAGGGCGGCTAACAAATTTAAAACACTTAACTGATGCAATAAAAAACAGCATAAAATACAGTATAAAACGTGAACAACAATAAATTCTGAATTCAAAAAACAATTTAGGGGGAAAACCCATCCAATAAACATTAGATGATCACCAGGGCTAGCTGGCTAAATTAGTCCTATTTGGGCCAGCGACGACAACAGGGGAGAATTAGCTGTGGGATCCCAGAGCGGGTAATCTTCATAAAAAGGGAAGGGGGAGGGAAGGAAGGGGAATAAAAGATCATGCTAAGTTCAAATTGAAAGCCAGGAGTAATAGCTCTGTCTCACAGGCCCTGCAGAAGGAAGTTAAATCCTGCAGGGCCCTGGTCTCATGGGACAGAGCATTCCAGCAAGTCGGAGCCATCACTGAGAAGGCCCTGGCCCTACATAACAACGTGTAGCCACAGAATATGATTCTTTGGCTACCCGTTATTTCCTTATTGCATTTATATGCCACCACTCCTCCAGGGAGCTCAAGGTGGTGTATTTAGTACACCTTTTCCCCATTTTATCCTCGCTGCAACCCTGCAAGGTAAGTTAGGCTGAGAGTGGGTGACTGAACCAAGGTCACTTGGGGAGCTACGTGGCCGAGTGGGGAATCGAACCCTGGTCTCCCAGGGCCTAGTCAGATGCTAACAACTACGCCATACCAGGCAAGGCGATTTATGATCCATTCCATGGCGTTCTAAAACGCTTGTTAAGTTAACTTTCAATGGGTTTTGAGCCTGTTTGAAAGCTCAGATTGAAATTCTGTATGCAATTTAGGGTTGAATCCAGTGCGGAATACACCCCATGAAGTTAATATACATGACTAACCTAAATTTCAGGACGCAGGTGGCGCTGTGGGTTAAACCACAGAGCCTAGGATCAGAAGGTCGGCGGTTTGAATCCCTGCAACGGGGTGAGCTCCCGTTGCTCTGTCCCTGCTCCTGCCAACCTAGCAGTTCAAAAGCATGTCAAAGTGCAAGTAGATAAATAGGTACCGCTCCGGCGGGAAGGTAAATGGCATTTCCGTGCGCTGCTCTGGTTCACCAGAAGCGGCTTAGTCATGCTGGCCACATGACCCGGAAGCTGTACGCCGGCTCCCCATCAGCCTCTGCCACTATGGCCAGTGATCAGAGCTGATAAGAGCTGTAGTTCCGAAACATCTGGAGGGCCACGGCCTCTGCATTCCTGTCAAAATGAATTCCAAAGGGTTAAGTCAGTTGTAAATGAAAAACAAACAAATGTGGCACTTGTAGACAAAGAGATCTGTGTGACACAGGCATTGTTGATACTTCATCAGAATAATGAAGCAAGCTGTAATTTGTGACAGTAGGAACAGTCAAACTCCAATTCCCATCAGCCCCAGTTGGCATTGCTGATGGTCAGGGAGTTGGTAGTCCCCCCAAAGCATTGTGCGGGCACAAAGTTGCCTCGCCTTGATTTATAGCCTAATGAACCTGTCATTTTAGACCCTGCTGTGTCCCCAAGAAAATGGTCAGAATGTTTGTCCTTTTCTAGCCTAAAACATTTGCATCTGCAACCAACTTCACCCAACATGCACCCAAATCACAGCTTATACTTTTACAAGCAAGAGGCTGTGTTGTCTTTAATGACTGCCTACGAGACAGAAGCGGGACGCGGGTGGTGCTGTGGGTTAAACCACAGAGCCTAGGACGTGCCGATCAGAAGGTCGGTGGTTCAAATCCCCACGACGGGGTGAGCTCCCGTTGCTCGGTCCCTGCTCCTGCCAACCTAGCAGTTCGAAAGCACGTCAGAGTGCAAGTAGATAAATAGGTCCCGCTCCGGCAGGAAGGTAAACGGCGTTTCCATGCGCTGCTCTGGTTTGCCAGAAGCGGCTTAGTCTTGCTGGCCACATGACCCAGAAGCTGTACGCCGGCTCCCTCGGCCAGTAAAGCGAGATGAGCGCCGCAACCCCAGAGTCGTCCGCGACTGGACCTAATGGTCAGGGGTCCTTATATCTTTAACCTAAATTTCAGTGCGTCTGCTCTGAACTGGTTGCAATCGCTATTAACAAAATTGTGTCGGGCAAGCTTGGAATTTATTCTGAATAAGCACGGAGTGGGCTATAAGAGGTTTTTGAACAGGTCGCTTGCTATTGCCTGCAGCAAGTAAAATGAAATTGCTTTGCATCTGACACACACATGTGCAAATGTGCAAGGGTTAAGTTACCTTTCTGTCAGCTGTTGTAGAAATGGGAAAACCTGAGATGCCCTTCAGATAGTTATTGGGCTCTGACCCCCATCAGCCTCTACCACTATGGCCAGTGATCAGGGCTGATAAGAGCTGTAGTTCCGAAACATCTGGAGGGCCACGGCCTCTGCATTCCTGTCATTTGTTGTTGTTGTTTAGTCATTTAGTCGTGTCCGACTCTTCGTGACCCCCTGGACCAGAGCACGCCAGGCACTCCTGTCTTCCACTGCCTCCCACACTTTGGTCAAACTCATGCTGGTAGCTTCGAGAACACTGTCCCACCATCTCGTCCTCTGTCGTCCCCTTCTCCTTGTGCCCTCCATCTTTCCCAACATCAGGGTCTTTTCCAGGGAGTCTTCTCTTCTCATGAGGTGGCAAAAGGATTGGATCCTCAGCGTCAGGATCTGTCCTTCCAGTGAGCACTCAGGGCTGATTTCCTTCAGAATGGATAGGTTTGATCTTCTTGCAGTCCATGGGACTCTCAAGAGTTTCCTCCAGCACCATAATTCAAAAGCATCAGTTCTTTGGCGATCAGCCTTCTTTATGGTCCAGCTCTCACTTCCATACATCACTACTGGGAAAACCATAGCTTTAACTAGACGGACCTTTGTCGGCAAGGTGATGTCTCTGCTTTTTAAGATGCTGTCTAGGTTTGTCATTGCTTTTCTCCCAAGAAGCAGGGTTTAGTCTGTAAATGAAAAACGAAAAACATACAAACGTGGCACTTGTAGACAAAGAGATCTGTGTGACACAGGCATTGTTGATACTTCAGAATAATGAAGCAAGCTGTAATTTGTGACAGTAGGAACAGTCAAACTCCAATTCCCATCAGCCCCAGTTGGCATCGCCGGTGGTCAGGGAGTTTGTAGTCCCCCAAAGCACTGTGCCTAATGAACCTGTCATTTTAGACCCTGCTGCATCCCTAAGAAAATGTTCAGAATGTTTGTCCTTTCCTAGCCTGAAACATTTGCATCTGCAACCAACTTCACCCAACATGCACCCAAATCACAGCTTATACTTTTACGGGCAAGAGGCTGTGTTGTCTTTAATGACTGCCTACGAGACAGAAGCGGGACGCGGGTGCTGCTATGGGTTAAACCACAGAGCCTAGGACTTGCCAATCAGAAGGTCGGCGGTTCGAATCTCCGCGACGGGGTGAGCTCCCCTTGCTCGGTCCCTGCTCCTGCCAACCTAGCAGTTCGAAAGCACGTCAAAGTGCAAGTAGATAAACAGGTCCCGCTCCGGCGGGAAGGTAAACGGTGTTTCCGTGTGCTGCTCTGGTTCGCCAGAAGCGGCTTAGTCCTGCTGGCCACATGACCCGGAAGCTGTACACCGGCTCCCTTGGCCAATAAAGCGAGATGAGCATCGCAACCCCAGAGTCGGTCACGACTGGACCTAATGGTCAGGGGTCCCTTTACCTTTACCTTACGAGACAGAAACCAGCAGGTACGATGTTTTCCTGGCCTGCAGATACACAGAGGAAGAAAACGGCACCTACTGATACCTGCCTGTCGTGGAGCTCTGCAAAAGCCGCACCTGTTCAGTGCGCAGGTGCCAGGCAAGTCGCTGCTGCCTTTTTGCAATCTCTTTCCAAGGCTTTGTGTTCACTGCGTAATTGGCACTCTGAATCTGTGGCTGCGCATAGCTGCAACCGGTGCATAATGAAGGTGGCTTTCTCTGACACGACGCAGCAGCAGCAGCAGCAGCCGCCCACGTGAGGCAAGCCCTTTCTGCAACGCTGCCTGGCAACTGAGAGCTCCTTCTGCTAGTCATTTGCTATCACGTTCCCACTGCAGAGGCTTATGCCAGCATTCCTGGTTCCGTGGTGGCTAAAGTACAAGTGGGATGGTACATCTGAACCTTCCTCGTTCCAGCTTTCTCCAACTCCACTAACTGATCACCTTTCACCTGTGTAAGCCTTTGCATATCAGTAATGGACTGTGTCAGGCAGAAGGTCTTTGGCAATCACTTCTAGCCAAGCAAGATTGTCTTCCATGAACACGGTCTTAACAGTGAGTCCATAAGTGACTGTGGAGGCCAGTTCTGGATCCACACGTCCTTCCACAGTGGGGACAGAGGTTTCCAGGTGGGAGTTGATCACGGTGGGGTTTTGCCAAAGTGCCTTCCTCTTAGCACGTTTCGCCTTTTCGTCCTGAGTTTGAATGTCTTCAAAGTCCATGTTACAGGTAGGTAGCCGTGTTGGTCTGTCGTAGTCGAAACAAAATAAATTCCTTCCAGTAGCACCTTGGAGGCCAACTATGTTTGTTATTTGTATGAGCTTTCGTGTGCATACACACTTCTTCAGATACTTCTTCAGGTATCTGAAGAAGTGTGCATGCACACAAAAGCTCATACCAATAACAAACTTACTTGGTCTCTAAGGTGCTACTGGAAGGAATTTTTTTATTTTGTTTCAAAGTCTATGACACCTTTGGTAAAGGCTGTTCTCCAACTGGAGCTCTCGCAGGCCAGTTTACCAACTGTTGTTGTTTATACTTTGTTTTTTTAAAAAATATTTGTCTTGAGAGAGACTTATAAACGCCATCTCCAACTCCTCAAAAGATTCCATCAATGGTGTCTCCCAAAAAATTTATACACATCACTTGGGAAGACAGGCAAACTAATGCCAGTGTACTGGAAGAAGCAAAGGTCACCAGTGTCGAAGCAATGGTTCTCCAACATCAACTTCATTGGACTGGTCATGTTGTGCAGATGCCTGATTATCGTCTTCCAAAGCAACTATTCTATTCCGAACTTAAACATGGGAAGCGTCATGCTGGTGGTCAACAAAAGAGGCAGAAGTTAATAGTGTTTTCTTCAACCTTTTAAGGACAGTGCTAGATCTTGCTGTTCATTTTCAAGGTCCTTTAACAGTTATTATCGGGTGGCCAGGAAACGAGAAGAAAGTTGGTGCATCTTGCATACCTTCTTCATCTGTTTTTCTTTGTCTTGTAGAATCATAGAATCATAGAGTTGGAATAGACCACAAGGGCCATCGAGTCCAACCCCCTGCCAAGCAGGAAACACCATCAGAGCACTCCTGACATATGGTTGTCAAGCCTCTGCTTAAAGACCTCCAAAGAAGGAGACTCCACCACACTTCTTGGCAGCAAATTCCACTGTCGAACAGCTCTTACTGTCAGGAAGTTCTTCCTAATGTTTAGGTGGAATCTTCTTTCTTGTAGTTTGGATCCATTGCTCCGTGTCCGCTTCTCTGGAGCAGCAGAAAACAACCTTTCTCCCTCCTCTATGTGACATCCTTTTATATATTTGAACATGGCTATCATATCACCCCTTAACCTCCTCTTCTCCAGGCTAAACATGCCCAGCTCCCTTAGCCGTTCCTCATAAGGCATCGTTTCCAGGCCTTTGACCATTTTGGTTGCCCTCCTCTGGACACGTTCCAGTTTGTCAGTGTCCTTCTTGAACTGTGGTGCCCAGAACTGGACACAGTACTCCAGGTGAGGTCTGACCAGAGCAGAATACAGTGGCACTATTACTTCCTACAAACATGAGCCTGACCAAACTGCGGGAGGCGGTGGAAGACAGGAGTGCCTGGCGTGCTCTGGTCCATGGGGTCACGAAGAGTCGGACACGACTAAACGACTAAACAACAACAATTACTTCCCTTGATCTAGATGCTATACTCCTACTGATGCAACCCAGAATTGCATTGGCTTTTTTAGCTGCCGCGTCACACTGTTGGCTCATGTCAAGTTTGTGGTCAACCAAGACTCCTAGATCCTTTTCACATGTACTGCTCTCAAGCCAGGTGTCCCCCATCTTGTATTTGTGCCTCTCTTTTTTTTTTGCCCAAGTGCAATACTTTACATTTCTCCCTGTTAAAGTTCATCTTGTTTGTTTTGGCCCAGTTCTCTAATCTGTCAAGGTCGTTTTGAAGTGTGATCCTGTCCTCTGGGGTGTTAGCCACCCCTCCCGGTTTGGTGTCATCTGCAAATTTGATCAGGATGCCCTTGAGTCCATCATCCAAGTCGTTGATAAAGATGTTGAATAAGACCGGGCCCAAGACAGAACCCTGTGGCACCCCACTAGTCACTCTTCTTGTGGTTGTTACATTCTCACGGCTGCTTCCTGTTGCCGCTACCACACTTCCTTTGCTTCCTCCCAGCTCTTCCACCTGTTTTTCTCTAGTATGCAATCTGAATATACTTTGGCCTGCTAAAGTTGCCCATGTTCTTAAATTAGAACCATGCCTTTGTTAAGCCTCCCCCCTCCCAAAAATGCATGCACGCTCTCACACACGCAGAGTTCTTAGCATTATTATGATGGAAGATTGGGTTAAATTATGGAAAACTGACTTTAAAATTACAGATTGTTCCCTATTGAAGGAGAATTACATGATGTACAGATGGTACACAACACCAGTGCAATTAGGGAAAATGTACAAAACTAGTTCAAATATATGTTGGAAGTGTAAGGAAAAGGAGGGAACATTTTATCATATGTGGTGGGATTGTAAGGCAATCATTTTGGGAAATGATATACAATGAATTGAAGAAAATGTTCCATTTAACATTTGTTAAAAAACCCGAGGCATTTTTGTTGGGGATCGTAGGGAAAGACCTGCCAAAAAAGTTGAAAAAACATCTTCATGTATGCGACAACAGCCGCGAGAGTTCTGGTAGCACAAGGATGGAAGACTGAAGAAACCCCAACTAAAGAATCATGGCAAGAAAAATTGATGGACTATGCAGAACTGGCAAAACTGACATATAAGCTACGGGACAAGGATAACTGACTTTAAGGATGAATGGGAACCTTTCACAAAGTATCTGAAGACGCAACAAAGCGAACTGGACTCCTTGGCAGGTTTTGAATAAACATTCACAATTTTTTTACTGATAATAATCAGCTAAACAGTTTGAGGATCTATACAACTTTGTAACATGCAGAAAATAGCATTATTGGAGAAACCAAAGAACTGAGGGAAGACGGGGGGGTGGGGTGGGATGGGGTTCCGTGGGGGGGGGAGAAAAAATGGGGGGGGGGATAAGGATATGTTTTTGGATAATATGTTTTGTTATAACTTTGAATAATAATAAAAAAGAGTTCTTAGCATTAGATCAGACCAAAAACATTCTGCAGGACGGCTCAGCTCTTCCGCAAGGCTTGAAAAAGGCACCAACATTTTGTCACATTCATTGCAGTAATGATTCCAACCTGACCTGGTAGAAAACTAACGGTCTTCATTCACAGAGGTTGAACTGTAAACATTCCGATAGCTTTTTGCTCCCTGAGTGGTTGGAATGTTGTTGAACGTTCTGTGCCATCCCACTAGCCCAGGTGATTGATATCATAGGCTATACCACCACAGGAACAATGCAATACGGACGAGGGTGCAAGACACCTTTCCATTCCCAGAATGGTTCAGGTGTCACAGATCCCCTGAATAGCCAACGATTTATTTTATCTACTTTTAAATTAAATTAATAAGCTTAATAATTGATCTGTGATCAAAATAATAATAATAATAAATTTTATTTATATCCCGCCCTCCCCAGCCGAAGCCGGGCTCAGGGCGGCTAACAACAATAAAACAGTACAAAAGTACAGCACAAACGACACTCTAAAATCATTCATTATAAAATTAATTAATTCAAGCCACTGGCAACCATTGGGCCAGAGCTCCGCGAAGATTGCCGAGGGAGGGAGTCAGGCTGTGCCCTGGCCAAAGGCCTGGTGGAACAGCTCTGTCTTGCAGGCCCTGCGGAAAGATGTCAAGTCCCGCAGGGCCCTGGTCTCTTGTGACAGAGTGTTCCACCAGATCGGAGCCACAGCCGAAAAAGCCCTGGCTCTAGTTGAGGCCAGCCTAACTCCTCTGTGGCCTGGGACCTTCAAGATGTTTTTATTTGAAGACCGTAAGTTTCTCTGTGGGGCATACCAGGAGAGGCGGTCCCGTAGGTACGAGGGTCCTAGGCCGTATAGGGCTTTAAAGGTTAAAACCAGCACCTTAAACCTGATCCTGTACACCACCGGGAGCCAGTGCAGCTGGTATAGCACCGGGTGAATGTGATCTCGCAGCGAAGACCCCATAAGGAGTCTCGCTGCAGCATTCTGCACCCGCTGGAGTTTCTAGGTCAGTCTCAAGGGCAGCCCCACGTAGAGCGAGTTACAATAATTCAGTCTGGAGGTGACCGTCGCGTGGATCACAGTGGCTAGGTCAGGGCGAGAGAGGTAAGGAGACTCTTCTTCATGTGCTTCCTTCATGAGAGGTCCGGAGGGTGGCAACACAAGAAAGGGCCTTTTCTGCAGTGGCTCCCTGTCTGTGGAATGATCTCCCCAGGGAGGCTTGCCTGGTACCTTCATCATACACCTTTAAAGGTAAAGGGACCCCTGACCATTAGGTCCAGTCGTGACCGACTCTGGGTTGTGGTGCTCATCTTGCTTTATTGGCCGAGGGAGCCGGTGTACAGCTTCTGGGTCATGTGGCCAGCATGACTAAGCCACTTCTGGCAAACCAGAGCAGCGCACGGAAATGCCGTTTACCTTCCCGCCGGAGTGGTACCTATTTATCTACTTGCACTTTGACGTGCTTTCGAACTGCTAGGTTGGCAGGAGCAGGGACTGAGCAACGGGAGCTCACCCCGTCGCGGGGATTCAAACTGCTGACCAAGTCCTAGGCTCTGTGGTTTAACCCACAGCGCCACCCGCGTCCCCACTCATACACCTTTAGGAGCCAGGTAAAAACATTTCTTTTCAACCAGGCCTTGGGCTGATTAATATTCAGTGGCCTGTTAAATTTGTTAGGGGAAGGGTTATTTTCATTTTTAAAAAACGAAAACCTTTTTTTTATTACTTCTATCATGCATTTTTATCTTGTGAACCATCCTGAGATCTTTGGATGAAGGGAGGCATATCAATTTTTAAAATAAGAATAATATACATTTTTATACCACCCTTCATCCAAGGATCACAGGGCAGTTTACAATATAGCAACACAGAAGCGCATAACATAGTAACAAATAAATACAGTCACACACATACTGAGTTTAAAAAGCCATAGATTGTTTAATTAGCCAAAGGCCTGGGAGAAGAGGAACGCTTTTCCTGGCGCCTAAAGATCTGTAAAGAAGGGGCCAGGCGAGTCTCCCCAAAGAGAGCATCCCGCAAGCAGGAGAATGCCACAAACTTCCCTGTGGACCTCATGTGGATAAAGCCTTGAGGTATTGTAGCCCTGAGCTGTTTAAGGCTTTGTAAGTCAAAACCAGCACTTTGAATTGGGCTGGAAAACTAACTGGCAGCCAGTGCAGTCAAGTCAGAATTGGTGTAATATGCTCAAAGTGTCTGGCACATCCACTGCCTCGCCTGCAGATGTAAAGGAGAAGAAGGGCTGTGTATTAGCCATGACAATGGAACTTCCATGTTCAGCAGCAGTATACCACGATACCAGCTACTGGGGAAGACTGCGGTCTTAATGTCCGGCTTTCAGACCCTCTAAGTGTCCCTATTTCCCAGGGACGTCCCTGATTTAGAGAAGCTGTCCCGGTTTCTGATTTGATCCCGAAATGTCCCACTTTTCCTTGTTGTTGTTTAGTCATTTAGTCGTGTCTGACTCTCCGTCACCCTCTGGACCAGAGCATGCCAGGCATTCCTGTCTTCCACTGCCTCCCGCAGTTTGGTCAAACTCATGCTGGTAGCTTTGAGAACACTGTCCAACCATCTCGTCCTCTGTCGTCCCCTTCTCCTTATGCCCTCCATCTTTCCCAACATCAGGGTCTTTTCCTTAGGATGTCACTATTTTCATTGGGAAAATGTTTCAGTGGAAAAATGTTGGAGGGTATGGAGTTATCTGCCCCCCCCCCAGCCGTCTGAAGGCAATCCTGTAGAGGGAAGTTTTTTTTAATGTTTTATTGTGTTTTTACATATGTTGGAAGCTGCGCAGAGTGGCTGGGGCAACTCAGCAAGATGTGTGGGGTATAAATAATAAAATTATCATTATGGAATGGGACGTCCCTATTTTCGTCAGAGAAATGTTGGAGGGCATGTGCTTTTCTGGGTGGCCGCTGTTGGCGACAGAGTGGGGGATGAGACATATTTTGGGTCCCACTCAGTCTCTTTAAGGTTTCCTTTAACCATTGTCCAAATGGGACCACACGACTTAGGAGCAGCTGCAAAGGCATCTAAGCCGGGGTCAGCAAACTTTTTCAGTCGTGGACCAGTCCACCGTCCCTCAGACTGAAGGAGGCGAGGACAGGTGACCCCACCTAGGCCCGAAGTCATCCCCCCCCCCCAACCAGGCCTCAAAACTGTCCAAAATTCCTTTTCTCTCTTTTAAAAATCCACAGCTAAAGTTTTCCTCTGCTTTGCTCACAAGATGCTGTTGCATAGGCAAACCGTTACTTTTATCAGTACGAGAGAACTTCAAAAAGGCTAATGAATAGTCCCAAGACAGGAGCTTTCTGTTCATGCTCAGGAAACTGAGGGGAGGGAACTGGAGGGGAATATTTGCTCTGTGCAAATGGCTGTGAACTTGTACTTGCTTTGTGAATTTATCACGCAGGTGCCTTCTGCCACCCCGGATGGCAGAATAAAGCTTTTTCTCTGATTTATCCCTTTGGTTTCGTTTGACTCCTTCTTCCCTCTCCCCAGGTGCAACCTTTTTCCTACCCGTGAAAAGAGGCCTAGAAAGGTTACAAGACCATGTGGTGGGCCGGACTATATTTTGAAGAAAGAAAAATGAACAAATTCCTATGTCCCACAAATCACCCAGAGATGCATTTTAAATAAATTCTACTCATAAATAAAATTCTATTCATGTAAAAACACGCGGATTCCCGGACCGCCCGTGGGCCGGATTTGGAAGGCGATTGGGCCGGATCCGGCCCCTGGGCCTACCCATGTGCAAAGGCATCTAAGCACCTTTCCACCCCTCGAGGAAAATGTCTCCACTGACACGCAGCTCTTATCCTATCTCGAGCAAAAATGGGGAGCTGTGCACAGTGTCTGCAGGCAATTGTTTTCACGGTTAAAGCAAACAGCGCGGTGATAAGGTGGTATACGCCCATGAAAAGCCCTGATAAGTGCAATAATTAAATAATCCACTGCCCACACACCAGAGCTGCGGAGGTTTGGCTGATCCCCTAATTACTCTGACAGAATCAGACTTCTTCCTTGGACCGTGATAAGATAGGGCTGTAATTTTATCTCTTGTTTTCTTCATGCCTGGGAAAGGCTGTAATGCCGAGAGGCTAAGTGTCTCGGGGAAAGTTATACAATATGCAGACCATCCTTTAGCAGAAGATTGTCAAAGCTTTGCATTGTGGGGGTGGCTGGTATCAGCCTGCCTGTAAGATTAGCACCACATGTTAAAAACAAAAAGCCCACCAAACCAAATAAACTTTAAAAAACTGGCACCAGGCTCACGTTAAGGTTAGCACTTTCCGGGGGGGGGGGCGGGGGGGGAGAGAGAAAAATTTGTATTTTATCAGGGGATTGATTTGTAAATATGGGGACTGTCCCCCGGAAATGGGGATGTCTGGTAACCTTATATTAAACTGGGTTTAAGAGTTAGTACCAAGGGACGTGGGTGGCGCTGTGGGTTAAACCACAGAGCCTAGGACTTGCCGATCAGAAGGTTGGCGGTTCGAATCCCCATGACAGGGTGAGCTCCCGTTGCTCGGTCCCTGCTCCTGCCAACCTAGCAGTTCGAAAGCATGTCAAAGTGCAAGTAGATAAATAGGCACTGCTCTGGCGGGAAGGTAAATGGCGTTTCCGTGCGCTGCTCTGGTTCTCCAGAAGCGGCTTAGTCATGGTGGCCACGTGACCCGGAAAAACTGTCTGTGGACAAATGCCAGCTCCCTCGGCCAGTAAAGCAAGATGAGTGCCACAACCCCAGAGTCGTCCGCGACTGGACCTAATGGTCAGGAGTCCCTTTACCTTTAACCTGAAAAAAACCCAACCTGAAGCTTCTGTAACCTGAGGTATGACTGTATAGAAATGTAAATAAATAATAATAATAATAATAATAATAATAATAATAATAATAAAAATAATAAAGCCAGCCCCGCAACCTGGCACTACTAAAGCGGCCGCCCTCTTACGTTTGAGCCTTTGACACATAGATTTTTGTGCTTTTATACTACGAAACGCGCTGTGATCCTCGGAGGGAGGTACAGTGGACGCTTGGGTTGCGAACGTGATCCATGCGGGATGCACGTTCGCAACCCGCAGCTGCACATGCGCGGGTTGCGATTTGGCACCTCTGCGCATGCGCAAAGAGCAATTTAGCGCTTCTGTGCATGAGCTACTGCTGAAACCCAGAAGTAACCTGTTCCGGTACTTCCGGGTTTCGGTGGTCCGTAACCCAAAAACACACACAACCTGATGCGTCTGTAACCCGAAGTATGACTATATAGAAATAATAATAATAATAATAATAATAATAAAGCCAGTCCAGCAACCTGGCACTACTAAAGCGGCTGCCCTCTTCCCTTTTGTATATTTTGGTGTTCTTCCACCGCCCTGTGATCCTCGGAGCAAGGGCGGCATAGGAAATGAACCAATACCAATAATAACCCCCATAAGCGTGGCGCTGGGCCCCAGGGCCTTGCCCGCGCCGGGGCTTGTGTGGGTGTCCCGGGGGCTGAGCTTGGCCCTGGGCCCCAAATCCACTCAGCCCCGCGGCGGCCTCGGAGGCCTGCCCGCCTGTCCCTCCCTGCCCCTGCTGAGGCGGCGGGGAGCCGGCGAGGCCCGCCGGTCGCAGCGGGCGCCTGGTCGGCCCAGCCCTGCCTGCCTGCCTGCCGCCGCCGCAGCAGCCTCCCCCGGCGGGCGGCGCCCCACTCGGCGCCGCTGCTCCGCCCCGGGCCTTGGATTGGCGGGAGGCCGCGGCTCCTCCCAGCGCGGGTCGGGGGCCGAGCGAGGGAAGCGGGACGGAGGAGACGTCGGCGAAGGTAGCGCCGGAGGAGGAGGAGGAAAGAGGAGGAGGAGGAGAAGCGCCGCCGCCGCCAGCAGAAGCAGAAGGAGCGTCGGAGGCCCCAGAGCCGGCCCCTCGCCAGGTGAGGCGAGGCCGCTCCCGGGAGGGCCCGCGCCGGGGGCTCGCGTGGAACCCGCCGCGGGCCTCGGAAACCACAGCGGGGGGCTTCCTTCACCCCCTCACCGAACCAACCCTCGAGGGCGCCCTTGGGAGCCCCACACCCCCAATTCCCGCTTTTCAGCGCTATAACAGGACCTGCCCCCTATATGAGGGTTTTCCCCCCCTTGAAGGCTTGTAGGGGAATTATCCTTCCCTTTTATTGGGGGGGGATGATATTTGAGGCGGGGTCGTTCGGGTTTCAGCCTCATTTTGGGAAAAGGAATCCCTCCCCCCTGCACCTATTTTGGGGTGTCTGTGGGGTCGAGGCGTGGACTCGAGGTGTCTCCATCCTTTTTTTTTGTTGGGGGTCTGGACCTCCTTCTCTTTAGCTTTGGGGGGTGTGGGGGCTTCTCCGTATTCAGGGCTTAAAGAGGGGGGGCCCTGCAGGATTTGGGCTGCCTTTGCATTTCGGGGTTGTTGTTTTTTTTGTGTGTGGGGCGGAGGCTTCTTGTCCCCATTCCCCACCCCACCCCCTGCTGGAGTGTAGGAGGGCCCCTATATTTAGGATTTTGTCGTGCTTGGGGAATATGGAGTTGGAGTCCCTGCTGCTTCCAGGGTTTGGGATGATGGAGAGATTTTCTCTTTCCAGGAGGCAGGGATTTGGGGTGAGTTCTCCTTTCTCCACACTCCTATTCTTTCCCTTTCCCCCTACTCTTCGGGATTTGATTCTGTGCCTTTTGAAGGCTTCCCTTAAGCCAAAAGGTTCCCTTAAATTCGAGAGAGGAGGCTTGACCCTGCTGCTCGAATTGCAAAGACTTCCTTGTTCCATCACCAGGGACCTCGGAGGAGCTGCACATCTCAGCCCCTTTTTTTGCTTAGGGGATTAGGAAACTGGAGCAATTGCCAGCCCAGGTCCCAAAAGGCTCCTTATGACACGATGAATTTGCAGCACAGAAGGACCGTGCAGCCTGCGGATCTTGGCCTCCCGCACCTGGGAGCAAGCCCTGTTGAATTCAGCAGGATTTACTTCTGAGTAGACATGATTGCGATTATTTTGCTGTTGCATTTGTTGATCTCTTTTCTTACAAAGGTAGCTCTTTTGCACTGAAGCCAGTTAAAAGGCAATAAAAACCTAAAACAGGCAATTTGGTGCAGTTAGCAAAAGGAAAAAAGGCAGGACTACAAGTCATGCTTGGTATTGTGCCGTCCGTTAATTTAAATGGGACTTTATTTGTTTCTGTGTCTGTATATAGTTAACTGGACATGGTTCCAAAGATTTCAGTGAGCTAGCATATATTTTGCCCTTCAGTTTACTCACTTATTTTTGTAATTTTAAACTTGTTTCAAACTGGATTTACTAATGTGTTTTAATTGTTGCTTCCCGCCCTGGGATCTTAGTGTGAAGGGCAGGCAATAAATTGTAATGGTAATAATAAGGGAAACCCTGTATGCCTGCGTACACAATTTTTCTCTTACCTGCGCAGGTAATTGGCTTTTGTGACGTGTCATGTGCTTCTTTCCAAAGGGAAGGTTTGAGTAGGGACTGTGGACTCTTAGTGCTGGAGTCCTCAGTTTTTATTCCTTGGCTGTAAAAATATAAGGTATGTTCGGGCATCTCTGTTTGGTTTGAGCTATGAGGAATCCATGATGGGCATGACTGTTTACTTTGAGTTGGTGGCGTGGTATTCCTGTGGTAGAATATGTGACTTTTCACCAGTGCACACTTGTGGATATTAAGAATGACTCCCATAGTGTTAATGCATGTGTTTTAGGGTGCTCCCAGAGAATAAAAATGAATGGTGTTTTTGCTAATGCTATACAATACTAGCATTCTTCTAAGCTAGTTATGCAATATGTGATCTTATAAAATGTACTGACTACTGTACCTTAGAAGAGCTAGTTCTTTGGGGGGGAAACTACATCTTTCCACTGCTACCCCTTTAACAGAGGTTCCCATGGCTGCTTCTGCCAGAGGAATTTCAGCCATTCATCCCTTTCCCTTTAAAGAACACCTGCCATTGCTATTGATGCTTCTGGGGGAAAGCAATTACCCCATAACTAGGGTTCCTGCCAGCCAGCTTAATTTAGGAGAGCATTACCTGCCCATGCTCCTTTTTCCACAAGGGCTCTCACACCAATGTAGCTGCTACTCCACGGAGGGAACAGATGAAAAAGAAGGTGATGCTGATAATAGGGTTGCCATATCTTGAAGAACAAAAAAGAGAACAGCCCGAGCTGGTGAAAGAGGGGCGCTGGTGTATGAGGGCACTGTACCAGTGTGCCTCTTTTCCCAACTTGGGCTTGAGCTGGCAGTGGCTACAGTGTGCAGAGCCGCCTGAGCCAACCCCCAAATAAATAAATACCCCCCCCCCAAATCACAGACATTTCCTTTAAAATGTAAAAATCCCCCTGAATGGGCCTGTTGGTCCCCCCAAAAGAGGACATGTCTGGTATTTCCCAGGCATATGGCAACCCTAGCTGATAAGGAATGTGCTAATGGTGCCTCATTCCCTTGAATCTGTATGGGGTCCAGCTGTAGAGGGGATCTGTCAGTTTCACCTTTTGCTGCTGCATTAGAGCCAAGCTGTGCAGGCCTCATATTTAATCTTTAAAAATATTAAGTTGGCAAGCTTTGTTCCCTTCCTCTCTGCTGTCTTGCTACAGTTTTCAGGTAAAATGGTGCAAAATTGAGAGACCCCTTGGGAACTCAATACATGGGTACATGGGTGAAGGTTGCACACTCTCCCTGACTGACTCCAGCTACAAAAGCTGAGGCTGCTAAACAGGCTCTTAAGCTGCGGTGTTGTTTGCGGGGTTTTTTAGTTGGGTTGGGTTGTTGTCACTGTTGGGTTTTTGTGATTTATGTGGAAATTCTTCAGTTTGCTTGTTTATATTTTGATGTTTTATTTGTTGCTTATGACTACTTCTGCTATGTTGCAGTTATGTATTTTTTCATGTTCTAAGCCGCCTGGAGCATGATTCGAATTGTGGAAAGGTGGCAGACAAATAAATATACAGTGGTACCTCGGGTTACATACACTTCAGGTTACATACGCTTCAGGTTACACACTCCGCTAACCCAGAAATAGTGCTTCAGGTTAAGAACTTTGCTTCAGGATGAGAACAGAAATCGTGCTCCAACGGCGTGGCAGCAGCAGGAGGCCCCATTAGCTAAAGTGGTGCTTCAGGTTAAGAACAGTTTCAGGTTAAGAATGGACCTCCGGAACGAATTAAGTACTTAACCCGAGGTACCACTGTATATGCCTGTATGTATCCAGTGTTTGAAATCAGCGAGCCACATTTTGCACCTGTCTTCTGACCACTTGCGACCAAGTGAAGATGTCGGGGCACCAGGATGGCGCATGACGTCTCCACCATCTGGAGGTGCATTCCTGGGGAATCATTGGATCTGGACTGTTTTCACACACTAATACCCCATCCTGTAGAATTCTATCAGTTATATTTTATCTGCACAACAGAATGAATTTCTGGAACCAAAATGCTTTTTCTATGCAGCCTGAGCAGGAGCAGTCTCCATTAAGAAGAAGAAGAAGTTGGGATAGTCCACTGTATACGGTATGTGGACTTCTCCCTGGATCAAGGGACTTTTCTTCTTTAAGTTATCAAAGCTCTTAACCTAGCTCAGGGTTGCCATCTGAACTAGCCAGATGTTTAACTGATGATCAATCACAGTCAGTCCATCATTTGAAAAATAAGACATTAGAGCCATCTTGCCCCCAAATGGCAAACTAGACATTCTGTTTTGGCACATGTAATCTTGGTTTCAGGAGCCATTTGGCTCCTAGATTATATATCTGAGTTCCTAACACCAAATGTATTATAAGCCATATATCTGAAGCAAGGGAGGCCAGAGTGCTACCTTGGACCACACTTGAAAATCATATAATTATGGCAGAAGCTCCAAAGTAATGACTGGGAGAAATCGAGACTGAACCTTTCTCCCTAACATTCTAGATAACTTGCATAGCTGAGTGCTGAAATATTCCATTCCCACCTGCGGCAGCCTGAAGTGGATCAATCCAGGAGAAGCTTTACTATTTGATTTTACTGAGAGTATAAACTGGTCCTTGCCAGTTTCTGTGTCCACAGTACCAAATTGCCCATCTTGAGTTGCCTGATGTTAGGAATGAAATCCATGCCATACAAACTGGCAGTACAGTGTCTTAGCGGTATTTTTCTAGGTGGGCTCTGCAAATGCAGTCTATTAAAATGCAGTGGACATTTTTTAAAATAAAAAGTGATGCGTATCTTTGCATCCCTGTTTTCGTGCTTGTATGATCAATTCTGTTCCCTTCCCTTTCATGCTCTCATTGCTGTGTGGCAGTTACATAAAGAGCGTATTGTGGAACTGGATTGGACAGTGTCGTCAGATGCGCAGTGACACTTCAGGATTCACTGACGATGCTCTGCAATGGGCTCAACACAGCGTGCACCGAGTGAGCTGGCACCAGGCTTTAAATGCTTGGCACATTAGTGTCTCTTTAAAAATTCCTTTTCTTGAAGCCTCGGCATTGCGCTCATACTAATTGCATGGTTTTGGGTAGGTTAAATATGCTTATGCCATTTTTAAACAAAGGGCATAATGACAGTAGCTAGCGATTCTTGCTTTGGTGTTTGAGGCTTAAAGAATGTCTACGATGTGCGTTTTGAGCCGCGGTTCCGAATATGTTATTAGGATGCCAGCCTGAATCTTTTATTAACAAACGGAAGAATGTGACCCCAGGTTGCTGGGGTGGTGTGCGCGTGTGCGCGCGTCTGTGCGTAAGGATTTTTTTTAATTTTTAGGTACAGCCTTTCTCAAGTGGTTCTACCAATTAATAAGCCAACATGTTCCCATGAATAGAGTGATGGGAATTCACAGCGAATGCAAACTTGAGAGCCATATCAAAATGTGTTGCATCTTTTTTTCTATAGGAGGCACTTGCTCTATATTTCCACCCTGCCTTGCTTCTCCACCCTCCCACCCAAATGTTCTTCTTTTAACAAATGGACCAAATGGACTTCAGGACTCTTCCCCCGACGATGCCTCTCACCAGCCCTGCTCCCCATCCTCCAAAGTGCCTTCACCTGGCTGGAATGTGTCCTTTACCTGTGATAATTACTCCATATTTCCTGGATGGAGAATTGTGTGTGGGTGTCGGGAACCTCTGACAAAAGCCTGAAGCCTTTGACTTCTGTGTTGCTGGAATACAGCGGACTGTACAAAAATGAGGCTTGCATCTGTTTCTCTGCCTACTTTTGCCTCTGGTCCCACCCATGATTTGCATGCGGCCCCTGGAAGATTGGCCATGGCGGAATGTGGTCCTTGGGCTGAAAAGTTTCCCTGTCACAGCTTTGACCCAAACATGGTGGTTTGCGAAGTGGGCCCCTTCCTGCCTGCCTCCTAGTGAGCAGTCCTTCGTTAAATAAATTTTCATTCCCTCCTGTATACCCTGATAGGGGAATAATAGAGCTGCTCCCCACATGTCTGCTCAAAGAGCTTGGCTTCTCTACAAGCTGGAAAGGAAAACCGCAGTGTCTCTACAAGGAGAGCAGATGCAGACACACACACACACTCCATTATGTAGGTGTTGGTTGATTGAGAACACAACTATTCAATGCATCCTCTCTGTCTTGAGAGCCCTGAGCTTTTGCTCTTGCTTTTCACCCAATAAATGTTCCTGGTGGTGTTGTTGGTTTCTGGATGGCTGGGGTGATGGGCACTTCAGGGATCTCATTTGAAACCTCAGTTTGGCTATGGGCATGCTTGTTGGTCTTCTGAAATATCTCAAAGATGGAAGTAATAATGGCTCAAGCCAATAAGACAGTGTTAGAAACTCAATTATACAAACTAGGCGCCAAATGGCTCCTTAAAGCAGGGTTGTTGTTGTTGTTTAGTCGTTTAGTTTTGTCCAACTCTTTGTGACCCCATGGACCAAAGGATGCCAGGCACTCCTGTCTTCCACAGCCTCCCGCAGTTTGGTCAAACTCATGCTGGTAGCTTCGAGAACACTGTCCAACCATCTCATCCTCCGTCGTCCCCTTCTCCTTGTGCCCTCCATCTTTCCCAACATCAGGGTCTTTTCCAGGGAGTCTTCTCTTCTCATGAGGTGGCCAAAGGATTGGAGCCTCAACTTCAGGATCTGTCCTTCCAGTGAGCACTCAGGGCTGATTTCCTTCAGAATGGAGAGGTTTGATCTTCTTGCAGTCCATGGGACTCTCAAGAGTCTCCTCCAGCACCACAAACAGGGTTACAGTCGCCAAAATGAAATGCCTAGTTGCTGTTTTGGGACCAGATGGTTCGAAAGTCATATTTTTCAGTATGATGTTTTGGTTCCTGAAATTCATTCTGATTGTGCAGATAGAATAGAATGAATAGAATTCTACAGAATGTGTTGCCAGTGTGTGAAAACAGTCAAGATTCAAGGATCCTCAGGCATGCACCTCCAGGTGGTGGAGACATCAGGCGCCATCCTGGTGCCCTGGCACTGATAGCCAGGTGGAAAATGCCCCTCGCGCCTGACGAATTTTGAATGCTGCGATAAGGATACTGTAAAGTCGAAATAAAAGACTGGTGCAAAGCGCCTTACAAGCTAAAAGCACATTTGAACTTTAGGGGCAGGGGCTGCCGGTAGTTTAGTGCCTAACTGAGCTCCATAATGAATGAATGGTCTGGAGTGCATCGTTAGCCAAACTTGCATTTCCCACCTTCTCTTTTCCAGGGTTTGTTATGCTTACAGGATTATGTGTGACTGTGCAATGTTTTCTCTTTACGGAAGAGGGGAAAGCATGGTGTGGCTTACTTATACATAGAGATGAGCTGTATTTTTTGTGAATTAGGTTGGCTAGACATTTGAACTCATCAAATCAAGGGTAGCTGTGCCTCTGACTGCCTGAATCTGTTTGGAAACCAGCCGGGTGGCCTGGAGGGGATCTTGTAGGCAAGCACACAGAGAAGCCCAATACTCTGGCTGCCTTTCCTGTTGCTCCTGCACCACAGATCCCTACTAAAAAAGGTAAAGGTACCCCTGCCCGTACGGGCCAGTCGTGTCCGACTCTAGGGTTGTGCGCCCATCTCACTTAAGAGGCCGGGGGCCAGCGCTGTCTGGAGACACTTCCGGGTCACATGGCCAGCGTGACAAAGCTGCATCTGGCGAGCCAGCGCAGCACACGGAAACGCCGTTTACCTTCCCGCTATAAAGCGGTACCTATTTATCTACTTGCACCCGGGGGTGCTTTCGAACTGCTAGGTTGGCAGGCGCTGGGACCAAGCAACGGGAGCGCACCCCGCCGCGGGGATTCGAACCGCCAACCTTTCGATCGGCAAGTCCTAGGCACTGAGGTTTTACCCACAGCGCCACCCGCGTCCCTACTAAATGAGACTTAGGATAAGTGGGGAGAAGGCTTGGTCAGGCCCTGACCTCCTTAGCTTCAGAGACTATACCATCAGGTGCCTTCAGAGCATCTGATAGCAGCTTGCAAGCTAATGATGGGGGATAATAAAACCCCCTCTTCAGATGCTAATCCGAAGTGTTGGTCCCAAGGCCGACATAAACTGGGAGTGGAACATCTGGCGTAATTTGTGAGCAGCGCCTTCTTAAGAGAGTAGGCAATACACTGCAGCCTTTCTACGGTTTATAGCTTCTCTCCCCAGTCATAACATGTAACTCTTCTCTCCCCAGTCATAACATGTAAATGCACTTGTTCCGATCATAAACGTCGCTTCCCCTCTGGACTTTCGCTTGTGATGAGTTTGGCCTTTGAAACCATAGCTGGCAAGTTCTCTGCTGTGCATTTCCTCTTTAATAAATGGATAATCTTTTGCTTCGGGGACTGGGTGTGTTTGGGATACTGAGTGCAAAGAGGGAAGGAGTGTCCAGGCAGCCAGGGAGTGAAAGAGTCTCATTCACTAGCTGTGCTGGCGCTGCATCCAGCTTGTGCCTGCTGTTGCATGGCACTGCCTATCAGCGGTTTTTATTGGGTTTTCAGTAAACGCATGGCAGCAGCTGAAATAAAAACTAGTGTGATGAACAGTCATTAAACAATCAACGCCACTCCCTTACGCTCACCCTGTTTCTTCCTAGTCTTGTGTGAGTCGCTCCCTTCTAGAAAATATGTATTAAAAAAACCTGGGCTCAGATCTCTTTGCACACTCTTCATAGTATATGGGCCGTTGTTTTTGTTGGCATCCGTCTGACTCGATAGACAATGGAGCGCTCCTCCAGGGCTGAAGTCAAACCGCTGCGTTCGCAGTACTGAAGTGACCCCCGGGGTCCAAGCCTGGCCAGTGTGCATGGAGGTCCTGGGCTGCCCAGAGAAAAGACCCCCCTCTTGGACTCCAAAGGAAAGCAGAGCAATATCTGTGTCCAGGGCAGCTGTTTACCAGCTCCATCTGGTACGCAGGCTGAGACCCTATCTGCCTGCAGACTGTCTCACCAGAGTGGTACATGCTCTGGTTATCTCCCGCTTGGACTACGGCAATGCGCTCTACGTGGGGCTACCTTTGAAGGTGACTCGGAAACTACAACTAATCCAGAATGCGGCAGCTAGACTGGTGACTGGGAGCGGCCGCCGAGACCACATAACACCGGTCTTGAAAGGCCTACATTGGCTCCCAGTACGTTTCCGAGCACAATTCAAAGTGTTGGTGTTGACCTTTAAAGCCCTAAACGGCCTTGGTCCAGTATATCTGAAGGAGCGTCTCCTCCCCCATCGTTCTGCCTGGACACTGAGGTCCAGCTCCGAGGGCCTTCTGGCGGTTCCCTCACTGCGAGAGGCCAAGTTACAGGGAACCAGACAGAGGGCCTTCTTGGTGGTGGCGCCCGCCCTGTGGAACGCCCTCCCATCAGATGTCAAAGCGATAAACATCTACCTGACATTCAGAAGACATCTGAAGGCAGCCCTGTTCAGGGAAGTTTTTAATATGTGACATTTTAGTGTATCTTTCATCTTTGTTGGAAGCCGCCCAGAGTGGCTGGGGAAACCCAGCCAGATGGGCGGGGTACAAATAATAAATTATTATTATTATTATTATTATTATTATTATTATTATTATTATTATATATTTGGCTGGAAGTGTCTTCTGTCTAAAACCCTGTCACATGGAAGATGGAGTAAGCTTGTTTTTTCCTGCTCCAAAGGGCAGGGCTCAAAGCAATGGCTTCAAGTTACAAGAAGGGAGATTCTGACTAAACATCAACTTTCTGATAAGAGCTGTTCAGCAGTGGAACAGACTCCCCCAGAATGTGGTGGACTCTCCTTTCTTGGAGGTTTCCAAGCAGAGTTTGGATGGCCACCTGTCATTGATGCTTTAGTTGAGGTTCCTGCATTGTGGGGGGTTGGCCAAGATGACCGTTGGGGTCCCAACTCTACAATTCCATGATCCTGGAGGGCTGCTGCCATGAGTGTAGACAATGCTGAGCTTAGATGGACCAATGGCCTTGACCTCCATGTAAGGTAGCTTCCTATGTTTTTGTATCTGTTGCAATAGGACTTCACACGTTTATAGAACAAGATACTGGGACATCATGAGAACCTACTGATCTAGACACTGTCTGTTTCCATTGTCAGGAGGGCTGGAGCTTGGGGGAGACCTGCTGTTTCAGCAGTGAAGCAGTTCAGACTGATAGCTGCTGATCCTTGCCATATCCACACTGGCTTCTGAATGTTGTATGCAGAATACCCCGTTAGCTGGGGGAAATCTTTTGTAGGAACAAGATTGGCCAAGTTTCTCCAGCTGTGCCAGTCTGCAGGTGGTTAAAGAAGTGTCTCGTAAAAATCTGATGGTTGACCTACAACTCACACTTGGGGGCTTAGAGTTTTGTGTGGTGGAAGAGTAGATAGTGTATTTGACCCTGAAGGCATAGAGGGGTAGCTGCAGATCATAGGGAGCTGGGCATGTTTAGCCTGGAGAAGAGGAGGTTAAGGGGTGATATGATAAAAGGTAAAGGTACCCCTGCCCGTACGGGCCAGTCTTGCCAGACTCTGGGGTTGTGCACCCATCTCACTCAAGAGGCCGGAGGCCAGCGCTGTCCGGAGACACTTCTGGGTCACGTGGCCAGCGTGCCAAAGCCGCATCTGGCGAGCCAGAGCCGCACATGGAAACACCGTTTACCTTCCCGCCAGTAAGCGGTCCCTATTTATCTACTTGCACCCGGAGGTGCTTTCAAACTGCTAGGTTGGCAGGCGCTGGGACCAAGCGACGGGAGCGCACCCCGCCACGGGGATTCAAACCGCCGACCTTTCGATCGGCAAGCCCTAGGCGCTGAGGCTTTTACCCACAGCACCACCCGCGTCCCTCCGGGTGATATGATAGCCATGTTCAAATATATAAAAGGATGTCATAGAGAGGAGGGAGAAAGGTTGTTTTCTGCTGCTCCAGAGAAGCGGACACGGAGCAATGGATCCAAACTACAAGAAAGAAGATTCCACCTAAACATTAGGAAGAACTTCCTGACAGTAAGAGCTGGTCGACAGTGGAATTTGCTGCCAAGGAGTGTGGTGGAGTCTCCTTCTTTGGAGGTCTTTAAGCAGAGGCTTGACAACCATATGTCAGGAGTGCTCTGATGGTGTTTCCTGCTTGGCAGGGGGTTGGACTCGATGGCCCTTGTGGTCTCTTCCAACTCTATGATTCTATGAGGTTTTAAGACTAAACTAAATTATGGTGCTGTTAAGACTAAACTAAATCATGGTGCTGTTTTCCTGTTTGGTGTCTGTGCACAAGGGAAGGGTATCCTGGGAGCCTGCATAGATGTAGCTTTTTGCCATCAAAATGCTATGTGTCTTTCGACCTTCTGATATGTATATTTTTAAACATAAGCTGGGGAGACACGGTTGATGATTCCCCCTCCCTGTTTCTTATTGGAGCTTAGTGGCCCATGAAAATCCAAATACGCTTTCAGTTTAGAGAAATGCTCAATTGCAAACAATAAGTGACTTTTTCAAAATGCCCTCCAGCGGCGGCAATTCCTCCTTGCGCACAAAGCAGTCCTGTTTACAACTTGGGAGAGTTATGTTAAGTGGTTTTTCCAGCAGATATTTTGAATCCTTTGAAGCGGCCTCCTAGCCATACAAGCCTAGAACATAGGTGCGAAAACCACAGGGGGTACCATTTGCTGCTCAAAAGACCTGTTCTTTCCTTCAGGGCAGTTTATTTTGCTAGTTGTTTTCCAGAAAACCCACATTATGCCCCCCCCCCTTGTGAGCAGTTTGTGGGTTCAAAGGTCACAGTAACTTAAACGTGTGTGCTTTTCTGTGCATTTGGCTGTCTGGAGGACTGTAGGAACTGAGCTGCGTGATTGGGCTGAATTAACTGCATCTGTTGCGTTTCTTGTACAGCGGTACCTCAGGTTACATATGCTTCAGGTTACATATGCTTCAGGTTACAGACTCCGCTAACCAAGAAATAGTGCTTCGGGTTAAGAACTTTGCTTCAGGATGAGAACAGAAATTGTGCTCCGGCGGCGTGGCCCCATTAGCTAAAGTGGTGCTTCAGGTTAAGAACAGTTTCAGGTTAAGAACGGACATCCGGAACAAATTAAGTACTTAACCCGAGGTACCACTGTGTTTTCTTTTTGGAAAATAATGCAGTACAGGGAGGGAACCACCAGAAGGCCCTCGGAGCTGGACCTCAGCGTCTGGGCTGAACGATGGGGTTGGAGACGCTCCTTCAGGTATACAGGACCGAGGCTGTTGGGTTGTACCCAACGGAGTTGTCTATTTAGTGCAAAGACTCCCCCCTTCTCCCCCCCAGTCCCCTTTTCCAGTCCAGAGCTGCTACAGAGGGTTGGTGGAAGGTCCAGAACAGACTGGGGCAGGGAGAGGACATGGTTTCTTTCGATATAGATCCATGGACTTTCAGAGGTGATATGGCACTCAATAGCGATTGGTAGGTCTGGCAAGTGGGGAGAGGGCCTGTTGCGCTCAGCTCCTTTGTTCTGGCTTCCCATTGAGGCATCTGGTTGCCCACTCTGAGAGCAGCACGATGCTGGACTAGATGAGCTATTCCCTTTACTCAGAAGCCAGGTGCTTTTGATGTTCTTAATGGGTGGATTTCTGCCCTTCGCTGCCACTTCCTAC
The DNA here is from genome assembly GCF_964188315.1 of Podarcis muralis. NCBI lineage: Eukaryota > Metazoa > Chordata > Lepidosauria > Squamata > Lacertidae > Podarcis > Podarcis muralis. The sequence continues at coordinate 6,292,618 of NC_135655.1, forward strand.
ATAGGAATCTACCCTGTGCCGAGTCAGACGATTGGCCCGTCTAAATCAGTCTTATCTACACAAATGTTTCTCATACTTGGGTCCTCAGCTGTTGTGGGACTACAACTCCCATCGCCCCTGGCTAGCAGGACTAGTGGTCTAGGTCGGGGATGATGGGAGTTGTAGTCCAATAACAGCTGAGGACCTGAGGAACACTGGTCTACACTGATTAGCAGTGGTTCTCCAGGGTTTCAGACCAGGAGACTTTCCCAGTCCTACCTGGGATTTAACCAGGGACTTGTTGCATACGAAAGCAGATCCACAAGCAGCGCCAGGACTCTCCAGACTGCAGTTTGGAAACCAGTGGTCTGGTGGGATGCTTAGTTTCATCTTATCTCCCCTTTTTTCCTTGTCTTTCTTCGTCTCCACAGCCAGGATTTTACCCTAGCAGTTTTCATGCTTTGGTATTGCTGATTTTTCCAGGTGTGTGTGTGTGTGTGTGTTTGCGTGTTTGCTTCTATCTGCTTGCAGTTCTCTCTTTACGTTTGTGATTTTGAGCAGTAACGTCAAATGACACTCTGCTGCAGGAGAAGGTCTTGCTGATTAGAACCAGCTAACTTGTGGGGGAAAGTGAGCGAAATGCTTCTGAGGTCATGAGGGTTTTCAAAACAGCAGAATGCGCTGAGTGTAACAGCTGCAAAAAGCATCGTGTTTAGATGATGCCTGGAGTTGGGCTCTTGCCAGTTTTTAAAAGATAATTGGTTGTAATTCGACAAGCAGCGCGCTGGTTTTGCGGTGCTTGGATGCAAACCTGCGTCTGTCCTGATGGGAGCCAGAGAGGACACTCGTGATTCAGAATTCAACAGATGACAGGGTTGGCTCACTCACATGCTTCGTTCATGTGCGTCTGTGGCTTGTTTCAGCTCTTTTACCGAATAAAGAGAGACTGATGAATGACCACGTAAGCTGCTGTTGTGATTGCTCATGCATTCCAGCGGAGTCCACACACCGCTGCTCTTGGTATTAGATCAGAAGGGCTGCTTTGCTGTGTCAAAGCAGTGTCAACCTATCCCGGCACCTTGTCTGCTACCGTGACCAGCCAGCGGCTTCCAGAAGCTTACTAGCAGAACTTGAAAAAGATGGTCACCCTCTTTATCAGCCTTCCCCAACCCTGGCACCCTCCAGATGTTTGGTGCTGTGATTCCCATCAGCTGTGTTGTCTGGGGTTGATGGGTAGCGTAAATCCAAAATGGGTGGCACAGGACCTGTAAATTGTACCTCTGCATAGCCAGACCTCCAGTGAGTGACAGGCGCAACAACGCTCATCCATGAGCAGTCCCTGCTTTCGTTTGTTTATTAAATTTGTATACCGCCCTATACAAAACAGGGCAGTTCACAACACAAAGTTACAGCAGCACAAAATACTTAATAGAAATAATTACAACAATTAACAATACTAATGTATATAAACCACAGCGGACGCTCAGGTTGCGAATGTGATCCGTGCGGGAGGCACGTTCGCAACCCTCAGCGTCGCGTCTGCGCACGTGTGGGTCGTGATTTGTTGCTTCTGCGTATGTGCAAAGCGCTGAAACCCAGGAGTAACCCGTTCTGGTACTTCCGGGTTCGGCACAGTGCGCAACCCGAAAACGTGCAACCTGAAGCGTCTGTAACCCGAGGTATGACTGTAATAAAAAATATGCTCCCCAACAAAAGCCTCTAAAACAATCCCCCAGCCCACCGATACCAATACAAAAATCCAAATTAGCACATAACATTTAAAAACAACCCCACCCTCCAGATAAAACAACACCCACCCAAGTCAAAACCCCACCCTTGGTTAAAATAACCTAGCAATTTCCTGCCGGTCTGCTCATTTGCCCTCCACCAGTGCCTGCCTTACTCTAGTAGTAAAAACGGGGGTGGGGAAGCTACACAAAAAAGTAGAGTTTCTCTATTTCCCCCCCCCAAAAAAAACCCCTTTTTGTAGCTGAAGCTCTGTTTGAGCTTTATCCTGCCCATCCTTTCCTTTCCAAAGGCGGGCAGTCTGCCTCGGTTACCCTTAAGGAAGAGTTTAGCCTTAACTTGCAGCAACGATGGCGGTGAAATCAAAAGCCATGCGTGCCGAACAGCCTTGTAGTGGCTCTGCTGCTTTTAGTGCATAGGGAAGTCCCTTGTGCTTTGCTCTGACATGCGATCCCTTAAGGTGCTGCCCATCTTGGCATATACTGAAAGAATGTCGGAAATGGCACATGTAGTCCAATGGAGTCTTGCATTTGCAGCTCCCATTATTTCCTCTGGTCATTGTCTCCGGTGGGTCATCCTTGTCACTCGTTTTAGTCCATCCCATCAGTTTTTGCCTATTGCTTCTCAGAACCTTCGTTTCTGGCGATGGGCGGGGCCAGAGGCCAAAGTGGGTGGAGCAATGTATGTGGATTTTACCTTTGTTTTGCAGGCTACTTTCTACACACACTTGCACATGCCTGTACCCTTCCCCCAAGCAAGGAGTATTATTGGAGTTGAACTCGAAAGAGGGTGCAAAGAAGTGCCAGGTAGGGGTGTGGTCTAGGGAAAGGGGGTGTGGCTTGGGTGAGTCCCAGGGGCCAGATAGAGGAGGACAGAAGCGCCGCCTTTGGCTTCTAAAAAGAGGCAATTGAAATTCCGCAAGTTCAGATCTCTCATATGTTTGAAGCTGCGTTGGGTTTAGCCACACTTTCAAGTCTCAGAGGAGAAAATAAGGATAAGGTTAATCAAATACAGATATTTATTTGCTTTTTTGAAGTTCTTGATGGTGGCAATCCCTACCTTTCCAGTTTACCTCTTTCTTTCAGAGACGTGTGGAGGCCAAGAAAAATAAACTGGTACTTGCTCATTAGCTTTGACGTGAGGCACAAATAAGCCTGACAGCTTCGGAACAACTGATGCTATCAATAGTGGGGATTGTCGTCACTCTTGTGGTTTGTGGTGATCTCTTTATTATGATTTTGGAGATAATAAGGGCTTATTCATACATGGTAAGGTATGAAGGGTTTTCTCTGTCGTACTGAAATTAACGCCCTGGAATTCTTTTGATAGTCAGGCACACCTCGCTTTGGATCATTCTGGCTCAAACACAGAGAGAGCACTGTGGTGTAGTGGTTGGAGTGTTAGACTAGGACCTGGAAGAGCAAGGTTCAAATCCCTGCCCAGGAATGAAGCTCACTGGGTGAGTCTCTCAGCCGAACTCATCTGACTAGGTTGCTCTGTGAGCATAAAATGGGGAGAGGGAGAACCATGTATGCTCCATTCACCTCCTGTTTATAGGTCTGGAAACTCCGTATTTTGGAGAAGATAACCTTGATATTTCTATATTCAGCAATCTGGTCCCTTCTCTGTGTTGTTGACAGGTCCAGCCAGTGCTGGGGAGGACTCCAGATTGCTGAAGGACTGGCTTACATGGTCAGGGATGGAAGAGCTACTGTTTTCCATTTTCTTTGACCAGATTCACCCTACCTATGGGTAGGCTGTTCAGTCTCATGAGAGCCAGTGTGGTGGAGTGGTTCAGAGCGGTAGACTCGTAATCTGGGGAACCGGGTTCGTGTCTTGGCTCCTCCACCTGCAGCTGCTGGGTGACCTTGGGCCAGTCACACTTCTTTGAAGTCTCTCAGCCCCACTCACCTCACAGAGTGTTTGTTGGGGGGGAGGAAGGGAAAGGAGATTGTTAGCCGCTTTGAGACTCCTTCGGGTAGTGATAAAGCGGGATATCAAATCCAAACTCCTCCTCCTCCTCCTCCTCTTCTTCTTCTTCTTCTTCTTCTTCTTCTTCTTCTTCATCTTCATGTGAAAGTGAATGCCAAGATGTTCATAACTATCGTACTCAAATGTAAGTTTCCATGTGTCCTGAGACTTGGGGTGTGTGTGCCGATGACAATGATAAGTGGGGTGACTGTTTCAGCTTCCCCATTCATATGGAGGATGATAGATCTACCCTCCAAAATTCCTAGAAGTTCACCTTATCAGTGCCTCTTAGTCATGATGGCCGTATTCTATGGTCAGTGTGCTCATTGAGGAACAGAAATGGGCTGTGGCCTTGCCGCCTTCCTGGTGGGCTTCCAAGAGGTGTCTCAATGGCCACTGCAAGAAGTAGGATGCTGGACTAGGTAGACCTTTTGTCTCATCCTGCCAGATTCTTTCATGTTCTCATGTTTTTTCTGATGACTCCAAAGTAATCTGAATTAATGCTTTTATTTCACCTTTAAATGCCTGCAGAATCCACATTCGATGGCAGCATTTTCTGTTAACCTCTTAAATGAACCTGGATGAAACATTTGCAGAGGATATTCAATACCCCCTTCATTGTTGGTATCATGTGTAGAGGGACGTTGTTCTTTCGTCTGTGCTTCTTAACATTTAACAACCTGGGGAATTTGTGTAACCTTTCCAGCAGCATTAAATCTCTCTGACGGAGGGCTTCTCCGATTTGTCTTGTTGCTGCTGTTTCAGTGTTCCCAGCATTTCTGAACTATTTTTAGCTTGGCTTGTCATTTGGTACTAGGTGTTCTTGAGAACTATTAATTATTAAGTTCACTGGAGTTCTTTTGTTGTGCCACTGCCGGTGTTGCTATACACACACACACAGATCAGTACATAGATTTTTCACTAGAAGCTTTATTGCTCTTGGTCTCCATCTCCCCCCGTCTTTAGCAGTCAAATTAACTTAAAACCTGTGATGTGGCCTTAAAGCAAGGCTTTCCCATAATTTTCATAAGAACATAGGAAGTTGCCTTATAACTAGCCAGACCCTTGTTCCATCTAGCTCAGGACTGTCTACACCAGGCATGTCCAAAGTCCGTTTCGGGGGCCCGCTGGTCGATTTAATCTGGCCCCTATGGCAGTATATGTCCTGGGGTAATTCAATCCTAAGAAAAGCTCAACAACTTTGGGGTAAAATTGTAAAAAAAAGCTCATCAACATGTTCATCAGGCCCTCTTTGAAAAAAGTTTGGGCGCCCCTGGTCTACACTGACTAGCTGCCAGGGTTTCAGATAGGGTACGTTTTTAACCCTACCTGCAGGTGCTGGGGATTGAATCAGAACCTTCTGCACACAGATCAGGTGCTGCTATTCCCCCTTCTTCACTAATACAGTGGTACCTCGGGTTAAGTACTTAATTCGTTCCGGAGGTCCGTACTTAACCTGAAACTGTTCTTAACCTGAAGCACCACTTTAGCTAATGGGGCCTCCTGCTGCTGCCGCACTGCCGGAGCACGATTTCTGTTCTCATCCTGAAGCAAAGTTCTTAACCTGAAGCACTATTTCTGGGTTAGCGGAGTCTGTAACCTGAAGCGTCTGTAACCTGAAGCGTATGTAACCCAAGGTACCACTGTACTAATATGTATAGCATTGCCTTTAAGTAGGTGTTCGTTCTCTCTCTCTCTCTCTCTCTCTCTCTCTCTCTCTCTCTCTCTCACACACACACACACACACACACACACACACCCCAACACACCTTTTGGTCCTTATTAGCATCTTGCATAAACTTAAATTGGTTCCTTTCTGGAACGTGTACACTATTACCTTTACATACATTTAATACTCTGCTTTTTTGTTTTTGTTTCTGGTGTCTTTTCTCACCTTTTCAATAAGGAGAAAGTGGTGAAGCATGACTTTTTATTACATCAAATAATATTGAACATGCTGGCAATGGCAGCTCTCGACGCTCTAATAACTTCTTCAGGCATGTCCAAGGAATTTCTTTCTTTAAAAAAAAAAATCGAATGTATTGCTTAACTTAAAGTCCCAGTTAAAACATGGAGACAGTAATGGCTTGGTCCTTGTAGACAAAAGTTGATGTTGGATAAAATCGACCTGTGCCAATTTTATTTACAGTGGTGCCTCGCAAGACGAAATTAATTCGTTCTGCGAGTTTTGTCGTCTTGTGATTTTTTTCGTCTTGCGAAGCACGGTGTCGGGAAAGTTTTGGAAAAGCTTCAAAAATCACCAAAGTCTTCAAAAACCTCAAAAAAGGCTACCACACCGCGTGCTATGAGTTGCTCCTCGAAGTCAAGTCACAACTGTATTAACGGTGTTAAGAAAAAGGAAACAAACTTGCAAGACGTTTCCGTCTTGCGAAGCAAGCCCATAGGGAAAATCGTCTTGCGAAGCAGCTCAAAAAACAAAAAACCCTTTCGTCTAGCGAGTTTTTTGTCTTGCGAGGCATTCGTCTTGCGAGGTACCACTGTACTTACCTGACAGCAGGCAGTGTTTTTGCTTGCCTGAACTTTGATCTGATTTTACACTTTCTGCCAGGTTGGTTGTTCACAGACGCCGCCACAAACCCAATCTGGAAAAAAACGAGGGGGTTAGTTTCTCTTGCAGAGCAAACCTCTAACCTTTCTGGTGCTCGACATCTTATTGGTTCCTTGCTGCTTCTGTTTTTTAAGCCCAGGGGTGGGGATCCTGCGTCCCTCCAGCTGTTTGCTTGACTCCGAGTCCCATCTGCCCCAGCCAGCAGGACCAATGGTGAGGCATGATGGGAGTTGCAGTGCAACTGCATCTGGAGGGTCTACATCCCTCCACTACTCTAGGTAAAACACTGAAGCCGCTCTCTCTGGCTGATTATTATTAAACTTGGATGTTAGAGGCTATTTTTTATTTACCGTATTTTTCGCTCTATAAGATGCACTAGACCATAAGATGCACCTAGTTTTTGGAGGAGGAAAACAAGAAAAAAATATATTCTGAATTTCAGAAGCCAGAACAACAAGAGGGATCGCTACGCAGTGAAAGCAGCAATCCCTCTTGCTCTTCTGGCTTCTGGGATAGCTGCGCAGCCTGCATTCGCTCCATAAGACGCACACACATTTCCCCTTACTTTTTAGGAGGGAAAAAGTGAGTCTTATAGAGCAAAAAATACGGTAATTGGCCACTGGGAGCAGCCTTCCTGAGATCCAAGCTGCCTAGAGAGCTTGGGATAGGAGACACTGCACAGTAGCCCTGTGGATCTCTGTGGGAGAAGAGGATTTTGGGTTGGGGAATGAAATCTGGAGTACGAGGAGTAGTAGAGAAGGAATCTTGCTCTCTGGCTCTTGTGTTTTATGTAAAGCAAAACACAGAAAAGGACGCCAAGCCCAAATAGGCCTCTGCTCCAAAGCAGCAGCCTCTGAGCCAAGTATCTGCTGAGGTTAGATGGGCTTTGAACCGGGGGAACTATTAGAGTCTTGATTAGGACTTCCCAGGCTTCCAAGATGTCCTTGCTTTGCTTGACATATTTATTGCAGCGCTGCGGTTTTAATACGATGCTGAACGCCAGCATCCCAAGGATTTTCGTACGCCGGGAATTTTCCTCCCTTACACGTCCAGCTGTCCTTCCCTTGCGGAGCCGGTAGTGCGGGAAGCCGTAATGCAGACCTTGCAAGCTGCTGACCGTGTTTCGAGAGAGGCAACGAGGCCAATTTTATAATAAACGGCATGGGATTATCTGTCATTCTGTGCCTGCTGCAGAGCAATATTTAATTGCATTCTGCACGTCTAAGCAGACTTCAAAGGAAGGTTTCACTTTTTCAAAAATCATTCCACCACACCCACTGGTGCTGTAATAACTTGCATGCAGCTCCCAGTGAACTTGGCCTATTAAACTTGCTGGATTTGTTATCCCACCCCGGGGTTAGAATAAATAGGCCTCCCGCGCTTCTTAGATGCTCTCCATTTCATAATCCACTTCCTACAAAAGCATGACGCTTAATGCAGTGGTAGACCCGTTGACAAATCCCTTTTCCCTTCGGCGGCTGCTGGTGGGTAGGGAGGTAATTTTCAAATTTTACACAGAATCGCAACTTTTCCTGCTTTATTTGCCCAGTCTTATTTTCATTGTGTTAGTGGGCGTTTGAATAACGTCTGTGATGTGGAATTAGTGGAGGCAAACAAGGAAACTCAGATTACAGCAGGTAGATCATTAACAAACTTGTGTTTTCCTTACGACTTAAAACTTCCTTGTTCCGAGGGAAGCTGTTCTGTGGCATTCATCCCCATAGATGCTTAATTCTCTAATAAGGAAGTGGATTTGGTGGGCGCCAGCTGCTGGGAATTGGCAGGTGGGGAGAATATCATTGGTCTCAGCTCCAGCTTGTGGGCTTCCCATCACGGTGACTGCATTGAGGACAGAATGATGGACTCGATGAGTGTTTCGCCTGATCAGTGGTTTTGCTAATGGTACAATGAGATTCATAGCTGTTTTAAGACCAACATGGATGCTATCTTGTTCCGCCTGTCTTTGTTTATTTTTTTTTAAAAAATTGAGGCATGGGACATGTTATGTTTTGCAGCCCGCATAAGGGAGAAAATATCTGTTGCGCTCAGCTGGCTGTTTTAATCACTGTTTGCACAGTAATTTGAGCCTCCGAAAGGCTGGGAGCCAAATTTGCCGGTCTCTCCCTCTTTTATTCCGGCTGGGAATGCAGGTCACTGGGCAGCGGATGGAATTTTTTTCGGCTGGGTTTTTAAATTTTTTTTATTTTTGAGCCAGCACTTTTTGCTTTTCAGCGAAACAACAAAGGAACTCTCTCACCCGCTTAACAGGGTGGCTTTTCCCGTGGTCTTGCCAATAATGCCCCTTTGGGTCTCGTTCCAATTCCTATCAGACTGTGAGACTCTCCAGGCAAGAACCAAACGGTTCCTGGGATCTGCAGACGGCTTTTGCATGCTTGAATGTTGCCCCTGTGGGGGTGGGAGGAATTTTTAAACACATGGAAGACAAGTGTTATTGGGGAGAAGAGGCTTCATTATACACCTTTAGGCGTCAGGCAATAATTTCCTTTTTAACCAGGCCTTTGGTTGATTTGATTGACGTTCTGTGCCCTTTTAAAATGTGGTTTTTTTAGGGTGGGGTGGGATTATTGGGTTGTTGTAGTTTTTATTTTGATTATCTATTTTGCGGTTTTGTATTTTGATTTTATTCTGTGAACCGAACGGAGACTGCAGGTATAGGGTGGCAAATAAAGTAAAATAAAACAAAACTTTCACAACATCTGCTTTTTGAACCAAGTGGAATACAATCAAACCTCAGGTCTCGAACGGCTCTGTTTTCGAACGTTTCGACTCCTGAACACCGAAAAACCAGAAGTAACTGCTCTAGTTTTCAAACAAATTTCGGCAGCCGAACATGCTACATGGCTTCCATTTTGAGTTCCCCTATTGTATTGAGGCTTCCGCTTTCGATTTTCGGTTGTCATACGTTTTGGAAGTTAAACGGTCTTCCGGAACGGATTACGTTCGACAACCGAGGTTTGACTGTAGTTGGTTATGTGATCTCCCCCCTCACCTGCAGTCTGAAGTGGTACAATCCAGGAATGTTTCACCCTATGGTGAGCAGTCCCTCTGGCTCAGTATTGTCCACACTGACTGGCAGCATCTCTGCAGTGTTTCAGGAAGGAGTCTTTTTTCCGGGCCAGCTAGGGATTGAGCTGGGGACATTTTTCATGCAAAGCAGGTTGTCGCCCACTGAGTGTGACTGTTCAGTATATATCTACATCTTTCTCTCTATACGTATGTGTGTACCCCACCAAGCATGTCACAAGGAATCCTGAGTGATCTTTTTTTTTTAAAAGTAGTATTTATTAAGAGTTTAAAGATTACAAAAAGAAGAAAAAGAATTAAACAAAGCAAAACAATACAATACAATACATGAAAAACAAAAAACACTACTTATCTTAACAAAACAAAAACAGAAACAATTAAAAACACATCCAATATTTCCATATCTTATCTTTCATTTACTTGTTTCAACGACCTCCTCACACCTCCCTTTTTTGTATAATTTATCTTAACCCAATCTAACCTTATTTTTTCCCCTTTAGCCCATTAACAATCTATTTTTACTTAATTCTTTATAACATTTCTGCTAAAGCCATATAACTTCATTCCAGCATCCTTCTAACATTCATTAATTTTACAGTGTTTCTGTAAATAGTCTTTAAATTTTTTCCAATCTTCTTCCACCGACTCTTCTCCCTAGTCTCGGATTCTGCCAGTCATTTCCGCCAGTTCCATGTAGTCCATCAACTTCATCTGCCATTCTTCCCAGGTGGGTAGATCTTGTGTCTTCCAATGCTTTGCAATAAGTATTCTTGCTGCTGTTGTAGCATACATAAAGAAAGTTCTATCCTTCTTTGGCACCAATTGGCCGACCATGCCCAGGAGTGATCCTAACACCACAATACAAAAACAGCATTAAGCAATAAACCATTTACCGTATTTTTCGCTCCATAAGACACACTTTTTTCCTCCTAAAAAGTAAGGGGAAATGTGTGTGCGTCTTATGGAGCGAATGGCTCTGCGCAGCGTCCCTTCAGCGAAGCGGGAGGAGAAACGGAAGGGGCTCCATTTCTCCTCCCGCTTTGCTGAAGAGACGCTGCGCAGAGAGGGCCACCTTAACCTCACTGGGTTGTTGTGAAGTTGTTGTGTGATAGCCCTTGTTTAGCCCCCTGAGCAACTTAACAAACAGACAGGAGAACACGATTCTTGTTTTCCCTCTTCAGTCAGTCTTGGATTCCATCACTGCCCAAACCATGTGCCTCTGTCTTTCCAAACGGCCAGATGATCCCATTTTTTCCCCCTGAGGCTTTCTGTGAGAGAATGAAATCCAAGCACTAATGCCTGTTAAAATGCTTCTCCTGTTCACTCGCAAAATCAAGCTTTTGAAAAGAGGCTCTACAGAAATAAAAGATTCAGAATATTTTTTTTCTTGTTTTCCTCCTCTAAAAACTAGCTGCGTCTTATGGTCGGGTGCGTCTTATAGAGCGAAAAATACGGTAAATACAGTGGTACCTTGGGTTAAGTACTTAATTCGTTCCGGAGGCCCGTTCTTAACCTAAAACTGTTCTTAACCTGAAGCACCACTTTAGCTAATGGGGCCTCCTGCTGCCACTGCGCTGCCAGAGCACGATTTCTGTTCTCATCCTGAAGCAAAGTTCTTAACCTGAAGCACTATTTCTGGGTTAGCGGAGTCTGTAACCTGAAGCGTATGTAACCCGAGGTACCACTGTAGTCTTGAATCAAAAGCAGTACAGCAGTGAGTGGAACCAAATGGAAAAACCTGCCTAGCAGATCTTAAAAGCACAAATGCCAGTGTCAGCTGATAGTATTCTGAGGTGATACTCACTTCCCTGTGCTGGCACCCAAGTATTGCATGCATGCGCAGCCCGATGGAAGCACAGCCCACTCGTTCCCGTTGCAGAAATGAACTTCCCTGGGATCTACGGGTGAAGGGCACTGTGCAAAACAAACAAATAAATCAATAGCCTTATGCTGGCCATGGGCTGCTTAGCTGGTTCCTCCTGGGGTGGAGGTGAGCTGTTACATTCAGGTCCCACTTACAGGCTCCCTCTGGGCACCATGTGGGGCTTTGTGAGAGCAGAGTGCTGGACCAGAAGTGCCCTTATTAAGAATTACATGTGCTTTTCAACTAGAAGGATCCAAAACGATTTTTCCTACAGGCATAAACGGCTCTGCAGAGGCCCACCGAGCCTCTGTGCCCTTCGTACCAAAAACAAAACTGCCGTTAGATGATGAAAAGCCGTGCGCCCAAGCGAAAATATGTGAGCTCTGTACAGCTGTATATGTGAGCTTTCCCATGGCAGAAAGCACTAACCCCAGAAGCCTGGCAATTAATAGCACTGAGAGCGGCGTGGGCTTTTTCAGTGCAGTGGACTCAAAATCTTCAACAGGCAATGTGCAAAAAAGGGGTGTTCTCCCTCTCAACCCCCTACATGCACACTTAATGAATTTTGGAAGCAAACCAGCCGCGATCTGAATAAAGAGCAACAAAGCAGCATGCTGCTTTTTTAGCCGGCCACAGTTACGTTTCACTTCTGGTTTGCTGCCATCTGCTCTCTTGCTGTGGAGTTAGCACTTTCCTGCTGCTGGTGGAGTGTAAAAATCCAAATTAGTTTCCTCTGGGAGATCTAGCAAGTAGTTCTGAGGCTCTTTGGAAGTGGGAGGTGGGTGGGGGGGAATGACATTAGCGGTATAATGCAGGCAGGTCTAGTAATTTGGAGCCGGCTGCTTCTGTCGCTGTAGAAAGTGAATAACCTCATCTTGTTAGCTCTCAACTTCACAGAGGATTTCTATTTCCAGGATAAAGTGTGGGAAGGGAGAAACTGGTGCAAAATGAGAGCAATTTTGTCAGAGTAACTGAAGCTGGAATAGAAGGCCAGTAGTTGCAGGAAGTGAGCCTGTAAAACGGCTCAGAGCTTGTTCAGTAGCTGGCAAGGGGCTAGAAACAGCTCTTCTCTTTCTAAAGGCATCTTTAGATGCCCTGTTTCTGGAGCCCTCGCCCTGTTTTGCTTACAAGCCCTGAACGGCCTCGGTCCTGTATACCTGAAGGAGCATCTCCACCCCCATCGTTCAGCGCGGACACTGAGATCCAGCGCCAAGGGCCTTCTGCTGGTTCCCTCATTGCGAGAAGTGAGGCTACAGGGAACCAGGCAGAGGGCCTTCTCGGTGGTGGCACCCGCCCTGTGGAACACCCTCTCTTCAGATGTCAAGGAAATAAGCAGCTATCCTATTTTTAAAAGACATCTGAAGGCAGCCCTGTTTAGGGAAGTTTTTAATGTTTGATGTTTTATCGTGTTTTTAATATTCTGTTGGGAGCCGCCCAGAGTGGCTGGGGAAACTCAGCCAGATGGGCAGGGTATAAATAATAACTTATTATGATTATATTGCACAAAGCTTATGCAGGGGTTAGATCGGGGGTCAGCAAACTTTTTCTGCAAGGGGCCGGTCCACTGTCCCTCATACCTTGTGAGGGGGGAGGACTATATTTTGAAACTCCCCCATCCCTTCTCCACAGCACCGGACGAGCCCCGGTAGCTACTTACCTGTGCCTTGCGAGTGGCAGTGGCTGGCGGCAGAAGGACGATGAGCGGCGCGAAAGGGCTGGCTCCAGAGAGGGGCTGCTTAAAATGGCGCTTAGCCAACTACAGCTCAACAAAGCGCAGCCTCCTTCCTCCTCTAGGCAGGGCGGGGAGAAGCCAGGAGGAGGGAGGGAGGAGGCGCCGTCACGGTGTGTGTCGGGGGGGGGGGGGAATGGTGCAGCCCGAACGATCAGAATCGTCACACCATCCACATGGCGATTCCCAGGCCGTCCGCGGGCCAGATTCAAAATGCATTTGGGCCGGATCCGGCCGCCGGGCCTTAGTACTTTTTCAGCAGGGGGCTGGTCCACTGTTCCTCAGACCTTGTTGGGGGTCGAACTATATTTTTTGGGGGAGGGGGAATGAATGAATTCCTATGCCTCACAAGTAACCCAGAGATGCATTTTAAATAAAAGCACACATTCTGCTTATGTCAAAACACCAGGCAGGCCCCACAATTAACCCAGAGATGCATTTTAAATAAAAGGGCACATTCTACTCATGCAAAAACACACTTATTCCCGGAGCATCCACAGGCTGGATTTAGAAGGTGATTGGGCCGGATCTGGCCCCCAGGCCTTAGTTTGCCAACCTATGGGTTAGATCAGGGGTCAGCAACCTTTTTCAGCCGTGGGCCGGTCCACCATCCCCCAGACCATGTGGTGGGCCAGACTATATTTTTGGGGGGAGGGGGAATGAATGAATTCCTATGCCTCACAAGTAACCCAGAGATGCATTTTAAATAAAAACATACATTGTACTCATGTAAAAAAAGTTGATTCCCGGACTGTCAGTGGACCAGATTGAGAAGGCGATTGGGCCGCATCCAGCCTACGGACCTTAGGTTGCCTTCCCCTGTGTTAGATGATACCCAGTCTTTAGTCAGCATTTGTTCCGATTTGTTTATGGGATGGTTAGATGACAATGACCATTAATTCTGATTTGCTTGGGCTTTGCTTACAAGTCCTCCTGTTAACAATTCAGTCATCCCACACTCTTTAGTGCCTTTCCTCACAACTTTCCTAACTGCAAAAAGTCTTCCTTTTTTTCAAAGAGTTATGCTATGGCGACAGCACGTTTAACCCATTTTAATGGTGCAAACCTAAATTTATGGTATGCGTTTGAATTCCTTCTGGGAAAGAGTGACTGTCCGCGGGCCCCATAAAACTGTCTTGAACCTCCTGTTTTCTCATTTAATGCCCAAAGGAGCAAAGTAGGTCGTAGCCAGTATAAAAGCTTTTTAGAAATGGAATGAATAATACTACTAATAATAACAACAATAATAACAAAAAATATCATTCATTGTTGTTGTTTTTTAAAAGTCACCTAGACATTCAGTTGTGGTGAGTGTAACCTAGGTTTAAGGTGCTATTTGATGATTAGGTTAAATATCTGAGTTTCTAACACTGCTTGGAGGGTCTCTCTTTCGCTCGCTCCCTCTTTCTCTTTCTCTTGTAGCCGAAGGTTTATTTAAAAAGCTTGCAGTCGAATCATGTGCGCATTTACCTGGAAGGAGGCCCCTCTGCGACACTTAGGAAGAGAAGCAGCTAATCAGCAGGGACAGACTTCTGATTCAAAGATTCTTTGGGTGGTTGGTCTGCAGTAAGCAGTCCTGATTCAGTGAGGGTAGCATTTCCCCCTTTCCTGTTTTTGATGGTGTCCCCTTTTGCCAACCCTGGATTTCGTCGTTCCTCCCTAGATGAGCTTAAAAGAGAGGGAGGGAAGCATATTCCTGAGAATGTGAAACGCCAAACTAGGACCCCAGCTTCTTGAATGCGAAACGGTTTTTGTTTGGGTCGGGGAAGTGTCGTGTGGCGTTGCCTTCCTTACGGGCTCCTACATCTTGGTCTATTAATAAGCTGCAGGTCTATTAATAAGCTGCAGGTTTATACTTAGCCGAGCAGCAAGGGGTGGGTGTACCGCTGTTTATGCCTGGCAGAGCCTGGCGTTCCTGGCCTACTTCTGTTCAGCAGAGCTTCACAGCCTGCCGTTGTGGGGAGTGAATGGAAAGGTGCATCGCATGCCAGTTTGCTGCACCCAGGGCACTTGAGGTATTAGATCGGATCGCGCCGTCCGTTGTTCTCCTGGTATCGCTCTGTACAAACGTCACACATCAGACGCTTCAGCTGCCCAGGCAAGTTCAGAATCCGGAATAAAGGCTTCCGCACAAAATGTGTAGACGTAACAGGATCGGGATGAGCTGTGCTCATGTAGAAGACGCAGGGTGGTTAGAATAAAGGACTTCGTGCGTGGCTAAACTGTGGAATTCTCTCCCTCAAGAGGCAGTGATGGCCACCAACTTTGGATGGCTTCTAAAGACGAAATTCATGGAGGATAAAGCAATTGTTGGGTAGGAGCCACAATGGTTGTGTTCCTCCACACTGCTGCAGGCAGTAAATGCCTGGTTGTCCACTGTGAAAACAGGATGCTAGATGGGCCATTGGCCTGATCCAGAAGGAATCAACTTTCGTCATTACTTTTAGAAAGATGTAAGTTTCTGGTCCTCAGCATGGCAAAAGTGGGAGGGGATCTATATCTGTCTGTCTGTCTATCAAGTGGGAGGAGATCTGTCTGTCTCTGTCTCTCTGTCTGTCTCTCTGTCTGTCTGTCTATCTATCTATCTATCTATCTATCTATCTATAGCATTTTGTTGCCTTCATCAGAGGAGCTCAAAAGTGGCACATCAGCCTCACAACAGCTGTGTGCTTTAGGTCTGGTTGAGAGCCAGTGATTTGCCATAGGTCATAAGCTAAACTAAGGAGGAACATCAGTCTGGATTCAATACCTTTGGCGATAAAGCCCAAGGGAAAGCTGTACTGCTGATACATTCTCTTCCAGTGCTTTGCATTTTTACATTTTTTAACGAGGGTTTTTATTTGGCTCCATTGTTTTCTAAGTTTCCTTTGGTTAAACGTCTTACGATGCATGTCGCTTGTTAAATTTAAAATAAACACAGACTTTGTTTCATTGTTGAACTGACTCCTGACCGTTGGGTAGGTCAGGACTTTAAATGATGAAATGAACAATGAATGTTAACCTTTTTGCTTATGGAGCTTCTGAATTTGCATAACAGGATCTTGTCCGAGAATGTTTTTATCCCAGGTTCTGAAATACCCTGATGGGAGGGACTTGGTGGTGAGAGCTTGTAGAGCCATGGGGCAGGAATGGGAATGGAGAGCACGCTGCTACTGTGGCTCCAGTCCTCACTATGGGACCGAGTCCAGAGGGTAGCATTGGGAGAGTGGTTTTTGGCCCCCTGGTGGTTATGCTATTTTATTTTATCCCCAGTGCTATTTAGTCATAGAACTGTAGAGTTAAAAAAGACCGCGAGGGTCACCCAGTCCAACCCACTGCAGTGCAGGAATCTGTTGCCCTACGTAGGGCTTGAACCCGCCACCTTGAAATTAAGTGTCTCACACTCTACCAGCTGAGATATCCCAGCTTCACAAGGTAGTATGTATATGAAGTTGTTGGGAGACGTCACAAGGATTTTGGGGGCAAGGTGCTTTAGGTGCACTGATACCTGCTGGCTGGATTTCTCCATAACGTCTCAATTGGGAGAGGCCATGTAAGCCCTGGCCTGGTACCCTTTGTGGCCTCCAACTTGCCCTACCGGCCACCACTGGCCAGGGTCCTTGAAAAATGGAAGTTCCCTGAGCAGCCTCTGAAAGCGGCTGGTGATGTCAGGACCTGGGCTGCGTCCAGGCAAATCACACACTCAAGGTTTTGGGGTGAGGTTGTCGGCATGCAGAGGGCTGGGAGGTCAGCTAGTTAGCCCTGGCTGGGCTGTCTCCTTCCAGCTGTCCCGCTGCGAAGACCATAACCTTTGCTCCCACGTAAATCAGCGACCTGGGCTTCTGAGCCAGGGCACACTATCAGCAGATCGAACTGCGCACACAGAATAGGCGTGAGGCTTGTGGAAGCATACTACAACTAGGTAAAGGTAAAGGTACCCCTGCCCGTACTCTAGGGTTGTGCGCTCATCTCACTCTATAGGCCGGGAGCCAGTGCTGTCCGGAGACACTTCCGGGTCACATGGCCAGCGTGACAAAGCTGCATCAGGTGAGCCAGCGCAGCACACGGAAACGCCGTTTACCTTCCCGCCAGTAAGCGGTCCCTATTTATCTACTTGCACCCGGGGGTGCTTTCAAACTGCTAGGTTGGCAGGCGCTGGGACCGAGCAGCGGGAGCGCACCCTGCCGCGGGGATTCGAACCGCCGATCTTTCGATCGGCAAGCCCTAGGCGCTGAGGCTTTTACCCACAGCGCCACCCGCGTCCCTACAACTACAGATTTATTAATCATAAATCAGGACAAAGAAACATGTTCTCTCTCTCTCTCTCTCTCTCTCTCTCTCTCTCTCTCTCTCTCTCTCGTTGTCTCAGAGAGAATGGGAAAAACAAAAGCTATACACAACTGAAGTTCCCAGCAAGCTGGTCTGGAATATAAACAGACATGTGACACGCAACAATTCCACACATCTGCTCCTTAAGGTGGAATGGAAATGTCAACAGAGCTTCTGCTGCTCTGTCCCAGCTCCTGCCAACCTAGCAGTTCGAAAGCATGCCAGTGCAAGTAGATAAATAGGTACCGCTGCGGCAGGAAGGTAAACGGCATTTCCGTGCATTCTGGTTTCCATCACGGTGTTCCATTGCACCAGAAGCAGTTTAGTCCTGCTGGCCACATGACCCAGAAAGCTGTCTGTGGACAAACGCCGGCTCCCTTGGCCTGAAAGTGAGATGAGCGCCGCAACCCCATAGTCACCTTTGCCTGGACTTAACCATCCAGGTGTCCTTTACCATTACCTTTTTACTCAAGGTTTGTTCTTGACTTTGCTGCTTGGTTTTTTTTGTCTAGGGGAAACAATCTGTGTAAATGGCAAAGAGCCTCCTTCCCCTTTGAAACTTGAAGAAGGGGAAGAAAACCTCACGTTTCCCTGAATCACTGGACGGCTATTGTTCTAGGGCTGCCCCTGTAGGGTCGTGGGATAAGCTGGCAGGACTGGGAAGGGCTGTCGCTCCGTGGCAGAGTTTGCCATGCTTTGCATATGGACTGTCCTGGGTACCATCTCAAGCATCTCCAGTCAGAAGGCTCTGATCACAGGTGACCGGGGACCTCTGCCTGAGACCCAGAAGAGGTGTTCTAGATGAACCAATCATGTGAGTTGCTTAAATAATGCTGAATTAGCCGAAACAATGGCATTTGGGGCATTTCTGTTGTGTGCAGTGATTTTGCCCATACACTGGGTGTAGTATGATGATGATGATGATGATGATGATGAGTCCACCTGACTGGGTTGCCCCAGCCATACACTGCATATTTTGTAGTGGTGTTTTGTGGCTGTCCTTGAGCTTTCTGTGTTGAGGGGAGCTATAAATATCCAGGAGATGAGAGGTTGTGGCTGCTCTTGCCTGCCGTAGCTTTTGGAAATTCATTGCCCTCTCTTTCCACTTTGAGTTGTCATTCCCAACACCCTCCAGAGGGAAGAGGCCTGTGATGTTCTGGGCGGCAGTGCTTTTAATACATCTGGTTGATTGTGTCCTCTGGTAATTTTTATGATGTGTCCTTTTTATAAAGATGGAATGTTTGCTGCCTGCTAATTGCTTGCTGCCCTCTAACCTCCCCTTCCTTTTCCTTTTCAGAAATGCCCTTCAAAGGATTGTGCCGAACACCGAGGGTGCTGTGATGTCTGAAACTGCGCAGAGGGGCTTCTCCCTGAAGGTACTGCTCTCAATTTGCCCCAGCGAGGTGCCTATGTGCAGCTCTACGTATTTGTTTTGGGCATTTTGGGGGTGCTGTGCAGAAAATCTCTTCCTATTTATACAGTTTGGATGCTGATTTTTAATTTTTTTTTTAACGGGTGGGAAGGGATCTTTCATTGTAGTAAGAGACTGCTTGGGAGCTTCCTTCTGTTTTGCACTTTACATGTTCCAGTCAAGAGTACCCAGATCCAGTACTTTTTTATATTGATTGATTGATTAATTGATTGAATTTATAAACCGGCCTATACCTGGAGGTCTTAGGGCAGTTCACAGAACAAAATCAACAACCCAATAACCTCCCCCCGCAACAACTCCACATTTTAAAAGGGCATAGGATGTCAATCAAATCAACCGAAGGCCTGGTTAAAAAGGAACATATTTGCATGGTGCCTAAAGATGTATAATGAAGGCGCCAGGCGAACTTCGCTTGGGAGAGCGTTCCACAGTCAGGGAGCCACTTCAGAGAAGGCACCTTGTCTACATCCTCGAGCCTTTCCAACTAAAACTCATCCAACACAACAGGACTAGACTGTGCTCTGGACAAAAAGGCCCTGTACAACCTGGAAAAGCTCTGCCAGATGACATAATGAGGATGCAATGGAGGCAGCAATGTATGCCTTCTTTGCTGCCTTCACTGCCACTAGATAGGCTCAATAATGAGCCCTTACCAGTGTTTGATTGCATTCATTCGGATCTCTCCTCCACTTGCGTTCAAGCCGTCTTCCAGCTCGTTTCCTCGCCCTAAGCTCTGGAGTATACCATGGAGCTCCATGAAGTGAGAGAGGACGCTCAGGGGCGATCGTGTTAATAGCCTGTTTTGGTGTTCCAAAGGTCAGCCAGGGCTTCAACAGGGGCTCCAGTCATATCAGCCGGAAACCCCTCCCCCCCAAGCTGTGTGGAATCCCACTGGATCCATCCCACCTTTGAAGGTGACCCGGAAACTACAATTAATCCAGAATGCGGCAGCTAGACTGGTGACTGGGAGCGACCGCCGAGGCCTTGAAAGACCTGCATTGGCTCCAAGTACGTTTCCGAGCACAATTCAAAGTGTTGGTGCTGACCTTTAAAGCCCTAAACGGCCTCGGTCCAGTATATCTGAAGGAGCGTCTCCACCCCCATCGTTCTACCCGGACACTGAGGTCCAGCGCCGAGGGCCTTCTGGCGGTTCCCTCCCTGCGAGAAGCCAAGTTACAGGGAACCAGGCAGAGGGCTTTCTCGGTAGTGGCACCCACCCTGTGGAACGCCCTCCCACCAGATGTCAAAGAGAACAACAACTACCAGACTTTTAGAAGACATCTGAAGGCAGCCCTGTTTAGGGAAGCTTTTAATGTTTGATGTATTACAGTATTGCAATATATTTTTTGGAAGCCGCCCAGAGTGGCTGGGGAAGCCCAGCCAGATGGGCGGGGTATAAATAAAAAATAAAAAATTATTATTATTATTATTATTATTATTATTATTATTATTATTATTATTATTATCAGCCTCTGAGGACAGACCTTCCTAATAGGCCTCCCACCTCTGTGGAGGGGAAAAGTTGCTGACAGCCTAAATCTCAACAGGAAGTGATCTGACCATGACAAGGGACTGATGCCAATGTCTCCCACTTTCAAATTAACCTCTGCCCAGTTGAGAAAACAAGGTTCAGAGTGTGGCCTGCCAGTGACATGTTGGGCCATGACATGTTGAGACAGCCCCATAGTTGTCATGGCGGCCATGAAGTCCTGAGCCAGCTGCCTTGGCATGGATGTTGAACTCTCCCAGAACCAGCAGTCTGGGAGTCCTCAACACCGCCTCCGAGACCAGCCCTGCCAGCTCAGGCAGGGAGACTGCTGGGCAGTGAGGTGGGTGGTAAACCAGCAGAATCCCTAATCTGTCCCGATTGCCCAGTGCCAGGAACACACACTCTAGATTCCCCCCCAACTGGACAGAGAGCCTGGAGATAGAGAGGGAATCTCTATAGACTCCCCCTCCCCAACCCTCGGGTCTGGCCTGATGCTGCAATGAGTACCGAGGTGGGCACAGCTAGGTGAGACCAACTCCACCCTGTTCACCCACCCAGGTTTCAGTGAGACATGGTAGATCAGCCTCTTCACCCATAATCAGATCATGGATGTGGGAGATAGTTTCCTGGGCTGACCTGGCATTCAACAGCAGACCCAAGGGCTGGATGATATGACAGCCACAATTCCCCAGGTTGGGGGAGGGACTGGCACAAGGCACAGTCACTATCTGCCTGTGCTGTGTGCCCCTTACCCGTCCTGCCCCTCCTCCCATACCATACCTCCCCCTGCTCTCCATCACTCCTCTCCTCCCAGGAATATCCCACAAAATGCCCTTAAAACCCAGTTAAAAACAGTTAAAACACTAAAAGGACCAATTTAAAAGGATATAAAAATCAAATTAAAAGCAATTTAAAAGAAAAAGCTCTCTCTGCTCAGTAGCAGCAGCAGCAGCAGTGCTTATAAAACCTGTCAGGCTCTGCCCTGGGCCTGGTGGAGAGAGGCAGGAGCAGGGACCTCAGGCTCTCATTTATTTATGACTTTTTTCTTCCAAGGAGCTGTCCAATGTGATGTATGTAGTTCTCCTCCTCTCTTTCATCCTTACAACAACCCTGTGAGGTAGGTTAGACTAAGAGAGGGTGACTGGCCCAAGGTCACCCAGTGAGCTTCATGGCTAAGTGCAGATCGGAACCCTTCTCTCCCAGGTCTGTGGTCCAACACTCTGAACCATTATGCCACACTGGCTTTCATGCAGAAGGTAGCTGGACACAAGCAGATATTACAAGTTCAAAAAGGCAAATGCTTTCTAGAAAATGGAACAGTAAGATGCATGTCCCCAGTTTTAATTCAGGAGAAAATTGGACCTTGGCTGTCTGAAATCTGGGGAAACTGTTGTTGTTGCTGTTTAGTCGTGTCTGACTCTTTGTGACCCCCTGGACCAGAGCACGCCAGGCACTTCTGTCTTCCACTGCCTCCTGCAGTTTGGTCAAACTGTACTCAGTGCAGTTGGGGAAACTGTACTCAGTGCTTATTGTCTGCATTGGGATCTTAATTAGTAGAACTTGGGAGAAGCTGATCACCAAGAGACAAAGAAATCACTGGTGAAACTCACACCCTCCCTCCTAAGTGTTGCACATCTGGTACCACTGCTGCTTTGTTGTTGTTTAGTTGTTTAGTTGTGTTCGACTCTTTGTGACCCCATGGACCAGAGCACGCCAGGCACTTCTATCTTCCACTGCCTCCCGCAGTTTGGTCAAACTCATGCTGGTAGCTTCGACAACACTATCCAACCATCTTGTCCTCTGTCGTCCCCTTCTCCTTGTGCCCTCCATCTTTCCCAACATCAGGGTCTTTTCCAGGGAGTCTTCTCTTCTCATGAGGTGGCCAAAGTCTTGGAGCCTCAGCTTCAGGATCTGTCCTTCCAGTGAGCACTCAGGGCTGATTTCCTTAAGAATGGAGAGGTTGGATCTTCTTGCAGTCCATGGGACTCTCAAGAGTCTCCTCCAACACCATAATTCAAAAACCATTGCTGCTACGTGAGCAAAAAGAGACAGTCTTCAGCCACCCATTCAAGCTGCTTCATTTGAAGAGGTCACATGAGAAGCTTGTTGTGCAAGCTGTTGAATCTGCCTTACGTTGGCAGGGTGAGTCCTGGGTAGATCTGAGAGCTGGCTGGCTGAGCTTTGGAGTTGGTAATCAGCTCAGACTTCTGTTAACCACTTTTGTAGTTGCCTGAGGTGAGCAAGACTCTCCTCCAGGTGACCAGATGGAGCTTTGTAAAACTGGAAGTGCATTGGGGTTTGTGGTGTTGGTGTCATGTTGTTGTTGGACCTTTGATGTGCTACAAAGTTCTTTTGGCAGCTGGGCGAGTAAGTTTTGTGGATCAGCTCAGTTTCTTAAGCTGCATGATGGAGTGTCTTGGCTCAGCCCTACTCAGATCTGTGACTTAGAAGTTGTGCCCTAAAATCAGAGGTGTGTAAGAGACGTCTACAGTTCCTCAGTCATGAGGAGAAGGAGTACTTGGTTCATACAGCATTGTAGATCTTGTTTCTAGAGTTTTTGGGTTACAGTTCCCATCATCCCTTACCACTGGTCCTGCTAGCTAGAGATAATAGAAGTTGTAGTCCAAAAGCAGCTGGAGACCCAAATTTGGGAAACCCTGATCTAGATTCCAGCTCTGTGATTCTGTGAGCTGTTCCCAAAAGCAAGTGAGAGAGAGTATCTGGAAAGTAAGGTAAAGGTAAAGGATCCCTGGACAGTTAAGTCCAGTCAAAGGCAACTATGGGGTTGCAGTGCTCATCTCACTTCAGGTTGAGGGAGCTGGCGTTTGTCCACAGATAGCTTTCCAGGTCATGTGGCCAGCAGGACTAAACTGCTTTGGTGCAACGGAACACTGTGATGGAAGCCAGACCGCATGGAAATGCTGTTTACCTTCCCACTGCAATGGTACCTATTTATCTACCTGCACTAGTGTGTTTTCAGACTGCTAGGATGGCAGGAGCTGGGACAGAGAAACGGGAGCTCGAATCCCCCTGTCGCGGGGATTTGAACCGCCGACCTTCCTTAAAGCTTTCTATGTTCTTGTCTACACGAATGACACCAGCAATTTTTGTTTGCAGCTGTGCAGAATTACATAGTGCTCTCTCTTTCCCTGACTCTCCCTCTGAGATCCCATGTCTTTCACACCCATCTTCACTCACACATAGAGTCTTGAGTCTGGAGGGTCTATAAAAGTAGACAGGACCCTACAAGTTCCCCAGTTGGGCTTTACCTGGAGATGCTGATGTTTGAAGCTGCGGCCTTCTGTGTGCAAAGCTTTGGCGTGCTCTGCCACGGAGCCTTTCTGCACAGGAGGCCTTTTAATTCCCCAGCCTGCCACCGTGCGACAGGTTGCTTTCTGTCTGGACAGGCCTTGCCCAAGAAAAGGCCTGCGGTTGGGTGTAAGGAGGGGGCTCTGAACCCGTCTGTGCCTCGCTCAGGCAGGAGCCGGCTCTGCTGCCAGAAGCTGCTGTGGTTCCAGAACACGGGGTTCTCCGCAGCCCCCATCATTCCCATGGTAACAGGCTGATGTCACATCTGGTGAAGGACGTGGTTTCAATGGCTGGATGACGCAGGGCTCACGCGTGGCTCAGGTGGAGGAGCAGATGGACTTTTTGCCGGGCTGAGTGTTCCCCTGAGAAGGGCGGGAGGCAAGCAGGGCCGTTTCCTGCACTGAGGACTGAAATATGGGCTTGCAAAGAGGAAAAGGTGAATGTGTGAATCGGCTGCGTTTGCTTTCCTGCCTGTTGCTGACCGGCCTGGTAGAGAGGATGGCATGGTGCAGGTAAAACCTTTGGAAACAAGCCTTTATTCAGAGCTGGGCATGGGTGGAGAGGAGAGGACCTTTTCTTTGTCACCTTCTAAGTTTCTGTTTGCTTCCGGGTGGGGTGGGGGGAACTTTCCAATGTCGTCTTGTTTTAATTCTGTTCCAATTGCCTCATTTGTTCTCTGAGCCACTCTCTTCCCCGCCCTGCCTCCTCCACTCTCTCCCCCCTCTCCTTTTATACTTACTAGGAAAGGGAACTCTCCCCTGTCCTCTTTGTGTGATGGTCACATTTTCCGATATCCTATGAGCAGATTCCAAGATTGCAGAGTGGGGTCCCCACCCATTTGATTTGGCGGCAACCTTTCGCTCCCATGAAAGCAGGGGCCGATTGTTCCGATTCCCTGTGTATATGTGCTTTGGCAAGGCTTGAAGGCACTTCCAATCACGGCTGCCCATTGTTGGCTTGCAGAAGTGGCTGCAAATGAAAAGGGTGCAGCCCCAGGGCAGTAAAGATTATGGGATTGTTCTCCTCCCTGCCCTGCCTCCCTTGCCCTAATACTACTTATTTCCATGACATACAACTTTCCCTTCAGCACTTCCCTGCTGGGACTTCACTCCAAAGACCACTGCTTGGTGGGCAGGAATCTTTGCATCTCTCTGCCCACCCCCCAAAAAAATATTTTTTAGTTTGCTCTCTTTCTTTTGTGACCACGTTGGGGATTTCACAGGTGCTGCCCTTGGCCTCATTCCTACGTTTTGGAAGTTTTTTATGCCAAGACTGTTTAAAAATAACAGCAGATATCAAGGAATTGAAATAGCACACAGCTGGGTCCCATTTTCACACGGCGCATTGTTGAAACAAGGGGACCCACTCCCACGGGAGGTAGTGATGCAGCCACCAACCTGGATGGATTTAAAGAGAGATTAGACAAATTGTTGTTGTTGTTTAGTCGTGTCCGACTCTTCGTGACCCCATGGACCACAGCACACCAGGCAAATTAACAGAGGATAAATTGGTAGAGCATAAGACTCTTTTTTTTTTTTAATGATATTTATTAAGAATTTAGAATTTACAGGAAAAGAAGAGAGAGAAAAAAGAAATTAGAAAAAGAATTAGGTAGAGCATAAGACTCTTAGTCTCAGGGTTGTGGGTTCAAGTCCCATGTTGGGCAAAAGGTTCCTGCACTTCAGGGGGTTGGACTAGATCAGGGGTCTGCAACCCACGGCTCCGGAGCCGCATGTGGCTCTTTTACACCTTTGCCGCGGCTCCGGGGCGGATACTAGCGACGGGAGGAGGCGTATTGTGCACCCCGACACTCCCCACTGTGGCGGGCGCTGTACTGGCTGTGACATCGCATGGGGGCGGTGCGTGCATTAGTCATGCACCATCCCGACATCACCTTCCCGGTTTTGCGGCTCCCAGGTTTTTTTCCTTCAGAAACGGGTCCAGGTGGCTCTTTTTGTCTTAAAGGTTGCAGACCCCTGGACTAGATGATCCTCGTGGGCCCTTCCAACTCTACCATTCTATAATTTCTCTGATTCTAAGGGCTACTAGATGCCATGGCTATGCACTGTCAGAGGCAGTAAATGCCTCCGAATACCAGTTGCTTGAAACTGGAGAATGGGAGCTGTTCTGTTGTGCTCCAGTCCTGTTTGTGGGACAGGCCACTGTGAGAACAGGTTGCTGAAATAGACAGGCCTTTGGCCTGATCCTGCAAAGTGCTTATGTTAAATTCACTAGCCTGAGTTTAGAGCAGGGGCCAGCATCCTTTTTCAGCAGGGGGCCGGTCCACCGTCCCTCAGAGCATGTGGTGGACTGGACTATAATTTTTTTGGGGGGGGAATAAACGAATTCCTAGGCCCCACAAATAACCCAGATACGCATTTTAAATAAAAAGACACATTCTGTTCATGGAAAAACACGCTGATTCCCGGACCATCTGCAGGCTGGATTGAGAAGGCGATTGGGCTGCATCTGGCCCACGGGCCTTAGGTTGCCTACCCCTGGTTTAGAGCATGTACTCTACCAGTGAGTATTTGGCCCTTAAGAGCTTGCTAAAAAGCTCCAGAGCTGGATGGGCAGCTGAAGAATATCCCTGGCATTTGGGCTCCCCTTTTTCATGATTCAAAACCTCTATTTTAGAGCAAAGTCTAACCAGTCCAAGCTGGATTGAGCAGTCTGCTTGTTTTCTGGGATTCCTTTGAATGAAATGTACTTCATTTAAAAAGGAAAACAAAAGGAGAAGCTGAGTCATGATTTGTGAACATGGTGTTACATGATGAGTGATCTTTGCAGTCCTGTCAACAAAAACTATGTAATTACTAAGAAAAAGGGCTCCAGGTTCAGCAGTAGATCACCTGTGAGATTGCAAAGAGTTTGCAGGATGTTTACCTTGAGGTTTGTGTGTTATTCCTCCTTTCTTCCTTGTTCCTGGTCTGGTGCCATTCTAGTGGTTTGATTCTCTGCGTTTTGGGACGGGACGGCGTGTTATAAGGAATCTTTTAAACCCCAGACTTTAAAGGCAGTTATTTCCAGACTTAACGAGAGGCTTTCATACTCTGAAACGCAGTTTGTGCTGTACTCTGTGTATGTGAGATTACTTCATTTCAGGGGGTTGGACTAGATGACTCCTGGGAGTCCCTACTCCTGTCCCTTGCTAATTCTGTGCCTCGGTGGCTAAACGTATTCTGGGGCAGGGTAAAGTCCACTTTGCTCCTTCCCCAGGTCCTGCAGATGCTGTACTGCCTAGATCTAAGCCATGGCTTCACATAGCACTGTGTCCAAAGCTGGGATCGTGGTCCGTCTCCAGCTCCAGCTCGTGGTTTGTTTGGACTGGAGCAGGAGAAACCACAGCCCTGGGTTTGCACGCAATGCTAAGCCAAACCAAACCATGGCTTAGCTGAGGGTAGCCGAGCAGAATCAAGAGAGGGTCAAAGCAGCCAGGATTTTTCCTTTGAGTACCAACCTGCTCACTCATTCACACTTAGCCATGTGCTTCCATGTGAAGCAGGTCATTGTATGAAACTGATTTAGTGATTTTTACCGTGTTTTAAGAACCTTGCTTATACACCACTTTTGAACACGGGGAAGAAGTTTTAAATCAGTGTCCAGTCTGGTCTTGGACTACAACTCCCATCAGCCCCAGTGAGTGTGGTCAATAATCAGGGATGATGGCAGTTGTAGTCTGGCAGCACATTGGCTATTGCACTATACCAGAGTAAGTCTGTGTCTACACACACAAACACACACGGAATCTTTCCTGGGATCCACAGCTAGTACTTGGTTTCTCTGCAGTTAAAAGGAAACAGTTCTTTTAAAAGTGGAGTGCATGTGTCTTGCCTTTTAAAGAAAACAATCCTGAACGGAGCAATTTTTTTGTAGCCATTAGTTTCCCTGATTTTGTGTGTGTGTGTGTGTGTGTGTGTGTGTGTGTGTTTGCGGCGCAACTCCTCTCACAGCCATGGGCTTTTTGCTGGTGGTCCAGCACATCGTTTCATTCCTCTGTGGACTTTCCCCCCTCCATTCTTCAGGGTGTGAGGCTCTTCCAGCAACTTTCCAGATACTTGTCAGTGTGAGCTGGGAGGGTGGTGTGTTTTAGTAGCGGTGATGAAAACAGCAACCCCCAGCTGGAAAACTGTCAGCTCTCCAGTATCGGTGCTGTAAAACAATGCTGGGATCACCCAGAATGGAAAAAGCAAGCGGCTTGGATTTCTACACACACACACACACTCACACACTCCTTGGAAGAAGTGATTTGCACAAAGTCTTGCAGAATGTTTATTAGGGGCAGTGAAGACACTTGGAGGCTTCTCTGTGCCTCGTGAAGTCCCAGCTGGGAATCAGAATTGTAGCGTTGGGAGGGACCTTGAGGAAGATGCAGCTGTCCCATTCTTGCTTGTCCTTTGGCTTCCCTGAATTGTGAGTGCACTGTTCACAAGGATCTGTTTCCAGTGCAACCTTGGAGTATCAGTTTGCACAGTCCACCTGCAAGCCATCCTGTGTAATGTACCATATTTTTCGCCCTATAGGATGCACTTTTCCCCCTCCAAAAATGAAGGGGAAATGTGTGTGCAGCCTATGGGGTGAATGCAGGCTTTCGCTGAAGCCTGGAGAGCGAGAGGGGTCGGTGCGCACCAACCCCTCTCACTTTCCAGGCTTCAGCATGAAGTCGCGCAACTCTCCCACGGCTTGTGGAGAGCTGCCTGAACTCCGAAGCCTGGGGGCGCGCTGAACTCAGTGCCCCCCCCCAGGCTTTGGGCTTCGCGTAGCTCTCTGCAAGCCGTGGGAGGGCTGCGCGAAGTCGCGCAGCTCTCCCACAGCTTGCGGAGAGCTGCCTGTTCTGGGGGCTGGGGTCGGGGGAAGCTCTGGCTTCCCCCGCCCCAGCCCCGCACCTGGGGGGGGGGGAAATAATTTTTTCCCTTTATTCCCCCCCCCAAAAAAAAAACTAGGTGCGCCCTATGGGCCGAAAAATACAGTAATTTACGTGGCAATGTGTGGATGTGCAAACCAGCCATAAGGTTCTCAGAATTCATTTGTTGTTGTTGTTGTTTAGTCGTTTAGTCGTGTCTGACTCTTCGTGACCCCATGGACCAGAGCACGCCAGGCACCTCTGTCCTCCACTACCTCCCGCAGTTTGGTCAAACTCATGCTGGTAACCTCGAAAACACTATCCAACCATCTCGTCCTCTGTCACCCCCTTCTCCTTGTGCCCTCCATCTTTCCCAGCATCAGTGTCTTCTCCAGGGAGTCTTCTCTTCTCATGAGGTGGCCAAAGTACTGGAGCCTCAGCTTCACGATCTGTCCTTCCAGTGAGCACTCAGGGCTGATTTCCTTTAGAATGGATGCGTTTGATCTTCTTGCAGTCCATGGGACTCTCAAGAGTCTTCTCCAGCACCATAATTCAAAAGCATCAATTCTTTGGCGATCAGCCTTCTTTATGGTCCCTCAGAATTCATACAAGAGTCCAAGGCCATAGGAAGATGGCAAGCTGCCTCACATTGAGTCTTGCCATTGGTCCATCTAGCTCAGTATTGTCCACACGGACTGGCAGCAGTTCTTGTAAGGTTTCAGGCAGGGAATCTTTTCCAGCCCTACCCGAATATGCTGGAGACTGAACCCTGAAGTCTTTTGCATGCAGCTCTGCCTCTGAGCTGCTTTAGACCTTCCTCATAGTGTTTCCTGGGCATATGCTGCCTCCCAAATGTATGAATGGTTCCCAGTTCCTTTTTCAGCTCTTAAATCTTCCTCCTTTCTTGCTGCATCAACAGCTTGGCTTCCAGAAGCAGCAGAATCCAAATCCTGCCAGACTGGAAATGTGTGTAGATTCAGTGTTTGCACTGACAAGTGCTTTGCCAGCTCTTTGAATCAAGGCTTGAGGTGTTCCCCATTTTGCCTTAAAAACAGGTTATTCAGGAGGACGCGAGAGAGCAAGTGGGAAATAAAACCTCAGTTATCAACATTCCTTAAGCTGTAAGTCACTTTCTGCTTTCGATGGAAAGTTAGCAATGTGGAGAATGGCTGCTTATTTTTCTCCCAAAGCCCCTGATCTGCCTGGAGGTGGGCACTGCTGCTGTTCTTGTATAGTCCTCCCGGGCATCTGCTAAGCTTTGGCCCTAGTTAGATTTGAATCTCAAAAGAACCTAGTTGACTTTTTGAAAGGCCCGTCAGGTTGAGATGCTTTGATTACCAGAACAGATAGAACATTTAATTGAATATCCTGGTTGAATGTCTTTCATCTACCACATCAGGCCACCCTGAAGCCTAATTGGGTGCATACAAATGGCACGCTCTATCAGCCATGAAGCGGCGCTTTTGAAGATGTAAGGTATCAGAAGACTCCTTGTTTCTGCAGTCACAGATTACAAAGACCGACCGCCTAGAACAGGCATGTCCAAAGTCCGTTTTGGGGGCCTAATCTGGCCTGCCGGTTGGTTTAATCCACCCCTCTGGTGGTTTATTAGCTGGGGTAAAATCCTTAAAAAACCTCAACAACTTCAAAAGGTCAACAACTTTGGTCGGCCCTCACAGCCCTTCACGTCATCAAATCTGGCCCTC
The DNA here is from genome assembly GCF_964188315.1 of Podarcis muralis. Taxonomy (NCBI): domain Eukaryota; kingdom Metazoa; phylum Chordata; class Lepidosauria; order Squamata; family Lacertidae; genus Podarcis; species Podarcis muralis. The sequence continues at coordinate 6,322,608 of NC_135655.1, forward strand.
TTTGAAAAAAGTTTGGACACCACTGGCCTAGAAATTCTTACTGAGACTGAGGGACCTTTACAAACGACCTGCAGCAGTGAAATGGTTGTAAGGAGCCTCCAAACTCTGTCACAGGTGATGGTTATACATGCTGGCATGCAGGGCTTCAGGCATGTGGGATTGGAGAACCTTGGCCAAACCTTGTGGCCAGTTGCAGCTGTGTGTGTTTGTGCAGGTGCAATGTTTCTGTGTGGCAGGGGTAGCTAATGTGGTGCCCTCCAGATTTTGCTGGACTGCAGCTCCCATCATCCTTGATCATTGGTGTCCTGAACCCCGGCGTACCTGGCGACCAGTCCTGCTGGTGTATACGGTCCCAAGGGCAAATGCTGGCAAGTGGTCCGGAAATACGGTCCAGGTTCAATGCAGCAAGCCAAGTCCAAAGTGCGACAGTCAGGAAATGCAGTCAAGGTTCAGTTCAGTGTCACAAACCGGCAGGACAATGGGGAAGAGGAAGGGGATCCCAGCGAGGGGTGCAGTCGTGATTGGTACATCCTGGGGCAAGCTGGGGGTGGAGAAGGAGAGGTTGGGGGCTTGGAAAGTACTCACAGGGCAACAGAGAAGGGCAAGGGGATCGGGGTCAGTGCACATGGACCAGGGGCCTCCGTCTCTGTGAACACGCAAGCAGGAACACAAAGGAGGAGGAAAACAATGTGTAGAAAGAAAACTCCCATAAGAACCTGTAATTAAAAATACCGATGCCTCCCCCTGAGCTTTTAATATTGGAGAACTTAAGCATGCTCGTAAATCCAAAGTTTTGTGTCTCTTTTGCAAAAAAAAGTATACTTTTGTGTGTGTTCTGCTCTTTCCATTGCATAGGGAGCAGTGGCAGGTACACTCTAGGACAGCGTTTCCCAAACTTGGGTCTCCACTGGTCCTGCTAGCTGGAGACCCAAGATTGGATAAACCCTGCTCTGGGAGGCTGAGGCAAGCAAAGGCCCACAACCCAGCTCCCTAGCTGGCCAGGTGGGGCTCATTAGCTCTGGGAGGAGGGTTGTGATTCCTCAGCTGGATTAGGCTCCGGACAGGTGAGGTTGCCATGGCCTCGTCAAGCCCAGATGCTGCAGACCCAGCACCTCAGCTCTGCTCCCCTTTTAAGCCTTGACTCCGAGGCTGCTCCCTATGTCTCAGAACCTGCCGTGTTTGTGGAAACGGGGCTCCCTCGGGTTCCTGTGCACTGACCCCCATTCCCTCACCGTCCTCTGTCACCCCGTGAGTACCACCTACGCCCCCAACTGCTCTCATGGGGACCTGAAGGGGTCTTTTCTTTCCCATGCTGAATTCCCATTGCCTGCTGGGATGGAAGAGTCCAGGATGCAGAGCAACCTTCTGCAAAATGGGGACCAGTTTGAGGACGGTCTTGCGCTGCTTCTTACGGGAGTAACCATGATGGAACAATCAGACTGGGGACTCAAGCCCATTTCATCAGGTACACGAAGGTGGCATTGTAGTTGGCAGGTATAGAAAGAAGAAAACTTTAAGGTGGGAGTTGAATGAGATGCAAAAATTACAGCCGGTGATAATTGGAACTTAATATATATGTTAAATAGGCACACCTTTAAGCCTTCATAGTGGCAGATTAGCGATTGCTACTGAGATGATTGTATTAACACCTGCACATTTGCAAGGTACAGTCCAAGATAACACAGATATTGCTATCCGTGTAAGCAATTAACACATGTGGTGTGATGTAAAAAATTGTTTGTCTCCAGTTAATCCACAAGTGATGGCATTAAACGTCTTGATGAATTCGGCAGTTTCATGTTGTCCTTCACTTGTTCCAGAGCAGCCACCTACAGAGTGTCCTGGGAGGTTGAGATGTTCTCCCGCTAGCTTTTATGGATATTGCCATTCCTGATGTCCGATTTGCGTCCACTCTTCAGCAGGCAAGATGCTACACAAAGTAGTGGGTGAGGGGCAAGAGGGCGAAGATTGCACAAAAATTAGGCTGCCCTCATGGCTACAACATCAACCTAATTTTTGTCCCCCCCTCCCTCTTTTTTATAAAGTCTCTCCTTTACTCTCTTGCTTTGAGTAACATTTTTTTCTGATGAAGAGTCCTGGAGAATCCAAAAGCTTTGCCACTCTTTTGTGACAGGTTGGTTAGTCCCATAAAGTTATTGCTGAACTGTTGGTTTTCTTCTCTTTATGGACTAGTACCTTTATTTTTTACCCCCAACCCCAAAATATATTGTTGTTGTTTAGTCGTTTAGTCATGTCCGACTCTTCGTGACCCCCTGGACCAGAGCACGCCAGGCACTCCTGTCTTCCACTGCCTCTCACAGTTTGTTCAAACTCATGCTGGTAGCTTCGAAAACACTGTCCCACCATCTCGTCCTCTTTTGTCCCCTTCTCCTTGTGCCCTCCATCTTCCCCAACATCAGGGTCTTTTCCAGGGAGTCTCCTCTTCTCATGAGGTGGCCAAAGTATTGGAGCCTCAGCTTCAGGATCTGTCCTTCCAGTGAGCACTCAGGGCTGATTTCCTTCAGAATGGAGAGGTTGGATCTTCTTGCAGTCCATGGGACTCTCAGGAGTCTCCTCCAGCACCATTATATATATATATATATATATATATATATATATATATATATATAGTAACACAGGGGTGTGGCTAATCAGAAAAATTAAATAAGGGTGACTTTCCAGGAAGAAGAGAACGTGGCAGGGCTACATTCTGGTGCTGAGTTCAGTTGCTTTTCACAGGGTGAGATACGCTAACCACCTGCTCACATTTGATTGAAAACACACACACACACACATATGGGCTGTGGCTTAAAAGAGTTTATTTCCAGAAAAACACTGCAGATAAGAGACAACACAAAGGACAAGATAGTACACTATTTTTTAGAACTGGCCTTCCCCTGCACAAAGGAGGTGCGAGTGAATTTCTGTCGGCAAGAATGCCGTTCAGCATCTCATCTGTTCCACAAAGATAACGCACGTGAATTTGCCCCTTATCATCATCCCTCAAATGGAGAGTCATTTTCCATATAGCCAGACAGGGTACAATAACAGAGTCTATCACTGCTGGTGGTATTCTGCAAACATCCCAGCGCCTCCTGTTGGGGTTTGCTTGTGCTTCTGCCTTCATGTTGGGGGAGGGCCGGGTTAGGGCTGAGAAAGGGTCAGGAGGCAGCAATATCTTGGAGCCACCTCTGATGCTGCAGCATTTGTCCTTTCCCACCCAATCTTAATTATTATTATTAATAATAATAATAATAATAAATTTTACTTATATCCCGCCCTCCCCAGCCGAAGCCGGGCTCAGGGCGGCTAACAACAATAAAATAGTACAACATCAGTATTCAGCTACGATCTCAGAGCCCTGTTGGTGCCCAGTACCGTATTTTTTGCCCTATAAGACTCACTTTTTACCTCCTAAAAAGTAAGGGGAAATGTGTGTGCGTCTTATGGAGCGAATGCAGGCTGTGCAGCTATCCCAGAAACCAGAACATCAGGAGGGATTGCTGCTTTCACTGCGCAGCGATCTCTCTTGCTGTTCTGGCTTCTGAGGTTCAGAATATTTTTTTCTTGTTTTCCTCCCCCAAAAACTAGGTGCGTCTTGTGGTCTGGTGCGTCTTATAGAGCGAAAAATGCGGTACTTCTCTCGTGCTTTTGTAAAGTGCCTTCCGGAGAACAGTATGATGGGGACAGCAGTGTTGGGTCTGGTAGGCATACAGTGCACAGATATTGAGCTGAGATGGGTAGTACAGGCAGTGGGAATAGGAGCAATGTGAGGAGGGCAAAGAGCGGAACAGGGCAGTGGTGATGTCCCCTCCCATCCATTGCAAGAACCCTTCTTGGGTTCTCCATCATCACGAGGCACCGTAAAAGCATTTCAGAGCTTTTCAGTTTGATCACGAGGACTAGGCACACTCTGTTTTCTTACCAGATAATAAAACTGTAAGTCTGTCATCTCACTGCAGTTCCCATGGCCACCAAGAGGTGGCCATGGCAGTTCCAATGTGATGACAGACCAGCAGGAAAACAGGCAGCAAGGCTGGCAGGCACCCGAAAAGAGCTGCATAAAGGCATGTGGGAGGCACACCAGAGACTAGTTTGGCAAACCGCTCTCTGAAGGAGCACAGTCTGTGCTTGGGCAGACGGCTCTCAGAAGGGCCTTCTACCCTCCTTTAAAAGATGCTGGGGAGTTGGACAAACCATGAGGGGTGGTGGCTTCAGGCAAGCTGTGAGAGGGAAGAAGAGGGGTGGTTAAGGTATAAAGGGAGGGGTTTTGGCCGGGGGGGGGGGAAGGGCTTGGCAAAGCGGTGGCAGCCCCTTGTTTAAAAGGGATATCTGCCTTCAGATATCTTTGGAAAGTCGTGTAGTTACTCATCTCCTTGACATCTGCTGGGAGGGCGTTCCACAGGGTGGGCGCCACCACCGAGAAGGCCCTCTGCCTGATTCCCTGTAACCTCCCTTCTCTCAGGGAGGGAACCACCAGAAGGCCCTTGGTGCTGGACCTCAGTGTCCAGGCTGAACGATGGGGGTGGAGACGCTCCTTCAGGTATCCTAGGCTGAGGCTGTTTAGGGCTTTAAAGATCAGCACCAACACTTTGAATTGTGCTCGGAAATATCACAGTTTCCTAGTGGTAGTGTGGTGGCAGACCTACGCCTGTGTCTGCTTAGTCAGGGATTTTAGATCTGCAGAAATTTGGACTGAGTGCAGGAAGAGAGTCTAAACAAGGCTGTCGTTCTGTTGACAAGATTCCGGATGCAGCGCTGCAGAGATGAAGGCTTGCAAAGCCACGTGCTGCCACCTAATTGCCAGTACGGCCTGTTTAGCAACTCGGTGGCACGATTTCCTAGATACCAACCAGTATTTAACCAGATGACATTCCACTGCCTTGGCACTGACTAATCCATATATATTTTTCCAGCCCAGGGCTTGTTTTCCACCCTGGGCTCTGCCTCCAGGTCACGTGTTTGTGTCTGACGTTTTCCAGGCTTCCCTCCAGCTTCTCTCCAGTGGGGAGGCAAACGCTCTTGTGTGGAAAAAGAGCAATCCTACACTCAAGTGAATTGGGGGGGGGGGGGCGGGGAGGTGCGTGGAAGAGGGAGAGGCGCACATGCTGTAAGGAGCAGGTTGGGAAAAAGTCCCCCAGCAGCTGTGCTTGTGCTCATTCTGCAGTCTCCTCGGCCCAAGGGGCTACCAAGGGCAGTCGCTCCTGCTGTGTGTCAGCCTCTACTCCCCTGAAATCCAATATGTTGCCTGGATTTTGAAAGTCAGCAGCATAAGCAGTTCTGCTGCTCCTACTTTCCGCTTCCCTATAATGCGAGGGGTCCAAGGACCAGAAAAAGGGTGAAACATCGTATTGTAAGACCAACCCATCCTTTGCCAAAAGACAATGGCAAGCTGTTCGATGCCACAGCATCCTTCTTCCCAAGGTGCAGTTGTTGAGAACGTGTGTGGCTGTCACAGGAGATTGGGAGGGGGAGGATGGGACATGAGACTGCAGCTCAGGGGCAGAGTATATACACTGTGTGGGCAGGAGGTCCCAGGTTGTTGCCCTCCCTCTGTCCTGAGAGAGACAAGGAAGCGTGCCTCTGGGGGCAAAGTCAGTCTGCTGGAGAATCACAGCGCCTGCTGCGGCTGCAGAGACCAGCAACTCGTAACTGCTGCCTCCCGTGTTGTTTTTGCTGTGTTAGCAGCACCTAAGTGACATCAATGGGTCTCAAGCCTGGATGGTGCATATGGAGGTCCTGGGCTGCCCAGACAACAAGACCCCCATCTTAGCCTGGCTGATGTGGTCCAAAGGAAAGCAGAGAAATTGTGTTTGGCACCAGCTTGGCTGCAGGAGTTGCTGCAAGGAGGTGTACAAGGCACCATCCAACAGGCCGTGTATCAGGTTTACTCCTTAGCCTTTTAACTCACCGAGGGTTTGACACCCATCAGCTCCCCTCACCTGGTTTAGCCGCTCAGTTGAAGCCGTTTCCCGGGGTGTGGCCACTGCCGCACGCAGACAGCTTCTAGGAGCCGCAGGCGAGATCTGAGTGCAGGGGACCGAAAGTGGACAAAGTGTGAAGGTACATTCTTTCACCTTTGGTGGACGTGCCCAAAGATCAAGGCTTTCTGGGAGATGATCTATAATGAAATGAAAAAGGTATTTAAATATACCTTCCTGAAGAAACCAGAGGCCTTCCTCTTGGGCATAGTCGGCCAATTGGTGTCAAAGAAGGATAGAACTTTTTTTATGTATGCAACAACAGCAGCAAGAATACTGATTGCAAAGTATTGGAAGACACAAGAAATACCCACAGTGGAAGAGTGGCAGACAAAGGTGATAGACTTCATGGAATTGGGAGAAATGACTGGCAGAATCCGAGACCTGGGAGAAGAGTCGGTGGAAGAAGATTGGAAGAAATTTAAAGACTACTTGCAGAAATACTGTAAAATTAATGAATGTTAAAATGATGTTGGATAGAAAACAAGTGGTATTGGTAACAAGATTAACAAGAATATGTAAATACGGAATGATAATGGATGAAAATATATTGTTATAATAGGTTAAGATCTAAAGTTAAGGTTAATGAAAGAGGGTAAGGATTTGCTGAATTGATTATATAAATGGGAATACAAAAAGGGGAGGTGTGAGGAAGTCAAGAAAATAAGCAAACGAGTTTATAGATATTGAAAACTGGATTTGTTTTTAAATCTTTTTTCTTAGCTATTTTGTTTTTTGTATTTTGTATGTATTTTCTATGCATTTTTTTTTGGACAATATCTGTATTTTTTCTTTATCTCTTTTCTATTTTTGATCCTTTTTTATTATTCTTCTTCTAACTCTTTGTTTTTATTTTTTCTATTGTGTAAATTCATGTCTTTCTTTGGGAAAAGCTTAATAAATATTATATATAAAAAAAACAACGAAGGTGGACAAAGTGTCCCAGAAAGAGCACGATGTGTCTCCCACCAGCCTGCCTTGCCCTGATGCCTTCCAGTTGTTACTGCACCCAGACAGGATGGCCAGTGGTCAAGGATGCCGCGCCCAAAGTCATCTGTGAGCAGGCATGCCCTCTGGGTATTACTCGACTGCAGCTCCCATCATCCTTGACCACCGGGGAGTGGCAGTCCAGCAACGGTGTGGTGCAGTGGTTAGAGTGTCAAGGCTAGGATTTGCAACACCAGGGTTCAAATCCCCACTTGGCCATGAAGCTCCCTGGGTGACCTTGGGCCAGTCACTGCCTCTCAGCCCAAGCTGCCTCACAGGTTTGTTGTGGTGGTTAAACGAGGAAGGGGAGAACCACCTTGTATTCAGTCTTCACTGGAGAGCCAGTGTGGTGTAGTGGTTAAGAGCGGTAGTCTCGTAATCAGGTGAACCAGGTTCATGTCTCCACTCCTCCACGTGCAGCTGCTGGGTGACCTTGGGCTAGTCACACTTCTCTGAAGTCTCTCAGCCCCACTCACCTCCCAGAGTGTTTGTTGTGGGGGAGGAAGGGAAAGGAGATTGTTAGCCGCTTTGAGACTCCTTCGGGTAGTGATAAAGCGGGATATCAAATGCAAACTCTTCTTCTTCTTCTTCTTCTTCTTCTTCTTCTTCTTCTTCTTCTTCAGCGGGATATCAAATGCAAACTCTTTTCCTTCTTCTTCTTCAGCTCCTTGGAGTAAAAAGTAAGGCATAAATGTGATAAATAATAATAACATGCAGTTCCTTTAATAGCAGCTGCAATGCCGCTGGTGTGCATAACGCACAATGGTTTGTGTATCTTTGATGCGTTCTAACAATGCCCGTTTTCATTTCCCCCCAGCGTTTTTTAGGTGCCAAAGACCCAGTTGACCGCCGTGTGGAGCGAGATAAGTTCAGGCAGGAGCCCCACCGGAGGACCGGGATGGATTGGCTGTGACAACCTGCCGCAGGTGGAGGTGGAGGGGAGAGTTATGATGAAGAGTTCCTGCAGAGCTGGCCTCCACCGGGAACTGCTGAATTCCACATCCTCCGCGTTACACCCGGTCAAACGGTACGGTTAGATGCAGAGACCCCATTTCTCCTGGGCAAACGCTTTCTACCTCAGCTGCCTTCCGATAGGCTCTTGGTGGCTGAAAAACCCATTTTAAAGCAAGGATCCCAAGGAAACTGGGAGGAACACTGGATTGCTGGCAATTTATAGACTCATTTTGGGTCCTAGGTGACTCTGATGTCTCCTACGATGAAGGGGGTTTGTGTCAGAATTGCAAAGGGAAAGGCTATGGTCTTTTATAGACTGGGTAGCTGACTAGAAAACAAGGAGGAGAGGATAGGAATAAGTCAGCTATTTTCCCAGTATGTACAGTCGTACATTGGAAGTCGAATGGAATCTGTTCCGGAAGTCCGTTCGACTTCCAAAACGTTCGAAAACCAAATCACTGCTTCTCATTGACTGCAGGAAGCTCCTGCAGCCAATCAGAAGCCATGGAAGCTCCGTCAGACGTTTGGGTTCCAAAATAACATTTGCAGACCGGAACAATCACTTCCGGGTTTGCAGCGTTCAGGAACCAAAAGTTCCAAGTTCCAGGGTTTTTCAGGATCCAAGGTACCAGTGTTCTTCATTATAAATATTTGTGTCCCTTGCCTGCCAAAGTAGGACCCTCGAAACAGCAGTGGTCCGTGCAATATAACAAATGTGCCTTTGTCGAGATGCCCTCCTAAGAAGTGTGTCTGGGCCTTCATTCCTAACTCCCTCGTGCTAAGACAGAAGATGCCGGACTCCTCCAAAAATTCATGGGTGCTTGAGAAATCATGCTAAGGTCATGGCTTAATTCTGGGTCAGTATTCTCTGCTCTGAAGTCCCGACAGGATGACGGGTCTTCCGCTCAGCCTTAGAAATAAAATCCAAACAAATAACCAATTTGAAAAATGAACTCAGTCTTGAGAGGCCGAAAATGAGTTTGTTCATTGTTACTGAAGTTCCTTCTTCCTGTAGTTTTAGGTTTATATCAGAGCCTTCCCCAAGCTAATACCTCCCTCCCCCCAATATTTTGGACTAGAACTTCAATCCGCCCCAAGCAGCATGGACTGTAGCCGGGGTGTCGTCCTCTCTCTGTTTCTCTCTCTCTCACACACGTGTTTATATGTGTTTGTGTGTATGCACACATGTGCATGTATGAACACACAACTCCCTACCTACTGTATAAAAAAGCTATCCCATCTCCTCTTGATCTCTCAGCTCTCGGCTCCTTGCGTACAAAAGCACACTTCAAAAATCATCAATGGTTTTTAATCTCTGCATTTCTCTCTCTCTCTTTCCTAGAATATCTGGCATGCACTTAAAGCCCTATCTCAAGTTACAGAAGAAAGAACGGCCTCTGGAAATAAGCCTGGACCCTCCCCGAAGCCCACCAATGAGCCAGCCCAGGTTGGCAAAAGAGGAGAAGCCCCGCAACCCCGAGCCAAGCCTCTTTCCAGCCCCCCCTCTCCGGAAGCCATTGGGGACCCTCTCCCCCAACACCATCGGCAGCAGCAGGAGCCACGCCGAAGGGCCCGGCGGGAAGGAGAGGAGAGCCGCCCTCCCGGCCACCATCCACCAGGGGGACGACGGAGAGGGGCCACTGGACATCTGGGCCATCGTGAAGCCGGGGAACACAAAGGAGAAGGTCGCCTTCTTTGCGGCCCAGCAATGCGGCGACCGCAGCCGGGTGCTCTCCGTGAAGAACAAGAGCACCTGGGACATCGACGGGAGGTCCACTAAGCGCAGGAAAAAGTCGCTGGATATCAAGAAGGCAAAAGTCCACCTGGAAAGGATGAGAGAGGCCAGCGGGAGGTGCTACCAGCCTGAGCCATTTGCCTGCGGCATCGAGCACTGCTCTGTCCATAATGTGAATGACGGCCTGGAGGGGGGCTTCCCGGGGCGGCCCCTGTCGGTCGTCGAGATGGTTGCTTTCTTGGAGCAAAGAGCCAGCGTCTTGCTGGCCGACTGCTCCAAAAACTGCCCCAGTGCCTCTTCTGTGACCAAGTTCCCTGGCCAGCCCAAAGCCGCTCCCCTAGCCTCTCCCGGACCTTTCCCCACCTCGGGAGTCTGCGAAGCTCCCTCTGAAAAGGCAGCCTGTGGGGCGAGCGGCAGCAGCAGCGATGGGGAGCAGCAGGCAGAGCCCCTTCGAGTGCTGGACATGGTGGCCAAGCTGGAGTCGGAGTGTCTCCGGCGCCAGAACGAACGCGAAGCAGGGTCGCTCTCGAGGAACAACAGCTTCCGGCGGAATGTGGGGCGGATGCTGCTGGCGAGCGGGGCGCCCCCGGAGAACGACGCCGGCAAGGCGCCCCCAGAAGCTCCCAGCCAGGAAGAGCCCTGTCCGCCGCTGGAAGGCCAGCTATCTTCGATCGCAGACGCCCGTGCTGGGAACGGCCTTCTCGTGCTTGAGCAGGGAGGGTCGGTCTCCTCCAGCCGCGGCTGGCTCGGTTCTGAGAAGGCGAGCAAACCCACATATCCGGAAGCTGCTCAGGCACCCCCACATTCCTTGCACAGCAGAAAAGCGACGGTTGATTGTACGCCGAAGGAGCCGGCCACTCTTCCCAGCCTGGCTCCCAGTGCGCGAGTGAGAGAGTCCGTGAGCATTAGTATTTCTGTCACCAAGAGGGACGCCGGCTGCAGAGCCACCCAGCCTTCTGACGCCGCCTTGGGCGAAGACCCTCTTCCGGGCAGACTCTTCTTGCTCCTGTCCAGGTGCGAGCCCACCCAGGAGTGCCTGCGCTCGGGGGAGACCCTCCCCGAAGAGTGCCGTGTGGGTCCTCAAGGGAAGGAAACCTCCCTGGGCGATGAAGCCCTGCGCCTGGCGACCCTCGCTCCCGGGGAGCCCCAGGAGGCGCCCTCGGAAAGCGCCCCGCAGGCCCTCGCCTCTTCGCGCCTGAAGCGGCAGAGATCTCACGACTTCCTGGAGACCAGGTTCAAAATCCAGCAGCTCCTGGAGCCGCAGCAGTACCTCCTCTTCCTTCCTCACCACATCATCGTGAAGATTTTTGGGCTTCTGCCCACCCGCAGCCTGGTGGCACTCAAGTGCACCTGCGGGTACTTCAAGTTCCTCATCGGGTACTACAACATCCGGCCGGCCGACTCCCGCTGGGTCCGCGACCCCCGCTACCGGGAAGACCCCTGCAAGCAGTGCAAGAAGAAGTACACCAAGGGCGACGTCTCGCTGTGCCGCTGGCACCCCAAGCCCTATTGCCAAGCGCTGCCCTACGGACCCGGCTACTGGATGTGCTGCCACAGGTCCCAGAGGAGCATCCCCGGCTGCAGGCTCGGCCTTCACGACAATCACTGGGTGCCTGCCTGCCACAGCTTTAACCGTGCTCTGCACAAGAAGCCCAGGGAGGCGGAAGAGGACTGTTAGCATGCCCTCCCTGGCGCAGTCTTTGTGGAGCCTCACATCCTAGGTGGGGAGGGGAAAAGATGTTTTATGCCTTGTGATGTTTACACTGTATATAATTTTGTGGGTGGTTTTTTTTTTTTTTTGGTCCCCCCCCTCCCCCTTTCTATTTCCCGCTTCCACAGGGCTATGAAGAAACTGCACATGACTTCTAAATCACAAGAGCCTTTTTTAACCTTTTAGAGAAAGAGAGAGAGAGAGAAATAGCCCTTCCGTGTACATAATATTCCCAGAATCTCCTTGTCCATCAGAGTGACTTGACAGCTGGTTGACCAATGTTGAAGATCACTACAACGCAGCTACGAGAGTGTTGCGGCTACAAGTCCCGTGTCGTCGTTGTTGTAAAAAGCAACAACTGTGTCTCATTTTCAAATCTGTATATCCTGTACAAAAATATACATATATAAATATATATAAATATAAATATATATTGAAAATGTTTCTGGAAGGAAACTCTAAATAGGTAAAAGAGGAATCTTCGAAAAGATGGTTTAACTGGACAACCTTAAAAAAATAGGCTAGAACAAATATTTGTTATATCTTAGGGTGGCAGCAAGCGAAAGAGGGGTGTTTTTCTTAGAGCAAAGAGTGTTGAGAAAAAGCTCTGGCTTCCCATGCCCACCTCACCTGGTTTTTGTTTCATTTTTTTTTTTACCTTAAAATAAAATGTGCATTCTGAATCTTGCTCTTGCTCACCTCTGTTTTCCTCTCAAGATTTTTCCTCGTTAGCGCTCTCTCTCTTAAAAAGGGGTGTTACAGATAGGTAGCCGTGTTGGTCTGCCATAGTCAAAACAAAAATAATTCCTTCCAGTAGCACCTTAAAGACCAACTAAGTTAGTTCTTGGTATGAGCTTTCGTGTGTATCTGAAGAAGTGTGCATGCACACGAAAGCTCATACCAAGAACTAACTTAGTTGGTCTTTAAGGTGCTACTGGAAGGAATTTTTTTTTTTGCTTTAAAAAGGGGTGGTATTGCAAGCATTCTGGTTGTGTGAAAGTGCTCTGCATTACGGTCAGAGAAGCAGGGCCAGCTCCGGACACTTTGCTGGCCGGGGCAGGATGGTGCGCCCTCCCTTTTCTGCATACCCAAGCCCATGGACTGGTAGTTGGGTCTTGCCATGCAGCCACCAGCACGGAAGAATCTTCCACTACACCAGAAGGCAGCAGGTTAGTTTAGGGCATCCAGGACAAGGCCACACAGCCCTTGTGCATAGGAGGGCCATACAAGAGGATGTATCCCACCTGGGGCAGTTGCCTTGTTTTGCCTAATGAAGACAGCTTATGTAATTGAGGGATCTTGGACCTGATTTTGAATGACACTTCCCCTATCCTGAGGTTATGTGTGACTCGGCCCACACAGTCCAGGAGGAACCCCAGGGGGGATACAAGGAGCTTTAGGGAGAGGAGGGAAAGAACAAGATTGGTTGCATGACCTTCCACTCATGCAGCCATTGGATACAATCCCTCTGTATTTAGCCAGGGGATGTGTATTTAGGCTGGTGGAGGTGTTGAAAAACTAACTGGATTTTGAAATTTAAATGTGAATCTTGGCAATTTCCGATTCTGCAAATGTCAAAAAACAGATGTGCACCTATGCTATGGAATGCACACTCAATTTTCAGACATTTACGAGGTTTTCCGGAATGCTCAAAATCAACATGGGCATGCTGATGTTTTCCAAATATTTAGGCATTCAGAGTTACATAACCTTCATAGAGTTTACTCCCAATTAATAGATGGTTGCACACTTTGATCAGAGGCAGGTTGCAGCTGCCTCAAGCGCAGTCGCTTCTCGCCACACACATGGATTTGACTGTTGGAACAACCTTTTGTTTTGAGAAGCAACTTCCCTCCAGCTCTGGAAGCTAACTTTGATTAATGGAAAAGTGTGTATTTTATTCGTAGAATCAAGTAGTAGATTAAATTATGTAGTAGACTGTATATGGTTCCAGGTTGCAGAGGACACCAGATCAAGATGAGCATCAAACGTTTTAGAAAACGTTGGGAGTGTTTCATAGATAGCAATTAATTTGAAAATCAACAACAAGCATGGTTGTGCTTCATGTAGGAGCAAAAGTGCCAACCATCTCTATAGCCAGGTTGAGGCAGTTTAACTGGTAGCAAAGTCTTCTGAGAAAATATCTAACTTAGCATGAGTCACCATGATTCTATTATGCAAGGCCAGTGTTTTACGTTCTCATTGATGGGCCTGGTTTCTGAGATATGTGAGGAATACATTTTCACACTGGAAAAGAGGATGTTGATAAAGGGGGGGGGGGGGAATTGAGAAGAGCTTCCGAGAAGAAAAAAGGGCAAAAAGGCTTGTAGCTCAGGAGCAGAGCACCTGCTGTGCATGAAGAATGTCCCAGGTGCAACGCTCAGCATCTCCAGGCAGGGCGGCTGGGAAAGGTTCCCTGCCTAAAATTCTGCAGAGCTGCTGCCAGCCTGTGTAGACAGCACTGAGGTAGATGGAACACTGGTATATGGCAGCTTCCTATGGCATGACCAGTCACAAGTACAGTGGTACCTCTGGTTAAGTACTTAATTCGTTCTGGAGGTCTGTTCTTAACCTGAAACTGTTCTTAACCTGAAGCACCACTTTAGCTAATGGGGCCTCCCGCTGCTGACGTATCGCCGGAGAACGATTTCTGTTCTCATCCTGAAGCAAAGTTCTTAACCTGAAGTAGTACCGTATTTTTCGCTCTAAAAAGTTTTTCCCTCCTAAAAATTTTCCCCTCCTAAAAAGTAAGGGCGAATATGTGTGCGTCTTATGGAGTGAATGCAGGCGGGAGGCTTAGAATAGAATCATAGAGTTGGAATAGACCACAAGGGCCATCGAGTCCAACCCCCTGCCAAGCAGGAAACACCATCAGAGCACTCCTGACATATGGTTGTCAAGCCTCTGCTTAAAGACCTCCAAAGAAGGAGACTCCACCACACTCCTTGGCAGCAAATTCCACTGTCAAACAGCTCTCACTGTCAGGAAGTTCTTCCTAATGTTTAGGTGGCTTTGCTCAGCGCTCCCTTTAAAGAGCTGCGTGGAGCGTGTGTGCGGCTCTTCGGGGCTTTTCCCCCGAGGAGGGAGAAGGGCTTAGCCGCGCGCAGTCTCTCCCGGGCAAGGGGAGCCTTCATCCCGCTGCCTGGGAGAGGCTGCGCACAGCTATCCCATAAACCAAGACAGCCTGCGGGATTGCTGCGCAGCGATCCTGCTGGCTGTTCTGGCTTCTGGGATTCAGAATATTTTTTTTCTTGTTTTCCTCTTCCAAAAACTAGGTGCGTCTTATGGTCTGGTGCGTCTTATACGGTATTTCTGGGTTAGCGGAGTCTGTAACCTGAAGCGTATGTGTCAGAGACTGCCTCCAGGTCCCAGCTCACAGAAGACCAACGCTAGCCAGCATAACTGTACAAAGTCTTTATTGAAGTTTAGTTCCCATTTTCAAACCCTAGCGTGCGTCTCTACGTCTAGACCCTAGACCAGCGAAGCCTCGTCTGAGTCTCCGCCCCCTGTACCCCAGTTTAAGACTCTAGCCTTACTCCACCTTCTACGTTTCTCCTTCCTCCTCTGGGTCCTACTACCCCCCTGGGTGCCTTCCTTCCTGGACGCCTCGGAAGCGGACCCTTCGGACTCCTCCCCCTCTCTTCGGCGGGCTTTGGGACCCGGCTCCCTCTCCGGGCTGCTCATTGCGCCCCCCTCTTGTACATTTGAACTTGGCGCGCGCGCTGCCCCTGACCTTCCTTTTGACCGTTTCCTCGCTCTCTGATGCAGGCGTGGCTAACCCTGACTCATGTCCTTCCGCTGACGGAAAGCTGCCTGCTGCCGATGCTTGGGACTCCTCCCCCTTACTGCTCTCCGGTGGGGAAGCTGGTCCCGATTTCCAGCTGCTGCTCTCTGAGTCCCCTCTGGCCCCTGAACCCCTGACATCCATCCCCCCCTCGAAGCCCCCCTTCCCCCCTCCCCTCCTTCCGGTGTGGGTACTGGGTGCTCCGTCGTAGCGGGGGTGCGTGCAGGATACAGTTCGTCCCCCATGTACTCGTCGACGTCGCTCTCCTCTGCCTCCATCTCTCTGTCTCCGTGCTCGAACCCCACGTTTTCCCGCAACACGTCCATGTCCGTCTCGCCCCCCTCCCCCTCTTCGGGTGGTCCCAGCCAAGGACCCCTCAGCCACTTCCTGCGCCACTGCTCCTCTGGTTGATCGTCCCACCAATACGAGTGGTCTGAGGCAGACCCCGGTGGCGAACCCACCTGGGAGCTCGGGACTGGTGCCTGTTCCTCGTCCGAGGCGAACCCCTGGAATGTGCTGGCTGAAAGAGTGGGTGTGAAGAGCCAGTCGTCGAAAAACTCTGCTGGCATGGGCCTGTGCGGGAAGAGGGCATGAAACTCCTCTTTGAGCAGAGGCTCCTCCAAGGCATAGTCCGGTACCCAGCTGTTGGCACTGGCCGGGGTACCCTCTCTGGCTAGGAGATATTCTACTCCCTCTTCCCCCCATCTCGAGTCTAAAATCTCTGTGACCTCGTTGATGTGCCCCCTCCTAGGCGACCCCCCCTTTCTGGGCCCTTCTCTGAGCGGGTCTGGTGCTGTGTCTGGCTCCTGAAATCTATGAGGTGCTTTGTAGGGCGTGAGCACCGATCTATGGAACACCGGATGCATTCTGGAACCTTCCGGAAGAGCCAACCGGAAGGCCACTGGATTGACCTGTGCCTGGACTTGGTAAGGTCCTAGCTGCTTATGTCCTAGCTTCTTCTTCGCTAACGATCTGGTCGGCACTGCTTGCGCTGCTAACCAGACCCAGTCTCCCACCTGTATGTCTTCCCCAACTCTTCTGTGTCTGTCGGCCTGCACCTTGTATGCGTGCTTTGCTAGTTCTAACTGCCTCCTGAGTTGTTCGTGGACTTCCTGCAACTCCGACGCTAAGGCTTCCGCTGCCTGTGGCTCCCCCTCCCCCACTCTCTCTAAACCCGGGAAGGTTCTGGGATGCCTCCCGTTGTTGGCGAAGGACGGCGTCACCCCCGTCGACACGTGCTTCGTATTGTTGTAAGCGAACTCGGCGAGTGGCAGGTAGTCCACCCATGTCGTGGGCTGCTGATTGGCGTAGCATCTCAGGTACTGCTGCATGATGGCGTTGACCCTCTCCGCTTGCCCGTTGGTCTGTGGGTGTCTCGCCGACGCCAAATTGACTTTGACGTTCAGAATGCCCATCAGCTTCTGCCAGAAGTTCGAGATGAACTGTCGCCCCCGGTCGGAGAGAATAGACCGTGGCAGACCGTGGACTTTGAACACGTGGTCTATGAACAGTTTGGCGGTCTGCTCTGCCGTGGCTACCTTCGCACACGGAATGAAGTGTGTCATTTTAGTAAACATGTCCACCACCACTAGCACTGCTGTCTTTCCCCTCGAGCTGGGCAGATCCGTGACGAAGTCCAGGGCCACCCTCTCCCACGGTTCAGACGGTGTCTGCAGCGGTTCCAGCAGTCCCGCCGGCGGTTTGTGAACTGACTTGGCCCTTTGGCAGGTGTCACATCTCGAGACGTAATCCGCTACTTCCCCCCGCATCTTGGGCCACCAAAAGTCTCTGGCTACTAGTTCGACAGTCTTTTCTTTGCCAAAGTGCCCGGCGGTGGGAGCGTCGTGTAGCTGCTGCAGGACCCTTGCGCGGAGGTCGTCTCCCGGCACGTAGAGTGCTCCCTTGTGGAGGAGCAACCCATCGCGTACCTGGAACTCGTCGGCCCTCGCTGTGCCCCTGTGCACCTCCTCCATCTTGGCCTGTGCGAAGGGGTCTTCCCGCAGCGCGCGACGTACGGCGTCCAGGTCCACGGTTGCCGACGCGCATGCCCACGCTTCCGGTGCGAAAATGTGCTTGGCCGCCGACGGTGCCGCCTCCTCAAGGTATTGCGGCTTTCTGGACAATGCATCCGCCATCACGTTGTTGTCGCCTGGAATGTACTCTATCTTGAAGTCGAAGTCCGCGAAGAACTCTGCCCATCTAATGTGTCTCTGGTTGAGGAACCTAGCCGTGCGCCAGTACTCCAGATTCT
Source organism: Podarcis muralis (assembly GCF_964188315.1). Classification (NCBI taxonomy): domain Eukaryota; kingdom Metazoa; phylum Chordata; class Lepidosauria; order Squamata; family Lacertidae; genus Podarcis; species Podarcis muralis. The sequence continues at coordinate 6,340,011 of NC_135655.1, forward strand.
TGTGGTCCGTGTGGACCTGCACTGTATGTCTGGCTCCGATGAGGAAGTGCCTCCATGCCTTGAATGCTGCATGTATGGCTAGCAACTCCCTGTCCCAGATAGTGTAATTCTGCTCCGACTTGCTGAGCTTCCTCGAGTAGAAGGCGCACGGCCTCCAGTCCCCCTGCTGGTCTTGTTGCAACAGGACAGCTCCCACGGCTCTGTCTGAGGCGTCTGTCTCCACCCTCATGGGTCTGCTGGGATTCACATGCAGCAGCTGCTCTTCGGACGCGAAGAGACGCTTGAGTTTCTGAAAGGACTGCTCCGCTTGCTCCGTCCAGATGAATTTCTTCTTGGAGCTGAGCGTGTCGGTGATGGCCGCTGTCTGCATGGCAAATCCCTTGATGAACTTGCGGTAAAAGTTGGCAAAGCCGACAAACCGCTGGACTTCCTTCCGATTGCGTGGGCTTTTCCAGTCCAAAACTGCGCGAACCTTGGCGCTGTCCATGGCGAGCCCCTTGTCCGACAACTTGTAGCCCAGGAAATCCACCTCCGTCACGTCGAACTGGCACTTCTCCAGCTTGGCGTACAGCCTGTGCTCCTTCAGTCTCTGCAGAACTTCCCTGACATCCCTCTCGTGCGCCTCTCGCGATTCTGAAAAAATCAGGATGTCGTCCAGGAAGCATACGCACTTCTTGTAAAGGAGCCCCGTCAGCACATGATGCATAAAGGCTTGGAAAGTGTGAGAGCCATTTTGTAATCCGAAGGGCATAACTCTGTATTCGTAGGTGCCCAGTGGCGTGAACATGGCCGTCTTCCACTCGTCGCCGTCGCGCATGCGAATCAGGTTGTACGCCCCACGTAGATCCAACTTGGTGAAAACGCGTCCTTTCCGCACCGTTGCGAGCAGGTCGTCTATCTTGGGCATGGGGAAGGCTGAGGGCTTGGTTTTCGAGTTTAAAATTCGAAAGTCCACCACCAGCCTCCTTTGGGGCGTGTCCCGCTTCTTCACAAAGAATACTGGACTGCCTCCCACCGCTTTTGACTCCCGGATGAAACCACGCTTCAAATTGTGATCTATGAACTCCCTGAGTTCCTGCAGTTCATCCTCAGACATGGAGTACAGTTTCCCAGTTGGCAGCGTCGCCCCCGGCAGGAGGTCAATCTTGCAATCATAGGGTCTGTGAGGAGGTAGCTTGTCCGCCTCCTTCTCGCAGAATACCTCCAAAAACTCCGCATACTTGCGGGGTACTGCTTGCAGCGTGCCCAACTGTAACTGCGGGTCTTCCTCTTCCCCTTCTGGGCTGGGTATAATGCAGTGTTCCGCACAGTAGGAGGATCCAAAAGTCAGTTGGCGCTGGTACCAAGCCAATGCTGGGCTGTGCCTGTGCAGCCAACTCATGCCTAATACTACAGGCGTGTCCGACAGTTGGGTGACATTGAAGCTGATGACCTCCCGGTGATTCCCAATTTGCATCACCATCGGCGGCGTTTGCTGCACCACCTGCCCCCCTAGCAGTTCCCTGCCATCCACCGTGACCACCTTCAGGGGCAGCGTGGCTGGCAGTAATGCTACGTTGTGTTGTTGAATGAACTCCAGTCCTATAAAGTCTGCATTACTGCCAGAGTCAATTGTAATAGGCACTTCTAAGGTGAGTCCATTGGGCAGCTGGAGCGATGCGGTGAGCTGCACCACTGGTTTGGGCGGGAGGGGGTCTGTGGGCTGCAAAATCTCTGGGGACTTCCTCACTGACTCGTCTGGCTGGGCCCCAGTGCCTCCTATTCCAGCCAGACTCCGTCGTTTCCCTGCTGTGGTTCTCTCTGCTGAGTTGTTTCCATTACTGTCACTGAAGCTGCAGTGTGCTTGTGGATCCTCTGGGGACACTCTTTCGCCATGTGCTCTCCACTCTCACATATATAGCACTTCCTGTTCCTTCTAGGCAGCTTCGGTTTTACTGCTCCCGGTGTTAAGGCTCTGGTAGCTGAGTGAGCCCTAGCACCGCCAATCTCCATCTGCTCTTCGCCCCCTCCCTGTGGAGGCGTGGACTGCGCACGCGCTGCCTCTCTGGGCAAGAGGGGGGGCACTCTCGCTGGTGTGCGTTCCCAACGCCCTTCTTCTTTGCTCCATGGGCGTTCTTCCTGCCTCACCCCAATCGACAACGCTCTTTCAACCACTTGCTGAGTGGTTGTGGGTCTCTCTCCCCGTGCCATCTCATCCTTGATCTGTGGGCTCAATCCCTCCAAAAAAAGGTCTCTAACTGGCGGAGAATCCTTATCCCAATTCAGCGCGTGGACCAATGCAAAAAACCGGGAATGATACTGCCTTACGCTGGCTTTCCCTTGTCTTAGCCCAAATATGTCTTTCCGGGCAATGTCAATGTCTATGTTAGATAAGAAACAGGAGTCCATTGCCTTAATGAATGCATCTGCGCTTTGGAGCGCTGGATCCTTATCCCTCCACAGATTGCGCAGCCATGCTTTCGCGTCCCCATGCAGATGGGACAAAATAAACCCCACTTTCTCCCGCTCATCTCTCTCTCCAGCAGCTGCAGCGCAAACAGCACGTCTGCTCGGAAATTGGGGTACTGCTGCAAATTCCCATCAAAATGAGATACAATGCTGCCTCCTCTGTTCCCCAACCCAATCCCCTCGGATCTGGGTCCCGGTAGCCCCTGCTTCACAAGCCCTTCCAACCTGGCTTGAAGATCTCTGCAGGCAGCTGCCGCTTCTTCCTCTCTCTTCCTGGATGCGATTATTTCAGCGCTGAGTTGTGTCACCGCTTCTTCCAGGGAAGCTATTTTCTGTTCTGTAGTCATCTCGCCTGACTTTTGTGAGCTCGCAAGGCACCAGTCTTCTGCCCTCCCTGCCTCGCTCCCGTAGCGATGCTTGAGGCGAAGAAAACCGATGAAACTGTGAGACGAGGCTTACTGTCAGAGACTGCCTCCAGGTCCCAGCTCACAGAAGACCAACGCTAGCCAGCATAACTGTACAAAGTCTTTATTGAAGTTTAGTTCCCATTTTCAAACCCTAGCGTGCGTCTCTACGTCTAGACCCTAGACCAGCGAAGCCTCGTCTGAGTCTCCGCCCCCTGTACCCCAGTTTAAGACTCTAGCCTTACTCCACCTTCTACGTTTCTCCTTCCTCCTCTGGGTCCTACTACCCCCCTGGGTGCCTTCCTTCCTGGACGCCTCGGAAGCGGACCCTTCGGACTCCTCCCCCTCTCTTCGGCGGGCTTTGGGACCCGGCTCCCTCTCCGGGCTGCTCATTGCGCCCCCCCTCTTGTACATTTGAACTTGGCGCGCGCGCGCTGCCCCCGACCTTCCTTTTGACCGTTACCTCGCTCTCTGATGCAGGCGTGGCTAACCCTGACTCATGTCCTTCCGCTGACGGAAAGCTGCCTGCTGCCGATGTTTGGGACTCCTCCCCCTTACTGCTCTCCGGTGGGGAAGCTGGTCGCGATTTCCAGCTGCTGCTCTCTGAGTCCCCTCTGGCCCCTGAACCCCTGACAGTATGTAACCTGAGGTACCACTGTATTAGGAAGAGAAGGGTAAACATGTTTTTTTAGATTACTAGGACTCTGAGAAGGAACAAAAGTTAACAATCTGTTTTGCCAGTTGAAAAGCACCTCAGGCAGCAGAGAGCCAATCTTCCAGTAGCAATGACACATCTGATGTAGATTTGCCCCTATCCTGGCTGGGGCTGATGGGAGTCGTAGCTCAACACATCTGGGAAAACCTATTTTGCATAGGCAGCCCCTGCAGGAGAGCACCTGTTTTCTTTGTACCCAGAGACCAGTACCATCATTCCATCTTTGAATTAGTGAATTTCAAAGCTTAACCACGTGCCGTGTGAAGTAGTCCCTTTTCCCCCTGTCCTGAAACTTCCAGCGTCTGGGGATTCCTCCCTGGAAGGAGACCCAGATGTGAAACAGCAGAAACTACCTCCAGGATCAGAGGCAACAGTTCTCTGGGACCTCAGCTGAAGATACCAGGGATTAACCCCAGGACCTTCTGCTTGGAGAGCTACAGCCAGTCCGATTGGTGGAAAAATCACATACACCTGCCCTTGCAGGTGAGAGCAGAATAAAACCATGAGATCAATAAATGGGTGGGGCTGCTTGACAACAGTAGTGACAAGAGAATTTTCCCTCTACACTGCAGGCTTTAGGGAAAAGGTGCGATTTGCCATTGACTTGGGAGGGGAGACAGAATTCCTGTGCGCTTGAGAGGGGCACATTCCACAAGTAGGCAGATCTTTCCCCATTTTGCTGCATCGCATAAAGGTAAAGGGACCCCTGGCCATTAGGTCCAGTCATGGCTGTCAGGTTTGGAACTTAACAGGTTAAGAAGTTCCCAGGATGCCTCAATTCTGACGTCAGCTTCTAGAAGCTGGGAGGAGTTTGGGAGGAGTTTTCCTCTTCTCCTCTGGTCTTTGAGGGAAAAAGACGTAGCCTGTAATGGCTGAAAGGAGCCCAGGAGATCTCTGGGGGAATGTCGGAATAAAGAGCTGAAATGGACAAACCTCGGACTCTGTGTGTTTGTCTGGAAGCTAAGTGAAGGACGTGACAGTTTATCACCGCTGTGTTTATCTCTGCTAAGGTGTGACTGGAGCTACCGGACGACGTAGCTGAATGGCGCAGCTGAGGGAAGCGCGCCGGACCGGGCTGCCATAAAAGCTAATTGAGGACCAATAAATCAATTAGCTGGGGTCCCAAATTACCAATTTCGCAACAATGGCTGACTCTGGGGTTGCAGCGCTCATCTCACTTTACTGGCCGAGGGAGCCGGCGTACAGCTTCCGGGTCATGTGGCCAGCATGACTAAGCCGCTTCTGGCGAACCAGAGCAGCGCACGGAAATGCCGTTTACCTTCCCCCCGGAGTGGTACCTATTTATCTACTTGCACTTTGAGGTGCTTTCAAACTGCTAGGTTGGCAGGAGCTGGGACCGAACAACGGGAGCTCACCCCATCTCGGGGATTCGAACCGCCGACCTTCTGATCGGCAAGTCCTAGGCTCTGTGGTTTAACCCACAGCGCCACCCTTGTCCCATTGAGTTGCATATGGTCTCCCAAGTTAGCCACAGAGGCATAAGGAGCTCTGATGGGACTTGACTTGGGTTATCAGAGCATAGATTTTCAACCTTTTTGAGTCCACGGCTCCCTTGACCCAACTACATTCTTTCTGGGCACCCCTGTGGGGCTCATGAGCCCAGTTACGTCACCCCTTGCCGGCAGAGCTGGCAGCCTCTCACCCTTTTTCAGACAACCTTGTGGAGTGTCCCCTCAGCTTCTCCCCTCCGGGCAGCTGCTGCTGCCCCAAAGAGAGGTGCCTCCTCATACTGCCCCATAGCAGCCTGGGAAGAGAAGGCGCCCAGCCTTAGTGGCCCAACAGAGACTGGCCAAAGGTGGGAGGCAGCAGTGACAGCGGCAGGGCTGCTGCAACAAACAGCTGTGCAAGCATTAAGAGGAGGGAGGGAAGAAAAGAGGGATGATAATAATAATATATTATTTATACTCTGCCCATCTGGCTGGGTTTCCCCAGCCACTCTGGGCGGCTTCCAACACAATATTAAAATACAGTGGTCTGTTAAACATTAAAAGCTTCCCTAAACAGGGCTGCCTTCAGATGTCTTCTAAAAGTCTGGTAGTTGTTTTTCTCTTTGACATCTGATGGGAGGGCGTTCCACACGGCGGGTGCCACCACCAAGAAGGCCCTCTGCCTGGTTCAATGTACCTTGGCTTCTCGCAGTGAGGGAATCGCCAGAAGGCCCTCAGAGCTGGACCTCAGTGTCCGGGCAGAACAATGGGGGTGGAGATGCTTCTACTGGACTGAGGCCGTTTAGGGCTTTAAAGGTCAGCATCAACACTTTCAATTGTGCTCAGAAATGTACTGGGAGCCAGTGGAGGTCTTTCAAGACTGGTGTTATGTGGTCTTGGCGGCTGCTCCCAGTCACCAGTCTAGCTGCCGCATTCTGAATTAGTTGCAGTTCCCGGGTCACCTTCAAAGGTAGCCCCACATAGATGCCAGTGTTGCCCGCAGCCCCCCTGACCATCACTCAAGGCACCCCAGAGTGCCACAGCACACTGGCTGAAAACTACTGTATTAGGGGTCACTTTTGTGTTCATAGCAGACACCCAGATGTATACAACACACAATACTGTCATCTTTGTAGTGTTCCTTAGAATTTTAGAAAACCTACGAGGATTCACAGAACTAGCCTCTCCCAAGTCAGAATGAATGGAACAATAAAAACCAAACCAGCCAACCTTAGGAAAACTCCTGTTAAAAGATTTATTGCAATAATACAATAAATTTTTAGAAAAACACACGCATCTGTTAGGTTACAACCCTACCTAGTGGGGCAAGTGGCGCAAGGTTTGCTGGAAAGGCAGCCAGGGGTTGGGGACCCTCAAACGTAAATCCCCCTCGGAGGGTGGAGAGCACTCATTTCAGAAGCTTCGCTCGGTATCTTTTGAGGCCACTGACCCCAAATGCGCAGCCTTGCCTCTGTGGCGCCACAACTATGACCCGCAAGATGCTCAGGCGGTTGTCTTCAGCCACAACAGTCCGCTAATGGGGAGCCTCTCTGCTCCTCGCCATTCAAGCAGAACACAATCACACCTCAATTGCACTAAAGTTTTGGGCACACACTCCCGGTTTCTCCACATAGCTATATATGTGTAAAAACATTTTTTTATATATGTGTGTGTATCTATATATACATATAAAACAAAAACCAACCGGAAAAAAACCATTGTTACAAAAAAAAAAAAGTGTTTCTGGAAAGGATTTGACACCCGAACATATTACAATCCTTGGGGCGCACCTTTGTGAATTCAGAGTGGATGCTACACTACGGCGCTAGAGAGGCATCATTTTAAGACAAAGAAATCAGGATTGACAAAAGGTTTGTGGTTTACTGGCATTTCCTATTAAGAGGGTTTCCCCTCTCTTCTTTTTTAAACAAACCATAAATAAGCAGCAGAATGGATGATGGGGCAGGGAAGGGAACATACGAGTTATATTTACAAGGGGGAAAGGGCCCAGCAGCTATGAGCCCAGCATTGAGCAGCCTAACTCCTTTGCAACTAATAAAGTGCCTTCTTTCACAGGACCTCCTTCCACACATATCGTTTCGAACACAGGAGAGACTCGCAGGGCAGTGTCCCACGCTGAGCATCCTTTGAGGCAAAGACAAGTGAGACCTGCACCACCCGGTTTCCCTCCGGTCTCTCGTAGCTGGACAAAACCTCACCGGGAGCCTGCGATGATGGAGCAGGCTGGATTACATTGCTGCTGTTCTTCTGCGTTAAGTCTTCGCGGGCTGGGAAATCCCGCCCGACGGGTTTAAAACTGGAAACACTGAACCGGTGGGATCTTTGGTTTATTAACAGAAATGCGCAGAACCCCACCTCCCGCGGGTACGTCTGCCACGCAAGGTTCCCCACGCCACCAACTTACACTCAACTCCAGGCCAAAGTGGGACAGGCAGAGAAACAGAGCAGAAACGCATCACAGAATCGAAACACCCAAGAGCCAAATATTCAGCACCAGCGGCTGGAACCCTCTCCTGAAGAACTGCGTAAAAGTGCAGAAATGCCCACCATCCCAGGCCTGTTATCACAGAGGAGGAAGCCTTTTGGCTGGCACGATCTTGGTCTCGGCATGTGTGCTACTCCACAGAAGCGGATGCCCGTAGGACTGCACCACGTGCACTCTGAATCATGGCAGGAAGCATCCTTGGGCTCACACTGCTGGGAGTGGCATGGGCAGGGAGGCTGCCTGCCTGCCTGGCACCTCTCCCCCAAGGTGCACACTTGGCACTTTAGGCCGCGGTGGGGTTGCAAGAGAGCAAGGGCAGCAATAGAAACCCACAGCCAACGTCTCCCTTTATTGTTCTGTAACGCATTGGGGGTTGGTACATCGTGCCACTAGATGCTGGACTTCAGTGTTCTCCAGTGAACTCAGGCCCAAATTTCCATGGGGGCGTGGGGGCACATGTCCCCTCCCCACCTGCCCTGCCTGACTTGCACCTTTTGCTCACTCATTCCTTGCCGAGTCTTGGCCTCCATGCACACAGGGCCTACGCTGTCTCTTATACACGGAGAGATGGATTTGCATGCTCCGAATCTCCACCCACTAAGTGCCTGAACCAGGACTGCTTTTCTCTAGGGGGCTGAACAAGGAAAGGGTGCATTGTCAAAAGCCTAATTCACGCCCCCACCCCAATTGCCAAAAGCCTGCCTAGTCAGAATATCAACCCAGGCTGAGGTCCGAGGGGCACTGTGCTATATCCAACTGGAAGCCGAACTGGATGCAAGAACCAGGAGGATTTCATGGGGTTTTTGACCAAGGAGGAACACAAGCCCCATTGCTCTCAAGCATGAGGAGCACAGGAAAAACAAGCCACATGGAACGTGGACCAAACTTCAAAACGAAAGTGCGGCTCCTTTGCACACAAAGAGGATTTGTGACGAGACAAACCTTATTGTAGCAGTAGAATTGCTCTGTATTGGCAAGTTATTACAGTCCAGGCTTTCTTTGGTGTCGGGCAGCCAGAGCATGAAGCCAGGGAACTGCAACTGGATCCATAAGAGCGTGCGCGCGCACACGCACACGCTCACACAAAGGCGGCATGACCTAACATCTATTTTCTACCCTTTAAAAATAAATAACCTATTGATATTGAAGAAACATGATGGTTTTCTGTATTAAAATTATGGCAACGGAGATCAGAGACCGCACAGAAATGCAGCAATCTGCACATCTTGCCAGAAGGCTCTACAAATGTGCATTTTGTGCTGCAAATTTTCTCCCCTGTGCACACTTTTAGAATAAACACACACACACAAACGTAACCCAAGAACCCTGCTGGGAACTAATCACAGGGGATGTGGTGGCCACAATAGTTTTCTCTTTCAGTCTTCATGCTTCAAGATATTTGCCAGGCCACATAACCCCAGATCTATCTCCTTTTTTTGTTTAAGGGACTAAACTAAAAAAGAAACTGAAGTTAACAGACAGGATCCTCCTCCTTTCACCCTCAGCGGAACACGTGGGACTCGGAAGACGCACAGAGTTCCGTTTTCAGGTGTCCAAAATGCGTGTCGAGAGAAAACAAGATGCAAGGTGACTGTCGCGCAGTCAAGCTTGGGCAGATTGAAAGCATCTTCCGGAGGGGAGAGCGTGTTACGCAATCAGAAGTCTGACCCTTGATGTTCCAGGCACTACTTAGCAGAATTGGGAAGGTTTACTACAGTGATGGTGGGCGGGATGTGGGACAGGAACTCCCCCCTGCCACAGAGGTCCGAGTGTCGCCCTAGCGATGTCCAGTGTACGCTTTGAACCAGGAGGTAACGGAGGCCGCAGCCGAGGAGATCATGCCTCCGGCGCTGCTGCTGGCGATGGGCTCCCGCGAGGCCAGCGTGCTCTGGCTCTGAAGCATCTCCACCGTCTGCGAGGGGATGTCGCAGAACCGGGGGCTGGGCAGGTTCTCCCAGTCCGTCCCCAGGTCCGTCTCTTCGTCGCTGACACGCTCGTCGCCGCTCTCGTCCGTTTCGCCGGCGCCGCTGGGGTCCACAAACTCCATCGAGTCCTCCAGGTCGGCGCTGATCTCGAACGGCCCGGACCTGCGGTCAGAAAAACGGACTCGGCTTACGGGGAAAACGACTCGCAAATTGGGACCGGCAAGAGGAACGAAGATACCTTTTGCAGGAGAATGGCAGAGCTTTGCTACACTTACAAACTCTCCAGAAGAACAAGGTTTAAACCGGGCACCCCCAAACTCGGCCCTCCAATGGGACTACAATTCCCATCATCCCTGACCACTGGTCCTGTTAGCTAGGAATGATGGGAGTTGTAGTCCCAAAACAGCTGGAGGGCTGAGTTCGGGGGTGCCTGGGTTTCAACTGACTGGTGGATCACTTAATAATAATGCTGTAAGCTGTGGTGTAGGGACAGAAATCCAGGTTCTCATAATATTTGGGAAGGTCTCCAGCGAAATTTGAAGAACACAAGTAAGGGAAAGGGTGTCACAGTCTAACCCTTTGAGGCCAGGATTGGAGCTGAAGAGAAACCAAAGGAACTAAGCTTGCTGGGGAAAGGCCCTAACCCCTCTCTACCATGGTGAACCACAGACACACTCTCATATTAAGGATACATTGCAGTCTGGCCAAAGGACCCAAGGGGGCTGGGGAGCAGGGCTGCAGAGGAGGCCTGGCCTGGGAACAGGGTGAGAGATATAGACTTGGATGGCTACATTCAGCCCCCAGGCCTGAAATTCGTCTCCCCTTCAGGTAGAAGGTCCGGCTCAGCTTGTGGATGCCAATTTCCCTCCAAGCCACAGAGGGTTGCTGCCAGCCAGAGCGGATTCTCCTAGGCTATGTGGACCGCTGCTCCAGTTCAGTATAAGGCAGTTTTAGTTGCTGAATTTGGCTCTCTGTTCAGTTGTCATGGTCATATTTCATAGCTCAGGGAAAGCTGAATTAGGAAAGGAGGCCCTGAGGGAGCAGAGGGAGGGAGGAGGTATCCTGGTGGCACAGGGATGGGGAATAATAATAATAATAATAATAATAATAATAATAATAATAATAATTTATTATTTATACCTTGCCCATCTGGCTGGGCCTCCCTAGCCACTCTGGGCAGCTTCCAAAAATATATATATTAAAATACTGTAATACATCAAACATTAAAAGAACGATGAGGGCGGAGACGCTCCTTCAGATATACAGTGGTACCTCGCAAGACGAATGCCTCGCAAGACGAAAAACTCGCAAGACGAAAGGGTTTTTTTTTTTTTTTTAGTTGTTTCGCAAGACGAATTTCCTTATGGGCTTGCTTCGCAAGACGAAAACGTCTTGCAAGTTTGTTTTCAATGCATTCCTATGGGAAACCGTGCTTTGCAAGACGAAAAATTCGCAAGACGAAAAAACTCGCAGAACGAATTAATTTCATCTTGCGAGGCACCACTGTACTGGACCGAGGCCGTTTAGGGCTTTAAAGGTCAGCACCAACACTTTAAATTGTGCTCGGAAACGTACTGGGAGCCAATGTAGTTCTTTCAAGACCGGTGTTATATGGTCTCGGCAACCGCTCCCAGTCACCAGTCTAGCTGCCGCATTCTGGATTAGTTGTAGTTTCCGGGTCACCTTCAAAGGTAGCCCCATGTAGAGCGCATTGCAGTAGTCCAAGCGGGAGATAACCAGAGCATGCACCACTCTGGCGAGACAGTCCGCAGGCAGGTGGGGTCTCATCCTGCGTACCAGATGGAGCTGGTAAACAGCTGCCCTGGACACAGATTTGACCTGTGCCTCCATGGACAGCTGTGAGTCCAGAATGACTCCCAGGCTCTGCACCTGGTCCTTCAGGGGCACAGTTACCCCATTCAGGACCAGGGAATCCTCCACACCTGCCCGCCTCCTGTCCCCCCAAAATAGTACTTCTGTCTTGTCAGGATTCAACCACAAGGCTGTGCCAGGCTTAGAAGTGGCACAGAAAGGGGACAAGGAGGGCGAGGTGGTGATGGCAGGGCGCAAAAAGAGGCTGGAAGCTGCCTCTTACCTTCCCAAATGTTCTGTCTCGGGGCTGACCAGGTACATCAGGTTCCTGAGTGTATGCAGAGGATGCAGGAGGTCTAAGTTTACGTGCTGGAAGAGGAAGAAAGCAGAACATCCATCAGGCAAAATGTGCTGAGACGAGGAAGGGAAAGTGTGAAGCCACACGAGAGGTTAAAAAAGAAAAGAAAAAGAAAAATTGCATTCACTGTACCTGAGAAAAGCAAAGGTAAAGGATATTGGCGTTCAGCTTTTTCACTGCCCACGTGAACTTCCTCCTGCTGAGGTTTTCCCCGCAGAACTCACTGCAAGACACGTTAAAAACACATGCACAAACTGAAGGGAGAGCTCTCAATGAAAGGATCCTCTCCTGTTTCACCGCCTTCCGCAACGCTAGCAAATCAAGCAAATCTTGGCAAAACGATGGCTTTTATTCGGCCAGTTGGCAGGAAAGGGAAAAGCGTGCATCTTGCCCATCTCCATTTCTGGAAGGAGGAAAAACTAACTGTTCGGGCATTTCTTCTATGCAGAAATAATAATAATAATGATGATGATGATGATGATGATGATGATGATAAATTTATTTATACCCCGCCCATCTGGCTGGGTTTCTCCAGCCTGGTAGGCTTCCAACAGAATATTAAAATACAATAACCTATTAAACATTAAAAGCTTCCCTAAACAGGGCTGCCTTCAGATGTCTTCTAAAAGTCTGGTAGTTGTTTCTTTGACATCTGGCGGGAAGGCATTCCACAGGGCGGGTGCCACTACCAAGAAGGCTCTCTGCCTGGTTCCCTGTAGCTTTGCTTCTCGCAGCGAGGGAACCGCCAGAGGGCCCTCGGCGCTGGACCTCAGGGTCTGGGCAGAACGATGGGGGTGGAGATGCTCCTTCAGGTATAGTGGGACGAGGCCGTTTAGGGCCTTCAAGGCCAGCACTAACACTTTGAATTGTGCTCGGAAACGTACTGGGAGCCAATGTAGGTCTTTCAAGACTGGTGTTATATGGTCTTGGCGGCCGCTCCCAGTCACCAGTCTAGTTGCCGCATTCTGGAAGGAATCCCTTCGAGAGGGGAAGGGTTAAGTCAAAGCTGCAGACCATGCCACCCAACCTGTATGCATTCACCTCTCTCTCCCTCTCTCTCTCTCTCTCTCTCTCTGTGTGTGTGTGTGTAGGTCCTGTTCAGTAAGCAGAGACCCATGACCGGGGTTTCCCAAACTGGAGTGGCCAGCTGGTTTTTTTGGACTACAACTCCCATCATCCTTAGCTAACATGAGCAGTGGTCAGGGATGATGGGAGTTGTAGTCCAAAAACAGCCGGAATCCCAGGTTTGGGAAATGCTGCACAAGAGGTCCCTCCCTATACCTAGAGGACGAACCCGGGAGCAGCTATTGGGGCTTTCTGTTTTCTGCGGGAGACTTATCAAATGCACAAAGAAAAGGTGAAATCCACGCTGCTCTCAAATATCTCCATTTTTGGCTTCCTCTCCGGTGCTACCACACGGGCCTTGGGGAGCTCAAAGTGCTTCACGAATACTCCCTTGCAATTGTTACAACGTGCAATTGTACGGCGAGTCCAGCTGTTCAGCTGCATTGGATCTACCCTGCAGAAAACGGGGTCTTTCCGAAACATTGCACACAGAAGAAAATCCCAGAGTGTAAACTGGGGTTCAGGGACTCGGGTGGCGCTGTGGGTTAAACCACAGAGCCTAGGACTTGCCGATCAGAAGGTCGGCGGTTCGAATCCCCGTGACGGGGTGAGCTCCCGGTGCTCGGTCCCTGCTCCTGCCAACCTAGCAGTTCAAAAGCACGTCAAAGTGCAAGTAGATAAATAGGTACCGCTGCAGTGGGAAGGTAAAAGGCGTTTCCGTGCGCTGCTCTGGTTCGCCAGAAGTGGCTTAGTCCTGCTGGCCACATGACCTGGAAGCTGTACGCCGGTTCCCTCGGCCAATAAAGCGAGATGAGCACCGCAACCCCAGAGTCGGCCACGACTGGACCTAACGGTCAGGGGTCCCTTTACCTTTAAACTGGGGTTCATGCACTTATAGACCTGGTGCTCAAAACACACGATGCCCCCCTCGCGCTGCCCGCCGGGTTATTCCAAGACAACTTGCCTGTTGTACAGCTTCTTGGGAAGGTTAACGTCAAGTATATGCGACAAAATGTTGACAAGCTGAGTTGCATAGCACAGGGCAGCACTGATGGTGTAAGCAGGGTTGTTATGTTCCATGTCTGGAAGGGAAACAACAACAACGGGGCCCCCCATCAGTAGGTTGTAAAAGGGCTCTCCCCCCAGGAGTATCAACTATATACATCTCCCCAGGAAACAGCCCCATCAAGAAGGGAGCCTTAGATTCCAGTGTAGCATAATAGTTAGGGTGCCGAACTAGGACCTGGGAGATCAGGGTTCAAATCACTGCTTGGCCATGAAGCTCAATTTTGGGCCAATAACTGCCTCTCAGCTCAGCCTGGCTTGCAGGGGTGTTGTGGGGATTAGAGAGGAGGGGGAGAACCACGTAGGCTGCTTTGAGCTCCTTGGGAGAAAAGGGTAGGGTATGAATGCAATAAACGAATACAGTGGTACCTTGGTTCTCAAACACCTTGGAACCCAAACACTGAAAACCCAGAAGTAAGTGTTCTGGTTTGCGAACTTTTTTCGGAAGCCGAATGTGCCTTGTTTTGAGTGTCATGCTTCTGTTTTGAGTGTTATGCTGAGATCTGTTTTGCTATTTATTTTGAATTTTGTGGCTTTTTTTGTTTTTGTGGCTGTGTGGAACCCAATTCAGCTACTGATTGATTGTGTGACTGCAGTACATTGTTTATTGCTTTCATTTTATGGATCAATGGTCTCATCAGATAGTAAAATTCATGTTAAATTGCATTTTTAGGGGTTGTTTTTAAAAGTCTGAAACGGATTAATCCATTTTGCATTACTTTCTATGGGAAAGCGTGTCTTGGTTTTGGAACGCTTTGGTTTTGGAACGGACTTCCGGAAGGGATTAAGTTTGAGAACCAAGGTACCACTGTACGGAGGGGTAGAGATGTCAGGGAAGCACATAACCTGCACATAACTTCAACTCACTTTGTCCATGGCTGTGATGTGAACCCTGAATTCTGCCCAGCTCTATCTCAGGGCCCCTAGGACTTTTGCTTCCACACACCCACGGACAGGACACAAACAAAAATTAAAACTGTTTCACGAAAGGGTGTATGAATTATTTATCTTCTCTGAACCCCGAGTCACAAATCCCAAACCCCAGTTGACATTTTTGCTGCCGTTCCGGCTTCTGAGAGTTCTGCAGGCGAGGGATTTGCCGGCATGTTGTCACAACCACGCTGCCAAGAAATTTGCTCTGCCTTTTTTTTTTTCCAACCAGGAAAAAAAGGAAAAGGAAAGAAAGTCAAGATTCTTAGGGAGTTTAATTCTCTGCCTGTGCTCGACAGCTTTGTGTGGCTGCAGAATCGCAACCGACGGGGGAGTCCTGCTGACACACTCCCAGGCTTCCCCAAATTCAGTCTAAGTTATGTGCTCTGCGTTGATGTTAACCACATAATCTGAGTGAAGGAATGAGCAGAGGCTTACTCCCAGTGAGTTTAACTTCAGCCCGGCCACAGGCTCTGTGGAATTTTTTTTACCTGGCCCTTGAGTGGTCTTCTTCTCTTCCACCCAGTTGTAGTAAGCAGAATAATCTCCGTTGTTGGGAAGGGTGATCCAAGGCCCCGCGATGCCTATGCTGGTGTCTCCGTTGTGGTCGTCACACACCCATCGCCCGGACAGGTAGGTGGTCCTCCTGGCTTCCGCAAGCTTGCTCACAGTGCTAGAAGTCATGGCGTTGTCGCTCTCGGACGACATGTCTGCGGGGTCCCTGGAATAAAGGCAAGATGCTGAATGGCGGTCTCTAAGGAAGGATATAGGGACGCGGGTGGCGCTGTGGGTTAAACCACAGAGCCTAGGGCTTGCCGATCAGAAGGTCGGCGGTTCGAATCCCTGCGACGGGGTGAGCTCCCGTTGCTCGGTCCCTGCTCCTGCCAACCTAGCAGTTCGAAAGTGCATCAAAGTGCAAGTAGATAAATAGGTACCACTCCGGCGGGAAGGTAAATGGCATTTCTGTGCGCTGCTCTGGTTCGCCAGAAGTGGTTTAGTCATGCTGGCCACATGACCCGGAAGCTGTACAGCCAATAAAGCTGTACAGCCACATGACCCGGAAGCTGTACGCCGGCTCCCTTGGCCAATAAAGCGAGATGAGCACCGCAACCCCAGAGTCAGCCACGACTGGACCTAATGGTCAGGGGTCCCTTTACCTTTTAAGGAAGGATATAGCCACCCCCACTAGCAGCTGCTACTGGTGTCCCCTCTGTGAACTGGGGCAAACTGTGCTCAAGGGGCTCAGAAACTGTGCAGAAAGTACAGAAATAAATGAACTCCTTGGGACATCGTCCCAGGAGTCCAGCTTTTCCTCTAAAAAGCAGGAAAAGAAAACATTGTGGCTAAAATTAAGCACTTTGCTTTCAGTGGAAGAAATAAATCCATGCTAACATCATCTCCCTTAGGCAGAAAGTGATTAAAATTTAACATTTAAGGAATTAGCTTCGGTCAAAGAAAAGCTGAAAACAGGCGTAAGACAAACAGGTGTTGAGGCTGCAACCCCAAGCAAACTAATTATCCCCACCCAACCAGCCACCTAGAAGCCACCCTTTAGACCACGCAGGGTAAAATGGAGGAAAATTAAGAACCACGCATGTCCCCTTGAGCAGGATAAGCCTATATGGGATAGCTCAGTCGGCAGAGCATGGGACTCAAGCCCTGCACTGAACAAACAGATTCCTGCACTGCAGGGAGTTAAGACTAGAAAGCCCTTGTGGTCCTTTCCAACTCTACAATTTTTTATTATTATAATACAGTCGTAACTTGGAAGTCGAATGGAATCCGTTCCAGCAGCCCGTTTGAATTCCGAAACATTCAGAAACCAAGGCGTAGCTTCCGATTGGTTGATGGTTGTGCAGGCGTGCCAGAAACAATAGCAGAAGCTGCACCGGACATTCAGCTTCCAAAAAGACGTTCGGAAACCGGAACACTCACTTCCGTTTTTTGATCGTTTGGGAGCTGGAACGTTCTGTTGGGACATTGCCTACGTGCTTCTGTGCAGCTTGGCAGAGTGAGCAATTAGTAAGTTGGCCGAAGGCCAGGGAGACTGAGCAGGGGGAGTTTCTGCCTGGAGATATGGGAGCCTTGGATACAGCTCTACTGTTGGAGGAGGTCGCCCATATAGACAGAATGACCCATGACTTCTCTCTGTGTGTAGGAGTGTCTTGGAGTGAGTTGAAGTTTTGTTGAGAGAGAGTTAAGATCCCTATCTGTAACTCGTATATAGTAACTTGTGAGTCTGCTGCTGTACACAATAAATCTCTAAGAAACCAAGTTACTAGTAGGCAGCATTTTGTTCCTGATCATCCTGCCAACTTGCAAACAAACGTTTCCAGAAAGTCTGCGTACGTTCTGCAATTTTCAACACCTTCAACTCCCAAGGCGTTCGGGAGCTGGGGTATGACTGTAATAATATTATTGCCTGTATGCAGCCCATCTATCTGGGTTGCCCCAGTCAGAATTCTTTGATCCTAGGATAGAAAGTAGTGATGTATGGAAGTGAGAGCTGGACCATCAAGAACGCTGATCGCCGAAGAATGGATGCTTTTGAATTCTGGTGTTGCAGGAGACTCTTGAGAGTCCCATGGACTGCAAGAAGATCAAACCTATCCATTCTTAAGGAAATCAGCCCTGAGTGCTCACTGGAAGGACAGATCCTGAAGCTGAGGTTCCAAGACTTTGGCCACCTCATGAGAAGAGAAGACTCCCTGGAAAAGACCCTGATGTTGGGAAAGATGGAGGGTACAAGGAGAAGGGGACGACAGAGGACGAGATGGTTGGACAGTGTTCTCGAAGCTACCAGCATGAGTTTGACCAAACTGCGGGAGGCAGTGGAAGACAGGAGTGCCTGGCGTGCTCTGGTCCAGGGGGTCACGAAGAGTCGGACATGAC
This sequence comes from Podarcis muralis, assembly GCF_964188315.1. Taxonomy (NCBI): domain Eukaryota; kingdom Metazoa; phylum Chordata; class Lepidosauria; order Squamata; family Lacertidae; genus Podarcis; species Podarcis muralis. The sequence continues at coordinate 6,357,579 of NC_135655.1, forward strand.
TAAACGACTAAACAACAACAAAGATAGAAATGTAGTAACTTTTTAAAAATGAAGCTGTAACTCCCACTGCGGCTCAAAGGGACTTTCACCCAAGTAAACGTGATTCTGGTTTGGGTACAAACTGGGTGACGTCAGGAGAGGGTAAGGACCATTTCAACACAACCCCTTGTCCCCATATTCCCATGGCCTTCCAGTTGCCACCAGGTTTCCTGCCCACAGCTTTGCAGCCAGATGAGCATGGATCTAAGTAACAAAATTATTATTACTACTAAACCCCACAAAAGAGCACATGTATGCCTCTCGCCTGCTGCATCTTGCAGACCGAGGAAGTGAGCACTGCCACCCAAGCGGGCAGCTCACCCCACTGGCTCGGCAGCTGCCCCTTCCTTCCCTACCTCATGCCAATCTTCACCTCCTCGATAGGGAAGATGACGGAGGTGAGTTCCAGGACATGCGAGCGCCGGAGCCCTGCAAGGTGCTCGTGCTGGCTCCTCAGGTCGTAGTTCCTTTTCTCCACCAGCTCTCCCAGCTTGCGGTTGTGCCTCTGGATCTTCTCCTTCTTCTCCTGATGCCGCTGTGCCCTGCGGTAGAGCTTCTGGTTCTCGTCCTTAATTCGGAGAAGCCACTCGGAGTCTGGGGCAGAGTAAAGGCAATGGTTAGCTTTCGGGGTGGAACCGTCGTTTCTTCAAACTGGTGCTGCAACCGGCTCATTCTTTCGATCAGAGATGGCCAGTCCTAGGCAATAGCTTTGATTTATAGCTTCAACTTTCCCAGCTGTTAACTTGTGATTAATGAAAATGGGTTAGTTACATTGTTCTAGCAGGGGGGACACAGGTGGCGCTGTGGGTTAAACCACAGAGCCTAGCCAATCAGAAGGTCGGCGGTTCGCATCCCCGCGACGGGACGGGGGGAGCTCCCATTGTTCAGTCCCTGCTCCTGCCAACCTAGCAGTTTGAAAGCATGTCAAAGTGCAAGTAGATAAATAGGTACCTCTCCAGCGGGAAGGTAAATGGCGTTTCTGTGGGCTGCTCGGGTTCGCCAGAAGCGGCTTAGTCATGCTGGCCACATGACCTGGAAGCTGTACGCCGGCTCCCTCGGCCAATAAAGCGAGATGAGTGCTGCAACCCCAGAGTTGGCCACGACTGGACCTAATGGTCAGGGGTCCGTTTACCTTTACATTGTTTCCCCAACTTGCTTCCCCAGCTGTTGTTGGACTACAGCTCCCATCATCCCTGACCACTGGTCCTGCTAGCTAGGGATGATGGGAGTTGCAGTCCAACAACTGATGGGGACCCACTGCTCTGATGGTTATAACTGGTTGCTTGAACCACTTTATGCCAACTGAAAGGGCCCCCTCAAACGTGCCCAATGCTATTCCGCTACTGCGGATTGCAGGGGAAGACTGACAAACGAAGGCCAAACTTTCTTTCGGGGAAGTTGCCCGCCATTACTGATCTTATCATCAAAGAAGCCCAGATAAGCTTCTGGGAAATGCTAAGGTCACATAGCATGCTTTGCAAAGCCGTTCAGCTATGGGAACAGGAGTGCCCCAGATAGAGTCTGCCAACGCTTCTACTGAGGAAGAAGAGGAGGAGTTTGGATTTGATATCCCCCTTTATCACTAAGCTAAGGAGTCTCAAAGTGGCCAACAATTTCCTTTCCCTTCCTCCCCCACAACAAACACTCTGTGAGATGAGTGAGGCTGAGGGACTTCAGAGAAGTGTGACTGGCCCAAGGTCACCCAGCAGCTGCATGTGGAGGAGCGGAGACGCGAACCCGGTTCACCAGATTACGAGACTACCGCTCCTAACAACTACACCACGCTGGCTCCCAGCACGAGCATCACTTACTTCGTGCCATTTCTTCGTTTTCCTTGCAGATCGTTTGCTTCAGCTGCTCAACCCTCATTTTGCAGGACATTATTTTCCACCTCTGAAAGAAACAGAGCAAGTAGAGGAGCTGCCCCCAAATCCACCACCTCAACAGCCTTAATCAACCTATCAGTTTCGTTTCAGGGCCCAAAGGAGCAGCACCTATGATAGGGCTATTTATTATCCCCTGAACTGCACATTGCAATGTTTTCAATCAAGAGGCTTCTAGGTATAAACATTAAATTACTGTGACCCAGAGTAATCCTGGGGCTGGCTGAGTGTGGTAATTCAGTGCGAGAACAGCACTTTTCGCTTTCCCCAAAGGCGTTATTATTTTAGAGACAAGTGAGACAACAGATAAATCTATTCTCTCAACCAAATTCGCCTTCAGCAAAAAAGTTATAGGTCTTGCTTATCTGCAAGCTATTTGGGCACTGCCTTGGAAACAGAAAGACTGGATGGAGGCTAGAACAGACAGACACTTTTACAGCTTCAGAATAAAAAAGAAATTCCAGCCAAAGTAGCTGTAATTAAGTTCTGTCTTTCTTCCAATGAACTCAAACCATTGCACATGGTCCTCTTCCAGTTCCTGCTTTCTCCTTGAATCAGCCCTGAGAGGTAGGTTAAGCTGGGAACGAGTTTGACTGACCCAAGGTCACCCAACTGGGCTTCTTGGCTGAGTCGGTATTTGAACTCAGGTCTCTCGTGTCCTAGTCCTACACTTTAAACGCTACATTGCACTGGTGGAAGCATAGGATAAAAGCAACTCTCCTTTAAGGGTACCCGATCACCCCTTTTAAAATGTAGGTTTACTTTGGCAACTGGTAGAGCATGAGCCTCTTAAACTCAGGGCCACGGGTTCAAGCCTCAAGTTGGGCAGAAAGATTCCTGGACTGCAAGGGGTAGGACTAAATGACCCTCGAGGTCCCTTTCAACTCGAGAATTACAGGACACTGTGCTCTGTAATAGGTTTGTGTTTATCCTTCTCTGAAATCATTATTAAATGCCCCAAAGGGAGCTGAGGTTTAGGGATCAACCTTACAGGGTTGTTGCATGGCTTACCAAGATAATGTGGATGTTGTGCTTCGAACACTTGGGAGGGAGGAAATGTTATATAAATGCAAAATATTACTACTGGACTGAAGCTGGTGCCCCACGGTACAACCCCACACTCCCCTGGGTATGCATGCACAAGAGACCCACAAGGGCAGGGCTGATATGCGGTTCCTTCTCATGTGAAGAAAACAGCGCGGGTCTACACTGAAAAGTGGCCACTGCACTTCAATGTGAACTGGAAGACTTCCACAGGACTCACCAGCTGGTCAGTTATCCATTTCCCCTCCATAGCTTTTAACAACCTACAAGAAGGGGAGCGGAAGGAGCAGAAGATTAGCTGGCAACCAGAACCACGCTTTCAGCAAACATCAGAGGTTCGAAAGACGATCTGCCTGTGCTTTAAGCCAACCAAAGCAGGTAAAAGAAACTGAACTGGGACTTACTGGGACTGGAATTCGTGCTGCTTGTTTCTAAGGTGCTTCAATCTCTCCTTCTTTTCAGAAAACCTGGAAAAGAAAGAAGTTCAAAGTTGTGGAAGGTGAAGATCTACTGTTTGATGGACCAGCCTATGTGTTTGTTTTTTAAATATCCATACAGCACTATGAAATTTAGGTGCTTTATATACCTTTATATACCTAAGGGACACGTGTGGCGCTGTGGGTTAAACCACAGAGCCTAGGACGTGCCGATCAGAAGATTGGTGGTTCGAATCCCCACAACGGGGTGAGCTCCTGTTGTTCGGTCCCTGCTCCTGCCAACCTAGCAGTTCAAAAGCACGTCAAAGTGCAAGTAGATAAATAGGTACCGCTTCAGCGGAAAGGTAAATGGCGTTTCCGTGCGCTGCTCTGGTTCGCCAGAAGCGGCTTAGTCATGCTGGCCACATGACCCGGAAGCTGTACACCGGCTCCCTCAGCCGATAAAGCGAGATGAGTGCCGCAACCCCAGAGTCGGTCACGACTGGACCTAATGGTCAGGGGTCCCTTTACCTTTACCATATACCTTAGCAATAGCAGAGCACCAACCTCATCAACTGAAGGAGTAAAAAGATGGATGCAACAATTTCAGACATTTTAATCAGTGTTAGGAAACTCCCAAGTGCCAGGCACATTTTGCGACTGGCACGGTTCCACTTGTGACCACGTGGAGATCTCTGGACGGAAGGTTCTGCGACTGACATCTCCATCTGGCTGAACACTCCAGCTTTCTTAAGCAGGTAAGCAAAAGAGCTTGTTTGTTGCGCTGGTCTCCCACCTTTTTCTCCAAGGAGTACATGGTTCACCCTCTTCCTCAGTTAACCCCAACAACGACCCTGCGAGGTAGGTCAGGAGGTTGCGACTGGCTCCAAGGTCACCCAGTGAGCTTCACGGCTGAGTGGGGATTTGAACCCTGACCTCCCAGGCCCTAGTCCAAGCACTATACCACCCTGGCTTCCTACAGTACTTCTACTATTCGGCAGTTATATATATTAAGTAGGTAAACAAATATGAGGAAAGCAAAATGTCACTTAGGGAAGGATCTGAAATATTTTCCTTGATGCTTGAATTTGTTTTATTCTGAATTGTTTTATTGGATGTTTTAATGTGTTGTAAAGCGGTATAGAAATGAAAAGAAGAATAGTAGTAGTAATAATATAGAAAAGGCACCTAGATATTCTGTTGTGGCGACCATAGCCATGGTTTAAGGTTCCATTTGGTGATTAGCTTATATATCTGAGTTTCTAACACTGTTTAGAGTGTTTTGGGCACAGCTGTTCGGCTTAACTTAGACCAGGAGTTTGATGAGGGGCAGCTTATGTTTCACTGGAAGACTGCCAGCCAACTTCTGACAGGTCACCTCAAGGCTGACCGTGGCCTGAACCTGCCAGATAGTCCTCATGTTCTTGAGAAGGACCAGGATAAGATATGTGCTATATCATTCAATGCACCACCCATGGGATTCTGGCCAAAATAGTAACACCACAAGACTGCGGTCAGGCCACACATGACCTAAAAAAGTGATGAGCTGTTAAGCCAGCCACATATAATATAATCATTTGGAAAGAGATGTGCACTCAAAGGTATACTGATGGCAACTATTGGTTAAACAATTTTGCACCCTTCTTCCCTTCTGTTTCTTTATAACATTGGTATACTGTATTTAAATTTATTAAGTGGTATTGTGTTTTCATCAACAGTAATTTCTGCTCATTCTTGGGAAGAAGGTCCCAAATTCCTACAATTTCCCTATCCTACAGCATCCCCCCCAGCCCCCCCCCCCACAGTCAACAGGAACAGAAGGGGGGGGGCACAGAGGGGAAAAGGAGAGAGGCAGGGAAGCCTGAGAATTGAGCCGCACACCTTGACAAAAGCATAAAAACAAACATAGCAAACATAGCCAAAGAAATAAAATACAAAAAGCAGTAACCAATCTAAAATGTAAAACAGAACTAAAGGAGCCAGGTATAAATTAGAGGAAAAGCCTATGCAAGTTTACGCAGAAACAAGCTTCACTATGTTCAGATTGCACAATCCTACACAGTGTAGTAATGCCCAATGAACCTACCAGGGCTTACTTTGGAGTAAACTTGCATAGGAGCACATTTAAACATTTTTCCGGTTTCCAAAAGATGCTGAACATTTTCCAGTACAGTGGTACCTCGGGTTAAGAACTTAATTCATTCTGGAGGCCTGTTCTTAACCTGAAACTGTTCTTAACCTGAGGTACCACTTTAGCTAACGGGGCCTCCAGCTGCCGCCGCACCACGATTTCTGTTCTCATCCTGAAGTCAAGTTCTTAACCCGAGGTACTATTTCTGGGTTAGCGGAGTCTGTATCCTGAAGCGTCTGTAACCTGAGGTACCATTGTAAATGCAAAGTAAGAAACACAAAACACTTATTGAAATTCATTTCTTTTTTTAAAAAAGAAATCTTCCACTACTAACAGCCCATTCTGCTGCTTCTCATGCCAGACAGAAACAAGTCACAATCCCTGGCTTAATTTTAAATCTGAAATTGAAACAGGAAATGTGATTTGTTTCATCCTCAAGGAAACCACAATCTGTAGCCAAAATCTGTTCTGAAGGGCACCAGATTGGCAAAGACTGCTTTAGCTATTATGTTACGCTATTTTTGCTAGCTCCTGGAAATAAGTATTTCCACCCCACCCCCCGCAATGTACAGTGGTACCTTGGGTTACAGACGCTTCAGGTTACAGACTCCGCTAACTCAGAAATAGTACCTCGGGTTAAGAACTTTGCTTCAGGATGAGAACAGAAATTGTGTGGCAGTGGCAGCGGGAGGCCCCATTAGCTAAACTGGTACCTCAGGTTAAGAACAGTTTCAGGTTAAGAACAGATCTCCAGAACGAATTAAGTTCTTAACCCGAGGTACCACTGTACTTCTCAAAACTATGACACAATGCTCAAAACACCCTGCACAAAACAAGGAGCAGGTTGCCTTTGTTTTCACTAACGGCAGGACTTCCTGCCAAACCGTGACTCATCACCGACAATTAAATGTTAACCAAGCTCGAACTTCTTAACAAACAAAGTGTTGGAAGAACGTTTCCTGAAACAAACACTGCATTTCAGCATGAAGCATAATTCAGGAGCAGACTAACAATGAGGAAATATAAATCCTATTGAGATCCAAGTGACTCAAACTTCTGTGAAGTTAAGAGTTGAGAAGCGGGAGTTACGACAGCTATGCTATGTACTATTTCGCTCTTGTGACTTCTTCCTGTTTACAAAAACTGTGAATCACCCATGACATATGTGAAATCATAAATATGATTTATTTTAATCATACACACACTCTCTCTCTCTCTCTCTAAAGGAACAGGTAGGTAACTTGGGGTGCTCCTGGATCCACTGCTGTCGCTTGAAACCCAGGTGGTCTCGGTGGCAGAGAGTGCTTTCTGCCACCCTTGGCTGCTGGCCCAGCTGGGCCCTTATCTGGACACAGCCTAACTTCTGTGGCCTAAGCTCTGGTAACCTCTAAGTTAGATTACTGCAAAGTGTTAAATGTGGGGCTGCCTCTGAAGACGGTTCAGGAACTTCAACTGGTGCAAAATTCAACGGCCAGGTTGCTCACCAGAGCGAGAGGAGCTGAGCATATTACACCGATCCTGGCCTGGACTGCCAATTAGTTTCTGAGTCCTAATCAAAGTGCTGGTGCTGACCTATAAAGCCTTAAATGGCTCAGGACCTCATCAAGGGCCCTTCTCTATGTCCGCCGCCCCCTTCTCAAGAGGTTCAGAGGGCAACAACATGAGAACATGTCTTTTCTGCGGTGTCCCTGTTTGTGGAATGCTCTCCCAGAGAAGCTCACCTGGTGCCATCATTACATGTCTTTAGGCGCGAGTCTTTCCCAGCCCTACCTGAAAATGCCAAGGATTTTATCCTGGGACCTTCTGCATGCAAAGAAGATGCTCTTCCACTTATCTACTATGGCCTATCAAGGAGGGTGTTGGGACTACAGAGCTAACAAAAAAACCCTTGAATTCTATGATACAATATCTGGTCTTGTGTCTTGCTTAAGATGCAAGGCAGAAAGTCAGCTACAGTTCCTACCATTTAGAAGAGAAAGGTTTGATACTCAACCTGACAGCTTGCTTAAATTAACAAATGTGTATGGTCACCCACGGTCATGTAAAGAGCCGTTTGTCCCTGTTACGGCACTGGAGGAATCAAACACCGGGGCAAGTACTGCCAGAAGAATCGGGAAACAATACCACCACCCTGAAGAGGACTTTATGCTGCCAGACCAGGCTGGGTTTCCTTCAGTGCTAGCAACGTAAGAACAGTACCACTGGATCTGACTGAGTGCATCCTGTTTCACACCGGGGCAAGCCAGATCCCTTTCAGAAGCTGGCCGTGAAGATCATGGACCACTCCCCCAAGGTTTGCCCCCGCTCCCACCAACAGATGCCCACAGGTACACTGAACCACCACAGGTAAGCTGTAAGTTGCCCTGGGCACGAGAAAGCAACTAACAAAATTTAATACACAATGACAAGTTTACAAGACAGGAGTCTTGGACTCATAAATCACAGAACTGGAAGGGACCCCGAGGGTCGACAAGTCCAAGCAACTGCAATGTCGGTATCCTGCCCACCAGTATCCCTGGGTGGGCTGGAACCAGCAGCCTCCTGGTTGACAGCCAGACACGCCAGCCCCTGAGTGGCTGGCGAGGTCTATTACCTTGACCTCAAGGGGCAGTGTCCACCTGTCAGCACCGAGCCGCAGGAGTGCCTTTGAGCATGTGCAGAAAGCCGGAGCCACTTATAGACAGTGGTACCTCGGGTTAAGTACTTAATTCATTCCAGAGGTCTGTTCTTAACCTGAAGCTGTTCTTATCCTGAAGCACTTTAGCTAATGGGGCCTCCCGCTGCCGCCGGAGCACGATTTCTGTTCTCATCCTGAAGCAAAGTTGTTAACCCGAGGTATTATTTCTGGGTAGCTATACTTTTCCCAGTAGTGATGTATGGAAGTGAGAGCTGGACCATAAAGAAGGCTGATCACCGAAGAATTGATGCTTTTGAATTCTGGTGCTGGAGGAGACTCTAGAGAGTCCCATGGACTGCAAGAAGATCAAACCTCTCCATTCTGAAGGAAATCAGCCCTGAGTGCTCACTGGAAGGACAGATCCTGAAGCTGAGGCTCCAATACTTTGGCCACCTCATGAGAAGAGAAGACTCCCTGGGAAAGACCCTGATGTTGGGAAAGATGGAGGGCACAAGGAGAAGGGGACGACAGAGGATGAGATGGTTGGATAGTGTTCTCCAAGCTACCAGCATGAGTTTGACCAAACTGCGAGAGGCAGTGGAAGACAGAAGTGCCTGGCGTGCTCTGGTCCAGGGGGTCATGAAGAGTCGGACACAACTAAACGACTAAACAACACTATTTCTGGGTTAGCGGAGTCTGTAACCTGAAGCGTCTGTAACCAGAGGTACCACTGTACAGTGGTAACTCAGGTTAAGTATTTAATTCGTTCCGGAGATCTGTTCTTAACCTGAAACTGTTCTTAACCTGAAGCACCACTTTAGCTAATGGGGCCTCCTGCTGCTGCCGTGCCGCCGGAGCCCAATTTCTGTTCTCATCCTGAAGCAAAGTTCTTAACCCGAGGGACTATTTCTGGGTTAGCGGAGTCTGTAACCTGAAACGTCTGTAACCTGAAGCGTCTGTAACCCGAGGTACCACTGTATACACTTTCTTTATCCTGGATAAAGCCTTAACCGCAACCGGGCCCCCACCTGGGAGGCTGAGGTGAAAGGGGGGCTGCCGAATTTCCGGCTTGAGGAGCCCCCTGAGGAGAAGCGCAGCCAAGGGGCCCAGAGACCCCGGGGAAGGGGGGAGGGAAGGGGAAGAGGAGGGAGGGGAAGGGCCTGTCCGCCCTCCTCCTCCGAGGCACCCACCGCTCCGAGTCCCGGCCGTCGAAGAAGACGAAGTCCCCCCCGCGGACGCACTTGGCGCAGGTGAGGCGGCGCCGCGTGGTGTTGCAGAGGGGGCAGCGCTCCACCGCCACGTACAGGCCCTCGGCCCGGGACTCCGACTCGGCCCCGGCCTCCGCTCCCTCGGCACTGGCGGCGGCGGGGGCCACGACCCCGGAGGGCGGCGGGGGCGGCGGGCGCTGCTGTTGCCGCCGCGGGCGCTGCGCCGGGCCCGTCCAGCCGCCGCCCCTGGGAGACGCCATGTTTGCCGACGGGCTCGCGGCGCCCGGCGGTCACGTGGGACTTTGTTTTCAATCCGGGGCATGATGGGAAACAAAACAACCAGCGGAGGGAGGGAGGGAGGGGACGCACGCGGGGGCGGGGCTTCAAGGGGAAAGGAGCGGCGGTGACGCATTACGCAGAGGCGGGGTGTCACGGGGGAAGCGGCTCTCATTGGCTAATCCCAGACGGGCCTACGGGCGGAGTTTAAAGGGGAAGGAAAGGTGGTGACGCATTACGCAGAGGCGGGGTGCAATGGAGGAAGCGGCTCCCCTATTGGCTAATCCCAGACGGGCCTACGGGCGGAGCTAAAGGGGAAGGAAAGGTGGTGACGCTCTGAGGAGGCGGGGGTTGATGCGGGAGAGCGGTTCCTATTGGCTGCCTCGCATCCCAATCCCAGGCAGGTGTGGGAGCGCAGCTAAAAGAGGAAGGAATGGAGGTGACGTATTTTAAGGGGCGGGGATGAATGGGGGCGGTGTTTGATGGGGAAGCGGTTTCTATTGGCTGCCTCCCTGCCCAATCCAAGGCCGACTCCGTTTCCGCTGGATTTCATTCTTACCCTCCAAGGATTTGGGAGTATTTTCACTTTTACTTATTGGGTTATTATTATTACTATTACTATTATTATTTATTGTATTTTAGTGTTTTGTTCGAAGCCGCCCAGAGTGGCTGGGGAAACCCAGCCAGATGGGCGGGGTATAAATAAATAAATTATTATTATTATTATTATTATTATTATTATTATTATTATTTCTCTGCGCATTTTTTTTTTGCATAGGGTTTAAAGGTTGCCGGCTGCCGAAAGGAGAAGCTGCCTTTGGAACCGCGGAAAATTAAATTTATGTGATTATGAAAGTTAAATATAAACTCAACGGCAGGCAAGGAGTTAAAAGGTTCGCGTTGGTTCGCCTTTGAAGCCGAATTTGTGAAATTCGCACTTGCAGGGACAACAGGAAAACCAAAAGGCAGCCATTCCATAGACAAAGGAGATGGTGTTGGACTTTCGGAGGAAGAGAGGAGAACTAGCCCCGCTGTACAAAGGGGAGGGCTGTGTGGAGAGAGTCTCTTCCTTTGAATTCCTAGGAGTTTATCTCAGTGAAGACCTTACTTGGAAAATCAATACAACCCAGGTGGTTAAGAAAGTCCAACAGAGACTCCATCTCCTCAGAGTATTGTGAAAGAATGATGTCAATCAACATTTGATGATCTCCTTCTACCGGTCCACAATAGAAAATGTCCTTTCATACTGCATCACGGTGTGGTATGCTGGTTTGACATCAACTGATAGGAAGTGCCTACAGAGGGTGGGGAGTGCAGCACAAGATATTATGGGCTGGATGAAATAGCGGAAGAACATTGCCTCAGGAGAGTGAGGAAACTTCTCAGGGATGATTCACACCCTGGCCGGCACTTTCTTGATCTCCTGCTCTCAGGCAGAAGATATAGAAGCATGATTAGTCGTACCAACAGGGTAAAGAACAGCTTCTATCCGTGGGCTGTTAGGCTGCTGAATGAAAAGATAACAACAGGGCAACTGACTTTCGGGTTTGGTGGGTGTGCGTCAGTAAACGAGGGGAATTAAGACTAAGAGAGCTGAGTGAGGGGTGCTTGTGTAATCTCACTGTATACAAGTTGTACAAGTGACAATAAAGTATTTCGATTTCAATTCTCTGACATCTGCAGTCATCCGGATTTTACCATGTACAGTGGTACCCCGCAAGACGAATGCCTCGCAAGACGGAAAACCCGCAAGACGAAAGGGTTTTCTGTTTTGGAGGCGCTTCGCAAGACGAATTTCCCTATGGGCTTGCATCGCAAGACGAAAGCCCATAGGGAAATGCTGGCGGTCGGGAGCAAAGACTTTCGCCCACAGCCGGCCTTCAGAAGAGGACCTCTTCTGAAGGCCGGCGGGGGGCAAAAGTCTTTGCTCCCCCCCGCCTGCCTTCCCCCCGCCTGCCGGGGCGATCTTAAAATGCTGGCGGGCGGGAGCGAAGCGTTCGCTGCCGACCCCCAGCATTTTAAAATCTCCAAGGGACAGCAGAGAAGTCTCTGTCCCGGGGAGGTTTTAAAATGCTGGGGGTCGGGAGCGAAGCGCTGCCGACCCCCAGCATTTTAAAATCTCCCCGTGTCCCGGGAAGGTTTTAAAATGCTGGGGGTCGGGAGCGAAGCGCTGCCGACCCCCAGCATTTTAAAATCTCCCCGTGTCCCGGGGAGGTTTTAAAATGCTGGGGTCGGGAGCGAAGCGCTGCCGACCCCCTGCATTTTAAAATCTCCCCGTGTCCCGGGAAGGTTTTAAAATGCTGGGGGTCGGGAGCGAAGCGCTGCCGACCCCCTGCATTTTAAAATCTCCCCGTGTCCCGGGAAGGTTTTAAAATGCTGGGGGTCGGGAGCGAAGCGCTGCCGACCCCCAGCATTTTAAAATCTCCCCGTGTCCCGGGGAGGTTTTAAAATGCTGGGGGTCGGGAGCGAAGCGCTGCCGACCCCCCTGCATTTTAAAATCTCCCCGTGTCCCGGGAAGGTTTTAAAATGCTGGGGGTCGGCAGCCCGACCCCCAGCATTTTAAAATCTTCCCGGGACACGGGGAGATTTTAAAATGCTGGGGGTCGGCAGCGCTTCGCTCCCGACCCCCAGCATTTTAAAACGCTGTTCCGAAGGGGGGGGGGTGGGGACACCTGCCCCAGCCGCCCCACTTCGGAAAGCTGTTCCGAAGCGGGGAGGGAGGGCGGGGACATCTGCCCCAGCCGCCCCGCTTCGGAAAGCTGTTCCGAAGCGGGGAGGGGGGGCGGGGACACCTGCCCCAGCCGCCCCGCTTCGGAAAGCTGTTCCGAAGCGGGGAGGGAGGGCGGGGACATCTGCCCCAGCCGCCCCACTTCGGAAAGCTGTTCCGAAGTGGGGAGGGGGGGCGGGGACACCTGCCCCAGCCGCCCCACTTCGGAAAGCTGTTCCGAAGCGGGGGGGCGGGAACACCTTCTGAAGGCGGGCGGGGGCGAAAGTCTTTGTCCCCCCTGCCTGCCTTCCCAGGGGCTTTTAAATCGCCTCGGAGAGCGGAGAAGTCCTCCGCTGTCCCGGGGTTTTTTAAAATGCTGGGGGTGGGAAGAAAAGCCCTTGTTCCCCCCCCCCAGCCTTCAGAAGAGGTCCGGGGACAGACTGTCCCCGGACCTGGTCTGAAGGCGGTTTCCCTAGGAATGCATTAATTGATTTTCAATGCATTCCTATGGGAAACCGTGCATCGCAAGACGAAAAAACCGCAAGACGAAGAGACTTGCGGAACGAATTAATTTCGTCTTGCGAGGCACCACTGTAGTTTCCCAACCAACGTTGTCAGCAATATGCTAATGACACACACCTCTGCCTCTCCTTTATAGGACTAAATGCTCCGTTTTCTCTTTCCCTGCCTCTTTCCTTGCAACAGTGGTGTGGACAGACATATTTAAGACCGTGTTCATGGAAGACAAAGATACTCAGCTATGAGTGATCGCCAAAGAAAAAGACGACCTACTGAACTGATGCGCTAGAACCAGACCAGTCGAATGGGTCTCCTCTAAGACTAACATGCAACTTCAGCCAATGTGGCTAGACTACATATTGTTTAACGAATAATTAAAAAAAACAACCCAACCCAGTACTTTAATAGTGTGATTTATCTTTATTTTAGACAAAAACACATTTTAAAAACGGGGAACATTTCGATTTCAACAGTATTCCAAGACGCTAACCCGTTCCCTAAAGCATTCTTACAGAACTAGTTTTTCTATTTCATATCTCTTTTATCACATTTCACACTGTTCAAAATTCATACCCTTTTTTCTATAAGGAATTCACAAGAAGAAGAATACAATGAAACAGACTGACGGCATCAAACTAACAGAGGATTAGAGGTATTTGACTGTCAACAGTCAATCTGTGTGTTTGAGAATTTTGTACTTGATGCTAAAACTCACCTAAACTATACAATTTATCAGAAGAAAATTAAGAAGCTTTCTTAAAGCCCTTGAGGATTGGATAGATGTTTTCAAATGCTTCATATATTTCAGAACGGTATTTGGCACCTAGGAAAAATGGTTTTGAAATGAGCATTAATAACATTCATAAGAAATGAAATGAAGTTAGGAGCAATGCCCTAAAAATGTTCTCTGCCAGGAGAGTAAAGTTGAAGGGGAAAATGGGGGGAAATTTTCCATAGCACAGCCCTTTTGAACTCCGTTATCAGAGTGGGGTGGTTTTCAATCACCTCCACTAGACTGGTTGAAAAGCCTACCATAGTAGATGACACCTTCCTTCCTTGTCAGTTCCTGGCTTATAATGTTAATTACCATGTCAGTTTGGACAAACTGTTTTTCTAGCTCAGCATCTTGCACCTGGCCTGACCTGAGACAAATCTATCTTACATTTATTTTCCCTAGTTGCCACCACAGCATTCCGATTGGGTTCGTTTTTCTTAAACCTGTCATCTATCCATTTCAATGAGAAATCAGTAGTTTTTTATTAAGAATTTACACTGTTCACTTTCCCCCTAAAACAGCTATCCTGTTTCCCGCTTCTCACATGTGGTATGTATACACACACACACACACACACACACACACACTTATCCTATCACCATTATGTATCTTGTAATGTACGCTAGAGGTGCCTGGCGTGCTCTGGTCCAACAATAACAATGTACATATTATATATTATGTTGTTGTTGTTTAGTCGTTTAGTCGTGTCCAACTCTTCGTGACCCCATGGACCAGAGCACGCCAGGCACTCCTGTCTTCCACTGCCTCCCGCAGTTTGGTCAGACTCATGTTACATAATTTTACATAATATATAATAAAATATTACATAATAAAATAAAATTACATAAAATTATATATTATGTAAAATACGATACATATTATGTATTTACATACAGCGGGTGGCGCTGTGGTCTAAACCACTGAGTCTTGGGCTTGCCGATCGGAAGGTCGGCAGTTCGAATCCCCGTGATGGGGTGAGCTCCTGTTGCTCTGTCCCAGCTCCTGTCAACATAGCAGTTCGAAAGCACATCAAAGTGCAAGTAGATAAATAGGTACTGCTTCAGCGGGAAGGTAAACAGCGTATCTGTGTGCTGCTCTGGTTTTGCCAGAAGTGGCTTAGTCAAGCTGGTCACATGACCCGGAAAAACTGTCTGCAGACAAACGCCGACTCCCTCGGCCAGTAAAGCGAGATGAGCGCTACAACCCCAGAGTTGTTCACTGCTGGACTGTCAGGGGTCCTTTACCTTTACCTTTAATATTTTTGCAGGATTCAGAAAAGGACCTTAAATTCTTTTCTTCCTTATAGTTTTAGGGCAGAAGTGATGCTTAAAATGCTTTTCACATTTCACACACCAGTAAACCAATATCATCACACTACACTGATCTGGGTGTAAAGCTCAGCAGTTGGGCTCTCTCTCTCTCTCCTGCATAAACTTTCACAAGCAATGCATTCCAAGCATAAAAAAATAAAATGAAACTGTTCTTAGGCTGCAGTCCAATACCACTAACCTATGCATAAGCCCTGCTGAATTCAGTGGGACTTCTGAATAGATAGGTATCACACGGTGCAATTTTAGTAGAACAAATGTAAGATGTCTGATTTTACAGCTCCCATACGTTTCAGCAGGGCTCACGCTGGAGATGTTTCCGACAGATTGTGCCTATAGACTTTTCCTCCCCTTCACATTCAAACTCCTAGGTCGATAGTTTGTGCTGTATATATCACTTACCAGTTAATACAACTTTTCCAGACACAAAGATAAGCAATACAATCCGTGGTTTGACCATTCGATAAATGAGGCCAGGAAACAGTTCTGGTTCATAGCTGTTTAAGAAAGAATTAAAATGCATGAAGTTAGAAAGTCATTTGACATTGTATGTGACTAATGGGAGAGTTTTATGTGACTTTGGGGTTTAATGCATCAGAGGGGAGGGGTGAGATATCAAAAGAGCATCTACCCTCTTTGAAAGGAAAAGGGAGGAAGCAGCTTCTGAAAAGGTCATGAGGGACACAGGTAGTCCAGGTTAGCAGAGCCAGCAAGCATCAGTGTGGAATTACGTGAGAGGATACAATATCAACACCAGGCTATGATCATATGACCGCTTACTCAAAATCAATTGCACGCCGCAATGATACAAGCCTCCATTCACAAGCAGTGTAAATGGGGCTACGTGGGGCTACCTTTGAAGGTGACCCAGAAACTACAACTAATCCAGAATGCGGCAGCTAGACTGGTGACTGGGAGCGACCGCTGGGACCACATAACACTGGTCTTGAAAGACCTACACTGGCTCCCAGTACGTTTCCGAGCACAACTCAAAGTGTTGGTGTTGACCTTTAAAGCCCGAAACGGCTTCGGCCCAATATACCTGAAGGAGCGTCTCCACCCCTATCGTTCTGCCCGGACGCTGAGGTCCAGCTCCAAGGGCCTTCTGGCGGTTCCCTCCCTGCAAGAACCAAAGCTACAGGGAACCAGGCAGAGGGCCTTCTCGGTGGTGGCACCCGCCCTGTGGAACGCCCTCCCGCCAGATGTCAAAGAGATAAACAACTACCTGACATTCAGAATACATCTTAAGGCAGCCCTGTTTGGGGAAGTTTTTAATGTGTGACATCTTAGTGTATTTTTGGGCCTTTGTGGAAGCTGCCCAGAGTGGCTGGGGAAACCCAGCCAGATGGGCAGGGTACAAATAATAAATTATTATTATTATTATTATTATTATTATTATTATTAAGCAGCAGAGGACTAGAACGTGATCTTGCCCCGAGGGCAAAGTGCTCCTTGGTTTGCAACACCCACAAGCTATTTCCAGCATCTCCCCCAAAACAGGAAGAGCAAATGTTCTGCTTTCCTTTCCAACAGCGGCATGGATAGACGTACCTACTGAACTGCTGATGCGTGAGAACCAGGCCTTCGAGCCGGATGGGAAATCTCACATCGCAGCTGCCCACCATGTTCTGTATTTTGAAATCCAGGAACTTAGCAGGGAACCCAAGCTTCTGCACCACACGGGCGTATTTCCGGGCCGCCAGCCGCGACTGTTCTTCGCTGCAGGTTCACACACACAAAAAAGGGGGGGGGCAGAAATCCAGCCACCAAAGGTTTGAGGCATAGCTGTCAACTTACAGATTTGAAAATAAGGGACCAGCAGCCTTGAAAATAAGGGATCAGCAGCCTCGAAAATAAGGGATCAGCAGCCAAAATAAGGGATTTTAGTCAGCCAGCAGCCAAACGAAGCCTCAAGCGGTGGTTCCCATGGCGCAGCAACCCGGCAAAGGGGATGCAGCAAGGAAAACCACCGTCACCTCTCCGCTGGGAAGTGCTGAGCAAAGGCGAGTCCCCAGGCAACGCGGCTGATTTGATTGGCACAAGGCATGCAAGCTCCACCCCCCAGTCGTTCTTAGACTCCTTATTGGGTGAGCAACGCAGCCAACCAACACAGTTGGAGCCTCCCTCCTCCCTAGCCAGCAGGGAGGGAGAGGAGCTGCTTCCTTTGAAACCCGGGAAATTTAAGGGACATCATCAATAAGGGACAGCAGCGGGACACGGCGCTGGGAAAAGGGACTGTCCCGCCAAATAAGGGACGCTTGACAGCTATGGTTTGAGGAGGGCTATAGGTTGGTCTGTGCTTGGCAATGGTTCCATCAGGTTACAGCAGAAGGGAGAGAAGCCAAACAGGAGCATCATCTGCTTGGCTGAGAAGCCAGCTCTATCAGGCTTCCCCTCCAACAGCTGTCATTGGACAGTGCACCTTCCATCAGGCTGCTGCAGAGGGAATCAAGGGAGCAGGGCCGCCCCATTGACTCTGCTGACAGACTGCAACTTTTGACTTCTCTCCTTGAGCCATTTCCCATCCCAGCTGGTCTAGTGGCCTGAGTTTGCTCCCTGCTCCCCGTTAAGTGGGGTTACCTTTGAAGGTGACCCGGAAACTGCAATCAATCCAGAATGTGGCAGCTGGACTGGTGACTAGGAGCGGACGCCGGGACCACATAACACCAGTCCTATCTGCATTGGCTCCCAGAACATTTCCAAGCACAATTCAAAGTGTTGGTGCTGACCTTTAAAGCCCTAAATGGCCTCGGTCCTGTATACCTGAAGGAGTGTCTCCACACCCATCGTTCAGATCACTGAGATCCAGCGCCAAGGGCCTTCTGGCCCTTCCCTTACTGTGAGAAGCCAAGTTACAGGGAACCAGAGAGAGGGCCTTCTTGGTAGTGGTGCCCGCCCTGTGGAATGCCCTTCCTTCAGATGTGAAGGAAATAAGCAGCTATCTTCTCTTTAAAAGACATCTGAAGGCAGCCCTGTTCAGGGAAGTTTTTAATACTTAATGCTGTATTGTTTTTAACACTTGATTGGGAGCCGCCCAGAGTGGCTGGGGAAACTCAGCCAGATGGGCGGGGTATAAATAATAAATTATTCTTATTCTCATTCTTATTCTTATTCTTATTCTTAGGAATTATTTAAATCAAAATGAAAAATAACTCTGTATATGAATTGTTGCAGCTGCAACTTTGGAAAATTCAATTGAAGCTAAGCAAGAGGAACAGAGAGCCTAAGAGATGATAATCAACTTAGAATGTCTCTCTGCAAGCTTGCACGTGGAGTGTTAACTTAGATCACATGAGAAAGGTATTGGGTTGCAAATCTCCATTTTGTGTGAGTTGGTCTTTGCTCTCTCCCTGGAAGCAGCTAGAGAGAAAGGTGTGCAATTGATTCTCTCCAGAAACGCAGCTTCAGAGTATAATACAGGCTATGGGAGAGGCAGAGCTTTGTTTTCAGCTCTGGGTGAAGTAATTTCATGTTTCTAAGATGTTTAACCTTTGCGTGGACAAGCGTATGATACTATGCAATAATTTGGGTGTAACATTACTGTTGCAAGTCTGTTTTGCAACAAGTTCTATTGCTAAAGCTTTTGAACCGTATTTTTGGACTGGACAATTCTTATTTCAAGAAGGGTCCATTTTTATTCACCCTACTGCTTCCAAATGCACAATATCAATAATGCCCCCCCCCCAATAAATCTCTTTTCCTTTTGGCTCATTTCCTTTATATTGTGGTCCTGAGGGCAGAGACAGGCTTGTTAGTGACATTTGCAAGGTACTCTGGGAGCCTTTTTCAACCACACTGCGAGGTAAAATTGCTTACAAGCAAACAAAATGATTCCCACATTATTCCTGTTGTTCCTATTTATTTATCTGTCAGGACAGACCCTATTTCTTGGTACTTGTTCAGAGCACTTGGAAAGTTATAACTGGGGCCTGAGAATTGGGGTGTTGCAATCATGTCTCTGTTTTCTTCTGTGAATTGTGCAATGTAAACATTATTCAAATCAAACGAATCTGTATGTGCTGACTTTCAACCATTTATTACAGGCTTTCTGCTATCCTTTGGGAGGGGCAGAGAACTATGTGAGCAGTGAAAAGCCCCCCCCCCCTCTAACCATTGTATATCCTACTAATCGCAACCCGGCCTCCAGTATTTCACTTGCATCACCCACAACACTTCCAACCCTTATATTACAGGGTCAGATTTAAGGTGCTGGTTTTGACCTTTAAAGCCCTTCACGGCCTAGGACCCTCGTACCTATGGGACCGCCTCTCCCGGTATTCCCCACAGAGAGCCTCAAGGTCCATAAATAGCAACACCCTAGTGGTACCGGGCCCTAAGGAAGTCAGATTAGCCTCAACCAGAGCCAGGGCCTTTTCAACACTGGCCCCGGCCTGGTGGAACGCTCTGCCTCATGAGACCAGGGCCCTGCGGGATCTGATCTCTTTCCGCAGGGCCTGTAAGACAGAATTGTTCCGCCTGGCCTTGGCTTGGAGCCAATTTAATTCCCTCCCCCTCTTTCTTTTTCCTTTCTCCTCCTGTGATGAGGCTGCATTTTAATATGTTAATGTTTCAATATTTTAATGTTGTATTTTAATCTTGTTTTTAAGTTGTATTCATTTCAACTTGTTTTTATTATTGCTTGTTAGCCACCCTGAGCCCGGCCTTGGCTGGGGAGGGCGGGGTATAAATAAAAATTATTATTATTATTATTATTATTATTATTATTATTATTATTATTTTCAGAGTCACATGGCTAGGCAAAACATATTTAAAAGGAAGGAGAGAAAGAAAGCTAAGATTTGCAGAAAGCTCAATCCTGCCCGCCATGTCAGTGCCCCGTTTATTCTGGGTTCATAGCAAAGCCCTACCTTTTCGCTCCTGTGCAGACCATTTTGCCGGAACTAAATATGAGGGCTGTTGTCCTGGGTTCTCGAATTCGCATGATCACAGCAGCAAACCTCTGAAGTTCAGGAAAAAAACAGATTACCACCTTGCGAATCTGTTTTAGACAAGTGCCTCTGGCAGTATCTTACGAAATACAGAGATTCGACCCGACAGGTGCACTCTGCGCATGCTCATCCTTCTCATTTCTTGCAATGGAGGAATCTACACGACCTGTTTTCCACAACCCCTTTCTATTATTACATTTATATGCCACCTGTTCTAGCAAGGAGTTCAAGGCTGTGTACAAGGTCGTATTCCTCCCCAGTTCATCCTCACAAGAAACCTGTGACGTAGGCTAGGCTGAGAGATAGTGACTGGCTTAAGGTCACCCAATGAGCTTCATGGCTGGGTGGGGATTCGAACCGTGGTCTCTCAAAGTCATAGTTCAACATTCTAGAATTGGATGAGACCATGACGGTCGTGTACTCCAACCTTCTGCAATGCAGCAATCTTTTGCCCAACGTGGGGTTCAAACTCATAACCCTGAGCTTAAGAGTCTCATGCTCTACCGACTGAGCTACCCCAGCATCTCCGTCTCTAGAGTCCACCAAGTCTGAGCCCAACCAGAATCTCAAAGGGGAACAATTTCTCAGAGGCATGGCACCAAACAGCTTCTCTGGGGCTTACCTTTGGATTGAATTCTGCATTCCTTGCTTGAAGGGCGATGTTCTTGAGGTCCAGCTTACAAGCCAAGTTTACAGTGGCCACTATATTCCTAGGAGAACAAGGGAGAAACATTGCACATTTAGGATTTCATTTACGAGGGGATACAACAGACTGACAAAGGTGCCTTTAGTGCTTAGAAGTGGCGTGGATATGTTCATGGGATGCATCACAGCAAATCTGCCATTCTTTTCAGTACTGAGCCATAAATTGAATGTCCATCATACTCCTCCTCCTCCTCCTCCTCCTCTTCTTATTTCTAGATGGAATTGGTTCAGGGAAATCAACCAACATCTGTTGGGATTGCATAAATTTTACCTTGCTAGTTTGGGAACATTTACACGATACAGTGGTACCTTGGTTTAAGAAAAATCTGGTTTAAGAACAATTCGGTTTATAAACTCTGCAAAACCGGAAATAGTGTCTTGATTTGAGAACTTTACCTCGGTCTAAGAACAGAAGCCGAACGGTGGATGGGGAACCGGCGGCGGGAGGCCTCATTAGGGAAAGTGCGCCCCGGTTTAAGAACGGTTTCAGTTTAAGAACGGACCTCCGGAACGGATTAAGTTCGTAAACCGAGGTACCACCGTACATTCAAAGCACGTCCAACGCACATTTTAAACATAGTACCTGAGAGTTAAAGATAAGCAAACACGAGCGAAGAGAATGTGTTGCCATTGCTTAGCAACCTGGAGGCAGGCTCCCACTTACTCAGGGAGAAGGCACCCAAGTGGCTAGTAGTAGTAGTAGTAGTAGTAGCAGTAGTAGTAGTAGTAGTAGTAATAGTAATACCCTGCCTTTTTCCCTGATGGGGACAAAAGGTGGCTTCAGATAAAAATAAGAACCACCAAAAACATAGAAAAATAACAATTAAAAAAAACAATTAATGATTTGCTGGATAAAAGCAACCATGGTAAAGGTAAAGGTAAAGGGACCCCTGACCATTAGGTCCAGTCGTGACCAACTCTGGGGTTGCGGCGCTCATCTCGCTTTAGTGGCCGAGGGAGCCGGCGTACAGCTTCCGGGTCATGTGGCCAGCATGACTAAGCTGCTTCTGGCGAACCAGAGCAGCAACGGAAACACCGTTTACCGTCCCGCCGGAGCGGTACCTATTTATCTACTTGCACTTTGACATGCTTTCGAACTGCTAGGTTGGCAGGAGCAGGGACAGAGCAATGGGAGCTCACTCTGTCGCAGGGATTCGAACCGCTGACCTTCTGATCAGCAAGTCCTAGGCTCTGTGGTTTAACCCACAGTGCCACCCGCATCCCAAAAGCAACCATATTTCAATCTATTGATTTTGTACTTAATACACATATAAGTTTAACCCACCAGGGGGCACTATTTGTGTAGAAAGCTAACTAGAACTTGTTGAAACAAAATAAAAAAATTCCCTCCAGTAGCACCTTAGAGACCAACTAAGTTTGTTATTGGTATGAGCTTTCCTGTGCTTGTTGGTAAGCCTCTGTGTTTAAGTTAACTCCACCCCTTAAAAGCTGAGCCATTTGTTGTTTGCTGTTCTCTCCAGACGAGATGTCTGCTATTTCTCTCCTATCTCCACTCAGCCCATAAAGAGTTCCTGCATAAATAAAGCCTTTGAACTCTACAAATTACACGAGTGACTTTCAATCTAAGTCACCCAAGCTTCAAGGCGTTCTAACAGGAATGAACCTACTGCAACTGTGGGACGATGCCAGAAGAACCTTCTGAAGCAGAGGCCATGGGGGTCATCAGGTTCATGGGAAGACAGGTCCCAGAGGCATCGGGCATCCCAGAAGAATCGGGCGATGGTTGAGTTGCGTTTTCATCCCTCTCTCGGGACAGGCCATTACCATTCAGGAAGATACCACTGTCTTGCGATCCTGACTGAGAGCCGTGCTGCTCTCCCAATGCCATTGCACGGCCCTCATATTTGTTATCCGGGCTTAAATAGTCAGGCAGGAAGCTGAGGTCAATCGAGAAGTTGTGGGTCTGGTCAGGCGGAGAATGGAACGATGCCCCCTGGTAGGAGGAAGGAGGCAAGTCTGCCGCAAAGGGGCTCATGGGAGCAGACACTTGCGGGCTGGACGGTGGAAAGTTATCCTATCACAACACGGGAGAGAGAAAAAACAGTCACCACACTTCTGCGTTAATAGGACATAAGAAGAGGCTGCTGGACCCATCTAGTCCAGCATCCTGTTCTCACAGTGGCTTGCCTGTGGGAAACCAGCAGGCAGGATTCGAACACAAGAGCATCTCTCCACTTCTGTGGGTTCCAGCAACTGGGATTCAGAAGCTTTGCTGCAACTGTGGAGGCAGAGCCGAGCCATTGTGACTAGCAGTTGCCAAAAGCCCTTCGCTATAGGTAAAGGGTAAAGGGACCCCTGACCATTAGGTCCAGTCATGGCCGACTCTGGGGTTGCGGCGCTCATCTCGCTTTATTGGCTAAGGGAGCCGGCGTACAGCTTCCGGGTCATGTGGCCAGCATGACTAAGCCGCTTCTGGAGAACCAGAGCAGCGCACGGAAACGCCGTTTACCTTCCCGCTGGAGAGGTACCTATTTATCTACTTGCACTTTGACGTGCTTTCGAACTGCTAGGTTGACAGGAGCAGGGACAGAGCAACGGGAGCTCACCCCGTCGCAGGGATTCGAACCGCCGACCTTCTGATCAGCAAGCCCTAGGCTCTGTGGTGCAACCCACAGCGCCACCCGCGTCCCGCCCTTCGCTATAAATTGGTCCAATTCTCTTTCAGGGCCATCTAGATTGGCATCCATCACTGCCTCTTGTGGCAATGAGTTCCATAGTTTAACTGTGTACTGCGTGTTTTCTTTGATCTGTCCTGAATTTCCCCACCATTCTGCTTCACTTGAGGTCCATGGGTTCTATCTAGTGTTAGGAGCAGGGGAAACCTTTCCTCTACGCCAGATCCCCCCAAAATAATACGTTCAAAGTACTCTGCACCAACAGAGGACCACAATTCGAGCAAAGCCATGGCTTTTTCCTCACAGGGCCATGTTTACTGGATAGAACCCACTGTTGGTGGATCTCAACCAAACCTCTCTGCTACCGGCTGCTTAGTCCGTGTAGTCCAGGATGACAACTCAGGAACATAACTTGCCAAACAGTAACTTGATTTGTATTTGCTTTTATTATATACAGAGTATAGCACAGCTTGGGGGCCGCGGGTGGCGCTGTGGGTTAAAGCCTCAGCGCCTAGGACTTGCCGATCATCAGGTCGGCGGTTCGAATCCCCGCGGCGGGGTGCGCTCCCGTTGTTCGGTCCCAGCGCCTGCCAACCTAGCAGTTCAAGAGCACCCCCGGGTGCAAGTAGATAAATAGGGACCGCTTACTAGCGGGAAGGTAAACGGCGTTTCCGTGTGCTGCGCTGGCTTGCCAGATGCAGCTTGTCACGCTGGCCACGTGACCCGGAAGTGTCTGCGGACAGCGCTGGCCCCCGGCTTATAGAGTGAGATGGGCGCACAACCCCAGAGTCTGTCAAGACTGGCCTGTACGGGCAGGGGTACCTTTACCTTTACCTATAGCACAGCTTTGTACAAGTTACTGTATGCACAGACTCAATTACTCTACACACCAACCTCTGAACTCTGAGATAGGAATTTTGAGGTCTTAGATATATGGTAATGTTCATAAATGTACCAACCAAGCACGTACATAGATCAGCACAGGAAGACCGACCTGGAACCATTTTGACTCCTAAACTGAGCAAATGTTTTCTCTGCAAGGTCAAAGTGGGAAACCTCCCCATTGTCTCTTTCCTCACAAATCCTGTCTTAAGGGCACATTTAAGATATGAATAGGGTGCGAGCCTGTGATATGGCCCAGGAACTAAGTATTTATCATTACAAAAGACTGGCCAGGCTCCCCAGGCAATCCAATCAAGTAATCTGCCAGACAGGAGAAAAACAACATTCAAATTTCTGTTTAGACTGCCTTTCCTGTGATGTATGTATGATGTTTCTGGAGGTGGTCTTGATCTACAGGGTGGCAATTTCAAAAGTCTTTATAAGGCCTTGCATGCCATTTTTCGTTGTCCCTCCTCCTCTCCTGCAGGTGAGGGGAGCACCCTGTTGCAACAGTTCAATAAAGATCAAGCTTACTAGCTGCTTTGCTTCTCAATATTCTCTGGTTGGCCTCTGTTATTCTCTCCTACCAATAGGGAACCTATGTAAGGACTCTATATGGGCTCTTGGATACCCCATAAGGGAAAAGGGGAATTTTTGTTTACAACAACTCCAACACCAAACTACTGTGTCATGCTGCTTATAAGGGAAAACTTTTAGCCAATCACCACCTGTTGCTAGCATAGCTGTCAACGTTTCCCTTTTTTAAGGGAAATTCCCTTATTCCGAATAGGATTTCCTTTAAAAAAAGGGAAAAGTTGATAGCTATGGTTGCTAGGCTTCCCTGTCTCCAAGCAGACTTCCTCACTTACTCTGGCTTCACTTGGCTTCTTGCCAACTCACTAATTGTCCGCTTCAAAGCTGCTGTTTCTCACAAACCTCAACACCCACAGCTACTGGGCATGTATTCAGATTCTGGGCATTTATTCCGATTTGATTGCGGGGAGGTTAGATGGTGTTGTGTCAAAGCAAGCGCTATCCCACACATTCCGGCACACTTTCCCTTCTTAGAACGTCCACCAAGACTCAGACTCAGCTCGCTATCTGCAATTTGGGAATACGGTAATTAGATTTGCCCACCTTACTTAGTCATGTTCATAGCTTAGTGGTGCAGCACATACTTTGAATGTCAAAAGTCCCAGGTCCAATCCCTGATGGATGACTGGGGCAAACTCTTTTATTATTATTATTATTATTATTATTATTATTATTATTATTATTATTTATTGCAAAACATACAACACAAACAGAAAAAAACAATACCACAATGACAACATTAGTTGGCTACACATCACCTAACATCACACATATTTTTGACTTCCGAATCCCCTCATTGTGCTTTCTAAATATTCTTAACCTATACGCACTTCCTAGTATATCTATTACACCTCAGGAACAATTTTTTACATTTATAATTCTCTTTAATATTCAAGACTCAATCTATACCTGTCAGGAGAATTGCCTTTTCACAATACTGTTTTAAATATTCTTTCAATATTGTCCGTTCTTTGCTCACTTTCTGATTTGAGTTTCCTCTTATTCTCCCAGTCATTTTCGCAAGTTCCAGGTATTCTATCGTCTTCACAGTGGCGTAGCGTGGGGGGTGCAGGGGGGGCCGGCTGCACCGGGCGCAACATCTGGGGTTAGGGCAAATCCACAGGTTAGGGGGTGCAAATCCACGGGTTAGGGGGCGCAAATTACTTGCCTTGCCCCGGGTGCTGACAACCCACGCTACGCCACTGCGTCTTCACCTGCCAGTCAAGCTTTGTAGGAATTAAGTCACTTTTCCAATTTTTTGTTACCAGAGTTCTGGCCGCTGTGGTTGCATACATAAAGATTGTTCTAAAGTTTTTTTGTATTTCAGTGGACATAATGCCCAACAGAAAGCCTTCTGGTTGTTTTTTTAAAGGAGAATTTAAAGATATTTTTAAGTTCGTTGTATATTGTGTCCCAAAATTCTCGTATCCTCACAGATCCCGCCTGGGACTGGGACAAACACCTTGCCTTAAACCCTGCTACCTTCTGGGCCACATGAACCAATAGGCTGAATCAATATAAGGTATACAGTGGTGCCTCGCAAGACGAAATTAATTCGTTCAGCGAGTTTTGTCGTCTTGCGATTTTTTTCGTCTTGCGAAGCACGGTGTCGGGAAAGTTTTGGAAAAGCTTCAAAAATCACCAAAGTCTTTAAAAACCTCAAAAAAGGCTACCACACCTCGTTCTATGAGTTGCTCCTCGAAGTCAAGTCGCAACTGTATTAATGGTGTTAAGAAAAAGGAAACAAACTTGCAAGACGTTTCCGTCTTGCGAAGCAAGCCCATAGGGAAAATCGTCTTGCGAAGCAGCTCAAAAAACAAAAAACCCTTTCGTCTTGCGAGTTTTTTGTCTTGCGAGGCATTCGTCTTGCGAGGTACCACTGTATTCCTATGTTCCTAAATGCTAAGCAATAGGAGCAGAACAGAAATAATATGATCAGAATCCATCAAAATAAATGTGGAAACAGCACACTTGCTCTACTTGTTCCAATAGCGTGACTGGGAGTTTTGCTAGTTCCACAGTAAAAAGCGGATAGCCACCTTTTACTAAGGCCTGCAGGTATTCCTTGACTCTGATTAAGCCCCAATATCCTTCATTTTACCTGGCCTGTACACTGGTCCAGGTAGTTTTCCAGGGATAAATCCTCATCCATGCTTGGTTTCCCTATTCCACAGAAGAGCAGGTCAACAGTTTCCAGTTATAGTATCGATGGAGAAAGAAGCTGGAAAGTGCTGTAGCAACCTAGAGATCATCTCTCCAGCTGGTGATGTTGGGAGTAAATGACTACAGGTGAGTTGAATTAAGAAACCCCCTTAATTGGAGAAAAGGGAATCAGGTGGTGTAAGAAAGCCTGAGCAGCTATTCACTGGGAGATTTCTCCTGACTGCTCTCTAGATCTGTTGGTATATACAGGAAAATCTCACAGGCTTACCCAAGCAAAGCTGTGCTGGTCATACTATAACACCTGACTTCCATTTGACGGTGTGCAACAAGAACTTGAGTCACACAAAGGCTTCGAAATTAAACTGGCTTCAAAAGACGCAACTTTCCCCAGTGTAGCCTGGGAATTGTAGTTCAATGAGCCCCTTTACATCACTGCAACAACCTCCAGCATTTCTCCACGGGGAGCCAAATAGCTAAAACAGGCATGAAAATAGCTTGTCTGTGAAAAAACGTGTCTGCTCAGAGGCTGGTTCATGGGCATTTGCTAATGTGTTTGGGTATAAAAGCATGCATCTCAGCACATGTATGTTCATGTACGCTACTACAGCAGCAAAAATGTTAATTGCCTCCAAAGTGGAAAGAAGCAGAAGTCCCAGCAAAGGAAGAATGGATACAAAAACTTATGGAATATGCAGAAATGGCGAAATTTGCTGGAAGAGTAAGAAATCAAGATACAGCGGTACCTCAGGTTACATACGCTTCAGGTTACATACGCTTCAGGTTACAGACTCCGCTAACCCAGAAATAGTACCTCGGGTTAAGAACTTTGCTTCAGGGTGAGAACAGAAATCGTGCTCCGGCGGCGCAGCGGCAGCAGGAGGCCCCATTAGCTGAAGTGGTGCTTCAGGTTAAGAACAGTTTCAGGTTAAGTACAGACCTCCGGAACGAATTAAGTACTTAACCCGAGGTACCACTGTAACAGTTTTTTAAATAAAAGAATGGAAATGGTTGAATATTTCCAGATAAAATGATTGTAAAATTAGTGAAATGTATAAAATCAGTGAAATGTATGAAGTTGGAAAGTATAAATAAAAAAATATTTTAAAAAAGCATGCATCTCAGCGGCAGGATCATTTTGGACATGGCCTGCTGGAGAACAAGGAGAGGCTTTGTCTTGGGTCACATCCACACCAGAAACAGGCAGCCCTGTTTAGGGAAAGTTTTTAGTATTTGATGAATTATTGTATTTTAATCTTTTGTTGGAAGCCGCCCAGAGTGGGCGGGGTATAAAAAAAGCCAGATGGGTGGGGTATAAAAAATAAATTTATTATTATTATTATTATTATTATTATTATTATTATTATTATTATTTTCAAGAACATGGCTCCTCCCCAAGTGCTCGGAGCTGTAGTTCACACCCCTCACTGAGCTACAATTCCCAGCACCCTTCACAAACTAGTTCCCAGCCCTGTGCTTTGGGTGTATGGCTTTGCCTGCCTTTCCTCTGTTCCTCTGGAGATCTTTGAAGGTGATGAAGATAGCCAGCTAAAGCTGTGGTACCAGTTGGAAGACTGATCGTCTCCCAGAGCACTTCAACAGAAGGAAAAGAGCTTAGGAAGACACCCACAAAGCATTAAACATGTGGCATGTCAGGTTAGCAGAACCCAAGCGCAGAGGTCGAGTCTCCTTTTCAGCACGGTGCAGGCTGAATAGAGACGTCTTGGGATTTGTTGGGGTTAAATGTGTTCAAAAGTAACAGACCATCAAGCTGGACTTCCATTTTAATCTGTGGTGGTGAACGTAGGAAGGTACCTTCCACCGAGTTACACCATAGGCACATGGTCACCTTCTCACCAAGCTGCTTGGCAATAGTCTTGTAGCCCAGTCCAGCCTTGTGCAGGTCTACAATCTTGTCCCCCTGACATCCTTGGACGGCTCTTTGGTCTTGGTCATGGTGGCTACTTTGGAATCTGCTGGATTGATTGCTTCTGTCGACAGGTGTCTTTTGTACAGGTACTGTTAACGAGCTGGGATTACAGGTAAGACCTCTCCCTTACAGCAGGTGCTTCTAATCTCAGTTTGGAACTTGCTGCCAAGGAGTGTGGTGGAGTCCCCTTCTTTGGAGGTCTTTAAGCAGAGGCTTGACAACCATGTCAGGAGTGCTCTGATGGTGTTTCCTGCTTGGCAGGGGGTTGGACTCGATGGCCCTTGTGGTCTATTCCAACTCTATGATTCTATGATTTGTTACATACAGTGAAGATACCAGGTAGCCTGACATCTGGCTGGTCGATAGGGGATCAAATATTTATTTCACTCATTATAATGCACATCAATCTCTGACTTTTGTCTTCTGGGTTTCTGGGTTCCCCCCCCCCCCCTGTTGTTATTCTGTCTCTTTTGTGTGCATGCACACTTCTTCAGAACAAACTTAGTTGGTCTCTAAGGTGCTACTGGACAATTTTCAAGTTTTTTTTATTTATTCAAACTCTTGGACTACACCGAAATGGCAAAACTGACCAGAAAACTCAGGAACCACGAAGACCAAAACTTCAATAAAGAATGGGAAAAATTTATAATTTATCTTGGAGACCAAGCAGATGAAAACATTAGCAGAATTGCAGGAACACTTGTAATGTAGCAAGTACTATGGAGATAATGGAGTTATATAAAATATGGACAATTGAAAAAATATGCAGTAGAACAGGTTAAAAATAGGACCTATGGAGGGGAAGGTGAGAAGTCCAGAGATTTGGAGAAATCTCTAAATGTGGATGTGCTGTATATGGTTGTATTGTTATAATTTTATACTTGTAAAATCAAATAAATATAATTTTTAAAGAACATTTGCACATGCTAATTTATACATAGGTGCATATATGGAAATAAGTTATGATATACACAGAAACACATCTCACCCTAGCCAGGAAGACGGCGATGTGTGATGTGTGTGTCTGCTCAATCTGTTGTCTAGGTGCTCACTGTTGATGGGCAATTTCCAAGGTCCCTGCCCTATTCCCTTATTCTTTATATTTAAACTATTCTTTATCTTTGAACTGGACTTTGACCAGAGCTTCCTTTGAGCAGAGGATGTCTTCAAATCAAGGATTTCCATCTGTAAAGTAGGGCACATGGCCACCCAACCTAGCAAGAAAAGGATGGTTACAAGGGCCCTAAGGAGGTCAGACTATCCTCCACCAGGGCCAGGGCCTTCTCAGTGATGGCTCCGACCTGGTGGAATGCTCTGTCCCACGAGACCAGGGCCCTGCAGGATTTAATCTCCTTCCATCAGGCCTGTAAGACAGAGCTATTCCGCCTGGCCTTTAATTTTAATTCAGCCTGATCTTTTATTTCCCTTCCCTTCCCTCCCCCTCCCCTTTTATGAAGATCACCCGCTCTGAGACCCCACAGCTAATTCTCCCCGGCCTCCTCGCTGGCCCAAGTAGGACCAATTCAGCCAGCTAGCCCTGGGGATTATCTAATTGATTTTTATTGTTATTCATGTTTTTATACTGTATTTTATGCTGATTTTATAATTAAGTGTCTTAAATTTGTTGTTAGCCGCCCTGAGCCTGGTTTTTGAACTGGGAAGGGCGGGGTATAAATAAAAAATTATTATTATTACAACAACAATGGTTGCCTCAATCCAAAAGGTCCCTCAGGTAACTCTGAGGTGACTGTCAGCAGGCAGAGATCACTATGAGGGACTTTGGTAGTGAGCAAGTGAAAAAAGACAGTACTGTTTGATATAAAGAGAGTGTTTTCTGGTACCTTAAAGACTAACAAATGTACTATGGTGTAAGCTTTTGAGGACTCAAGACCATTTCATCCGATACAGAGGTGTAAGATTTCACTTCAAGCCTTTGGCAAAGTAGGCCTGAGAACACAAAAAAGACTCCAAAAGGGGGGGAACTTCCAGAGGGATAGAAGTGTTAATCTGTGCAGGAAAAGCAAAGTCTTGTAGCATCTTTAACCAATTTATTATGGTGTAAGCTTTGGGATGCCTGCTTCTTGGGAGAAAAGCAATGATGAACCTAGACAGCATCTTAAAAAGTAGAGACATCACCTTGTCAAAAAAGGTCCGTATAGTTAAAGCTATGGTTTTCCCAGTAGTGATGTATGGAAGTGAGAGCTGGACCATAAAGAAGGCTGATCGCTGAAGAATGGATGCTTTTGAATTCTGGTGCTGGAGGAGACTCTTGAGAGTCCCATGGACTGCAAGAAGATCCAACCTCTCCATTCTGAAGGAAATCAGCCCTGAGTGCTCACTGGAAGGACAGATCCTGAAGCTGAGGCTCCAATACTTTGGCCACCTCATGAGAAGAGAAGACTCCCTGGAAAAGACCCTGATGTTGGGAAAGATGGAGGGCACAAGGAGAAGGGGACGACAGAGGACGAGATGGTGGGACAGTGTTCTCGAAGCTACCAGCATGAATTTGACCAAACTGCGGGAGGCATTGGAAGACAAGAGTGCCTGGCGTGCTCTGGTCCATGGGGTCACGAAGAGTCGGTCACAACTAAACGACTAAACAACAACAACAAAGCTTTGGGAAACAAGAGTCAGCTGCACGAAAGCTTACTCTAGGAGGATGGGTGGAGAAAACACACACGCACAAATACTGATAAATTGCACATTTTAATGAACTACTGTAAAATAAAACGTTACATTGAGTTTGGCCGAGAACACTGGAAGTGTGGTTTCAGGTTCTGACAAGTTTTAGAATGCTTTAAATAACAGCAAAGGTTGAAAGCTCAGGCCCTTGTAATGACTGTACATATAAATAAACATTATCACTGGGGTATCATCTTAAGTTGGGGAAGCGGAAGTGGCTGATAGCTTGTCTACTGCTCCAGAATTGGACCCTGGCTGGCTTGCTTGAATGTGTGCTTCCAGCTCCATCACAGTCCATCCTCAGGAGAAGGGAAGAAGGGAGGGAGGAAGTGCCACAATGCAAACAAGACCCATGTCTCAGCCAGACTCCTACTTCTCTGTGGAAAAGGCCCTTTTCATCAGGGGCGGGGGTGTTTTCCCAACATCAAACATCATTTCCAATGGAGGATTATTGAGGCAGCACCAGTCAGGGATGCGGCCTGTCTGGTTGTAGTATTCTTTCGACACAGAACGACTGCCCAGGATGTCTTGGAGGGCTCCAAAGATTGCTCCTGTAACACGGAACAGAAAGCAGGAATTAGAGACTCTTGGGACAAGAAGCATTTGTTTCATTGGGCTTCATTCGAACTTGGGCAATGCAGCACCTCTGGATCGATCTTCGTATGGACTCAGGGCTGGAGTTGTTGCTGTTGTTGTTGTAGTTGTTATTATTAATTGAATTTATATACCGCCCTAAACCCGGAGGTCTCAGGGGTCTCACATAATAATAATAATAATAATAATAATAATAATAATAATAATAATAATAATAATAAT
This sequence comes from Podarcis muralis, assembly GCF_964188315.1. NCBI lineage: Eukaryota > Metazoa > Chordata > Lepidosauria > Squamata > Lacertidae > Podarcis > Podarcis muralis. The sequence continues at coordinate 6,389,876 of NC_135655.1, forward strand.
AATAATTTATTATTTATACCCTGCCCATCTAGCTGGGTTTCCCCAGCCACTCTGGGCGGCTTCCAACAGAACACTAAAATACAATAACATATTAAACATTAAAAGCTTCCCTAAACAGGGCTGCCTTCAGATGTCTTTTAAAAGTTTGGTAGTTATTTTTCTCTTTGACATCTGGTGGGAGGGCATTCCACAGGGCGGGTGCCACTACCGAGAAGGCCCTCTGTCTGGTTCCCTGTAACCTGGCTTCTCGTAGCGAGGGAGCCGCCAGAAGGCCCTCGGAGCTGGACCTTAATGTCCGGGCAGAACAATGGGGGTGGAGACACTCCTTCAGGTATACTGGACTGAGGCAGTTAAAGGTCAGCACCAACACTTTGAATTGTGCTCGGAAACGTACACACAACGTAAAAGATCACAATGTATAAAATCAAAGTAAAAACAATAACCCAATTGTTGGGATGCAGCCAACGAAACAGGGGGAATTTGCCAGCCCCCAGCTGGCCCCAGATCACCGACCGGTAAGCTGGGCGGATCTCCAGTCCTTGGATCAGCATGAAACTGCGACCCACAGCTTCAGAAGCCTTCAGAAGCTGGAGCACCCACACTCAGCAGAGTAAATAACACTGCGCAACAGAAGTGGCAGGAGACGGCTGCGTGAGCATATTTACAAGCTGTTTATTCATCGTACATCAGGACGAAAGGAAAAACATGTCTTCTCCCCTTCATTTCCAAGCAATAGCTATACACAAAATGGAAGTTCCCAGCAAGCTGTGCTGGAGTGTAAACAGACATGTGACATACAACAATCCACACATCTGTTCTTAAAGTGGAAAAAGAATATCCTAACACCCATAATGCCCCCCCCCAAAAAAAAACAGAGCCACATTTTAAAAGGGTACAGGATGTTGATCAGCTCAACCAAAGGCCTGGTTAAAAAGGAATGTTTTTGCCTGGCGCCTAAAGGTGTATAATGAAGGCACCAGGCAGACTTCCCTGGGGAGAGCATCCCACAGACAGGGAGCCACTGCAGAGGAGGCCCCGTTCTCGAGTTGTGAGCCCCTCAAAGAATCCCAAAGTTAACTCACAGATGTCTCAGACTTACCTCCTAACCAGGCCACGCAGTTGGGCTTGGCTGGTGGCGTGTGCACTCGGAAGGTCTTGGATGCCAGCGTCTCCTTATACTTGGGCTTCTCCACCAGGTGCCTGATCTCTGCCATTAATCTGTGCAGGAATCCTGGCAACATGGCGGTGCCGCCAATCACCAGCAAGTTCTCAGCCAGCTGCTTCCTGGTGTCTATCGGGCACTGGCAGAGAAAGGAGGGAGAGAAAATGATTCACTCAGGCCACGGGCTCAACAAGGGCTGGTGTGCAGCTTGCAGGTTCACCACAATGTCCCTGTGTGTTTAGCGATATAGTGATCTGGGGGGGGGGGGGGGCAGGGAGGGAAAGTGGGCAGCAGATGGCAGGGAGTGGAGCAGATCAACCAGAGGATTGGCAGACAACATGACTGAAACTGCGTGGCTGCCAGGAGGTTCACTGTAGCTTTGCTAAGGAAGCTTATCTTCTGCTCCTGGACAGAAGGGCCAGCTAGTTTGCAGGGTGAGTGCGCTCTGTATGGTGGGGGTGCGAGATTCATCCCTGGCGGAGTGGGAGGAACCAAGAGAAGAAAATTGCCAACCACGGTACCTCAACCAGTGAATCCAGGATCAAAGTGGCCACCGATTTTTCTTCGTTGTCCTGCTCAAAGAGTATTTCGACGACAGAATCCCTGTTGGAAAGAAGCAAACGGAGGCTTTGAGTAATCCAGACTTAGAACAAGGGATCAGAAGACGCCACCCAACTCCTCCCAGCTGAAAAACCGAAGGGGCAAAATTGACATTAGGACACCCCCACAGGGCAAAGTTTGTTGCTCCTTCTGTTTGGCTATGCGGGATTACAAGGCTGCCGGCTGAGCCGTCAGGGATGACAATGTTTTGGATAGCAGCCGCCACATTTGCACAGCAGGGGGTTGGACTCAATGGCCCTTGTGGTCTATTCCAACTCTATGATTCTATGATTCTAAGTCAAAAGAGAGCGGCGTTTTTCTATCTCTCTCTCGTACTACTAGAACACAGGATAAAACTACCGTATTTTTCACTCCATAAGGCGCACCGGACCATAAGGCACACCTAGTTTTTAGAGGGGGAAATCAAGAGAAAAAAATTTATTTTTTATCTAACCTGATTGCTCCGTTCACGTGCAAAATCTTCTCCCCGTCCAACGGATAGTCCACGTCTGGAGGTGGAGTGGGGCGCTGCAATAGAAGAGAGGCTGTCAGAAGGCGAAAAGCGAAAGAGAAGGCAATCAAGTTCATTCTTATTGAATGGGGAAATCCAGCTCCTTCCTCACATACCTCAGCGCTGCCGTCGAGGTTGAATTTCGCCGCCTGGATTTTCAGCCCCCGCTGGAGGTCGCTCACGAAACAGGTGCGAACTTTGGAGACGAGCAGAAATGGTTTCAGAACTGTTCTCAGCCTAACAGTCTATACCAGTGGCTCTCAACCTGTGGTTCCTCAGTTGTTGGACTACAACTCACAACTCCCATCATCCCTGAGCTCTGGCCTTGCTAGCTAGGGATGATGGGAGTTGTAGTCCAACAACATCTGGGGACCCACAGGTTGAGAACTGCTGGTCTATACAGTCCTTTTAATGGGCGTACGGATGGGAGGTTGCCTGCTCTTAGCATGTCGCTTGAGGACCAGGTGGCCTCACTGTTGCAATGTGCCTTCCATCAGCTTCGGCAGGTGGCCCAGCTGTGCTCATATCTGGAGAGGGATAGCTTAACTTCTGTTGTCTATGCTCTGTATCCTCTAGGCTGGATTACTGCAATGCATTTATATATGGGGCTGCCTCTGAAGATTCTTCAGAAACTTCAGCTAGCACAGAATTCAGCAGTCAGGTTACTCACTGGAGCAGGCCGGTTTGAGCATATTACACTGAGCAGGGTGGAAAAAAACCAATGATTTTATATATATATATATATATATATATATATATATATATATATGCAGGTTTTGGTGTCCTCGGGTATCTTCCCGTGTAAAAGTTGGGGTGTCTAGGCGACGTTTCGACGAGGTCTCACTCGTCATCTTCAGGCAGGTGCTTTCGGCTTCTTGTTACTGGAACAGAGCAGGATCTCAGTGTTTGAGTTCCTATAAATACTGTTGAGGAGGTGTGGCCTCCAATGTTTTGGGCAGAGAGGAAGTTCCTAGGCTAGTGTGCCTTTTCTTCTTTTGTTCCTTAATTGCTTGAGGGATATCTTGAGTGATTTCTTGAGTGATATCCTGAGTACCACTTAGGTGGGTCATTAGGTGTGGATTAGTTGCTAAAGCCTTTGTGTCTTGACCTCTTGAACTTTGTGAAGAGTTTTTCTGAGAAGATGGGTGTACTACATTTAGTTGTGCTCTGGCTTGGCTTCGTGTATAGGGGCGAGCTGTGGTTTTGTGGCCTGTGCCAGCCAGATCTGTGTAGGGATTGCAGGGGGGTGCAGCATCCGGAGGTGCCACCATGGTTTGGCTACTGGATGGTGTCTGTAATTTATCTGTGGAGAGGGTCTGGGTTTGGGTCTGGTGTGGTTGATTGGTGATGGCGTTCTGTGTGCCTCTGGATCTGGTGTCAGTTTTTGTGGGGAGGGCTAATTTCCAGATGTCTGGAAATTACAAATTACGACACCTTTGTAATTTGGCCACACGGGAAGGAAAAACTGGACAGCTTCCTCACACATCTCAACAGCCTACACCCCAAAATACAATTCACTATGGAAATAGAAGCCAACAACCAACTCCCCTTTCTTGACGTCCTAATCTACAAAAAACCTGATGGCTCCCTAGGACACACTATCTACCGGAAAAAAACACACACCAACCGCTACTTACATGCACAATCACACCACCACCCTGCACAAATAAACTCCGTAGCCAAGACTCTCATCTCCAGAACCAAACGCCTGGCTGACAAAGACCACTTGACAACTGAGTTACAGAATCTCTCAAATGTGTTAATTGCCAATGGATACCAGCAAAACAGGGTTACGAAGCTAATCCAAAAAGAAACACCCCCCAAAAACCAAGACACAGAAGAAAACAATGGCATGGCCCTCCTTCCTTATATCAAGGGCACTACAGATAAAATTAGCAAAATCCTCCATAAACACAATATCAAAACAGCCTTTTGCGCCAACCAAAAAATAGCCAATATCCTCAGAAACCCCAAGGATAAAATCCAGTTGGAAAACCAAGGGGTCTATGAAATACCCTGCAAAGTCTGCCCAGCCACGTACATTGGACAAACAAACAGACGAATAAATGCACGTATCGCAGAACACAAGAATGCCGTCAAAAAAGAAGAAAAAACTTCCTCTCTCTTCCAACACATGAAAGAAACAGGACACGAAATTAATTTTGCAGATTCCAAATTGCTCTCTAACATGGAACATCACCACAAGAGAATAATCATGGAAGCCATCGAGATAGAGAAACACCCTCACAACATGAACAAGCGTGACGACACATCCCGCTTGCCAGACATCTGGAAATTAGCCCTCCCCACAAAAACTGACACCAGATCCAGAGGCACACAGAACGCCATCACCAATCAACCACACCAGACCCAAACCCAGACCCTCTCCACAGATAAATTACAGACACCATCCAGTAGCCAAACCATGGTGGCACCTCCGGATGCTGCACCCCCCTGCAATCCCTACACAGATCTGGCTGGCACAGGCCACAAAACCACAGCTCGCCCCTATACACGAAGCCAAGCCAGAGCACAACTAAATGTAGTACACCCATCTTCTCAGAAAAACTCTTCACAAAGTTCAAGAGGTCAAGACACAAAGGCTTTAGCAACTAATCCACACCTAATGACCCACCTAAGTGGTACTCAGGATATCACTCAAGAAATCACTCAAGATATCCCTCAAGCAATTAAGGAACAAAAGAAGAAAAGGCACACTAGCCTAGGAACTTCCTCTCTGCCCAAAACATTGGAGGCCACACCTCCTCAACAGTATTTATAGGAACTCAAACACTGAGATCCTGCTCTGTTCCAGTAACAAGAAGCCGAAAGCACCTGCCTGAAGATGACGAGTGAGACCTCGTCGAAACGTCGCCTAGACACCCCAACTTTTACACGGGAAGATACCCGAGGACACCAAAACCTGCATTCCTGTACCCGTGAAAATCTACGAAAGCAAATATCTCACCTCTACGGGGAGGAAACCTTCCAGCTGACAAGAACCTACGAGAAACTAGAAATCCGAAGAGCCACCATCTTATGTGATCTCTTGTTCCTACGCAACTGCCGAGACAACAACTTAATTCCCACAAGCTTCCAACTTAAATTCCACTCTAAAACCCAAGCTACCGAAAGGATCCTGAAACGAACTGAACTATCCCTAATCAGAAACGAACTACACAAGAAAAGATACCTACTAAACCAAACCAACAAAGATCTGCTCACTCTTCACCTCAAACTCTGTAACAAAATCCACCCTGCACTCTGGGACAAATGCAAACAACTAGCCGTCTGGAGAGCTGAAACGGAGACCTCACATAAGACAGACACACATACCAACAAACTCCACAAACTAGAGAAACGCCAGAAGCCCAGCCACCCTCCACAACAACCCATGAAACAAACAGTACATAACATATCAGACAGGATCCTCACCTCAACTGAAACCAAAGTACTCTCCAAAGGTTTCAACTTTGCAGTCGCCCCGAGACGCATCCCCACGGAAAACATCATATGCGGAGTCGAAGCTAGCCTAACCAAAATCAACCCAGATGAAGCCAATAAAATCAGACTTGAAGTCACCAACATCCTCTGCTCCAGCAAACCACCCAGAAGCAATTTACACAAAGAAGAACAGAAAGCACTCACCAACCTGAGGAAAGACAACAACATAATCATTCTCCCAGCAGACAAAGGTAATGCCACTGTTGTGATGAACACATCGGACTACCAAGCAAAACTATCAAATCTACTCCAAGACCCTACCTACCAACCTATAAAAACAGATCCCACCACCTACCTGGAAAAAACCACCAAATCCAAAATAAAAGCCTCTCCTATCAGTGAAGAAATCCAGCTAAGAATCATCCCCAGAGAAAAATCATCCAGATGCCCCAAACTCTACGGCCTCCCCAAGATACACAAAGAAGGAACACCACTCAGACCAATAGTCAGCTCCATAGGCTCACCTCTACAAAATCTCGCTAAATTTCTTGCCAAGCAACTCCAGCCCTATGCAGAATCCATCTCTTCACACGTTCCAAACTCCTTCCAGTTCATAGAAACAATAAAGAAGCAAAACCTACATCCCAATGACCTACTTGTGAGCTTCGATGTTGTATCTCTCTTCACACAAGTGCCCATTAATGAAGCCTTGACAGCCATTCAAAACAAATACAATCCCCCCGAATACATCTTGGACCTGACCAACCACTGCCTAACCAACACGTACTTCATCCACAATGGACAAAGATACAAACAGATAGAAGGAGCACCTATGGGATCACCCCTCTCACCGGTCATCGCAAACCTGTACATGGAACACTTTGAAACCAATGCTTTAGACAAGTCAGAACACAAACCCAAACTTTGGCTCAGATATGTTGACGACACCTTTGTAATTTGGCCACACGGGAAGGAAAAACCGGACAGCTTCCTCACACATCTCAACAGCCTACACCCCAAAATACAATTCACTATGGAAATAGAAGCCAACAACCAACTCCCCTTTCTTGACGTCCTAATCTACAAAAAACCTGATGGCTCCCTAGGACACACTATCTACCGGAAAAAAACACACACCAACCGCTACTTACATGCACAATCACACCACCACCCTGCACAAATAAACTCCGTAGCCAAGACTCTCATCTCCAGAACCAAACGCCTGGCTGACAAAGACCACTTGACAACTGAGTTACAGAATCTCTCAAATGTGTTAATTGCCAATGGATACCAGCAAAACAGGGTTACGAAGCTAATCCAAAAAGAAACACCCCCCAAAAACCAAGACACAGAAGAAAACAATGGCATGGCCCTCCTTCCTTATATCAAGGGCACTACAGATAAAATTAGCAAAATCCTCCATAAACACAATATCAAAACAGCCTTTTGCGCCAACCAAAAAATAGCCAATATCCTCAGAAACCCCAAGGATAAAATCCAGTTGGAAAACCAAGGGGTCTATGAAATACCCTGCAAAGTCTGCCCAGCCACGTACATTGGACAAACAAACAGACGAATAAATGCACGTATCGCAGAACACAAGAATGCCGTCAAAAAAGAAGAAAAAACTTCCTCTCTCTTCCAACACATGAAAGAAACAGGACACGAAATTAATTTTGCAGATTCCAAATTGCTCTCTAACATGGAACATCACCACAAGAGAATAATCATGGAAGCCATCGAGATAGAGAAACACCCTCACAACATGAACAAGCGTGACGACACATCCCGCTTGCCAGACATCTGGAAATTAGCCCTCCCCACAAAAACTGACACCAGATCCAGAGGCACACAGAACGCCATCACCAATCAACCACACCAGACCCAAACCCAGACCCTCTCCACAGATAAATTACAGACACCATCCAGTAGCCAAACCATGGTGGCACCTCCGGATGCTGCACCCCCCTGCAATCCCTACACAGATCTGGCTGGCACAGGCCACAAAACCACAGCTCGCCCCTATACACGAAGCCAAGCCAGAGCACAACTAAATGTAGTACACCCATCTTCTCAGAAAAACTCTTCACAAAGTTCAAGAGGTCAAGACACAAAGGCTTTAGCAACTAATCCACACCTAATGACCCACCTAAGTGGTACTCAGGATATCACTCAAGAAATCACTCAAGATATCCCTCAAGCAATTAAGGAACAAAAGAAGAAAAGGCACACTAGCCTAGGAACTTCCTCTCTGCCCAAAACATTGGAGGCCACACCTCCTCAACAGTATTTATAGGAACTCAAACACTGAGATCCTGCTCTGTTCCAGTAACAAGAAGCCGAAAGCACCTGCCTGAAGATGACGAGTGAGACCTCGTCGAAACGTCAGCCACCCCAACTAGACACCCCAACTTTTACACGGGAAGATACCCGAGGACACCAAAACCTGCATTCCTGTACCCGTGAAAATCTACGAAAGCAAATATCTCACCTCTACGGGGAGGAAACCTTCCAGCTGACAAGAACCTACGAGAAACTAGAAATCCGAAGAGCCACCATCTTATGTGATCTCTTGTTCCTACGCAACTGCCGAGACAACAACTTAATTCCCACAAGCTTCCAACTTAAATTCCACTCTAAAACCCAAGCTACCGAAAGGATCCTGAAACGAACTGAACTATCCCTAATCAGAAACGAACTACACAAGAAAAGATACCTACTAAACCAAACCAACAAAGATCTGCTCACTCTTCACCTCAAACTCTGTAACAAAATCCACCCTGCACTCTGGGACAAATGCAAACAACTAGCCGTCTGGAGAGCTGAAACGGAGACCTCACATAAGACAGACACACATACCAACAAACTCCACAAACTAGAGAAACGCCAGAAGCCCAGCCACCCTCCACAACAACCCATGAAACAAACAGTACATAACATATCAGACAGGATCCTCACCTCAACTGAAACCAAAGTACTCTCCAAAGGTTTCAACTTTGCAGTCGCCCCGAGACGCATCCCCACGGAAAACATCATATGCGGAGTCGAAGCTAGCCTAACCAAAATCAACCCAGATGAAGCCAATAAAATCAGACTTGAAGTCACCAACATCCTCTGCTCCAGCAAACCACCCAGAAGCAATTTACACAAAGAAGAACAGAAAGCACTCACCAACCTGAGGAAAGACAACAACATAATCATTCTCCCAGCAGACAAAGGTAATGCCACTGTTGTGATGAACACATCGGACTACCAAGCAAAACTATCAAATCTACTCCAAGACCCTACCTACCAACCTATAAAAACAGATCCCACCACCTACCTGGAAAAAACCACCAAATCCAAAATAAAAGCCTCTCCTATCAGTGAAGAAATCCAGCTAAGAATCATCCCCAGAGAAAAATCATCCAGATGCCCCAAACTCTACGGCCTCCCCAAGATACACAAAGAAGGAACACCACTCAGACCAATAGTCAGCTCCATAGGCTCACCTCTACAAAATCTCGCTAAATTTCTCGCCAAGCAACTCCAGCCCTATGCAGAATCCATCTCTTCACACGTTCCAAACTCCTTCCAGTTCATAGAAACAATAAAGAAGCAAAACCTACATCCCAATGACCTACTTGTGAGCTTCGATGTTGTATCTCTCTTCACACAAGTGCCCATTAATGAAGCCTTGACAGCCATTCAAAACAAATACAATCCCCCCGAATACATCTTGGACCTGACCAACCACTGCCTAACCAACACGTACTTCATCCACAATGGACAAAGATACAAACAGATAGAAGGAGCACCTATGGGATCACCCCTCTCACCGGTCATCGCAAACCTGTACATGGAACACTTTGAAACCAATGCTTTAGACAAGTCAGAACACAAACCCAAACTTTGGCTCAGATATGTTGACGACACCTTTGTAATTTGGCCACACGGGAAGGAAAAACTGGACAGCTTCCTCACACATCTCAACAGCCTACACCCCAAAATACAATTCACTATGGAAATAGAAGCCAACAACCAACTCCCCTTTCTTGACGTCCTAATCTACAAAAAACCTGATGGCTCCCTAGGACACACTATCTACCGGAAAAAACCACACACCAACCGCTACTTACATGCACAATCACACCACCACCCTGCACAAATAAACTCCGTAGCCAAGACTCTCATCTCCAGAACCAAACGCCTGGCTGACAAAGACCACTTGACAACTGAGTTACAGAATCTCTCAAATGTGTTAATTGCCAATGGATACCAGCAAAACAGGGTTACGAAGCTAATCCAAAAAGAAACACCCCCCAAAAACCAAGACACAGAAGAAAACAATGGCATGGCCCTCCTTCCTTATATCAAGGGCACTACAGATAAAATTAGCAAAATCCTCCATAAACACAATATCAAAACAGCCTTTTGCGCCAACCAAAAAAATAGCCAATATCCTCAGAAACCCCAAGGATAAAATCCAGTTGGAAAACCAAGGGGTCTATGAAATACCCTGCAAAGTCTGCCCAGCCACGTACATTGGACAAACAAACAGACGAATAAATGCACGTATCGCAGAACACAAGAATGCCGTCAAAAAAGAAGAAAAAACTTCCTCTCTCTTCCAACACATGAAAGAAACAGGACACGAAATTAATTTTGCAGATTCCAAATTGCTCTCTAACATGGAACATCACCACAAGAGAATAATCATGGAAGCCATCGAGATAGAGAAACACCCTCACAACATGAACAAGCGTGACGACACATCCCGCTTGCCAGACATCTGGAAATTAGCCCTCCCCACAAAAACTGACACCAGATCCAGAGGCACACAGAACGCCATCACCAATCAACCACACCAGACCCAAACCCAGACCCTCTCCACAGATAAATTACAGACACCATCCAGTAGCCAAACCATGGTGGCACCTCCGGATGCTGCACCCCCCTGCAATCCCTACACAGATCTGGCTGGCACAGGCCACAAAACCACAGCTCGCCCCTATACACGAAGCCAAGCCAGAGCACAACTAAATGTAGTACACCCATCTTCTCAGAAAAACTCTTCACAAAGTTCAAGAGGTCAAGACACAAAGGCTTTAGCAACTAATCCACACCTAATGACCCACCTAAGTGGTACTCAGGATATCACTCAAGAAATCACTCAAGATATCCCTCAAGCAATTAAGGAACAAAAGAAGAAAAGGCACACTAGCCTAGGAACTTCCTCTCTGCCCAAAACATTGGAGGCCACACCTCCTCAACAGTATTTATAGGAACTCAAACACTGAGATCCTGCTCTGTTCCAGTAACAAGAAGCCGAAAGCACCTGCCTGAAGATGACGAGTGAGACCTCGTCGAAACGTCGCCTAGACACCCCAACTTTTACACGGGAAGATACCCGAGGACACCAAAACCTGCATTCCTGTACCCGTGAAAATCTACGAAAGCATATATATATATATATATATATATATATATATATATATATATATATATATATATAATGGATTTTTTAAAATTTAAATTGGATTTTTTAAAATTTAAATCGGATTTTTAAAATTTAAATTGGATTTTTAAAATTAAATGCTTTTGCAGGGAAAATCATTCTAAAGATAGTTTTCTATTTAAGTTACATTATAGTCCAAAGGCTATTCATCAGGAAATAAGGATTTGTTTTAAGTTTTTTATGTGTGCTAAAACTCAGTTGTTGTTGTTGTTTTAATTGTTTAACCACATCAGTTAACAAACATGGATACATATGCTATAATGTTATTGTTTTAGTTAAATAAATTATTTAAATAGTTATTAAGGAAATGATTACTTTTCTCCTTCGAATAAAGTACAGCAGAAAAGTTGTCCAAATACAGTTAACTTATTAAACCTCACAATAATTTCATAATTATCTGTCAATGCATTTCTAATAGTATAACCAAATCAGTAATTTTTGGTATGACTGTAAATACTACTCTGAAAAATTATTATTCAAAAAATGAAACCTTTATCTCGTTGTAAATATTAAGATTATACCAGCAAGAATGAGGCAATCTATTAAAATCAAGGCAATCCATTTTAGGAATGGTTTGCTCCCTCCACTGAAATGGAAGGTGGAAATTGCCTTGCGAAGTTTACAAATCTGCGCTCCCTTTCCTGGGAATAAGTCCCACTGAACTCAACCTTTCTCCAATCTATTTCATAGCTCCAAAGATGGGGATTTCTGGATGAAAGGAAAGCAAAGATTTGTATGAAGGCAGCCATCTTACCTTTGATGTCTTCTACAATGTCTTCTGGAACAGAACCTAAAATACAGGATTATGATGATGATGATGATGATGATTATACCCCACCCTTTTCCCTTACAGGGACTCAAGGCGGCTTACAGATAAAATAGGTTTTGCTCAAACAGCATCAACAGAACTGTAAGCACCCAAAGACAGAATGCACTTAGAATTTAGTACAAATAAGCGGAAGAATCCTTCAGAATAATCCAATTATTAAAAACACATACAGTGGTGCCTCGCAAGACGAAATTAATTCATTCCATGAGTTTTGCTGTCTTGCGATTTTTTTCGTCTTGCGAAGCACAGTGTCGGGAAAGTTTTGGAAAAGCTTCAAAAATCACCAAAGTCTTTAAAAACCTCAAAAAAGGCTACCACACCGCGTGCTATGAGTTGCTCCTCGAAGTCAAGTCGCAACTGTATTAACGGTGTTAAGAAAAAGGAAACAAACTTGCAAGACGTTTCCGTCTTGTGAAGCAAGCCCATAGGGAAAATCGTCTTGCGAAGCAGCTCAAAAAACAAAAAACCCTTTCGTCTTGCGATTTTTTTGTTGTCTTGCGAGGCATTCGTCTTGCGAGGTACCACTGTATTCTCTGCAGCAACAAGACAACTGCAGTGTGTGCAACTTTGCGCCTCATGCTGCAGACACCTGATAACAGCCCCCCCCCCCAATTATGCAGCAGAGCAGGAAATATTGTTGCTGAATATTGTCCTCAGGCCCAGTTTGAGGCTTCCCAGAGACCGCCATTGTGAGAAAAGGATTAGATGATCCTTTGGTCTGAAATAAGCAAGAGAAAAAGTCCAGAAGGGCTCTTTTATGTTTTCAACCAACATGCTCATGGTTGGAAACCAACAGATTCAGTAATGCATGTGGATCACTGCTTCTTAGGGGCAATAAAAATTCATGAACCATTTCTGACACTCCCTTTTCTAACTTGAAAAGGTTCGCTTTCTACTTTTCTTGTAGTAACAATAATCGGATGGGAGGTGGAAAATGAGCGAGGTCCCAACTAAAGAAGATTGGCAACTTAAGCCGATGGAATATGCACAGATTGCAGACTTAACATATACAGGTGCAACTCGAAAAATTAGAATATTGTGGGAAAGTTAATTTATTTCAGTAATTCAACTTAAAAGGTGAAACTAATATATGAGATAGACTCACGACATGCAAAGCGAGATATGCTTCTACTTCTCAGAGGTCCAATATTGCTCTATTTGCAATCCTTGTTTTGCTGATTTCACTTAATATTCTAATTTCCTGAGATAGTTAATTTGGGGTTTTCATCAGCTGTACGCCATGATCATCACAATTATAACAAATAAAGGCTTGACATATCTCACTTTGCATGTCATGAGTCTATCTCATATATTAGTCTCACCTTTTAAGTTGAATTACTGAAATAAATGAACTTTTCCACGATATTCTAATTTTGGGAGCTTTAGCTGTAGAATAAGAGAACAAGAAGAACACACGTTTAAAGAAGATTGTAAAACGTTTACTGTATATATGGAAAATAATTGTGTACAGATGAAAATGCTGGCAGCATTAAGATTAATTCAACAGTGTAAATAATTTTTGATGGATGTAATAATGGAAAATTGGTATAGTTTTTGTAAAATATGCAGGGATTTAAGATATGCAATCTGAACCACGGAAACAGAAGGGAAGTCATTGATATTTCAAGTATGTAAAATGTTTATCTGAAATTGTAAAACAGAAAATTTAATAAAAACTGTATTTTAAAAAAATTGAATGGGAGGAGAGGGGATTTAGCCCATTCTCCTCTGAACAATTCCAATAAGCAACACCCGCCTCTCATTAATTGTAATAATAGTTACCCATCACCGAGGGAAGGCTCTGTCCTTTGGTGGTTCCTGTATCCACAGTGCTTTGCTCCAGCAGCTGGTACTCCAGTTCTCTAAAGGATTGCAAAAAAGGTGATTTAGCAAAAAATAGCATTCAGGCAACACGATGCATACGCACAACAAGCCATTTCCAACTTTCTGTTCCTAGTATTTATGAGACGGACAGTGGCTCACCGCCAGGCAGTGTTAACTATTCCACAAAGGCCTGCAAGGCAACTGGAGGATGCTCACACATTTCAGATGTCATGCTTGGAGGACTGGTGGAAAATCTTTCTCCTTATGAGCAGCAAAAAAAAAAGCTAATGCTATTCTAGGCTGCATCAACAGAAGTCTAGCGTCCAGATCAAGGGAAGGAATAGTACTGCTCTGTTCTGCCTTGGTCAGACCACACCTGGAATACTGTGTCCAGTTCTGGGCGCCACAATTTAAGAAGGATATTGACAAGCTGGAATGAGTGCAGAGGAGGGCAACCAAAATGCTAAAGGGTCTGGAAACCAAGCCTTATGAAGAACGGAAGGAGGAGTTGGGCAGGAGGAGACTGAGAGGAGATATGAGAGCCATCTACAAATATCTAAAGGGACGTTCACGTGGAAGATGGAGAAAGCTTGTTTTCTCCTGTTCCAGTGGATTCAAATTACAAGAAAGGAGACTAAACATCAGGCAGAGCTTTCTGACAGTAAGAGTTGCTTGGCAGTGGAATGGAAGGTTGTGGACTTTCCTTCTTTGGAGGTTTTTAAGCAGAGGCTGGCTGACTATCTGTCATGGATGCTTTAGTTCAGATTCCTGCATTGCAGGGGGTTGGACTAGATGACCCACAAGGTCCCATCCAACTTTGCGAAAATAATTGCTGTCAACTTACTTGTGAATGGCTTTTCCTCCCAATGGTAGCGCCCCCCAGCAGTTCAGAACTGGAATTCCTTCATAGATCTGCAAGCAGCTAAGGATGTTTCATGAATAGTAAAAACAAAAAAAAATTCCTTCCAGTAGCACCTTAAAGACCAACTAAGTTAGTTCTTGGTATGAGCTTTCGTGTGCATGCACACTTCTTCAGATACACATGAATAGTATTTATGATAAACCAACCAGGAATAGTATTTATGATAAACCAACCATGAATAGTATTTATGATAAACCAACCAGGTACAAGAACCACACTTACGCACCATCTTTCTAACAGCTGCTTCCTTCTCCATTCAGTCAAATGACAAGTCAAATGGGCCAAAGAGGCAAGAAGACAAACTTATATTGTTTGGCTCCAAATACCACAGCCCTGAGCGCTCCAAAAGCTTGAGAAATGTCTTTTGGAGGGCTGGATGCAGTCCTGTGACACACTATCTTTTTGTTTTAGTTACAGGTAGGTAGCCGTGTTGGTCTGCCATAGTCGGAACAAAATAAAAAAATTCCTTCCAGTAGCACCTTAGAGACCAGCTAAGTTTGTTATTGGTATGAGCTTTCGTGGTCTTACAGGAAAAAGCAAGGGGTGAGATGGCCGAGATGGCTTTATCATGTATAATGAGATAAGAATCCAATGTCTCTATTCAGACCAGGTCTCTCCATGGTTTTAAGTTTGGTAATAAGTTGCAATTCAGCAACTTCTCTTCCCAGTCTATTTCTGAAATTCTTTTGTAATAAGACAGCTACTTTGAGATCTTGTATAGAATGTTCTCCTATTTTTAGCCATCTCACCCATTGCTTTTTAATGTAAGCCCAACTGCAGTCGTTAACAGTCGTCAACAGGTTTACCACACCTATCAGCCAATCCCACCACCCTTCTGAGTACTACCCCTCCCCACCCTCTTCCTATATATAAGGGTCTGGTGACTTCTGTTTCAGTGTATCTGAAGAAGTGTGCATGCACACGAAAGCTCATTCCAATAACAAACTTAGTTGGGCTCTAAGGTGCTACCGGAAGGATTTTTTTTATTTTGTTTCAACTATCTTTTTGTATTCACGATATGGAAAGGGGGAGAATGTGAGACAGAAAGGAATGGAATTGTGATGAAAGCATGTTGCAGAAGCAAGTGTGACCTCATAAGGCCAGCATGGGTAAGAATCAAGGGTCTTCCGAAAGTTTGGCAAAGACAGACATGAGACAAGCAGGCCTCCCGTTGAGTAGGTTGACTGTGCGAGTTCGATGCCTTGATTAATGTTTTCCTCCTGAAGTAGTGACACCGGAGGGTAAAAAAAAAAAGATACAGGGAGCACCATGCTTTCTGTATAGCCACAATCCAAGACCATAGCAGAATTGATCCCAAGGGTCAGGAGAGACATCAGGTGGCCTGGGGCAAAGAGCACCGAAGGAACCTGGAAGGAACACAGAGGTGACAAGCTGAACACATTGCAAGAGAATTTAGAAGGTCTGGAAGCATCAAGCACCTGCCTTTCTGAGGCAACTGGCAGCTAAGGTTCAAAAGGATATGGGCTTATAAAACTCTAGAAATTTCTATACAGTGGACGCTCGGGTTGCGAACGTGATCCGTGTGGGAAGCACGTTTGCAACCTACAGTGTTCGTAACCTGCCGCGCCGCGTGTGCGCACGCACGGGTTGCGATTTGGTGCTTCTGCGCATGTGCAAGCACCAAAACCCAAAGTAACCAGTTCTGGTACTTCCGGGTTCGGTGTAGTGCGCAACCCAAAATCATGCAACCCAAAGCGTGTGTAACCTGAGGTATGACTATAGTACCATATTTTACCATCTTGAGCTCTCATGTTCAAATAACCATCATGCAGTGAGACAGGCTACTGCTTTTCCCTTTAGATGTATTTGAAAGAGAGAGCTAAGTCCCATCTGCATGATACATTTAATGCAGCACCACTTTAGACAGCAATGGTTTCCCCCTAAGAATCCTTGGGGCTGTAGTTTTCTATGGGAGATGGGAGTTGTTAGGAGACCCCCATTTCCCGCACAGAGCTACAATTCCTAGAATTCCCTGGGAAGAGTGATTGTTAAATCACTATGGGAATTGCACCCACATAAAACTACATCTCCCAGGATTCTTTGGGGGAAGCCGCCAACATGTTTAAAGTGGTAGGACACTGGGTTGGACATATAGTGCAGATGGGACCTTAAGAGCGTTTGTAGCCTGGGGTGCTTATGACACCAAGTTGGAGAAAGCTGCCCTTGTGATAACAGAGCTGGGCTTTTGGACTGGTGGCGCCAGTGTTGTGGAATGCCCTCCCTGCCGAAATATGAGTGGCCCCCATCGGTATTGGCATTCCGCCGGCTCTTGGAAGACACAGCTGTTTAGACAAGCATTCCCCTGATCTCTTGACCTGAAGATCCTGTTTTAACCACCGTGCTGTTTCAATGGGCTTGCTGCATATTTTAACTATGGATATTCATTTTAATGTTTTGATCGAATTGTGTCTTTTGATTATGTAGATGGTTTTATATTTGTAAATCATCATAATAATTCAGCACTCCTCTGCAGGTGCAAGGGCTCTGATGTATACACAAATCTCCCCGTTGCTCACTAGAGCTTCCTCTTTCCTTTGACTAGCTCTGCGAATACCTGTCTGCCCTGCCTATTCAGCTCAGTATGGAAAACTTTGCGAGTGAGGATGCTCCATAAGGACCACTGGGGCAGATAGATGGTTCTAGGCTGCACCACCCAGCAGGTTCATGTTGGAACTGAGAAGGCAGGTGTCCAGCACCTGGCCATCCTGCTAAACTCCATTTTTAAGGGGACTGCTTTGCAGGTGCTGCCGTGGAACTGAACCGAGATCCAGGCTTTGGCCATTATTCAACTGTTAATACAGCAGCTACTGAAAAGCCCAGGTGAGCTCAACAGCTGCTTTCCCCACCAGCAAGCCAAGAAACCTAGACAAGTAGACAGGCAGCTGCAGCAGACGTCTGGAATGTATTACCTCAAAGTATTTGAACAAAACCCTTGTAAGCGTCTCTCTGAAATGGGAAGGGCACAGTACAGACTCCACAATCACAACACGGCGGTCTCGGGGGTTTACCAGCAAGTGCCTGAAAAGTGAATGGATGAGACCAGAAAGCAGAATCAACAGCTGGCACCTCTTCTTGTAAAATAAATCACCCCCGGTCAAGACTGGTGATTTCCATAGTCACTCAACATATGCTGCAATCCATTGTAAAGCTATATGGGATTCAATCCCTTCGAACACAGTGGGACTCACTTCATTGTAGACAGGACTGCACAGCTAATTAACAAACCAACGGGAGCCAGAAATAATGTTGTATGGATGGGACTGGAATGGAATGGGAGAGTGGGCAGAGTCACATGTTGGAACGATGCCTCTTGGCACAGAAAAATATGAGGAAGGAGACCCTGCCTTCCCTTACTTACAGGCCGGAAAACAGATTATGTTGCTCTTTAAAGTTGCTATGACCTTTCTGAGACAGGACATTTTCCTCATTGTTTATGAAGAGCTTAATTCCAAAAGGTGCTTAAGTCAATTTTGACAAAAAACCCAATTTTGACCTGTAGATGTTGCCGTGAGTCCTACCAATACAAAGTAAAAAATCTTGTATAAATTTAGGGCCCATGTCATTATTAGCAAGCCTTGACAATCGTGTTTGCATTTAAAAAAGGCCCTAACCAGAAATAATTTTCTTCCAAATGGAATGCTGGTCAAAACTGACTCAAGCCCCTTTTGGAATTAAGCTCTTCATAAGGCATGGGCGGAGAAACTTTGGCTTGTGGGCCGAATAAGACCCAGCACTGGTCCCAATATGGCTTGCGAGGCAGTCGCCCCTACCCAAATCATGCCCACCTGCCCCACACCTTATATCATATGCAGCAATGCACAGATTTTGCCACGAAGGAACAATCAGGACTTCCAAATGAACTCCTGAAAGCTAGTTTACTAGCAGGACTTGCTGACTGATCGACTCTTGACAGTGAGCCAGATTTAGATTAGCTGCACTATGGAGTTTCTAGTAGGAAACTCCCTAGTGCTGTCGAGGTGGTTTGCTGCCTGGGTTTGCTGCCTGCAGGAGTCTGTTATTTTGTCTTCAGACACATTTTGGGTTCAAGTTGCATTGCAGATGGACATTTTTCTTCTAGAAACACTGTCGTTGTGATGTCAGGTGACTTGACAGGTGACTGGCTTGCAGGGGACGGGTGGGTCCAATATTATCCAGTTTCCAATTCCTGATACAAGGTTCCAGCCCATTCTGGCTTAGTTTAACGTACAAGCCAAAGCACAGAATTCCTGTGTCTTAGGCTACGTATGATTCAAAGAGTCCTGAAGGTCAGAATGGTCTTTGAGGTGCCTCTTACCTGTTTTACACAGACAATCTGAGCTCAACACTAAGAGCAGCCACCTCCCAATTCTGGGAGCCTCTTCACAGATGCAACACCAAATTATGTACAATTCAAATGCGGATGTAGACTTTATAATGCTTGATACAACCATTATGGTACTGTATTGCAA
The DNA here is from genome assembly GCF_964188315.1 of Podarcis muralis. Classification (NCBI taxonomy): domain Eukaryota; kingdom Metazoa; phylum Chordata; class Lepidosauria; order Squamata; family Lacertidae; genus Podarcis; species Podarcis muralis. The sequence goes on from NC_135655.1 coordinate 6,409,134, forward strand.
CAGGATACCTAAGCAATCCATTTCCTAGTCAATCACTTGTTAGAGGAAAAGTCATTACAGCGGCATATCCTACCTGAAGTATAGCATGTGGATGAACTCCTTCAGGTACGAATATAACTCCTCTGTATTGATGTTGTATTGAACAACTTTGACAGGCTGTGAAAGAAGTCCATTTGAAACAGTTTTAACATCGTCATCACACATACTGAATTAGCTTCAAAAATAACAACAGGTTTCTTTCTCGATAGTTGTAATCTAGTGGGAACCTAGTGAACTTTTTCCTGTGCAAGACCCCTATGCAAGCAGCCCAATACTGGTCTAGCTAACAAAGTGCCTCCTCCTCAGTCTCTCTCTCATCTCCTAGTCCAGTCCGCCTTGCTTAGGGTAAGATGCCATCCAATGTCACTACTGCCACCCGACAACTGGTGTTTAGCTAGGAGGATTATTCGCAAGACCCCAGAGAGCTTAAGCACATCCTTCAACCCCTTGTATTTATGGCTACAGCAGTTTAAGAGCACATGACGTCATCCTATCCTATGAGGAGGTCTCAGCAACTTACACAGAAATGCAGCATCACTTGTCCCAGTAATTATACAGATATTGATAGAGAAGGTATTACATCAGTCATCCTATCCTATGAGGAGGTCTCAGCAACTTACACAGAAATGCAGCATCACTTGTCCCAGTAATTATACAGATATTGATAGAGAAGGTATTACATCAGTCATCCTATCCTATGAGGAGGTCTCAGCAACTTACACAGAAATGCAGCATCACTTGTCCCAGTAATTATACAGATATTGATAGAGAAGGTATTACATCAGATAAATCTGTCGAACACAGGACTTATTTCAACTTATTTCAAAAATAAGGCCCAGCCATTTTTTATGTTTTATTTATTGTAGATGGATGATGGCGGGATGTTTTCGTTAATGAACTCAAGCAACCAAAACAACTAAATCTTGCTTCCCTGTCTTTCCTCCATTTCGTTCCCAGCGTTGAACTTCAGATTATAATCTTCTCAGGACACAATAACAATAATACTAAAGAAAAATTAATGTTAGCGTTATAGAAGTTGCCACAGATAAAATACCTTAAATGGATTTGCATTCAATAAGCTTTTAATATACAGCAAAAGTCAGCCGTTTAAACAAAAAAAAGGGGGGCCTACCTTTGAAATTCCAGGTTTCTTTATTTCGCTAGGGATAACACATCTTGGCCCTGTTTCGCCTGCAAAGCCACACCTGGAATTTTAAGATTGAATAGTAAATGTGTGTATTTCTATAAATATACCAACCCATTCCAAAGAACTTTGTCTGGATTGGCAAGAGAAGAAAATGCTTTTAGCCAGCAACCCACAGTGTCTTTGGTAAAGGCAGCAGAACTCGTTTTTTTTTTAATTTTGGAGAAAAGGCGAGTGAGAGGCAGCGTGATAGAAGTTTGTAAAATCACATTATGGCGTTTTGGAGAGCGAGCATGCGAACATACATACATGCATCAATTTATTTGTTGCTGTTTTTTAATAATAATAATTGAATTTATATACCGCCCTATACCTGGAGGTTTCAGAGCGGTTCACAGAATAGAATCAAAATATAAAACCACAAAATACATATCATCTCAGGGTGATACTACTACTACTGCTAATAATAATAACAACAGGTACAGTGGTACCTCGCAAGACGAACGCCTCGCAAGACGGAAAACCCGCTAGACGAAAGGGTTTTCCGTTTTGGAGGCGCTTTGCAAAACGAATTTCCCTATGGGCTTGCTTCGCAAGACGAAAGCCCATAGGGAAATCTCCGGGGACCTCTTTTAAATGCTGGCGGTGGGGAGCAAAGCCTTTCCCCCCCCCCTCCGGCCTTCAGAAGAGGTCCAGGAAGGCTGGCGGGGGCCGAAAGGCTTTGCTCCCCACCGCCAGCATTTTAAAAGCAGTCCGGGATAGCAGGGAAGCGCTTCCCGCTATCCTGGACGGCTTTTGAAGGCAGGAGAGGTCCGCGAAGCCTGGGCGCGCTGATCTCAGCGCGCGCAGGCTTCGGCATGCCGGCAACTCTCCACAAGCAGCGGCAGCGCTGCCGCTGCTTGCGGAGAGGTCCGCGAAGCCTTGGCCGGACAGCTTTTGAAGGCAGGCGGGGGGGAGCAAAGACTTTCGCCCCCGCCAGCCTTCAGAAGAGGTCCTGGACCTCTTCTGAAGGAGGGTGGGGGGCAAATGTCTTTGTCCCCCCTGCCTGCCTTCCCGGGAGAGCGGAGAAACGCCGCGTGTTTCTCCGCTCTCCCGGGAGGGCTTTTAAAGGCAGGCAGGGGGGACAAAGACTTTCGCCCCCCGCCAGCCTTCAGAAGACCTCTTCTGAAGGCTGGCGGGGGGCAAAAGTCTTTGTCCCCCCTGCCTGCCTTCCCAGGGGCTTTTAAATCGCCCCGGACAGCGGAGAAGTCCTCCGCTGTCCTGGGGCGATTTTAAAATGCCGCCCGCCAGCATTTTAAGATCGCCCCGGACAGCGGAAAAGCCCTCCGCTGTCCCGGGGTTTTTTAAAATGCTGGGGGTGGGAAGAAAAGCCCTTGTCCCCCCCCCCCAGCCTTCAGAAGAGGTCGGGGGACAGACTGTCCCCGGACCTGGTCTGAAGTCGATTTCCCTAGGAACGCATTAATTGATTTTCAATGCATTCCTATGGGAAACCGTGCATCGCAAGACGAAAAACTCGCAAGAAGAAAAAACTTGCGGAACGAATTAATTTCGTCTTGCGAGGCACCACTGTATTAATATACCACCTTATACCCGGAGGTCTCAGGGCGGTTCACAGAATAAAATCAAAATATAAAACCACAAAATACATAATCCAAATAAAAGCAACAGCCCAATAACCCCCCTCCTTTACTTAGTGCCCTTTTTGATTCATTTGAATGAAAAGCGGCCTAGAAATAAACCAAAACCAAACCAAAACCAAATTTCCAGGTCTGCGACATCCCTCCTGGGAGTAAATAGGAGCGAAAGGCAAAAATATGACATCATCTTGCAAAAGGAGAGACGTCAACACATCACGTAGTTTTGTGTTTATATCTTGTATTTTTATGCTGTGATCTGCCCTGAGATCTATGGATCAAGGGCGGTATAAAATATTATTATTATTATTATTACAGTGATACCTTGGGTTAAGTATTTAATTCATTCCGGAGGTCCGTTCTTAACCTGAAACTGTTCTTAACCTGAAGCACCACTTTAGCTAATGGGGCCTCCCACTGCCGCCGTGCGATTTCTGTTCTCATCCTGAAGCAAAGTTCTTAACCCGAGGTACTATTTCTGGGTTAGCGGAGTCTGTAACCTGAAGCGTCTGTAATCCGAGGTACCACTGTGTTGTTATTATTATTAACGGGAGGGGGCGGAGAGGGCAATAACAACAACAACAAATAAGCGAGAGGGGGGCGGGGAGGGTCGGCGACGCCCAGAGGAAGAAGGAGGCGGGGGGGGGAATAAATCGAGGGACGCCTCTCACTTGGTGAAGGCCGCGCCCAGGTCGATCACCACCGCGGTCTTCTCGCCGCCGCTCCCGAGGCCCTCGTAAAGCGGCATCGCGGCGGCTGCTCTCGGGACGACGACGAGGAGGAAGAAGAGGAGGCAAAACCCCAATAAATGCCAGTTTGGGAAAAGGGGAGGGGGCTTTCTTCACCGGGTGGCGCGCTGAGCTGAATGGCTGGCGGGGCGGGGGCCTTTCGCCTCAGCAGGCGCGTTTCAGGCTGCCCCACATGCCGCCTGATCCCGGGGGTTATTTATGACGCCCTCGTTTCTTTCCGCACGTCTTCTCCTTAACTCCACAGAGTTGTTGTTGTTTGTCTGAAGAGCCACAAGCGCCCCTCGTTTCTCCTCGCCGCCCCTAGGTTCGGCAGGCAATGCGGGAGACACCCCACCGCCGTCGCTGGGCGAAGAGTTGAGGCTGGCGGCGGAATGGGGAGAGTAAAGGGGGCACAGTCTAACGAAGTGGAAGCCACATTTCCGGGTGTCGTTGGGATGCTCGATAGGAAATCTCCCACTTGGGTGTCAAGGCTGGTGGTGCATTCACACGAGCTAGGGGGGCTGCCGTTTTGAAATCCCTTCCACAAGGATGAAGAGTGGTCATTAAATATACTTTTGATGATAAATGATTGAAACTGCAAAAGAACAACAAAGCTAACCATTCCCTGACGTCTTTTTAGGGATGCTAACTACAACTGATTGGTTCAAAAGTGGGAAAGGTGTAAGACAAGGCTGTATATTGCCTCCCTGCTTATTTAACATATATGCAGAATGCATTATGCGAAAGGCTGGGCTGGATGAATCCCCAGCTGGAATTAAGATCGCCGGAAGAAATATAAACAACCTCAGATATGCAGATGACACAACCTTGATGGCAGAAAGTGAGGAGGAATTAAAGAACCTTTTAATGAGGGTGAAAGAGGAGAGCGCAAAATATGGTCTGAAGCTCAACATCAAAAAAACGAAGATCATGGCCACTGGGCCCATCACCTCCTGGCAAACAGAAGGGGAAGAAATGGAGGCAGTGAGAGATTTTACTTTCTTGGGCTCCATGATCACTGCAGATGGTGACAGCAGCCACGAAATTAAAAGATGCCTGCTTCTTGGGAGAAGGGCGATGACAGGCCTAGACAGCATCTTGAGAAGTAGAGACGTCACCTTGTTGACAATCATCATCATCTTGGTTGTCCTGTTCTTACTATTTTCTAGCTCTAAGATATATCCTTGTTTGAGATGACCAGAACTGTGCACACTATTTCAAGTGTGGTCTCACCAACATATTTGTACAATGGCATTACGATATTTTATTTCCCTTTGTTGTTGTTGTTTAGTCGTTTAGTCGTGTCCGACTCTTCGTGACCCCATGGACCAGAGCACGCCAGGCACCTCTGTCCTCCACTACTTCCCACAGTTTGATCAAACTCATGCTGGTAACCTCGAAAACACTATCCAACCATCTTGTCCTCTGTCGTCCCCTTGTCCTTGTGCCCTCCATCTTTCCCAGCATCAGTGTCTTCTCCAGGGAGTCTTCTCTTCTCATGAGGTGGCCAAAGTACTGGAGCCTCAGCTTCACGATCTGTCCTTCCAGGGAGCACTCAGGGCTGATTTCCTTCAGAATGGATCGGTTTGATCTTCTTGCAGTCCATGGGACTCTCCAGAGTCTCCTCCAGCACCATAATTCAAAAGCATCAATTCTTCGGCGATCAGCCTTCTTTATGGTCCAGCTCTCACTTCCATACATCACTACTGAGAAAACCATGGCTTTAACTATACGGACCTTTGTTGGCAAAGGTTTATTTCCCTAATGATCCCTAAAGATTGAATGGTCTAGTGGCTGTCCACTACAACCCCAGGGTCTTGTTCCTGGTCAGTCACTGCCAGCTCAGACCTCAGGAGTATATATGTGAAATTAGGAATTTTTTGCCCTGATGTGACCCCTTTGCACTTGCTTATATTGAATTGCCTTTGCTATTGTACTGTCTATTCACGCAGTAGGAGATATCATTTTGGAACTCCTTGCATTCCTGTTTTAACCACCTTGAATGATTATGTTGCTGGCATCCATCTGTCCGGAGAGACAATGGAAGAGTGTGCCCTTGCGGGATGAGGTCAAACTGAATGGTTACGTACCATGAGCAAAACTGAAAGGTTTGAGAAATTTGCCCTTGGCAGATCGAGTATTTGAAGAATAGGGTGGGATAAGGATGAAGAGAGTTAAGAATACGGCTGGAGATTATTGAAGAAACTCTCAGGATTATTAGAATCACTTTCTCATGGAAGGATGGGCAGATAGAAAATTTCATTTTTCATTTTTTCCCTCATTTCTCTTTTAATTTGTACACCGCCTTTCTATATTACTACAGTGGTACCTCGGGTTAAGTACTTAATTCGTTTCGGAGGTCTGTTCTTAACCTGAAACTGTTCTTAACCTGAAGCACCACTTTAGCTAATGGGGCCTCCTGCTGCCGCTGGGCCGCCAGAGCACGATTTCTGCTCTCATCCTGAAGCAAAGTTCTTAACCCGAGGTAATATTTCTGGATTAGCGGAGTCTGTAACCTGAAGCGTATGTAACCTGAAGCGTATGTAACCTGAAGCGTATGTAACCTGAGGTACCACTGTATACGCAAGGTGGTTTACAAGCTGAAGAAACAACAAATTAGACAGCAAAGATCACACACCTAATAACAATCTGATCCAACACAGAAAAGTCAGAATAGAAACATAACTTTAAAAGAAACAACTTATATCAAATAAAGCAATATTCAGTCATCCATTAGAATATAATAGTAAACAGTAAGATTAAATATCAGCAAATAATAATTAAACAGTTTATACTTAACAATTACAATAAATAATTACTAAACTATAATCAATAAAAATAATGGCAAAATTTATACAATGGCACTTCATGGGACTTATCCAATAAAGCTGAATAGTGGAAGATTCAAGGTGGACAAAAGGAAGCATAGTAAACTTGAGACTTAACACGCATTTAACTTTGTGCATTCAGTTTTACGCGCTTGGGAAAAACATTTTAAAAAAATTAAAAGGGGGCAGAATATGGGTGGGTATCCAGGGAAAAATTACTTTGGCAACCACCTGCCACTGACCGCCAGGTGTTTTGACTATATGGCTTTTGGCACAATCCCTTGAACGTAATCCCTGCATAAGTTACGGACTCCCTGTGCATTTTCACACAGCACATAGTTAAACTAGGCAATTTGCTCTCTCCAGGGGATTTGACAAATGCAGGGAAGAAAAGGCAATTGGTGGTTACTACTTGCCATTTTGGCCATGTGCATCCTACATATAAGCTTCAGTATCGAGTAGAGGAAATACTGTATTTTTTGCTCTATGACACACTTTCCCCCTCCTAAAAAGTAAGGGGAAATGTGTGTGTGTCTTATGGAGCGAATGCAGGTGGGAGGCTCTGCTCAGCGCTCCCTTTAAAGAGCCGTGTGGAGCGCTTGTGTGGCTCTTGGGGGCTTTTCCCCGAGGAGGGAGAAGGGCTGCCCTTCTCGCTCCTCGGGGAAAAGCCCCTAAGAGCTGCACACATGCTCCACGCGCTCTTTAAAGAGAGCACGGCACCTGGGGGAGCTTTCATCTCCCTGGCCAGGGGAGAGGCTGTGCGCGGCTATCCCATAAGCCAGAACAGCAAGAGGCTATCCCAGAAGGCAGATCCCTCTTGCTGTTCTGGCTTCTGGGATTCAGAATATATTTTTTTCTTGTTTTCCTCCTCCAAAAACTGAGTGCGTCTTATGGTCTGGTGCATCTTATAGAGCGAAAAATACGGTAAATGTAATAGTTGCTGGGAAACAATGTGTGAGAAATATTGCACTCGTTTCCCCCTTGTGAGCTTTTCGAGAGGGCTCTGTCTGCCCTGCTGTGGTAAAGGAGATGCTGAACAAGATGGACCACTTTTTATCTCATCCCACGGCTCTCCTTAGGCACAGTCTGATATTGTTTCCATTAGCATTAATTAATAGGCTGGCCTCTTGAGGTGCCCTTGAGAACATCTCCTTGGGTCAGCTTTCCTTCTTCCTCCTTTCCCCTTACTTTTCCCCCCCCCCATTGCTGTGCTTGTCTAATTTTGCAACTCGCTATGTAGGACAGGGAGAGGAAGGAGATAGCTCAGTACTGCAGGGAACTGACAGATGGTGGTTTAAATTTAAGTTGAGACGCTACCGTGCGGTGTGACTTTTTCAGCGGGTTCCCTCTACCCCCAAGATTTATTCTCTTTACTTCCGAGCACTTATTTGCTCCATTGATTTATGTACACTCTTAACAGACTCTCTGACAAACCCTGGTTAGCCCTGGAAAGCGTAAGGGTATTTCCCTTCCAGGCTTCCTTCCCAGAATTGCAACTTCTTCGTGTGACCTTGGCTAGTTCAGCGAGAATATCTGGGTATTTCTTTTTACTCAGCAGTTCTGCCTCCCAGGTTGTAACTGCTGACTTGATTCACACCAAGTAAAATATTTTCTACTTCCATCAGCGCTGGAGAGATCAGGAGCGGAGCTGGACTCTGTTCTTTTGGGGTCAAACAAAAATGGAAATCTCAAGAACACCCACCTGCCGTGCCACAAGGGGGTGGCCTGGGCAGGTATAAACTGGCTTGCTGGTTCTGCTTCGCTGCTCGTGATGTTCTTGCGGAAATCATTAAGAGAGAAAATCCAGGTGAGCTAAAGGAAAATTACATGTGTATTGTTATGGATGGAAGGGGAAGGGAGACACAAGGTGAGGAGTTGAGTGAGGGCTGTAGCTCACTGTAAGGTAAAGGTAAAGGGACCTTTGACCATTAGGTCCAGTCGTGGCCGACTCTGGGGTTGCGGCGCTCATCTCGCTTTATTGGCCGAGGGAGCCGGCGTACAGCTTCCGGGTCATGTGGCCAGCATGACTTAGCTGCTTCTGGCGAACCAGAGCAGCGCACGGAAACGCTGTTTACCTTCCCGCCGGAGCGGTACCTATTTATCTACTTGCACTTTGACGTGCTTTCGAACTGCTAGGTTGGCAGGAGCAGGGACTGAGCAACGGGAGCTCACCCCGTCACGGGGATTCGAACCGCTGACCTGATCGGCAAGCCCTAGGCTCTGTGGTTTAACCCACAGCGCCACCCGTGTTCCTTGTAGCTCACTGTAAGGAGGCAGCAATTTCTGTTCTGACCTGCATTCATCACAATCAGCGCCGTTTTCCGTTCTGCTGCAGTTTGGTTTCCATCAAATACTGTGTTATATGTATTGCCATCCCCTACCTAAAGTTAAGGGACGCGGGTGGCGCTGTGGGTAAAAGCCTCAGCGCCTAGGGCTTGCCGATCGAAAGGTCGGCGGTTCGAATCCCCGCGGCGGGGTGCGCTCCCGTTGCTCGGTCCCAGCGTCTGCCAACCTAGCAGTTCGAAAGCACCCCCGGGTGCAAGTAGATAAATAGGGACCGCTTACTAGCGGGAAGGTAAACGGCGTTTCCGTGTGCGGCTCTGGCTCGCCAGAGCAGCGATGTCACGCTGGCCATGTGACCCGGAAGTGTCTGCGGACAGCGCTGGCCCCCGGCCTCTTGAGTGAGATGGGCGCACAACCCCAGAGTCTGTCAAGACTGGCCCGTACGGGCAGCGGTACCTTTACCTTTACCTAAAGTTAAGTGATGCAGATTACATAACTATTTATGTAACCGATGTAACTTACATTCATTACAGTGTAATGGAAACTTCTAAACAATGTAAAAGAAAGTAATTGCATATATTCTGCACACTTAAATGGCTCAGGGCTGCAATACCTCAAGGACCAACTCTCCCCATATAAACTGACCCAGACCTTGTGATCATCATCTGAGGCCCTTCTTCTACAGCCTTTTAAATGTGTGTGTGTGTGGGGGGGAGTTATTATTTCGTTTTACTTTCGTTTTAACTATTTATTTTGAGCTCCTGTCATGTACGGTATTTTTATCTTGTGAACCACTCTGAGATCTCCGGATGCAGGGCGGTAAATAAATTAAATAAACAAATAAATAAATAAATAATAGTAATAATGTGAAAAAACAACAATCTGAGTGAAAACCAATCGCGTTCGCTTATTGAATTCTGTTCCTGACCACAGACGAACATGCGAACTGCAGCTGTTTCTGCGTCCTTTTCTCTCAGAATTCTCCAGTGGTCCTGATCACTGGTAGAGCCCACCCTTTGCATCGAGAAACTCTCAAGTTCGATCTCCTGGTAAGCGCACCTGGATGGAGGCTGCACACCTGTAATTCATCGTGGGGTGCATCGAATCCAGGAGGAAGCCATTGTTTCTGTTATTATTGTGGTAGTTGATTTGTCCATCCGGCATCCTTCTACGGCAGGGGTCAGCAAACCTTTTCAGCAGGGGGCCGGTCCACTGTCCCTCAGACCTTGTGGGGGGGCCAGACTATATTTTGAAAAAAAATAAAAATTAACAAATTCCTATGCCCCACAAATAACCCAGAGATGCATTTTAAATAAAAGCACACATTCCTTTTTTAAAAAAATGATATTAATTAAACTTTAACAATTACATAAAAAAGAATATCAAACAATAAAAAGTTACAATACTTCAAAAATAAAAAATACAATAAAAAACAACAATACAAAACAATAAGAAAGAAAAAAGAAAAACATTTAAAAAGAAAAACATTTAAAAAAGAAAAAAAAACCCATCCAGTATTTTCATGTCTTTATCTTTCATTTACTTGTTTCCTTGACTTCCTCACACCTCCCTTTTTTGTATTCTAATTCAATTAGTTGTTTCAGCAAGTCCTTTCCCTCTTTCTCAGATTTTGTTCCATAATTTATCTTAACGCAATTTAACCTTAGATTTTACACCTTGACCCGTTAACAATCTATTCTTACTTAATTCTTTATAACATTTCTGCTAAAGCCTAAAAGCACACATTCCGCTCATGTAAAAACACCAGGCAGGCCCCACAAATAACCCAGAGATGCGTTTTAAATAAAAGGACACATTCCGCTCCTGTAAAAACACGCTGATTCCCAGACCATCCATGGGCCGGATTGAGAAGGCGATTGGGCCACATCTGGGCCTTAGTTTGCCTATCCATGTTCAAGGGTCTCAGGTAGGAGTCCTGTCCTTCACCTGCACTCTGCTCCTTTAGATGCTGAACCTTCTACATGCCAAGCAGGTGCCCTAACTCTGAGCTATATGGACCCTCCCTTTTGCAACCCAAGCGTTTTTTTTAGACTTGAAAGTGCTGTCCAAGCTCTTGCTATTTATGCTTCCACTGGAGGAACCTGCTGGCGTGAGGAACACCCCCCCCCTTCCAACTCCTATAAGCACAGCACAGGTCTGCGGCTGGTGGGCGGGGCGAAGGAGGGCCCCCATGGGTGGGAGTCTTGCTACTACCGCCAATCCCCGAGCCAGCGAGGAGGAGTGGCAGATGAATATGAAAGGCAACCTCTTCCTTCCCCTCCCTCTTCTCCTTTCCTCCTCCCAGTCTCTCCTGGCCATGAAGGCAGCAGCAGAGCAGCTGGGAGGAGGATGCTGAGGACCAGCCCAGAGAGCATCTTCCTGGAGATGCTGCTTAGCTGAAAGGATGGAGGGCGCTCAGGTAAGGCAGGGATGCTACAGAGGCTGCCCTGTTTCCTGGCAACGAGGGAGAGAAGTCTAGGTCCGAGGGAGGCCGGGGGGGGGGATAACTTGTCTGCAGAGAGACTTCTCCCAAGTCACTTTGCCCAGTCGCAGCTAAAAGATCCCTAGATAAGGGATGCTCGCTGCCCTGGGGTTTTTGAGGGCTGGGGATGGAAGGAGGCCTTGATGGGAAGATGCACGGTCCTTGCCACTTGCAAGCCTTGCATTCCACAAGAACAGCAGCAGACCTTCTTTGTGTACTGTTTCAGCAAATGGAGGTTTGCTGCCTCTGCCTCTGCCTGCCTTTTGTTTGGGGATTTGCTTCCCCCATCCCTCCACCTCTCTTTCTCTCCACCTCTCTCTCTCTCCCCTTTCCTCCCAAGTTTCTTGGGCACACAGATCGAATTTCCCCCTTCGATTCATGGCTTTGATTTCATTCATTTCCCTAGCTCTCCAGACTTTGGAGCAAGAGCCTCGTTGTGGAATTCCCAAGGTTTAAACGATTGCAAGAAAGGGATAGGGAAAAAAAAGAGAGATGAGAATTGCAAGCCTTTCTTTGAACTTTTTGTGCGTCGCAGAAATACCTCTGAAGGTTACCGTCTGCTGCTGTCCTTACAGCTCCTTTCCTTAGAAAGGAAAATAATAATAAAAATAAGTGTTTGGCATTTAATGTTCAGAACAGCCACAGGGAATTGGGTTTATTCGGAGATGGAAGCGAGCTGGTGGGGGAGGAGCGAAACTTCAGACCATTTGCCATTTGTCTGCTGTGCAGAGATGCTACAGCCCACTTTAAAAATAACATAAGGCGGCACTCTGGTGCAATGATATATAACAAGAGACACATGCTGTGATCTTTGCAGACGGGGTGTTTTGGAGGAAGGGACGGTCATTTTCGTGTGTGTTTTAATTCATAAAAACCAACAGATCTGCGTCCCGGAAATTTAAGGGCCCATCTGTTTCCCCATAGAGAAATAGCTAAGTGGATTAGTGCTGTTTGCATGTATCGCTGTAGCAAATGGATCGCCAGATTTTGGAGAAGGTTGGAGGAACAGGGAGGCGAGGCCTGCAAAGCTAGCCACAGATTCACGCTTTTAAAAAAAGCAAACAATTTTTTGGGGGGCGGGGGCACCTGTGCCCAACCCCAGATCTGATGCCATCAGTGCTGACAGGTTCGGTGAACATAAGCTGCTAGCCATGTGTTGGTCCCAGGCCCATGCAGAAAAGGAAGGTTTTTTTAGCCCCTGGTTTGTGCTCTGTGTTTGGCTTAGCTGTGCAGCCCTGAGATAATAGGATTGAGGTTGAATCCTGACAAGACAGAAGTACTGTTTTTGGGGGACAGGGGGCGGGCAGGTGTGGAGGATTCCCTGGTCCTGAATGGGGTAACTGTGCCCCTGAAGTACCAGGTGCACAGCCTGGGAGTCATTTTGGACTCACAGCTGTCCATGGAGGCACAGGTCAATTCTGTATCCAGGGCAGCTGTTTACCAGCTCCATCTGGTACGCAGGATGAGACCCTCCCTGCCCGTGGACTGTCTCGCCAGAGTGGTGCATGCTCTGGTTATCTACCGCTTGGACTACTGCAATGTGCTCTACATGGGGTTACCTTTGAAAGTGACCCGGAAACTACAACTAATCCAGAATGCGGCATCTAGACTGGTGACTAGGAGCGGCCGCCGAGACCATATAACACCGGTCCTGAAAGATCTTCATTGGCTCCCAGTACGTTTCCGAGCACAATTCAAAGTGTTGGTGCTGTTTTTGAGACCTTTAAAGCCCTAAACGGCCTCGGCCCAGTATACCTGAAGGAGCATCTCCACCCCCATCGTTCTGCCCGGACGCTGAGGTCCAGCGCCGAGGGCCTTCTGGCGGTTCCCTCATTGTGAGAAGCAAAACTACAGGGAACCAGGCAGAGGGCCTTCTCGGTAGTGGCGCCCGCCCTGTGGAACGTCCTCCATTCAGATGTCAAAGTGATAAACAACTACCTGACATTCAGAAGACATCTTAAGGCAGCCCTGTTCAGGGAAGTTTTTAATGTGTGACATCTTAGTGTATTTTTGGTCTTTGTGGAAGCCGCCCAGAGTGGCTGGGGAAACTCAGCCAGATGGGTGGGGTACAAATAATTAATAATAATAATAATAATAATAATAATAATAATAATAATAATAATTTTCTTTTGTCTGTCTGTCTCTCTGTCTCCGTCTCTGTCTCTGTCTGTCTCTGTCTGTCTCTCTCTCTCAAGCTGAAATTACATACCCTCTAACATCTTGAGTCCCAAAACCGGGGTGCATATCTTCCCGCCCAAGATCACAGAGCCCCAAAGATGCACTTTTTGGGGTTATGCTTTCAGGCGCTCCAAAACATAAGATTGCAGCCCCGAAAGAGAGCTTTTTCCTTGGACGAGATCTAGGCACAAAATAACACAAAATCGCAGCACCCAAAATGGCCACCTTGTTTTCGTGCGAGAAAGCAGGACGCCCTGGTTTTTTTCCACAGCACTTGCGGGGTATGAAATTAGTTTCATACTGCATACTTCTTGATCACGCTAATTTCCTGCTTTTTCTTCAAGGTGTCCAAATTGTGGAGGTTGATGCCATATTATCTTCTCAGCAACCCTGCGAAGCGGACTAGGTTGAACAGTAAAGCTACCCAGTGGCGTAGCGTGGGGGGTGCAGGGGGCCGGCCGCACCGGGCGCAACATCAGGGGGGGGGCGCGCTTGCCGCCTCTGGAGTCGCCGAAGAGCCTCGGGCGCAGGCTGTAGCAGAGCCCCATGTCTCGCGGAACCGACAAGCTGGCAGCAGCTCTCAGCGCTCGCCGCGGTCCCCGCACGTCAGGGCCATGGAGGGCGCACCAGGCAGCCCCTCCTCACAGCCCCGCCGCTGCTGCTGCAGCGGCTGGGGCATGTTGCATTTTCCTCGCCTCTCTGCCCTCCTCCTCCGGGCAAGCGGCGTCGTTTGGGCGGCAGCGCCAGCGGCAACTCGCCTCAGATCACCTGACATGGACCCGCTGCCGCCGCCGTGGCTACCTTACCGAAAATACCCCAGCCCAGGTATTAGGGGTTAGGGGGCGCAAATTACTTGCCTTGCCCCGGGTGCTGACAACCCACGCTACGCCGCTGAAGCTACCTAGCAAAGTAGGCCCCATCTTCTCCATACATTTAGAGCAACTTTAAACAGCCATGGCTCCTCCCCCAAAGAATCCTGGGAACTGTAGTTTGTTAAGGGTGCTGAGAGTTGTTAGGAAATCCCTTTGTTTCCCTCATGCTGAGAGTTGTTAGGAAATCCCTTTGTTTCCTTCACACAGCTATGATTCCCAGAGTGGCTTCCCAGGGAACTCGGGGAATTGGAGCTCTGAGAGGGCAATGAAGGGGTCTCCAAACAACCCCCGACACCCTTAATAAACTACAATTCCCAGGATTCTTTGGCGCAAGGGAAAGCCATGACTGTTTAAAGTTGCTTTTAGATGCATAGTGCAGATGGGGCTTAATGCCCCCGATTTCACTCAGGGAAGGTTTGTGTCTGACTGGGGACCTGAGCTGGACTCTCTTTGTTCAAACAGAACATTAATCTGAAGAGGTGAGGAACTTTTGTCAGTCTCAGGATATCACAAGTTGGTAAATACAATACAGTGCCGTGCAAGAAAAAAAATAGTCTGGTAAGACTGCTGTCTGGAACGATTAAAGAAAACTTGTAGTTTATTGCTCTTAGCAAAGAAAGACATTTTTATACATAGTGAAATATACTTGGAGTCGAGAGTGGATTTCATGCTTTTTATTCAGCTCATGGTGGTGAGGAGGAATGAAAGTTCCCTGCTTTATATACATCATATACATTATATATTATCTGCTTTATATACATTATTTACACAATGGGCTGCACGTGATTGGCTAATTCCGGGATTCTCCTGTAGGCCAATCGGGTTGTGGATTCACTTCCACCTGGAGCTGGATTGGGTGGCTCCTGCAGGCCAATCAGACTGTTGCATTCTGGATCCTATTGTTCTAGGACCAATCAGACTGCTGCATTTTGGATCCTATTGTTCTAGGGCCAATCAGACTGCTGCATTTTGGATCCTATTGTTCTAGGGCCAATCAGACTGCTGCATTTTGGATCCTATTGTTCTAGGGCCAATCAGACTGCTGCATTTTGGATCCTATTGTTCTAGGGCCAATCAGACTGCTGCATTCTGAATCCTATTGTTCTAGGGCCAATCAGACTGCTGCATTTTGGATCCTATTGTTCTAGGGCCAATCAGACTGCTGCATTTTGGATCCTATTGTTCTAGGGCCAATCAGACTGCTGCATTTTGGATCCTATTCAACTCAGTACATAGGTTTTCACATGTGGTCAAGTCAGAGCAAAGAAGTTAACACAAACACATGCTAGCTCAGTGGTGTCCAAACTTTTTTCAAAGAGGGCCAGACTTGATGAAGTGAAGGGCCATGAGGGCCAACCAAAGTTGTTTACTTTTTTTAGGATTGAAGTTGTTGAGCTTTTTTTATGATTTTACCCCAAAGTTGTTGAGGAATAAACAGACACACGGACCAGATTACAGTGGTGCCTCGCAAGACGAAAAGAATCCGTTCCGCGATTCTCTTCGTCTAGCGGTTTTTTTGTCTTGCGAAGCAACCCTATTAGCGGCTAAGCGGATTAGCGCTATTAGCGGTTTAGCGGCTTAGCGGCTATTAAAGGCTTAGCGGCTTAGCTGCTAAAAGGCTATTAGCGGCTTAGTGGCTTAGAAAAAGGAGGGGGAAAGCGGGGAAAAAATCGCAAGACTAGCAAGACGTTCCGTCTTGCGAAGCAAGCCCATAGGGAAAATTGTCTTGCGAAGCAACTCAAAAACGGAAAACCCTTTCGTCTAGCGGGTTTTCCGTCTTGCGAGGCATTCGTCTTGCGGGGCACCACTGTATACAGACCGGCGGGCCGGATTAGGTCCCCAAAACAAACTCTGGACATGCCTGTGACACCGACTGACTTAGAGAATAAGCAGGAGGAAGCGAAGTAAAGGAAGCGATTTGCTTCACCAACAATTAGTTATGAAGAAAGGAGGAATCGGTGAGGAGTAGCAGGTTTTCTTTCGATCCGTTGCCCCTCCACTGGTTCACGTAGCTTCTTACAAGTGTTGTTGATTTACTCTCAAAGGAGGCAAAGTCCCCGAACGCTCAGTGTCTCCATGCCCTTAAAAAAAACCATAGCATTGTTGTATTGCCTTGCTGTTGCGATGCATTGATTATCCGGGATTCAAAGAACCCCTCTTTTTGTGTGATAAACCTTTTGCTTCCTGTGAGGCCGGGAGCAAAACTTCAAATCGTGTAATGATTCCTTTAAAAAGAAATAAATAGAAAAGCAATCTGGGGAGCCTGCAGTTTTAAAGAGTGAGAAACAGCGTGTGTGTGTTTGTCTGTTTGTGTGCATGCGGAGCTGCTTAAATTTTCTCCCCGCCATTCATTTCTGGTCAAATAACTCCCCTCCCAATATCATTCCCTGCTGCTGGGTTTAATAATAATAATAATAATAATAATAATAATAATAATAATAATAATAATTTATTTATACCCCGCCCATCTGGCTGGGCTTCCTCAGCCACTCTGGGCAGCTTCCAACAAAATATTAAAATACCGTAATACATCAGAATACATTCTAGCTGCTTATTCAACTTGTAATTGTGCAGGAGGAGTGGATATGTCCCGGGGAGGGAGATTTTGTGTATCAAAATAGCTTACCAGTTTAATAAACGTAAATCTGCCCTTATTCCCTTATGGGGGACACAAGAGCCCTTATAGAGTTCTTTGCAGGTTCTCCATCGGTCAGAGAAAATAACAGAGGCCAACCAGAGAATATTGAGAAGCAAAGCAGCTAGTAAGCCTGATCTTTACTAACTGTTGCAACAGGGTGCCTCTTCACACATGGGAGAAGGATGAGGACGCAGAACAAAGGTGTGTCCCCCCTTATATAGACATTTTAAATTGCCCGCCCCGGAATCCAAGACCACCCCCCAGACACATCATACCTACATCACAGAAAGGGCGGTCTACAACAGAAATCTGAGTGCGTTGTTTACCTCCTGTCTGGCAGGTTACCTGTTAATGCTTACTTGATTGGATACCCTGGGGAGCCTGGCCTGTCTTTTGTAATGACAAATACTTAGTTCCTGAGCCAGGTCACAGGCTCACCCTATTCATACACAGGCATACCCTTAAGACAGGATTTGTGAGCAAAAAGACAATGGGGAGGCTCCCCCACCTCCTCCCTCCTTGCAGAGAAAACATTTGGTCAGTTTGGAAGTGAAAATGGTTTCAGGGCGGTCCTCCTGTGCTGCTCCAGACATGTGGTCCACACATCTACGTATGCGCTTGGTTGGTACATTTATGAATATTTATTATATATATAAAAAAGACCTTAATTTTTTTATTTCACCAGAAAGGGGTTAAGCACATTCAGCTCCTGTTATCAGCTCAGAACGGCAGCTTTCCAAGGCTGCTTCGCAGACTGTCTCGCCAGAGTGGTGCATGCTCTGGTTATCTCTCACTTGGACTACTGCAATGCACTCTATGTGGGGCTACCTTTGAAGGTGACCCAGAAACCACAAATAACCCAGAATGCGGCAGCTAGACTGGTGACAGGGAGCAGCCGCCGAGACCATATAACACCAGTCTTGAAAGACCTACACTGGCTCCCAGTACTTTTCTGACCACAATTCAAAGTGTTGGTGTTGACCTTTAAAGCCCTAAACGGCCTCTGCCCAGTATACCTGAAGGAGCGTCTCCACTCCCATCGTTCTGCCCAGACACTGAGGTTCAGCTCCGATGGCCTTCTGGTGGTTCCCTCGCTGCGAGAAGCCAAATTACAGGGAACCAGGCAGAGGGCCTTCTCGGTAGTGGCACCCGCCCTGTGGAACGCCCTCCCACCAGACGTCAAAGAGAAAAATAACTACCAAGCTTTTAGGTAAAGGTAAAGGTAAAGGTACCCCTGCCCGTACGGGCCAGTCTTGCCAGACTCTAGGGTTGTGCGCTCATCTCACAAGCTGCATCTGGCGAGCCAGCGCAGCACACGGAACGCTGTTTACCTTCCCGCTGGTAAGCGGTCCCTATTTATCTACTTGCACCTGGGGGTGCTTTCGAACTGCTAGGTTGGCAGGCGCTGGGACCAAACGACGGGAGCGCACCCCGCCGCGGGGATTTGAACCGCCGACCTTTTGATCGGCAAGCCCTAGGCACTGAGGTTTGATCGGCAAGCCCTAGGCCCCCGGCCTCTTGAGTGAGATGGGCGCACAACCCCAGAGTCTGTCAAGACTGGCCCGTACGGGCAGGGGTACCTTTACCTTTACCTTTACCTTTAACGTAACGTAACGTAACGTAACGTAGTGATAATAAACATTCAGCCAGTAACTTAAAGGGCTTGTTTGTATGGTTCAGTCCAGAACAGAATGGTACAGTCCTCTTCAGTCTGTAGAAATCTGATATGCAGGAGAAATTATCATTATTAACTTGCCTGTTTATAAGATTACTTACCTGCCATTTGCCTTAAGGTACCAGTAAGGGTTGCGAGTTTACAACAGAAAACCTAATAAAAGAGTTGATGGATTATTAAAAAAATAAAACAAAGCAATTCCCAACAAAAGCAGCACAGTATAGGTTCAACGAAACAGAAAAGGTAGGTGCCACAAAATTGCCCGTCTAAGGGCACAACTGAGTGTCTTGTGAAGTAGAAAAATCCCTCGCACGTAGAAAGCTAGCCTCTCCTGGAGAAGTGTCTTGGCCTGACCTTCTCCCTGATGTGCTAGTTTTCCACATGCAAGGAGATTTCCTATTTTTCTTTTTATGGAGGAGACGCACCTTCTTAGTATGTTTGCATTTAAATTTCTCCCACCTCTCATCTCTTTGCAAAGCAGCTGCCCCAGGATTAAGGGCGGAAGTATTGTAGCACGGTTGGGATGCTTTAATCGCTGCACCTACCAGTGTCCCTGACTGAGGCTGGCACCACAGGGTGGCGCGTTAAGAGATGACAGCTGCCAGCTGTTTGCAGTTCTCTCCATCAAGCCTGCCAACAGGCTGTCATGTTCCTTGAACTTCAGGGATGGAGGTGTTTGCGATGAGCAGAGCAAGCATCTGCGATCATCATGGGCACCTAGTTCTGACAAATGGCGGCCAAACCTTTATCCCAGCTTCCAAATCTGCATCCTTTTGGTGGCATATCTGAACTGTATTGGGCCTTAAATAATGAGGCCCAATAATTGGGCCATGCTCAGCAGGGTTAATCAGTGGCGTAGCGTGGGGGGTGCAGGGGGGGGCGGCCGCACCGGGCGCAACATCTGGGGTTAGGGCAAATCCACGGGTTAGGGGGCGCAAATCCACGGGTTAGGGGGCGCAAATTACTTGCCTTGCCCTGGGTGCTGACAACCCACGCTACGCCACTGGGGTTAATGGAAGCAGGAGTCTGAAATGTGTGTCAATATATTCTTAGCAGTGGGATTTATTTTATTTCTAAGCGGCATACGAAAACAGTAAAAATATCAGTGTTGTTGTTTAGTCATTTAGTCGTGTCTGACTCTTTGTGACCCTTTGGACCAGAGCACGCCAGGCACTCCTGTCTTCCACTGCCTCCCACAGTTTGGTCAAACTCATGCTGGTAGCTTCGAGAACACTGTCCCACCATCTCGTCCTCTGTTGTCCCCTTCTCCTTGTGCCCTCCATCTTTCCCAACATCAGGGTCTTTTCCAGGGAGTCTTCTCTTCTCACGAGGTGGCCAAAGTCTTGGAGCCTCAGCTTCAGGATCTGTCCTTCCAGTGAGCACTCAGGGCTGATTTCCTTCAGAATGGATCAGTTTGATCTTCTTGCAGTCCATGGGACTCTCAAGAGTCTCCTCCTGCACCATAATTCAAAAGCATCAATTCTTTGGCGATCAGCTTTCTTTATGGTCCAGCTCTCACTTCCATACATCACTACTGGGAAAACCATAGCTTTTACTATATGGACCTTTGTTGGCAAGGTGATGTCTCTACTTTTTAAGATGCTGTCTAGGTTTGTCATTGCTTTTCTAAAATATCAGTAAAAGCATTTAAAAACAAATATCTGAAACATTTGTTTATTTGTATTAAAATCAAGCCAGAAGCTAAAAGCCAGATTAAAAACTCATGGCTGCATTCTTTGTCTGGGAAGGCAGCCTAAACAAAAATGTTTTCAGCAGGTGCCGAACCTGAAAAGGACTCTATAAGGGCTCTTGTGTCCCCTTAAGGGAATAAGGGCAGTTTTTCGTTTATTACACTTGTGAATTGGCGGTTTCAAATTAAACTGAGAACTTAAGAACATAGTGCTGATCATGCCAAGGTTGCAGGTTCAATCCCTGTATGGGACAACTGCATATTCCTGCAAGGGGTTGGACTAGATGATCCTCAGGGTCCCTTCCAACTCTGATTCAATGAGTCTGTGTGGGCAATCTATCCGGAAGATAAATGGTATTTCGAGGAGCTTGTGATCTAACATGGTTGCCCTTCCTGCCTCGGTTCCTTTCCCTTCTTATCTCTTGTAACCTTCTTTGATGGCAAGATCAATCAATCCTAATCAATCGGGAGGTAAATTGATAGTGCTGGGTACCTTCTTTGATGTTGGACATTGTTTTGAGAAAGTGAGGCATTGGGAGGGGGTGGTCAGTTTGGGAGTCAAAATGGTTTCAGGGCTGTTTTCCTGTGCTGCTTCAGACATGTGGTTTATATATTTATGTACGTGTTTGCTTGGTACATTTATGAACATTTATTGTATGTATATAGGGACGCGGGTGGCGCTGTGGGTTAAACCACAGAGCCTAGGTCTTGCCAATCAGAAGGTTGGTGGTTCGAATCCCCGCGACTGGGTGAGCTCCCGTTGCTCGGTCCCTGCTCCTGCCAACCTAGCAGTTCAAAAGCACATCAAAGTGCAAGTAGATAAATAGGTACTGCTCTGGCGGGAAGGTAAACGGTGTTTCTGTGTGCTGCTCTGGTTTGCCAGAAGCGGCTTAGCCATGCTGGCCACATGACCCGGAAGCTGTACACCGGCTCCCTCGGCCAATACAGCGAGATGAGCGCTGCAACCCCAGAGTCGGTCATGACTGGACCTAATGGTCAGGGGTCCCTTTACCTTTACCTATTATTATACCTATTGTATAAGACCTTAACTTTTTTATTTTAAGAGCTTAACTGAACTGAGAGCTCTCTTTTGCTTCTCGCTTCCAGGTCTTGCTCCCCGGCACCATTTGCTCTCCCCGTTCCCCTGCATGGCGCTCCGCCGGGATGGGCCCCCATCCGATGGGTTTCCCTGTCTGCCTCTCCCTCTGCCTCATCCTGCTCAGCTCCTGCAGCCCGCAATGCCTCGCTTTTTGGGAGGCGGAGGGGCGGCCCGCGAGACAACTACTCCAGGCCTTTCCGGAAGACCCCGGAAACGTGAGCGTCCCGGGTCCAGAAAGCCCCTTCAGCTCACCTGCGCAAGCAGCCGGCAGTGCGGCTTCCAGAAACCTTTACGAAGGCGCCACAGCTGAGCCGGCCGGGGAGCCGTTAAACACCGCCACCACCATCAAAGCCACGATGCCAACCAGCCTGGATGCTCAAAGTCCTTCTGGACACCAGGGTTTGGATGTTGATGCCACTGCCTCAACCCCAGAGGTGGTTGGCAGTGAGCAGCAGTTGGACCCCAGTGTGCCCAGTAAGGAGCTGGGGAGCAACGGGCAAAGCAAAGTCCTGCTTGCCCCGGTTGTGACAGCTCCAGACCCGAACGCCAGGGGTGATGGGCTCAGCACCACCGCAGGAGTGCTGGTGGAGGGTGGCAGGGCAGGAGACGGGCTTGCGTCAATGGCGGACGTTTTCGCACCAGGCGTCTTGGAAGGAGGCAGAAGCGCCACATGGCGACCGGCCACAGAAGAAGCGCCCATTTCCGAAACGATAGCCAGCAGCCGCTCCGTGACTCCTTCCCCTCCAGTGGGTCAATACGTTGATTCTGATCAAGGGCCGGACAGAGACGACCCCTCGGTTTTGAGTGGCACAGAGGGTCCTGTCTTGGCTCCGACTGACGCTGCCTCGGGTTTGCAAAAGGGGATCTCCACGGATCGGGAGCTCTTGGAAGGCGTTCCTGGTGCCGCGGCAACTGTCACGCCGCAAAGCGACGACTGGGATGATACAAAATTTGGGCCCGCCAGTCGGGTGGGTGCTCTGGGACCCATGGCAGAGCTTTATCCCACCGTGGGGGGAGAGGAAGAGGAAGATGATGTGAAGAAGGCTCTGCCGCCGAGATTATCGGCAGCCGCGGCGAAAGGAAGCGAGAATGTTCAGACCGGGTTGGGCCTCGCGTCCGCAGCAAGTGGGGAGCCCACCTCGCCCTCTGCCAGCATGGATCCTGCCCATATCGCTGACCCGTCAGCGAAACCTGCAGCCCCCTCTGGGAGCGCAGTGGAAAATGGAGACCCCGTTGCCACTTCCCGTTCCAGATCCGTCGCAGAGACCACCGCTACGACGGACGCGACCAAATCAGATGTCTTCCAAACCCCGAGAGATTCATCAAGAGGTAAATAAATTCCTCCTTTTGCTTTCAGTTTATTTGGTATGCGTCCCTATGACCCGGAAACTGTATGCCGGCTCCCTCGGCCAATAAAGCGAGATGAGCGCTGCAACCCCAGAGTCGGCCACGACTGGACCTAATGGTCAGGGGTCCCTTTATCTTTACCTTTGCCCTATCCTGCCTTCCCTTCAAGCTGCTCAACGGGGCATACACAATCCTGCCCCCCTCCCCATTTTATCCTCACACCAGTCCATTGGGATGGGTTATGCTGAGCGGCGGTTACTGGCCCAAGGTTGCCCAGTGACCTTCATGGCCGGGGGGGGGAGAGGATTTGAACCCTGGCCTTTCAGGTCCTCATCTAGCACTCTAACCATTACACCACACTCCTCCTCCTCCTTGGCAGTTCCTTTTTTCAAGAAGGGCTTGGAATAAAGAGCCATTGGCGCGAGAGGACTTGGCCTACATTGCCATCAGGCAATGAGATCGCCTCCTTGGGACGCAGGTGGCGCTGTGGTCTAAACCACTGAGCCTCTTGGGCTTGCCGATCAGAAGGTCGGCAGTTTGAATCCCCGCGACGGAGTGAGCTCCCGTTGCTCTGTCCCAGCTCCTGCCAATCTAGCAGTTCAAAAGCACACCAGTGCAAGTAGATAAATAGGTACCGCTCTGGCGGGAAGGTAAACGGTGTTTCCGTGTGCTCTGGTTTCCGTCACGGTGTCCCGTTGCACCAGAAGCGTTTTAGTCCTGCTGGCCACATGACTTGGAAAGCTGTCTGCGGACCAATGCTGGCTCCCTCGGCTTGAATAGTGAGATGAGCACTGCAACCCCATAGTTGCCTTTGACTGGACTTAACCATCCAGGGGTCCTTTACCTTTTTTTATCTGCACTTTGGAACTCCCTGCCTGTTGATACCAAGGAGGTGTCTTCAGTGTGCCCTTTCCGATGCCTGTTAACAATGTTTTTGTTTAGGAAGCCTGCCTAGATTTTGCGAAAGCTGACATGTGTTTTAATCTGTTTTTAGTCTATTGTAGTTTTTAAAAATATAAAATTCTGGTTGATTTTATTGCTCTTATCTGTTTTGTAAGCCGCTTTGAGGGTTTGTTTGATTTTTTTACATTCAAGTGGCATATAAATTTTATGAAATGAAATTTGTTGAGAGTAGGATAAGTGATGTTTGATGTTTGAAGCTCAACATAAAAAAAAAAATGAAGATCATGGCCACTGGTCCCACCACCTCCTGGCAAATAGAAGGGGAAGAAATGGAGGCAGTGAGAGATTTTACTTTCTTGGGCTCCATGATCACTGCAGATGGTGACAGCAGCCACAAAATTAAAAGACGCCTGCTTCTTGGGAGAAAAGCAATGACAAACCTAGACAGCATCTTAAAAAGCAAAGACATCACCTTGCCAACAAAGGTCCGTATAGTTAAAGCTGTGGTTTTCCCAGTCGTGATGTATGGAAGTGAGAGCTGGACCATAAAGAAGGCTGATCACCGAAGAATTGATGCTCTTGAATTATGGTGCTGGAGGAGACTCTTGAGAGTCCCATGGACTGCAAGAAGATCCAACCTCTCCATTCTGAAGGAAATCAGCCCTGAGTGCTCACTGGAAGGACAGATCCTGAAGCTGAGGCTCCAAGACTTTGGCCACCTCATGAGAAGAGAAGACTCCCTGGAAAAGACCCTGATGTTGGGAAAGATTGAGGGCACAAGGAGAAGGGGACGACAGAGGATGAGATGGTTGGACAGTGTTCTCGAAGCTACCAGCATGAGTTTGACGCAACTGCAGGAGGCAGTGGAAGACAGGAGTGCCTGGCATGCTCTGGTCCAGGGGGTCACGAAGAGTCGGACACGACTAAGCGACTAAACAACAAAGGATAAGCGGTGTTAGGTTTGCATTCTACAGCTCCCAGGATTCCTGATGCCTTTGCAGGAAACAGAGACTGGTAAATAGGATTGCCAGGGCATATATTTTGCTTCCCCTAAAGTTTCATTCCCCTGGTTCCCAAAGAAGAGGCAGGGGAGCTTTCAAAATTCTGGCAAGTTTGCACTTTTAGCCGGCTGCCACAATCAGATGCTGGTCTGGCAGCGGGAGGAGGAGGAGATTTTTTTGACCTTCAGGCTCTGCATTCTGCATTCTGCATTGATTTTATTGCTCTTATCTGTTTTGTAAGCCGCTTTGAGGGTTTGTTTGATTTTTTTACATTCAAGTGGCATATAAATTTTATGAAATGAAATTTGTTGAGAGTAGGATAAGTGATGTTTGATGTTTGAAGCTCAACATAAAAAAAAAAATGAAGATCATGGCCACTGGTCCCACCACCTCCTGGCAAATAGAAGGGGAAGAAATGGAGGCAGTGAGAGATTTTACTTTCTTGGGCTCCATGATCACTGCAGATGGTGACAGCAGCCACAAAATTAAAAGACGCCTGCTTCTTGGGAGAAAAGCAATGACAAACCTAGACAGCATCTTAAAAAGCAAAGACATCACCTTGCCAACAAAGGTCCGTATAGTTAAAGCTGTGGTTTTCCCAGTCGTGATGTATGGAAGTGAGAGCTGGACCATAAAGAAGGCTGATCACCGAAGAATTGATGCTCTTGAATTATGGTGCTGGAGGAGACTCTTGAGAGTCCCATGGACTGCAAGAAGATCCAACCTCTCCATTCTGAAGGAAATCAGCCCTGAGTGCTCACTGGAAGGACAGATCCTGAAGCTGAGGCTCCAAGACTTTGGCCACCTCATGAGAAGAGAAGACTCCCTGGAAAAGACCCTGATGTTGGGAAAGATTGAGGGCACAAGGAGAAGGGGACGACAGAGGATGAGATGGTTGGACAGTGTTCTCGAAGCTACCAGCATGAGTTTGACGCAACTGCAGGAGGCAGTGGAAGACAGGAGTGCCTGGCATGCTCTGGTCCAGGGGGTCACGAAGAGTCGGACACGACTAAGCGACTAAACAACAAAGGATAAGCGGTGTTAGGTTTGCATTCTACAGCTCCCAGGATTCCTGATGCCTTTGCAGGAAACAGAGACTGGTAAATAGGATTGCCAGGGCATATATTTTGCTTCCCCTAAAGTTTCATTCCCCTGGTTCCCAAAGAAGAGGCAGGGGAGCTTTCAAAATTCTGGCAAGTTTGCACTTTTAGCCGGCTGCCACAATCAGATGCTGGTCTGGCAGCGGGAGGAGGAGGAGATTTTTTTGACCTTCAGGCTCTGCATTCTGGAGCAACTGCTGCCGCTGTGGAATTTTTCCTGCAGGGAGCACAGAACTTCTGCAGCCTTGATCCAGTGTTTTTTGGCTGTTCCTTTGCACTGCAGTGAGCTAGTTTGGGCAGGCCCAGGTTCTGGCGGCGGCCGGCTGCTTTGACGGAAATGTCCCCAAAGGAAAAATGGGAAAAAACCCAGAGAAAGTGTCATTGCAGGAGGGGAGCCTTGGTCGCGCAAGGCTCTGATGCAGCTGTAGAGATGGCAATCGCTGCCATCTGTCTAGCTCTCGTTTTCCGGAGGGGAGGCCGGGTGATCAATGGAGACCATGTGGGTGTGAGGATATTGGAACATATCCGGCTCGGCTCCTGCAATGAACGGCTGTTTCTGCGGCGGGAGGACTAGGTCAGCAAACGCTTGCTGCAAGAAGAAAAAAGGGAGAAATTCCTGCCAACTTCTTGCACATGTTGTCTCCTGTACAATATGCATAGGGGATAAAATTGAACCCGGAAGAACCCTACATTGAAGGCTTCATGCGGCTGAAGAGCACTCCACAAGCTGCTGCTTCCTTGGCAATCACTTGTAGCCGAGTAAGATTGTCTTCCATAAACACAGGTTTAGCAGTGAGTCCGTAAGTGACTGTGGAGGCCAGTTCTGGATCCACATGTCCTTCCACAGTGGGGACATTGGTTTCTGGTGGGAGTTGATCACAGTGTGGATTTGCCAAGCGTGCCTTCGTCTTCGCACGTTTCTTCCTTGCGTCCTGAGTTCGAGTGTCTTCAAAACCCATGACACCTTTGGTAAAGGCTGTTCTCCAGTTGCAGCACTCGCAGGCCAGTGTTTCCCAGTTGTCAGTGTTTATACTACATTTTTAAAGATTTGCCTTGAGAGAAGAAGAAGAGTTTGGATTTGATATCCTGCTTTATCACTACTCGAAGGAGTCTCAAAATGGCTAACAATCTCCTTTC
The DNA here is from genome assembly GCF_964188315.1 of Podarcis muralis. Classification (NCBI taxonomy): domain Eukaryota; kingdom Metazoa; phylum Chordata; class Lepidosauria; order Squamata; family Lacertidae; genus Podarcis; species Podarcis muralis. Next base: position 6,435,912 of record NC_135655.1, read on the forward strand.
CCTTCCTCCCCCACAACAAACACTCTGTGAGGTGAGTGGGGCTGAGAGACTTCAGAGAAGTGTGACTGGCCCAAGGTCACCCAGCAGCTGCATGTGGAGGAGCGGGGAAGCGAACCCAGTTCACCAGATTACGAGTCCACCACTCTTAACCACTACACCACACTGGCTCTGTTTAAGCCTCTTTTGTTGACCACTGGCGCTACGCTTTCCATTTTTAAGTTCGGAATAGAGTAGTTGCGCCCCAAGTGTTACCTTCTGGAAATGTCTATCCAAGTAGGACTGGAACTACTGCAAAATGGTGCCACCCACCCCCAGTTCGGACGGCCGCTCCAGAAGGATTCGATGGTATTGAAAGCCGCTGAGAGGTTGAGGAGAATTAACAGGGACACATCATACAGTTTCTGTGCCAAAACTGGCCTAAACCCTGACTGGAATGAACCTAGGAAATCAGTTTCCTCCAAATACATTTTAAAAAGAATAAAAAATGAATGAATGAATGAATGAATGAATAAGGATGCTCTCAATGCATTTGGCTTTCCAGTAACAGATATTTTATCTTCTTCTGTGTTTCCCACCCCACACCCACCAGGCGTTACTCCTGGGGCAGCAACATCCTTCCACGAGGCGGGTGCCGTGCTTCTTCCAGCTGCGACACAAGGCGACTTTAGCACCCAGGAAGCCGCAGGGCCAGAGAGAGGGATGGAGGGAGAAACACCAACAGTTTTCGGAATCTCCCAGCTGCCGGAAGACTCTGTGTCTGCTGCTTCCCCCCTTGGCACCAGTTTGCCTGTACTTAAAACACCGGATGCAAAAGGTTGGTAGGCTCTTCTTTCTTTCTTCTTGGCCGTGACTCCATAATAATAATAATACAGTGGTACCTCGGGTTACATACGCTTCAGGTTACATACACTTCAGGTTACATACGCTTCAGGTTACAGACTCAGCTAACACAGAAATAGTACCTCGGGTTCAGAACTTTGCTTCAGGATGAGAACAGAAATTGTGCTCCAGCAGCGGGAGGCCCCATTAGCTAAAGTGGTGCTTCAGGTTAAGAACAGTTTCAGGTTAAGTACGGACCTCTGGAACGAATTAACCCGAGGTACCACTGTATTACTTTTATTATTTATACCCCACCCATCTGGCTGGGTTGCCCCAGCCACTCTGGGCAGCTTCCAGTACAGGCAAAAACATGATAAACCAGCAAACATTTTTTTAAAAAATACTTCTTGATACATGGTCCAGCCCACAGCTTGTGTTATAAGAAAAATACTGTTCGCTTTCCCTTATGGGGTATCTAAGAGCCCATCTAGAGTCCTTATGTAGGTTCTCTATCAGTAGGAGAAAATAACAGAGGCCAACCAGAGAATTTTGAGAAGGAAAGCAGCTAGTAAGCCTGATCTTTATTAAACTGTTGCAACAGGGTGCTCCCCTCTCACACGCAGGAAAGGAGGAGGATCCAGAACCAAGGTGTGACCGCCCTTATATAAACATTTTAAATTCCTTGCCCTGGAGCTCAAGACCACCCCATAAACATCTTACATACAGAAAGAGGTGGTTTGAAGTTTTGATGTTTTGAATTATTCCATAAAGTTTGTCACGTTGTAATTGTTTCTGGCCATTGTATTACTTTTGATATTGCTGACTCATATTTTGCAACACAGGGGTTTGTTTACTCATTAAAGAGTAAACTCAAAAGAGTTTTTCGACAGTGGAACAGACTCCTTTGGGAGGTCACCTGCCATGATGCTCTAGTTGAGATTCCTGCATCGCATGGGGTTGGACTAGATGACTCTTGGGGTCCCTTCCAACTCTATGATCCTGCACAAGAGGTTGTTTCCTACCTCTGCCAATAATCAATATTCCGTCCCCACTGAGCATGCTCAGTTCTTGTTGGGCTGTTTTGAGGGAGTTCCTCCCCTCACTCTTTTAGGGTGTTTCTCCTAAAGATTTTGTGGTACTTCTGCAAGTCTAGAGGTCCCTGCCATCTGCTGATAACTGCGAGCCAGATCCTTGTACAGTGGTGCCTCGCAAGACGAAAAGAATCCGTTCCGCGAGTCTCTTCGTCTTGCGGTTTTTTCGTCTTGCGAAGCAAGCCCATTAGCGGCTTAGCGGCTTAGCGCTATTAGCGGCTTAGCGGGTTTAGCGGATCAGTTGATAAGCGGCTTAGCGGCTTAGCGGATCAGCTGATAAGCGGCTTAGCGACTTGGGAAAAAGGGGGGGAGGAAAAAAACCCTGCAGGAACTCGCAAGACATTTTCGTCTTGCGAAGCAAGCCCATAGGAAATTCGTTTTGCAAAGCACCTCCAAAACGGAAAACCCTTTCGTCTAGCGGGTTTTCTGTCTTGCGAGGCATTCGTCTTGCGGGGCACCACTGTATCCTGTGCCCCTCGTGCGCTACCCTTGACAGGTGCACCGGGTCACGCCGCTGCCAATCATCTTAGCATCCCGACGATGTCATGTGAACCGTTTTCCTTTTTTTTTTTTTGCACTTAATTTATTTATTATTAATGTTGTGATACATATATGAAATCTTTACATATTGATACATATACATTGTATTCGTAATACTACTACTACTACTACTACTACTACTACTACTACTACTACTAATTTATTATTTATTCCCCGCCCATCTGGCTGGGCTTCCCCAGCCACTCTGGGCGGCTTCCAACAAAACACTAAAATACAACAACCTATTAAACATTAAAAGCTTCTCTAAACAGGGCTGCCTTCAGATGTCTTCTAAAAGTCTGGTAGTTTTCTCTTTGACATCTGGTGGGAGGGCGTTCCACAGGGCGGGCGCCACTACCGAGAAGGCCCTCTGCCTGGTTCCTTGCAACTTGGCGCTGGACCTCAGTGTCCGGGTAGAACGATGGAGGTAGAGACACTCCTTCAGGTATACTGGACCGAGGCCGTTTAGGGCTTTAAAGGTCAGCACCAACACTTTGAATTGTGCTCGGAAACGTACTAGGAGCCAGTGTAGGTCTTTCAAGACCAGTGTTATACGGTCTCGGCGGCCGCTCCCAGTCACCACTCTAGCTGCCGCATTCTGGATTAGTTGTAGTTTCCGGATCACCTTCAAAGGTAGCCCCAAGTAGAGCGCATTGCAGTAGTCCAAGCGGGAGATAACCAGAGCATGCACCACTCTGGCAAGGCAGTCTGCGGGCAGGAAGGGTCTCAGCCTGCGTACCAGATGGAGCTGATAAACAGAATTGACCTGTGCCTCCATGGACAGCTGTGATTCCAAAATGACTCCCAGGCTGCGCACCTGGTCCTTCAGGGGCACAGTTGTCCCATTCAGGACCAGGGAGTCCTCCACACCCGCCTGCCTCCTACCCCCCAAAAACAGTACTTCTGTCTTGTCAGGATTCAGCCTCAATCTGTTAGCCGCCATCCATCCTCCAACCGCCTCCAGACACTCACACAGGACCTTCACTGGTTCCGATTTGAAAGAGAGGTAGAGGTGAATTCGTAAATTCACATTTTCACATTTCTTTATGTACCAACATTTATCCATTTCTTATCTCTTGCCCTGTGTCTTCCCTCCACCTGTGACTTCCTTGTTATCATTTTGTAACTTTATTATTGAGATTGTAATTTTGTATCTTAATAATTAAACATTCAATCTTAGTGAACTGTTTCCCTTTCCCTGCGCAGTTTGAGATCCAGTGGTGCGGGCAAAGTGACAGCCCGTTGCAACCACCAGCTGTCAGCTGATTTTATGCGCCGGCAGAAGTTCTGGCCTCTGCAGGAACTGCCCTGCACACCTGACATCATACAGGATGTCATAAGTAAAGGTGAAGGGACCCCTGACCATTAGGTCCACTTGTGGCCGACTCTGGGGTTGCAGCGCTCATCTCGCTTTATTGGCCCAGGAGCCAGCGTACAGCTTCCGGGTCATGTGGCCAGCATGACTAAGCCACTTCTGGCAAACCAGAGCAGCGCATGGAAATGCTGTTTACCTTCCCGCCAGAGCGGTACCTAATTATCTACTTGCACTTTGACGTGCTTTCAAACTGCTAGGTTGGCAGGAGCAGGGACTGAGCAACGGGAGCTCACCCTGTCGTGGGGATTCGAACCGCTGACCTTCTGATCGGCAAGTCCTAGGCTCTGTGGTTTAACCCACAGCGCCACCCACTGTCATGCAGAGGGCCAAATAGGGAGTCTGGTGCATCGGATTAGGCCCAAGGGCCAGAGTTTCTGGACCACTGATATAGGATGTAGTCCTATTCTCAGCTCCTGCTTCCATTTGCATGTTCCAAGCTATAAAGGCAGAGGATCCAACTGAGATCTGAGCTCGCATTTCAGCCCAGCGCATAGCTGTCAACTTACAGATTTGAAAATAAGGGGCCAGCAGCCTTGAAAATAAGGGACCAGCAGCCAAAATAAGGGACCTGCAGCCTCACCTGTTCCAGGCACTCCAGTCTTCCTGTCCTCCTGCAGTCTGGTCAAACTCATGCTGGGTAGCTTCGAGAACACTGTCCACCAACTTTGTAACCAGAGGTTCAACCGAATAGAATCTGATGTTCAGTTTCAGTTTCAGTTTCTGTTGATTGGTTCTCGTGGGAAACTTGCAGATTCTGGCTTCTCACAGTTGGCTCGGGGTAGTGTCAATTTACTCTTGGCAGAAAGCCCAGGTCTGCTTGACCTAGAAACTGCTTACTCTGATTGGTTAACGACCAGCACTCAGCTCTGTTATCAAGGGATTGCTAGCTCAGTTTGATGTGAGGTGTGTTAGGAGTAGAAGTGCTGTGTATGGTTTTGAGAGAGAGAGAAAGAGAGGGTTTATTTTGCTTTTATTTCTATGCAGAAACTCTGCTGGTTTTATTTTCTCCTTTTAATAAATCCTGTAAATAGTTATTCTGAGTCTAGCTGACTAGTCATTACTGCCGCAACTAGCTTCTTCGCTGTGCAGGAAAACTCTGCTACGTTTGGGCTAAAGCCAATAGGGCTATGCCTGACACTTCAAAGTTCCATGAGGTTATGGGCATTGTGCTGCCAGCCTGAGTTGCGGTGGTGTCAGCATCAACGGCGTTGGTTCCAGTAGTTCCAGAAGTTGTTGTTCCTGCTGGTGCAGCAGATGGACTCTGGCTGGTTCCTGACCGTGGTGAGCTGGTGACGCAGCGGACACAAGGACAACAGCTGCAGCGTGTGAGTGCTGGGTGCTGTGGTTCCTGTTCTTTCTCTCGGTGGTTGTGAGTAGCTGGTTCCGGGTTCCAGGGACATCGCTCTCAAGATGGCCTCACAACCAGTTCAGATGGCTTTTGAGCGTCTGAATGACTCCAATTACTTGCTGTGGTCGGAACGCATGCAGGCAGTGCTGCAGAGGGATCGTCTCTGGCAAGTGGTGAGTAAGTTTCCTGCGAAGCCTGATGATGAAGACCTCGATAAAGACCAAAGAGCAAGGGCCACAATTGTCTTGGGGCTGGAAGATTCCCAGTTGCCGTATGTGAGGGGAATCAAGACAGCTAGAGGTGTGTGGCAAGCACTTAAAGAACTCCATGTGCGTGAGACAGCGGTTTCCAAGCTGTTCATTCGCAAGGCATTGTACAAGGCAATGTTACAGCCTGGGGTTACAATGCAGGAACACCTACACAGTTTACAGTTAAAGTTTACTGCGCTACAGGAAAGAGACTGTGCGTTAGACCAGCAGGAGAAGGTGGCTATTATTTTGAGTTCTCTCCCGGAAAGCTGGGATAATTTAGTTTTGTCTCTAGAAGGCATGCAGGAGCGTGATTTATCCGTCAGCTACGTTACTGGGCGTTTGATTGAAGAATGGCAGAAGAGGCAAGAAAGGTCGGTGGCTGCAGAGGCTTCTACAGGTGGGCGGTTTGGAAGGAGTTCTCATGCCGTGCCAGAGGTGAAGCAAGAGCAGCGTACCGGTGAGGAGTCAGCGTTTGCTGTTAGGCGTTGTTTCCGATGTGGGTCCTCAGCGCATCTAAAACGACAATGTCCGGAGTTGGTCAAGTCTCAGTTGCCGGTGCAGGAGCAGAGACGAGATCAGCAGCAGCAGCAGCGAAAAAAGAAATTCTTCAAACGAAAACAGTCGGCTCAGCTGGTGACCGGCGAGGTCAAGATTGCTGATGAGAAACAAGCGGTCTGGGTGGTCGATTCGGGAGCATCTCGCCACATCGTAAATACAGATGAATTGTTTGTTTCCAAGAACTCAGCACAGCGCAGCCAGGTGGCTCTAGCAGACGGAAGTACTTCCGAAGTGATTTCGGGGGGTGCAGTTTTGTTCCTTGTCTTCGTGAATGCCTGCAAAATGTACTTTGTGTGCCGTCATTAAGGAGCAATCTGATGTCTGTAGATTGTTTGCTAAAAGCTGGGTTTAAAGTGTATTTTGAAGGAGACAGTTGCATCATTAAGAAGGCTGGTGAGATTTTAGGCACTGCTAAGTCAGAGGGAGGCTTGTTTTGGCTTAAAGCAGGTCCTCAAGTTGCAGCAGTAGTCAGTAAATCTCAGCCTGCAGTGAATAACAAAGCTATACATGACAACTGTGTGCACTTATTGCATAGGAAAATGGGGCATGCTTGCTGGAAAAGTGTACTAAAAATGTCTGAATTGGCTGATGGGGGTAATTTAAAGAGTTGTAACAAGTACCTTGATTGTAATGTGTGTAAAAAGGTTAAAACCCACAGAGTCTCTTACCCCAGAAGCGACAGAGTTAGTGAGGCACCGCTACAGCTGGTTCACATGGACGTAATTGGTCCATTTGCTGTAAGCAGGGGTGGATCACGCTTTTCATTAACAATTGTGGATGACGCCACGCGTTACTCCTGGGTTTTTCCCATGAAGAATAAGGGTGACGTGTTCACTAAGTTTAAAGGCTGGGTGGCATCTGTGGAAAGATTTCTGTCCATTAAACTTAAAAGGATTCAGACGGACAGAGGTGGCGAATTTATGTCAAATGCTTTTAAAGATTGGTTACAAAAGCGTGGCATTGGGCATAGAAAAACGAACGTTTTTTCCCCAGAGGAGAATGGCGTTGCAGAGCGAAAAAACAGATCTTTACAAGATATGATGTTTGCCATGCTTGATGATGCTGATTTGCCCATGTCTTATTGGGGGGAGAGCATGCTCACCGCGTGTTATCTCCAAAACAGGCTCTTTCATCAAACAATAGGTACAACCCCGTACTTTAAATTGTTTCAGAAAAAACCCAAAATTGACCATTTGCATGTGTTTGGATCAAAAGCCTGGGTATTAATTCCGAAACAAATGAGGAAGAAGGGAGATCCTAAGACCAAACAGTTAGTGTTTGTGGGTTACCAGGAGCTGGGAAAAGGTTTCCGTTTTGCTGAAGGGACAAATGGCATTGTGATCTCCAGGAATGCCAGTTTTTGTGAACATAGTGGCTGGGAGAGACTACATGCCAATACTGAGGTTTGGTTTGAACCTTCCCAGGAGCTTCATGACTCTGAAGGTAAACACAGGGAGTCAGAGTCTGAGGGGGAGGAAAGTTCAGATAAGAGCTCTCAGGAAAGTGAAGTTAGCCAAAGACCAGTTGCTAAGCAACAAAAGAGAGGTCGTAGTTCTGAGGAGGAAAGTGGGTCAGAAGAAAAATTTTCTCCCAGAAGATCTAAAAGACAAAACAAAGGAGTGCCTCCGGTGCGTTTTTCCCCAGATACTGCAAATGTGTTTAGTGTAAGTGCAGAACCCAAGAGTTTTCAGGAGGTGTTAAAGTTACCAAAAGAGGAGGCAGAGCGCTGGAAACAGGCAATGGAGGAAGAGATGTCCTCTCTGAATGAGCACAAGGTTTTTACACCAGTAGCAGCGCCTGAGGGGGCAAAGATTGTAGGCTGCAGGTGGGTGTACAAACTTAAACCTCTGGTGACAGGAGAGTACAAATACAAAGCTCGTTTAGTGGCTCAAGGATACTCTCAGAGGCCTGGAAAAGATTATGACGAGACTTTTTCCCCTACTGCTAAGGGGGACAGTGTAAGGCTTATTTTAACGCTTGGAGCAAAGAGAAAACTCCTGTTAAACCATTTTGACATTCAGACTGCATATTTACATGCATCAATATCAGAAGACCTGTATCTAGCCGAACCGCCTGGTTATGAGACAGGTTCCAATAGAGTGTTAAAATTAAACAAAGCTCTATATGGTCTCAAACAGGCTGCAAGATCTTGGAACAAATGTTTCCATGAGGCCTTAGTGTCATTTGGTTTCAAGCAGAGTACAGCTGACAATTGTGTTTATGTACGTGGTACAGGCAGTGATCAAGAGTTTTGTCTGATTTATGTAGATGATGTTTTGTATGCCTGCAAAACAGATAAACAAACTAAAAGGTTTGCAAAGCAATTGTCCAGTAAGTTCAAAGTGAAAGACTTAGGCCCGGTTAGGACATATCTAGGGTTGGAAGTGTGCTGGGCCCAAGATGGCAGCTGCCTAATTAGTCAGCAGAACAAAGTTAAACAACTACTGACTACATACAGAATGCAGGATTGCAAAGGGGCAGCGGTGCCTATGGATCCAGGTTTCATAAAAACACTTCATGTAGATGAGAGTCCTGAATTTGAACATCCTGATGTATATCACTCTGTAATTGGAAGTTTATTGTATATAGCACAGTGGTCCAGACCTGATATTAGCTATGCAGTAGGCATATTAAGTAGATTGGTCTCAAGACCCACACTAAATGCCTGGAAAGGGGTAAAACAAGTTCTGAGGTATCTCAAACAGACAATTGGCTATATGTTACAATTAAATTCTTCAGAGGATGAAATGTTGAGTTGCTACTGTGATAGTGACTGGGGAAATTTGCCGGATAGAAAATCTGTCACAGGACTAGTCATAATGGTCGGTGGAGCTTTAATCAGCTGGCGGTCACGCAAGCAAGACGTTGTAAGTGTGTCATCAACGGAATCAGAGTACGCCGCATTGAGTGAATTGTGCAACGAGGTGATTTATTTCAAGCATTTGTTAGCAGATTTAAATGTAAATTGTGGAGAACCAGTACAAGTTTACATTGATAATCAAGCTTGTATAACTTTAAGTAAAACAGAGGGTTTCAAATCACGTTCCAAACATATCTCTGTAAAATACCAAAATGTACGTTGCTGTGTACAAGACAATGTAATCACCTGTACTTATGTACCAAGTGAAGAAAATGTAGCAGATGTGTTAACTAAACCATTGGCAAAGGTAAAGAACAAGCGAATGTGCAAGGGTTTAGGTTTGCTGGAAAAATGATCTTCTACATAGGTGTATTTGGTGTTAATTGTTCAGCAGAATCTGTGAGGGGGTGTTCAGTTTCAGTTTCAGTTTCTGTTGATTGGTTCTCGTGGGAAACTTGCAGATTCTGGCTTCTCACAGTTGGCTCGGGGTAGTGTCAATTTACTCTTGGCAGAAAGCCCAGGTCTGCTTGACCTAGAAACTGCTTACTCTGATTGGTTAACGACCAGCACTCAGCTCTGTTATCAAGGGATTGCTAGCTCAGTTTGATGTGAGGTGTGTTAGGAGTAGAAGTGCTGTGTATGGTTTTGAGAGAGAGAGAAAGAGAGGGTTTATTTTGCTTTTATTTCTATGCAGAAACTCTGCTGGTTTTATTTTCTCCTTTTAATAAATCCTGTAAATAGTTATTCTGAGTCTAGCTGACTAGTCATTACTGCCGCAACTAGCTTCTTCGCTGTGCAGGAAAACTCTGCTACGTTTGGGCTAAAGCCAATAGGGCTATGCCTGACACTTCAAAGTTCCATGATCTGAATCACATGCACAAGGCCTATGCAGCCTCAATTTAAGATGGCTCCCCGGCCTGGCTTTGCACTGCAAAGTTTGCAGCAGCACGTGCAACAAAATGGCGTCCAGCATTCAAAAACCCCCTCAGCTTGCATTAACTAGCCACACACAAGGCATGCAAGCTCCACCCCCTAGTCGTTCTTAGACTTCTTATTGGGTGAGCAACACAGCCAAGCAACACAGTTGGAGCCTCCCTCCTCCCTGGCCGGCAGGAAGGGAGGGAGAGGAGCTGCTTCCTTTGAAATTTAAGGGACATCATTTAAGGGACATCTATCAATAAGGGACAGCAGCGGGACATGGCGCTGGAATAAGGGACTGTCCCTTCAAATAAGGGACTTGACAGCTATGGCCCAGCGCCTTCCCCAGAGGTTTGGTTCGCTTTGCCTCGCGGTGCACGAAAACGGAACCCTTTGTGTTTTTTTTTAAAAATAATTTTTATTAAGTTTCTTACAGATATAACACATCACAACAAAAGAAAAACAGAGAAAAAACAAAAGAAAAAAGACAAGATAAACAAAAAACAAGGTACCTAAATACCTAAACAACCTAATCACCTAAACAACACAAATTAATTATTATTTAGATTTCTAACCCCATAAACATATTTTGGGCTTTCTCTGAGCCCTCCCATCTGAATTTCCTTGTAATTAAAATGTAGCAGTTTTCTGGCATTTTTTTTAAAAAAAACAGTATTCCAATTAAAATAAAATTTCTTAACTTTCCTTTAGGTTCTAAATCTTTTTACGAAAACACTTTGGAGAGGGAAAATTTAAAAACCAAGGGGAGCATCTTTCTTACCGCGCTGCTAAAATATTTAATAGGGATGCATTTATAATTAAGCTTGCTGGAAGCAAACTAATTGCGTGGGGACTCTGATGGTAATCTGTTAGCAATGGGCCCTTGGTGTGGCTCAGACCAGCTCCTTGGGATCACCACGAAGAAGACTTTGAATAATAATAATAATAAATAATAATAATTTTTTATTTATACCCTGCCCATCCCCGTTTAAAAACTGGGCTCTGGGCGGCTAACAGCAAATATAAAACATGGATTAAAATGCGACTTGAAAACAGCATTAAACAGCATGAAGTACAACATAAAATGCAGCATCAATATCAATAAAATTCAAAAATTCAGGGGTCATTTTTTTGAGGAGGGGGAAACCCAGTCAGTAGACATCAAATGATCACCAGGGCTAACTGGCCAAGTTGGTCCCACTAGGGCCAGCAAGGAGACCAGGGAAGAATTTAAATGTGGGGTCCCAGAAAGGGTTTCTTCATAGAAGAGGAAAGGGGAAAAGGGAATAGAGGATCAGGCTAATTCAAATTGAAGGCCAGGCGGAATAGCTCTGTCTCACAGGCCCTGTGGAAGGAGATCAAGTCCTGCAGGGCCCTAGTCTTGTGGGACAGAGCATTCCACCAGGTCGGAGCCATCACTGAAAAGGCCCTGGCCCTGGTAGAGGATAGTCTGACTTCCTTAGGGCCCGGGACCTTTAAGCTATTATACAGTATTCATTTGAAGGCATTTACACACACAGACCCTGATGTTGGGAAAGATGGGAGGGTACAAGGAGAAGGGGACGACAGAGGACAAGATGGTTGGACAGTGTTCTCGAAGCTACCAGCATGAGTTTGACCAAACTGCGGGAGGCAGTGGAAGACAGGAGTGCCTGGCGTGCTCTGGTCCATGGGGTCACGAAGAGTCGGACACGACTAAACGACTAAACAACAACAACAACAACAACAACAACAACACCACACACACACACACACACACACACACACACACACACACACAGTGTTTACAAGTGAAAATCCCCACAGGGAGCTGGGTAATAGCCTCTACCAGGACTCACAGCTGGAGCGTGTGATTCCTGGTGCTTTGACCCCACTTTAGAGATAAACTTTGTGGCTCATTCCATGTTCTTTTGGCAGTTAAACATTGTGTTTCCTGCATATAAAAGCAGTTCTGGTGTGTTTTAAAAACTGCGTCCTACCCTATCAGCATCTTATCTTTTTGCTTGTCATAGAACAGGCACCCCCAAACTCAGCCCTCCAGATGTTTTGGGACTACAATTCCCATCATCCCTGACCACTGGTCCTGTTAGCTAGGGATGATGGGAGCTGTAGTCCCAAAACATTTGGGGATGGCTGTCATAGAAGCATAGAATGATAGAGTTGGAAGGGATCCCGAGTGCCATCTTGTCCAACTCCCTGCAATGCAGGAATCTCAACTAGATCATCCATGGCAGGTGGACACCCAACCTCTGCTTCAAAACCTTCAAGGAAGGAGATTCCACCTTCTCCTGAGGGAGACCGTTCCCCTGTCGAACAGCTCATACTGTTAGAAATTTCTTAGAGAGATAGATAGATAATTTTCATGGAACTTTGAAGTGTCAGGCATAGCCCTATTGGCTTTAGCCCAAACGTAGCAGAGTTTTCCTGCACAGCGAAGAAGCTAGTTGCGGCGATAATGACTAGTCAGCTAGACTCAGAATAACTATTTACAGGATTTATTAAAAAAAAGGAAAAAAATAAAACCAGCAGAGTTTCTGCATACAAATAAAAGCAAAATAAATCCTCTCTTTCTCTCTCTCAAAACCATACACAGCACTTCTACTCCTAACACACCTCAACACCAAACTGAGCTAGCAATCCTAGATAACAGAGTTGAGTGCTGGTCGTTAACCAATCAGAGTAAGTAGTTTCTAGGTCAAGCAGACCTGGGCTTTCTGCCAAGAGTAAATTGACACTGCCTTGAGTTAATTGTGCGAAGCCAGAATCTGCAAGTTTCCCACGAGAACCAATTAACAGAAACTGAACAAATTTATTACGGTCAGAGACCAGCTTATAAAACACACTTGGGGGTACAATCCCAGAAAGAGAACAAACAGTTAAAACAATGTACAACAATAAATTTAAAATTTATAAATGCAATAAGCATGTTGTTGTTGTTGTTTAGTTGTGTCCGACTCTTCGTGACGCCCTGGACCAGAGCATGCCAGGCACTCCTGTCTTCCACTGAGAGAGCCAGTGTGGTGTAGTGGTTAAGAGCGGTAGATTTGTTATCTGGGGAACCGGGTTCGCGTCTCCGCTCCTCCACCTGCAGCTGCTGGGTGACCTTGGGCCAGTCACACTTCTTTGAAGTCTCTCAGCCTCACTCACCTCACAGAGTGTTTGTTGGGGGGGAGGAAGGGAAAGGAGAATGTTAGCCGCTTTGAGACTCCTGAAGGGGAGTGAAAGGCGGGATATCAAGTCCAAACTCTTCTTCTTCTTCTTCCACTGCCTCCCACAGTTTGGTCAGACTCATTCTGGAAAAGCCTCCAAGAGCCGCACACACACTGCACGCGGCTCTTTAAAGGGAGTGCTGAGCAGAGCCTCCTGCCTGCATTCGCTCCATAAGACGCACACACATTTCCCCTTACTTTTTAGGAGGGGGAAAGTGTGTCTTATAGAGCAAAAAAATACGGTATATGTTTATGCCTTTATTTTTGGCGACTCACTGGTCCCAAATTTTTTTGCTCCCTGTTCCAGCCATTTTGGGATGGCAGCCACAGCACTTTTATCAAGATACGCATGCCGGCAGCTCATTCTTTATCCCCCCTCCCCTGAAAAAAGCACCACTCAAATCACTAAAGGAAATTAAAAGAAGATAAATGCCGCAAACAAATAATCTGTCTGGCTGCTGCTCAGAAGAGAATGCCAGACTAGGCAGGACAGCTCAGCCCTGAACCAGGACGACTGACTCATAATGATGACAAATCCTTTGGGAGAATACTTTGTTCCTAAACTCTAGTATGGCATAAAGTTGCCTTAGTTAATAGCATCTGTGGGATGTAATCCACTGAGAGCAGTCAAGTATAACATTCCTTGTAATGCTTGAGAAGACATGCCGGGTAATGTTTGGTCCAGCCAGTCAAAAACTTCCTGTTTCGTCCTGGCTGGAGCATCCTTCCTTTGCATGTGACTAGAGGTGGGCGTGACCTTACCTGTCCAGGTAACAAAAGGACAAGTCAACCAGCACGCTCTCCCTCTTTTTCACTTCCTTCTTCATTTGACCAGCTTCTTAGCTAGGAATGCTGTGCTAGCTTCTCAGCTAGCAGAAGCACTGGGATTATTCCCCCATATGGGGTAGATCCACATGTACATATTTGTAACTAAGTCTGCCTTCAGGAATCCAACTGTGAGCTGATGTGAGTAAACTTCTTTTATTGACTTTGAATAAGACTGCCGTGTCTTTATTCTTTTAAGAGTGATTAAAGGGAACTTTAAAGGTGACAGCAGCCACGAAATTAAAAGACGCCTGCTTCTTGGGAGAAGGGCAATGACAGGCCTAGACAGCATCTTGAGAAGTAGAGACGTCACCTTGCCAACAAAGGTCCGTATAGTTAAAGCCATGGTTTTCCCAGTAGTGATGTATGGAAGTGAGAGCTGGACCATAAAGAAGGCTGATCGCCGAAGAATTGATGCTTTTGAATTATGGTGCTGGAGGAGACTCTTGAGAGTCCCAGGGACTGCAAGAAGATCAAACACATCCATTCTTAAGGAAATCAGCCCTGAGTGCTCACTGGAAGGACAGATCGTGAAGCTGAGGCTCCAGTACTTTGGCCACCTCATGAGAAGAGAAGACTCCCTGGAGAAGACACTGATGCTGGGAAAGATGGAGGGCACAAGGAGAAGGGGACGACAGAGGACGAGATGGTTGGATAGTGTTTTCGAGGTTACCAGCATGAGTTTGACCAAACTGCGGGAAGTAGTGGAGGACAGAGGTGCCTGGCGTGCTCTGGTCCATGGGGTCACGAAGAGTCGGACACGACTAAACGACTAATCAACAACAAAAAGGGAACTTACCGGGAACATACAATTCAATACTGAATTGTATAATAGCGAGAGGCTCACACAAGCCTGCAACCAGCTATCTGCTGTGCATGTATGGAAGGGGAATGTAAACTCTGCTACATAAAGAAACTTGCCAATGCAAGTTAGGAAGGATATTAATAGACAACATAGCCTCTTCTGCCACCCTGGATGTTGCTTGTGATGCTCTTGGGCTAGTTTGTGCTCATTATCCTTTTTTTTTATTTATTTCCAAAACCGAAAAATTCCAAAAATTACAAACATCAAATTCAACATCCATATTCCTTTTCTAACATAAACCTACTACATAATTAACTAAATTGAAATATACCTAATTACTCTAAACTTCTCTTTGCTGTATACAAACACAGCACAGTTAGAAATTTTATGTTAAAGCTTTTATATTATAAATAATATTTCAAATTCCCCTATATCCCCTGTTCCCCTTGTGCAGGTGTAAGCAAGGAAATACTAAAAGAATCGGCTGAACAATGATTAAACTATATCAACACAACAAGACAGAAGAAGTAAAAATAAAAATGAGATCACACATGGGTTTGCACTCATTATCCACGTGGGTACCAATCTCCTGTTTTCTCTTCCTCTTGCACAGGGCCCGTCACTGCCCTTAGCGGAGAGGAGGAGGAAGATGTTTCTGTTGCCAGCTCTCCTGCAACTCTGGGGGACCGGAGAGCGCAGGACGAAGGGATTCTGGGAGCGACTGAAGCCATGACAGTTCCGCCGACCTTGGCATCCTTGACGAAGAGGACCACTGTCCCAGCCACGCACCGGATCACCACGGCTGCAACCTATGAGCTGGATAGGCTGGAATCAGAAGGTATCTATGTTAAGGCCTCTGGTCTCAGCACCAGATCACCTGCACTACGTGCAGAAGGTCCCTGGTTGAGTCCCCGTTAGCATCTGCAGGTAGGGCTGGGAGAGATCCTCCTGCCTGGAGAGCCACTGCCAGTCAGTGTTTTGCAAACTTGGTTCCCCAGCTACGGTTGGACTACAACTCCCATGACCCCTGCTAGTTGAGGATGATGGGAGTTGTAGTCCAACCACAGCTGGGGACCTAAGTTTGAGAAACACTAGGTGGACAACACTCAGTCTGGTGGACCACTGGTTTGACTTCGGTATAAGGAAGCTTATCGTGTTCCCAGGTCCAGTACAATCGCCGTTAACTTGTGTGTTTTGACTTTGCACTGGTTGAAATTGTCCAGATTAAATTAAATGCTCTTTTTGCGCTGAGTTTTCCTGGTGTGGAGCGAGCTTTTGAACTCTCCTCCTTGCTTACTGCGCAGGGGGTTGGACTCGATGGCCCTTGTGGTTTCTTCCAACTCTATGATTCTATGATTCTAAGTCCCGCTCAGCGCGGGGGCACTGGGATGCTCTCGCGAGATCTCACAGGAGCTCGGACAGCCCCCGTGAGATCTCGCGAGAGGAGCATCTCAGAGCCCCTGTGAGGCATTCCCAAAGTAAAGGAAGGGTTGAACTCTGATTAATAAGAATACACACAGAGGCTTGAACCAGCAAGACTCTGGGAAGGGTGTGTATAATTGTCTCTCTGTGCCTGTCCCACTCTACCCCTCGGCCCAGGTCTTTTATTCACAAAAGAACTTTTTACAGAGTGTTCGTAAGAACCAATCAGATTTCTTCTGAGCGTTTCTACACACCCCCGTGGGGAGAAAGTTAAACTATAAACACTAGTTAGGCATACATACTCTGGAGTAAATGAATGAAACTACAAAGGAGTGTATTCAGCAACCCCGGAGGTCATAAACAATCAATACACATGATAAGAAGGATGGCCAGGAGGACAGTGACCATTATCACCTTAATGTGAAACCTGTTTCCTGGCCCTAAGATCAATATCCTAAGATTAACAATCAGAAAAGCCACATTGACAAAACTGCCCAGTCTTTGAGGACACAGGACGCCTGCCTGTCTAAGTGTGTACGTGACTTGTGAAGAGAGAGAAATGGAACAGGGATGCAGGGGTGCGGATTGATCAAGAATCATATCAAAATAGTTTAAACCCAGTCAACCCAGTCATTGCTGACACAGATGGCTTACTCTATATCTGTTATAATTCCTCATAGCAATCCCACCTGATCACTACACCCCTGTGCTTCAAAGCTCTCTGCTTTGCTTTGGAGGTAAAGACCACTCAGAATGCTGGCTCTGGAAGGTAAGAATGCCTGACCAGGACAGGACAGTAGGGCTTACATTTTGCACCCAGAAGGTACACATAGTTAGACCCTGGTGCCTCCAGCCGAACGGATCAGGGAGTGGCTGATGGAAAACACCTCTGTTGGTTAATGTGTGGAGAAGTGATGGATAGTTGTCGAAGGACCCTGTGTGAGAGGCAGGGAAGAAGAGATCTCCTGGCATGGGAGGATGGGAGAAGAAAGGTGAGAGCTGGTGGGGTCCACCTTCCTCTGCATGGGACAAGTTAAGATGGGATATCCCGTATTTTTCGCTCTATAGGACACACCCGACCATAGGACACACCTTGTTTTAGAGGGGGAGAACAAGAAAAAAAAATTCTCCCCCTCTCTGCTCAGCACCCCTTCAGCGAAGCCGCAGGAGAAACGGAGCCCCTTCCATTTCTCCTCCCGCTTGGCTGAAGGGGCGCTGCACAGCTCTCCCTCTCTGCTGAAGCCAGGAGAGTCTTGCTCTCCCGGCTTCAGCAAAAGGAACCCGAGGCCTCCGGAGCGCAGCGGGAATTCCCGCTGCACTCTGGAGGCTTCAGGCGGCTATCCCTGAAGCGTGGAGAGCGAGAGGGGTCGGTGCGCACCAACCCCTCTCGCTCTCCAGGCTTCAGCGAAAGCAACGCGTAGCCTCCGGAGCGCGGAGGGAGCGCTCCCTCTGCGCTTTGGAGGCTTCGCGTTGCTATCGCTGAAGCCAAGGAGCCTGCATTCGCTCCATAGGATGCACACACATTTCCCCTTAATTTTTGGAGGGGGAAAAGTTACGTCCTATAGAGAGAAAAATACAGTAGCTATTAATGATAAGTCAACAAGTGCCATTAAGGTAAGACAGGGAATATGCAGGAGAAATGATTTTGAGGAGATATGGAGGGTGTTTGTGGAATTTGTACTGTTAAAACGGAAAGGGGTCAAACCATCGCAAGAGGTGTTGAAATTTTGGGAGTTTGCATAGTTCCAATGGAACGGTCTCAGACAGTGGGTGCACATTTTTATTCTTATTTATTCTTATTACTTTGTCAAAATAAAAGAGTAATATTAATATTAAAATAAATAAAATAAAAGTTAAGATTTATCTGCGAAAGAGGATCCCACCCCCTTTTTATGTTTTTGTCTAGATTAGTTGCTCTTTTACTGTAATATATTAGGAAAGGTCTTAATCAAAACTTATATTGATAAAGGGATTTAACAGGAAATAAAGTAGAAGAAACAGCTGAATCTTCTAGTGGCCCATCTAGTCCAGCACTTGGTTCTCACAGAGGCCAACTAGATGTCTGTGGGAAACCCAAGCACCAAAGAAACTCTCTTGCTTTTCAACCGTAGAGGCGTAGGATCGCCATCCTGGCTAGTAGCCGTGGGCAGCTTTGTCCTCCCTGATTTTGTCCAGCCCACTTTTAAACTATCCACGTTGGTGGTCATCCCTGTGGCAGGGAGTTCCATAGTTTAACTATGCACAGCATTCCTAGTTTTACTGAACCACCATTCGTCTCTACCCAGTTGAGTCTCCTCCTCCTCCTCCTTTGGCGATCACTCATAGCCAAGTAAGATTGTCTTCCATAAACACAGTTTTAACAATGATGTCACGGTCTGGTTCATGGGCAGCCGAAGTCCCTGCAGGGGACATCAGGACCGGGGGCAAGATGGCGGGGTGGGAGCAGGAACGCTGGTCCAGAAGCCAGGAGTCAGGAAGCCAAGAGTCCGAGGGTCAGAGAGCAGGGAGACAAGAAACCAAGGGTCCAAGGGTCCGGAAGCAAGGAGTCACGAAGTCAAGGGTCTGAGGATCAAGAAGCAAGGAGTCACGAAGTCAAGGGTCTGTGGATCAAGAAGCAAGGAGTCACGAAGTCAAGGGTCTGTGGATCAAGAAGCAAGGAGTCAAGAAGCTGAGGTTCAAGGACCAGGAAGCAAGAAGCCAAACGCAGGAAGCGTGTTGCTGTGGCAAAGAACCGAAGGGAAATGCTGACCTTATATCCCTTCCTGGCTCTTGTCACCAGGGACTGTGAGTTACCAAGCGGCCTCACCTGTGAGACCGCTCCTTGCCTCTTCAGAACAAACTTAGGAAGGCTCCAGTCCTGCAAAGTCCTATTGGTCACAGGGCCTGGCTCCTGCATGCACACCTGACAAATGAGTCCGTAAGTGACTTCACACGTTCTGGATCCACACATCCTTCCACAGTGGGGACAGTAGGTTTCCAGGTAGGAGTTGATCACGGTGTGGATTTGCCAAGCGTGCCTTCCTCCTAGCACGTCTCTCCCTTGCGTCCTGAGTTCGAGTGTCTTCAAAGTCCATGACACCTTTGGTAAAGGCTGTTCTCCAACTGGAGCGCTCGCAGGCTAGTGTTTCCCAGTTTCCTCTTTTGTTGACCACCAGCATTACGCTGTCCATTTTAAAGTTTGGAACAGGGTAGTTGCTTTGGAGTAGTTGGGACGCGGGTGGCGCTGTGGGTAAAAGCCTCAGCGCCTAGGGCTTGCCGATCGAAAGGTCGGCGGTTCGAATCCCCGCGGCGGGGTGCGCTCCCGTTGCTCGGTCCCAGCGCCTGCCAACCTAGCAGTTCGAAAGCACCTCCGGGTGCAAGTAGATAAATAGGGACCGCTTACTAGCGGGAAGGTAAACGGCGTTTCCGTGTGCGGCTCTGGCTCGCCAGAGCAGCGATGTCACGCTGGCCACGTGACCCGGAAGTGTCTCCGGACAGCGCTGGCCCCCGGCCTCTTGAGTGAGATGGGCGCACAACCCTAGAGTCTGTCAAGACTGGCCCATACGGGCAGGGGTACCTTTACCTTTACCTAGTTGCTTTGGAAGACGATCATCAGGCATCCGCACAACATGACCAGTCCAACGGAGTTGATGTTGAAGAATCGTTGCTTCGACCCTGGTGATCTTTGCTTCTTCCAGTACACTGGCATTAGTTTGCCTGTTTTCCCAACTGATGTGTACATTTTTTTTGAAGACACCAGGAATCTTTTGAGGAGTTGGAGATGGGATTTATAAGTGGTCCATGTTTCGCAAGCATACAGTAAGGTTGGTGGTACAATAGCTTTGTAAACAAGCAGTTGAGGAGAACTGGGGTGGCCAGGGTGGAAACCTGTTGTGGTGCACGACTCCCCCCCCCCCCAAAAAAAAATCCTGGCCACAGTGGCTGCAGCGGCAGCTTGAAACATCTGGAGAGCACTGAGTTGGGGAAGGCTGAGCCCAGTTCCTGCTCTTCACAGCTGTGCTACATCAGCTCTTGTTTACAACATGTTCACCAGAACGGTGTTATGAAAGCTTTTACCTGCCTGGGTCCTAGTGGGACAGATAGACTATGAATCATGGAGAGAGAGAGAGAGAAATAGGACATTCCAATTATGATTTTCCTTGCTTGAGGGTAAGACTGGACTTGTTTCCTGCTTGTTCTTCCAATTAGCAATCACTCCTTGGACTGCAGGCTTGTTCCTTTGATATAATAACCAGCATCCCATTTGGGCTCTTATAATTAATGTGCTAATGGGCTTCTGAGCAGGATTCGTTCCAAGGACTGGTTTCTCCCAAGCAACTTATTAAGAACCGCTGCAGCCTAATGGGAGGTTTGTGGCTGTGTGTGTGTGCTGGAAGCAGTAATGCTTCTGAAAACTGTTGCTGGAAACACTGGGAAGGGAGCGTGGCTGGGGAAACCCAGCCAGATGGGCAGGGTATAAATAAATTATTATTATTATTATTATTATTATTATTATTATTATTAGTGTGCTATTATTCAAAAGGGACGCGGGTGGCGCTGTGGGTTAAACCACAGAGCCTAGGACTTGCCGATCAGAAGGTTGGCAGTTCGAATCCCCATGACAGGATGAGCTCCCGTTGCTCGGTCCCTGCTCCTGCCAACCTAGCAGTTCGAAAGCACATCAAAGTGCAAGTAGATAAATAGGTACCACTGCAGCGGGAAGGTAAACGGTGTTTCCGTGCGCTGCTCTGGTTCGCCAGAAGCAGCTTAGTCTTGCTGGCCACATGACCCGGAAGCTGTCTGCGGACAAACGCTGGCTCCCTCGGCCTATAGAGCGAGATGAGCGCGCAACCCCAGAGTTGGTCACGACTAGACCTAATGGTCAGGGGTCCCTTTACCTTTACCTATTATTCAAAAAGATAAGAACCCATAATAAACAAACAACAAATAAAAAGTATCTGGATAGGCTTGTCTAAACAAAAATGTTTTCAGTAGGCACCAAAAAAGAGCACAGTACAGGTAGGGATGTGGGTGGCGCTGTGGTTCGAGCCTCTTGGGCTTGCCGATCAGAAGGTCGGCGGTTCGAATCCCCGTGACAGGGTGAGCTCCCGTTGCACTGTCTCAGCTCCTGTCAACCTAGTAGTTTGAAAGCACACCAGTGCAAGTAGATAAATAGGTACCACTGTGGCAGGAAGGTAAATGGCGTTTCTGTGTGCTCTGGTTTCCGTCACGGTGTTTCGTTGCATCAGAAGCGGTTTAGTCTATGGACAAACGTTGGCTCCCTCAGCCTGAAAATGCTCCTATCATCGCCAGCCAACACAGCCAGTGATCATGGATGATGGGTGTTGTAGTCCAACAACATATTGTGAACCGCACTGAGATCTGTGGGTGAATGGTGGTATATACATTAAACAAACTAGCAAACAAATGTGGGGGGAGCACAAATGTTCCCCCTCCAATTCTACATGAATCTACATATGTGTCTCAACAGAGGCTTTCCCATGGGGCCTCTCGATTTTTCCTTTTTTTAAAAAAAAGTTGCAAAAAGTAAGAACATTTTTGTTCTGAATGCAAATAATTGGGAGGGAGATGCATGTATATGAAGAGAAAAGAATTAGAAGGCCATCAGAGCCCTAATTACAAACTGTTTTCCAAAAAGCAAACATTCTGCTGATTCTCTGCAGTGCTGTTGAAAATGAAAATGAGTTTGCAAAGAAGGTCGTTTGGCTCAGCAAACTTCTACCTTCTCTCTCTCTCCCTGCATTTTCAAACAGCACCCAAAGAAACCCAAACTTGCGTGAAAGGCAGGGTCTTGTGTGATATAGGAAAACTGCCTGATACTGCATCAGACCATTGTCTAATCTTGCTCAGGACTGTCTGAACTGACAGCGGCTCCCCAGGGTGTCAGGCAGGGAATATTTCCCAGCCCTACCTGGAGATGAGGGATGCAGTTGGCGCTGTGGGTTAAACCACAGAGCCTAGGACTTGCCAATCAGAAGGTCAGCGGTTCGAATCCCCGCAACGGGGTGAGCTCCCGTTGCTCGGTCCCTGCTCCTGCCAACCTAGCAGTTCCAAAGCACGTCAAAGTGAAAGTAGATAAATAGGTACCGCTCCGGTGGGAAGGTAAATGGCGTTTCCGTGCGCTGCTCTGGTTCGCCAGAGGTGGCTTGGTCCTGCTGACCACATGACCCGGAAGCTGTACGCCGGCTCCCTCGGCCAATAAAGCGAGATGAGTGCCGCAACCCCAGAGTCGTCTGTGACTGGACCTAATGGTCAGGGGTCCCTTTACCTTTACCTACCCAGAGATGCCATTGAAGATTGACCTTCTGCAGTGAGCTTCATGGCCAAATAGGAATTTGAACCCTGGCCTCCCAGATTCTCCTCTGGTGCTCTAACCGCAATACCACACAGCCCCTCCTCTGGCGAATAACCCCTGCATGCAAATCCGAATGAACACACAAGCTTTGTGGCGAGAAAATCAGGATGAATATTCAGTAAAGGAGGTTGTTTTAAGGAACCTTTGGCTCAGTCGGCAGAGCACAAGACTCTTGGTCTCAGGGTTGCGGGTTCGAGACCTGCGCTGGGCCAAAAGTTTCCTGCGTTGGACTAGGAAACCCTAGTCCAGCTCTACAATTCTATGGTTCCGATTTTGTTGCATTTCTGCCTGCAGTTACCGTATTTTTCGCTCTATAGAATGCACTTTTCCCCTCCTAAAATGTAAGGGGAAATGTGTGTGCGCCTTATGGAGCGAATTCAGGCTGCGCGGCTAAGCCAGAAGCTAGAACAGCAAGAGGGATCGCTGCTCAGTGCTCCCTCTTGCTGTTCTAGCTTCTGGCTTAGCCGTGTGCAGCCTCTTCAGGGCAGGGGGAGCCTACACCCCGCTGCCCTGAAGAGGCTGCGCAGCTATCCCAGAAGGCAGAACAGTGAGAGGGATCGCTGCGCAGCGCTAACTCTCGCTGTTCTAGCTTCTAGCTTAACCCCTCAGTCCCTTCCCCCACCTCCCGGAAAAGCCCCCAAGAGCTGTGCTCCCTTTAAAGAGCCACATGGAGCATGTGTGCGGCTCAGGGAAAAGCCTGCAAGCGCCGCACACAAACTTCACGCGGCTCGTGAAAGGGAGCACTGAGCAGAGCCTGGGATGCATACAGGCTCTGCTCAGAGCTCCCTTTAAAGAACATTTTTTTCCCTTGCATTCCCCCTCTAAAAACTAGGTGCGTCTTATGTTCAGGTGCGTCTTATGGAGTGAAAAAAACCGGTAGGTGACGACAACTTCTGCGCTGGCGGAACTTTATCTGGAAGACTGCACTTCTTCCCGGTGACCAAGAGATGGCAGTGTTTCCTTTTGTTTCTGTGCAATTTAATCAGGAGCAGAGCATTAGGGCAAAATGTTTTAGGAGAAAGCAGAGCCATTCTGCATAGAATCGTAGAATTGTAGGTTTGGAAGGGACCCTGTAAAGGTAAAGGGTAAAGGGTCCCCTGACCATTAGGTCCAGTCGTGACCGACTCTGGGGTTGCAGTGCTCATCTCGCTTTATTGGCCGAGGGACACCATCGACCATAACATTCTTCTGGACCGTCTAGGGGAGCTGGGAGTTGGGATATACTGTTTTACAGTGGTTCTGTTCCTTTCTCCTGGGCTGTGTCGAGAAAGTGGTGGTGGGGGATGAGTGTTCAGACCCCTGGGCCCTCACTTGTGGGGTGCCTCAGGGTTCTGTCCTCTCCCCCATGCTTTTTAACATCTAGAATAGAATAGAATAGAATAGAATAGATTCTTTATTGTCATTACACAAGTGCAACATTGCACAAGTGCAACGAAATTGGATGCCATCCCTTAAAAACAACAAAAGCAAAACAACAACAACAACCAAACAAACCACATTCCAGCCACACCCACACCAACACCCATCAAACTCCCAGGTCACACTATCGAGTTACAGCATTCAAAAAGGCCACAGCTCTTGGATAGAAACTGTTTTTCAGTCTATTTGTCCTTGACTTGATGTTTCTATATCTCCTGCCAGAAGGCAGTAGTGCAAACAGACTGTGTCCCGGGTGAGATGAATCCTGCAGGATGTTGTTTGCTTTCCTAAGACAACGGGAACCGTACAGTTCTTCCAAAGATGGGAGAGGATGACCAATAATCCTTTGGGCTGTGGTTATGACCTTCTGGAGCACCTTCCTCTCCCTAGCTGTACAACTGGAGAACCAAGCACAAATACAGTATGTAAGAATGCTCTCTATGGAGCCTCGGTAGAAGGACACCAGCAGTCTCTCACTCAGATTGTTCTTCTTTAAAAGTCTGAGGAAATAAATTCTCTGCTGGGCCTTCTTCACCAGAGCAGTGGTATTTGCGCTCCAAGTCATGCCCTGATCGATAGTTACTCCCAAAAACCTGAATTCTGCCACCCTCTCCACCCGTTCCCCGTTGATATACAAGGGCTGAATGTCCGCCTTTTTACATGGAGCTGCTGGGAAAGATCATCAGGGGGTTTGGGCTGGATGTCTACCAGTACGTGGATGATACCCGGCTCTACCTCTCTTTCAAATCGGAACCAGTGAAGACGGGGTATAAATAATATATTATTATTATTAATTATTATTATTATCTGTTCTGGATGCTGTAACCGAGATTCCTGCATGGCCTCTAGCACAACAAAATGGTCATCACCCGTCCAGTCTTTCTGCATAGATGCTGTTCCACTTTGCTGCGGCCATCCCTCTCGTGGACTCTGGTTATATCAATGGACCGCTGTGTCTATCTCAATATTGTGCTTGTTCTTCTCTCTCCTGCCTTTCTAGAGGAAGAGGAGGAAGAGGAGGAGGAGGAAGAAGAGGAGGAGGAGGAGGAAGAAGAGGAGGAGCCGGAGGAGGAAGCAGATGAGGAAGACGATGGCAACGAAGAGGAGAGGGACCCAAATTCCATGGACGAAAGCTTGGACGAAGACGCCAACCTGTCCAGCTTCACTCTCCCTTGGGAGACATCTCAGGAACCCCTGGAAGGGCTCGAAAACCCAGCCGGGGAGCTCTCTGGGGTCTCCTACCAAGTGCCGAGCGCCATCGAATGGGAACAACAGAACCAAGGGCTAGGTAAGCATCATGCGTTGTCTGCGGCGGCGGGCAAGTTTTGCGGCAGCGATCCCTCCCAGTACTTTTCTGAGCACAATTCAAAGTGTTGGTGCTGACCTTGAAAGCCCTCAACGGCCTCGGTCCAGTATACCTGAAGGAGCGTCTCCACCCCCATCATTCTGCCCGGACGCTGAGGTCCAGCGCCGAGGGCCTTCTGGCGGTTCCCTCACTGCGAGAAGCCAAGTTACAGGGAACCAGGCAGAGGGCCTTCTCGGTGGTGGCACCCGCCCTATAGAACGCCCTCCCATCAGATGTCAAAGAGAAAAATAACTACCAGACTTTTAGAAGACATCTGAAGGCAGCCCTGTTTAGGGAAGCTTTTAATGTTTAATAGGTTATTGTATTTTAGTGTTTTGTTGGAAGCCGCCCAGAGTGGCTGGGGAAACCCAGCCAGATGGGCGGGGTATAAATAAATTATTATTATTATTATTATTATTATTATTATTGAAAGTTTGCCGGGGGTGGGATTCATTCTCGCAAACTGAGCACCCGCACCCCAAAACCCCGTTGTAAATGTTTCAGGCAGCAGCTCAGAGTTAAGCCAGATATTTGGCTGTGTAGGCGACCGACACCCTGTTTTGCACCCTGACAGAAACGCCTTTCCAGTTTAGGGAATTTGACCTGCTGTGATGTTTGCTTTGCACTGGGACCACATTACAGGTGTTTGGAGCCTGTTTTGGGGGGATTCGGATTTGGGAAGACATCTAAATATGACTGGGTAAACCTGTCCGTTCCAGTCTATCATTTCCCCTCGTTTTTTTAAAATATTAAACCATGCTTCTAGGGTGTTTGTGCACAAGGCAGCAGCCAAGAAGGACTTCCAGTGTTTGGACCACTGTTCTGTTTGTTTTCTTTTTCTATTTCCTATTTCTCTTGGCATTTTTAACGTTCATAAAAAGCTGGGGGGAGGGGTGGAGGCGGTGTGGAGAAAGAATTCCTTTTCATTGGACTGAGAGGGACACAAACAGGAAGGGGATAGTCAGAGGAGGGGAGTCACTGCAGGAAAGGCAGGGTTGAAAGGATCTCCCAGGTGGGAGATGAGAGGGTCTATATCTCTGTTTGTGGATAAATGACAGGATATATATGATATAAGGGATGCGGGTGGCGCTGTGGGTTAAACCACAGAGGACTTGCTGATCGGAAGGTTGGCGCTTCGAATTCCCACCACGGGATGAGCTCCTGTTGCTCGCTCCCTGCTCCTGCCAACCTACCAGTTCGAAAGCACATCAAAGTGCAAGTAGATAAATAGGTACCGCTCTGGTGGGAAGGTAAACGACGTTTCCGTGCGCTGCTCTGGTTTGCCAGAAGCGGCTTAGTCATGCTGGCCACATGACCCGGAAGCTGTACGCCGGCTCCCTCGGCCAGTAAAGCGAGATGAGCGCTGCAACCCCAGAGTCGGCCACGACTGGACCTAATGGTCAGGGGTCCCTTTACCTTTACCTATATATGATATAAAGAGAATGAAGGGCCTTATAGGTATTTCCCCCCCATCTTTTTTCTCTTGCTTTTATATCTTTTGGTTCTTTTTAATATTCTTGTTAAAGGGCTCCCGCTGCTTGCGGAGATTTGCTCAGCTCAGCGCGTCCAGGCTTCGCGCACCTCTCAGCAAGCAGTAGGAGTGCTCCCACGGCTTGCAGAGAGCTGCCTGTTTGGGGGCTGGGGTCGGGGGGGGGGGCGCCTGGGAGGGAAAAAAAATCCCCCCCTTTATTCCCCCCCCCAAAAAAAACTGGGTGCGCCCTATGGTCCGGTGCGCCCTATGGTGCGAAAAATACGGTAGTTTGATTCTTACTGTATTTTACATCAAAAATTGCCAATATATATATCTTTAATGGAAAGAGTGAGGTGGAATAATAATAATAATAATAATAATATCGGAGGGAGGTGGTCCTTGAGTTATTTGGGTCCTGAACTGCACAAGGCACAGGGCAAAATGTGGGAAATAACATCAACAGCAGCAACAACAACAACAGCAATAATAGGGGAATGTGGTTCTTGAGTTATTGGAGTCCTGAACTTCACAAGGCTTTACAGGTCGAAACCAACACTTTTAATTGGAAACTAACTGGTAGCCAGTGCAGTTGCGCCAGGAATGATATTTAAAAAACCAGAACAGAAATAGGAGCACTATGTGTGATGTAGCTGTCTTGCGAAAAGTCTTCGTAGCAGCACAAACATCAACACACCACGTTCCTGTCGTCACGATACCTTCCTTCCGTTTATGATATTTTGCCCTTTTTGTGTGAAAAGCTTGGAAGGGGTGGGTGGGCCATCTTGAGAGGAAGGGATATGAAAGCCTTTCTTTTCAGTAAACAAATCAATCACATTTTGTTTGCCCTGAGACCCCGAGAGAGGGTAGCGCTGGAATCCATTAGGAAAAAAAATAATGTACGGAACCGTGTAGTTCTGGGTTTCCAATAACAGGATAATTGCCTCTGACCTCGAGCGGCCGTTGCCTTTCAAAACTTGGAGATCGGCATTAATCAGCAGGGGGAATCAATAGAGCGGGTCTTTCCAGAGAGGTCGTTCTGGCATTGGTACCTGATAAATAGAGATCAAAGCACATCCCAAGCTCCAAACTGTTTCCCATTAGTCTATTAGCAATTTGGAACCACCCGACATTTTGCTGTCAGCAGCGGCTGGGCAAGAAGGTTTATTGATCCGTGGGGATCGTGGCACAGTCTCCTCCAACCTGGTGCCCTCCAGCTGCCAAGAAGGACATTGGAAAGCTGGAA
The DNA here is from genome assembly GCF_964188315.1 of Podarcis muralis. Taxonomy (NCBI): domain Eukaryota; kingdom Metazoa; phylum Chordata; class Lepidosauria; order Squamata; family Lacertidae; genus Podarcis; species Podarcis muralis. The sequence continues at coordinate 6,463,766 of NC_135655.1, forward strand.
GGTGTGCAGAGGAAGGCGACCAAGATGATCAAGGGTCTGTGAAATATACTCGGAGTCGAGAGTGGATTTCATGCTCTTTATTCAGCTCATACCGGTGAGGAGGAATGGAAGTTCCCCAAGAATGTCTGCTTTATATACATTATTTACACAATGGGCTGCATATGATTGGCTAATTCCGGAATTATCCTGTAGGCCAATCAGGTTGCGGATTCACTTCCACCTGGAGCTGGATTGGGTGGCTCCTGCAGACCAATCATACAGCTGCATTGTTCTTGGACCAATCAGACTGCTGCATTCTGAATCCTATTGTTCTAGGACCAATCAGACTGATGCATTTTGGATCCTATTGTTCTAGGAGCAGTCAGACTGCTGCATTTTGGATCCTATTCAACTCAGTATATAACAGTCTGAAAGCCAAGCCTGATGAGGAACGGTTGAAGGAGCTGGGGATGTTTAGTCTGGAGAAGAGAACACATAGTAGATAGCCATCTTCAGGTATCTAAAGGAGGATGGAACAAGCTTGCTTTCCGCTGCTCCAGAGGGCAGTGGATTCAAATTACATGAAAGAAGAGTGCAACTAAATTCAGGGGGGAAATTCTAGCAGTAAGACCTGTTTAATAGTGGAATAGTCTCTCTCAGGAAATTGTGGGGTCTTCTTCCTCGGAGGTTTTTAAGCAGAGGCTGGAGGGCCACTAACTGCATATGATTCTATTACTGCAGTATTGCGAAAGAACGATGTCAATTAACATTTGATGATCTCCTTCTACCGGTCCACAATAGAAAGTGTCCTTTCATACTGCATCACGGTGTGGGACGCTGGTTTGACATCAACTGATAGGAAGCGCCTACAGAGGGTGGTGAATACAGCACAAGATATTATGGGCTGGATGAAATAGCAGAAGATCGTTGCCTCAGGAGAGTGAGGAAAATTCTCAGGGATGGTTCACACCCTGTCCGGCACTTTCTTGATCTCCTGCCCTCGGGCAGAAGATATAGAAGCAGGATTAGTCGCGCCAACAGGGTAAAGAACAGCTTCTATCCGTGGGCTGTTAGGCTGCTGAATGAAAAGAAAACAACAGGGCAACTGACTTTTGGGTTTGGTGGGTGTGCATCAGTAAACGAGGGGAATTAAGACTAAGAGAGCTGAGTGGGGGGAGCTCGTGTAATCTCACTGTATACAAGTTGTACAAATGACAATAAAATATTTCAATATCTTCAATTTCCCATTAGCCCCAGCCCAGCTTAGCTTGTCCCCTAGCTCCTAATCATGGACTCTGTTGTTGTTGTTGCTGTTGTTGTTGTTGTTGTTGTTGTTGTTGTTGTTGTTCTTCTTCTTCTTCTTCTTCTTCTTCTTCTTCTTCTTCTTCTTCTTCTTCGTCTTCTTCTTCTTCAAAAGTAAATCAAACAGATCAATGCAATAAAAATAACAGGCACACAAAAAAGCAGTGCAGGATATCGAGAGAGACTTAAGATTAGGTTTGTGGTGTGCTTAAAGACCATTAGGGAAACCAAATTTTACATCGTCCCAGTGCCGGATTTACGTATAAGCTAAACAAGCTATAGCTTAGGGCCCCACTCTCTTGGGGGCCCCAAAAAAAATTAAAGGAAAAAAAACACCACTGGATGTAGATTTCAAAATTGTATTTCAGTTCAACAATTACTTTGATAAAATACATATCTTGTTATGTGTGAATGGCTTTAGATACCTATTAGGTCCATCAATTACCATATAGCATATATTGAACACAAAAAACAGTGGCAATTGGTTGTTGACAAAGGACAGCTGGACATATAAAGGGCCTCATTACCTTCAGGAGGGAAGTTTTTTAATGTTTAAAGTTTTATTAAGTTTTTATATATGTTGGAAGCCTTCTTATTTTCTTATGGACTGAATTTCCCCCTCCCCACCCCTAATTGTTGCCTAAGATTCTTGTCTGCAGGCTAAGGCAACTAGAAAAAAGGAGCGACCACTTTTAAGGCTCTAGTCCTCAGCCTCTGATCTCAACGCAGTGCCGTATTTGCGCAGAAGCTAAACAAGCTATAGCTTAGGGCCCCACTCTCTTGGGGCCCCCCCAAAAAAATTAAAGGAAAACTGGATGTACATTTCCAAAATATAAGATAAAAAACCAATAAAATAAAACCTACATACAGCAACAGTGTTTGGTGTTGTGTCGGCTCCTATGATGTAAGTCATGGGCCCCGTCTGCTAGCCTGCTCCCTCAAATATCACTGGTTTGCTCCTTTCTATATATAGGGTGCCTACATTCTGCATGGACTGGTCACATGGCAACATGTGGCATGCGGCTGCAGACTGCAGTGCAGCACAGTTCCACACAGGTCAAGCTGTTGCACCTGTTATTTAATATTACAGAGTGCTTGCAGACTGATGATCGGGCAGCATAGACTAAGGGTATGAGTCTTATGCCTATTGGTTGATTTCATGTAATACATAATTAATTTATTTTGATCCCATTATAAAAATATTCATCTTTATTATTTAGTAGGCCTATACAGCGATACCTCTAGTTGTGGACTTAATCCATTTCAGGAAGCCGTCCGCAACTAGGGCGTCTCTTCTGCACATGTGCGCGGAGCGATCGAGTGCTTTTGCGCATAGCGTGCATAATGCTTCTGCGCATGTGTGCGTGGTGAACCCGGAAATAAACACTTCCAGGTTTGCCGCATTCGTAAGCTGAAAGTCCGTAACAAGAGCAAAATGCAACTAGAGGTAAAGGTGAAGGGACCCCTGACCATTAGGTCCAGTCGTGGCCGACTCTGGGCTTGCAGCGCTCATCTCGCTTTATTGGCCGAGGGAGCCAGCGTACAGCTTCCGGGTCATGTGGCCAGCATGACTAAGCCGCTTCTGGCGAACCAGAGCAGCGCACGGAAACACCGTTTACCTTCCCGGCGGAGCGGTACCTATTTATCTGCTTGCACTTTGACGTGCTTTCGAACTGCTAGGTTGGCAGGAGCAGGGACTGAGCAACCGGAGCTCACCCCATTGCGGGGATTCGAACCGCCGACCTTCTGATCAGCAAGCCCTAGGCTCAGTGGTTTAACTCACAGTGCCACCCGCGTCCCTGCAACTAGAGGTACCACTGTATTATTATTTACTCGTACAGTTCCCTATTACCCCGACTTGCTACTATAATACTATATATAAATATTATAATTATATTAAATATTTTACTTACTTATAAAGGCCCCCATTACCTTCAGTAGCTTAGGGCCCCATCAAACCTAAATCCAGCCCTGTATCGTCCTGTGGAGACCAGAGTCCTGCGTGTCTGTATTTGTCGTGTATATATAAGGTACAAAATGTAGTGAAATAGCTCTGAGCATGCAGATCTGAGCTTGTAGCGAGGGGGTTCAGGCATGTCCTATTTAGGTGAGTTCACATGGCGAAAGAGAACAGAAAAAGGAGGAAACGTAACTTCCTTCCTTCCAGGTGAGGGGCGTGGCCTAGTTGCGTCTAGGAATACACCTCTGTGGTCTTAACCCTTTCATGCATTAACTAGCTCCGTGCCCTCTGGTTATATTTGACTACCAATTTTCCACACGAGCTTCTGAATGACTCATGAGATATTAGCGACACTTTCACCTTTTTTTTGAAAACCAGATTTTCATTTTCCTCCGCTCAGTTGCGCAAACTCTGCTCTGGTTCATTATCCCCCATTATCCCTTTGAATCTTAATGAATAGCTGCGGTTGTAATTGCAGCCTTGGTGGGAAATGTCACATTAACACCACTCTGTGTTTACAAAGCCCCGGCGTTTCTCTAAACGGGGAAAGGTGGAATAATTATTGCTTTCACTCGGCCCCGTGACGGGTATGTTAAAAGCCGGCGCTCATGAGAGAGGAGCTTCCCTGTGATTAAGGGAACCAGGAAGTGTCTGTCAAAAGTCTGACACAATGCGTTGATAAATTGTTTTGCATGGTGTGTGGCCAGCATCCAATTAGGACCTGGGAGACATGGGTTCGAATCCCGCACTCAGCTGGGAAATTCATACGATGACCTTGAGCTAGACACCATCTCTCGGTTGCGACAGTAAGAACAAGGAGGGAGGGAACCAGGTACACCGCCTTGAGCTATCGGGAGGAAGAGTGGGATGTTAATGTAACAAGTAAATAAAAAGAATAATAAAATCATAGAATTGTAGAATGCAGGAATGTGCAGCTGTCCCATACAGGGATCGAACCTGCAACCTTTTTTTTTAATAAAAAATATTTTATTAAGAATTTTCTTGTTTTACAGAAGTGTAGTGCCTCGTATTTTTTTTCTTTTCGTGTAACATTTTTACAAATCCGTTTCATTTGTTGAGGCATTAGGGGGAGAAGAAAAAAAGAAAGAAAAAAGAAATGGGGGTGGGGAGTGGGAAGGTGGATAGGGGTTGGGTTGGGTGGCGGTGTTTCTATTATGTTTAATGCATGTAGAGTTTGGTGTCAGCGTTGCTTGTGTTGTTCACTTGTGTTCCTTTGGTGGTGAGAGAGGTTGGGGTTGGCCTAGGGTGTGATTGTTTGCTTGTGATTGGCTGTGGTGATCTTTGTTTTCGTGCGTGAGTGGGGTGGGTGGGTGTTTTGGATCAGGTTAGCCATATTGATTTGTATGCTGTTGGTGGATTATTGTCATTGTCCTGTGTATGTGATAAAGGGGAGCCATACCGGGGTGAAGGCGTCTTCTTCTGTTTGTCCCTGTGTCAGTTTCAGTTTATTAGTTAATTTTTCTAGTAGGGCTGTTTCCCATACTATTTGGTACCATTGGTCCATGCTTACTCCTGACAAGTCTCTCCAGTGTCTGGTTATGGTGTTTCTGGCTGCTGAGAGCAGGTGGGTTATGAGTTCTTTGTGGTGTAAGTGGGCATTGTTGTCTTGGAAGATGTTTAGTAGGGCCAATTCTGGGGTGATGTCTATTACTTGCTTAGTTATTTTACAAATTTCTTGTATGGCTGTTGTCCAGAATAGTTGGATTTTGGGACACTCCCACCACATGTGGAGGTGTGTGCCTGTGGAGGTGCACCCTCTCCAGCATTTTGGTGAGGTTCCTGGGTGTATTAGCGCTAGTTTCCTTGGTGTTAGGTACCACCTGTAGGCAAACCTGCAACCTTGGTGTTATCAGGACTACGATCTAACCCAGTGAGCTATCCAGGCTTCATGTAAAATGTAGGAAGGTTTTACTCAGTTGTCTTTGCTGTTTAAAATGTGTGGTGTAAGTGGTCATTATTGTCTTGGAAGGTGTTTATTAAGGCCAATTCTAGGGTGCTTTCTAATACTTACTTGGTTATTTTACTTATTTCTCGTATGGTTGTTGTCCAGAATAGTTGGATTTTGGGGCACTCATCTTTCCCTCACTCTACCTCTTTCCCCCTTTTCTTCCTAATGTCTCAAGAAATGAAACTGATTTGTAAAAATGTTACATGGGGGGGGGGGGGAATACGAGAGAGGGACATTGCACACACTTTTGTAAATCAACAAAATCTTTAATAATAATAAAAAATAAGTATACAGAATATTTTTATTTTTATTTTTAAAAGTACAATGAACCAATGCAGTTACAGTTCTGGAAAGCAAGTGAAAGCAATTGTAATAAAAAGTTAAATTTTTTTTTTAAAAAAAGTGTGGTGTTTCGCCCCCCTCCTTTCTCTCCTATCAGAAGGAGATTGCAAACCTAGATCGAAATCTCCGTTTTGCTATTAATCCAAAGCTGGGAGGTTAATATTCCCCCAAACCCTGTTAATCTTTTTAAAAAGTCGTCATTGCAAGTTGCCACGGTTGATGCCGTAAGTTATGGGCTTACTCTGCAGGCATGTCCAAAGTCCGTTTGGGGGGCCTAGTCCGGCCCGCCGGTCGATTTAATTTGGCCCCCGTGGCAGGATATGTCCCTGGGGTAAAATCCCCCCCCCCAAAAGCTCAGGAACTTCAATCCTTTAAAAGGTTCAACAGCTTTGGGGTAAAATTGTAAAAAAAGCTTAAGAACTTCAATCCTAAAGAAAGCTCAACAACTCTGGTCGGCCCTCACGCATGTTCACTCTTTGAAAAAAGTCTGGGCGTTTTATCTGAGAGAACAAATTGTCTCCCTACAGCCTTATCCCTGTTCCAGGTAACATATAATACCAGTTCTGCTTTTGTAAGAAATCGACCCCCACTTCTTCTTCTTTTCCCTGCGAAAGCCTGCTCTTTAAAGCTCAATTGGAGCAAACAGCAATCCGCAGAAAACCTGGGCGCTAAATGAACTGAATGCTAAAGAGCAGGTTTTTATGGGGAAAACATGGGGCACTGAATAACTGTGAATACTGGTCTACCTTAAAAAAAAAAATTAAGAAAGTTTGCTAACAGTAAACATCGAGGTAGCTTGTCATGTGGCTTTGTTTGTTCTGCCTCTAGCAAAATTCAGTTTTGTTCACGATCATGTTGTAAATTAGGACTTTAGCATTCGGGTGTTTTTTAAATCAGCGACTGGCTGGTGCCTAGCCAAGATTTCACACTGTGAAAATCTTGTTGTTATGGCTAATGGCTCAAACAGTAACACTGCACCGAACTGATCAAGGGGAAAGAATAAAAAAGCAGAGAGAAGAGAAAATAATATTAATAAGGGATCTTTCTGTCTAACAGGGAATGATGGCTTTTGTTGATTAAATCTAAAGTTTTTTCCACAATTCCTCTCTTAGAAAGGGCACCTGCTTGGGGTATTGAATAATAAGGAAACTGATTTCAATTAAATTGATTAATTGGAGAAAGGCAGTGACTAATACACTAAAAATGATTTTGTCAGTTGACTGCCCTATTGGAAAATGGATGTTCGAGAGCTGAGTCACACCTAATGAAAGCCGCCAGGGCTCATAGGTGTTTATAGGAATTGCAAATATTTTGTAGCCTGCGTTCTATTCTTTCATTTGATTATTTTCCAAAAAAAGAGAAAGCATTATTGGCAATTAATTAAGTTACACAAGAAAAATTATGTGCCGAAGAGGGACTTCCAGTTGAAAAAGACAAAACTTGTTCCTATAGCTACACGTATAATTAAAGACACTCGTCTTCATTGAAAAAAAACCCTATTAATATTCCGTGTACACAATTCAACAAATTATTAGATTTTGACCTGTGCAATCTCTGGAGCTGGGAGGATAGCTTCATATTTCGTTTTCCTTACTTTCTCATGCTTAGAAATATAGAAAATCTATTCCCTGCCCTAGGTACCCAGATCTTTTATTTTGACTTGGCAAGGCAGGTCCCTGCCAATTTTCATTTTAGCAGACAAGGAGACTGAAAACAAGAAAATGGGTCTGAGTTACAGAAGGGTGTTTAACCTCCGTTGTCAGAATGAGACTCTGTTGTGTTACCCCTGTGTCCAGGGCAGCTGTTTATCAGCTCCACCTGGTACGCAGGCTGAGACCCTACCTGCCCGCAGACTGTCTCGCCAGAGCGGTGCATGCTCTGGTTATCTCCCGCTTGGACTACTGCAACGCGCTCTACGTGGGGCTACCTTTGAAGGTGACCCGGAAACTGCGATTAATCCAGAACGCGGCAGCTAGACTGGTGACTGGGAGTGGCCACCGGGACCACATAACACCGGTTCTGAGAGATCTGCATTGGCTCCCAGTACGTTTCCAAGCACAATTCAAAGTGTTGGTGTTGACCTTTAAAGCCCTAAATGGCCTCAGCCCAGTATACCTGAAGGAGCGTCTTCACCCCCATCGTTCAGCACGGACACTGAGGTCCAGCGCCGAGGGCCTTCTGGCTGTTCCCTCACTGTGAGAAGCCAAGTTACAGGCCCTTGGAGCTGGACCTCAGTGTCTGGGCTGGACGATGGGGGTAGAGACGCTCCTTCAGGGATACTGGGCCAAGGCCGTTTAGAGCTTTAAAGATGATCCTCAAGGTCCCTTCCAACTACTTGAGTTGATGCCGCCCATCTGACTGGGTTGCCCCCAGCCACTCTGGGCAGCTTCCAGCAACGTCAAACATCACTGTGTCAGCAGTGGGGTTTGTGTGTGAAGTTTCAGTAGCCAAGGTATATATAATGCCAAGGCCGACTGAGCCTCTTGGGCTTGCTGATCAGGAGGTGGGTGGTTCGAATCCCCGTGATGGGGTGAGTTCCCGTTGCTCTGTCCCAGCTCCTGCCAACCTAGCAGTTCGAAAGCATGCCAGTGCAAGTATATACCATATTTTTTGCACCATAACACTCACTTTTTTCCTCCTGGAAAGTAAGGGGAAATGTCTGTGCATGTTATGGAGGAAATGCCTATGGGTGGCATGCCTACGGATTTTCCTCCTCTAAAAACTACGTGCGTGTTATGGTCGGGTGCGTGTTATAGAGCGAAAAATACGGTAAATAGTTACCGCTGTGGCGGGAAGGTGAACGGCGTTTCCGTGCACTCTGGTTTCTGTCACGGTGTCCTGTTGTGCCAGAAGTGGTTTAGTCCTGCTGGCCACATGACCCAGAAAGCGAGATGAGTGCAGCAACCCCATAGTTGCTTTTGATTGGACTTAACATGGGACGCGGGTGGTGCTGTGGGTTAAACCACAGAGCTTAGGACTTGCCGATCAGAAGGTCAGCGGTTCAAATCCCCACGACGCGGTGAGCTCCCGTTGCTCGCTCCCTGCTCCTGCCAACCTAGCAGTTTGAAAGCACAAAGTGCAAGTAGATAAATAGGTAACGCTCTGGCGGGAAGTTAAATGGCGTTTCCGTGCGCTGCTCTGATTCGCCAGAAGCGGCTTAGTCATGCTGGCCACATGACCCGGAAGCTGTACGCCGGCTCCCTCAGCCAATAAAGCGAGATGAGCGCCGCAACCCCAGAGTTGGCCACGACTGGACCTAATGGTCAGGGGTCCCTTTACCTTTAACTGTCCAGGGGTCCTTTACCTTTACCTGTAATGTCACCTGACTTCAGGTGAGATGCTTTTCATGCCCACATCTGTCAAATAACCTTCATAGTAGCACCCTGTGTGTGTGTGTGTGTGTGTATGTGTGTGTATGTGTGTGTGAATCATCTCTGATATCAACACCTGCCCCTTGATCAAAGCCTCTTGCCAGATAGAAGCTCATTGATTCTTCCCCGGAAAGGACAGCCTTTCATTTATGCGATCACAGCGGGAGTTCCTAAGGGGAGCCTCGCTTTATCTTCCGTGTAGGCTTAGCGAAAGGAACTCCCTCCGTTCCGTCGCTTTGATCGCTCGGAAAGTAGCACAGATGGTTTGTAAGTGCCACCAGGAAAGACGTTGCTAAGCTGGCAGGTGAGAGAAATCGTGGTTCAAAGCCCCCCACATCTGTTGCTGCTTGGGAGAGAAAATGGTTTTCTCCCTTTTGCACTGGTCTTCGCAGTTCGGCGCTTCTGCGCATGCGTGTGACGTCATTTTGCGCTTCTGAGCGGCGAAACCTGGAAGTAACCCTTTCTGGTACTTCCGGGTCGCCGTGGGACGCAACCTAAAAGAACGCAACCTGAAGCAAACGTAACATGAGGTATGACTGTAGAGAAGAAACTTTCATGGAATAAATTAATGCAAGAAGGAACTCTGCGTGCATGCCTATGATGTGCAGGGAGCGTGGCTGCAGGGGAGCTTGGCAGTGAGGGCAGGGGACCCCTTGACCTCCTCTCCCTACATTCCTTGAATCTAGATATGTGTAATCCCCACTATGCAAACTGCAGTAACTTTTAACAAAGCTGCTTTTCGATCTCACGCCCTGCTGCTGCTGCTACAGTGCTGTTCTAAGGTTTATGACTGCCACTAACGTTTATGTCGTTGTTTTTCTAGTGAGAAGCTGGATGGAAAAGCTGAAAGATAAGGTAGGGAGATCTTCCTTTGTCTCGCTTTGCGTTTGAAGGCAGGTGCTGTCTTTTGCTTTCGGAAACCAGGGTTCCCAAAGGGCGAAATTTGTGGTTTCTGGTTCAGGGGGTCCTTCTGGGTGGGCAGCTGAAGAGCAGATCATGAAGAAAGCAAACCAAGAACTCAGGCCAGTGTAAGTTTCAATAGTGGGAGTAGTCCCTACTCGCAAATCAATAGTCAATTGTCAAAAACTAATCCATTCAAAAGTATGTATTCTGCAGCAGCAAGAATATTATTGGCACAAAAATGGAAGCAAGAAGAATTACTGACGAAAGAAGAATGGAGGATGAAATTAATGGACTATGCAGAATTAGATAAACTAACGGGAAGGATTCGACATCTGCGGGACCAGAAATTCACAGAAGACTGGTGTAAATTTACAGACTATTTGAAAAGTAATTGTAATGATCAGACTACGTTTGTAGGTTTGCAAGAAGTTTTGTGAGGTGAATTATTGGAACTATTGCAAAAATGGATGAAGGGGAGGATGGTTAGTTAGGATAATTAAAGGCAATATGAATTTAAGAAATGCATAAGAAGTGGTTAAAATGGTGGATCATCAGAGGTGCTGATGGAAGTCCAAAAAATAAAATAAATAAATTGTATAAGTGGTGAAGTTTTGTGGTATTATAATTTATATGTTAAAATTAATAAAAAATATTATTAAAAAAACAAAAGTATGTATTCTGACAAGGATTACAAACTCAAATAGAGATTACAAACTCTAACAGAGATTACAAACTTAAACTCATAGAGATATGTGTAACATCATAATTCATTACAGAATTAGAGATAAGAGTTTATGAGTAGAGATAAGTTCATGTTAGTCCATAGTCAGATTCGACGTGGAGGTCTTAGTTTCAATCATTGAGCAAAGTCAGAAGTCGATTATGGATCAGAAACCAGGACAGGGCCCTGTTTCAATGTAGTCACCTTCATCAGCTATTGAAACTTACATTGGCCTGAGTTCTTGGAGACCAGATCCTGACATAGCTTTGAAGGATGGTAGTGATGACCTTCTGCTGTTTGCAGAAAATTGGAAGCACTGAATGCTCGGCTGGTCACTGGACCTCCTAAGCTTGTTGACCTCCATCCTGTTGCATCTGGATTGGACCACTTTCAGTCTCCTTCCTGGTTCTCAACACACGCAGCTCACAACCATGCTTCCATAGCAGCTGCTTTCTGAGAGTCTCTGGATTTGATCCTCCTCTCTGAGAACCAGAGAATTTTGACCTTGCCGGTCCTCAAGTCAGCTGCTCCCCATGCTGATCACAACTGATCAGAGTAACCCGAAAGACATCCATGCTGATCACCGCTAGCCAAAATGGAGAACGTTTGTGGTCCTTCTACTGCTGCTAAGGCCCCAAGTCCCATCAGCCACTGCCAACAGCTGGGAATTCTGGGATTTGGAGTCCATCAACACCTGGAGGACCACAGTTTCCCCACCCCCAGGCCAAGGGCTGTTTTGCACTTCATTTTGGCAACACACCATCTGTTGTGTTCGAACTGGTATTGATTGTGGGGTATTTATGGGAGGGCTTCAACATCGTGCTAAGATCTTCAATCTTGCTTGTCCCTCAATTTCCATCCTCTTGGCGTGTTACTCATCTCCGGGCTACTCCTGGTTTCACCACCACCACCACCAAAACAGCTTCCTAGTCTGAGCAGCGTTCCCATGTGCTGACATCCCTTCCTAGACTTGCCATTTTTTTTCTCCATTCTTGCTTGAACATCCACGATCCCATTCATCACTTTCAGAGGCAGCAGCACCTCTTGCTGGAAACAGCAGCAGGGGAGGGTGCTATTGAGCTCACGTTCCGTTTTAGGCCTTCCCAGGAGCATCTGTCTGGTTGGCCACTCTGAGAACAGGGTTTTGGACTAGATCAGTAAGCCTGATCTTTATTAAACTGTTGCAACACGGTCCCCCATTCCCCCCATGCAGGGAGGGAGGAGAGGAACCTAGAACGATGGTGTCCAAGCTTTTACATAGACATTTGAAACTGTCTCCCCTGTAGCTCAAGACCACCCCCCAAAAACATCACACATACATCACAGAAAGAGGTGGTCCCCAACAGAAATTTGAGTGTGTTGCTTCTCTCCTGTCTGCCAGGATATCTGATTGCCTTTCTGGGTAGCCTGGCCATTCATTTGAGATGGTAAATACATAGTTCCTGAATCGCTTACGCATATTGATAGTGTGCTCAGCTTAACACAGGGGTCGGCAAACTAAGGTTTGCGGGCCGGATCAGGCCCAATTGCCCTCTGGATCCGGCCCACGGACGGTGCTGGAATCGCCTCTTGGATCGTTGTGATCGTTCGGGCTGCGCCATTCTTTTTGCAATTTTTTTGGGGGCGCCATTTCTACCTCCCCCCACCACGGTGGCGCCTCCTCCCTCCCTCCTCCTGCCTTCTCCCTGCCCTATAGAGGAAGGGAGCTGGGCTTGGATTGGGGCCAGCAGCCAGCCAATCCGAAGCCTCGCCGCCCGTGCCCCCGGACCCGCCCACCAGCCTCTCCGTCCATGGCCGCCCTGTGGGCATCGTGACGGGTGCATCGTGATGGCAGCGTTGTGGGGCTTCAGCTGGAGCTGGGCACGCCTGCTGGCCCCATGCCTGGCGCCCGGGAAAGCTGCCACCACCTCCAGTTCCCAACCAGCGGTGGAGGAGGTAGGGAAGGGAAGTGAGGTGAGGGGCTGGGGGAGAGAGAAGCCCCCCACCGGCGCATGTGCGCTCCTGCGCATGCAGTCCGGCCGCCACAAGGTCTTTTTAAATAAATAAATAAATAAATAAATATTTTTTATTAGATTTTCCATTAAAAAAACATTTTTACAAAATTATACATCCATTTTTAACTTAAACCCTTTTTTCCAGAACTTCCCTCAGCTTGTCTGATAATTTTCCGTTTATTTTTTATCCTCGTCTCACATTTCCCAATATTATATTGCACTCAAATACTCTTAATCACATCGTATTTTTTAAACAATATTTCTAACAGTAATTTCACAGAGCTTCTTGAAAGCCAACGAACATTATTTGCTCATCACAGAAATTTTTGATATACTCTGTAAATTTCTTCCAGTCCTCGGAGAATCTCTGGGGGGGAGAGAAGCCCCCCCTCCGGCGCATGTGCGCTCCTGCGCATGTAGTCCGGCCGCCACAAGGTCTGAGGCGCGGTGAACCGGCCCCCTCCAAAAAAGTTTGCTGACCCCTGGCTTAACAGACACTTGCCAGACTGTATTTACAGGGAGGTGTAAGCCCCTACAGTCCAAAGACAATTGGAAAGATTTCCCATTTCCTTGCTTCTTGCAGAGAAATATTTGAGGTCAATTTGGGAGAGTCAAAATGGCTTCAGGATTGCTCTCCTGTACTATTTCAGACACGTGGTTTATGTACTTAGGTCTGTGTTTGCCTTGTACATTTGTGAACATTTCTTATATATATATAAGACCTTTTATATGCCTGTTGTCTTTGTCCATGGAGTTTTCTTGGCAAGGATACTGGAGTGGCTTGCCGGTTCCTCCTCCAGGTGGATCACGTTTGGTCAAAACTCTCCACGATGACCTGTTCATCTTGTGTGCCCTGCTCGGCGTAGTTCATAGCTTCTCTGAGTTCTTCAAGCCCCTTCACCAAGGCAAGGCAGTGATCCATGAAGGGGAAGAAGAAGACACTGATGCTGGGAAAGATGGAGGGCACAAGGAGAAGGGGGCGACAGAGGACGAGATGGTTGGATAGTGTTTTCGAGGTTACCCAGCATGAGTTTGACCAAACTGCGGGAGGTAGCGGAGGACAGAGGTGCCTGGCGTGCTCTGGTCCATGGGGTCACGAAGAGTCGGACACGACTAAACAACAACAACAAGACCTTAGAATTCCTATAACACTGAAGTGGCCTCTTTTCCCTCCCCTCTTCTGCAGGCTGGTTACATGTCCGGGATGCTGGTGCCCGTCGGAGTTGGCATTGCGGGGGCCCTTTTCATCTTGGGCGCTCTCTACAGCATCAAGATCATGAACCGCCGGCGAAGGAACGGCTTCAAGAGGCATAAGCGAAAGGTAGGCTCCCAATGCCCTCCCTCCCCCAGCTGCTCAGCCTTTGTAATTTCTGTGCCAGCGCCATGCACGCTGTGTGGCACCCAAGACACGGGGCCAAGCTGGGATTTCTGCTTCAGGTTTCATCACAGATCTCCCCGAAGGACCAAAGTCCATCTTCTTTGGCTCCCTAGCAGTCCTGTCCGATCCTAATAACAATAACAATATCAATAACCATTTATTATTATTTATACCCCGCCCATCTGGCTGACCTTCCCAGCCACTCTGGGCGGCTCCCAATTGAGTGTTAAAAACAATACAGCATTAAATACTAAAAATTTCCCTAAACAGGGCTGCCTTCAGATGCCTTTTAAAGAGAAGATAGCTGCTTATTTCCTTGACATCTGGTGGGAGGGCGTTCCACAGGGTAGGCGCCACCACCGAGAAGGCCCTCTGTCTGGTTCCCTGTAACTTGGCTTCTCACAGTGAGGGAACCGCCAGAAGGCCCCCAGTGCTGGACCTCAGTGTCCGGACTGAACGATGGGGGTGGAGACGCTCCTTCAGGTATACTGGACCGAGGCCGTTTAGGGCTTTAAAGGTCAGCACCAACACTTTGAATTGTGCTCGGAAACTGTTTCTGACCTAAAAAAGGTAAAAGGGACCCCTGACTATTAGGTCCAGTCGTGACCGACTCTGGGGTTGCGGCGCTCATCTCGCTTTATTGGCCAAGGGAGCCGGCGTACAGCTTCCGGGTCATGTAGCCAGCATGACTAAGCTGCTTCTGGTGAACCAGAGCAGTGCATGGAAACTCTGTTTACCGTCCCGCCAGAGCAGTACCTATTTATCTACTTGCACTTTGACGTGCTTTCGAACTGTTAGGTTGGCAGGAGCTGAGACAGAGCAACGGGAGCTCACCCCGTCGCGGGGATTCGAACCGCCAACCTTCTGATCAGCAAGTCCTAGGCTCTGTGGTTTAACCCACGGCGCCACCTGCGTCCCTGTTTCTGACCTACCCACCCCTTTTAAATGTGCCAACGTACCAGGCAGGGAGTTTGGAGGAGGGGAGGGGAACAAGCAAACGAAAGAAGGTTTCATTCCTTGTCGCTGATGTCTTCCCCTGCCTCTCTCTCTCTCTCTCTCCCCACCACAGCAGAGAGAATTCAACAGCATGCAAGACCGAGTGATGCTTCTAGCGGACAGCTCTGAAGATGAATTCTGAACCAGACTGCGGCGCCTCATTTCCTGCCCTCCCGTGACTTTTATTTCCTTCTCCCCCCTCTGTTTCCCTTCTTTCTTGTCGCCGAGGGAGGTGCGCAAGCGTTTCTGCTGCGCCGCCACAGAGGCCAGCCACCTTCCTCTCGCTCACGGGGCAGCGGTGCTTTTACACAACCTGCCCCTATAAGAGGAAAACACACACACACACCGATAACAGCATGCTGCAGCCCCAGTGTAACACACAAATATTGTTATTTTTAAAATACATGTATCTCTGTACGGTCGCGCACGTTCATTTTCCACGCAGGGCACGCCGTTCCGAATGCGCAGCAGGCAAAGGCGTGGACCCAAAAGACAAAGGACGTTTGTTGGGTGTTTTTATTCCATCTGCTGGCCGTCGTGCTGCCGTCCTTCTGGTGTGAGTCCCTGGAGAGGGCAAGCTTCAACCCAGATAACTCCTGTTTCTTTCTCTCTCTCTCGCTGGGGAGCAACTTCTGAATACGTTGCGTTACCTGAGCTGGAGTTCGCAGTTTCCAAAATTAGCTGCTCTGTTTAATTGATGAAGTGCCGCCCCAAAGCAGATCCCACCCCCATTGTTCAGGTAGGAACTAGGTAGAGTGATATGTAGATTAAGATACATATGTATAAGTGATACATATACATATGTATAAGTGATATGTAGATTAAGATATACCGAAGGCCCATACTAGATGTTTATGTGGGAGATACACTGAGGGCTCCCCCACTTTTGTAAACTGCAAAGCAGTTTCGGAGGCTGCAGTTCTGGGATCTATTGCAGGCAAAGCAGGTTCTCATCCACAGACCCCTTAAAAAATAATGATAAGGTCCTAGTCCTCATGTTTCTGAACAAAGGACTGATTGATGCTGCCTCCACTGGCTGGCAGCAGGTCTTGAACCTGGGACTTGCTGCATATAAAGCAGATTTTCTGCCGCTGAGCTACGCTCCTTCCCCAAATCTGGCAAGCTGGGAGCAGAGAATGGCAGGGGAAAATGCTTAACCCGTTTCCTTTCCGCTGGTTTCCGCCCCCTTCCCTCCCCCCAGCTGCTTTTTCACCCGTGGAGGAAAAAATACAGGACCCCTGCATCTTTTTCCTTGACAAGGGAAAAACAGCAGGGTGTGTGTGTTATGATGATTTTGAGTAGACAAACGGGAGGAAGGGGAAGGGTCAAGCATCCCCTCCGCTGCTTGTGCTCCTACTGACCTCTTGTGCTTCTAATGTATCCTAAGGTTTAGCCTTCTAAGCATGCCAGCCTCCATTGCAGAGCGGCTTATTTAAAGACACAGACAACCCATTGGTACATGGGGTTTTTCTGGGGCTTTCCCCCCAGCTGGAACTCGCCTCTCCCGTGTCGCCATTGCCATTATAATAGAACAAAGGAGGTATTCACGGTGAGTTCCAGAGCCTCTTTCTCTAGAGAAATAGCGCTGAGATTTTCTTCCCGTTGTGAATAGCAAGAACATGGGGTGCTGATTCTTTTTGGAACCACGGTGTGTGGGGTCCCTTTGCGCCCCCTCCATGCTCCCAGTGCATCAAGGCCCTCCCCTTGCCAGCTGTTGAGTTTTCTTTCGCCATGACAGCAGCGTGGTGTCAAAGTGCACGACAAACGCCACGTCTCGCTTGGCCCTGAGGTCACAACCCTGATGATGACGGTGCTGGGATCAATGCTGTCATGGGACACCCCCCCCTTTCCCCTGCGGCGGATGCTTCTGGTAAGGCAGCCCAACTCGTTAGCGGTATGCCGCCCGTTGCCTTGGGAACTGCCGGCCAAAGGCTTCTGCGGCCCGTCACCTGCAGTTGTGTAGTGTCAAATTCAGAAGCGCAGAGTTCCCTTTGTGATAGTCGCAGCCACTCACCCCTTCTGAGATTATGCAACCTTCTAAGAATATACAATGATATTATAATGATGAAAGAATAAGAATAAATAGAGATGCATTGCAGCGATCAATGCAGATCACCGTTGTTTTGCCTTTCAGCCAGATCTGCTATTTTCTGTGCACGTAAATATTTTGGACGGCTCCAATAACATCTTCCGTTGCGTTTTCTGTGAAGTTCCACGTAGCAGAAATTCCAAGCACGCCGTGTTGTTTTTCTGAAGCTGGAGCACCTTATGTTTTCAGTGCTCCTAAATGCTTAGTTCTGCAGCATGCAGAATCATTCTTTCTTGGTTCCTCTCCAGATTGACCCCCAGGAGCCCATCCTCAGTGGCCGACTCACATCCTTTCCCTTTGCTTGACTCCGGTCAGCACAGAGGGTGAGAAGATGTCTTCTCAGTGGATAAAAAGCTCTCCTTTTATGCTGATCGGGCAGCTCTAAGATGCTGGAGACAGGTTCTGCAGAAATAGCATCAGGTCTTTTCTTACACCTGGAGCTTAAATCCACGGCACTTTGCCTGGTGTAAATACACCCCACATGTGTTCGCTATCACTTGGAACATTACCAAGACTATGCTAATCTCTGTCCTGTTATTTCATGGGGCCTCCTTTATGGCTCCATCGAAATGGACTGGAGGAGGACACCTGCAAATAGTTGATGCCTTCAGCCTTGTGAAAGGTCGCCCAGGGCCCCCGACCACCTGAGAAGCAGCAGCCAGAAGGCGGCTTTTTGGGTTGTAGGGAAAGGGGAACGTGTGTTCTAGGTTGCTTTCTGGAGAGAAGCAGTTCAGCTGAATGAGCGTGAGCCCAAACAAGGCCCCAGGAAACCGTAACGTAGCGGAGGGGAAGCGGTTTCAAAAGCAAGACTGAAGTGGATCGGAGCTGGCTTTCAGGCTTCTAGTCCATCGTGAGTAATTCGTAGCGCTGCGCTAAAAAAAGGTATACAAGGGAGGTGGACTACATATGCCGAGAGCAGCTTCCCAGCCAAGACTGCAGGTGGCAAGGGCAAGGTGAAGCCAAGTGGATACTTTGCAGGGGTGTGGCGGTCGTGCATCAGACGGGATTGGTGGGTGCTGTTGGACTACAACTCCCATCACTCCCAGCTGGCTTAGCTGAGGAGTTGTAGTCCAGCAATATCTCGGCAGGCCAAGGTAAGCGGGACATTGCCCTGTTTGCTGTAATGGACCAACCTCTGCTGATAGGAAGGTTAGGACCAGGTTGTTTACCCCACACAGCTCAGCATTGTCCATCCCAGCCTGGTGCTCCCTTCCGACTGTTTTGGACTACAATTCCCATCAGCCCCAGTCAGCACAGCTGGAGGAGAGGCTACTAGGTTGGGGAGCTCTTGTCTTCCTCAACTGGCAGCTGCTCTTCGGGGTCTCAGGTAGAAGGAAAAAGGTCTTTCCCATCACCTGTTAACCGGAGTCATTTAGCTGAAGGTGGTTAGAGCAGAATCGGCAGGCTGGCCCAGGAATGGCTTAGAAAGCTACCGTATTTTTCGCTGTATAGGACACACTTTCCCCCCTCCCAAAATGAAGGGGAAATGTGTGTGCGTCCTATGGAGCGAATGCAGGCTTTCGCTGAAGCCTGGAGAGCGAGAGGGGTCGATGTGCACTGACCCCTCTCGCTCTCCAGGCTTCAGGCAGTTATCCGCAAGCCTTCTGAGCACGGCGGGACTTCCCGCCGGGCTCCAAAGGCCTGCGGATAGCAGCCTGTTCTGGGGGCTGGGGTCGGGGGAAGCTCGGGCTTCCCCCGCCCCAGCCCCACGCCCGGGGAAAATAAATAAATCCCCCCCTTTATTTCCTCCCTAAAAACTAGGTGCGCACTATGGTTCGGTGCGCCCCATGGAGCAAAAAATACGGTACCTTATGACCAGGATGGCCCATCCAGCTCTGTAATGCCCACACAGACTGGCAGAGGCTCTTTGGGGTTTCCCTAGCCCTACCTGGGACCTCATGCACACAAATCAGAAGCGCTACTGCTGAGCAACAGCACTTCCTTTAAAATTAATAGTAAGAGTCTAGTCCTCAAGGTTCTGGGGCTGATGTAAATTGGAACGGAAGCTGCTTTATCCTGAACCAGATCATTGGCTTAGTATTGTCCACACTGACCTGCCAAAGGAGATGTTCTGCCGTTGAGCGACTGTTTCTCCTGCAGCTCAGACCACCTAGGCTTTCCCAAACTTGGGTCTCCAGTTGGTTTTGGACGACAGCTCCCATCATCCCTGACCACTGGTCCTGCTAGCTAGGGATGATGGGATTTGTAGTCCCAAACCAGCTGGAGTTTCCCAAGTTTGAGAAACCCTGATCTAGGAAATCGCTAATGCCCACTGATATCTGAACCGTTCCTTGGTCTGGAATGGGATGCCTCTGAATATTTTTAATGTGGAAAGGCAAAAGAAAAGAAAGAAGAAAGTTCATGGCAAATGTATATCCCAACTAGCGTAGACTTTACATTTGAATTATGCAATGCCTACTGCAGTGGAGGAAGGATTCGAACAGCATGGGTGGGCGAGGTCCAAGGTCCGAGACCCACCACCGTCATGGAACTGCCTCAGGGCCTCGGGACGTGTCACTTCTGCCCGTCCCCCCCCTCTGCGGCGGGGATTTTAGTGACCTACCTCACAGGGTTGTTGTGAGGGCAAACAATAAAGCCTGACAAGCACTTGGCAAATGGAAAGGGCTTTCTGAGAGACGCGAAGCAGCGGCGCCACAATAAATGGATTTAGGTGTTGTTAACAGAAAAATCCGAGGGCTCCCTTGGACAAAAACAAAGACACCAACCAGGATTACTTGGAGCAAAACAGCAGCCTGTAGGCTTGGCCTTTATTGATCTGTTGCAACAGGGTGCTCCCCTCAGCCGCAGGAGAGAGGAGGGACCCAGAAAAATGGCATGCAAGGGCTTATAAAGACTTTTGAAATTGCCACCCTGTAGATCAAGACCACCCCCAGAAACATCATACCTACATCACAGAAGGGGTGTAACCTAAGACCACCCCTCAGATACATCACACCTACATCACAGAAAAGGCGGTCTAAAACAGAAATTTTAATGTTGTTTTTCTCCTGTCTGGCAGGTTACTTGATTGGATTGCCTGGGGAGCCTGGTCATTCTTTTGTAGTGATAAATACTTAGTTCCTGGGCTAGGTCACAGGCTCACACCCTATTCAAACACAGACATACCCTTAAGACAGGATTTGTGAAGGAAAAGACAATGGGGAGGCTTTTCCAGTTTGACCTTGCAGAGAAAACATTGCTCAGTTTAGGAATCAAAATGGCTTCAGGTCGGTCTTCCTGTGCTGATCTATGTACATGCGGTTATGAACATTACTGTATATCTAAGACCATAAAATTCCTATCACAATATCACGTGTGGAAATGGACACCGAGGGGAACGTCAATTTGGAAGGCGCAGTTTAAGGGGGCTACGTCAGCTGGTCTGGCTACAGCCAGTTATGTGAACACAAAACAACAAGCAACAATCCGCTCCATTGAGCAGGAAGAGGGTGTGGAAGATTAACTAGGTGGTTTCTGTTCCTGGAGATACTTCCATTCCTCTGACCAGGCCCTGGAAGTTGTCAAATGCAGGACTAGGGAACCTGAGACCCATAAGATCAGTGTTTCCCATACTTGGGTCTCCAACTGTTTTTGGACTACAACTCCCATCATCCGTAGCTAGCAAGACCAGTGGTCCAGGATGATGGGGATTGTGGTCCAAAAGCAGCTGGAGACTCACGTTTGGGAAACACTGCTCTAGAGATGTTGTTGGACTCCAAATCCCATCAGCCTCAACTGGCACGGCCAAAAGGCAGCCAGGGATGATGGGAGTTGTAGTCCAACTAACACCTGAAGGGCAAAAATGAGATTTCCTCATTTCTGTTGTGAAGGAAACCACCTGCTCCTCCTGAGCGATGTGGAAACGGTGACTCTACAGATGTTGTTGGACTCCTAAGAGGACACCAAGAGCTGGCTGGATCTGTCTAATTCAGCATCCTGTTGTCACAGTGACCAACCAGATTTCTGTGAGAGATCTGCAAGCTGAATCCGAGCAGAAGAGCAACTCTCCCCCCTGTGGTTTCCATATTGAGTTTTCCATATTTAATTACATCTCATTACACAAATCTATAACATGAAGCATTGCTCAGACACAGCACCGACTTCCTTCCCTCCCTCTTTCTGACTTCCAGACATCTTTTACTAAATTCTCGCCTTTCTGTAACCACTTTTTTTACCTTAAATCTTCTTTTTTAAATAAAAAATACCTCCTTATATGTAAATCAGTTCCTTATTTTCACATTACAAAGCATTTCAATTCAAACCTACAAACGTTTTCAAATGTTTACAATTTTCTTTTATATAGAATATAAATTTGCTCCAGTCCTTTTGAAACAGTTTGTTTCGCCGATTCTGGATTTTTCCTGTCAGCTTTGCCATCTCCACATATTCTACCATCTTTATCTGCCAATCTTCCAATGCAGGAAGTGCCTGCGAATTTGTCTAATCCTTTTTAAAAGCCATCCAAGTTGGTGGCCATCACTGCAAGTTTCATAGTGTGAAGAAGGACTTGCTTTTATCCATTCCTGAATCTTCCCAGACTCTGCTTCGCAGGGTGTCCAGGAGTTCTGGGGTTATGGAAGAGGGAATACCCCTCCCCCCCGTACAGTTGTTGTTGTTGTTTAGTCGTGTCCGACTATTCGTGACCCCCTGGACCAGAGCACACCAGGCACTCCTGTCTTCCACTGCCTCCCGCAGTTTGGTCAAACTCATGCTGGTAGCTTCGAGAACACTGTCCAACCATCTCGTCCTCTGTCGTCCCCTTCTCCTTGTGCCCTCCATCTTTCCCAACATCAGGGTCTTTTCCAGGGAGTCTTCTCTTCTCATGAGGTGGCCAAAGTCTTGGAGCCTCAGCTTCAGGATCTGTCCTTCCAGTGAGCACTCAGGGCTGATTTCCTTCAGAATGGAAAGGTTGGATCTTCTTGCAGTCCATGGGACTCTCAAGGGTCTCCTCCAGCACCAGAATTCAAAAGCATCAATTCTTGGGTGATCAGCCTTCTTTATGGTCCAGCTCTCACTCCCATACATCACTACTGGGAAAACCATAGCTTTAACTATATGGACCTTTGTTGGCAAGGTGATGTCTCTGCTTTTTAAGATGCTGTCCAGGTTTGTCATTGCTTTTCTCCCAAGCAGCAGGCATCTTTTAATTTCGTGGCTGCTGTCACCATCTGATTTGGTATGGGGCACCCCAAAAGCCAGCGAGGCACAACCGCCAGGTTAGCAAAGGACTGGGAGCCCCTGGGAGCCCCTTTGCAATGGTGCGGAAGGTGGTTAAAGCAGGTTCCTGGTTCTTGTTTGGATCTTCGTTTTTTTGATGTTGAGCTTCAGACCATATTTTGCGCTCTCCTCTTTCACCTTCACTAAAAGGTTCTTTAATTCCTCCTCACTTTCTGCCATCCAGGTTGTGTCATCTGCATATCTGAGGATGTTGATATTTCTTCCGGAAATCTTAATTCCGGTTTGGGATTCATCCAGTCCAGCCTTTCGCATGATGAATTCTGCCCTGATTGCAACTATTTCTTCTTCCCTGTGTTTGTAGACCTCACCCAGGTTGGTTGGTTGACCTTTGAAGAAACAGCAGCCTTAAAATATAATACCTAGAGACAAAGCCCATGGCCACTGACTCATCCTGCCCCTCCTCGCAGCTGCCTTTGTTTTTTGTTCCCCTTGAGAATCTGGCAGAAAGCAAGTTGGGCTCTAGTGAGGTTTCCTCCCCAGAGACCTCCTGCTCTTTCCATTTTGCAAGCCCTTGCCTCTGCCTGAGCAGCAGCTTCCAACCTGTCCGTCATCCTGTGGGACAGAGACAAGGCAGGCATGAAAACCTAGTGAGGTGGGGTGGGGAGGAAACAGCCAGGCGGAGAGGAACATCTTTCTCTCCAGGCACATTTAAAAAATATATTTTTTAAAGGGGCCCTTTCAGATGTCCCTCCCCTCAGTGAGGGAACTACACTGGAACCCACAAACCAGAAGTGGAATACGTTTTCTAACAAGGATGAGAAAACTGTGCCCCTCTGAAGGCTGTTCAATTCCAACTCCCATCATCCCACTGAGGATGGCCACTGGGCAGGGATGATGGGAGCTGGACCGGAATGATCTAGCAGGATGGAACAGCTATCCATCCTTGATCTGGAATTGAATCATAGAATCATAGAATCATAGAGTTGGAAGAGACCACAAGGGCCATCGAGTCCAACCCCCTGCCAAGCAGGAAACACCATCAGAGCACTCCTGACATATGGTTGTCAAGCCTCTGCTTAAAGACCTCCAAAGAAGGAGACTCCACCACACTCCTTGGCAGCAAATTCCACTGTCAAACAGCTCTTACTGTCAGGAAGTTCTTCCTAATGTTTAGGTGGAATCTTCTTTCTTGTAGTTTGGATCCATTGCTCCGTGTCCGCTTCTCTGGAGCAGCAGAAAACAACCTTTCTCCCTCCTCTATATGACATCCTTTTATATATTTGAACATGGCTAGCATATCACCCCTTAACCTCCTCTTCTCCAGGCTAAACATGCCCAGCTCCCTTAGCCGTTCCTCATAAGGCATTGTTTCCAGGCCTTTGACCATTTTGGTTGCCTTCCTCTGGACACGTTCCAGTTGGTCAGTGTCCTTCTTGAACTGTGGTGCCCAGAACTGGACACAGTACTCCAGGTGAGGTCTGACCAGAGCAGAATACAGTGGCACTATTACTTCCCTTGATCTAGATGCTATACTCCTATTGATGCAGCCCAGAATTGCATTGGCTTTTTTAGCTGCCGCGTCACACTGTTGGGTCATGTCAAGTTTGTGGTCAACCAAGACTCCTAGATCCTTTTCACATGTACTGCTCTCAAGCCAGGTGTCCCCCATCTTGTATTTGTGCCTCTCATTTTTTTTGCCCAAGTGCAATACTTTACATTTCTCCCTGTTAAAGTTCATTTTGTTTGTTTTGGCCCAGTTCTCTAATCTGTCAAGGTCGTTTTGAAGTGTGATCCTGTCCTCTGGGGTGTTAGCCACCCCTCCCAGTTTGCTGTCATCTGAAGCCTGATGAGGAACGGTTGAAGGAGCTGGGTATGTTTAGCCTGGAAAAGAGGAGACTGAGAGGAGACAGGAGAGGCACCTTCAAATATTTCAAGGGCTGTCACACGGAAGATGGAGCAAGCTTGTTTTCTCCTGCTCCGGAGGGGAGGACTCGAACCCATGGCTTCAAGCTGCAAGGAAGGAGGTTCCGGTTAAACTTTCAGAAAAACTTTCGGGCAGCAAGAGCTGTTTGGCAGTGGAACAGACTCCCTCGGTAGGTTGTGGACTCTCCTTCCTTGAAGGTTTTTAAGCAGAGGTTGGATGGCCATCTGTCAGGGATGCTTTAGCTGAGATTCCTGCATTGAAGGGGGCTGGACTAGAGCAGGGGTAGGCTGGATGCGGCCGGATGCGGCCCAATCGCCTTCTCATTCCGGCCCGTGGACGGTCCAGGAATCAGCATGTTTTTACATGAGTAGAATGTGTCCTTTTATTTAAAATGCATCTCTGGGTTATTTGTGGGGCATAGGAATTTGTTCATATTTTTTCCCCAAAATATAGTCCGGCCCCCACAAGGTCTGAGGGACAGTGGACCGGCCCCCTGCTAAAAAAGGTTGCTGATCCCTGGACTAGAGGATCCGTGGGGTCCCTTCCAACTCTACAATTCTATACGATTCCAGCGAAAAAAGTTTGCAGCGTTTCGGCCTTTTTAGTTTAGAGAAAAGGCGAGTATGAGGCATTGTTATAGAAGTTTATAAAATTATACATGGCATGAATAAAGCAGATACACTAGTGGCCAGACCTGTGGAAACCTTGTGGGAAAAGTGTATTTGTGAGGTTTGATGGCTCATAACACCTGATTGGCTCTCTAAACACTCATGCTCATTGGCTACATTCAAATGAAGGAAAACTACTGCATACAGTGGTGCCCCACAAGACAAATGCCTCGCAAGACGAAAAACTCGCTAGACGAAAGGGTTTTCCGTTTTTTGAGTCGTTCCACAAGACGAATTTCCCTATGGGCTTGCTTTGCAAGACGAAACGTCTTGCGAGTTCTTGCGAGTTTGTTTCCTTTTTCTTAAAGCCGCTAAGCCGCTAATAGCCGCTAAGCTGCTAATAGCCGTGCTTCGCAAGACGAAAAAACCGCAAGACGAAGAGACTCGCGGAACGGATTAATTTCGTCTTGCGAGGCACCACTGTATCAACCTAAGCAAGTTGTGCTTCCTTTTTCTGGTTATTTGGCTATAACTTTTGACCCTTCAGGCTCAAGCCCCAGCCCCGACTCAGCTGGTTCTGGAGGCGGGGACTCCTGTGCAGGCTGGGATCCCTCAGGTTCAGCATCCGAGTCCGAATCCCAGGCCGTCACAGCTGCAGGCTTTCAAGCAAGAAAGTATTTTCTCCCTCGTACAGGGAATCAAGGCAGTCTCTCCCCCCCTTAAATACAACTGTTCACTGGCAAGACAGCCTTAATCAAATGAAGTGAGGCTGCTCATTTAGCTACTTAAATCCCTCTGGCTCTGAGGGAGGCAGAAGAGATAAAGGGTTTTGAGAATCCGATCGCGGGAGAGGATTGAATTCTTTGCAAAGGTGAAAAGGGCTGGCTGTTGGCCAAGGAAGGAGCGCAGAGGGAGAGAAAGAGACATGGAAAGAGACTGCAATGCAGGGAATCCAAAACTGAAGAAATCCACCGATCGATGGAAGGCGGATCCTCGCTGTTTTCAAGGTGGCACACCAAGAGCACTGACACCCAGGGGTGTAGGCACACCCCTTATCACTCCCAAAGCTTGCCAAGCCTCATTTGAGCAGTGACTGTTGCGATGCGTCTGAGGGAACGGGTGCAATTGGCAGGCCCCCAGCTGGCTCCAGCCCACCGGCTGGTTGAACTCCAGTCCTTGGTTCTGCATCAATCAGCGACTCAGAGCTTCAGAAGCTGAGCACACAAGTCAGCAGAGATAACAAACTCTTCGTGACGGAAGGGCAGACAGAGGCATATGTAAAGCATATTTACAAGCAGTTTATTCAGCATAGATCAGGACAAAGAAAACATGTCTGCTCTCCTTCATGTCCAAGCAAGAAGACATAAGGCAAAGGCTATACACAAACGGAAGTTCCCAGCAAGCTGTGCTGGAATGTAAACAGACATGTGACATACGACAGCTCCACACATCTGTTTAGGTGGAACGGAACGTCAGTATCCTAACAGTGATGGCAGGAAGAGAGGAGAACTGGGCATCCCCTTGATGCTGTGTTTCTTCACAAGAAAACACAGTTATACTATGGAACTCCCCGTCACAAGAGGCAATGACAGCCCCCAACTTGGATGCTTGCTAGTTTGCCAGAGACATCTGAATGGCCCCAGGAGAACAGAATGTTGGAACGGATGGCTTGATCCAGCAGACTCTACTTATGATGTTACGTTCTCATCAGTTTGTGGATTTTTTTTTTTTTAGGTCCACATGAAAAGGTCCTCCTAATGTACATATCTCACTATGTACGTTTGCATGGAAACCAAAATGCTTGTTTACAAAGCTTTTGTACTACCAACCTTACTGTGTGCTTGTGAAACGTGGACCACTTCTAAACGCCATCTCCAACTCCTCGAAAGATTCCATCAACGGTGTCTCTGAAAATTTTTATACATCACTTGGGAAGACAGGCGAACTAATGCCAGTGTACTGGAAGAAGCAAAGGTCACCAGTATCGAAGCAATGGTTCTCCAACATCAACTTCATTGGACTGGTCATGTTGTGCGGATGCCTGATGATCGTCTTCCAAAGTAACTACTCTATTCCCAACTTTAAAATGGAAAGCGTAATGCCGGAGGGTCAACGAAAGAGGTTTAAAGATCTCTCAAGGCAAATCTTAAAAAATGTAGTATAAACATTGACAACCGGTAAACACTTGTCTGTGAGCGCTCCAGTTGGAGAACAGCCTTAACCAAAGGTGTAATGGACTTTGAAGATGCTCAAACTCAGGATGAGAGGGAGAAACGAGCTAAGAGGAAGGCGGGTTTAGGAAACCCTCACCATGATCAGCTCCCGCCCAGAAACCTCTGTCCCCACTGTGGAAGGACGCATGGATCCAGAACTGGCCTTCACAGTCACTTATGGACTCACTTTTAAGACTGTGTTTATGGAAGACAATCTTACTCCGCTACGAGTGATCGCCAAAGAAGAAGACATATCTCAACACTTTCTGTTAATATACACAGTTTTCCTTTGAAATCTCCACTGCGAAGCCTGGAGAAGTGTGAATTTTTGAGGGACAGCTTCCATTTTTGTGCCAAAAATGGAAGCAAGAAGAATTACCAACGAAAAAAGAATGGAGGATGAAATTGATGGCCTATGCAGAATTAGATAAACTAACAGGAAGAATTCGAAATCTGAGGGACCAGAGATTCACAGAAGACTGGAGTAAATTTACAGACTATTTGAAAAGTAATTGTGAGGATCAGATTACGTTTGTAGGTTTGCAAGAAGTTTTGTGAGGTGAATTATTTGAATTATTGCAAAAATGGATAAAGGGGAGGATGGTTAGTTAAGAATATTAAAGGCAATATGAATTTAAGAAATGCAGAAGAAGTGATCAGAATGGTGGATCATCAGAGGTGCTGATGGAAGTCCAAAAACAGATTGTATAAGATGTGAAGTTTTGTGGTATGTATTATAATTTATATGTTAAAATTATATATATTATATATATATATATATATATATATATATATATATATATATATATGAATTTTTGAGGGAAATGAAAGCCAACTCTCCCACCCCTAGGCGAGAGTGAATAGGGCCCCCTTCACAAGAGAATCTCTTTGGAGGGTGGTCTCCTTGCTGCTCAGTTGCCGTTGCAGTTGATGATAAGAGTCTTAAACCCCCGGAACATTTTTCCTGTGAACCTGCAGATTGGCTCTTACGGCTGCAACCTTTCTGAAACTGATGAGAGTGTTGCTGCTGCTGCTGCTGCTGCTGCTGCAGCGGCAGCAGCAGCAGCAGCAGCAGCAGCAATAATCTACTGAATCAGAAAAGGGCTGCCTGTTATTTGTTGACATCTACACCTGGCATTTCCTTATCTTGTAGAGCTTCGGTTTTGTCGGCAAGGTGACGCTTCACCTCCAAAGGGAGAAACAAGCCGTCTTTATGTTAAGGCCCTTTGCTTCCGACCAGCTCCTGGCTTTCAGAGATGTCCCAAATGCCCGATGCTCACCTGCGTGTAGATATTTCCTTGGACTGCGATGCTTCCTGCAAACGGCTGCCAGGATGCTTACAATAACAACATCCCCACTGAAGCACCAGGGTTGCACTCCAGAATGGCAAAACGCAGAGTATCCGTGCTTTCAGATGCATCACCAGACTTTAGGCTTTTGCAATTAAAGTGGTGCAACCGATCAGTGGCGTAGCGTGGGGGGTGCAGGGGGGGCCGGCCGCACCGGGCGCAACATCTGGGGGTTAGGGTTAGGGGGCGCAAATCCACGGATTAGGGGGCGCAAATCCACGGGTTAGGGGGCACAAATTACTTGCCTTGCCCCGGGTGCTGACAACCCACGCTACGCCACTGCAACCGATCCAATGCAGAAAGACATAACAGACTTTTTGAAAATAGGGAAGAGATGGGGAAATGAACTGAAAAGTGTGGGATGAATGAATGATCAGCAGGAAGAGATGTAAACACCATGCAAGCAAATCTCGGCGAATGCTCTTTGCCGTATCAACTCCCCACAAACAAATTAGTAGGAATAATCCGTGTATAATCCATTCTCCATGTAAACTTCGCACAGGCATTCCTCCGGTGAACTACACACAGAGACAATCTAATCTATAACAGGTTACACCCCATAATTTATTGACTGTATTTATTTTAGGGATTTATGCTCTGCCTTTCAACAAGTTCCCAAGCTTGATTTGTTTGCGGGGAGGTTGTAAAACGTTGTGAAAAACAAGTGTCACCCCACACATTTCCAGGACACTTTCCTTATTGCAAAAAGTCTGATTATTATTTTTTTGGACGGGGGACATATTTGTTATGCAAAATCAATTTAACATAAGAACATAAGGAGAGTTCTGCTGGGTCAGGCCAAACTAGCATGAACCTTCTGGCAGAAGGGGAAATCTTGCTTCTTTTAAAGCGGGGGGGGGGGGGTGTTTTTCAGCCTGGGGGCCTTCTTCCCAGTGGGCAGCTTTCTTAGGGCTACATGCCAATGGTGGGTGGGGCAGCTAATAATAATAATAATAATAATAATAATAATAATAATAATAATACAGTGGTACCTCAGGTTACATACGCTTCAGGTTACATACGCTTCAGGTTACAGACTCTGCTAACCCAGAAATAGTACCTCGGGTTAAGAACTTTGCTTCAGGATGAGAACAGAAATCACGCGGTGGCGGCATGGCAGCAGCAGGAGGCCCCATTAGCTAAAGTGGTGCTTCAGGTTAAGAACAGTTTCAGGTTAAGAACGGACCTCCGGAATGAATTAAGTACTTAACCTGAGGTACCACTGTAATAATAACAACAACAACAATAACAATAACATATGACTTAAAATAATCTCTAAGCAGTGTAAAGGTAAAGGGACCCCTGACCATTAGGTCCAGTTGTGGCTGACTCTGGGGTTGCGACGTTCATCTCGCTTTATTGGCCAAGGGAGCCGGCATACAGCTTCTGGGTCATGTGGCCAGCAGGACTAAGCCACTTCTGGAGAACCAGAGCAGCACACGGAAACACCGTTTACCTTCCCGCCGGACTGGTACCTATTTATCTACTTGTACTTTGACGTGCTTTCGATCTGCTAGGTTGGCAGGAGCTAGGACCAAACAATGGGAACTCACCCTGTCGTGGGGATCTGAACTGCTGACCTTCCGATTGGCAGGCCCTAGGCTCTGTGGTTTAACCCACAGCACCACCTGCGTACACTAAGCAGTGTACAAGTGACTTAATACAACAAAAATTCAAACCAGCAGTTAAAACTGTAAAATCAAAATTCGGTTAAAATGCCTGCATGAATTTTTGTTTCAAGTCTTCGGCAGCGACTCTTACCTTTGCATAGTAGGGTACAGCCTAGCCATGCAAAAGTCAGGGGTTTCTATTCTACTCCTCTCTCCCTCCAAGCATTCAAGAGGCATCGTTCATAGAATCATGGAACTGTCGAGCTGGAAGGTTCAATGCAGGAATCTCATCTAAAACTAAAGCATCCATGACAGATGGCCATCCAACTTCTGCTTAAAAACCTCCAAGGAAATGAGAAATTCCAAAAAGAATGGTTCAAATTTATGGCATACTTAGAGAAAACCGTGCATCAATAGACACTCACAGGACTTAAATAAAACTCATAACGTTTATTGTAAACATTTGGTTAGACCACAAGGTGCAATGCCGTAATATAATAAGGAATGTATGTCTAAAGTATAATACAAAAATTTATTAAGGAATTATAGACATTTATAGAATGTATATATAGTAATCACACTTAAGTAAGAGCAATGTAGAGAAGCCAGAAGAGGGGTGGAGGGAAGTTAATTTGGATAAAATACTGTATAGATTTAAAGGATAATAATAATAATAATAATAATAATAATAATTATTATTATTATTATTATTATTATTATTATTATTATTATTATTATTATTTATACCCCGCCCATCTGGCTGGGCTTCCCCAGCCACTCTGGGTGGCTTCCAACCAAATATTAAAATGCAGTAATACATCAAACATTAAAAGCTTCCCTAAACAGGGCTGCCTTCTAAAAGTTTCGTAGTCTTTGACATCTGGTGGGAGGGCGTTCCACAGGGTGGGCGCCACCACCGAGAAGGCCCTCTGCCTGGTTCCCTGTAATTTGGCTTTTCTCAGTGAGGGAACCGCTAGAAGGCCCTCAGCGCTGGACCTCAGTGTCCGGGTAGAACGATGCAGGTGGAGACACTCCTTCAAATATACTGGACCGAGGTCATTTAGGGCTTTAAAGGTCAACACCAACACTTTGAATTGTGCTCGGAAACGTACTGGGAGCCAATGTAGGTCTTTCAGGACCGGTGTTATGTGGTCTCGGCGGCCACTCCCAGTCACCAGTCTAGCTGCTGCATTCTGGATTAGTTGTAGTTTCCGAGTCACCTTCAAAGGTAGCCCCACATAGAGCACATTGCAGTAGTCCAAGCGGGAGATAACCAGAGCATGCACCACTCTGGCGAGACAGTCTGCGGGCAGGTAGGGTCTCAACCTGTGTACCAGATGGAACCGGTAAACAGCTGCCCTGGACACAGAATTCCTTTCCAAGGAAGGCAGGCAAAAAACCAGAGGGGTGTGGCTTGCCCCCCCCCCCCAGGCAGCCAGGTAAAAAGAGGTCTGGTGGGTTATATTTGTCCTGTGAGACTGAGGCTCCCTGGACATTAAATGATGCCTGATTGACGGATGACTCTCCCAAAGCAAATAAATAACAAGGCATTTCTTTGGGGCAAAAATTACAAATTGCAGCCGCAAAACCAGCCAGAGCAGCGATGGGCTGTTCATCAACTCCCCCATTTTCCAAGGCAACCTGTCGCACGTTCGGATAGATAGACAGAAGACGACTGATGCTATCGGCCCATTTGCTGAAGCAGAGACACTGAGTTAGTTTCCTGTCAGCTTTGCCGTCTCGTTGTCCTGAGTGAGGAGGACATTGTCTCTAGTCAGCAGGTTTCTTCAGCGGGTACCAAGCTCAGAGACCTGACAATTAGGGGATGCGCTTGGCTCTGTCAAACACGGGCGGAAGCCTTAGATTGAGTCAGGCCAAATCTAGCGCAGCATCTTCTGCAGATAGGGCTGGCGATAGCCTCTGCCTGAAACTCTGGACAGCTGCTGCCAGTCAGTGCAGGGGATATTGAGCTGGCTGGAAGCACAAGCAGCTTAGTCATGCTGGCCACATGACCCGGAAGCTGTACGCCAGCTCCCTCAGCCAATAAAGCGAGATGAGCGCCGCAACCCCAGAGTCGGTCACGACTGGACCTAATGGTCAGGGGTCCCTTTACCCTTTACCTTTGCCGAGTCATGTGGCCAGCATGACTAAACTGCTTCTGGTGCAACAGGACACCGTGACAGAAACCAGAGCACATGGAAACGCAGTTCATCTTCCCTCCGGAGTGGTACCTATTTATCTACTTGCACTTTGAGGTGCTTTCGAACTGCTAGGTTGGCAGGAGCAGGGACCGAGCAACGGGAGCTCACCCCGTCGCGGGGATTCAAACCGCCAACCTTCTGATTGGCAAGTCCTAGGCTCTGTGGTTTAACCCACAGCGCCACCCGTGTCCCTACCCTTTACCTTTACCAGGTCATTAATATTGAGAGGCTTAAACAAGCCTGCAACCAGCTGTCTGCTGTGTGTTTAAAAGAGGGATGTAAAACTCTGCTAAGTTATAGAACTTGCTAGCACAAGTTAGGAAGGATATTAATAAACAACATATCCTCTCCTGCCTCCCTGAACACTCCCACAGCAGGGACCCCCAAGCGTCATCTAGTCCATCCCCCTGAAATGCGGGAGATTCTGATTAAAGTCAGGAAGAGCTGCTTGACACTTGAAAGTGGTGGTCTCTCCTTCCTTGGAGGTTTTCTAAGCAGAGGTTGGATGGCCATCTGTCATGGATGCTGTTATGCACTGAGTTGAATAGGATCCAAAAGGCAGCAGTCTGACTGGTCCTAGAACAATAGGATTCAGAATGCAGCAGTCTGACTGGTCCTAGAACAATAGGATCCAAAATGCAGCAGTCTGACTGGTCCTAGAACAATAGGATCCAGAATGCAGCAGTCTGATTGGTCCTAGAACAATAGGATTCAGAATGCAGCAGTCTGACTGGTCCTAGAACAATAGGATTCAGAATGCAGCAGTCTGATTGGTCCTAGAACAATGCAGCAGTATGATTGGTCTGCAGGAGCCACCCAATCCAGCTCCAGATGGAAGTGAATCCACAACCTCATTGGCCTACAGGAGAATCCCGGAATTAGCCAATCACGTGCAGCCCATTGTGTAAATAATGTATATAAAGCAGATACTTTGGGGAAACTTTCATTCCTCCTCACCTCTATGAGCTGAATAAAGAGCATGAAATCCACTCTCGACTCCGAGTATATTTCACTGGCGATAAAGGTGGGATCCCGTTGAGCTGACTGCCACACACAGCACCGCAGCATCTCCAACTGCCACACCGCTGCCTCGCACCGTGTATCCAGGCTTCGGGACCCAAGGAACTCAGAATGGCAACCGACAGCAGCTTCTCGCCGTTCAACCCAGCATTCGGAGACTGGGAAGCCTCCCGTTTCACCTTCCTCCTAGAAGCCAAAGGGGTCACCGACGAAGAAAACGCCAAGAAGAGGGTGATATCCTTCAGCGTCTGCGGAGAGGAGACATTGGAAATTGCCCGGGCTCTCCTTGTGCCTGAAGACGTCGCTACTGTTCCATACAAAACAATAATGGAACGGCTGAAGGGGCACTTCTCGCCGCTGCCCTCAGTGGTGGCTCTCCACTCTCGACTCCGAGTATATTTCAGATGCTTTAGCTGAGATTCCTGCATGGCAGGGAGTTGGACTAGTAGTTAAACCCTGGGGTTCCCTTCCACCACTACGATTCTTTGACAAGCTGGCCTTGAACCCACTCAAAGCATTTTGAAATCTGCAATTTGTGGGATTCACTGCGGGCTGCAGAAATTGCCTGACTAGATTCCTATTAAAGGGGGGAATTAGATAAATTCATACGTTTAAAGAAGATTGGAAAATGTTTATTGAATATATGGGGGGAAACTGTGTACACTTGAAAACACTGACAGCATTTATTCAACAGCGTAAAAAAGTTTCGATGGATGTAATAATGGAATACTGAATGGTTTTTAGTTTATGTAAAATATGCAGGGATTTATGTTATCCAAAATGAACCATGGAAAGAGAAAAAAAGGAAGTCGTCGATATATAATAATAATAATAATAATAATAATAATAATAATAATAATAATAATAGATTTATACCCCACCCATCTGGTTGGGTTTCCCCAGCCGCTCTGGGCGGCTTCCAACAAAATATTAAAAATACAATAAAACATCAAACACAAAAAACTTCCCTAAACAGGGCTGCCTTCAGATGTCTTGGAAAAGCCAGGTAGTTCTTTATTTCCTTGACATCTGACATTTTAAGGTTGTTTAAATGAATACTCTGTAAAACAAAAAAATTAAGATATATTTTTTTTAAGCCATAACACTAGGATCAAGGGCAAATGGACCATAGCTCAGTCCATCTCTCTCCTGGCCTAACCTACATTCCAGGGTTGGTGTGAGGTTGAAAGGATGCGCTCATGTACTTCACTGTGTTTGATAGATGGCCAAAGCCCAGCTGCAGCTCAGAAACGAGAGCTTTTAATTTTGGGCATTGTTGCTATCCAGAGACTCTTTTCATTAGACTATAGACAATCCATTGTTTGACAGCCTGGGTTACTCTTGTCATATTATTTAGATCCAATGCGCTGGAAGAATTCCCGGATCGGTTGCTGTTTTAAGTCTGTTGTAGCAAGAAGCAAAACGCAGAGACTCTTGTGGCACCTTAAAGACGAACAAATTTAGGGTGTTGTAAGCCAGGCTTAGACGTGGGTGGCGCTGTGGGTAAAAGCCTCAGTGCCTAGGGCTTGCCGATCGAAAGGTCGGCGGTTCGAATCCCCGTGGTGGGGTGCGCTCCCGTTGCTCGGTCCCAGCGCCTGCCAACCTAGCAGTTCGAAAGCACCCCCGGGTGCAAGTAGATAAATAGGGACCGCTTACTAGCGGGAAGGTAAACGGCGTTCCGTGTGCTGCGCTGGCTCGCCAGATGCAGCTTGTCACGCTGGCCACGTGACCCGGAAGTGTCTGCGGACAGCGCTGGCCCCCAGCCTCTTGAGTGAGATGGGCGCACAACCCCAGAGTCTGTCAAGACTGGCCCGTACGGGCAGGGGTACCTTTACCTTTTTTTAAGCCA
The DNA here is from genome assembly GCF_964188315.1 of Podarcis muralis. NCBI lineage: Eukaryota > Metazoa > Chordata > Lepidosauria > Squamata > Lacertidae > Podarcis > Podarcis muralis. The sequence goes on from NC_135655.1 coordinate 6,498,722, forward strand.
GGCTTACAGGGACGCGGGTGGCGCTGTGACTTGCCAATCAGAAGGTCGGCGGTTCGAATCCCTGCGACGGGGTGAGCTCCCGTTGTTTGGTCCCAGCTCCTGCCAACCTAGCAGTTCGAAAGCACGTCAAAGTGCAAGTAGATCAATTCTCTGGCGGGAAGGTAAACGCCGTTTCCATGCGCTGCTCCGGTTCGCCAGAAGTGGCTTAGTCCTGCTGGTCACATGACCCGGAAGCTGTCTGCGGACAAACGCCTGCTCCCTCGGCCAATTACAGCAAGATGAGCGCTGCAACCCCAGAGTCGGTCACGACTAGACCTCATGGTCAGGGGTCCCTTTACCTTTACCTTAAGCCAGGCTTTATCAACCTGGTACCCACCAGAGGTTTTGCAGGACTAACCTCACGACTGGATTACTGTAATGTTCTCTGTGTGAAGCTTCCCTTAGAGTTGATCTAGAACAGGGGTCAGCAAACTAACTGCGCCTTGGGCCGGTGTCTCCAGCGCCGATTGTGTGGCTGGCTGGAGGGCAGGGGAGCGCGTGCCCATACTTGTGCGCACACGCTATTTTTTGGTTTGGTGGGTGTGCGTCAGTAAACGAGGGGAATTAAGACTAAGAGAGCTGAGTGGGGGGAGCTTCCACAGTGGGGACATAGGCTTCCAGGTGGGAGTTGATCATGGTGAGGGTTTGCCAGGCGTGCCTTCCTCTTAGCACGTTTCTCCCTCTCATCCTGAGTCTTGAGTTGTTGGTGTTTATACTACTTAAAGATTAGCCTTGAGAGAGTCTCTAAACCTCTTTTGTTGACCACCAGCATGACGCTTACAATTTTAAAGTTCAGAATAGAGTAGTTGCTTTGGAAGACGATCATCAGGCATCCGCACAACATGACCAGTCCAACGGAGTTGAGCAGGTCTTCCAGGAATCACAGCCAACTTAGATTAGCAGAATCACTTTCTAGACAAAGCCAAATAATATCTGGTAGGCCAAATAAGTTTGGGAGCCTCTGCTCTAATGGCTTTCTTCCCACTTCTGTCTCATCTCTCCCTCTTTAGTTGCACACATTTCAAGCCTGCCTTTTGAAGAAGAAGATTTGGAAATCATTGCACAATCAATAGCACACATTCTCCCTCCACTGTCAGAAGCTGTATACTGGGCATCACAAGGGGGGGGGGCGGGGGGAAGAGTCCTGTTGCACTGTGGTCTTGCTTGCATGATATACCCATCTGGCTGGCCACTGTGAGAGCAGGATATTGGAAGAGATGGTTCTTTGGCCTGATCCAGCCCCAACAACCTCAGATATGCAGGTGACACAACCTTGATGGCAGAAAGTGAGGAGGAATTAAAGAACCTTTTAATGAGGGTGAAAGAAGAGAGCGCAAAATATGGTCTGAAGCTCAACATCAAAAAACGAAGATCATGGCCACTGGGCCCATCACCTCCTGGCAAATAGAAGGGGATGAAATGGAGGCAGTGAGAGATTTTACTTTCTTGGGCTCCATGATCACTGCAGATCGTGACAGCAGTCACAAAATTAAAAGATGCTTGCTTCTTGGGAGAAAGGCGATGGCAAACCTAGACAGCATCTTAAAAAGCGGAGACATCACCTTGCCAACAAAGGTCCGTATAGTTAAAGCCATGGTTTTCCCAGTAGTGATGTATGGAAGTGAGAGCTGGACCATAAAGAAGGCTGATCGCCGAAGAATTGATGCTTTTGAATTATGGTGTTGGAGGAGACTCTTGAGAGTCCCATGGACTGCAAGAAGATCAAACCAATCCATTCTTAAGGAAATCAGCCCTGAGTGCTCATTGGAAGGACAGATCTTGAAGCTGAGGCTCCAATACTTTGGCCACCTCATGAGAAGAGAAGACTCCCTGGAAAAGTCCCTGATGTTGGGAAAGATGGAGGCACAAGGAGAAGGGGACGACAGAGGATGAGATGGTTGGATAGTGTTCTCGAAGCTATCAGCATGAGTTTGACCAAATTGCGGGAGGAAGTGGAAGACAGGAGTGCCTGGCGTGCTCTGGTCCATGGTGGCACGAAGAGTTGGACACGACTAAACAACAATTCCCCATTCATTGTGTTTGCTTGTGCACAAGCTTGGAGTCAGTTCTCCCTTGTGAAACTGGGCTGCTGGTGATTTATGCTATAATTAAATCCCCGGCAAGGCAGCAATTTATTACCGGCCCGACAACGTCGGCACTGATATAATTGAGTTATTGCCCGGTGATTTACAATAACGAAGCCGTCCCCTCCAAGATCAAGGGAACACATTTTGCGGAGAGATTATGGTAACAGGAACCTTGATTAAAATGTCTCCGAGGGGGGAAGAAGGCCCGTGGCCACGGAAAGCTTTAAATCACCGCCAGAGATTCCCTCTTGGCCTGGCGGGGAAGGAATCCCAATGAATTTTATTTAATTCCTGTAACGCAGCTGCCTTTTCCGTGAGATGGAGAGAGGTGGGTGTTCTTCCAGAAACCTGGGGACCTGATAAGGAGCAAGGACCCCCAGGAGTCCAGGCTGAAGATTGGTTGGATTAAGAAACGTAAGACACTCCCTATATCAAGTCCATATCCGTCCATATCAGCCTAGCCTTTGCCAACCCGATGCCGGATGAGTTGGATTATAACTCCTAATAGCCCTGACTGGCATGTCATAGAATTACAGAGTTGTAGAGTTGGAAAAGGAGTACGACAAGGCTGTATTTTGTCTCCCTGCTTATTTAATTTATATGCAGAATGCATCATGCGAAAGGCTGGGCTGGATGAATCCCAAACTGGAATTAAGATTGCCGGAAGAAATATCAACAACCTCAGATATGCAGATGACACAACCTTGATGGCAGAAAGTGAGGAGGAATTAAAGAACCTTTTAATGAGGGTGAAAGAGGAGAGCACAAAATATGGTCTGAAGCTCAACATCAAAAAAATGAAGATCATGGCCACTGGTCCCATCACCTCCTGGCAAATAGAAGGGGAAGAAAAGGAGGCAGTGAGAGATTTTACTTTCTTGGGCTCCATGATCACTGCAGATGGTGACAGCAGCCACGAAATTAAAAGACGCCTGCTTCTTGGGAGAAGGGCAATGACAGGCCTAGACAGCATCTTGAGAAGTAGAGACGTCACCTTGCCAACAAAGGTCCGTATAATTAAAGCCATGGTTTTCCCAGTAGTGATGTATGGAAGTGAGAGCTGGACCATAAAGAAGGCTGATCGCTGAAGAATGGATGCTTTTGAATTATGGTGCTGGAGGAGACTCTTGAGAGTCCCATGGACTGCAAGAAGATCAAACCTCTCCATTCTGAAGGAAATCAGCCCTGAGTGCTCACTGGAAGGACAGATCCTGAAGCTGAGGCTCCAGTACTTTGGCCACCTCATGAGAAGAGAAGACTCCCTGCAGAAGACACTGATGCTGGGAAAGATGGAGGGCACAAGGAGAAGGGGGCGACAGAGGACGAGATGGTTGGATAGTGTTTTCGAGGTTACCAGCATGAGTTTGACCAAACTGCGGGAGGTAGTGGAGGACAGAGGTGCCTGGCGTGCTCTGGTCCATGGGGTCACGAAGAGTCGGACACGACTAAACGACTAAACAACAACAACAACAGAGTTGGAAGGGACCCTGAGGGTCATCTAGTCCAACCCCCTGCAATGCAGGAATCTCAGCTAAAGCCTCCATGTCAGATGACCATCCAACCTCTGCTTAAAAGGAAGGAGAGTCTACCACCTCCCAGGGGAAGAAGAAGAGGAGTTTGGATTTGATATCCCGCTTTATCACGACCCAATGGAGTCTCAAAGCGACTAACATTCTCCTTTCCCTTCCTCCCCCACAACAAACACTCTGTGAGGTGAGTGGGGCTGAGAGACTACAGAGAAGTGTGACTGGCCCAAGGTCACCCAGCAGCTGCATGTGGAGGAGCGGGGAAGTGAACCCGGTTCACCAGATTACGAGTCCACTGCTCTTAACCAATACACCACACTGGCTCCAGGGGAGGCCGTTCCATTGTTGAACAGCTCTTGCTCTCAGAAAGTTCTTCTTGATCTTTAGTTGGAATCTCCTTCCCTGCAACTTGAAGCCATGGGTTTGAGTCCTACCCTCCAGAGCAGGAGAAAACAAGCTTGCTCCATACCCTTCAGATATTTGAAGATGGCTCTCATATCTCCTCTCAGTCTCTTCTTTTCCAGGCTAAACATGCCCAACTCCCTCAACCGTTCCTCATAAGGCTTGATTTTGTTGCAGGAATTTATGTATAGGGTTTTTTTTTGGGGGGGAAGTTGCCCCTCCAGCAGATATCATGCACATGCAGCCCACTACCAAAACCAGCACAATCACTTTTGTGACTTTTGTGATTTGTCCCCACAAAACACTTCATCACGGTTTCTTCCTATCTATTCAAAGGGCCTTTGCAGCACGATACCAAATGTTAACAATTCACTGATAAATGCATCTCTGTACTGGCTCACTGGGAAAACTTCAGAAATTCATACAGACCTGTGAGCTCAGCTACCCAGCAGCCCCTCTGCCTGAGTGATAATCCCTGGCATCCTGGTACCTGAGTGCCAGACAGGTAGCCATTCCAGAAATAACAAACCCACATGAAGACAAAAGGGTGTTGTAATGGTTCTAGGGGTTGCTCGTGCGTAAGCCGGTGCTTATCTCCCCGGCTGGGTGCAAACACCTGGCTGGGTTGCCTTTCTGTCCGGACAGCCACTCACCCGTGGCTGACTCAATCGCTGGCAGAATCCGTCAGTGGGCGTTTCTTAAACTTCTTCCAGCAAAGAAGCTCTTTGATGCCTAGTCTCCTCCTACTCTCTCTGCGCGAAAGCCTTCTGCGCAAGGAGGGCGCAGGCAGCGGAGGACCCCTACTCTCCCCGCTGGTCCCAGGCAAGGAGTCATGGGACCGCCTCGCAGCTTCCCCCATCTGTCCCCCTTCTCCACTGGTGCTACGCTGATTCTCTTCCCCAGAAGATGGGCTGCTTCTCCCGATCCCTGGACGCTCTCTGGAATCCCTCTGGCTTTTGCTCTCTCCCTCTGGCACTGATGGCAGTTCCCTGACAGGTGTGATTAAATTGGCTGGGAAACAGGGAAATGTAAATATCTCTTTTGGTGGAGGGCAAGGGGAACCATGGGGCAGGGTCCAGGATGCTCAGATTACTGCCACCAGACCTCCCCTTTCATGATGTAACCATGATGTATTAGTGATGTAGTTTGGGGGGGTGTAACATGGGGATTAGCAGCTAATAAAAGTTTGGGGGCTCTTTTGTTCGGGGCTTCCGTCTTGTTTCACCTGGTGGCAGGTGGGAGCCCTGTCACGACAATCTTCAATAAAGACCAAGCCTACTGGCTGCTGTTTGGCTCTGGTATTCCTGGCTGGTGTCCTTGTTTTTTGTCCAAGGGAGCCCTCAGATTTCTCTCTTAACAGTTTCCAGACCCTTAATTATCTTGGTCACCCTCCTCTGCACACCTTCCAGCTTGTCAACATCCTTCTTAAATCGGGGTGCCCAGAGTTGGACGCAGGACTTCAGTTATAGTCTGACCGAGGCCACAATTGTAGTCTTGGACTCTTCAGAAAATAAGGACTCACTCCTCTTCCTCCATTCTGCTCTCAGCTTGCTGCTGCTTCTCTCCTGTAAATGCAGGGTCAGTCCCCAGCATCTCCACACAGAGTGTGATGGCCTGGGATTCAGACTCGGAGGCTGAACCTGAGGAATCCCAGCCTGCACAGGATTCCCCGCCTCCAGAACCAGCTGAATCGGGGATGGAGCATGAGCCTGAAGGGTCCTCACCTGTGCTGGATCCTCAGGTGCAGGTACCAGCTGAGTCTGCTCTGGCTCCTGAGGGGATGGAGGACCCATTGCCTGCAGGTGCTCCACTCTCAGCCCCGTCAGAGGAAGCTGAGGTTGCCTCTGAGTCCGGTCACCCTCCAGCCTCTCCTGAGCTGCAGAGGTTCAAGGCAGAGAGGCGGAGGGAACTAAGTTCCCGCAAGAGGAGTACTCGCCTCCAGGCCAGGAGAGGCGAGTCACCCGAGGATCGGGGCCGCCCTATGCCTCAGGGCAGATAAAAGCCAGCCAGCCCCAGTCCCAGGTTGCGGGAGCAACATTGTTTGTAGCCTGTTCCTGCCTGCACCCTGTCCTGCTCTCCTGCCAGAGTTCCTGACCTCACCCGACTCCTTGCCTTGGACCCAGCTTCAGCCTTGACGGACAGCCTTCATACTGCACCCTTGACCTCGGACTGGACTCGGACCTCGCTGCACGGTTAACCAGAGCTTGAAACTGCTGCCAGTCAGTGTAAGCAAGGCTGAGTAAGATGGGCCAAAGGTCAGACTCAGTCTAATGCAGCCACCTGTTTTCCTACATGACCCCCGATGCTGGTTTGTTGTGGTGCCAGGCACGCATCCTGCCTGCTTCCAGTTAGCGTCTCCTGTAATTTGGTGCAGGGAACTGAAGCCAAGTGCAGGGCAGGTGAACGTTTCGCCACCAGGAGGAGCAGGATCCCAGTTTTTCTGTTGAGATACAGAGCAGACAAGGGAACCGACAGATCTTGCTCTGTTAAGCTGGCTGCTACTGCTTCACTCGTTGCAAGTTTGCACAATTGCATGGATGGCAGTTTTGCAACGACAGCAATTCGGAATCAAGGTATCTGCTTTGTCTCTAAGAAAAGAACCTTAGAACCCTGCTGGATCAGGAATATAAAGTCTAGCATCCTGTTCTCAAAGTGCCCAACCAGATGCCTGTGGGGAACCCGAAAGCAGGATTCGAATACAAGAGCAACTCTCCCCTTCTCTGGTTTCCAGCAACTGGTGTTCAGAAGCATTGCTGCTTCTAATTGTGGAGGCAGAGCATAGCATCCAACATGGCTAGCGGTGCAGTCTGTTCAGTCTTTTAAGCCTGAGTGCAGGGACTGTCTGACTGCTGTGCTTGTAAATTGCTCCTTCTTGACTAAAGAGCAAGGTAAACATGCTCTAAATAAATGAACAGGTCTCCTATGGGCCCCACCACCCCGGGGAGCAGCTCACGTTCTCTGTTCTCTTGGTTTCCATTGCACACATCGTTAGAGCTGTTCAGCAGAATCCCTGATCTGGACCTTAGCCAAAAAGGTTGCACTCTGGCAAAAGCGTCAGAGAAGCCTGGCATATTCCCATTAAACTTACAACAAACGCACATGTCCTTGGGAGACCCTAGGACCTCTTATCCCTGAACATTTCACCTGGTTGCCCAAGGCCTCAGAATGCTGGACTGCCCACAGCTCATAAGAAGAGCCCTGTGGGATCAGGCCAGGGGCCTATCTAGTTCAGCATCTGAAGAAGAAGAAGCGTTTGGATTTGATATCCCGCTTTATCACTACCCGAAGGAGTCTCAAAGCGGCTCACAATCTCCTTTTCCCTTCCTCCCCCACAACAAACACTCTGTGAGGTGAGTGGGGCTGAGAGACTTCAGAGAAGTGTGACTAGCCCATGGTCACCCAGCAGCTGCATGTGGAGGAGCAAGGAATCGAACCCGGTTCACCAGATTACGAGTCCACTGCTCTTAACCACTACACTGCACTGGCTCTCTGGTTTTCACTGTGGTTAATCAGATGCCCAATGGCAATGAGACAGTGCCTGCTTGATGTGTAACCAGAGATAGCTCCAAGGCAGGGGTAGGGGCCACCACACCAAAGGCCCTGCAGAGGGTATCTGCTGGAGGCCCTCACCTGCAAAGGGCAGTGATTGACTGGGTATATAAGCGGTCCAGAGGTGTATGCTAGAACCAGCATCTTAAGTTTAGCTTGGTAGCAAATCTGCAGCCAGTGCAATTCTTTCAGCAGTGGCGTAACATGGAGGTGACAGTCTGTCCTGGTGAGGAGTCGAGCTGGTTTCAGCTTCCAGGCCAACTTCAAGGGCAGCCCCACATAGATCACATTGCAGTAATCCAGCCTGGAGGGTACCAGCCCATGGAAGAGAAAGCTAAACTGGTATGACCTGGGATAAGGAGCTATCTCCCAGGCAGGCTGATGGGGAGATGTTTTATCGGTTGCTGAGAAATGTCATAGCGGCCATTGCTGCAGCTGGTGTTCAGGCATCTTGGCTCTCCTCCTTGTCATCCACATGCGCAAAGCAATCTGTTTCACGAAAGCACAGATCCAGGCCAGACAGGGCATAAAATGTTACAGGCACAGCTGAGAGGATTCAACCACAACAAATGTCTGTGGCGCTCCTTTTGCTGGAAGTGTTACCAGCAGCCCTCGATTAATGGCTTTTGCAAAACACACGCAGGGCTTGCAAGGACAACTGTGTGCAAATCATTCCTTACGAGCAAAGCCAGCGAGAAAAGTTTATTAAAAGCTGTCTCGTTTCCCAGAACGGCAGCAAGGAGGGCTGCTTCCAAACCCCTCTGGATCCATGCATATTTGGGGGACTTTCCAGATTTTGTAGGCTGCTGGATCCAATAGGCTCTGTCTACACATGCACAGAGTAGACTGGATAGGAGCTGGTGTGCCTCTCAAGTAGTTAAATCCAGCAAGGCAAATCATCTCCTTTTTTGGAATAACTTATTATTGGGTTTTTATAAGCAAGGATCATAGGAATAGTAGATGATATAAACAAAAGGACCAGGTCTTCCCATGTCACTTGTCTATCACAAAAATAGCACAATACATTTGCAGTAATGTCCATGACATATAGCTCCTTATTGATGGTCAGTGTGTAAGTTTTTGGTCCTTGAACTGGTTTAAACAAAAACAAAGGGAAGCATAGTTTATTTGTTAATCTCTCAAGGAAGGCTGTTGTTATGTACTGAAGTTCTCACCCTGGGCCAGCAGGGGAATACTGTAGATAGTTTTCACTCAGGTCTGCATATGCAAATAAGGAATTGAAAGTGACGTTCATGATTGGATAGTTACAGAAAGTTGTTACTGTTGCTTAGTAGTGGAGCTCTAGATAAGCAGGTTGGCTGAACCCCTCAGTCAGTTCTGTTCTGGCCTGTGAATAAACAAGAGCTGTCTGAAGAACTGCTGTGTCGTCTGATATGTTCACCCACAACTTAACAGCTGTCTCCCAAACTGCTTTGTACCAGTTGTCTACCATTATGCTGGAAAGGTCTTTCTAGTGTCTGGTTATGTTGCATCTTAACACTTGCAATAAATGGTTTATTAATTCTTTATTATGTAAATCCTGCTTCTTGTTGTGAAATATATTTAGTAAAGCCAATTCTGGTTCAACTTGTTGTTCTGTTATTTTATTAATTCTTGGAATATCGAATTCCAGAACGGCTGGGTTTCTGTGCATTCCCACCACATGTGGAGATATGTCCCAGGTGTGGCCAGGCAAGTCTTCTCAGGTCTTAGGAGGGCTAGCTGGCCCCTCTGAGGAGCTGCTTGCTCTTTTAAAGGACAATTGCCCTGTTCTGTATCTGGCTCTTACAGTAGAAGGCCAGTAAAGGATGAGTTATGGGGTGTCCTCCAAACTGGAGGAGTCCTGTACGGCCACATATTTGGGCCTGGATGTTCCAAGAGCAAAGCACAGGACCAGTGTAAACGGGCAGTTTTTGCAATGGAGAAAGAAAGAAGTGGACTTTCACCTCCAGAAGTTGAATGGCCACCTGTCATGGATGCTTTAGATGAGATTCCTGCATTGCTGGACATTGGACTAGATGACCCTCTGCAATTCTAGGATTCCTTGTTCCTAAAAGACTGATGTTGGGAAAGATTGAGGGCACAAGAAGAAGGGGACGACAGAGGACGAGATGGTTAGACAGTGTTCTCGAAGCTACCAGCATGGGTTTGACCAAACTGCGGGAGGCAGTGGAAGACAGGAGTGCCTGGCGTGCTCTGGTCCAGGGGGTCACGAAGTGTCAGAGACAACTAAACGACTAAACAACAACGAATGACCTGGAGTCAACAGTGGGAAGTTAGGTGGCCATGTCTGAGGGTGACACCAAGGCGGTGAGCACTGAATCAGGCTGTCGTGAGCTCCAGAAGACCTTCTCCAACATGAAGGAATGGTCAACCTTCTCCACACAAAGCAGATGTTGAGCCGCTGAGCCGCAGCCCTTTCCCTGCCTTGCCAAAACGTACGATGTGCGTTAAAAACGAAAGAGAGCAGGCAGTGATTTGTTCACAGAATGAGGTTGCATTCATTAGCTCATGGGGAAATGCTCATGTTTCTGGAAATGCGATAAGCACGTTGAGGTCCTTGTAGCATTTCGCTTGGCTATCAAGTGCACCCCACGCATATTCCTTGGCCACTGCGTACTGTTAAAAGGCAAGGATATCATTCACCTGGGTTGCTTGCTACAGGCAGAATTCGCTGGCCATGCTACTGCAGATATTTCTGCTCCCCTTTGCACCAGAAGGTAGCAGAAGAGTCCCTCCCTTCCCTGCGCTTGGCCCTTTGCCCATCCGCGGCATGAAAACTGCTTCTGCTAACATTTCTGACTCTCCTGCTTAGTGGAGATGTCAGTCACTTGGATTGGTTCCATTTGCACGAGTCCCTCGTTCTGCTTAAGCAGAGCTTCTTCGAGGGGAGCAGCCCCGAATATGTTCCTCAGTTTGGTTCTTTCAGAGACAAGAGAAAGTTCACATCCTCATTGGTTCACGAACGCAGGAGTCTTCTGTCTCCTATAGCATTGTCCCCACTGATGGGCAGTAGCTCTACAAAGGTTCAGGCAAGGAACCCTCCTAGTCCCCTACGGACATGCCAGGATTTGAACCCGGGACCTTCTACATGCAAAGATCAGGCTAAGTTCAGATTGAAAGCCAGGCAGAATAGCTCTGTTTTACAGGCCCTGGGGAAGGAAGTTAAATCCTGCAGGGCCCTGGTCTCATGGGACAGAGCATTCCACCAGGTCGTAGCTGGAATTAACAACACCACCTGGAGACCCAGGGTTTTGTGACTCCTGATGTACAGGAAAAATATGTTTTGTTAAACTAAATCCTTACACAGTGTTTCAATACAAACAGATAACAATCCTAAAAGGGAGACTAGGTTGACGTCCCCGAAAAGCAGACAGAATGGCAACAGCCAAGAGGCTGTTGACATTCTTAAGGAGTCTCCGAATGTCGCCTCTAAATGGACTACCATGTCCTGGCTGCTCTTCCTTGTGGCTTGGACAAGAGCCACAGGAGCAATTCTGCAGGATGAGTTTCTTCTACCTTATTATGACCGCCAATATTTATGTATGCCCAGCATGTCTACGGAAGGAAAAGAAGAGATTCCCCGAACAGGAGGGCTTGGAAATGACTTGAAACTTTGCAGCTTGCTCCTCATCCTGTATCGTTATAACCTTCAGGTGCGTCTCCTTCCCTTCCCCTTTGTGCGCAGAAGGGTAGGACTCGAACTCGTGGCTTCAGGTTACAAGAAAGGAGATTCCAGCTACACACCAGGGAAAACTTTCTGACAGTAAGAGCTGTTTGACAAGGGAACGGTCTCCCTCGGAAGGTGGTGGACTCTCCTTCCTTTTAAGCAGAGGTTGGATGGACATCTGTCATGGATGCTTCAGCTGAGATTCCTGCATTGCAGGGGGTTGGACTAGATGACCCTCGGGTCCCTTCCAACTCTACAGTCCTACGATTCTATTGTCTACACAGATTGGCAGCAGCGCTCCCGGGTTTCATACAGGGGTATCTCTAAGCCATGGGTAGGCAAACTAAGGCCCGGGGGCCGGATGCGGCCCAATTGCCTTCTCAATCCGGCCCGCAGACGGTCTCGGAATCAGCATGTTTTTCCACGAGTAGAATATGTCCTTTTATTTAAAATGCATCTCTGGGTTATTTGTGGGCATAGGAATTCGTTTATCTTTTTCCCTTCAAAATATAGTCCAGCCCCCCAGAAGGTCTGAGGGACAGTGGACCGGCCCCCTGCTGAAAAAGTTTGCTGACCCCTGCTCTGAGCCTTACCTTCCGTACAAACCGCACCCAGCCTTCTGCTTAACTTAAAGTGAAGCAGAATTAAAACTTTCAGCTGCATATTAAAAGCCATTAAAAGCCACATGGAAAAGAGACGTCTTTACAGCCTGCCTAAAATCAATCTGGGATGCGGCCTGATGGATGCTGCGGCTGATTGTTTTTAGGGATGCTAAATTGTCCCAAACGGGGCAGTACGCAAAATCAATCACACCCTCTCACCTATCTCAGCATAAAACCGAGAGGTCAGCAGACTCCTTGGGAGGCTCCTGGGCCAATGACCAGCTCGTTCAAAGCCCAGCTCAGGGAAAAGGAGTTTTGGCGTTTCATTAGCCTGCTAATGCCTCCGCAGTCCTTTGATGCTGTTTGGAGATGCTAAGCCGGCAACAGTCAGTGGGGACGTAATGATTGCACCTTGGGCCGTTAAGTAGCATTTTGATCATAATTGCTTTTCTTTCCTTCTGCTGATATGGAGGATCTGATTGTCGGACCGTCCAGGGATTCTTTACCTTTAAAATAAAATAAAAAATCTGCCTTGCACCCAGAATAAGAAAATGTAGAAGTACAGTGGTACCTCGGGTTAAGTACTTAATTTGTTCCGGAGGTCCGTTCTTAACCTGAAACTGTTCTTAACCTGAAGCACCACTTTAGCTAATGGGGCCTCCCACTCCCGCCGCGCGATTTCTGTTCTCATCCTGAAGCAAAGTTCTTAATCCAAGGTACTACTTCTGGGTTGGGACGCGGGTGGCGCTGTGGGTAAAAGCCTCCGCGCCTAGGGCTTGCTGATCGAAAGGTCGGCGGTTCGAATCCCCGCAGCGGGGTGCGCTCCCGTTGTTCGGTCCCAGCGCCTGCCAACCTAGCAGTTCGAAAGCACCTCCGGGTGCAAGTAGATAAATAGGGACCGCTTACTAGCAGGAAGGTAAACGGTGTTTCCGTGTGCGGCTCTGGCTCGCCAGAGCAGCGATGTCACACTGGCCACGTGACCCGGAAGTGTCTCCGGACAGCGCTGGCCCCCAGCCTCTTGAGTGAGATGGGCGCATAACCCTAGAGTCTGTCAAGACTGGCCCGTATGGGCAGGGGTACCTTTACCTTTACCTTACTTCTGGGTTAGCAGAGTATGTAACCTGAAGTGTATGTAACCCGAAGCGTATGTAACCCGAGGTACCACTGTATCGGGAAGCAGGTTTCTATTGATTTCATGGGCTAAAAAGCTGAGGTCACAAAGCTTAAAATGTGCCTCCACCTCAGTAAAGGCTGCATGCATGGATGGATGGCTGGACATTTCATGGAATCAGAGAGTTGAAAATTATCCTGAGGGTTATCCACCCCCATTGTTCTGCCCGGACACTGAGGTCCAGCTCCGAGGGCCTTCTGGCGGTTCCCTCCCTGCGAGAAGTGAGGTTATAGGGAACCAGGCAGAGGGCCTTTTTGGTGGTGGCGCCCGCCCTGTGGAACGCCCTCCCAGTAGATGTCAAGGCAATAAACAACTATTTTACTTTTAAAAGACAACTGAAGGCGGCCCTGTTTAGGGAAGTTTTTAATGTCTGGTGCTGTATTGTTTTTAATATTTGGTTGGAAGCCGCCCAGAGTGGCTGGGGAATCCCAGCTGGATGGACGGGGTATAAATAATAAATTATCATCATCATCTAGTCCAGCCCCCTACTATGCAGGAATCCCTACACGTGGTCCCCAACCCAATTTGAAACCAGGAATGTGCCCTGTCTAAAACCCAGAAGACCCACTGCCAGTTCATATGGCCTATTTGTCCAGCATCTCATTCCTACACCAGAAGGAGGTGGGTGGTGCTGTGGTCTAAACCACTGAGTCTCTTGGGCTTGCCAATCAGAAGGTTGGCGGTTCAAATCCCTGTGATGGAGTGAGCTCCCACTGCTCTGTCCCAGCTCCTGCCAACCTAGCAGTTTGAAAGCACACCAGTGCAAGTAGATAAATAGGTACCGCTGCAGCGGGAAGTTAAACAGCGTTTCCATGCAATCTGGTTTCCGTCACGGTGTCCCGTTGTGCCAGAAGCGGTTTATTCATGCTGGCCACAAGACCTGGAAAGCTGTCTGCAGACAAACACCTACAGCGGAAGGTCACAAACAGGACCCTGAGTACAGCAGCTCCCTCCCCAAAACGATGGTGCCAATGATTCTCTGTGTGAGTCTACGGAATGGCCTAGTATTGCTCAAAGGGGCATTATGGGGGGAAGGAATGGTGCCCCACTGCATGCCATATATTTTTGTTGTTGTTGTTTAGTCGTTTAGTCGTGTCCGACTCTTCGTGACCCCATAGACCAGAGCACGCCGGGCACTCCTGTCTTCCACTGCCTCCCCCAGTTTGGTCAAACTCATGTTGGTAGCTTTGAGAACACTGTCCCACCATCTCGTCCTCTGTCGTCCCCTTCTCCTTGTGCCCTCCATCTTTCCCAACATCAGGGTCTTTTCCAGGGAGTCTTCTCATGAGGTGGCCAAGGTCTTGGAGCCTCAGCTTCACGATCTGTCCTTCCAGGGAGCACTCTGGGCTGATTTCCTTAAGAATGGACAGGTTGGATCTTCTTGCAGTCCATGGGACTCTCCAGAGTCTCCTCCAGCACCATAATTCAAAAGCATCAATTCTTCGGCGATCAGCCTTCTTGATGGTCCAGCTCTCACTTCCGTTCATCACTACTGGGAAAACCAATTTGACCATCCCCAAATGGGCTACAAAATACCACCCTGAAAATTCTGAGGATGCCAAATTTGTCACCTGGCGGCCTGAGCGCCCATCCTTCACTTCTTCCCGCTACAAATACCCCGTTCATTTTGCCCACAAGATATAATGTTGTAACTCTCGGAAGATAACCTCTGAACAAAGAGAGGCTTGTCCAAACGCCCTTGGCAATTTTTACTCAAGTGACAGAATTGAGATATTATTGGATGGACTATGCATTGCCCTGAAGGACTTGGCGTCTCACTTTACCGCTCGATTTTTCTCAGGTATTTGACAGGTGCCTGTGTGCTTCAAAATATAGGGAGGACCCTGCCTTTTAAAGACAGTGCACAATGTTAATTACACGCCTTGTGGGCTGCTGTAGGTTAGTCCAGGGTTAGACTTTGGTAACGTGGCGCTCTGTGCGGGGAGAAATTTTGGCGCTCCCCTAAATATTTCTGATTTTGTATGCCCTCTTCCCTTCTGTGCATGCTCTCAAGTGTGCTACGCCATAGCTGTGGAAACTCAATTGCCCATCTCAACTGGGCCTGAGTAAAGGTAAAGGTAAAGGGACCCTTGACCATTAGGTCCAGTCGTGACCGACTCTGGGGTTGCGGCGCTCATCTCGCTTTACTGGCCGAGGGAACCGGTGTACAGCTTCCGGGTCATGTGTCCAGAATGACTAAGCCGCTTCTGGAGAACCAGAGCTTCTGGCAAACCAGAGCAGCGCACAGAAACACCATTTATCTTCCCGCTGGAGCGGTACCTATTTATCTACTTGCACGTTGACGTGCTTTCGAACTGCTAGGTTGGCAGGAGCTGGGACTGAGCAACAGGAGCTCACTCCGTCGCGGGGATTCGAACCTGAGTAGGTACCCGTATAAATATAGGGTTTTAAAATTATTATTATTATTATTATTATTATTATTATTATTATTATTATTATTATTTTGAGCTTCCTTAGCTCAGCACCCTGTGCGGGATAACTGCCTGCACCTCCCTAAATCTGGCACTGTCTAGCCTTTCCACTTACAACAATGGTGAGTATTTTTTTTCTAACCCGAGGGCCACATTTTCTACTGTGCAACCTTCCAGGGGCCACATGCAGTTGATGGGTGTGGCAATGAATATGCGTTTTACCTCTGCACAGTCGACTAGTATTTTGTGCACAGTTATCTATATCTTCCATCCAGCCAAGCAAGAGCAGTTGGGGAAACCCTGCCAGATGGCAGTGTATAAATAATACATTATTATTATTATTATTATTATTATTATTGGCAATACAAGAGTTCAAGGCATGGGCGCCAGCTCCATAGGGCTGAGCCCTTTTGGTCCCCCTTATATTTTGGGGGCTGGTGCTGGGACCCCCCAAAAAAGGTCCCAAAAGCACCGAGACTCCTTTTCCTCCTGCTGCTGCAGAAGAGGTTTGAAGTACCCTCCTGCCAGTGATGACACTAAGAGGAGGAGATGCCAGCCATTCACGCTGCACGGCCGCTGCGTTTGGCCCTTCCAGATGTCCTGACATCACATGCGCGGTGTCCCCCCAAAAAAATCACCCTCACAAGCTGGCACCTCTGGTTCAAGGGCGCATTCCAGTTAGGTAATATCGTGGATTGGTTGGATGCAGAGGAATGGTGGGGAAGAACCAGTGGGGAAGCCCCAGGGGAAGAAGGCTCAGAGCCCAGGTGGTGGTGGTGGGACAATGAAGAGAGGTCAGAGGGAGAAGATGGGGAGGAGGTGTCAGTAGCTGGAGAACTAACAGGCCTTAGTGAGCTGGAGGAGTCTGTGGCAGAGAGCAGTCCAGACTCAGAGGTAGAAGCTGAAGCAGGAGAAGAGGGAGGCCAAGAGGCAGAGATGAGTCAGGCTGGGGAAGAAGCCAAGGGCGTCCCCCTCTTGCTCTTATAAGTTATGGTTAACAGATTTTTTTCAGTGAATCCAGGGACACTTTTTTTTTGAAGCTGAGTAGCAACAGGGAGCCAGTAGGGGGGATGGTGAGGCAAAAGATCCTGGGCACAAGCACACATGCATATTGTATAAAGGTGCAACACCCTTCTTTCTGTTGGGATACTGCCAGGGAGACGGAGCCATCAGGCAGGCCCCAATCCTCTCCAGACGATCACCGGTCTCCTGTGGAACAGTGTTAGTCAATGAGCCTCAGGGATGTTCCAAGACTCGTGCACACCCTTTTCAGCAGTCTCCACAATGGAAGATTCAGACAGGAGAGCATATTTACAGCTTTATTCAACGTAGATCAGAACAAAGGAAAAACATGACTGCTTGCCTCTGTGTCCAGGAAAACAGCTGGAACAAAAACTATATACAAAACGGAAGTTCCCAGGCTTGTGATACACAACAATCATGCCTGACCATTTAAGGTGGAACGGAAATATCCTAACATCCTCCCCCTTTCCTGCGAAACATAAATGCTCAGAGTTTTTTTAAAAACTGGGCAACGGTGCTGTGCGCCCATGACTCCTGAGCCTTCCCCGATCTCCTTCCCCCTTCTCCCTTTGTTTTGACAGGAGAGGCTCAGGAGTCACGGGCGGGCGGCCGTTGCCCAGGAGGGGCCAGCCTGGTAGTGCAGTTGGCTCTGGCTGGCTTCAGGAGCTGCTCACTGCCTGCTGCCGTGGTGCAGGAAAAATGGCGGGTGCCACGGCAGTGAGCAGCTCCTGAAACCAGCCAGAGCCAACTGCGCTAACAGGCCGGCTCCGGGCTGCCGAGGCTGCCGCTGCCACATTTCCCGGAGACCGATTTGCAAATCTGGGGACATTCTGGGGACGGAATTTGTCCGGGGACAGATCTGCATATCCGGGGACTGTCCATGGGAACCGGGGACGTCTGGTAACCCTACTACAAGCTCCCTTCCCGCATGTCTCCCAGAACCAGAAGAGGTGTGAAAAGGGCAGAGGAGAGGTTGGCTTCATGCAGGCACAGTCTCTGATTGCTTGGAAGAAACCCGGGAAAGGAGGAGACATGGACAGCTCTGGGGAAGCACGGGCCTTTAGCCTTGGCAAGTGATTCATGGGGCAAGACCTACCGGGGTGAGCTGCTGCGCTCATTTGCCAAGTCTGTGCCGATCCTGTTCTCGCTGACAAAGAATTAACTCCAATGTGCCTGGTGGCGCTGTGGGTTAAACCACAGAGCCTAGGACTTGCTGATCAGAAGGTCGGCGGTTTGAATCCCCGCGACGGGGTGAGCTCCTGTTGCTCGGTCCCTGCTCCTGCCAACCTAGCAGTTCGAAAGCACGAAGTGCTAGTAGATAAATAGGTACCGCTCCGGCGGGAAGGTAAACGGTGTTTCCTTGCGCTGCTATGGTTTCGCCAGAAGCGGCTTAGTCCTGCTGGCCACATGACCCGGAAGCTGTACACCGGCTCCCTCGGCCAATAAAGCGAGATGAGCGCCGCAACCCCAGAGTCGGCCATGACTGGACCTAACGGTCAGGGGTCCCTTTACCTGTACCTTACACTCCTGTCAGGTAAGAACACTCAAGGATGGGGAGCAGAGGCAGTGAGAGGCGTGGCCTGGGGAAAGAGGGTGTGGCTAGGCAGGGTGTGTGTTCTGGGGATAGTCAGGAGAGCCAGAGAAAGAGGACTGGAGAATCCCCACCCCCCAACCGGCTTACAAAAATGTTGGTGCCTCGGGGGGGGGGGGGCTGAGTGCCTACGAGTTCCTTAGTGGAGGGAATTTTCCTCACCAGTCCAGCTGTGTGGTGGAATCTTGTGCACTCACTCTCCATCCGCCAGCCCCACAAAGAAAGCACAGACAATTGGGGAAGGAATTGAAAACAGAACTGTCAACATCACAATGCCATTGTACCAATCCATTATCTGACCGCAGATGGAACACCGTGCACCGTTCTGGTCGCCTCACCTCAAAAAGGATATTGCAGAGTTGGAAAAGCTTCAGAAAAGGACAACCAAAATGATCAAGGAGACAGAGCGACTCTCCGGTGAAGGAAGGTTGCAGTGTTTGGGACTTTTGTAGCTTAGAGAAAGTGAGAGGAAGAAGAGACATGAAATTTATGAAATTATGCCTGGCACAGAGGAAGTGAATAGAGACAAGTTGTTCTCCGTCTCTTGCAACTCTGGAACTCGTAGGCGAAGAAGATGAATATTAGAAGATTCAAAGGAGATTAAAGAAAGAACTTCTTCACACAGCACATAGTTAAAACTATGGGACTCACTGCCACAGTAACGGCCATCAACTTGGATGCCTTTCATGATTGGACAAATTTGTGGAGGGGAAAAAGGCTATCAAGCTCTACCAGTTGTCAGTGTTTAGACTTCATTTTTATAGATTTGCCTTGAGAGAGTCTTTAAACCTCTTTTGTTGACCACCGGCATTACGCTTTCCATTTATAAGTTCAGAATAGAGTAGTTGCTTTGGAAGATGATCATCAGGCATCTGCACAACATGACAAGTCCAACGAAGTTGATGTGGAGGAATCATTGCTTCGATACTGGTACATATGTGAGCATTTAGAGGGTAGCTAGAATCAGACATACAGATACGGAGTATCTAACTCAGGGGTCGGCAAAGTTATGGCTTGGGCCAGTTCACTGTCCCACAGACACCACAGTTGGCCAGTGTGTGTGTGCGCAAGCATGCACAAACACTATTTCTGGCGCTACTTCTGGCACAGAGGAGGCATGCGCAGCCGGCCAGCATCGTGGATGGTGGTCCCCTCTCTGCTCCACACCGGTTTAGCGCGGTGCATGGGAGCCAACCGAGTGGGCGCCGGGGGTCCATGGGCCAGTTAAATGACCTCCATGGGCTGCTTGTGGCCCATGGGCCTTAGGCTGCCGACCCCTGATCTACCTGTTCATATTTTCTGCCAATGAAACCTTGAGTGCCTGGTCAGATTCTAAGCCATATGAAATGTTTATTGCATATTTACAAAAGCAATGCACACAAGTTAATACATTAGCAGGAATTTTTTAAAAAACGCTTGTAATATTATAGACATTGTACAAAAATTGGAAGTAATCAGAGATAAAGACTTTATTGATGTGCATGAATGAAAATAATATAAAGTAACCAGGGGAAGGGATGGAGGGAATTCACGGGATTCAAGTGGATTCAATACTGATTGTGTATATAGTTGTTTTAAATGTTTTATTTCATGCTTTTTTAGTGCAATGTTTTTGTGAAAATTAATAATAATATTGTACAAGGAATTCTAAGCCATGCTGTCCGCAGTTTCAAATAATGTGTATATATTTGTTTAAAAAATGTGATCCTGCAAAAAGCAAAGAACAGAAGGAAGTCTCCTTAAAATAAATAATAAAAGTAGGCAGTGCATTGTAGGAATATAATGCCCAGTGTTGCTATTTTTACCGCACCTGCTCAAAGCTGAGATGGGTTAAAATAGAGGGTTTTAATGACCATTTGGCAACAGTGACCCGCTTTCCAATGGAGTAATTATACTCACGGTTGTACCTGGCTGGCCCACTGGGACTGTGAATGCTTGGGCTGACAGCTGTTTAGAGTCAGTGGGGCTGATCAGGGATACCAACTTGAACGAAATATAGTGGGGGCCCAGATAAACCCTGCCACACACAACTGATCACATGATGCAGGTGGCGCTGTGGTCTAAACCACTGAGCCTAGGGCTTGCCGATCGGAAGGTCAGGGGTTCGAATCCCCACGACGGGGTGAGCTCCCGTTGCTCGGTCCCTGCTCCTGCCAACCTAGCAGTTCGAAAGCACGTCAAAGTGCAAGTAGATAAATAGCTACCACTCTGGCGGGAAGGTAAACGGCGTTTCCGTGCGCTGCTCTGGTTCTCCAGAAGCGGCTTAGTCATGCTTGCCACATGACCCGGAAGCTGTACACTGGCTCCCTCGGCCAATAAAGCAAGATGAGCGCTGCAACCCCAGAGTCATTCGCAACTGGTCCTAACGGTCAGGGGTCCCTTTACCTTTATCTATAACACTTCAGAGTGTTCAGTGTGCTTCTTGCTGATCGGAAGGACAGCAGTTCGAATCCCCGCGATGGGGTGAGCTCCCGTTGCTCGGTCCCTGCTCCTGCCAACCTAGCAGTTTGAAAGCACACCAGTGCAAGTAGATAATAGGTCCCGTTCCAGCGGGAAGGTAAACAGCGTTTCTGTGTGCTGCTCTGGTTCGCCAGAAGTGGCTTAGGCACGCTGGCCGCATGACCCGGAAGCTGTCTATGGAAAAAACACCGGCTCCCTCGGCCTATAGAGCGAGATGAGCACCACAACTCCAGAGTCGTCTGTGACTGGACCTAACAGTCAGGGGTACCTTTACCTTTACCTTCAGGTAAGCCCCGCCCCACAGAATTGATCACATGATGCAGTGCACACACACCATTTGAGTGGGAGCACCCATCAACTTTGTGGGGCCCCTCAAATATTTTATTGTGGGGGCCGGAGCCCCCATACCCCCTAGGAGTCGGCTCCTTAGGTACGGATAATGTCAAAGGTTGCAGGTTTGATCCCCATACGGGACAGCTGCATATTCTCTGCATTGCAGGAGTTTAGACTGGATGACCGTTAACCCCCCCCAACCTCTTGAGCTCACGTCTACCCTCTCCTGTCTTTCCAAACTTTTGCTCCTCTCATGCTCTGGGCTTCAGTGAGGAGGCAGGATGCTAACGCCCCCCCCCAAAAGACGACACAGCACCCCGGTCCATTTGCTCCCCCCTCAATCCCCACCTCTAAAACCCACGTTTCTCTTCCCGCCCCCCCTTACCCAAAACTTGGCTCTCCTGATGCTCTTAAGGGGTCTTCAACGAGGAGGCAAAACACGACCCACAACACGTTCCCCCACCCCACCCCATCCTACCAAACTTTTGCTCGCTGCCGGTGCTTTGCAGCTGCGTTGTGGCTGTGTCCCACCCCCCACCCCCCAAAAAAGGGAGCAGGAATAGGAAGGGGGACTGGATAGCCCTGGGGGAAAGTGCGCAAAAACTTCTAGGTGGCTGGCGTGGGTGCGTAATGGGGTGGGGGGCGCATTTGGACGGAGGAGGAGGAGGAGGTTGGCTCAGCTGGCGAGAGGGAAGGAGGGAGGGAGGGGAGGGAGAAGTGGAAGGGGGGGGGGAGAAGAGAGAGAGGCTGCAGCCTCCGCGATCATGCGGAGGAGCCGCTCTTTGCACGGTGGAGAAGCAGCGATAGCAGCAGCAGCAGCAGCGCAGGCATCCCCGAGCGCAGACGGATCGCGCTCCCCCCGGGTCGTGTCCGCCTCCACCGCCGCCCCCCCGGCTCCCCCCTGCGCCGTCCCGGGCTGGCTCCGCCGCCGCTGTCCCCGGCTGAGCTGCCCCCGCAGCCGCTCTGCATGGACGTCAAGGCGGCGCCCAACGGGGTGGCCACCATCGAGGACCGGATCCTGCGCATCACCGGCTACTATGGATACTACCCGGGCTATTCCAGCCAGAAAAGTGAGCGCGAGCGCCGCGATCCGGGTGGGGGGGGAGGAGAGGGGGGGGGAAAGGATCTTGGAAGGGGGTGGTGGTATTTCGAAATATTATTTTTTTGGAGAGGGGGGTCTGTTTCTCCGGCGGGGGGGGGGAGAGAAAACTGCAGAGAAGTACCGTAAGTGACTCCTTTGTGGGGGTGTCGGGATGCGGGGGGGGGGGGTAGAGAACAAGTCAGCATCCCTCCATCTCTTACGTTGACACGCTCCCCCCACCCCTTTTGCAGCTGGAAAGTGGGAGGGGGGAGAGGAAAAAGTGTGATGGATTCTGGGGAGGGGGCGGTGGAGAGGGGAAAGTGGGGGGGGGGGCTGGTCTGTGTCTTCCTTGCTGGGGGGGGGGGTATCCTCTCCAGACCCCTTTTGCATTTTAAGCCGCTTGGTGATGCGTTGTGGAGGGTGGTTGTTGCAAAATTGTGCACAGTTTTTTTTTTTTTTAAAGGTTGTATTTGGAGTGTGTGTGTGTGCGTAAAAGCACGAAGGAGCCTGCAGTGCGTGTGTGTTTGTGCACGTGTGAAAGAGGTTTGCTGCTGCTGCTGGCTAGCGTCCGCGCGGCAGCTCTTGAGGACTTGCCGCATCAAGTGTCGAGGGGCACGTGGGAACGGGCTGCCCGCGGCATGGGGCTGCAGTAATCGTGCGGGGAGGTCGACCCTGCTGCACGTGTGAAGAGGGAGGCACAGATTGCGGCTGTGGAGGTTCTCCTGAGAGGTGGCGGACACGACAGAGGTGCTTAAAGTGGTGCCTTGGGTGGAGAAACCAGGGGGGGGGGGCACTTCTTTGCACATAAGGAGCTTGTGGGACTCACCGCCACATGATCCGCGGACAGGTTATCAGCCCAGAGGGATTTTGAAAGGGTTTTGGCCCCAGCCATGGCTGGTGTTCGGGATGGTGAAATTCAGAGGTAGAAAGTGCTCTGAAAGCCCCGTTCTTTGCACTGATTTTAGCATACTTAAGCCTGCAGTCTTTTGTCGGCTTACCTGGGAGTAAGCTCCATTGTAGCCAAGCAGATATGTGCAGAATTGCATTGTGAAGATGGTCTTGGATTACGGCCAAGCTATTTGGAAGAAACACCCCGCAATTCCACATTCTGCAGCGGTGCAACTTTCCTGGAAAAGTTTCAAGATTTTTATTTATTTTAAATATGTATAAACCTCTTTAGTAGAAAGCCAAAAGTGCCTGAGCTTGTGTATTAATAGGGCCCATGATTATTATTATTATTGTTTGGTGGAATAACAGCAATAATAATTTGCCACCTACAAATAAACACGAGCAGCATTATCTTTTATCATCTGAAGCTACTGGGGATCTGTCACCGCTTTGATTCGCAGTCCAGAAAGGGACCGCTTGCATTTATTAGAGCTCAACATGATCCGTAGAGGGGGGCCAATATTCAAGTTTTTACGGGCAACTTTTATAACCTTTCATCCACCTGCAGTGAGGAGTGCGGCTTGTTTTGTGCAGAATGGAAAGGATTTTGTCTCTGCTAAGAAAACCACATGCCAGCGCTTTGCCATTGGAACGATAAGATGAACGTTCATTTGTCTAATTTGTCTTGGCTTCTCTGTCTTAATTCACTGTAGTGGAAATTCAGATGCAGTTCTTTGGCTTTTTGCTACTTCTTCTTTTTTGCAATTCTGGCAGAAAGCATGAAATGGC
This sequence comes from Podarcis muralis, assembly GCF_964188315.1. Lineage (NCBI taxonomy): Eukaryota > Metazoa > Chordata > Lepidosauria > Squamata > Lacertidae > Podarcis > Podarcis muralis. The sequence goes on from NC_135655.1 coordinate 6,522,365, forward strand.
ACACTATGGGTGTTAAAAAGGCATTTTAAGGGTGGCTGTGCAACCTGAAGTTCTTAAATCACACGTGGAACCACGGCAGTGGCGAAAGTGAGCAGAAAGACTGCTACAGTTTGTGGTGTCCTGGGAATAGCATCATAAGATATTGGATGTTTCCATTACAGTGGTACCTCGGGTTAAGTACTTAATTCCTTCCAGAGGTCCGTACTTAACCTGAAACTGTTCTTAACATGAAGCACCACTTTAGCTAATGGGGCCTCCTGCTGCCGCTGCACCGCTGGAGCACGATTTCTGTTCTCTTCCTGAAGCAAAGTTCTTAACCTGAGGTAGTATTTCTCTGAGTTAACCTGAGGTAGTATTTCTCTGAGTTAGCAGAGCCTGTAACCTGAAGCGTATGTAACCTGAAGCGTATGTAACCTGAAGCGTATATAACCCGAGGAACCACTAGTTTTGGACTAGGCTTCCCAAAACACTACTTGGGCAGTGATTCATTTTTTAAAAAAGGAGGGGGTGCTGGAATGATTCACAACTGGAGTCCTTAATTGTGCTATGATTCTATGATTAGGGACCCTGAGGGTCATCTAGTTCAACCTCTTGCAGTACATGAATCTCAATGGTTCAGTGGTAGAGCATCTACAGTCCCAAGCGTCTCCTTGTAGGGCTCAAGGAGCTGCCTGTCTGAAATGGCAGGGAGCTGCTGCCAGCCAGTGTAGAGAATATGGAGCTAGATGGACCAGTGGTCTGACTCAGGAAGTATAAGCCAGTACCCTCTGTTCCTAAGGAGCACAGAAGGTAAAGGTAAAGGGACCCCTGACTATTGGCTCCAGTAGTGGCCGACTCTGGGGTTGCGGCGCTCATCTCACTTTATTGGCTGAGCGAGCCGGCGTACAGCTTCTGGGTCATGCGGCCAGCATGACTAAGCCGCTTCTGGCGAACCAGAGCAGCGCACCGAAACGCCGTTTACCTTCCTGCCAGAGTGGTACCTATTTATCTACTTGCACTTTGACGTGCTTTCGAACTGCTAGGTTGGCAGGAGTGGGGACCGAGCAACGGGAGCTCACCTAGTCGCGGGGATTCAAACCGGTGACCTTCTGATCGGCAAGTCCTAGGCTCTGTGGTTTAACCCACAGCGCCACCCGTGTCCCAAGAAGCACAGAAGAGGAACGGTTAAATAATCCAATCTGGGGGACTGGATTTCCTCGGCCAAGCTCTTGCTGCCGATGATGTCGTTGCAGCTAGGAAGTGATGCAAAACATACTCCTTCTTCCTGATTGGGTATTGTTGTTGTTGTTGTTTAGTTGTTTAGTCATGTCCGACTCTTCGTGACCCCATGGACCACAGCACGCTAGGCACTCCTGTCTTCCGCTGCCTCCCGCAGTTTGGTCAAACTCATGCTGGTAGCTTCGAGAACACTGTCCCACCATCTCGTCCTCTGCCGTCCCCTTCTCCTTGCGCCCTCCATCTTTCCCAACATCAGGGTCTTTTCCAGGGAGTCGTCTCTTCTCATGAGGTGGCCAAAGTATTGGAGCCTCAGCTTCAGGATCTGTCCTTCCAGTGAGCACTCAGGGCTGATTTCCTTCAAAATGGATAGGTTTGATCTTCTTGCAGTCCATGGGACTCTCAAGAGTCTCCTCCAGCACCAGAATTCAAAAGCATCAATTTTCGGCGATCAGCCTTCTTTATGGTCCAGCTCTCACTTCCATACATCACTCCTGGGAAAACCATAGCTTTAACTATACGGGCCTTTGTTGGCAAGGTGATGCTTTTTAAGATATTAAATGTTGGTTTCCCTGATTTCTGATTCTTCTGGTAATTTTTGCTATTTCGGCATAATCTGCCAACTTAAATCCGCCCTTGGTCTCTGGTGGCCAAGAGGTCTACAGATGGCTTTGAGTCCTGGCGGCTTATATCTCCCTCCTCAGTTGGAGGCAGCGATGCTTTTGGGTACCAGTTGCTGGAAACCGCAGGAGGTGAGGGTTGCTCTTGGGCTTGGATCCTGCATCTGGTTGGCCACTGTGAGAAGAGGATCCTGGACTCGGTGGGCCACCGGCCTGATCCTGCAGCTGCTTCAAGGGAGCAGGGCGCCGCATTACCTTGGAGTCATCTGTGTTGTCTTCTTTTGGCCCTCGTATTTACAGGACCGCCTCTCCTGGTCTGCCCCACAGATGACCTTAAGATCCATGAATAATCATAGTTTAGAGGTCCCGGGCCCTAAGGAAGTCAGATTATCCCCCACCAGGGCCAGGGGCTTCTCAGTGATGGCTCCGACCTGGTGGAATGCTCTGTCCCATGAGACCAGGGCCCTGCAGGATTTAACTTCCTTCCGCAGGGCCTGTAAGACAGAGCTATTCCGCCTGGCTTTCAATTTTAACTTAGCCTGATCTTTTATTCCCCTTCCTTCCCTCCCCCACCCCTTTTTATGAAGATTACCCGCTCTGGGATCCCACAGCTAATTCTCCCCTGGTCTCCTCACTGGCCCAAATAGGACTAATTTAGCTAGCTAGCCCTGGTGATCACCTAATATTTATTAGATGGATTTCCCCCCTAAATTGATTTTTGATTTTATTGTTATTCATGTTTTATACCGTATTTTATGCTTTTTTTTGTAGCATTAATTAAGTATTTTAAATTTGTTGTTAGCCCTCCTGAACCCGGTTTTCTGAACCGGGAAGGGCGGGGTATAAATAAAAAATTATTATTATTATTATTATTATTATTATTATTATTATTATTATTATTATTTTGCATGGGGTCTGGGGGAAGTGACTTCTCATTACTGCAAGCTCTGAGCAGGGTGTGGGTGTGGATGTTATCCATCTGGGACCCCCTACATGATTACAGCATTTGAGACCTGGCACCTTTGAGCAGAGCCCCCCCCCCCATAAAATATATATGGGTGGGAGTTGGATATGGCTCCTGAACAGGTCTCAGATCACCTTTACAGCCCGTGGCTTCCCTTGAATCACCCTGGGAACCTTAGTTTGTTAAGGATGCTGCCAATTGCACCTCTGCCGGGCGTGGTGAACTACAATTCCCAGGATTCCTTAGGGGGAAGCTTAAAACGTCTTGCAATTGTATCGCGTGGATGTGGCCAGCAGTCTCTTCATATGTTCTTAAATACCCTTTATTCATCACTGTGTTATAACGTCAAAAGGTTGGACGTATTTGTGGGGGTTGGACTAAATGTCCTCCCGGGGTCCGTTCCAAGTTGGTGGCCCTCTGGATTCTGGAAGAGAGAAAGAGAAAGATTCTGGAAAAGTGAAAGAGGATCTTCCTCAATGGATGTGGCCTGGCATATTCCCTTGCTTGGTAAATTAGAGGTGATGGGTTGCCATGGGAACCAAATAATAGGCTGATGGCCCTTAATGGTTGGCCTTATAAATGGTGGGCAGATGGGCGACTGGGATGCTTCTACCCCTTGCTAAGGAATGTGGTAACCCAACTGTCTGTGAGGAAAGGGCAGCCTTCAGTTGGTGACAGGCTGAGGGCAGAGGCATCCCAGGCTTAAGCCAGATGTGCCCTCGAAGGCATAGCAACTGGGGACGGATCCTGCTTTTCCTCCTGATTCTCACTGCCAGATGTCAACCTGCTTGCACTGTGGCCTCATAGGAAAGCCCCTTACGCAGACCCTTGGTTCATCTACTTCAGTATTGTCTGCTCTGACTGGCAGAAGCTGTCTAGGGTTTCAGATGGGGAGCGTTTCCAGCCCTAACTGGGGCTAACTGGGGCTACCTTTGAAGGTGACCCGGAAACTGCAATTAATCCAGAATGCGGCAGCTAGACTGGTGACTGGAAGCAGCCGCCGGGACCACATAATACCAGTCCTGAGAGATCTGCATTGGCTCCCAGTACATTTCCGAGCACAATTCAAAGTGTTGTTGCTGACCTTTAAAGCCCCAAACGGCCTCGGCCCAGTATACCTGAAGGAGAGTCTCCACCCCCATCGTTCTGCCCGGACACTGAGGTCCAGCTCCGAGGGCCTTCTGGGGGTTCCCTCATTGCGAGAAGCAAAGCTACAGGGAACCAGGCAGAGGGCCTTCTCGGTAGTGGCGCCCGCCCTGTGGAACGCCCTCCTATCAGATGTCAAAGAGATAATCAACTACCTGACATTCAGAAGACATCTTAAGGCAGCCCTGTTTAGGGAAGCTTTTAATATTTAGCGCTGTATTGTTTTTAATACTTGATTGGGAGCTGCCCAGAGTGGCTGGGGAAACTCAGCCAGATGGGCAGGGTATAAATAAATTATTATTATTATTACTGCTGACATTTGAACCCGGGACCTGCTGCATGCAAAGCTGACAGCTCATTCCCTTAACCAGGAGCCTTGAGGGGCAGCCATGGGATCTCTCCCCTGAATCTCTTCTCTCTATGGGGCGGACAGGGTGTCCCTATGGCTCAGTAAGCGCTGCATCTCTGGCAGAGTCATGGGGTGTGTGTGTGTGTGTGTGTGTGTGTGTTGACAGTGTATGAACTTAACACGGCTTCGTTCATTTTTGGCTGCTGTTTTGTTAACGTTGTTTATTTTGTTTTATAGATTTCAGGTGTTCTATTGATTCGTTAATCATATAAAACAACTCTTGCTTCAATTGTGACGTTTCGCTTATTTTGTACTTGTTGCCTTGCGAACGGTGTTCTCTAATAGTTTACTGATGGCCTGTTGATTCTTCACTGTGATTTATGCTGTATCTCTGATGTTCTGTTATTGTGCCACCAAGTTGTCATTATTTATTGTTTGTCGGCCGCTTTGGGAATCATTTGAATTGCAGCATAGAAATATAAGCAATCAGTCGAATCAATTAATCACTGGGGCAGGTCTAATGATGGTGTGACAATGCAGCGGCTCAGGGGTGTAGAAGAAAAACACACTGCGCATGCTCAGAGGCCTATTGAGTCTAGGACTTGGTTGCCAGCCATGGCCAGCCAGACTCCTATAGGGTGTTAAGGCAAAAGACCCTTTACTGTACCTTGTCTAGAGGAGGATTGCAGGTGTTTTTGGACTCCAACGCCCATCAGCTCCAGCCAGCATGTCCAATAGTGAAGGATGATGGGAGTTGTAGTCCAGCATCGTCTGGCCTGAGGAATAACAACACATATTCTTTGTTCCGGAAAAGCTGTAGCTGTAAAGAAGATTCTTTGTTTGTTTGCATTTATATCCCACCTTTTTATATCCCACCTAATCCAGAATGCGGCAGCTAGACTGGTGACTAGGAGTGGCCACCGGGACCACATAACACCAGTTCTGAGAGATCTGCATTGGCTCCCAGTACATTTCTGAGCACAATTCAAAGTGTTGGTGTTGACCTTTAAAGCCCTAAACGATCTCGGTCCAGTATACCTGAAGGAGCGTCTCCACCCCCATCGTTCTGCCCGGACACTCAGGTCCAGAGCCAAGGGCCTTCTGGCAGTTCCCTCACTGCGAGAAGTGAGGTTACAGGGAACCAGACAGAGGGCCTTCTCGGTAGTGGCACCTGCCCTGTGGAACGCACTCCCACCAGATGTGAAGGGAATAAGCAGCTATTTTCTCTTTAAAAGACAACTGAAGGCATCCCTCTTTAGGGAAGTTTTTAATGTCTGATGCTGTATTGTTTTTAATATTCAGTTGGAAGCTGCCCAGAGTGGCTGGGGAAACCCAGCCAGATGGGCGGGGTATAAATAAATAAATAAATAATAATAATTTTCTCCAAGGAGCTCAAATTGGCACCTGTGCTTCTTCACCTCCCACACAACATCCCTGCGAGGCAGGTTTGGCCAAGAGGCCGTGACTGCCCCAATGTCACCTAGTGAACTTTGTGGCCAACTGGGGATTTGAACCCTGGTCTGTAACCACTGTGCAACCCTGTTACCCACTGGGAAGGTCTTGGATTCCAATCTCCAGGGCTAGGAAAGACTCCTGCATAAAACCTTTGAAAGTTGCCACCTGTCCGTGTACGGATGGTACTGAACTCTGCAGACAATGGCCTGGCTTTGTCCTATAATGGACCTTTCCTGTGGTCCTGTGTGCGAAAAGATTCTTTCCTGGACACCCTATGATCCTCAAGTGTGCCGTTTACATTTTTCCTTCCAGTGTGTAAACTAGGCAGTGTGGGATCGAACCGTTTCCTTCTGTGCTGCCTTAACGGAGAACTTCTCTGGTGAAAGAAATTTCGCTTTAAAGAGCTGAGCTGCAAGCGAGCCGCCCTTGCTGGAATAGAACATTTCTGCGTTGGATCGTTTCAATTAGAAACTCTTTGTTTCTTTAAGCTGTAAGACAGCCTGCTCGCCCCAAGCAGAAGTGATTCATGTTTATACATGGATGGGAAATGACCCATCACGGTTTTTACTGTTTTTGGCATAATTTCTCTATTTGGCATGGCCTGAGGTGGCTGTGGACAAGACACTTTTAAAAGGCAGTGATTTAAGGAATGTCCAAGGTGAAAATTCAGACAGAGCTGCAATAGGGAATGCAAAAGATAATCCATAGGTTTGTGGGGATAGGGAAGCTGTGTATCTATAGGTTGGGAGCCGGGGGAACGGTGGCTCCCCTGTTGCTTGGGGACTGGGGAACTGCAAAAAGACCAGTTCCTGCGTCCCCACTTTTCAGAAAGCGGGTGTTTAGAAAGAAGGAGAGAGGGGGATGCTGAAATCCACTTTCCAGATGAGCAATGCAGCTAGCAGTAAATTAAGAAAAGGACGATGCACGACACTCCCTCCTAAGCCTTTTGCTCGTGATGAAAGTAAAGAGAATCTGGCATCGAACAACTGTGCTCTTAATGCAGCAAACTGGCAAAGACGATTATGTAAGACAATTGTTTGTAGGGCGCGTCTGACGGCCTTCGCTGATTTGTCTCCTGCCAGCTGTGAGCTTTTGAAGAGGATACTTGAGGCAAAGAGAGAGGATAATTCTTCGGAACGGATGTGCACAAAAGGAGAACAATGTTTCTGTCGTGCGACAAGCAGCGTTCAGAAATGGGCAGAACCTCCCTCTCTCTGTGGCTCCCGCCCCCCAGTTACCTGCCCACTACCAGGATTTTTGTTTGTCGCTTGTTGTTGTTTAGTCGTGTCCGACTCTTCGTGACCCCATGGACCAGAGCATGCCAGGCCCTCCTGTCTTCCACTGCCTCCCGCAGTTTGGTCAAACACATGTTGGTAGCTTCGAGAACACTATCCAACCATCTTGTCCTCTGTCGTCCCCTTCTCCTTGTGCCCTCCATCTTTCCCAACATCAGGGTCTTTTCCAGGGAGTCTTCTCTTCTCATGAGGTGGCCAAAGTATTGGAGCCTCAGCTTCACGATCTGTCCTTCCAGTGAGCAATCAGGGCTGATTTCCTTCAGAATGGAAAGGTTTGATCTTGTCTGTTGCTAAACTTCTTTAAAAAGGTAAAGGGACCCCTGACCATTAGGTCCAGTCGTGACCGACTCTGGGGTTGCGGCGCTCATCTCGCTTTATTGGCCGAGGGAGCCGGCGTACAGCTTCCGGGTCATGTGGCCAGCATGACTAAGCCGCTTCTGGCGAACTAGAGCAGCACACGGAAATGCCGTTTACCTTCCCGCTAGAACGGTTCCTATTTATCTACTTGCACTTAAGAGTGCTTTCGAACTGCTAGGTTGGCAGGAGCAGGGACCGAGCAAAGGGAGCTCACCCCGTCGCGGAGATTCGAACCGCCGACCTTCTGATCGGCAGGCCCTAGGCTCTGTGGTTTAACCCACAGCGCCACCCGCGTCCTAAAACTTAAAACCTAAACTTCTTTAGTTCCTATAAACTTCTCTCAACAGCGTTAGAAATTAGCCAGGTGCGTTTTGCGACTGGCGTGGGCCAATGGCGACCACGTGGAGATCTCTGGATGCTAGGATGGCGACTGACATCTCCACCTGGCTGGCCCCTCCAGCTTCTTAAGCAGGTCAGCAGATTAGCTGATTTATGGCACCTTTTCCTCTAAGGAGTGCATTGTTCACCCCCGCTTCTCCGTTAGTCCCTACAACGACCCTATGAGGTAGGTTACGAGGCTGCGACTTGACTCCGAGGTCACCCAGTGAGCTTCATGACTAAGTGGGGATTTGAACACTCATCTCCCAAATCCTAGTTTGGTGCTCTGACCACTACACCACACTATCTTCCTAGAGTACTTCTGCTATGGGACGGCTCTATAAATTAAGCAGGTAAATAAATATAGGTAAAGGTAAAGGGACCCCTGACCATTAGGTTCAATCGTGGCCGACTCTGGGGTTGTGGTGCTCATCTCGCTTTATTGGCTGAGGGAGCCGGCATACAGTTTCCGGGTCATGTGGCCAGCATGACTAAGCCGCTTCTGACAAACCAGAGCAGTGCACGGAAACGCCGTTTACCTTCCCGCCGGAGCGGTACCTATTTATCTACTTGCACTTTGACGTGCTTTCGAACTGCTAGGTTGGCAGGAGCAGGGACCGAGCAACGGGAGCTCACCCCGTTGCGGGGATTTGAACTGCTGACCTTCTGATCGGCAAGCCCAAGGCTCAGTGGTTTAACCCACAGCGCCACCCGCGTCCCGTAAATAAATAAATATAGGGAGAGCCAAATGTCACTTAGAGAAGGATCTGAACTATTTGCCTTGAAGCTGGAATCTGTTTTATTCTGGATTCTTTTATTGGATGTTTAATGCGTTGCAAACCGTTTTGAGCCCCCCTCCCCTAAAACATAAAGCAGTATAGAAATGAAATGGATAAGAATTAATAATAATAATAATAATAATAATAATAATAATAATAATAATAATAAATTCCATTGCAAAAAAAGGGGCCTAGATATTGCATTGTGGCAACCACAACCTAGGTTCAAGGTGCCATTAGGCAATTATAGCTTAAATATCTGAGTTTCTGTCACTGCTCAGAGGCACCTCAGAGTCGTTTGTTTCCTTCGTAGGCTTTGGTGAGAAGGTTTTTGGAGGCCCAAACCCCCCCTTGAACCTGCATTTTTCTGTAACGCTGTCAAGATTTACAGACCTGCCAGAGTGCTTTATCCAAAGATCCGTCGCAGAGAAATAAGCAATGAATAATCTGAAACATCTTTTGGCACCAGCTAGCATCCTGTTTTTAGATACCGCAAGTCAGATTTCAGGTTACATATTGAAATGGCAGAGAAGAGGTCTCAAGGAGCAAACAATAATCTCGCAGAACAAACACAAATAAAAAGCGTCTGCTTTTGGGAAGTCGACGTCCCAATTTGTCGCATTGAAAATGTCAGCTTTTCCATTCCTGTGTGACATGCTAATCTTTTTTCTCAGCCTGTCATTCCGGGAGGTAGGGGAGTCTGTCAGTTCTAGAGCATCCACTTTAGAGGCAGAAAGACCCCGTCTCAAATCCTAGAGAGCTGAGCTGCTGCCTGTCCGTGTGGGCAGTAAAGGGCTAGATGGACCAGTGGTTTGACTTGGTGTGCATCCATTTCTGATGTTCTTCTGCTAAACAGTTTCCTGTGTTCCAAAGCTTCACAATCCTGGAATAAGAGGAAGGGGTCTTTTTATGGATCCGGAATTGGTTAATTAATAATAATAACAATAATTTATTACAGTGGTACCTCGGATAAAGTACTTAATTCGTTCCGGAGGTCTGTTCTTAACCTGAAACTGTTCTTAACCTGAAGCACCACTTTAGCTAATGTGGCCTCCTGCTGCCGCAGCACGATTTCTGTTCTCATCCTGAAGCAAAGTTCTTAACCCGAGGTACTATTTCTGGGTTAGCAGAGTCTGTAACCTGAAGCGTATGTAACCTGAAGTGTATGTAACCCGAGGTACCACTGTATTTATACCCCGCCAATCTGGCTGGGTTTCCCCAGCCACTCTGGGCGGCTTCCAACACAATATTAAAATACAGTAATGCATCAAACATTAAAAGCTTCCCTAAACAGGGCTGCCTTCAGATGTCATCTAAAAGTCTGGTAGTTGTTTTCTTTGACATCTGGTGGGAGGGCGTTCCACAGGGTGGGTGCCACTACCAAGAAGGCCCTCTGCCTGATTCTCTGTAACTTGGCTTCCTGCAGTGAGGGAACTGCCAGAAGGCCCTCGGTGTTGGACCTCAGGTAGAACGATGGGGGTGGAGATGCTCTTTCAGATATACTGGACCGAGGCCGTTAGCAGAGAGTAGGAAAAAATGGATAGTTCTCCCAATGGAGGGAAGCAGAAAGTGGTGATTCCCCAAGGATCAGTATTGGGACCTGTACTTCATAGCTCTTTCACAAAGTATCTAGAAAAATTCCTTCCAGTAGCACCTTAAAGACCAACTAAGTTAGTTCTTGGTATGAGCTTTCGTGTGCATGCACACTTCTTCATAATAGGAAAGTTGTTTTTTTTTTTGACTATGACAGACCAACACGGCTACCTATCTGTAAAAGTATCTAGAGTTAGAGATAGCCAAGTTTGCTGATGCTACTAAATGGTCCAGGGTCATTAAAACAAAAGGATGGCGAAGAGGTTCAAAAGGAACTCTCAAAACTGAGTGGATTGGCAGGGAAGTGCTGAATGCAAGTCAATGTAAATGGGTCTGTAGGGATGGAAGATGGAGCAAGCTGCTCCGGAAGGTAGGACCCGAATCAATGGCTTCAAGTTACAAGAAAGGAGATTCTGGATGAAATACCAGGACAAACTTTCTGACTATAAGAGCTGTTTGACTATGGGATGGAAGGCGATGGGTTCTCCTTGCTTGGAGATGTTTAAGCAGAGTTTGGATGGCCACCTGTCATGGATGCTTTAGTTGAGATTCCTACATTGAAGGGGGTTGGACTAGATGACCCATGGGGTCCCTTCCAACTCTGTGGTTCTATGCTTTTGGGCTTCCCTGAAGAGGCATCTGTGTGCTGGGCCCAGGGGTAACCCGTGAAATGCGGTCCAGGTCCAGTCCCAAATTCAAGGATTCCGCGAGGAGTCAGTCCGACAGGGCCAAGGCAGGACACGAGGCAGGAAACCAGGCAAGGACAAGTACAGGATCTCAGGCAGGATCTGGCATACAGCAACCTTGCTCCTGTAACCTGGGGTGGGTTCCAGCAGCCTTTTCTCTCTGTCAGGGTAATGGCCAGTCCTGATCCTCGGCGACTCACCTCCCTGTCTCGCCCGAAGGCGAGCACTCCTCCTGCGAGTACTCAAGTCCCTCCTTCTCTCAGACCTCAGTCTCTGCAGCTCAGGTGACGTTGGTGGGTTACTAGACCCAGAGGCCACCTCAGCCTCCCCTGACCAAACCGGTAGTGGAGCAGCTGTAAGTGATGGCTCAGCTGGAGGCAACGAGGTCATCCCCGCATCTGGAGCCAGGGCAGGCTCAGGCCCCTGACTCGGCCCAGCTGGTGCTTGTTGCAGGGGAACCTGTGCAGACTGGGACTCTTCAGGATCAGGCCCCAGACTTGGTTCAGATGTTGCCTGAGGCAAAGGATCTGGTGCAGACTGAGACTCCTCTGGTTCCCAGTCCGAGTCCCAGGCCATCACAATCTGGTTGGCCACCACAAAAGCAGGAATCCACCTCAGATGGCCCCTTTGCCTGATCTAGCAGGGCTTTGCTTACCTTCTCAGTGGGATGTTGTCTTTTCGGCATGGACGGAAAACGTTTATGTTTCTTCGGGTTGTGGACAGCATTTTAATGTGGTGATTTTATCCTGTTTTTCTCCTCTGCGACATCTACTCTCCATCAGGGAAACCCCCCTCCCCCAAAATGCATCTGAAAAGCTGTTTGGTTAGAAACTAGCAAATTATTTCTGTTTGGTAAGAAACTAGCAAATTATTTCATGAGGAAGCGAGGACTTTCTTATTCCAACAGACTAACTGCTTTTGATTTTGGGGCTGGTGCTATGTTTTTATTGTTAATTTGTTGTTGTTTAGTCGTTTAGTTGTGTCTGACTCTTCGTGACCCCATGGACGCCAGGCACTCCTGTCTTCCACTGCCTCCCGCAGTTTGGTCAAACTCATGTTGGTAGCTTAGAGAACACTGTCCAACCATCTCGTCCTCTGTCGTCCCCTTCTCCTTGTGCCCTCCATCTTCCCCAACATCAGGGTCTTTTCCAGGGAGTCTTCTCTTCTCATGAGGTGGCCAAAGTATTGGAGCCTCAGCTTCAGGATCTGTCCTTCCAGTGAGCACTCAGGGCTGATTTCCTTCAGAATGGAGAGGTTTGATCTTCTTGCAGTCCATGGGACTCTCAAGAGTCTCCTCCAGCACCAGAATTCAAAAGCATCCATTCTTCAGCGATCAGCCTTCTTTATGGTCCAGCTTTCACTTCCATACATCACTTTCACTTCCATACATTATTGTTAATTAGGTGTGTGTTTTTAATAGAACTTACAGTTTTTAGTTCTACTGATGTTTCACTGTTTTTGAATGAATAAAAAAACAGTAAGTTTCTAACTGTTCTCATTTTATCTGTAAGCCGCCTGGAGTCCCTGTCAGGAAAAATGGCGGAATATAAATAAATAGATGAAGAAGAAATCTTGTTTCAAGGACCTGAAAACTGCACATTAACTGTGAGCAGGAACACACAAGTCTTTCAGTTGCATCCAATGGTGCAATGGGACTTTGTCCTCCTCTCGCCTCTCTGCCCCCCCAACCTGCTCCCGAGGGTCCATCAATCCTCAGAAGCAGATTTCAGGGTGCACACATGGGGGGCGGGGGGGGGCTGCATAGAAGAGGAGACGGGAAGAGGTGCAGTTCTACTGTGCAGGCAAAAGGCTTTGGTGGACGCTCTTACGGAAAAATCTAGGTGCGAGGCTGCTCAGTCCCCCAGCTCGTTGGGCAGAGCCCGCGGGTACCTGCAGAATAAAGGAAGGTGTCCAGCCACCAAATAGCTGTAGATCAAAGTTTATTGTGCAACAGATTCAAAGAGGAATTTTGAACCCCAAGGATGGGGTGACAAGGACTTTTAAAACTTTCCCACCATATCCCAGAAGAATACAGTTTGTACAACATCATTGCTACACCATTGCTTCATCATTGCTACATCACTGACATGGCACAAAAGGGGAGGGGTAGACAGGGGTTAGGGATGTGGGTGGGGCTGTGGGTTAAACCACAGAGCTTAGGACTTGCCGATCAGAAGTTTGGCGGTTCGAATCCCGGCGATGGGGTGAGCTCCTGTTGTTCGGTCCCTGTGCGCGTGCACAGATGTGGCGCTGTGGGTTGTGGACACTGGAGGTTGCGAACGTGCCTCCCGCATGGATCATGTTCGCAACCCGAGTGTCCACTGTATTTGTTAATTGCTGAACCTAGACATTTTGAACGGGGAGGAAAAATAGTTCATTTATGCAGTCCTCATTTCTCGCTGTGCATTATGCATACTGTTCCAGCTCCTTTGAGTCAGAGGAGGGAAGATTGAGAGGAGGCAAAAAAGAGAGAGGGAAAAAACGGGTATGTAGGCTTTTAAGTCATTTGGGTAATTTAGAAAATGTTACACTTAATCTTTTGTAAAAAGTACAGGCCTCTGGTTCTCTTAGCGACACTCCTGCTGTTTCTCTCCCCACCCCCTGCAAGGAAAAAAGGACAAGCTGCTGTTTCAGGAGGTTTCTAAAGCAGACACCCACATATCGTACTCAGGACTAAAAGTGTGTGGGACCCTCGAGGACCCTCTGCTTTCAATAACACTTGCACAAGTTGTTTTTTGGGGGGGGGAGGTGGGTAGGAGGGTGAAAATCCTGCTTCATTTCCAATCAGTGCTTGCCGTGTAAATTGCTGCTGAAATCCTGCATTTTTTTAAACACCACAAACTGGTGTTTTAAGAAAAATACTGCTTCCTTTTCCTTATGGGGTATCTAAGAGCCAGTATAGAGTCCTTATGTAGGTTCTCTATCGGTAGGAGAAAATAACAGAGGCCAACCAGAGAATATTGAGGAGCAAAGCAGCTAGTAAGCCTGATCTTTATTAAACTGTTGCAACCGCCCATCTGTGGCTTCCATAACAACAACAACAACAACAACAACAACAACAACAACAACAACAACACCTTCCCTATACAGGGCTGCCTTCAGATGGCTCTGGGGTCGGATAACTCCATACTCTCCAGCATTTATCCAATGAAAATAGGAACGTCCCAAGGAATGCGGGACATTCCGGGATCAAATCAGAAACGGTAAAGCCAGGACTGTCCCTGAAAAATAGGGACACTTGGAGGGTCTGGGAGTACCATAGGTTTGATGATGCCAAGCATGGAGATAGACTTTCTCTTCTCTCTTTCTTAAATCTTCCCACATTTAGCTTCATTTGGAGGTCTGCAAATTCTGGTGTTGTGAGAGAGGGAGAAAAGCTAACCAAGCTATAGCTTATCAGCTTTTATTCAGCTCTTGGGCCCCCCCAAAAAATGTAAAGGGAAAAAACAACTGGATATACATTTCCAAAATATAAGGGGCAAAAAACAAATCAATTAAAACCTACGTACAGCAGCTGTGTTTTGTGTTGTGTAGGCTCCTATGATGTAAGTCATGGGCCCCACCTGCTAGCCTGCTCCCTCAAATATCTTTTTAATATATATATAAATTTTTATTAAAGTTTCAAAAAAAATTTATAACAACCAAAACAAAACAAAACAATACAATAAAAATGACAAACAAAAAAAATATAAAAAACACATATAAATTCAACCCTTAATTTCTTATAACTTACTTTCCCGACTTCCTCGTACCTCCCCTTTCTGTATTCCAATTTCTAACTAATTTTTCAGCAAACCCTTCCCTTATTTTTAACTTAATTTTAATCTTAATTCATTAATTTTGCAACATTTCTTTAGATAGTCCTTACATTTTTTCCAATCTTCTTTCGCTGTTTCTCTTCCCTGGTTTCGGATTCTGCTCGTCATCTCTGCCAGGCCCATGTAGTCTATCACCTTCATCTGCCATTCTTCCATGCTCCCTCAAATATCAATGGTTTTCTCTTTTCTATATAAAGGGGTGGGGACGCAGGTGGCGCTGTGGGTAAAAGCCTCAGCGCCTAGGGCTTGCCGATCGAAAGGTCGGCGGTTCGAATCCCCGCGGCAGGGTGCGCTCCCATTGCTCGGTCCCAGCGACTGCCAACCTAGCAGTTCAAAAGCACCCCCGGGTGCAAGTAGATAAATAGGGACCGCTTACTAGCGGGAAGGTGTCTGCGGACAGCGCTGGCCCCCGGCCTCTTGAGTGAGATGGGCGCACAACCCTAGAGTCTATCAAGACTGGCCCGTACGGGCAGGGGTACCTTTACCTTTTTATATAAAGGGTGCCTACATTCTGCATGGACTGGTCGCATGGCAACATGTGCAAATGGCTTGAGATACCTTAGGTCCATAAATTACCATATAGCTTATATTCAACACAAAAGACAGTGACAATTTGTTGTTGACAAAGGACAGCTGGACATATAAAGGGCCCCATTACCTCCAGTAGCTTAGGGCCTCATCAAACCTAAATCCGGCCCTGTATGCCTGGCATCATTTTATAAGCTTCTCTGTCATGTCTCCTCTTACCGTACTTGCCTTTTCTCGAAACCAAAAGATCCTGAATGCTGCAACCTTTCCTCATGGGGGAGTCATTCCATCCCTTTGATCATTGGAGTGGTCTAAACCACTGAGCCTCTTGGGCTTGCCGATCAGAAGGTCAGGGGCTCGAATCCCCTTGACGGGATGAGCTCCCGTTGCTCCTGCCAACCTAGCAGTTCGAAAGCACACCAGTGCAAGTAGATAAATAGGTATCACTGTGGCGGGAAGGTAAAGGGCATTTCTGTGCACTCTGGCACTTGTCACAGTCTTCCGTGCGCCAGTAGTGGTTTAGTCCTGCTGGCCACATGACCCGGAAAGCTGTCTGTGGACAAACGCCGGCTTCCTTGGCCTGAAAGCGAGATGAGCGCTGTAACCCCATACAGTGGTACCTCGGGTTACAGACGCTTTGGGTTATGCATTTTCAGGTAATGGACGTGCCAAAACCCGGAAGTACCGGAACGGGTTACTTCCGGGTTTTGGTGCTCGTGCATGTGCAGAAATGTTAAATTGCGCTTTGCGCATGCGCAGAAATTTTGAATTTCGAAATTTTGAAATACTTTCTTGTCACTTATACAACTTGTATACAGTGAGATTACACGAGCACCCCCCACTCAGCTCTTTTAGTCTTAATTCCCCTCCTTTACTGACGCACACCCACCAAACCCAAAAGTCAGTTGCCCTGTTGTTATCTTTTCATTCAGCAGCCTAACAGCCCACGGATAGAAGCTGTTCTTTACCCTGTTGGTGCGACTAATCATGCTTCTGTATCTTCTGCCTGAGGGCAGGAGATCAAGAAAGTGCTGGCCAGGGTGTGAATCATCCCTGAGAATTTTCCTCACTCTCCTGAGGCAATGTTCTTCCTTAATGTCATCCAGCGGATTCATGGGACAGCCCATAATATCTTGTGCTGCATTCACCACCCTCTGTGGGCACTTCCTATCAGTTGATGTCAAACCAGTGTACCACACCGTGATGCAGTAGGAAAGGACACTTTCTATTGTGGACCGGTAGAAGGAGATCATCAAATGTTGATTGACATCGTTCTTTCACAGTACTCTGAGGAGATGGAGTCTCTGTTGGGCTTTCTTAACCACCTGGGTTGTATTTATTTTCCATGTAAGGTCATCACTGAGATAAACTCCTAGGAATCGTATCACACATGCGCGCAGATGCGGCACTGTGGGTTGCGAATGTGCCTCCCGCACGGATCATATTCACAACCCGAGGTTCCACTGTACAGTGGTACCTTGGGTTAAGTACTTAATTCGTTCCAGAGGTCTGTTCTTAACCTGAATCTGTTCTTAACCTGCAGCACCACTTTAGCTAACGGGGCCTCCTGCTGCTGCCGCGCCGCCGGAGCATGATTTCTGTTCTCATCCTGAAGCAAAGTTTTTAACCCGAGGTACAATTTCTGGGTTAGCGGAGTCTGTAACCTAAAGTGTATGTAACCCGAGGGACCACTGTAGTCGCCTTTGACTGGACTTAACCGTCCAGGGGCCCTTAACCTTACACCTTTCTGAGCCTTTTTCCAACTCTGCAATATCCTTTTTGGACTGTGCACAGGACTTCAAATGTGGTCGCACTGTAGGTTTGTGCAACAGCATTATAATATTGTCCGTTTCATTTCCAGTTCCTTTACTCATGATCCCTAGAAAGGGATTTGCCTTTTTCAGTTAGTCCTACTCGCTATATAAGTTTCCCCTCTTGTAAAATTTCCTTGCAGCTTTTAGCCCAAGGTGCCTTCTCTCGCAAGGAACAAACAAACAAATCTGCAAGCTGTTAAGAGTTTGCCTCTGTTTAGCCCAACTTGCTTCTCTTTGATCGTCTGCAGAAGCCGGAGGCTCAAATGGACCCCATCTTTTATTTATACAAATCCTTTGTTCTTAAAGATGTATGAATTACTTCAGTTTGCTAAGCTGTTGTTATTGCTTTGAGAAAAAGCCCATTCCACCTCCCCTTTCCACCCCCTCCCCCTTCTTCTGAGTTCTGCAATATGAATGCTGGAGGAAGCCTGCCCATAAATTTCCATTCGTCATGTCATATATATATACGCTTGCTATATGGAAGTGGATTTTGGAAGTTTAAAATTAGGGTGCCCTTTAAGGGATCATAGAACCGTAGTGCTGGAAGGGACTCCAAGGGTCATCTAGTCCAACCCCCTGAAATGCAGGAATCTCAGCTGAAGCATCCATGACAGATGTCCATCCAACCTCTGCTTAAAAACCTCCAAGGAAGGAGAGCCCACAATTTCCTGTGAGAGGCAGTTCCACTGTCAAACAGCTCTTACTGTCAGAAAGTTCTTCCTGGTGTTTAGTTGGAATCTCCTTTCTTGCAACTTGAAGCCATGGGTTCGAGTCCTACCCTCCAGAGCAGGAGAAAACAAGCATGCTCCCTCTTCCAAGTGACAGCCCTTGAGATATTTCGCTAACAGAAGGGGAATCCGGCAACAACAACAACTTCTTCTTCTTCTTCTTCTTCTTCTTCTTCTTCTTCTTCTTCTTCTCCTTCTCCTTCTCCTTCTCCTCCTCCTCCTCCTCCTCCTCCTCCTCCTCCTCCTCCTCCTCCTCCTCCTCATTTCTATACCACTTTTTCTCCTTTTCCATGATCCTCTTTCTGCAAACAGGTAGAGTTATTATTGTGTTTCTCATAGGCATCTGTGAGAAAAGGATCCTGAGCTGCACGGGACTTTGGTCTGACCCTGCAGGCTGGCTCTTACATTCAGAGGTAAATTACTTAGGTATCTGGTGAGACTTAGTGTGTTTCAGACGGCAGCCTTGGCGCAATCCGTTTTCAGTTCTGGCAGGAAGAGATATGTAAAGATCAGGCACCGACTCGCTCAGAACAAACCAAAATCAGGAACTGTGCACTGGATTTGAGCGGAAAGATGTCAAGAGAGAGAGAGAGAGAAAGAGCAGGGCTCCAGTACCTTTGTGTAGAAAAGCGAATTTCAACAGGTGCCGTTTGTGATGCAAGCTGCACCTGCTGAAACCCCCTCTCCTGCACAGATGGGATCTGTAGTCCACCAGGTTGGAGGGCACCAGGTTGCAGAAGTCTGTCATGTTTCTTGGTTCTGACTCCCTTGCTTTGGCTGGCTGGAGAGATGTGCTCCATTACAGAGGAGACGCACGGACTTCTGCATTTGTACGCAGAGCAAAGCCAGATCAGGAGAAACACGCTACAGTGGTGCCTCGCAAGACGAAATTAATTCGTTCTGCGAGTTTTTTCATATTGCGAATTTTTCGTCTTGTGAAGCACGGTTTCCCATAGGAATGCATGTATTAACGGTTTTAAGAAAAAGGAAACAAACTTGCAAGATGTTTTCGTCTTGCGAAGCAAGCCCATAGGGAAATTCGTCTTGCGAAGCAACTCAAAAAACGAAAAACTCTTTCGTCTTGCGAGTTTTTCGTCTTGCAAGGCATTCGTCTTGCGAGGTACCACTGTATTCTAACCAGAAGCTGCTGTTTGGAGAGTCAGAGGAATGGCCCTTCGTAGTGCTGAAGGAATGGGTTTCCCAAATCTAAAGCCTGACTGTGCAGTCAGTCTGAAACGGGCCCCAAAACCCCCATTTTCCCTTTTCCATTAGCTAAAATCCATTAACTTGAGCACTTGAGCCAATGTATAACAAGAACCCAGCTGTATAAACAAAGCCCTCTCCTTTATCAGTACGTGACGCTTAATGGATGGCCTTGTCAGTTCCGAAGTGGAGACGGACGGCAGAGCTGGGGCTTATCTTGTGGGTTGTAAATATCCTGACACACTGACGCACAGACCTTGCAAGACACCCTCACGCTCGGGGATGGTGCCAGGAGTGCTCTTAGAGTTGGTGACCTTCTTACCCCAAGATAAGGAATACAGGAACAGGAACATCCTTTTATGGTCAAGAGTACAGGAACATTTGTTTATGGCCATGGATGTCAACTTACGTGTATAAGCTGACGTGGCTGGATTCCTGGGGAGGGGGCAAAGGGACCAGAAAGGGTATATAAGCTGTGTGTAACTGCTCTTTAAGTGCTCTTGCTGTGAACTGACCACGCAAGTGCCTTTCTGCTGCTTCAGAGAGCAGAAATAAAGAACTCTTTCTCTGAATCCACCTCGGTGTCCTTTTGACTCCTCCTTCCCTCTCGAGGAGCAACAGTCACCCAACCAATCGGTAAAGTCTAATAAGGCTACAGTGGGACTTCAAACCCGGGTGCAAAGCTTTTGGATCGACTCTCCTTGAGATCCTGAACCTAAGCAAGCGATGCATTTGGTTAGGAATGCAAGAATCAGACCGTAGGTGGATTTAGTCCAGCGATGCCTCCAGCAAACTCACAAATGGGGAAGGGTAGCTACAGTCCTCTCCTTTGTGGTTGTCCCACAAGCAACTAGCATCTGGAGATCTGCATCCTCCAGACAACTGGTTTCTTGAGGATTCATCCTGGTTTGCTTGCACTAAGTTAACAGGGAGGTTAGACTCATGTCAGGGGAACACCATATGTTTAAAGCTCCTTTGGCGCTGTGGTCTAAACCACAGAGCCTCTTGGGCTTGCTGATCAGAAGGTCGGCGGTTCGAATCCCCGTGATGGGGTGAGCTCCCGTTGCTCTGTCCCAGCTCCTGCCAACCTAGCAGTTCGAAAGCACACCAATGCAAGTGGATAAATAGGTACCACTGTGGCAGGAAGGTAAATGGTGTTTCCGTGCGCTCTGGTTTGCGTCACGGTGTCCTGTTGCGCCAGAAGTGGTTAAGTACTGCTGGCCGCATGACCTGGAAAGCTGTCTGTGGACAAACACCGGCTCCCTTGGCCTGAAAGTGGAGATGAGTGCCGCAAGCCCATAGTTGGCTTTGACTGGGCATAACCGTCCAGGGGTCCTTTACCTTTACCTAAAGCACCTTTATACCATAACAGTCATGGTTCCCCCCAAAGAATGCTGGGAGCTGTTGTCTACCCACTCACAGAAGTACGGTTGAAAGCAGCCTTCACAAACTACAATTCCCAGGATTCTCTGGGGGGATAAGTCATGTGTGCTAAACATGTGTTCATCCTACATCTTCCTGAGAATTTTCATTGTCCAGCTCGTTGCAATGCAGGAAATTGCAGTTGTCCTATATGGGGATCAAACCTGCAACCTTGGTGTTATCAGCTCCAAACTGTAGCCAACTGAGCTATCCAGCTGTTTAACTGGTAATCAGTCACAGCCAGTCCATCATTTGGAAACAACAACAACAACAACAACAACAACAACAACATATTATTTATACCCCACCCATCTGGCTGAGTTTCCCCAGCCACTCTGGGTGGCTCCCAATCGAGTGTTAAAAACAATACAGCATTAAATTTTAAAAACTTCCCTAAACAGGGCTGCCTTCAGATGTCTTTTAACTGCTTATTTCCTTTATATCTGAAGGGAGGGCGTTTCACAGGGCGGGTGCCACTACCAAGAAGGCCCTCTGCCTGGTTCCCTGTAACTTGGCTTCTCGCAGTGAGGGAACCGCCAGAAGGCCCTTGGTGCTGGGTCTCAGTGTCCAGGCTGAACAATGGCGGTGAAGACGCTCCTTCAGATATACTGGACCGAGGCCATTTAGGGCTTTTCAAGGTCAGCACCAACACTTTGAATTGTGCTCAGAAACGTACTGAGAGCCAATGCAGATCTCTCAGGACCGGTGTTATGTGGTCCCGGCGGCCGCTCCCAGTCACCAGTCTAGCTGCCACATTCTGGATTAGTTGCAGTTTCCGGATCACCTTCAAAGGTAGCTCCACGTAGAGCGCATTGCAGTAGTCCAAGCAGGAGATAACTAGAGAATAAGACTTTAGAGCCGCCTCAATCTCAGATGGCAACTAGAAATTTTGTTTTGGTGACTATAACCTTCATTTAAGGAGCCATCTGGTGCCTAGCTTATATACCTGAGTTTCTAACACTGCTTGTTTAACCATCTCCCATTGAAAACTGGGGGGCTGAAATCTGATTTACTGTAGCCAGATCTGGCTCCCTATATATGAACTCGCTTTTTAAAGAGATGGGACTTGTTGCAACCGTTTCATTCCTTTGATTATATTGAGACAAATGCTGGAGTCGGCTGTGTGCACATTAGATGAGATTTATGTCGAACCGTCTTGGGGTGGCTGCTGATCGATGGAAAGCGCAGAAATTGCTTTATTGCGACCCGAGAAGCTGCTTTTTCTTGAACTTGAGCATATTTGTGCGGTTATAGGTCTTGACAGTCAAAGTGCTTGCGCTTATCGCGACATTTTGTAACTGCTCCTTTGCTTCGGCTGCGAATGGCCCCCTGAGAAAAGTTCGGTGTGCGTGAATAAAAATATAGAGAGAAAAACATCTGGGTCACACCAACCCAGCACAAATAACAAAAGTGTCTTGCAGCTCCTTAAGACTAAAAACTAGTTTATTGCGGCAGAACCTTTGTGTCAACCAGATCCCACTTCACAGGAAGCATGAAACTGGGTCTTCCCTTGGCAGACATATTTGTACATTGGTTTGGGAGTAGATGGGAGGGGAAAGTGGTAATCTAGCCCAGATTATAAGAAGAGATTCTTGGATCAGGCCCATGTGTGGTCCAGCACCTTGTTCTAACAGTGGCCTGAGGGATGGGTGGTGCTGTGGTCTAAACCACTGAGCCTCTTGGGCTTGCCGATCGGAAGGTCGGCAGTTCGAATCCCCACGACGGGGTGAGCTCCCGTTGCTCTGTTCCCAGCTCCTGCCAACCTAGCAGTTCGAAAGCACACCAGTGCTAGCAGATAAATAGGTACCCCTCTGGGGGGAATGTAAACGGCATTTCCGTGCGCTCTGGTTTCCGTCACAGCGTCCCGTTGCGCCAGAAGCAGTTTAGACATGCTGGTCACATGACCCGGAAAGCTGTCTGTGGACAAATGCTGGCTCCTTTGACCTGAAAAACGAGATGAGCTCCACAACCCCATACAGTGGTACCTCGGCTTACAGACGCTTCAGGTTACAGACTCCGCTAACCCAGAAATAGTACCTTGGGTTAAGAACTTTGCTTCAGGTTCAGTTTCAGGTTAAGAACGGACCTCCATAACGAATTAAGTTCTTAACCCAAGGTACCACTGTAGTCACCTTTGACATAAGAAGAAGAAGAGTTTGGATTTGATATCCTGCTTTATCACTACCCTAAGGATTCTCAAAGCGGCTAACATTCTCCTTTCCCTTCCTCCCCCACAACAAACACTCTGTGAGGTGAGTGGGGCTGAGAGACTTCAGAGAAGCGTAACTAGCCCAAGGTCACCCAGCCATAGCTGTCAACCTTCCCTTTTTTTGCGGGAAATTCCCTTATTCCAGCGCCGTTTCCCACTGCTTCCCGCTGCTATCCCAGATTGTTAGATATCCCATAGACTGTCCCCGGGACAGGTGAGGCTGCTGATCCCTTATTTTCAAATCTGAAAGTTGACAGCTATGCACCCAGCAGCTGCATGTGGAAGAGCGGGGAAGCGAACCCGGTTCACCAGATTACGAGTCCACCACTCTTAACCACTACACCACACTGGCTCTGTACCTTCACCCTTACCTTCTAACAGAGGCCAATCAATTGCCTGTGGGAACCCCACAAGCAAGAACCCTCTCCCTTCCTGTGGTTGCTGGCAACTAGTATTTAGAAACATTACCGCCTCTACAGCGTTAGAAATTAGCCAGGCGCGTTTTTCAACTGGCAGGGGTTCAATTGTGGCTACGTGGCAGTCTCTGGGTACCAGTTTGGTGATGTCTCCACCTACCTGATCCAGCAGATCAGCGAAAGAGCTTACTGTATTTTTCGCTTTATAGGATGCACCCAGCCATAGGACGCACCTTGTTTTAGAGGGGGAGAACAAGAAGAAAAAAATCTCCCCCTCTCCCGCTCACTGTCTTGGCTTCCTCTTTAGCCCCGCACAACCTCTCTAGCTGGGAGAGGCTGCGCGCGGCTATGGCAATACCCCTACCTCCCACAAAAGCCCACAGGAGCCGCGCACCCTCTAAGGAGTGTGCAGCTCCTGCGGGCTTTTCTACGAGGAGGGAGAAGGGACTGACTGGCTGCGTCAGTCCCTTCTCCCTCCTGGGGAAAAGCCCGCATGAGCTGCGCAGAGCTTGTGTGCAGCTTTTGGGGGCTTTTCCTGCCCGCCTCCCCCCTGCATTAGCCCCATAACACACACACACATTTCCCCTTACTTTTTAGGAGGGGGGAAGTGCGTCTTATGGAGCGAAAAATACAGTATTCATTGCACCGTTCTGCCACCTATTTCTCCAAGGAGTCAATGGTTCACCTTCTTCCTCCCTTAATCCCTACAACAACCCTGCAAGGTAGACTGCGAGGCAGGGACTGACTCCAAGGTCACCCGGTGAGCTTCATGGCTGAGTGGGGATTTGAACCCTGATCTCCCGGGTTCCAGTCTGATACTCTAACCACTCCACCACACTGCCGGTGTGCAGCACTAGTGGGGAGAGTGCTGTTGCACTTGGTTTTGCATCTGGGCTTCCGTTGTTGCAGACGGGCCGCTGCCTTGATCCTGTTTTGAAGTCTCGCCTTCAACAATCAATAATAAGCGCATTTTCTGTGTTTCCGTCCTGCATTTACGGAGCTCATCATCAGGACTCGAGATTTGTCTGGTTGGAGACCTTGATTCTTTGAGATGCATGTGTTAAGGTCTTTTATTCTTCTGTTTTTAGAAACAGGCATTTAACCTCTGAGTTAACCTTCGCTTCCTTTTTCTTCCTCTTGAGATAATGCTGCTGATTTCATTTGGATTTCGCCCTCCCCGCCTTGTGTTTAATGCTGTTCTGTGCTTTGATAACTCATTTGAGTTGGAGATCCGATTATAAATCCCCAGAGAAATAAATAACTGTACACTGACGGGGCTTATAAAAGCACTACTAATAACTTAGATCCCCAAACTTTTGCTTGGCTTTACTGTTGTGCCGCTTGATTTTCCCCAAGCCTCTGAGCATGTGCTGTGTGCTATTCCTCTGCCCAAGACCCTCCGGTGGGCTCTGTTCCTTTGAGAGGAAGCGGGGCAGGTTGCCTGCGGTCAGGGGGATCAGCTTCAGATAAGCCGAAGCCTCCGGAAATCTCCTTTTGCAAACAAATCCCCATTCCACTCCCTCTGCCTACGTTGGAGTGTGTGGCTTAGGGTATCTTCAGTCTCACCGGAAACATATTTTGAGCCTTGACAATCCTTGGGGACTTTGTCCCTCTCCGCTATTCTGTTGCAGGCTGCAAAGCAAAAGTTGTTCCTGCTGGTTCAATGGAAAAAAGCCACGGCACCCCTGTCTGCAGCTTCTGAACATCACACACTTTCTCAAAGACCCTTGGCTGCAAGCTGCTTCTGGGTACCAGTTGCTGGAGGCTGCAGGACTTGTGTCCGAATCCTGATTGTGGGATTTCAAGTGGGGCATCTGGTTGGTGGGATGCTGGACTAGAAGGGCCGCTGGCTTGACCCAACAGAGTCTCTTCTGATGTTCTTGTGCCCTTATGCAAAGGTCAAGAGTTGCAGACTTCATTTCAGAGCTCTGTATGTCTGCATTGTAAATTGTATTTTAACCTGTACTTTAAATTGGTCGTCGTCCCCCATTATGTTTTTACTGTAATTATACTGATGTTAGCTGCCCTGAGCCTGGCTCTGGCCAGGGAGGGTGGGGTATAAATAAATTATTATTATTATTATTATTATTATTATTATTATTATTATTATCATCATCATCATCATCATCATCATCATTATCATTATTATCATTATTGTTATCATTATTGCTATTATTATAGCAGGGGGCAGCAAACTTTTTCAGCAGGGGGCCAGTCCACTGTCCCTCAGACCTTGTGGGGGGGGGGCGGACTATATTTTGAAAAGAAAAGAAAAATGAACAAATTCCTATGCCCCACAAATAACCCAGAGATGCATTTTAAACAAAAGGACACATTCTACTCATGTAAAAACACGCTGATTCCTGGACCGTCTGTGGGCCGGATTGAGAAGGCGATTGGGCCGGATCCGGCCCGTGGGCCTTAGGTTGCCTACCCATGTTTTATAGGATAGCATCAGCTCTCCTGAGTTTTTAAGGGTTTATAAAAGAGACGAAGTGTCTTGAGCCTTGGCGTGAAGAGCTTGGGAGCACCATGATCAAATATTCATGATGAACATTGGTGCTTATTTGAAACTATAAATCCCGCAACAGTTTCTTGCACATTCAACAGTTTGCTGATTAGCATTCTTCCGTCTGGGCTTTACGAAGACAATAATAGCGAATGCTTATGAGCTTTGCAGAGTCGTCGTTAGATACACAAATATGTTGGCGCCACTTGAGAATGAAAAGGAAATTTTCAAGTATTCCGAAAATGAGAATAAGTAACCCTGGGTACTTCCAGTCCAAGATTATTGTGGCCTTTTCCTTATATGAATAGAAGATTTTTTTTTTATTATGGTCACAGACTAAAAACACGGAACGTACAATTAGAAACATGCAACTAGTTTAATACAACTAAAGATAAACATGTTTTTCTCAAAGAGCCAACAAGACAATTCTCCTGAAAAAGAATGTTTCAGCTGCTTTGGTAATATGGGAAGGAATGTCCCTTTAAGCGAAACTGTACAAAATCTACTTAAAGTCTTCCCAGGAGGGTTCTTAATGGAGGGAGAGAATTGTCCTCTCTGAACAACTTACAGTGCAGAATAACATCTTCAGCAGCTCTGTTACTCCAGCTCCACACAGGCAGAAACGTTAGTTAACCAGGACCTTGTTTAAATCTTGATACCTTTTTTAAAAAATTACATTTGTAATTAATATTTACATATGTATTATGGTAAAGGGACCCCTGACCATTAGTTCCAGTTGTGGCCAACTCTGGGGTTGCGGTGCTCATCTCGCTTTATTGGCCGAGGGAGCTGGCGTACAGCTTCCAGGTCATGTGGCCAGCATGACTAAGCCGCTTCTGGCGAACCAGAGCAGCACACGGAAACACCGTTTACCATTCCGCCGGAGTGGTACCTATTTATCTACTTGCACTTTGACGTGCTTTCGAACTGCTAGGTTGGCAGGAGCAAGGACTGAGCAACGGGAGCTCACCCAGTCACAGGGATTCGAACCACCGACCTTCTGATCGGCAAGTCCTAGGCTCTGTGGTTTAACCCACAGCGCCACCCGCGTCCCTCAGATATCTAAGCTAGGTGCCAAATGGCTCCTTAAAACAGGGTCACAGTCGCCAAAACGGAACATCCGGTTGCCATTCTGGGTCTGGACGGCTGGAAAGTCGTATTTTTCAATACAGGTTTTTGTGCCTGTGAATCCAGATAAAATATAATGGATAGATTTCTACAGGATGTGTTACTCGGGTGTGAAAACAGTCCAGATTCAAGGATCCCCAAGCATGCACCTCCAGATGGTGGAGGCGTCGGGTGACATTCTGGCACCCAGTCGTCTTCACTTGGTCACAAGTGGCTGATTTTGTTGTTGTTTAGTTGTTTAGTCGTGTCCTGTCTTCCACTGCACTCCTGTCTTCCACGGCCTCCCGCAGTTTGGTCAAACTCATGCTGGTAGCTTCGAGAACATTGTACAACCATCTCGTCCTCTGTTGTCCCCTTGTCCCTGTGCCCTCAATCATTCCCAGCATCAGGGTCTTTTAACAACAACAACAACAACAACAACAACAACAACAACAACAATTTATTTATACCCCACCAATCTGGCTGGGTTTCCCCAGCCACTCTGGGCGGCTTCCAACAGAATATTAAAATACAATAGTCTATTAAACATTAAAAGCTTCCCTAAACAGGGCTGCCTTCAGATGTCTTCTAAAAGTTTGGTATTTGTTGTTTTCTTTGACATCTGGTGGGAGGGCGTTCCACAGGGCGGGTGCCACCACCGAGAAGGCCCTCTGCCTGGTTTCCTGTAACTTGGCTTCTTGCAGCGAGGGAACCGCCAGAAGGCCCTCGGAGCTGGACCTCAGTGTCCGGGCAGAACGATGGGGGTGGAGACGCTCCTTTTCCAGGGAGTCGTTCTCTTCTCCTGAGGTGGCCAAAGTCTTGGAGCCTCCGCTTCAGGATCCGTCCTTCCAGTGAGCACTCAGGGCTGATTTCCTTCAGAATGGATCGCTTTGATCTTCTTGCAGCCCATGGGACTCTCAGGTGGCCGATAGCCAGGTGCCAAATGCGCCTGGCGAATTTCAATCACAAAGGATGCTGCCACCCCCTTGGAAGTTTTGGGGTGGCAGTTATTTTATAGTGTTACTCTTCATGTCTCTCCCTCTTCTCTCAAACAAAGCCACCCGCCGCCACCCCACCCACCCCCGCGATGATTTCTGCACTGCCACAAAACAACAGCGGGATGCCTTTCTAGTTGTAGACGTCATGTAAAATCTGACATCTCTTTGAAGAGCGCTGCTATTTTGGTTCGAGAGGGCTTTGTCCCCCTGTCTCCCCCTGCCTGGGTTTGTTTTTCCACTTCACTTTGTCCTCGCCCAGCTGCTATTTTGCCGAAATGCTTTTCAGATCAGATTACGGCGAATCAATTGAGCTCTTTGCTGAAGACTTTGCCGTCGGTGGGCGCTGCGTCCGAACGGTCCCAAACTTTGTTGGTATACCATTCCCAAAGTGGCTGGTACCACCCTCCGCAGGGGGTTCAGCAGGATTATTTTGGGGTGATTCCAAGAGGCATGGGGGGGCAGAGTGGCCGTGGCCGGAGGGGTAAAGGACTATCAGACTTCGAATAGCTCGTCTCGCTGGATCATCAATTTTGTTGAGTTAATTAATGAAACTTATAGCTCAGTTGGTAGAGTGTAACATGCTTAGGGTCATGGGTTCAAATCCCGTGTTGGTGGAAAGACTTCTGCTTTGGGCCAGATGACCGTCAGGGTCCCTTCCAACTCGTTCTAGGATTTTATGAATGGGTTTTGTGCAGCAAAGGTGCAATTAAGGGTTACTGCTTTGAATTCTATTGTGCTATCATCTTCCTTAGTGGGTTATGCCAACAACGGTTCTGAATACAGTGGTACCTCGCAAGACGAATGCCTCGCAAGACAAAAAACTCGCAAGACGAAAGGGTTTTTTGTTTTTTGAGCTGCTTCGCAAGACGATTTTCCCTATGGGCTTGCTTTGCAAGACGGAAACGTCTTGCAAGTTTGTTTCCTTTTTCTTAACACCGTTAATACAGTTGTGACTTGACTTCGAGGAGCAACTCATAGTACGCGGTGTGGTAGCCTTTTTTGAGGTTTTTGAAGACTTTGGTGATTTTTGAAGCTTTTCCAAAACTTTTCCGACACCGTGCTTCGCAAGACGAAAAAAATCGCAAGACGACAAAACTCGCGGAACGAATTAATTTCGTCTTGCGAGGCACCACTGTAATGCTTTTTATAGGGCAAGGTAGGGGCCCCTGAGGGCTAGTTTATGGAACCAAGGGGGGGTGACCCCCCAAAATTTGGGAGCCACTGGGGCATAGTTCTAGATGTGGTCATTACTGGGCCATGTTTGTTGCTGAGTTGAGTTCACTCAAATGCCAGAAGCATTTTGGGAACGTCATCATACCTGACAGCTGTAACTCCATTAATTGTCTGCATGGTGTCCTCCTCTGAATCACTTCCTTTAAAAAAAGAATTTTTTTCTTCAGATGTATACATTTCACTGATTTCACAATCATTTTGACATTTTAAAACTTGACTTCCTCCCCCCTCACTCTTTGGTTCCTTAAATCTATTTTTATTATCTTCTGCATATCCATATTAACTTAACTTACTCATTTATTTATCTTCTTTAAATATATACTCCTAAGTAGCTGTAGGTTATTACAATAACCCTGCCAGGGTTTTTAGCTGTTTACAATTTATCTGTAAATATTCAAGAAACCATTTCCATTTCTTATTCTTCTGGAATTTTTTTTGCCATTTCTGAATATTCCATAAGTTCCATACATTGCTGGGGCTTCTTTTCCCCATTTTTGGGCAAGTCACATTCTTGCCTCCTCTGAATCACTTGCTTCCCACATTTCTGGCTCCCTCAATATGGTTTTTTCTCCTCCTTTTTCCTTTTTGGAGTATCCCTTTCATGAGAAAATCTGGATTCAGGGGAGGGGGGAAGTGTCGGAAGGCGACGACTCAGAGGTGACCTTCATGGGACAACGCAGAATTAATGGAGGCACAGGGAGTTTCCTCTCTGCAAAACAAGACGGTATGGAAGGGTGCGTGGAGACACAGCTGCCATTGCTACAATTCCCAGAGTTCCCTGAGAAGAGGGATCAATTGTTAAGCCACTCTGGGAACTCTGGTTTGTGAAGGGAACGGGGGCCTCCTAACAATTCTCAGCACCCTTCACAAACTACAGTTCCCAGGTTCCTTTGGAGAAGCTATGGCTGTTTAAAGTGGTATCAGATGTAGCCTTCAGTATTCCTGAAGGAGCGTCTCCACCCCCATTGTTCTGCCTGGACACTGAGGTCCACCTCTGAGGACCTTCTGGCAGTTCCCTCACTGCGAGAAGGGAGGTTATAGGAAGCCAGGTAGAGGGTCTTCTTGGTGGTGGCACCTGACCTGTGGAATGCCCTCCCATCAGATGTCAAGGAAATAAATGGCCTCAGCCCAGTATAGCTGAAGGAGCGACTCCACCCCCATCGTTCTGCCTGGACACTGAGGTCCACCTCCGAGGACCTTCTGGCGGTTCCCTCCCTGCGAGATGTGAGGTTACAGGGAACCAGGCAGAGGGTCTTCTTGGTGGTGGCACCCTCCCATCAGATGTCAATCAAATAAACAACTACAGTGGTACCTCGGGTTATGAACTTAATTCGTTCTGGAGGTCCGTTCTTAACCTGAAACCATTCTTAACCTGAGGTACCACTTTAGCTAATGGGGCCTCCCGCTGTCGCCACACCGCCAGCGCTCGATTTCATCCCGGGGCAAAGTTCTCAACCTGAGGTACTACTTCCAGGTTAGCGGAGTTTGAAATCCGAAGTGTTTATAACCCAAACTTCCACTTTTTCTGGCTTTTAGGAGACATTGGAAGGCAGCCCTGTATCGAGAAAATTTTAATGTCTGATGTTTTACAATGTTTTATACGTGCTGTAAGCTGCCCAGAGTGGCTGAGCAAACCCAGCCAGATGGGCGGGGTATAAATATTATTATTATTATTATTATTATTATTATTATTATTATTATTATTAGACCAGGCAGCCCATAAAGGATGCTTTAAAACAGATAACTGCCACCTGACATTCCGTCAAGCCAGAGACTGTGCTGTACAGGGATGGGGAATCTTTTCAAAGCTGAGGGCCACATTATTTCCTGGTGAACCTTTTGAGGGCCACATGGTCGTGGTAGGCAGAGCAATTGATATAAATTATACCCTTGAACAGTAGCCTAGTTTCTGCACACAGCCCTCTGAATTCTCCATTCGGTCAAGCAATGAACATAGGTAGAATCTACACACGTATAAAAACTGTTCTGAAAAAGTTTTTTTTTTATAAAAAAAGCGTTTTTAAAAAAGACACTGAATTTTCCATAAGGCTCGCCATTGCCATCTAGTGTCACATCGTATATTGCACTTAAAACATGCTTAAAGTGTTTTATTTGCAGCTATATAGCTGAGTCCCTAATCAAAGTTCAGAGAGAGTGAGAGAGGCAAGGTGTGTGGCTGGGAAGGGTTTCAGGGGCTAGGTGGAATATATTGAGCAGATGATAGTCTTAATGGGAGATACAAATGTGGTAGTCTCTCTAGAGATGGATAGAACTATAAGACAATCAGAAACTAAGGAAGGGAGACTACCTGTAACTTTTTTCAAACTGGTAGAGAATTTTGATTTGATAGATATTTGGAAATTTAAATACCCCCTGGACAGGGAATACACATTTCTCTCAGAACCGCATCAGTCCAGTGGAAGAATCGAGCCAGTGTGGCTTTCGAGAGAGTTAGTGACACAGGCCAAAAAGGTAGAGGTACAACCCAAAACACTTTCAGATCATAATTCAATTTTATTAGAATTAAAAGGAGAGAGAAAATATCCCGACTAGATGGAGATTAAATGAGGAGCTTTTAGACAATCAGAATATTTTACAAAAAGCAGAAAAAGCCCCGCGGGATTATTTTGAATTAAATTTAAACCAGGAAATATCCAAAAAGGTGGTTTGGGATGCCGGCAAAGCGGTAATGAGAGGGTTTTTTCATCCAACAGAATGCTTATCAGAAGAAAATTAGGGAAGGAAAAAAGAAGTACAGTGGTACCTTGGGATAAGAACTTAATTCGTTCTGGAGGTCTGTTCTTAACCTGAAACCGTTCCTATCTGGAGGTACCACTTTAGCGAATGGGGCCTCCCACCGCTGCGCCGCTGCGATTTCTGTTCTCATTCTGAAGCAAAGTTCTTAACCCGAGGTATTATTTCTGGGTTAGCGGAGTCTGTAACCTGAAGCGTCTGTAACCTGAGGTACCACTGTATTGAATGAATTGATTGAAAAAGAAAAGGAACTGGTCATAAAACCAGGGGACGAGGTAATAAAATAAACAATAAAAATGCTGGAGAGCCACGTTCGAATCCTGGGGCTCTCCTTCCCCCCTCTTGCACAGAAGGAGGCACACCTATAGAGCAGGGCAGCTAGGGCACAGTACCTTTTGCCTGGCATACTGTGCTAACACCGAGCGAATCTAAAAATAATTATAAATGGGACTAAACATGGAACGCGAAAGAAAAAAGGCGGTGGCAGTGCAATGTTAATTGCTGAGCAAACCACCTCTCCACAAACTGTTTGTTCAGCTCCAATTAAACTTTCAAATTTCCGTCCTGGCACCAGCAAAACCGAAATCGATGGAAACCATCGCCTGACTCAGGGCTTGCTGGGCTGAATTGCAAGATCCTCCCTCCTTTGCAGTTGTTTGATTTGAGGCTGCTTCCAAACAGACCGTCCCCGCCGGTGCATAAAGGGAGTTAATTTCGAACTTGGCTGGGCGCTTGTTTGCAGGTATCTGTCTATCAGTATTCTGGGTAGAATTGATTTTCCTTTCCTGGTTCGGTAATTACTTCTGCAAAGCCTAATTTGCAAAATTGAAAGCAGCGGAGGGGAACCAGGTCGTTCATAATGCGTTTAGGCATTGTTTAGCTTCAGTCGCCTGCTTTTTCTATCTTACTTCCCCCCCATGGAAGATGGAAAAATGATAACCAGAAGTTCACAAGTGTTTGCTGGTAAAGCAATATAGGGACCTCCTACACAGAAACAGGAACTCGGATGGCATGTCACCAAGAGGGCAACCCTAAAAGAAGCACGTAGATCATTTAAAACATTTATATTCTGCCTTTCCTGACAGTTCATGGTGTCTATAATAGTGAAATGGAATAAAGCGTAGTTATGAATTGGGAGTGGGGTCAGTCTGGATGATTCCCCGAGTCCCTTTCAATTTTGAGGAGCCTGTATTTGTGGGGTAAAATGCCAAACCATTTCTTTTACTGAGGTAATTATTTTGGGTAGCTAATTAAGCACCTCAGTTAGCATAAGCAAGGGATAGCTCAGTCAATATCACATAAGACTCTTTTTTGTAATAATAATATTTTATTGAAAGGTTTTCGATTATAAAGAAATAAAGTGATACACAGAAAAAAGAAGAAAATAAAAAGGCACAAAATGTGTAGAGACTATCCCCCCAAAATACCTTAACCCATTCTTTTATAAATTTGATATTGTTATCCTAATACATATGTAAATATTAATAGCCTAATACATTTTGTATAAGCTCATTCCAAACATTGTCATATTTGTCCAAATGAAGTCTACGGCTAAGGGAGCTGGGCATGTTTAGCCTGGAGAAGAGGAGGTTAAGGGGTGATATGATAGCCATGTTCAAATATATAAAAGGATGTCATATAGAGGAGGGAGAAAGGTTGTTTTCTGCTGCTCCAGAGAAGCGGACACGGAGCAATGGATCCAAACTACAAGAAAGAAGATTCCACCTAAACATTAGGAAGAACTTCCTGACAGTAAGAGCTGTTCGACAGTGGAATTTGCTGCCAAGGAGTGTGGTGGAGTCTCCTTCTTTGGAGGTCTTTAAGCAGAGGCTTGACAACCATATGTCAGGAGTGCTCTGATGGTGTTTCCTGCTTGGCAGGGGGTTGGACTCGATGGCCCTTGTGGTCTCTTCCAACTCTATGATTCTATGATTCTATGATCTGTAAACAACCTGTTCATAAGTTGCGAGTGTTATCGTATTATCAATCCATTTATTGAAGGCAACCATATCTTTATTCTTCCGGTTCCTCAATATAAGTCTCTTGGCTGCCATTCGAGCACAAAGAATCCATTTTGTTGTCCCGTTGCTAACGAATAGAGCATGAGACTCTTAATCTCAGGGCTGTGGGTTTGAGTCCCACGTTGTGCA
Organism: Podarcis muralis; assembly: GCF_964188315.1. NCBI lineage: Eukaryota > Metazoa > Chordata > Lepidosauria > Squamata > Lacertidae > Podarcis > Podarcis muralis. The sequence goes on from NC_135655.1 coordinate 6,556,091, forward strand.
AAAGATGCCTGTACAGTATTGCAGGGGGTTGGACTGGATGTCGCTCGTGGTCCCTTCCAACTCTGTAAGATTCTTGTGGAAATGTTCAGCGAGGCAGGAGAGGATATATTGTTTATTAAAACACAATAAAACAACAAACATTAAAAACTTCCCTTCAGATGTCTTCTAAAAGTCAGATAGTTGTTTATTTCCTTCACATCTGAAGGGAGGGCGTTCCACAGGGCGGGTGTCACCACCGAGAAGGCCCTCTGTCTGGTTCCCTGTAACCTCACTTCTCGCAGCGAGGGAACCACCAGAAGGCCCTCGAGGCTGGATCTCAGTGTCTGGGCTGAACGATGGGGGTGGAGACGCTCCTTCAGGTATTCTGGGCCGAGGCCGTTTAGGGCTTTAAAGGTACAAACCTCCACTGGGGAGCAAGTATCAGCCAAACAACAAAGAACAGCAACTATATTCAAATAAACTAATTTATTAATTTTCATCCCAGGGAAGGGGTGTAGTTCAGTGGCAGAAGGTCCCAGGCACATCCAATCCTGACCTCTCCAGGTAAGTTTAGGAACAGATTAAATATCGAATAGCAATACAAGAGATTTCAAAAGAGTAACAATTAATTTATTCAAAATCCAGTTAAAACTAAGGTAAAGGTAAAGGTACCCCTGCCCGTACGGCCCAGTTGTGTCTGACTCTAGGGTTGTGCGCCCATCTCACTTAAGAGGCCGGGGGCCAGCGCTGTGCGGAGACACTTCCGGGTCACGTGGCCAGTGTGACGAAGCTGCTCTGGCGAGCCGGCACCAGTGCAGCACACAGAAACGCCGTTTACCTTCCCGCTATAAAGTGGTACCTATTTGTCTACTTGCACTTAGGGGTGCTTTCGAACTGCTAGGTGGGCAGGAGCTGGGACCGAAGGACGGGAGCACACCCCGCCGCGGGGATTCGAACCGCCGACCATACGATCGGCAGGTCCTAGGCACTGAGGTTTTACCCACAGCGCCACCCGCGTCCCTTCCAGTTAAAACTATTTCATCTTAATTAAATCAACAGAACTGATGAACTTGATCCTGTTGAATGGTTTCTTTAAATGTAAAGGTTCATCATTGTTCCACTCGATGTGTATATCTTAAAGGGGCCAGAGCAAGGGCCAGAGCAAGATAACGAGACCCAACTTTAAAGCTGTGAAACATAGCAGGTGCTGCTGAGTTGTATTTGATTAAGGTGTGTCAGCATTTGGGTTTAGTATATAAGGAGCAGCACCTAGCTCTCCCATTACCCTGGGGTTTGGGTTGGTGGTTGGGTCTGGTTTGGTTGTTAATGTATTTAGTGTAAATGGAGTTTTTGTTTTTCTTATTAAAACCTTGTTTAAGTTATTTTTGAGTCCTTTTCATTTTTAATGCATGATCTCCCCAGCAAGCTATCTGCAGCGCTACCATACTGCAAATAGCCAACATCTTTGGTTATGGGCCCAGCTGCTGAGTGGATGACTGCATATTTTTGGACTCTGAGAAAGGTTTGAAAACTCCTTCTCCTGTTAGTGTAATTTTTTTGTGGGTCTGGAAGAGTTCCAGAATGGTTGACCGGGTTCCTGAAGCTGAGAAGGCTCTGGTCTTCCCACAGCTAACAGATGAGAACTATAGTTTATGGTCTTTTCGGGTGGAGGCGCTTTTGACCTCTAGAGAAGTATGGACCTATGTAACTGATGACCCTCCTGACCCTGTAACTAATGCTTGGTCGAAAGGAGATGCAAAAGCCAGGGCGATAATTAATTTGGCAGTCAGCGACCAGCAAGTAGTCTATATAAGAAATAAGAAAACTGCCAAAGAAATGTGGGACAGTCTTGCAGCAGTGCATGTTAGAAAAGAGTCAGCATCTGCATTGTCGTTTTTCAAGCAGTTGTACCAGACGAAGTTGCAGCCTGGTGGTGATTTGGCAGCACACTTGAGACGTCTGGAGGCAATACGCGGCGAATTAATTCGAAGGGACATGGTGATACCTGATATTCAGTATGTTTTTATCATCCTTTGTTCCCTTAATGAGGACTTTGATGGTATAGCTAGCCAGATATCTGCTGTTCCACCAGCACAATTAACTGTGGAAGGGGTAACGGCAAGATTAATGGGCGAGTTGGATAGAAGGGAGGCTTGTGCCATAAGCACTCCTATTTCCAGAAAGAATGAGGAACGCCATATGCAAACCTGTGGTGATACAACTGCATTTAAAGCTGCAAAGCGTTGTTGGTTCTGCAATAAGCAAGGACATTTTGCAAAGGACTGCAGAGCCAAAAGAAAGCAAAGTACTCCCAAGTCTGTTTCTGTTCGTCAGTCACGGTTGTCAGCCCAACAGCAGACATCGTATAGTAAAGACAGAAACGAGCCGCGAGCTTTTCATGCTTGGACTACAAATCGTAAAAGAATTAAAGATGCCAAGTGGAAGTCTTTTATTATAGACTCTGGAGCATCTCAGCACATCTGCAATGATCGAAGCTTGTTTATTTCTTTCGAAGAGGAAATTGGTAATGTACATTTAGCCAATTCACAAGTCTTGCAGTCGCTTGGCAGAGGTACTGTTAAACTTGACTCTTTAAACATTACAATAGCAAACTGCATTTACTGCCCGTCAGTGGACAATTTATTGTCAGTAAGGTGCTTTGCTCGTCAAGGCATAACTGTGTGTTTCTTAAAATCAATGTGTGAGTTTTTTGATGGGAACAAACGTTTATTGTATGCCCGGGACTCTGATGGTTTATATAGACTGTATTTTCGCACCTACTCCCAATCGCCTATAAATTGCAGAGCAGCACAGTCAAGCCAGGGGTTGAGGAATGTAAGGCCTCATTCCGGGTGTGTCCATGAGGCGCACAGAATTCTGGGACACCTGAATTTTGCTGATGTAATTAAGACAAAGAATATCGTTAATGGCCTCAACTTAAAACCATGTAAATTCTTTATGCAATGTCTATCCTGTTGCAAGAATAAGATTAAGGTTGCACGCAAGGGTAGGTGCTCAGATAGGAAAGTAACTGAACCATTTGAGCGTGTACATTGTGATTTAGTTGGGCCACTCCCACCATCATTAGGAGGTTCTAAGTACTGGCTTACTCTGATAGACCAGTATAGTAGATACTGTTGGACTTATGCAATAGCTGAGAAGTCCCAAGCATTTGAAAAGTATAAAGTTTTTTGCAACTGGGTAAAAACGCACTTTAACAAACCAATTAAGAACCTATTTTCTGACCGGGGCGGGGAATTTGTTTCTGAGGATTTTGAGAAATTCCTGGAAGCGCAGGGGACTACTCATGAGTTATCTTGCCCCCGAAGTCCCTGGCAAAATGGGCTTGTTGAAGTTGTGCAGCGTGACCTACAGGCAGGGGTTAAAACGTATCTGCATGATGCTAATCTGCCCAAAGACTTTTGGGCTGAAGCACTTAATGCATTTTGTTACGTTAGAAATCGCAGTTATCATACTGGTTTAGATGTCACCCCCTATGAGAAACTGTTTAAAAAACGCCCTAATCTGAAATACCTCCGCATTTGGGGTTCAGATGTAATTATGCATTATCCTGCTAAGCAAAAATTGGGTGAACGTAGTGTCCAGGGAAAATTAATGGGCTACCAGCAGGGGGCGTACAGAATTTACATACCAGCAACTGGCAAATTTCATATTACCAGAAGCATGATACAAACTGTAAATTGGAATGGAGTTGCTGTCTTCCAAGATACTGATGGTATAGATAATACTGAGGAAGAAGAGGAAGAAACAGCAGAAGAAGCAGCAGGAAATAGTGCTTCTGAATTAATGGGAAAAGACAAAAAGCCTGTTGAGTCTGATAAATTGTTTGATGATTTAAAGTCACAGGCACCCGAGGGGAGGTCAGATTCTCTTGAGTTTTCTGACCGTGAGCTTAGCCTACAGGCACCTCTTCAATCTGACAATGATTTACAACCTGAAACTAGTGGTTTACTTAGTCCCATTAAGTCTGAGAAGTCTGACTCTCCTTCTGGACTGAGACGTTCAGATAGAAAGAGACAGAAGCCACAACGATTTGCAGATGAACATTTTAATACTGTGTATGCCAATAAGGTAGTTTTTGAGCCAAAAAGCTACAGTGATGTTCAGAAATTACCTAAGCAACAAGCTGCAAATTGGTATAAAGCTATGAACTCCGAGATAGCTTCTTTAAAAGAGCATAACACCTGGTCTCTTGTACCACAAACCCCAGATATGAGAGTTACAGATGGGTAGCCGTGTTGGTCTGCCATAGTCAAAAAAAAAAAAATTAAAAAAAAAAAATTAAAAAAGTGTGCATGCACACGAAAGCTCATACCAAGAACTAACTTAGTTGGTCTTTCAGGTGCTACTGGAAGGAATTTTTTTTGCCCAGATATGAGACTTATTGATTCGAAATGGGTTTATAGAGTTAAAACGAATGACAAAAATGAAGTTGTAAGGTACAAAGCAAGATTAGTTGCTAGGGGTTTTCAACAAATTCCAGGCGAAGATTATGATTTGTGTTATTCACCAAGCGTAAAATATGAAACAGTTAAGCTTTTGTTAAAAGATGCATCACAGTGTGGACATTCCGTTTATCACCTAGATATAAAAACTGCATATTTGTTTGCAGATTTAAAAGAACAAATTTTTATGCGTGTTCCTGAAGGCATAGACGCCGCTGAAGGTTTGGTATGCAAATTAAACAAATCCCTTTATGGTCTGCACCAAAGTGGAAGGAATTGGCACCAAACTTTAGCAAAAGAATTGCTGGATATTGGTTTTTCACAAGGAAAGGCAGACAATTGTGTGTTCATAAAGGAAAGGGCAAACTCTAACAAAAATATGTGTGTATGTAGATGACGTATTAATTTCTACAAAAACTAAACAGGAATATGAACAGGTGGTATCACAGTTACAGAAGAAATTTGATGTAGTGGAATTAGGCATAGCTAAAAATTACTTATCCATGCAAATTGAGAAAGGCAAAAATGGATCTTTTCTGGTTCATCAAACTGCAAAAATTGATGATCTTGTTGAAATGCTATGTTTAGAAAATGCAAATGGGAAGGAAACACCTATGGTGTGTGGTTTCACCTTTACAGGTGAAGACAAGCCATTTCCTAACAAAACTTTGTATCGTTCTGCTATAGGCAAGCTAAATTTCATTCAAAGAATCTCAAGACCAGATATAACTTATGCTTTTCACTTTCTGGCAAAATTTGTGGAAAAGCCTACTACACAATGTTTCTCTGCTCTTAAGAGAGTGGTAATGTACCTTAAACATACCAAACATTATAGGTTGCAGTTTACAACATGTATTGACAAAGGTTTTGAAATTTTTCTGCGATGCATCTCATGCAATGGAACAAAATAATTGCAGGGGTGTGTCTGGTATGGTGTTTTGTTATAACGGTTGTCCATTTGAATGGAAGTCCCAAACACAAACCATTATTTGTCTCTCCACAACAGAAAGTGAATTGTGTGCATGCGTTCAGGCCACTCGTGATGTAGAATGGTATCTGCAAGTGTTTGCAGACCTACAGATGCAAGTAACACTACCAGTAAAAGTTTACCTTGATTCCCAGAGTGGACTTGCTATCCTGTGCTCAGAGACCAATACGCAGCGCACTAGAGTCTTAAGGTTACGTTTAGAATTTGTAAAGCAACTAATTGCTGATGAAATGGTTGTATTTGAATATGTTCCTGGTGACAGTCAAATTGCGGACATTTTTACAAAAACACTTCCAAAGGTTACACATGAAAAACTTGTACAAAGTATGCTTTCTGTTTTTGTTCCACAATGATGAACCGCAGGGGAAATGTTGAATGGTTTCTTTAAATGTAAAGGTTCATCATTGTTCCACTCGATGTGTATATCTTAAAGGGGCCAGAGCAAGGGCCAGAGCAAGATAACGAGACCCAACTTTAAAGCTGTGAAACATAGCAGGTGCTGCTGAGTTGTATTTGATTAAGGTGTGTCAGCATTTGGGTTTAGTATATAAGGAGCAGCACCTAGCTCTCCCATTACCCTGGGGTTTGGGTTGGTGGTTGGGTCTGGTTTGGTTGTTAATGTATTTAGTGTAAATGGAGTTTTTGTTTTTCTTATTAAAACCTTGTTTAAGTTATTTTTGAGTCCTTTTCATTTTTAATGCATGATCTCCCCAGCAAGCTATCTGCAGCGCTACCATACTGCAAATAGTCAACAGATCCAGCGATACCAGCTTTTCAAAGACTGATGGTACAGCTCCATTGCCTCCCTGACACTCGCTTGCCTCTTTGCACCCCCTAAGCAATCCCACAGCCACCCCCACCCCCCTCTGGGGATGGCATCCTACGTTTTGGGGACCACAGAGTGATGCGACTCTGTATAAGGCAGAGGCTTCTTTAAGCCTCACCCAAACCTCAAACAGGCGTCGGGGGGGGGGGGGGATCCTGCAAAGATGCTAGAGGAAGGGCCCACCTTGTGGGGGTCCAGACTATTTTTTTGGGGGGGGAATGAACAAATTCCTATGTTCCACAAATAACCCAGAGACACATTTTAAATAAAAGGACACATTCTATTCATGTAAAAACACGCTGATTCCTGGACCATCTGCAGGCTGGATTTAGAAGGCGATTGGGCTGGATCCGGCCCCCAGGCCTTAGTTTGCCTACCCAAGCCCAAAGGCTTCCTAATGAGGTTGCAGCAGAACACCATCAGGGGCTGAAGGAGTTCTGGCTCCTTTTAATTGCAGCCCAGAGATCTGAAGCTCCTTCTTTGCAGAGCAACTCAGGGATAAGGCGACCATTTGCAAAGACACAGAGGGAAAAAAAAGAGAACAGTGATTTGCATAGAGTGGTTGGAATACGGGGTTGGACATTCAGTGGCATAGCACGTACTGCTGGCGCCTGGGGCGAGGGCACATGCTGCCCCTTGCGGTGGTGTGCGCTCTGGGGGAGGGGGATGCAGAGAGTGAATGGAGCCTCGCCGCTGGAACCCGCCAGAGCCAAGCAGGGTTGCATTGCGGGTGGAGCAGGCATGCACACAAACAGCACACTCACGCTCACGCTGCCCTGCCAGCGCTGCGCCGCTTTGTGATGCTGCAGGGCTGCCTGAGGAGGATGCAACAGGCATGCGCCCTTCCTGTTCAGCCTGCAACATCGCTCAATATCCTTGTTGCAGTCACCAAGGGCTGTGGGCAGGCAGGGTGGCGAGGAGCCGAATACCCCCCAAATGCGCCCAGGGCCACAATCCCTCTGGTCCTCCCCTTGATCAGGATTGGATAGCTCAGTGTCAGGAGTCCAGGTTTCCAGCATGATAACACAGTAAGCGCAGGTAATCAAATAATAATAATAATAATAATAATAATAATAATAATAATAATAATAATTTATTTATACCCCACCCATCTGGCTGGGTTTCCCCAGCCACTCTGGGCGGCTTCCAACAGAATATTAAAATACAATAACCTATTAAACATTAAAAGCTTCCCTAAACAGGGCTGCCTTCGGATGTCTTCTAAAAGTCTGGTAGTTGTTTTTCTCTTTGACATCTGGTGGGAGGTCAGGTGCCGCTACTGAGAAGGCCCTCTGCCTGGTTCCCTGTAACTTGGCTTCTCATAGCGGGGGAAGCGCCAGAAGGCCCTCAGTGCTGGACCTCAGTGTCCGGGCAGAACGATGGGGATGGAGACGCTCCTTCAGCTATACTGGACCGAGGATTTATTGCAAAAACAAATAGATACCTCCGGATGGCTCTAACAAAGCCTCTGGCATCATCACTCAAGATGACCCTTCTGAAGGTTTCTTCCGCTGTCAACAGCTCTTACGGCTCTTATTTTGCTTCTCGTCTAGTAGCCCTCCCATTCACCGACTCCTAAGACTTATTGGATTAGCTCTTCCTTTTCTAATATGCTATCTGTGTGTTTGTTCGCTCCTGTTTGAGCTTCCGGTGAGCTTTGACTGTGTTCTGGCCTGCTCTCAGCTACTGCATTATCAGCCTGCCCTTCAAGGTCAGAAATAGCCGAAGTCTCCAGCTGCCGGCTCTCCCCTGCCTAACATCTAAGCCTCTCTGTTCTTGGCTGCTTTCTACAGTTGGCTGCAAACCTTTGCTAGGAGCTGGCTCATTCCTGACACTCAGTTGCTTAGAGCTTGGTGCTTAGAGCTTGATAATGCCAAGGTTGCAGGTTCAATTCCCGTATGGGACAGCTGCATATGTTTGCATTGCAGGGGGTTGGGCCAGATGACCCTAAGGGTCCCAACCCTGCAATTCTGTGATTCTATGTGACGCCACTGTGCACATCCAGAAACATTGCAGGCTCAACAGAAACACAATGCATCTCTCCAGAGTAGAGCAGACAGTGACCAGATGGCTGGATGTCTGCTCTGTCTGCTGTCCGGGTGCTCACAGTTGACTGGAAACTTCAAGGCCTCTCCTGCTCTAACTTCTTTTGCGTCGTCTTCTTCTTTTCTATATACAGTGGTACCTTGGTTCTCAAACTTAATCCATTCCGGAAGTCCGTTCCAAAACCAAAACGTTCCAAAACCAAGGCACGCTTTCCCATAGAAAGTAATGCAAAATGGATTAATCCGTTCCAGACTTTTAAAAACTACCCCTAAACCAGCAATTTAACATGAATTTTACTATCTAACGAGACCATTGATCCATAAAATGAAAGCAATAAACAATGTACTGCAGTCACACAATCAATCAATCAGTAGCTGAACTGAGTTCCACACAGTCACAAAAACAAAACAAAAACGCCGCAAAAACAAAAAGGCAAAATAAATAGCAAAAGCAGACAGACATCAGTATTAACACTCAAATCGGAAGCGTAACACTCAAAACGGAGCACGTTCAGCTTCCGAAAAAAGTTTGCAAACTGAAACACTTACTCCTGGGTTTGCAGTGTTTGGGTTCCAAGTTGTTTGAGTACCAAGGCATTTGTACAGGTACCACTGTATTTTTTTTGCTAATTGCCCCCCAAACATTTTGTGTCTTATCCTCATGTCCCGCTTGCGGGTTCCCTATAGGCATCTGTTATCAAGGACTGGGCAGCCTGGCCCTTCCAGAGAAGATGAAGACAGTTCAGAATTACCACAGGGGTTTGAGGGAGGTCACAGCTCAGAGGCAGGTCAGAGGAAAAGCTGGGAAACAATGGGAGAGGGGAAGGAGGAATAAGAACCACTAGGGGAGTGACAGCTGACGGACTCGGTGTCTTTAGAAAGCATTCCAGACCCCACCATCTCCCAGAACCCGGCAGGCCTTGAAAGTAGGAGGGCAAAGAGCTCCAAGGCAAAGGACACTTTTCAGCACCCGTACCGATGGCTCATGAGGAAGTGGCTCCCAGTACGTTTCCGAGCACAATTCAAAGTGTTGGTGCTGATCTTGAAAGCCCAAGACGGCCTCGGTCCAGTATACCTGAAGGAGAGTCTCCACCCCCATCGTGCTACCCGGACACTGAGGTCCAGCTCCAAAGACCTTCTGACGGTTCCCTCATTGCGAGAAGCAAAACTACAGGGAACCAGGCAGAGGGCCTTTTCGGTAGTGGCACCCACCCTGTGGAACGCCCTCCCACCAGATGTCAAAGAGAACAACAACTACCAGACTTTTAGAAGACATCTGAAGGCAGCTCTGTTTAGTGAAGTTTTTAATGTTTAATAGGTTATTGTATTTTAGTGTTTTGTTGGAAACCGCCTAGAATGGCTGGGGAAACCCAGCCAGATGGGCGGGGTATAAATAATAAATTATTATTATTATTATTATTATTATTATTATTATTATTATTATTATTAGTGAGAGAGTCAGAGCGGGTGAAGATTCACTCGGGATAACGCCGTTATTCAGAGAGGCTGCATTCCCAAGCCTCTGTCTGTGAATACTGAATAAAAGCGGATGTTAAGGACTTTTTCCTGGTCTTGTCCGTTCTTGGCGGCTTGGTTTCTTTGCCGCCTGACCTCTGGCTGGCCAGTGCGCGAACAGGATCCTGGACTAGATGGGCCCTTGGCCTGATCCTGTAGGCTCTTGTCGGGTTCTTATGCATGGTGTGCAGCCCAGCGGATCGAGCGGTCCCAGGGGACTGTGGCCAGAGCTCCGCCTCTCAGACCCTGCTTGTCCCTGGGAGAGAACAGAAGTTCCCTGACCGTGTCTGCGGTTTTGCTCAGCTGCGGCCGGTTCCTGATTAAAAGCATCCGGGAAGCCTTGCATCCTTCCAGCCTTGCCTGCTTTGCCAGGCGCTCCTATTGCTTCAATCAATTTTAAATTTGTGATACTGATGATCGCAACAGAAGCCGCTGCCTGGTCACGTGGCCACGGGGAGCTAAAAATACCACTCTCCGCGGAGCTTTACTTATTTCATGCTCCGAAGCCCCAGAAGTGTTTGTTTGAGGGGGAAAACATATTATGAAGATAGCACTTAATGCTATTCAGACACACTTCACAAATAATTTACCAGGGGAGGGGAGGGGAAATAATATCCACTGGAAATCGTGAGCTCCTAGAGTGCCTGGCAATATTTATCCTAATTATGGCGCTAGTAAGCTTTGCTTGCCCTCTTCAGATTTGTGTCTTCTCTTTATCGTTTCTTTACTTTCCCTCTTTATACCACCCTTCACCAAAAATGGACATAGAATCCTAGGGTTGTAGTGTTGGGTTGTTGTTGTTGTTTAGTCATTTAGTCGTGTCCGACTCTTCGTGACCCCATGGACCAGAGCACGCCAAGCCCTCCTGTCTTCCACTGCCTCCCGCAGTTTGGTCAAACTCATGCTGGTAGCTTCGAGAACACTGTCCCACCATCTCGTCCTCTGTCGTCCCCTTCTCCTTGTGCCCTCCATCTTTCCCAGCATCAGGGTCTTTTCCAGGGAGTCTTCTCTTCTCATGAGGTGGCCAAAGTATTGGAGCCTCAGCTTCAGGGTCTGTCCTTCCAGTGAGCCCTCAGGGCTGATTTCCTTCAGAATGGAGAGGTTTGAGCTTCTTGCAGTCCATGGGACTCTCCAGAGTCTCCTCCAGCATCATAATTCAAAAGCATCAATTCTTCAGCGATCAGCCTTCTTTATGGTACAGCTCTCACTTCCATACATCACTACTGGGAAAACCATAGCTTTTACTATACGGACCTTTGTTGGCAAGGTGTTGTCTCTACTTTTTAAGATGCTGTCTAGGTTTGTCATTGCTTTTCTCCCAAGAAGCAGGCGTCTTCTAATTTCGTGGCTGCTGTCACCATCTGCAGTGATCACCCAATCTCTGTTTAAGAACCATCAAGGAGGGAGAGACCACTACTTTCCAAGGGAGTTCACTGGCAAATGGCTCTCAGAAAGTTCTTCCTGCTCTTTAGTTGGAATTTCCTTTTTTTGTCATTTGAATCTGTTGGTTGGCATCGTACCCTCCTGAGCAGGAGAAAGCAAGCTGTTTTCCATCACAGGGATGCGCAAAAATAGGACAACCATTCCCATATGTTACACAGTTAACACAAGCCTGGCTTTACTCCATCAACCTGACAAAAAAGATGGGGTTTTAACTTGCATCTAAAAGGATATAAATTTGGAAGGAGAGTCACTTCAATGGGTAGGTCATTCCAAAGATGTGGAGCCACCACAAAAAAGGCTCTTCCATGAGTCCCTGCTCTCACTGCTCACTGAACACCAGGACCACCAGCAGCTATGGACAAAAACATACCTGTAGATTCCGACTAAACATCAGGAAGAACTTTCTGACAGTAAGAGCTGCTCGCCAGTGGAACGGATTCCCTCAGGAGGTTGTGGACTCTCCTTCTTTGAAAGTTTCTAAGCAGAGGTTGGATGGCTGTTTTAGTTGAGATTTCTGCATTAACACCCTCTTCTTTCAGTAATTGAGAAGACCACGCATTTCGCAAATTAAAAATTGTTTACTTACAAACTCCCCAAAGGTCAAATTCATGTGATTCAGAAAAATTGCACAGGCAGGAAGACTTGGCTTAGTTACAAAATGGTGAGAGTTCCTCAAGTATGGCTTGTGAAAGCCATGCAGTCTGAGCTGGAACAACCAGCTCAAATCTCTTTACACACTGAGTGGACTCCTTTTAGATCTATTTTTCCTTGCAAACCACACACTGAGGTTCATAGGTTGACTGGAGGAGAACAAATTCCTAGTAAGGTGAATTCCTAAGCTGGCAGGACAGCTTACTCTATGGTATTAACCCATTCGTGTGTTAATCACGTTGGTTTTATGAGACTGGTTATCCCACAAATTCAAGTCAGAAACATCACCAGGGAGAGGACGCCATAGTTATTTCCAATCTCTGGTGATTCCAGCCCTTGTGAATTCTTCCTTGGTAAGCCTCATTCCTGGTTTCTGTTCCTTGGCTGCCCTAAATAAGCCCTCCCTAAAGTATTTGACGGGACGTGGGTGGCACTGTGGGTTAAACCACAGAGCCTAGGACTTGCCGATCAGAAGGTCGGCGGTTCGAATCCCCGCGACGGGGTGAGCTCCCGTTGCTCGGTCCCTGCTCCTGCCAACCTAGCAATTCGAAAGCACATCAAAGTGCAAGTAGATAAATAGGTACCACTCTGGTGGGAAGGTAAACGGCGTTTCCGTGCGCTGCTCTGGTTCGCCAGAAGCGGCTTAGTCATGCTGGCCACATGACCCGGAAGCTGTACGCCGGCTCCCTCGGCCAATAAAGCGAGATGAACGCCGCAACCCCAGAGTCGGTCATGACTGGACCTAATGGTCAGGGGTCCCTTTAGCTTTTTAAAAAGCATTTGAAACCATGATTTTCACCTCTTATCATTTGCCACTGGACGTTCATGGTTCAGGACAGCCTTCCCCAACTTGGTGCCCTCCAGATTTTTTTGGACTATGACTCCCATGAGCTTGGCAGGAGTTGTAGCACAAAGTATCTGGCGGACATGCAGCTGGGGAACGGTGTTCCGAACCCTGAACACAGGCGACAAATGGTGGGGGATCAAGATAAGGTTTCCAGCCATTAGAGGGAGGGAATATATCCATGATTTTGAAACATTTCGGATGGGAGCGAGTCAAAGCCAGTTAGAATCATAGAATCATAGAGTTGGAAGAGACCACAAGGGCCATCGAGTCCAACCCCCTGCCAAGCAGGAAACACCATCAGAGCACTCCTGACATATGTTTGTCAAGCCTCTGCTTAAAGACCTCCAAAGAAGGAGACTCCACCACACTCCTTGGCAGCAAATTCCACTGTTGAACAGCTCTTACTGTCAGAAAGTTCTTCCTAATGTTTAGGTGGAATCTTCTTTCTTGTAGTTTGGATCCATTGCTCCGTGTCTGCTTCTCTGGAGCAGCAGAAAACAACCTTTCTCCCTCCTCTATATGACATCCTTTTATATATTTGAACATGGCTATCATATCACCCCTTAACCTCCTCTTCTCCAGGCTAAACATGCCCAGCTCCCTTAGCCGTTCCTCATAAGGCATCGTTTCCAGGCCTTTGACCATTTTGGTTGCCCTCCTCTGGACACGTTCCAGTTTGTCAGTGTCCTTCTTGAACTGTGGTGCCCAGAACTGGACACAGTACTCCAGGTGAGGTCTGACCAGAGCAGAATACAGTGGCACTATTACTTCCCTTGATCTAGATGCTATACTCCTATTGATGCAGTTGACTGGAGAAAGACGCTTTTTTGCTGCTGCTTGGCTACTTACCCTTCAACTCACACAAAGCTGCTTCCATCTGGCTGTTGACACAATAAATACATGAATCAAAGAAGCCAGCAAGCTGTTGCAAGGTGCCCTCCTTTATTTGTTCTTTCTTTTCCTCCTCTCTCTCCTTTTTTCCTCTTTAGCCTTGTTTTGTTTTGACAACAGAGAAGCTCAGGAATCCCTTGATAACAATTATTTAGATAATCATTCCATCTGAGTAATAAAGAGGCATTTCCAGCTCGCTACAAAGAGCTATCATTATTGTTAATTGTTCACGTAGCCCTTTTTCGCAGGCAAAACGCTTCTTCCTTGGCTGCACACAGGCTATTATTTCTGCGGCGCAAAGGAGGAGATGCCACAAGCGAAATTGCGCAAGTAAAACATCGGTGGATCGGGCAGCTGACAGAATTAAAGGGAAGGCGCCAGGATTGGGACCTAGCTTGCATTTTAAACTAATGACTCAAATCCATCCTGCAGGGTTTGCGTACGTAGACTAAAATGTGCATATTAGATAGCTTGAAAATGGTTGCGTGTTTTTTTTTTAAGCCATAAAATTGCAGAGTTGGCAGGGACCCCCCAAGAGGTGATCTAGTTCAACCCCCTGCAAGGCAGGGATCACACCATAAGAATCCCTGGCAGATGGCCATCCAACTTCTAATTAAAAACCTCCAGCAAAGGAGAGCCCACCACTTCCTGAGGGAGTCTGTTCCACTGTCAAATGGCTCCTGCCATCAGAAAGTTATTTCTATTGTTTAGCTGGAATTTGTCCTTTTTGCCACTTGAATCCATCAGTCCTGTCCTATTTTCCAGAGTCCTATCCTCCAGAGCATCAGGAAACAAGCTGTTTTCTGTCACGGGGAGGCACAATTAAAAATAGGACAATAATTCCCATAAGTCACACAATTAACATAAAAATTGTTTCTCGAATTTAATCCGTTCTGGGAGCCCATTCGACTCCTGAAATGGTTCAAAAAACTAAGGCGTAGCTTCCGATTGGCTGCAGGAGGTTCCTGCAGCCAATCGGAAGACGTGCTGGACATTCGACTTCCAAAAAACTTTTGCAAACCGGGACACGCACTTCCAGCTTCCAGACATTTGTTCAGTGTGTCTGGGGCTGACTCAGGATGGCCGCCCATCAACAGACAGAGTTTGAGTCAATCAGCCTAACAGTTCGAAAGCCCACCAGTGCAAGTAGATGAATAGGTACTGCTGCGGCAGGAAGGTAAACAGTGTTTCCATGTGCTCTGGCTTCCATCACGGTATCCCCTTGTGCCAGAAGCAGTTTAGTCCTGCTGGCCACATGACATGGAAAGCTGTCTGTGGACAAACACCGGCTCCCTTGACCTGAAAGTGAGATGAGCGCCACAACCCCATAGTCGCCTTTGACTGGACTTAACCGTCCAGGGCTCCTTTACCTTTTTTACTTGGGCTGCCCAAAGGACAAGACCACACCTTCCCGCAGCCTCGCTGATGTGGTCCAAAGGAAAGCAGAGCAAGATGTTTGGCACCAGCTTGGCTGCAGGAGTTGCCAGAAGGAGATGTAGAAGGCGCCATCCAACCGTCTTAGGGACTTCACTCTGGATTTGTGTAGAGTTTACTCCTTAGGTCTTTCTTCTCCCAAAGATGTCCTGCAAGGCAGCGGAGGTTTAGGACCAGAGTCTTCCTTCTCCAAGATGGGCTGCTTTCCCAGGTTGATGAGCCCCACCTACCCCTCACTTCCATCTACAGCATGCGCAGAAACCGCCATCTTGACCGTTGGACCCACTCTTAGTCTCGTCTGTTGCATCTACCAGAGCCTGTCTTCTCCTACAAAGGAAGTCCCTAACTCACCGAAGGTTTGAGACCCATCATCTACTCTCACCTGGTTTAGCTGCCCAGTCGAAGCCATTGCCGGGGTGTGGCTGCTGTTGCCTGCTGACAGCTTCTAGGAGTCACAAATGAGAACCACCCCAATCTTGAAGCAGAGCAGTTTCTCGCTGGTGGTGGCAGCTGCTGGGAGTTGTTCTCTAAAGCCCCCGTAGGGAATGAAGGTAGCAGATATTTCTCCTCCCTCTGGGTTTGCTCCCAAAGTCTTTCTCACGAAGATGCAAGATGCAAGGCAACGGTGAATCTGTCAAGAGTTCAGCCTACACTCGAGTAGGACCCTGGCAGAGACACATGCCCGACTGGCATGTTCTCTCCCTCCTGGTTGATCGTTCGGGAGCTTCATAAGCTTTCTTCAGCCCAAACGTCACAGCGACTGATGCCAACTGACACCGGCACACTTAGGGATCTGCAGAGTTTGTGCAGTTGCGTAACAGACCTCAGCAACTCAGCATTTTGGCTAATCTACTTTATTTACATATGAACACACATGGAGCACTGCAACATGGCTCCCTCTCTCTCTAGCATCAGACAGCAAAGAGAGAAAAGAACAAAGGACAATAGTCCCACTTCACGGAACACAGTAACACAAACATCCTGTCTCCGTCACTTCCCACTCTGTGGAGTCAAAACGTGTACCGTCATGTGATAGACAACAATCCCATGACTGCAATCACGGAGCAGGAATTCTAACAGAATCAGCTATTCTTCAAGGTGCCATGGGTCTCTGTGTCGTCCTTCACCAACTTGGCGCCCTCCAAATGTTTGGGGCTAAAACTCCTGTGTGCTGGTCCTGGGGGGGGGGGGGGGTTACCATGCGGCGTGGTCCGTGTCCAGTCCGAGGCTGAAGTGGGGTCCAAGGCAGGGAGTCAGGCGTGGTCAGGAACTCTGGCAGAAAGCAGGACAGGGTGCAGGCAGGAACAGGTAACCAACAATGTTGCTCCCGCAAACCTGGGCCTGGGTGGACTGGCCTTTATCTCCTCTGAGGCATAGGGTGGCCCTGGTCCACAGGTGACTCGCCTCTCCTGGCCTGGAGGCGAGCACTCCTCCTGCGAGAACTTAGTTCCCTCCACCTCTCTGCCCTGAGCCTCTGCAGCTCAGGAGAGGCTGGAGGGTTACTAGACCCAGAGGCAACCTCACCTTCCCCTGACAGGGCTGGGAGAGGAGCACCTGCAGGCAATGGGTCCTCGATCACCTCCGGAGCCAGAGCGGATTCAGCTGGTGTCTGCTCCTGAGGATCCGGCACAGGTGAGGGCCCTTCAGGTTCAAGCCCCTGCCCCAGCTCAGCCGGCCCTGGAGGTGGGGACTCCTGTGCAGGCTGGGATTCCTCAGGTTCAGCCTCTGAGTCAGATTCCCAGGCCATCACATCCTGTCAGCTCCAGACTGCACAGAGGGCACCAGGTTGACGAAGAATGGCCTCAGTTGTTTTCGCTGCAACATGCTAAAACAGCCTCACCCCAACCAGATACTTCAAACTACAGTCCCCACCACCTCTGAACAATAGCAGGGCTGGCAGGGGCTGATGGGACTTGTGGTCTGGAAGATCTGGAAAGTGCCCAACTGGGGAGAGCTAGGCTAAGCCCATCCCCACAGAGCCGACTGCTCCATTTTTAGGACAAAACCCATCCCTTGCAAAGAGGCAGACCTGGGCCCAGGAAGTGTATCTACTGCTCTAGAAAGATGACATTTAATATTATTGAAATATGCCAGCTTTGCAGGCGCTTGTTTACATGCAATGTAGGTCACTAACCTAAATTTAAACGGTACCTTTCCTTAGGGACGCGGCAGGGTTCGTTCCCTCAGGGAATACTCCCAGGAAGGCACGGCTGGCGATCCGAGGGGCAGATGGATGACCTGCTTCCTAATTGCGCTGTGCATGATGTTTGCATAATGGGTGGAATTTGCAGCTGGAGTCAAAAGAGGGCAGGCCTGTGGCGCTGCCCTGAAATTGGTGGCAATGGGAGGCCTTAAATTATATGCTGCTGCTGATGAGCCCTTTCGTTTGGGCTCTTCCCTCAGTGTTGCTGAAGGAAGGCAGGTGAACGTTATGAGAACCACTGTGGTGTAGCGGTTCTCCGGACCCTCCTTGTCAAAGGCCAACACCTCACTTATCAGGCTTTGAGATGGCACCCCCTTGGCTCAGCACCAGGTGCCACTCATACAGCCCTGAATTGGACCCTGCTGGGGTGCTGACTCTTGCAGGGGAGGGGACCTATCCAGTCCAAATGTTCTCAAATGTTTTCCCCTTCCCCCATGTCACAACCCCAACCCCAGCTCTCACGAGGCATCCAGTGCTCCACTTCAAAGAAGCTTCAAATCAAAATGATGCATTTTGCTGGGTTTTGGGCTTTGGCATTTTCTGGCTCTCTCGTCCAGTACATTTCTGAAGCAAAGCAAGAAGGTTAAGACTTGGTCCCTGGAGTCTTCCCCGTAATGGTCTGAAAAAAACTGACAGAAGAGTTGCCTGCAGAAGCAAAAAGGTGAATGTGTGTTGGAAGGAATAAGCTTTTATGCCTTGTTTTGATAATCAAGGCATTCAAATGCTTTTCTTTTTTAAAGAAAAATTTGTCTAGGTCAGCTCAGGCTGATGGGAGTTGTAGTTCACAACATCTGGAGGGCACCAGGTAGGGAAAGCCAGGTGAGGAGTACAACTCCTTAGAAATCTCCAATGGAGGAGAGTTCACCATTTTCTGGGGGAGCCCATTCCCCCGGTCAAACAGCTCCCACTTTTGCATGATATACAGATTCTTAACAAACAGAAGATGCCCATTTAGGTTAGAGCCAATTCCATATCAGGGCAGGATGAATGAAGAGATCTTGAAATTGTTTGGTTGTTGGCATCCATCTGTCTTGGGAGACAAGAGAGCAGTGCCCCTTTGGGGGGGAAGTCAAACCATTGGAGAGATACAGCTGTGATTGTAGAGACCGATACAGGACCACAGCTTAAGGCGGGCAGTAGGAGACCAGGGAGACATGATGATCTCTCCCACCAAGGAAGGCAGCTCATCCCTTACGCCAATCAAGTTGAGCTTATAACTTGTAACTGCTGCCTCCCATGTTGTTGTTTTTTGCTGTGCATGGAGGTCTTGGGCTGCCCAGACGACAAGACCCCCCCTCTCCACCTTGCTGATGTGATCCAAAGGAAAGCAGAGTGTAGGAATAACGGAGGACAACCGGAGGTTGGATGCAGTTGAGCTGTGCAGAAGCACGCTGGCAAGCATGCTCTAAGACAAGCTGCCGGCTAGCTCTGTAGAGGCTCCTTTTATTAGCACACTATGCAAAACCAGTCAGATAGATTTGGACTGTGACCTTTACACATCTTCCAATCCCGAGATCGTGGGGTGGTACAAAGTTATTTTGGCACCTGTTTCCACCGCATCATTTCCCCCTTGAACAACGTATGATAAAGGAGACAAAGGTCACAGACAGGGCACGGCAGACCACTAAGAGAGCAAAGGTTAGATAGAGGGCATGATGTTCAGACAGCTGAGGCTTTGTCTGCAGATGGAAGTGTGCTCCACACCTGAAGGTCACGCGGTCAGACAGCTGAGGCCTGAGTGCGGGTGGAAGTGTGCTCCACACCCGGCGATCATTCCTTCAGCAGAGCAAGACATTTGGCGCCAGCTTGGCTGCAGGAGTTGCTGGAAGGAGGCACCATCCAACCATATTAGCAACTCCACTCTGGATTTGTGTAGGGTTTACTCCAGGGGTCGTCAAGGTTTTACCTGCCTGGGCCGGTCAAGTCCCATGGAGATCTCTCCACGGGCTGGATCGCATGTACACAATTTCCGGCGTCTGGGCATGTGCAGACGTGATTCCCGGCACCGCAGAAGCAAGTCCCCGCACCGTGCTGTGCTGGTTTAACGCAGAGCATGAGGACTCGCTGAGCGGGCGACTTGGTTCGGGGGCAGCTCGTGGGCCAGTTAAACTGCACCTGTGGGCTGCTTGCGGCCATGGGCCACACGTTGTCGACCCCTGGTTTACTCTTTAGCATTTTCTTTTGCCGGAGGTGTCCTGCAAGGCAGCGAGTATGGATTACTCCTCAGGGTTTACCCTCAAAGCCTTTCTCTTGGATGGGTATGTACCGCCTTCTTGACCATCAGACCCCCTATTGGTCTTGTCTGCTCCATCCTACAGAGTCTGTCTTCACATGCAGGGGAAGCCCCTAACTCAATGAGGGTTTGAGCCCCATCAGCTCCCCTCACCTGGTTTAGCCAGCCATTCAAAGCTGTTCCCGGGTTGTAACCACTGTTGTCTGTTGCCAGCTTCTAGGAGCCACAGGTGAGGGCTTAGTGCCGGGTGGGGACCAAAGCTGGAGGACAAATCATCACAGATGCGTCCCACACCAGAGGTACTTCCCCAATCTTGAAACAGGGCAGTTTTTATTCTGCAAGTCTTCCTTCCTCGCTGGCTTCTGGAAGCTGTAGTCTAAAGCCTCTTGAGAGAACCAACCAGGCTGGGAAGAGGCTGTTGTATAAACTGCTAGTATAAAAGCCTTCCTTCCCATTTACTGCAAGATAAGAAGAAATCATGTTTCCAAGATGCCTTGGCCAGACACGCTCACGGGAACTTGACAGCTGGCGTGGGGGTGTGTGTGTTGTTATTGTGAGAGACAGAGACTTAGAGCCGTTCTGCTTCAGGTCCCCGGACCACCAGAGCCGGAATTCTTCCAGTTATCTTCCATTTATCCTCACTTCTCTGTGCAGTTTACCCGGCTGGCATGGGCAAGGCTTGCAATGTGGCATGAAACGCCCGTCCTTCCAAGAGGCGGCAGCTGCTCAAATTGTTTATCTCTTGCTTTTTAACTGCCCCAAGGGGGATTGCAAGAAGAGTCTGGCTGGATCAGGCCAATGGACCTTCCTGCCCAGTACTCTGCTGCTAACAGTAATGTTTCTGGAAAGAGAAACGTCGCAGAATTTTGTTTCGGCTCGCATTTTGTTTGGAAACCCGCTTAGTTCAAACTTGATGGACTGATATGCAGCGGTGTACTGGCACATTCAGTTGTGCAGGGTCTCTTCAAGCTAGCCACAGCCATGTCCCTTTCTAAGATGGTGCACTAATATTATAATTATGTTGTTGTTTAGTTGTTTAGTCGTGTCCGCCTCTTCGTGACCCCATGGACCAGAGCGCGCCAGGCACTCCTGTCTTCCACTGCCTCCCGCAGTTTGGTCAAACTCATGTTAGTAGCTTCGAGAACACTGTCCCACCATCTCGTCCTCTGTCGTCCCCTTCTCCTTGTGCCCTCCATCTTTCCCAACATCAGGGTCTTTTCCAGGGAGTCTTCTCTTCTCATGAGGTGGCCAAAGTATTGGAGCCTCAGCTTAACGATCTGTCCTTCAATAATATTATAATTATAATATTATAATTATGTGATGATAATAATTAGGGATGTCTTGCAACAATCAGTGCAAATCTCCGTGTGTTGCTTTTCAGCCAGATCTACTATTTTTTGTGCATTGGCCATGGATTTGGAGTGCTCCAATGTCTTTTGGACTGATTTAAGTCGTGTTTTCCTCAAACTTGTATGTAACAGCATTCGCACACCTTTTTCTTGGAACTGAAGCACCCTGAGTTTCCAGTTCCTCTTCTGGGAATGAACTCCATGCACCGTGTGAAGAATAGGGAGGGTGAATAGGCCAGTTTTGCCTCCTTTCCGTTTCTCGTTTTTCCAGTCCTCAGTTCAGAGCTTCACATTTCCACATCAGCCAGCTTTCAAAATAAATCCACATTAAAATTTGTTGACATTTCCCAACATACACAATCTTACTCTAGTGTTCACTCTTTCATACATCTTAACTGCTTGGAGAACTCACTGCAAAATTCAGGGAAGTACAGATTTTGAAAAGTAGGCGTGTTTTGGTTCACTTCGTTGGAAAATGCCAATGAGATCTGTTTGCCTTTCAGTGCAAACTGAATGTAATTCCAGCCAGCCATCCCTGGCCATCCCCAGTGAATAAGTCCTTTCTCCGGTCCCTCCTGAATCTTCCAGCTTCATTAAAGGTAAAGGGACCCCTGATCATTAAGTCCAGTCGCGGACGACTCTGGGGTTGCAGCGCTCATCTCGCTTTACTGGCCGAGGAAGCCGGCGTTTGTCCGCAGTTTTTCTGGGTCATGTGGCCAGCATGACTAAGCCGCTTCTGGCAAACCAGAGCAGCGCACGGAAACGCCGTTTACCTTCCCGGCAGAGCGGTACCTATTTATCTGCTTGCACTTTGACGTGCTTTCGAACTGCTAGGTTGGCAGGAGCAGGGACCAAGCAACGGGAGCTCACCCCATCGTGGGGATTCAAACCGTCGACCTTCTGGTCGGCAAGCCCTAGGCTCAGTGGTTTAGACCACAGCGCCGCCCGCATCCCTTTCCAGCTTTGTTCGAAGGCCCCAGATTCTAATATTGCAAAAGAACAAAGTGTCGTGATGAACAAAGGGCACTCTGCCAGTGTTCAGCCGTGGCAAAGACATTCAGGAGTGGTTCTGCAATTCTGCAATTGCAAGGAAAGCAATTAGCGCTGGGTGCACTTTCCCCAACTTTTGAGACGTGTCAGCATTCAGCGACCAACTTCGCCAGCAGAATTCTCCTGAGGCCGGCGGACCTCCCTGGGGAGGCCAAAATAACACTGGAGGTGGGGGGTGGGGAAAGTGAACTTTCTGAGAAGCTGTAATAATAGTTTTTAAGATGAGCGAGCCAGCAAAAAGTTAATGGCATTGCAGTCCCTTCTGCTATTCAACGGGGTCCCCCCCACACACTCCACCTTTCATTCCTCAGCCATTTGGGACTTAAATAGGGAGCAGCTCACAGACCTCACAAATGAGCACATTAGAATTCCAAGCCGTTTCATAATTCAGATTTTCAGAAATCTTGGGTGAGCTGCTGGCACAAAGGACCGGCTTTATTGAGGTGAAACGGTTCACAGCCGCTCACTGGGGGAATTGTAATTTGAAAGGCATGGATATTTTCTCTGTGTTTGGATCCTGCATTGAGTTCCTGGGGGAAAATGAAGATCTCATTCCTCTTGTACTTATGTTAAGCTGCATTATATCATTGCAGGAGAGCTTAGAGCCGCCTTTCCCAACCAGGTGCTGCCAGATGTTTTGGCCCATGGGAATTGTAGTACAAAACATTTGGTGGGTGCCAGGATCCCCAAGTGGGGCCGTACCATCCCCTGTGGGGGAGGGATTACTAAGAGGCAAGGGGACGGCAGGGGGCGCTGAGGTAAATGGCGGTAAGACTTTGAAAAGCTGATTTCGCTGGATGAACTTCATCAGTTTTCCTGAATTAATTGAGAGCCAGTGGGTGTAGTGGTTAGGAGCGGTAGTCTCGTAATCTGGTGAACCGGGTTCGCGTCTCTGCTCCTCCACATGCAGCTGCTGGGTGACCTTGGGCCAGTCACACTTCTCTGAAGTCTCTCAGCCCCACTCACCTCACAGAGTGTTTGTTGTGGGGAAGGAAGGGAAAGGAGAATGTTAGCCGCTTTGAGACTCCTGAAGGGGAGTGAAAGGTGGGATATCAAATCCAAACTCTTCTCTTCTTCTAATTAAACCAAATAATTTTGATTGGATCCTGAATACGTGCACCATTAATTGTTACTGTTTTGAATGTTACTGTGTTATTATCTTCCTTAGTAGGCCATGGAAACTGCTATTCTGAATAATCCTTTTTCTAGAATAGGGGGCACTGGGAATGAGTTTTTGGAAGCAAGGGAGATGTCGCCCCCAAAAGTTTGGAAACTACTGCTTTGGAGTTACGATAGAGCCTGAGGTAAAGGTAAAGGGACCCCTGACCATTAGGTCCAGTCGTGGCTGACTCTGTGGTTGCGGCGCTCATTTCGCTTTACTGGCCGAGGGAGCCGGCGTACAGCTTCCGGGTCATGTGGCCAGCATGACTAAGCCGCTTCTGGAGAACTAGAGCAGCGCACGGAAATGCTGTTTACCTTCCCACCGGAGTGGTACCTATTTATCTACTTACACTTTGATGTGCTTTCGAACTGCCAGGTTGGCAGGAGCAAGGACCGAGCAACGGGAGCTCACCCCGTCGCGAGGATTCGAACCGCCGACCTTCTGATAAGCAAGTCCTAGGCTCTGTGGTTTAACCCACAGCGCCACCCCCTTGCCCTCAGAGCCTGAGAGTTCATCCTAAAATATAGGTCACTTGCTTTAAGCTCTGAAAACTCATCACAGCCAAAGTCTGCTGTTTCCTAGAAATTCTCACAGCGCGATTAGCCTTGTTGCCACCTGCCCTCGTCTTCCCACCTGCTAGAGTTGCCATATTTTGAAGAGCAAAAAAGAGGACACATTTGCCGACTTCTGCTTTTAACTATAGATCTCTATGACGACTCTCATCGTGAAAAAGAGGACGTGTCCTGGAAAAAGAGGACATATGGCAACTCTTCCTGGACATCTTGTGGACCCGCTGGACGTATTTTCACATTTGGGAGAGAAAATGATCACTGGAGCGAGTGTGTGTTTGTGTAAAATTCCCCTTGGGAGTTCAAGTGCTTTCACCAAATCCCCAATCTGACAGACTTTATTCAGTAATGCGTTATAGCACAGAGCAAAGGTAAAGGGACGAGGGTGGTGCTGTGGTCTAAACCACAGAGCCTCTTGGGCTTGCCGATCGGAAGGTCTGCGGTTCGAATCCCCACGACGGGGTGAGCTCCCGTTGCTCGGTCCCAGCTCCTGCCAACCTAGCAGTTGAAAAGCACACCAGTGCAAGTAGATAAGTAGGTACCACTGCGGCGGGAAGGTAAACGGCATTTCCATGCGCTCTGGTTTCCGTCGTGGTGTCCCATTGTGCCAGAAGCGGTTTAGTCCTGCTGGCCACATGACCCGGAAAGCTGTCTGTGGACAAACGCCGGCTCCCTCGGCCTGAAAGCAAGATGAGTGCCGCAACCCCATAGATGCCTTTGACTGGACTTAACCAACCAGGAGTCCCTTACCTTTACTTTTTACCTTTAGAGCACAAAATGCAATAATCTGCGAGAGCTCTCCATGAGGACACACACAATGTAGGCAAAATCTATGATGTCTTAGCTGTTTATCCTTTACCCAACCACTTTCCCCCACTCCAGGACCTCACCATCTCTCAAACAACCACAGTCCTTGAAATGCAGCTTACTGGTATTCAACCTCCCCCCTTTTACTGTACATGTTAGAACCTTCCTTGCGCCTTATAAGGAGTTACTCTCACTGCAGTCAAAAACAATCTAAACCACAGACCGACAAGTAGACATAAGGAACAGGAATTAAACAGTAGCAGAGGTAGAGCGAGGACTGTTTATTGAGAGCAGAGATTCTGATTTGCTTTCACAATGCTTACAGGCAGGTTAGACGATGTTCATCTTTATTGAGTCTTTCTGATTTGTCTGTGGGGCAGTTACAAGGCAAAAAGGCACCCCAACACTTCAAGCTTTTTCTTTGGCGATCCCTCATAGCCGAGGAGGATTGCTTTCCATGAAAATGGTCTTAACAGTGAGTCCGTAAGTGACTGTGGCGGCCAATTCTGGATCCACACGTCCTTCCACAGTGGGGACATAGGTTTCCGGGTGGGAGTTGATCGCGGTGAGGGTTTGCCAAGCGTGCCTTCCTCTTAGCACATTTCTCCCTTATGTCCTGAGTTCGAGTGTCTTCAAAACCCATGACACCTTTGGGAAAGGCTGTTCTCCAATTGGAGCGCTCACAGGCCAGTGACTCCCAGTTGTTGGTGTTTATACTATATTTTTTAAGATTTGCCTTAAAGAGAGTCTTTAAACCTCTTTTGTTGACCACCAACATCATGCTTTCCATTTTTAAGTTCGGAATAGAGTAGTTGCTTTGGAAGACGATCATCAGGCATCCGCACAACATGACCTGGCTGGTGTATGGCAGGGCTGGGGGATGAATCCCGAGGGCTGCATCTGAACCCAAGGCGTGAAGTTCTCCACTCCCTTGTCTAAATGCCTCCCTTTATTCTGTTGCATAATATCTATTCTAATCGGAATTGTCTTCTTCCCAATGCTACGAAAAGGAACTGAACCATGTCACTGCAAAATATTTACATAATGCATAATCTCATAGACTTGTGTTCTAGAAAATAATCAAAGAAGACACAGGTCTTCATTTGCATAATGCATACATTTTGCAAAATTCAGCTTTTCTTGCTGCAGATTTTTTTTATATAGTGTGCACACAACTATGATTATAATCTCCCAGCTTTCATTAACTCTCTGGTTGCTTGTCCCCACCAGCCACAAATAAGAGCTTTCTCTTTTTTTCTGCAGCAAGAGCCTTGCTTATAAAAAAAGAACATGATTTGGAGATTTGAAATGCAATATTCCAGTCACAGGCCGACGGGAAGGACCAGATCTCAGGGGGCCAGAGAGAAGATTTGTCCTTAGCTTCTTTTAATCATTGAGTAAGACTTGCCGATCAGAAGGCCAGCGGTTCGAATCCCGCCGACGGGGTGAGCTCCCGTTGCTCGGTCCCAGCTCCTGCCAACCTAGCAGTTGAAAAGCACACCAGTGCAAGTAGATAAGTAGGTACCACTGCGGCGGGAAGGTAAACGGTGTTTCCGTGCGCTGCTCTGGTTCACCAGAAGCGGCTTAGCCATGCTGGCCACATGACCTGGAAGCTGTACGCCGGCTCCCTCAGCCAATAAAGCGAGATGAGCGCCGCAACCCCAGAGTCGGTCACGACTGGACCTGATGGTCAGGGGTCCCTTTACCTTTACCTTAAGGTGGCTGTTCCCATCTATTGCAGGGAAGTGGGCAAAGCAGCGATGCCGGCAACATAACAGTCTCCTCTCAAGAAATATCAGCTGTCCTGTGTTGTCTTAACTGTCCTGAATGGGTTGTAGGTTCAAGAGTAATTTGGAGGTAGGAAAGATTCTGCTTTTAAATTCTGAGATCTGTCAAAGGTGAGACTCGATTAGGATAAGTCCTCAGGGGAGATTGAGGTTGAATCCTGATAAGACAGAAGTACTGTTTTGGGGGGACAGGGGATGGGTGGGTATGGAGGATATCCTAGTCCTGAATGGGGCAACTGTGCCCCTGAAGGACCAGGTGCGCAGCCTGGGAGTCATTTTGGACTCACAGCTGTCCATAGAGGCACAGGTTAATTCTGTCCAGGGCAGATGTCTACCAGCTCCATCTGGTACGCAGGATGAGACCCTACCTGCCCGCAGACTGTCTTGCCAGAGTGGTGCATGCTCTAGTTATCTCCCACTTGGACTACTGCAATGCTCTCAACATGGGACTTCCTTTGAAGGTGACCCAGAAACTACAACTAATCCAGAATGCGGCAGCTAGACTGGTGACTGGGAGTGGCCACCGAGACCACATAACACCGGTCCTAAAAGACCCACATTGACTCTCAGTATGTTTCTGAGCACAATTCAAAGTGTTGGTGCTGACCTTTAAAGCCTTAAATGGCCTCGGCCCACTATACCTGAAGGCGCGTCTCCAGTCCCATTGTCCAGCATGGACACTGAGATCCAGCTCCGAGGGCCTTCTGGCAGTTCCCTCCCTGCGAGAAGTGAGGTTACAGGGAACCAGGCAGAGGGCCTTCTCGGTAGTGGCACCCACCCTGTGGAACGCCCTCCCATCAGATGTCAAAGAGGTAAACAACTACCTGACTTTTCGAAGACACCTGAAGGCAGCCCTCTTTAGGGAAGTTTTTAATGTTTGATGTTTTATTGTGTTTTTAATATTCGCGGGTGGCGCTGTGGGTAAAACCACAGTGCCTAGGACTTGCCGATCGTATGGTTCGAATCCCCGCGGCGGGGTGAGCTCCCGTCCTTCGGTCCCAGCTCCTGCCCACCTAGCAGTTCAAAATCACCCTTAAAAAAAAAGTGCAAGTAGATAAATAGGTACCGCTTTATAGCGGGAAGGTAAACGGCGTTCCGTGTGCTACACTGGTGCAGGCTCGCCAGAGCAGCGATGTCACACTGGCCATGTGACCCGGAAGTGTCTGAGGACGGCGCCGGCTCCCGGCCTCTAGAGTGAGATGAGCGCGCAACCCTAGAGTCTGTCAAGACTGGCCCGTACGGGCAGGGGTACCTTTACCTTTAATATTCTGTTGGAAGCCACCAAACATTGGCATCAGCTGGCGCAGATTTTGGAGATCTCAGCGGCAAACCTTGAGCGTGTTGCACATATGCACGCAAAATTCCCCCGACGTTTAAAAATTCAATTTACTCTCCTTCTAAAAGAGAAGCATGGCAAGCCCATTAGCGGGGAAAGGGAACATATGTTTCCCCGTGCTGAGCAGCTTGGACATGCTGCGGGCGGCAGATCGCAAGAGACGCTCTTGGCACGTAGATTTTTAAAAAGTGACATCCCTCCCTCCCCTGTACCTCCAAGCAGCCATCGAGATAATTAATCATAAGGCAAATTAAAGTTCTGAGCCTGGAATGCCTGTGTAGTACCCAGGCCACAGTTTGAGAAGGATGCTGAATAGGGCCTGCTGCTGATGCTCACCTGTCTGACCTCACCTGGGGAGGAGTCCCAGGTGAACCTCGGATGTCAAACAGAGTGGATTGGCAAGGCATCCTTTGCAGAAGGAGGTCCTTTATGTACTTGAAGATACTTCAAAGGTCTGGGCCTAATTGCTCCCAAATGTAGCAGAGATTCATACTGAAATCTTTTCACCTTTTTTTTTTTTTTTAAAAAAAAAGGCCCTTCACTTTTTTGTTTTGAAGCGCAGGAAAATCACAGGAGAGGGTGACGCAGCTCCTGCAGATGGAAATTATCCCTCTTGTCCGTCATTAGGATGGTTATGAACACCTTGATTGCAAGCACGATAATAATTGCAAACATATTAACTTGCATGGAACATATAAAATTGTGTAGAAGAGGTGGATGAAGCACATTCGTCAGGGATTGCTGGATAAGTTAAGCAAAAGGCCCTGAGTTCAGTTCCCAGAACATCCAGGTAGGTCTGGGAAAAGATTCCCTGGCTGAAATCCCAGAGAGCTGCTGCCAGCCAGTGTTGGCCATACTGAGCTGGATGGACTGGGGGTCTGGCCCAGTAGAAGGCAGCTTCCTATACACCCATGTTTGCATGGCAGAGAGAACGTGTGTGTAGTCAGCTCACCCCTGTCCCACATGGGGAGAAAGATGTCGGAGGGAGGAATGATCAAATACTGATGGCCCCCAAACTGGGGGAGATTAGCAGCCAAACCTAACGCGTGCATATTCTTGCTAGTTAGCCTGAGAAGGGGTTAATACCATAGTGCTGAATTGCTGGTAGGCAGATACTCAGACCATAGACGTTCAATTGGTAGAGAGGGCTCTGTGTGATGTCATTTCCTCTCCTCTTCTAGAGAGCATAGAGTACTTCCTGTTCCCCTGCTTTGACCAGCATTGAATGCAGACATGTCTCTGTTTGCCCCAGCTTTAGGCACATTCCTGAGACTGGTTATACTGTAAATATAAGTATTTTGCCTGCCTAGTTTTTACTGCTGCCATTGCTGCAAACTAACACAAGATTACAAGTAAGTAAATTATAATTTTAAGCTTTCCTCCCTGGTTAATTCTTTATTAAGCAGGGTAAGAAAGAGGAACCATTTTCCTTCATAGCGTGAGTTGCTCAGAACAAGGTTTTGCAGATGAATTTATTTTAATTTTGCTGCCAAGGATGGGATTTTGAAACTCTGTTCAACCCACACATGTGAGTGCTTGGTGGGATAAATTGCAATTAATATATCCTCTCCTACCTTTTAAAACCCATTCCACACAAACTCCCAGCGGCTTCATTTATACTTTCAATAGCACAGAGAATAATACAGTGGTACCTTAGTTCTCAAACACCTTGGTTCTCAAATGCCCCAAACTCGAAAGTAAGTGTTCCGGTTTTCGAACGTTTTTCGGAAGCTGAACGCCAGATGCGGTTGTCAGCTATTGTTTCCGGGGCGCCTGCACCAATCAGAAGCTGCACCCTGGTTTTTGAACATTTCAGAAGTCAAATGGACTTCCAGAATGAATTAAGTTTCGTGCTTTTGCTATTTATTTTGCGTTTTAGTTTTTGAGACTTTTTCGGTTAATTTGTTATTGTGACTATATGTGGAACCCAGTTTGGCTACTGATTGATTTTGATTGTGTGACTGCGGAAATGGATAAAAGCCCCACACCCAAACAATGACATCAGTGCAGGTAAGAAAAAATAATAATTTTTATTTTTATCCTTTACAATACTGTCTTAGTTATTTTATAGTACAGTACATTGATTATTGCTTTCATTTTATGGATCAATGGTCTCAGTAGATAGTAAAATTCATGTTAAATTGCTGTTTTAGGTTTTTTTTTAAAAGTCTGGAATGGATTAATCCATTTTGCATTACTTCCTATGGGAAAGCACGCCTTGGTTTTGGAACACTTTGGTTTTGGAACAGACTTCCAGAACGGAGAACCAAGGTACTACTGTATTGAAGCTGCCAAAGGACTCTCCCAGTGCCACTCTGTAGGACTGGAGCCACCACAGAACAGTCCCCCTATTCCTCTCCCAGAGCTACGATTCCCAGAGTTCCCCTTGAAGAGGAATTGTCTGTTAAACCTCTTTGGGAATTGTAGCTCTGGGAGGAGAATAGAGGCGTCTCCTAACAGCTCTCAGCACCCACAACAAACTACAGCTCCCAGAATTCTTTGGCGAAGCCACGACTGTCCAGAGCAAAGTCATACTGTGTCAAATCCACGGTCTAATGTGGTCCTAACTGCACACAGCATTGTCATGGGAACGGCACGCAGGATTATAACACGAGAGTTTGACTTTTTAAGAGGCTTTCCGTGAAGGTTATCGCAGCAGCGCTAGCAAAGGAGAGACAAGCTTCTCTTCGAAACACTCTCTTGACTTAACATTCCTAGGCAATTTATAATTCATGGGGACACTGGGAAAGGTTCGAATTTCCCCCTGACCTACTTAGAGCAACAATGGCTACATCTGTGCAAAATTCACAAGATCACAAATTTATGGGTTTGCAGATTTATTCTGCGGTGGCCAAGACCTTCCCATGACATCTCTCCACCCAAAGTCTCCCGCAGTATAATGCAGAATTATCTAAAACAGCGGTATCCTGAGTTTTGAATGGAGAGTGCAATTAGTGAAAGTGATGGGGCAGTTTCTGAGGGAATTACCTCTCTTAAACAGTTGTCATTTGGGGTAATTACCCTGCTGAAGCAGGGGCAAAATTGGAGCAAGCTTACCCACCGGTTAACAGTTTATGAAAGTTTAGGGAAATTTTTAATGTTTTATCGTGTTTTAAATTTTCTGTTGGGAGCTGCCCAGAGTGGCTGGGGAGGCCCGGCCAGATGGGCGGGGTATTATTATTATTATTATTATTATTATTATTATTATTATTAATAATAATAATAGCGGGTCTTTTTCAGGACAGTGGAGAAGATTTCTCCAGAAAAGTGGACTAGAAAAAGTATTGAGAATTTCTCAGACTATGAGCTGGATATTTTGATTTTCAAAGTCGGCATTCTCTGAGGGATACTTGCAAAGAAAATGACTTTTTAGGTTTTGTTAGCTGTTGTTGTTTGGTCGTTTAGTCGTTTCCAACTCTTCTTGACCCCCTGGACCAGAGCACGCCAGGCACTCCTGTCTTCCACTGCCTCCCGCAGTTTGGTCAAACTCATGCTGGTAGCTTCGAGAACACTGTCCAACCATCTCGTCCTCTGTCGTCCCCTTCTCCTTGTGCCCTCCATCTTTCCCCACATCAGGGTCTTTTCCAGGGAGTCTTCTCTTCTCATGAGGTGGCCAAAGTCTTGGAGCCTCAGCTTCAGGATCTGTCCTTCCAGTGAGCACTCAGGGCTGATTTCCTTCAGAATGGAGAGGTTTGATCTTCTTGCAGTCCCTGGGACTCTCCAGAGTCTCCTCCAGCACCATAATTCAAAGGCATCAATTCTTCGGCGATCAGCCTTCTTTATGGTCCAGCTCTTACTTCCATACATCACTACTGGGAAAACCATAGCTTGAACTATACGGACCTTTGTTGGCAAGGTGATGTCTCTGCTTTGTTAGCTATTCAGTACCTTACCCCGTGGCTTGCAGGACATCTTAGGAGAAGGAACGGCTGCCTCAATCCACCTTTCCTTCACGTAAGGCTTCCCATTTTATCCTCACAACCTTGTGAGGTAAGCTAGGCTGTGAAACTGTGACCAGCCCAAGGTCACCTGGTGAGCTCCGTGGCTGAGTGGGGAGATTCGAACCCAGTTCTCCCCGCTTGCGGTCCCTAAACGCTTTCTAACTACTACTCCACGCTGCCCCAGATCTTTGACACTTTTGCATCTTGAAACAAACCAGGTTCCTTCGTTTGGTGCAACGTTAATTCCAGCCATGGGACTTTGTGGTTTTCTCGGCCCATAATTTGGATAGTTATTGTTGCTGCAGACTCATAAACTTCCCTAATATTCCCTCTCTTTTCTCCCAGCCTCAGCAATAAAGCCTTGGCTGCCCCTGCAGCAATTTCAGCTGATTAATCGATGGAGTACTTGACGTCTGCCATATGTTATGCTTGAAACTCCTGCACTTTTTTTTTTAAAAAAAGAAATTTATTATAAGAAATCTGAGCGGTTGGTAGAATATATATATATTTTTGCTTTACGAGCAAAAAGTGTCCCTAGCGCAGCTTTGGCCGAACGAGGCGGTCATTAAATCACAGGGATGTTTGTTTCGCTGTCAAGCTCAGGTTTGGACCACGTGGAGCCTAAAAATAAGAGAGGGCTTTCAATTTTGCATGTTCAGGCGATCCGTCACCATAAGCTAAATGGATGGGTTAAATGTGCTATTTAAATGTGCTCAGCAAAGCGGTGGATCGTTTTCCTCCGCTGAAATATACTTTCCGGTGCCGGAGCCAGCGCTGCAAATCCGCGCCGGTTAAATTATTTACGGGCAGAAATGTCAATGTTTGGAGACGCCGAATGATCTTATTGATAGAAGCAACTTCGGCCTTTTGATGCTCTGTGATCTTTTAGAATTTATTCTGTTGGCTGTGGGTGGTTGTTGTGCTTATCCTCTTTTGTTTTGGTGGCATCCATGCAGCATTTTGCCACCCAACCGAGTCTGCAGAAAGCAATGCGCAGCACAGAATTGGGAGGGGTCCCGGCGGTCATCTAGACCAACCCCGGCTAATGAAGGAAGTCTGCTCCCACAACAGCCCTGACAGGTGGGCATGCAGCCTCAGCTTGGATACTAGTGTCACAACCTATTTGCAAATTCAGTAGGCAGGATTTGATTAATGAGAGTTCATTAAAGGATCTCATCCAGTCCATTACCGAGGCAAGACAATGGTCCGGCACATTCACTGTAGAGGTAAAGGAGAAGCAGAGCTGTGTGTCATCAGCCTGAAGGAGCGTCTCCACCCCCATCGTTCAGCCCGGACACTGAGATCCAGCGCCGAGGGCCTTCTGGCGGTTCCCTCATTGCGAGAAGTGAGGCTACAGGGAACCAGGCAGAGGGCCTTCTCGGTAGTGGCGCCTGCCCTGTGGAACGCCCTCCCAGCAGATGTCAAAGCAATAAACAACTATTTGACTTTTAAAAGTCATCTGAAGGCAGCCCTCTTTAGGGAAGTTTTTAATGTTTGATGCTGTACTGTTTTTAATATTCAGTTGGAAGCCGCCCAGAGTGGCTGGGGAAACCCAGCCAGATGGGCGGGGTATAAATAATAAATTATTATTATTATTATTATTATTATATTGCTGACAGTGTATTCCAAAACTCCAGATAACCCCAATCAGCGGTTTCATGTACTGTATTTTTTTGTGTATATGAGGCTCCCCTCCTCCTCATTCACTACCCGTGTATAAGACAAGCGCCAATTTTTGCCTATAATAATTTAGCAAAAAAGCGTTGTCTTATACACGGAAAAATACGGTAGATGTTAAACACCATGCGGGATAAAATCAGACCCTGAAGAGCCCCACACTGAAGACTTCCATGGGGCTGAAGAGCGCTCCTCAAGCAATAAAAGGTAAATGTAAAGGACCCCGGCATGGTTAAGTCCAGCCAAAGGTGACTTATGGGGTTGCGGCGCTCATCTCGCTTTCAGGCTGAGGGAGCCGGCATTTGTCCAGAGACAGCTTTCTGGGTCATGTGGCCAGCAGGACTAAACCGCTTCTGGCGAAACGGGATTGTTGGATAAAAATCTCCCTTCTCTTCCACTGCGCTTCTGGCAGCATATATCATAATGATATACAGTCATACCGCGGGGTTAAATATGCTTCAGGTTGAGCGTTTTCAGGTTACACTCCGTGGCGACCTGGAAGTAACGGAACGCGTTACTTCCGGGTTTCGCCGCTCGTGCATGCGCAGACACTCAAAATGATGTCACGCGCATGCGCAGAAGCGGCAAAACACGACCAGCGCATGCGCAGACATGCAGTCGCATGTTACGTTCTACTCAAGATGCGAACGGGGCTCCGGAATGGATCCTGTTCGCATCCAGAGGTACCACTGTATGCACACTAAGCTTCTGGCAAAACACAGCTAGAACAGTGAGATGTTGTAGAGCTAATCTACTATTTATTTACACACTAGGTACAGGCAAAAGCATAATGGCATCCATTCTCTCCAGCTTTGAGAGAACAAACAGAACAAGTGAAAGTGAAAGTATATTACAGCAGAAGAAATAAGACTGTCTTCTGTTTCCAACAGTCTTCTCAGACAGGCATGTGATTTACAACAATCTTATCTGCAGCATCGGAGGATCAAAATTGCTGACAGGGACACTGTGACGGAAGCCAGAGCGCACGGAGCAGTGTTTACCTTCCCACCGCAGCAGTACCTATTTATCTACTTGTACCGGTGTGATTTTGAACTGATAAAACAAAAACAAAACAAAAAAATTCCTTCCAGTAGCACCTTAGAGACCAACTAAGTTAGTTATTGATATGAGCTTTCATGTGCATGCACACTTCTTCAGATACACTGAAACAGAAGTCACCGGACCCTTATATATAGTGAGAGGGTGGGGAGGGGTATTACTCAGAAGGGTGGTGGGAATGGGTGATTGGCTGATAGGTGTGGTAAACCTGTTGACGACTGTTAACGGCTGCAATTGGTCTTATGGGAAAAAGCAAGGGGTGAGATGGCTAAAAATAGCTTTATCATGTATAATGAGATAAGAATCCAATGTCTCTTTTCAGACCAGGTCTCTCCATGGTTTTAAGTTTGGTAATAAGTTGCAATTCAGCAACTTCTCTTCCCAGTCTGTTTCTGAAATTCTTTTGTAATATGACAGCTACTCTGAGATCTTGTATAGAATGTCCTGGGAGATTGAAGTGTTCTCCTACTGGTTTCTCTGTCTTGTGATTCCTGATGTCAGATTTATGTCCATTTATCCTTTGAAAGCACATCAAAGTGCAAGTAGATAAATAGGTACCGCTCCGGCGGGAAGGTAAACGGCGTTTCCGTGCGCTGCTGTGTTTCGCCAGAAGCGGCTTAGTCATCCTGGCCACATGACCTGGAAGCTGTACGCCGGCTCCCTCGGCCAATAAAGTGAGATGAGCGCCGCAACCCCAGAGTCGGCCATGACTGGACCTAATGGTCAGGGGTTCCTTTACCTTTACCTTATCCTTTGGTGCAGGGTTTGGCCTGTTTGTCCAATATAGAGAGCTGAAGGGCACTGTTGGCATTTGATGGCATACACAGTGTTAGAAGATGAGCAATTAAATAGTCCTGAGATGCTAAGTTGGCAGGAGCTGGGACAGAGCAACAGGAGCTCACCCCGTCGTGGGGATTCGAACCGCCGACCTTCTGATCGGCAAACCCAAGAGGCTCAGTGGTTTAGACCTGCGTCCCCCCCACTCCAAGCATCATCCTCTGGAAATGAGCATCCAAATTGGACCAGAACCACCGCAAAGTGATGCCACCAATCCCTAACTCAGACAACCGCTCCAGAAGGATACCATGGTCAATGGTATCGAGAGCGGCTGAGCGGTCCAGGAGAATTAACAGGGACACATTTCCCCTGCCTGTCTCCCGACAAAGGTCATTTTGTTCACACTTGTGAGTGCAAATATGTTGGGAAACTGTGTATGTGCAGCTACTCACACAGAGTCAATTAAGGTTTGGCAGACAGCCAAAAGGTCATCTGAAGGAGTAAGTCTGCCTGGTGATACAGAAGGCATGGAGACAGCTCCATGATTGGTCAAGCTCTTTCAAGGGAGTGATAATTAATGGCCTACTAACTGGAATGTGTTAGTTCAGAGTTCTGTGCGTCAGTGTAGGAGTTGTGAGTCGTAGAGAGCTAGCAAAAGATCCGTGTTCTGCTCCTGTAAATAGTCCACTGTATATAATAAACACCTAACTACAAGTTCCTGGTTCCTGCTTTGTCTATCCTGTCTGCAGCCAAGTCGCCAATTGCTTCCGTGGATTCTGCGTGTACTCTGCTAGGTCTGGCTAAGGTCCTGCAACTAGTCTGAAAGTTGCGAAACACCAGTAGGTTTCGCCAATAAAATATTGCACCTGCTGCATGCAAACCTGCAGCCTGGGCCCTCCTTGTGCAGCCGGCGTGTTGGTAGGCAGCTACAGTGGTACCTCGGGTGACATACGCTTCAGGTTACATACGCTTCAGGTTACAGACTCCACTAAGCCAGAAATAGTACCTCGGGTTAAGAACTTTGCTTCAGGATGGGAACAGAAATCGTGCTCCGGCGGCGCAACAGCAGCAGGAGGCCCCATTAGCTAAGGTGGTGCTTCAGGTTCAGAACAGTTTCAGGTTAAGAACAGACCTCCGGAGTGAACTAAGTACGTAACCAGAGCTACCACTGTAATGCACATTGCAGAGACCCTCAGTTGCTCCACTCAAAAAACCTGTTCTGCCGCTTGTCTTATCAGTCTGATTTTGCTGCGTCAGACCACACGAGGTTTGCGCAGGTAGTGGAACACTTTTCTCTTCCTCGTATGGTCTTGTGCTTATCGCCGGGGTGGGAAGGAGAGAGAGAGAGAGAGAGAGAGACAGAGAGAGAGAGAGAGAGAGGAGCCATTTGCTGCATTATTCACTCGCCCAGAAATAGATTATGTTCCGAGAGTCATCTTTGGGGAACAGATGGCCTCAGGTAACAGCAAAACTCCCAGTTCATTCGTGACGTCCTTTCCCAGGTAGGCTTTTGTGGCGATCACACAGGGTCCCTGGACGTTTGATGGTCTATTGATCTCTGTGCCACCACTGTGATTGCCTCTTCGCTGCCACCAACCCGTTTCCCTCGGGTACACACGGAGTCCAGACAGTTGTTAACATTAACAAATAATCAATTTTATTTTTATAAGCACGAACAAGTTTAAGGTTTCAGTTAAATTTTCTTGTCAGTTTCTTGATCTTAGTTTCTACACTGACCTAACAACTTCAAACTGATTATCCCAACTGTCTATCTGACTCCACCTAACAGTTCCTCTCACTCTCTCACCACACAACTCGACCAACCCCCAGACTTATCCTCCCTAGATTAGATTATCTAGATTAGATACCTATTTGGATGTGTGGGCTGCCTATATAAGATACAGAAAATAAATAAATAGAAAATAAACTCTCGGTTTTCAGTGTGGGGACATTCCGTGTTCTACCTGGAGATGCCCAGAGTTGACCCTGTGACCTTCTGCATGCAAGGCAGGAGCTGTAGCTCTGAGCCATAGCACTTTCTTCAAAAGGGCCTTTTGTTCTCCTTTTGATACCAAATCAAGGACTAGACTTTTTTCAGAGAGTTCTTTGGGTTTTTGAAAGCATCCTATACACACGTGTGTGTGAGTTTTATTTCTTTCTCCTGCTTCTTTCATTCCTACAAAAGATCTCAGAGCGATTTAAAAGAAATTAACAGTAAAAATCAGTTACAACGATTTCAGGTGCAAAAGAAATGGAAAGGATTTTAGATAAGAAACCATTAAAAATAAGTTCAGATATAAAAACAGTTTCAAATCCAGTGCAGATCAGAAGCAGATTCAAGAAACAGCAACACCTTCCCCCTAAAAGGTTTACTTACCTCTTGCCTTTTCTGTCATTAAGGCAGCTAACATCAAAAATCAGTAGAAACGACACATTTATGCAACAGGTCAAAAGGACAGTAAAATTAATCTGAGTGTCGCATGCAGTCCATGGTCAAAGGACCAGAGGTCAGCAATCATATCTCGAGCTCAGTTAAGAAGTTTGCTGAAGTTACAAAATGAGAAAAGGTTTGCTGCTTGCCAAGAGGCAAGCAGTTATGTGTCCAGGCATAAGATCTGCACATTGCTGCATTGAGTATATATCTTTCTATATAAATAAAAATGCAAGGCTGTCATCACGCAGCCCCATTGGAGGATTCTGCATTTGCATTAAGGCAGGGGAGGAAAGGGGAGCAAAAGAGAAGGCAGGATTTAGAATGGCAATCTTAAACAACATCAGATGCATTAATAAAGCAGGTATCTGAGGAGCTCCGAGGATATGGAAGGGCTAGAAGGAGCTGTGAAGGAACGGGAGTTTGGGTGAGTTGTAAAGGGAGTGAGGGGTAAGCTGGCAAGGCAAGGATAGGGGTTTGGTGTGGGTAGGGGGTAGGTGGTGTTGGTAAGCAATCTGAGCAGGGGCCACAGCCCCTAGTGTATATTACATAACTAATAATAATAATAATAATAATAATAATAATAATAATAATAAATGTGATTTTCCTGGAACAAAAGCTTGCTCTCTTTCTTCTCTCCCTCTCGTAAAACTGCTGCAGGTTTCCTAATAGCCCTCCCTTCCTCTCTCTCTCCACACATGAAGAATCAATGAGGACTTTACCTTTTGCACAGCTCCCCTGCAGTTTTTATTTAGTGTCATGGCCACAGGTCACTTTGCAGCGTAGCCTGGGGATTTGTAGTGTAGCGGGGCTTCTTATTGCTTGAGTAATACCATCAGAACAAGCGTTCCCACCTCGCCGCAAGCACGTTAAAACCCCCCTCTGACTTGTCTGCCAGCTCTGAGCTAATGTTAAGCATAAATTTCTCCTCCTTAACCGAAGCCAAGAATAGAAAACAAGCCGGTTTGAAAACGAACCCTTTGAGAAGCTGAGCATCCTCTGCTCAAGCGAGGCGTCCTTATTTCAACTGCAAAGACGAAGCGGTGGGTTGGGCACGCGCCAGAGGTCGGCAACAGGATCAGGCCAATTTGCTCATCTAGTCCAGCATCCCATTCCCAGATGCCCCGGTGGAAAACCCACAAGCGGGATCTGAGCACAAGATCACCTCCTGCGGTTTCTAGCAGCTGATATTCAGAAACTTTACTGCCACTGACCCTGGAGTCACAGCATAGCTGTTGTGGCTACTCACAAATTCCCGATTTCTCCCAATTGAAGTGCAGGGAAACCAAAATGCTTGTTTGCAAAGCTATGGTACTACCAACTGTACTGTATGCTTGTGAAACGTGGACCACTTATAAACACCATCTCCAACTCCTCAAAAGATTCCATCAACGGTGTCTCCAAAATTTTTTACACACCACTTAGAAAGGCAGGCAGACTATCGCCAGTGTACTGGAAGAAGCAAAGATCACCAGTGTCGAAGCGATGATTCGTCAACATCAACTTCGTTGGACTGGTCATGTTGTGCGGATGCCTGATTATTGTCTTCCAAAGCAACTACAATGGTACCTCGGGTTAAGTACTTAATTCGTTCTGGAGGTCCGTTCTTAACCTGAAACTGTTATTAACCTGAAGCACCACTTTAGCTAATGGGGCCTCCTGCTGCTGCCGGGCTGCCGGAGAACGATTTCTGTTCTAATCCTGAAGCAAAGTTCTTAACCTGAGGTACTATTTCCGGGTTAACGGAGTCTGTAACCTGAAGCGTCTATAACCTGAAGTGTATGTAACCCGAGGTACCACTGTACTCTATTCCGAACTTAAAAATGGAAAGCGTAATGTTGGTGGTCAACAAAAGAGTTTTAAAGACTCTCTCAAGGCAAATCTTTAAAAAAATGTAGTATGAACACCGACAACTGGGAATCACTGGCCTGCGAGCGCTCCAGTTGGAGAACAGCCTCTACCAAAGGTGTCACGGGCTTTGAAGACACTCGAACTCAGGACATCAATAGCTTTCCTCTTCAAAATCAACCTTACCTTGAGCAGGAATGCCAACCATCCTGGAGTCCAGGGGAGTCTTAGCAGGTTGAATATAGCCCACTGGTTTTATTGTTCATAGGGCTAACCAGGCAGACTCTTCCTCTTTTCTCAGGGCTACAACTATCTGTGTTTACCATGGACAGCTCCTGTTTTCTGGCTTCTCCCCCCCAGGATACCTGGGACCTCTCCCTTCCTTCGGCATGGAGACCTTTGGCATAGGGTTATTGATGAATCCATCAATGTCTTGTGCTGGTGGGAGGCACCAGTTGGGGAACCCTCAAGGGAACCCCTGGGGAGCAGCTGGGGAACTCCCCAGGGGAAGAAGGCTCAGAGCCAGGGGATTGGTGGTGGGACAATGATATGTGGTCAGAGGGAGAAGAGAGAGAAGACAGGGAGGAGGTATTGGAAGCTGAAGAGGCAACAGGGTTTAGTGAGCAGGAGGAGTCTGTGTCAGAGAGCAGTCCAGAAACAGAGGCAGGAGAGGAAAGGGACCCAGAGGAAGATATGAGTAAGGTCGCTGAAGACGCCTTGGAGTCTCCCCCTCCTGCTACAACGAACTGCCCTCGGCCCTTGTCTCCCAGGACCAGAAGAGGTATGAAGAGGAAGGAGCAAAGCTATGGTTTTCCCAGTAGTGATGTATGGAAGTGAGAGCTGGACCATAAAGAAGGCTGATCGCTGAAGAATTGATGCTTTTGAATTATGGTGCTGGAGGAGACTCTTGAGAGTCCCATGGACTGCAAGAAGATCAAACCTATCAATTCTGAAGGAAATCAGCCCTGAGTGCTCACTGGAAGGACAGATCGTGAAGCTGAGGCTCCAATACTTTGGCCACCTCATGAGAAGATAAGACTCCCTGGAAAAGACCCTGATGTTGGGAAAGATGGAGGACACAAGGAGAAGGGGACGACAGAGGAAGAGATGGTGGGACAGTGTTCTCGAAGCTACCAGCATGAGTTTGACCAAACTGCGGGAGGCAGTGGAAGACAGGAGTGCCTGGCGTGCTCTGGCCCAGGGGGTCACGAAGAGTCGGACACGACTAAACGACTAAACAACAACAATAACACATTAGTAAAGAAAAAGCGTTTTATACGTGTTATAACACTGTGACACCAGATGGCGCTGTGGAGTTCCGTCTTTTGTCAACGTAGTTTCCCAATTTGAGGCTCACAACGCGCTTTTCTGAAACGCTTCTTTGATGTGTCTAGACCCAGCCGGGAAGAGCTGTCTGCCAGTGGAACGATCTTCCTTGGGAGGTGATAGGCTCTCCTTCCTTGGAGGCTTTTAAGCAGAGGTTAGAATCATAGAATCATAGAGTTGGAAGAGACCACAAGGGCCATTGAGTCCAACCCCCTGCCAAGCAGGAAACACCATCAGAGCACTCCTGACATATGTTTGTCAAGCCTCTGCTTAAAGACCTCCAAAGAAGGAGACTCCACCACACTCCTTGGCAGCAAATTCCACTGTCGAACAGCTCTTACTGTCAGGAAGTTCTTCCTAATGTTTAGGTGGAATCTTCTTTCTTGTAGTTTGGATCCATTGCTCCGTGTCCGCTTCTCTGGAGCAGCAGAAAACAACCTTTCTCCCTCCTCTATATGACATCCTTTTATATATTTGAACATGGCTATCATATCACCCCTTAACCTCCTCTTCTCCAGGCTAAACATGCCCCGCTCCCTTAGCCGTTCCTCATAAGGCATCTAGTTGAGATTCCTGCATTGCAAGGGGTTGGGCTAGATGACCTTTGAGGTCCCTTCTGGCTCTACAGTTCTATGATTCTATGCTATATCTATGGGTGGGCACAGAGTCTCATGCAGCAGCATTTTTATCGGATATTTGGTGCCCATCTGCTTCCAGGGGGTGGGTGTGTAGGTCAGAACGTTGCTCTTTAAG
Organism: Podarcis muralis; assembly: GCF_964188315.1. NCBI lineage: Eukaryota > Metazoa > Chordata > Lepidosauria > Squamata > Lacertidae > Podarcis > Podarcis muralis. Next base: position 6,597,484 of record NC_135655.1, read on the forward strand.
CTCTTCTTCCAAAGAGGTAAAAAGAACATAAATAATTACTTCAGCTCTGGAGAGTTCTCCAAGAACCGCAGCTTTCATTAAAAGGGAAGATTTCTCCCCCCCCCCCCCCGCAGCCCTGGCCTGCTAAATCCCAAATGTTATGTTAATTCAAAACCTAAAGCATAGATTTTAATTGCAGGCAAGTCAAGCAACGCTCTTCCCAGAACAGCTTTTAACTCTGTGCCTGGGTACAGATCTCCTCCTCCCTCCCCACCCTGCTACCCATAATTACACATTGTAGCTGTGCTGGTTTTAAAATGTTCCCATGTTTGCATGTTAGGACGCTTAAAGGGTGTGTGTGTGGGTGATGGCCTGGGATTCGGACTCGGAGGCTGAACCTGAGGAATCCCAGCCTGCACAGGATTCCCCGCCTCCAGAACCAGCTGAGCCGGGTCTGGGGCTTGAGCCTGAAGGGTCCTCACCTGCGCTGGATCCTCAGGTGCAGGCACCAGCTGAGTCTGCTCCGGCTCCTGAGGTGATGGAGGACCCATTGCCTGCAGGTGCTCCACTCTCAGCCCCGTCAGAGGAAGCTGAGGTTGCCTCTGGGTCCGGTCACCCTCCAGCCTCTCCTGAGCTGCAGAGGCTCAGGGCAGAGAGGCGGAGGGAACTAAGTTCCCGCAGGAGGAGTGCTCGCCTCCAGGCCAGGAGAGGCGAGTCAGCTGTGGACTGGGGCTGCCCTATGTCGCGGGGCAGATAAAAGCCGGCCAGCCCCAGTCCCAAGTTGCGGGAGCAACATTGTTGGTAGCCTGTTCCTGCCTGAACCCTGTCCTGCTCTTCTGCCAGAGTTCCTGACCCCATCCGACGCCCCGCCTTGGACCCAGCTACAGCTTTGACGGACAGCCTCCATACCGCACCCTTGACCTCGGACTGGACTCGGACCTCGCCTCTCGGTAGCCCCCAGGACCAGCACAGGGGGGCATGTTTTGTTTTGAAGCAGGCCGGAGTTAAGTGATGCTCAGCGCTAGTGGAATTGGCACGTCGTTCACGAATCTGCTGTCAGGAGTGTCAGGGACAGGTCTGCGATAACTCAGAAGGTGTCCACGAAGTTAACTCTGCATTCAAAGAAAGTAACATCTTGGGCCTAGTGAGCAAAGCAACTAGGACTGAAGGTTCCTGCCTTCCCACTGCTCTCTAAAGCTCCTCCCTAAGCAATCTGAGGCGGTCTCTCTTTGCTCCTCCCTCTTCATCCCTCTTCTGGTCCTGGGAGATCAGGGGGCAAAGGAGCTGGTTGCAGCAGGAGCCGGAGACTCCCTGGATTATTCATAACCTGACTCATCTTTGCATCTTGGCTCTCCCGTCTCCACCCTCCGCTTCTGCCTCTGAGTCTAGACTGCTCTCTGCCACAGACTCTTCCTGCTCACTAAACCCTGTTGTCTCTTCAGCTTCTGACACCTCCTCTGGATTTGGTTGCTGGCAAGCATTGTAGTCTAAGGAGGGACTCCCAAACCTTTGGGGGCCACTGTCCCCTCGGTTCCATAAACTTGCCCCCTTACCCTACCCTATAAAAAGCACCATTCAGAACAGCGGTTTGCACGACCCACCAAGAAAGAAAGCAACGCAATGAGATTCAAAACAATTAATTGCATACTTATTCACGGTCTGGTTAGAGCTATTTAGTTTAATTGATTCAACAAAACTGATGACCTTGATCCAGCCATGCCAGCTTTTCAAAGTTGGATGGTCGTTTGCACCTCCAGCTTCCCCCTGGAACCGTCGCCTCCCAGGTCCAACACTGTAACCACTACACCATACTATCCTGCTTGGAAGCTTCCCGTAGCACTGGGATGGGGAAACCTGTTGCCCTCCAATTGGACTCCAACTCCCATCATCTCTGACTATTGGGCATCTTGGCTGCGGGTGATGGGAGTTGGAGTCCAATTGGAGGGCAACAGGTTTCCGCTGCCCCAAATTATCAGTTCTTTGAATTGTTGGAGAAGGGGTTTTTCAATACAGTAGTACCTCGGGTTAAGTACTTAATTCGTTCTGGAGGTCCGTACTTAACCTGAAACTGTTCTTAACCTGAAGCACCACTTTAGCTAATGGGGCCTCCTGCTGCTGCCTTGCCGCCGGAGCACGATTTCTGTTCTCATCCCGAAGCAAAGTTCTTAACCCGCGGTACTATTTCTGGGTTAGGGGAGTCTGTAACCTGAAGCGAATGTAACCTGAAGCGTATGTAACCCGAGGTACCACTGTATGTATATATTCCCCCCCCCCCCCGTGTGTGTGTATTTTTCCTCCCTGCTTGTGTTTGTGTGCCATTTGCTACTTCACGTCCTAAAACGTTTTGGACTAACGGTGGCATCAAATTGCATTAAGTTGCTACTCTGAAATATCTGTGTGTGTGTGCGTGTGTGTTTAAGAGGTTGAGTGTTAAAAGCATCACCCTGGGGAGAGTGTCACTGTCTTGAAGTAATTCCTGCTGAGGCCACTGACAGCTCTCTGAAATTCAGGTGCTGAAATTCAGGAATTGTAAAAAACCTTTTTTTCAAAGCGCTGCTTCGACTCAGACAGACCTCCCTTTGCTGTTGGATGGGGAGAATCATTCCATGCCTGATCCGCCCCCCAAACCCTAAATATCCCCCCCCCTTGTGACCTGGATGGGAATAATTTAGCAGTCTGTCTGTCTTGTCTGTCTGTCTGTCTGTCTGTCTGTGTCTCAGGTGATGCTTCCTAACTCACTCTGAGCACTAAAGCCTTGTCAACTGTGGAGATTGTGGTCTTCCATCAGGACCTTCTCTTTATGGAAATTTATTCCAGTATAAAATATGCACACGCCAGAGAATTCTTCACAAAAATGTTTTTTTCCACCCTTAGTTTGCTGCCAGCTTATTACCACCGTGGGCGATGAAGGCAGCCCTGAGGCGTCGGATTTTTAACCTTGCCGGCAGATTAAAAAACAACGTTGCATTTGAACAGGAGAAAGTTTGTGGTGCTTCCCCCCCCCCCCACAACCCCCCGCCCCCGAGAAAAGTAGTTCTGGTGTCTTGTGCTTCCTTCCTGAGGTGAGGGGTGGATTGTATGCTTTGCATTGCAGGTTTAATGTACACTTTTAAATGTCTGAGTGATGGAAGGAAGGGTGAATCTCTGGAACGCAGCCAGGCATTGAGAGGAAAAATGGAAAAGTTGTAGAAGCTGTATTGTTTGTGGCACCGACTGGCTGAGCTGAGCATCCCAGCAATAAAGCGGGTAGAGAATGTTGGCAGTTCGGCTTATTTGAGCGAAGGGGAAATTGTCAGTTTGGCTGGGATGAAAATCTCACAGAGGCCACAAGAGGACTGTGGCGATCACACAGGGCCCCTGGATGTTTGACGGTCTATTGATCCCTGTGCCACCACTATGATTGCTTTCCCGCTGCCACCAACCCGTTTCTCTCGGGTACACACAGAGTCCAGACAGTTGTTAACATTAAATCAAATAAGCATTTTATTTTCTAAGCCTTAACAAGTTTATGGTTTCAGATAATTTTTCTTGTCAGTTTCTTAATCTTAGTTTCTATACCGGCTTATCCTTTCCTGAACTGCTAACTGATTATCCCAACTGTCTACCTGACACCTATCAGTTTCTCTCACTCTCTCACAACACAACTCCACCAAACCACAGACTTATCCTCCCTCTTCCTTCTCCAAATCCAACTGACTTCCCAACACTTCCAACTCTAACTCTAACTCCTCCCCTTGGGTTCCCACTGGCCAATCACTTCACATTCATTTAACCCTTTCCTTATGACCCACCTGTCAGCAGCTCCCTTCGACTGAGCCTTTGAAATCGCCTCCAACAAACAATTAATGACCTTGAGCCTTTCATAAGGCTCCAAGCACATTCTTCAATCAACAAAGTTCCCAGCAGGGAAGGATGAGATCCTATGAGCTACATGTTTAAAGAGTTTTATTTCTAAACTACGCAGAACAGAAAAGACATCCTCTCTCTACGAAAGCAGAGAGCAACTGAAACAAAGGAACAAAGGAAACAGGAAACCACTAAAGTCACATCCCGTCGTGAGACTCCAATAGTATGGAATCCCAGGAATGTAAACAGAGTCCTGTGACTCCACGCAGCTGCACAGTGAGAAACAGAAACTAACACCACCTAGGAGGCAAACGCCACAAGGACCTTCATGGGGGCAGCCTCGCCTAGGTCAGTGCCGAGTCATCTGATGGGGAGGTCTCATCCAATTCCAGCCGTAGCAACTGGGAGGTTTGGGTACCGGGGATTGGGGTGATGAGCATGCATCCGCAACAACTCCACCACTGTGAGATTGGGACCCAGGAAAGCCAAGCCGGGCCTTATCCATATAGCAGTTGTGGGGAACCTTTTTTGAGGGCCACAATTCCCTTCTGGGCAGGCTTTTGCGAGGCACGTGTCAGTGGTGGGCGTGGCCAGAGGCAAAAGTGGGCGGAGCATCTGCCCTGAATCTTACCTGTGCGCAGTTGGCTGCTTTCTACACACATTCCCGCACCAGGCAAGCGAGAGGCATATCTCAAGGACGCTGCATATGGGACAGAGTCATATTCCTGCATTGCAGGGGGTTGGACTAGATGATCCTCAGGGTCCTTCCCAACTCTACATTTCTTTTCTTTTTTTATAATTAAATAAATTTTGTTAGTATTTTCCACACAGCAACAAAACGGAAAATATCGAAAAAGAACAATACACAATGCACAAAAACCAACATTCGGAAACTAAAAAAGCAACAACTAAAAACAAAACAAAACAAATCCATATCTTACAAGTTAATAATATAAACACTAAAACAACAACAACAAAACATTGACTTCCGCCAATCCCACAGCACCTCCTTTATCTCTCATTGTGTCTTCCTGTTTTCCTTATCATCTCTATCCCAACATCTAGATATAAATCCCCCTTTCACTTCACAACTCTACATTTCTATGTTCCTGTGATTGTAGGATTTTCTCCCCGGGCCTCAGGCTCTTCATGCCTTCCAAATGGGCTCGCTCTGAGCCGTTTCTCTGCCCAACTGGAATGCTGTGGAATTTCAGGCTTTAAAAAAATGCCCCACAGGCAGCGGCTTCTTTGGCGATCACTCGTAGCCGAGTAAGATTGTCTTCCATAAACAACGAGTCCGTAAGTGACTGTGCAGGCCAATTCTGGATCCACACGTCCTTCCACAGTGGGGACATAGGCTTCTTGGTGGGAGCTGATCACGGTGAGGGTTTGCCAAGCGTGCCTTCCTCTTAGCACGTTTCTCCCTTGCGTCCTGAGTTCGAGTGTCTTCAAAACCCTTTGGTAAAGGCCATTCTCCGCTTGGAGCACTCGCATTTGTCGGTGTTTATACTACATTTTAAAAAAGATTTGCCTAGAGAGAATCTTTGAACGTCTTTTGTTGACCACCAACATTAGGCTTTCCATTTTTAAGTTTGGAACAGAGTAGTTGCTTTGGAAGATGATAACCAGGCATCCGCACAACATGACCAGTCCAACGAAGTTGATGTTGAAGGATCATTGCTTCGACACTGGTGATCTTTGCTTCTTCCAAAGTTCGCCTGTCTTCTCAGATGATGTGTAAATTTTTTCGGATACACCGTTGATGGAATTGGAGTTGGAGAGGGTGTTTATAAGTGGTCCACGTTTCACAAGCATACAATAAGGTTGGTAGTACCATAGCTTTGTAAACGAGGTTGGTAGTACCATAGCTTTGTAAACAAGAAATTTGGTTTCCCTGTGAATGTCCCGGTCCTCAAACACTCTGCACTTCAATCAGGAGAAAGCTGCACTCATAGAGCCCACATGATGCTGGATTTCAGCATCAATGTCTGCCCTTGTGGAAAGATAACTGCCCAAGGACTTGTTTTCATTTCCCTCCTCCAAAAGGCCATTTTTCAGGGACCCCCCTCCCTGAATTCTCCCCTTCCTCACAAACAAACAAAGTTCTTCATGTTGCTGGTAAGATCGTCTACTCATGAGTCGCGCTTCCAGGAGCAAGCCCTTCCTCGCTTTGTAAAATGTGCCTCCCTCTGATCTTGCAGCCTTATTCCTTGGCACTGCTCCAGAAGAAGTTAGAGGGCCTAAAATCCATTTGCTTTCCCTGAAAATAGCTGCCTATCGATTGACCGGCGTCCAGTGCTGCAGGAGGGTGCTAAAATGCTTCCCTTTCTACAAACGGGAGGCTGGGAGGCTGTGTCCCAAAGCGGCTTGGCTTTCAAATGAGAAGGCATTTAAACAAATCTCTGCAAGTAGCTTCCAAGTTTTGGGTTGGGTGTTTTGTTCTGTTTTTATATGTGGGGCTTGGGATGCCCCTAATGGGATGCAATCTCTGGGTTCCCCCTCTCCGCCTTGCCACTGTTGCTGGTGCCCGTTGGTTTATCACCATCACCATCACAGAAGCATAAAATTATGGAACTGGAAGAGACACCCCCCCCCCCCCAAGGCTCACCAGACCCCTGCAATGCAGGAATCTCATTCATTCATTTCATTTCTACACCGCTTTATATTTTAAAGAAAAAGTCTAAAAGTGACTTGCAACAACATTAAGATATCCAATAAGGTAAAAAAAAGGTAAAGGTAAAGGTACCCCTGCCCGAAGGCCAGTCGTCTCCGACTCTAGGGTTGTGCGCTCATCTCACTTAAGAGGCCAGGGGCCAGCGCTGTCCGGAGACACTTCCGGGTCACGTGGCCAGCGTGACATCACTGCTCTGGCAAGCCAGAGCCGCACACGGAAACGCCGTTTACCTTCCCACTAGTAAGCGGTCCCTATTTATCTACTTGCACTTAAGGGTGCTTTCGAACTGCTAGGTGGGCAGGAGCTGGGGCCGAACGATGGGAGCTCAGCCGCAGGGATTCGAACCGCCGACCATACGATCGGCAAGTCCTAGGCACTGCGGTTTTACCCACAGCGCCACCCGCGTCCCTATCCAATAAGGTAGAAGAAAGTAAAAAAAACCCACACCAAAGTATACTTTGTGATCAACATAATTAACAGGAAAACAAAGTATTATCTTAAAGATTTCAAAATAAAACATTACAAAGAAGCCCAACGACAGAGTGCATATTTGACACGGCAAAGCTAACCCCAAAAAATTATCTTAAAACATTTCACAAGAAAACAGTACTAAAGGGAGACAACAAATAGAAAGTGCACATTTAAAACAGCATAATTGACAAGGGATCAAGTTTTATCATAAGCAAAGAATCTGCTGCTGTGGCTGCCAACCCTACCAATGGTTGTTTGTTGTTTAGTCGTTTAGTCGTGTCCGACTCTTCGTGACCCCATGGACCAGAGCACGCCAGGCACTCCTGTCTTCCACTGCATCCCGCAGTTTGGTCAAACTCATGCTGGTAGCTTCGACAACACTGTCCCACCATCTCGTCCTCTGTCGTCCCCTTCTCCTTGTGCCCTCCATCTTTCCCAACATCAGGGTCTTTTCCAGGGAGTCTTCTCTTCTCATGAGGTGGCCAAAGTATTGGAGCCTCAGCTTCACGATCTGTCCTTCAAGTGAGCACTCAGGGCTGATTTCCTTAAGAATGGATAGGTTTGATCTTCTTGCAATCCGTGGGACTCTCAAGAGTCTCCTCCAACACCATAATTCAAAAGCATCCATTCTTCAGCGATCAGCCTTCTTGATGGTCCAGCTCTCACTTCCATACATCACGACTGGGAAAACCATAGCTTTCACTATACGGACCTTTGTTGGCAAGGTGATGCCTCTGCTTTTTAGGATGCTGTCTAGATTTGTCATTGCTTTTCTCCCAAGAAGCAGGCATCTTTTAATTTCGTGACTGCTGTCACCATCTGCAGTGACCTACCAATGGTGGTTCATGGGAAATAGTGGCTGTGGAAGCTCAGGCTCCGTGACCCGGGTTTGTACCAAGAGGCAGCCAAGATGGTCTCCAGCCTCTCCTCCAGCCTCTGCTTTTGTAGCTGGAGTCAGTCCAGGCCCTGCCCTCCCAGGCCAGGTGGAGAAAGGCCTGCGAGGCAGGGAGGAGGTCTTTCAGGACTCACAGCCAAGGTGGTTTGTTCACCCTCTGAAGGCCCGATCCCAGAGAGAGCAGGTGAACAGGTAGCGACAGCAAGGAGGAAGCCGTGTCGGCCCCCACCCCCTGTAACAATTTGGTCTCCCTGGCCTGGAATGGAGAATTTGGGGGTGCATTTCCATGCAACACCCAATATGATGGCACTGTAGAGGGTTGAACTAGATGACCCCCTGGGTCTCTTCCAACTCTGCAATTCTGTGATTTTGTAGTCTGCCTTTCTGGGGAGGCTTCATTGAGCTCTGGCGTGGTGTAGCGCAGCGATGGGGAATCTCAGCCTCAGGAGGGGCAAATGTGCCCCCCCCCCCAGACCTCTCCACCTGCCTGCTCAGGCCTCTTCCCTTCTTTTCACTCCCCTCCGCTGCCATGCGCACTTGGGACCCTCTATTTGTGTGGGGTCTGTTTGCACGCACCCCTTGCTTCCTGCAGAGATTAACAGCACTCCAGCCATTGCAGAATCTGCTTTTGTCTAGAGCTGCAAACTGCCGTCACATCAGCAGTCCGGTCACAAGCACACCTGCCTGACTTCATTCCTCAGGCAGGCTCTGCCAGAGCCTGTCTGCCTTCTTAGCTGGAGGCGATGCGCGCTCAGGAAGTCAGGCGAGACGTGCGGAAGGAGCATCAAATGCTGCCAGCTAGCGGTGCTCGCTTTCCTCTCTTTTGAAATCCGAGGCAAGGCTGGGTTATCAACCCAGGCAGCTGTCTTGCAAGAACATCGGCACTGGCGAGAGGGCTGGAGATTCTCTTCTGCTCTGCCGGTTGCAAAATAGTTTTTCTGTCCTCTGGCCTGGTTATGGGTGTGGGTTCTCAGCCCTGCAATTGCCTCTGAAGCCCCAGCGGCAGAGGAACAGCCTTCCCTTCACTCACAGGGGGAACCAGATCTTGCCCAAAATACCTCTGGCAGTAGAGTCTGGCTGGGTGAGAAAACGGGATGGAGACAAGGATGGAGCCAACTTTTCTGCAGCCTCTCCTTCAGCTTAGTGGTGGAGCATCTCCTTTGCATGCAAAAGTTCCCAGGTTTGCTCCCTGGCATCTCATAGAATTGTAGAGTCGTAAGGGATACCCAGGGGTCATCTAGCCCAGCCCCCTGCAATGCAGGAATCTCAGCTCAAGCATCCACGGCTGATAGCCATCCAACCTCTGCTAAGAAAGATTTGCGAGGAATCTGCTCCACTTTCGAACCGCTCTTACTGTCAGAAAGTTCTTCCTGATGTTTAGTCGGGATCTCCTTTCTTGCAACTTGAAGCCATGGGTTCGAGTTCTACCCTCCAGAGCAGGAGAAAACAAGCATGCTCCCTCCTCCATGTGACGGCCCTTAAGATATTTGAAGATGGCTCTCCTATCTCCTCTCAGTCTCCTCTTTTCCAGGCTAAACATACCCAGCTCCTTCAAGAACTCCTCATAAGGCTTCGTTTCCAGACCTCTGATCATCTTGGTCGCCCTCCTCTGCACACCTTCCTGCTTGTCAACATGTGTCAGGGGTTCAGGGACAGAGGCACAGGTGAGGGAGGAGACAGAGAGCGAGGGGGAAGAATCCCAGGGCAGCGAGGAAGAGGATGACGATGACTTGAGGGATTCCGTGAGTCTTTCAAGTGAATCGGAGGATTCCCAGAAGGGGGCGCCTGTGGTCAGGCCAAGGGGAGTCACAGGGGGGACTCGTCAGGAGCAGGGGACCAGCGGGGGAACCCAAAGTGGGAGCTGGGAGTCGGGACCGGCTTCTCCGCCAGAGCGCAGTGAAGGGGGTGGAGATTCCAGAGTGACAGGAGAAGCAGGTCCGAAAGCAGAGAGGGAAGGGAGATCGGAACAAGACATCCTCCCGGAAGGGGAGGGGAGTAGTGCAGGGAGTAGTGTAACTGTCAAGAGGAAGGTTAGCGGTTGCGAACGCGCGCCAAGTTCAAATGTGGAGGCGCACGGAAGAACAGGGAGCCCGGAGGAGGAGCCAGGTCCCAAAGCACGCAGGAGGGGGGAAGAGCTGTCTGGGGATTCCGCGTCAGGGGAATCCAGGAGGGGCAAAACCCCAGGGGGCAGGAAGACCCTGCGGAAAAGGAAGGAAAGGAAGAGGTGGAGCAGCACAGCCCTCTTAAACTGGTGCAGAGGAGGGACTGACTCAGAGGGGACTTCAGCGGTCTAAGCGTAACAGACGTGGGGCTGCGCGCCTCGGCTGTGGAGCGTACAATGGACTTCAATAAACATTTTTGTATATAAACTGGACTTGGCGTTGGTCTCTTGTGAGCTGGGACCTGAGGCAGCCCTGACAACATGCTTCTTAAATTGTGGTGCCCAGAACTGGATACAGTATTGGAGATGTGTTCTGACCAAGGCAGAATAGAGTGGTACCCTTAATTCCCTTGATCTGGACACTACACTGTCCAGTATATGAAAGCATAATGCTGGTGGTCAACAAAAGAGGTTTAAAGACTGTCTCAAGGCAAATCTAAAAAAATGTAGTATAAACACTGAGAACTGGGAAACACAGGCCTGCGAGTGCTTCAGTTGGAGAACAGCCTTTACCAAAGGTGTCATGGGCTTTGAAGACACTCGAACTCAGGACGCAAGGGAGAAATGTGGCAAACCCTCACCATGATCAACTCCCACCTGGAAACCAACATCCCCACTGTGGAAGGATGTGCGGATCCAGAATTGGCCTCCACAGTCACTTACGGACTCATTGTTAAAACCGTGTTTATGGAAGACAATCTTACTTGGCTGCAAGGGATCGCCAAAGAAGAAGAAGACTGTACTTCTGTTGATGCAGCCTAGAATAGCGTTAGCCGTTTTTGCTGCTGCATCACACGGTGGACTCATGTTCAGCTTGTGGTCCACCAAGACCCCTAGATCCTTTTCACATGTACTACATCAGGTGTCCCCATCTCCAAGTAGGGCTGTGAGTTTTGCTACCTATCTGTGTAGACAAATTTTCAGATAGATGGACCACTGCTCTGACTTGGGATAAGGCATCTTCCAATGTCCCTGCAATTCTGCATTCAGCGACTTTCTCAGGAAAATTTACAGTATTACATTCTCTGTTCTGGATCACTGCCATTGCCAACTGACATCAGTTTTTAAAAACTGATTTTTTTTTTTAAAAAAACTGATTTTAAAAAAACCAAAAAAATTAAAAATATCTCAGCAATTTGCTTACTCAACATTTCCATTCCTCAAACAGAAATGGTCACATCACAATTAAAATGCCTCTTTTAATCTCATAATTTATTTTTCACTTTAATCTTATTTTTGTGTGATGTCTCCAAAACTGCTATAGTCTGTACATGTAAATTGAAATGTTTGGATATTCTATTTCCTTTTCTTCCATTTGTTTTTAAGTTATTTACTGAAATAACTTGGGGCAAATGATTGTTCTGTGTGGAGTAACGATGCACAACTTCAGCCGCATCTTGGCTGAAGTTTTGGGCTAGGTTAGCAGGGCTTTAGGACCTGGCGGAAGAAGCTGGTGAACACGCTGTTCTTTCCACCACCATAAAAAGGACCGAAATAGGCTCGCTCATGTTCTTTGGAAGAGGAAATATTGCTCTGCAAAGTGTTAATCACTTGGAGGAGGTTGGACCCAGAATGTTCAGACAGGAAAATTCATTTCTCTGGGACACAGGGCTGTTAATACAGGCTGTTCCCTTAACGAGATGGGCTTCTCCGATTTAATTGAATAAATCCCTGCGACTGAACACCTCTGATTTGTAGCTGCCAAGCTGAAGCGGCATCTGATCAATATTGTGCCCTGTCCGAGAAAATGATCCTCATTTGAGAACTGGCCACCATGTCCTCAAGGTGAAAGGCTCATCTTTCAATGAGTACAGAAGATGCCTCATCAACTCTCTCTGAACCTTTCGGAAATTGCGAGGGAGATGGAGGGGCAGCACTGATGATGGGGTGCAGAGACCAGGAGTGGTGAAAGTACGTGTGTGGCCATTTTCATTTCAACCCCCCCCCCCGAGGAAATTCATTACACACATGAAAGGACACTGGTTTGCATAACATTTGCATATGATAATTGAGAGGGGCAGTAGTGATGTATGGAAGTGAGAGCTGGACCATAAAGAAGGCTGATCGCCGAAGAACTGATGCTTTTGAATTATGGTGCTGGAGGAGACTCTTGAGAGTCCCATGGACTGCAAGAAGATCCAACCTCTCCATCCTGAAGGAAATCAGCCCTGAGTGCTCACTGGAAGGATAGATCCTGAAGCTGAGGCTCCAAGACTTTGGCCACCTCATGAGAGGAGAAGACTCCCTGGAAAAGACCCCGATGTTGGGAAAGACTGAGGGCACAAGGAGAAGGGGATGACAGAGGACGAGATGGTTGGACAGTGTTGTCGAAGCTACTAGCATGAGTTTCACCAAACTGCGGGAGGCAGTGGAAGACAGGAGGGCCTGCTGTGCTCCAGTCCATGGGGTTACGAAGAGTCAGACACGACTAAACAACAACAACAATTGAGAGGGCAAGATGCCTTCAGCTTGTGGGCCAAATGAGGTCCAGCTGGAAGTCAGTAGTGCAAAAGATCTTCCTCTGTAGGCTCAACCTGGGATATACTAAAAAAAAGTTAAATTGCAAAAGAAAGAAAGAAAAGAACGACAGAACGAAAGAAAGAAAGAAAGACAGAAAGAAAGAAAGAAAGAAAGAAAGAAAGAAAGAAAGAAAGAAAGAAAAGGGTGGGAGTGAATCCAGAGTTGCACCCAAAATTCATGGTTTGGCTCCCAGTACGTTTCCAAGCACAATTCAAAGTGTTGGTGCTGACCTTTAAAGCCCTAAACAGCCTCAGCCCAGTATACCTGAAGAAGCGTCTCCACCCCCTTCGCTAAGCCCGGACACTGAGGTCCACCTCCGAGGGCCTTCTGGCGGTTCCCTCCCTGCGAGAAGTGAGGTTACAGGGAACCAGGCAGAGGGCCTTCTCGGTAGTGGCACCCGCCCTGTGGAACACCCTCCCACCAGATGTCAAAGAGAAGAACAACTACCAGACTTTTAGAAGACATCTGGAGGCAGCCCTGTTTAGGGAAGCTTTTAATGTTTGATGGTATTTTAATATTTTGTTGGAAGCCGCCCAGAGTGGCTGGAGAAACCCAGCCAGATGGGCGGGGTATAAATAATAAATTATTATTTATTTATTTATTTATTTATTTATTTATTTATTTATTTATTATTAGCCCAGCTGGTGGCCAGTCACTGGTGTCTCTCCCTCCTGCTCCGCTCCCCCCTTGTCTCTTAGACCCAGAAGGGCAGAGGGGATTTTTGGGGACGAACAAACGCAGTCTCCAATTGCTTGGGAGAGGAGGAGACATATACGGCTGTGGGAATGTGGGGACCTTTAGTCTTGGCAACTGATTTCACAGAGTAAGACCTACAGGAGATGAGCCGCTGTGCTCATCTGGCCTCACACTCAGCCAAGTCTGTGGAGATCCAACTTTGAGCTGTGTGAATCACTGGCCGGCTCGCTCTCTGGCACCCAACTCCTTGGTGAGGCCAGTCAGGTCTCTGTAACACGGGGACAACTAACAGCACTCGTCTGGATGACTCCAGGGTTTGAGCAGGCACATAAGGCAGTTCTTCAGGTAAAGTCCATATCTAGATCTTGATCTAGGAGTATAGCATCTAGATCAAGGGAAGTAATAGTGCCACTGTATTCTGCTCTGGTCAGACCTCATCTGGAGTACTGTGTCCAGTTCTGGGCACCACAGTTCAAGAAGGACACTGACAAACTGGAACGTGTCCAGAGGAGGGCAACCAAAATGGTCAAAGGCCTGGAAACGATGCCTTATGAGGAACGGCTAAGGGAGCTGGGCATGTTTAGCCTGGAGAAGAGGAGGTTAAGGGGTGATATGATAGCCATGTTCAAATATATAAAATGATGTCATATAGAGGAGGGAGAAAGGTTGTTTTCTGCTGCTCCAGAGAAGCGGACGTGGAGCAATGGATCCAAACTACAAGAAAGAAGATTCCACCTAAACATTAGGAAGAACTTCCTGGCAGTAAGAGCTGTTTGACAGTGGAATTTGCTGCCAAGGAGTGTGGTGGAGTCTCCTTCTTTGGAGGTCTTTAAGCAGAGGCTTGACAACCATATGTCAGGAGTGCTCTGATGGTGTTTCCTGCTTGGCAGGGGGTTGGACTCGATGGCCCTTGTGGTCTCTTCCAACTCTATGATTCTATGATTCTATTCTATCTCCTGCCCAGGCCCTGAGACAAGCACCTCAGGCTCTTCTCTTTATGTTCCCTAGTCCAGGGTAGATCTGGACGGTGGCGACAAGAGACGGGGCCTTCTCCGTAGTAGCCCCAGTTCCTGCAATGCTTTCCCCAAGGCAACCTTCCTGGTGCCAACCTTGTCACTGTTTCAGCACAAGGCAAATGTGTTCTTGTCTTGGGCAGCACCAACGGTACATTTTTGGAGTGTCAAATGTGGTCCGTCTCCCCAATGTTTATGTGATTTTATTACTTTGTAAATCACCCTGGGGTTTCTTATCATTTAGCGGGAAATGATGCATAAGGTTACCGTATTTTTTGCACCATAACACTCACTTTTTTCCTCCTAGAAAGTAAGGGGAAATGTCTGTGCGTGTTATGGAGCGTATGCCTACGGATGGCAGGGGGATCTGCTGCAGTCCTGAGCAGAGGATCCATGGTTCCCCTTCCTTCCCTCCTCCGTGGCTCGCTTTGAAACAGCAAAGCGGGAGAAGAGCCGCGGAGTGGGGAGGAGAGAGGGACAGAGAGCCTGCTTCTTTAAAGGAGCAAAGCGGGAGGGGAGAGGAGCCTTCTCCTCTTATAACCCTCTTCAGCATCCTTCTCCACCCACCCCACGCGTGTTCCTTGTCCCTTGAGTGCTTTTCCTTCCCTCCCCACTTAAAACGTGGTTACGAAGCACGGATCCACATGGATCTTCAGGATTTTTGCACTGGGTCACCCCAAATTCACCATCAGATCACATAGCATGTCCATGGCTACAGCTTGCACCAAAAAAATCACGCACCCACTGTTGCCTGGGGCCGCAGTGGTGCAAAAACGTGGTTACAAAGCATGGGTCCACATGGATTCTCAGGATTTTTGCATTGGGCTACCCCAAACTCATCGGCAGATCACATGTCTGTGGCCACAGCATGAACCACAAAAATCATACATCCATCGTTTCATTTAGAATATTTTTTTTCTTGTTTTCCTCCTCTAAAAACTATGTGCGTGTTATGGTCGGGTGCGTGTTATAGAGCGAAAAATACGGTAATTATTGGCATCTGTTTGTTGGCTGCATTTTAACATTTTAACATTTTACTGTTTCAATATTTCAATGTTGTATTTTAATCTTGTTTTTAAGTTGTATTCATTCAACTTGTTTTATTATTGCTTGTTAGCCGCCCTGAGCCCGGCCTTGGCTGGGGTATAAATAAAAATTATTATTATTATTATTGTCTCAGGAGACAATGGAAGAGTGCGCCTTTGGGGGTGAAGTCAAAACTCTTGGGAGGTTACAGCAGTACAGGATACAGGAGAGACATGTTTTGTTGCAGCTGGGGCAGATGGAGGTGTCCAGTTGTGCTGTTGCAGATGCACCACGGTGTTTTTCTGTCTCTGCCCTCCTCCCAGCGGTCGTTCCTCCTCTAGTCACTGCCAGCCACCATATCACGTTTGCAAACTTTCCCTAAAACCTCACTTTCCTTAAACAGCAACAGCCTGATTTGCAAATGTATTTATTATTTCCTTCCTTGGTTGAAAGCCAAGCCCTCACCCGGAAGACTTCAGATTCACTTGAAGACTCTTCTTTCTCTCTTCAACAACACAAGACCCAGACCTAGCGCTTCTTTCATCCCTGGGGGCGCCCCTCAGAGAGTTGAGTGCTAATTCATTGTAAATACGGCTAATCCAACTCCTGCCGCCCAGACTGATTACAGTGACTTTCCTTTCCTCTCTTTCTTTCTGATTTTATATCGTAGTTAGCACCTAATCCTCCTTCAGTCCTGCAGGCTTTGCTATGTTATCTGCTCTGCTACAATATGGTGAGAGAAAGCAAGATTTCCAGGGGAAAGTATTAAGGAGGATTATATGGAGATTAGACCAGAATTAGAATGAGAGACAGACAGACAGACGGACAGGGGGAAAATACCCTCACAATGCTACAAGTCATTTGCAAAAGGAATTTAAAAATTTCAGCTTTTGGAATGCATTGTTTAGCGATGGAGGGGCATTTGAGATTCCTCCTGTTCACTTGGAATGGAGAGGACTGGGTGGACAACAATATCTTCCTCCCGCCCTGACATCTTTGGGCTCCTCCAGACGGACCATTTATTAAATCTGCATCCTGATTTGCTTGCAAAAGCTTCCTCGGTCTCCTTCTGATTTGTTTGCGAGGCGCTTATCTGGCAATGAGCATTCAGCCTGATTTGCTTGCGGGGTGTTTGCATGTCTTCCCAATTAACCTTCCGTTCATCCCATGCTTCTCAAAATTCTGGAGATCAGGCAGATCCCGAATCCAAGACGTATTAGCAATTTATGTTTGTGTGTCTCATTTCTCAAACGGATCGCCCCTCTGCCACCCGATTAAAATTCACAGGGCATCCTGTATCGGTTTCAAGCTTACCTTCCTCAAAGGGTGTTTCTGGGGCTGCTGGCATCCTTGCAAGGTTTCTGTGTGAGCTTCTTGGCTTTTGAAGTGAGTGTGTATCAAGAAGTCTGAAGTTCAGGGCAGGGGCAAAGTCACATATTAAAGGTAAAGGGACCCCTGACCATTAGGTCCAGTCGTGGCCGACTCTGGGGTTGCGGTGCTCATCTCGGTTTATTGGCCAAGGGAGCCGGCATACAGCTTCCGGGTCATGTGGCCAGCATGACTAAGCTGCTTCTGGCGAACCAGAGCAGCGCACAGAAATGCCGTTTACCTTCCCGCCAGAGCGGTACCTATTTATCTACTTGCACTTTGACGTGCTTTCGAATTGCTAGGTTGGCAGGAGCAGGGACCGAGCAACAGGAGCTCACCCCATCGCCGGGATTCGAACCACCGACCTTCTGATCGGCAAGTCCTAGGCTCTGTGGTTTAACCCACAGCGAGTCACATATTACGGAGGCACAAACTCAGCTCTCCCTCTCAAGGTGGACAACTCAGTTGGTGAGAGCAGGGTGCTGATTGTTGCCATGCGTCCAAGAGAACAGGCGCAATTGGCAGACCCCCAGCTGGCTCCAGCCCACCCACCAGCAGCCGGTCGAACTCCAGTCCTCGGTTCTGCATCAAAACTGCGACTCAGAGCTTCAGAAGCCTCTCAGAAGCTGAACATGCAAACCAGCAGAGATAACAAACGCTTCGCGACGGAAGGGCAGACAGAGGTATATGTAAAGCATATTTACAAGCAGTTTATTCAGTATAGATCAGGACAAAGGAAAAACATGTCTTCTCCCCTTCGTGTCCAAGCAAGAAGCATAAGGCAAAAGCTATGCACAAACGGAAGTTCCCAGCAAGCTGTGCTGGAATGTAAACAGACACGTGACATACAGCAGCTCCACACATCTGTTTAGGTGGAACGGAACATCAATATGCTAACATTGAGAGCGGGGTGCTGATAACACCAAGTTTGCAGGTTTGATTCCCCTTATGGGACACCTTCAAATTCCTGCATTGCAGGGGGTTGGACTAGATGATCGCCGGGGGTCCCTTCCAAATCTAAAAAAATACTGTGATTCTAAATTCTAAGTGTCACCTGTTTGACACACGTGCTTGCCAACAAGTACCTGTTGAATTTGCATTTTACAACAGTACATTGCTACTGTAAAAGAAGATCAATACCCCATCCAAATGTTATATGCAAAGCAGCCTTCTGTCGTTTCCATAGCTGAGCCTTCTGCGCCAGATCTTGTGACTCCATCAGAAACCTGGGGCAAGGTCTAAACAAGCTTTCCCCAATCTGGTGCCCTCCAAATGGTGTGAACTAAAACATCCTTGTGCATGGGTCACGTGATCTTCTGGAGAGTTTGATAAAGAATGCAGTGTGACTCAAAGACTTGCTCACTGAATTGCTTGTAGGCAAGGCGTAATACTTCCCATTTTCTCCCCACCCCCTTTCGCTTTCTCAGCTTTTTGTCGGGCACAAAAGGGAAAGCACATATTTGTCTAATTAAGTGTGGAGTGTCTAAAACGTAAAAGGAGATATAAGGCCGGGATGCTCACCACTCCGACACTCTGATTAGTGGCTTCTTCACAGATGCCCTGCGATAAAGACAAAACACATCGTAAGTCCAGAATTGGAAGACGTAAGCGGCTTTCCCCCCCTTCGCCCCAGATTTGTATATAATTATTTGACATCCAATTACAACCAAATTATTCTTGCTCCAACTCATAAAATAAATAGAAATCTATTACTGCGCCCGACAATGTCGTGCAGCATGCTTCAAATTAATAATACAGATTTCTTTCTCTATTGCTGCCGCAGACAGTCTCTGCCCACCCGCCCGCCCCCAGTGGTAGTTTATTCTCACCATGTTCCGCTGTCAGTGAACAGCTAAATTACTATGTTGGAAGATTAAGGAGCCCATCATCTCTCTTTAGGCAGTAGAATCCTTTGAGACAGCCCTCTGCTGAGAACGAAAGGCTTGCAAGATGCCTGCTTCGTGAAACTGTGTCTCAGATACATTGGGTGCTCTGATGTCTGATTTTGCATCCTTGGGGGCTGTTCTAGCCTAGCGAAGCTTGCTCGGGGGGCTAAAACCATCTAACTCCTTCCTGGGATGTTCAAAGTCATAGCAGGAAGTTGCTTTATACAGTGGTGCCTTGGTTCTCAAACGCCTTGGTACTCAAACAACTTGGAACCCAAACACTGCAAACCTAGAAGTGTGTGTTCTGGTTTGTGAACTTTTTTCAGAAGCCAAACGTGTTCCTAATTGAGTGCTACTCTTCCAATTTGAGTGCCACCCTTCCGTTTTGAGTGTTATGCTGAGGTCTGTCTGTTTTTGCTATTTATTTTGCATTTTTTTGCGGCTCTTTTTTTTCTTCTGACTGTGTGGAACCCAGTTCAGCTACTGATTGGTTGATTGTGTGACTGCAGTACATGGTTTATTGCTTTCATTTTACGGATCAACGGTCTCGTTAGATAGTAAAATTCATGCAAAGTTGCTGTTTTAGGTGTTGTTTTTAAAAGCCTGGAGCGGATTAATCTGTTTTGCATTACTTTCTATGGGAAAGCGTGCCTTGGTTTTGGAACAGCTTTGGTTTTGGAACGGACTTCCAGAACGGATTAAGTTTGAGAACCAAGGTACCACTGTACTGAGTCAGCCTATTGGCCCATCTAGCTCAGTACTGCCCACACTGACTGGCAGCAGCTCTCTGGCATTTCAGGCAGGAGTCTCTCCTAGCCCTACATGGCAATGTCTGGAGTTGAACCTGGGACCTTTGGCATGCAAGGCAGACGCTCTACCACTGAACTACAGGCCTCCGTAGAGGGTCAGAACATAAGAGCCCTGCTTATCATTGTTGTTGTTGTTTAGTTGTTTAGTTGTGTCTGACTCTTCGTGGACCAGAGCACGCCAGGCACTCCTGTCTTCCACTGCCTCCCGCAGTTTGGTCAAACTCATGCTGGTAGCTTCAAGAACACTATCCAACCATCTCATCCTCTGCCGTCCCCTTCTCCTTGTGCCCTCCATCTTTCCCAACATCAGGGTCTTTTCCAGGGAGTCTTCTCTTCTCCTGAGGTGGCCAAAGTAGTGGAGCCTCAGCTTCAGGATCTGTCCTTCCAGTGAGCACTCAGGGCTGATTTCCTTCAGAATGGATAGGTTGGATCTTCTTGCAGTCCATGGGACTCTCCAGAGTCTCCTCCAGCACCAGAATTCAAAAGCATCCATTCTTCAGCGATCAGCCTTCTTGATGGTCCAGCTCTCACTTCCATACATCACTACTGGGAAAACCATAGCTAACCCTACACAAATCCAGAGTGGAGTCTCTAAGGCAGTTGGAATTATTATTACAATTACAGTTATAATTACAATTACAATTACATTTATTTAAATTTCTATACTGCCCTGCATCTGAGGATCACAGGGTGAGGTTTACAATATAAAAACACAAAAATACATACCATAGTAACAAACAATGCCCCTCCCCCCACCGCTTAAAAGGCCATAATTTGTTTAATTAGACAAATGCCTGGTAGAGGAGCAATGTTTGCTCTAAAAGGACGACTTGCAATGAACCAACCTGTTTAAAATCAAATCAAACCTGACAGCGCTGTCAGTTTAATGCGTGATCAGTCCTCACCGGCACACTCTCAGCTTTGCGAAGATTGCTGCTGTTATTGCTTTAAAGTGTTTACCTGGGTTAGGAAGGAAATTTAAAATCACACACCGCCTTTCCCCCCTTGAGTGGCACTTAAAGTGCGGAGCCTGAAGTTCCCTTCGTATCTCTTCCCCGCCCAGCTTTGCATTGTTTCCTTGTTTGCTTCCATAAATCACATTAATATTCCAGCCCTGTGAAATGAGCTGATAATGGCCCTGTCACTTGTCATCTAGTGTCTTAAAAGCACGGAAGATATGACAGCAGATGGTGAGGTTTTCTCATCCGGCTGGCTGGCTGGTCTCCCTCCCTGTGAGCCTTTGCAAAGGTTATTTGGTGAAAAGCCAACTTGAACCTGGAAGGCTAAGGATGCCGCCGTCTAGGATCGCCACAAACCTAGACAGCATCTTAAAAAGTAAAGACATCACCTTGCCAACAAAGGTCCGTCTAGTTCAATCTATGGTTTTCCCAGTAGTGATGTATGGAAGTGAGAGCTGGACCATAAAGAAGGCTGATCACCAAAGAATTGATGCTTTTGAATTCTGGTGCTGGAGGAGACTCTTGAGAGTCCCATGGACTGCAAGAAGATCAAACACATCCCTTCTTAAGGAAATCAGCCCTGAGTGCTCACTGGAAGGACAGATCCTGAAGCTGAGGCTCCAAGACTTTGGCCACCTCATGAGAAGACTCCCTGGAAAAGACCCTGATGTTGGGTAAGATGGAGGGCACAAGGAGAAGGGGACGACAGAGGACGAGATGGTGGGACAGTGTTCTTGAAGCTACAAACCTGAGTCTGATCAAACTGTGGGAGGCAGTGGAAGACAGAAGTGTCTGGCGTGCTCTGGTCCATGGGGTCATGAAGAGTCGGCCACGACTAAACAACAACAACAGGATCGCCGCGGATCTCCAGCACTGGAGGCAAGTGGCTCAGGTTCCTTGGTTTGGTGTATTGCAAATGAGAGACGGCAGTGGTGCATTGGTCAGAGTGTCAGATTAGGACCTGGGACAGACCAGGGTTCGAATCTCCACTTGGCCATAAGGCTCAGTGGTTGACCTTGGGTCTGCCCTTGCCTCTCAGGCTAGCCTACCTTGAAGGGTTGTTGTTGGGATCAAAGGAAGAGAGGAAGAAACATGCACGCTCCTTATGGGATGATGGGATACCAATGCAACAAGCAAGCAAACAAATCATATCCAGCGAACACTTGGGATTGTGCACTCTGCCTCCTCCCCTCCATGCAAATGGTAGTTCCTATGCACCTAGGCAGGGATGCAGGTGGCGCTGTGGGTTAAACCACAGAGTCTAGGACTTGCCGATCAGAAGGTCGGCAGCTTGAAACCCCGTGACGGGCTGAGCTCCCGTTGCTCGGTCCTTGCTCCTGCCCACCTAGCAGTTCGAAAGCACGTCAAAGTGCAAGTACAGTGGTACCTCGCAAGACGAATGCCTCACAAGATGGAAAACTCGCAAGACGAAAGGGTTTTTGGTTTTTTGAGTTGCTTCGCAAGACGATTTTCCCTATGGGCTTGCTTCGCAAGACGGAAACGTCTTGCAAGTTTGTTTCCTTTTTCTTAACACCGTTAATACAGTTGCGACTTGACTTCGAGGAGCAACTCATAGCACGTCGTGTGGTAGCCTTTTTTGAGGTTTTTGAAGACTTTGGTGATTTTTGAAGCTTTCCCAAAACTTTTCCGACACCGTGCTTCGCAAGGCGAAAAAAATCGCAAGATGACAAAACTTGCGGAACAAATTAATTTCGTCTTGCAAGGCACCACTGTATATAAATAGTTACCGCTCCAGCGGGAAGGTAAATGGCGTTTCCGTGCGCTGCTCTGGTTCGCCAGAAGTGGCATAGTCATGCTGGCCACATGACCCGGAAGCTGTACGCCGGCTCCCTCGGCCAATAAAGCGAGATGAGCGCGCAACCCCAGAGTCGGTCACGACTAGACCTAATGGCCAGGCGTCCCTTTACCTTTACCTTTACGCACCTTGGCACTGCCAGCATGAGACAGCAGCCATATGCCAGGTAATGAAAAAAATGAACCTATGCTGCTAATTCTTGTAGTAGACCAGTAAAGTGGTACCTCTTGTTAAGTACTTAATTTGTTCCAGAGGTCCATTCTTAACCTGAAACTGTCCTTAACCTGAAGCACCACTTTAGCTAATGGGGTCTCCTGCTGCTGCTGTGCCGCCAGAGCATGATTTCTGTTCTCATCCTGAAGCAAAGTTCTTAACCCGAGGTACTCTTTCTGGGTTAGCGGAGTCTGTAACCTGAAGCGTATGTAACCCAAGGTACCACTGTATAAAGTAAGCAGCACATAAGCGGCACACAAAACACTACCAAACCATTCTACGTTCTAAATCTTATATTAATAATTGAGACTGAACCTTCATTTTGGACACAATTTGAATGAGTTTTCTGTTTGTGGCTTCTGTAGTAGATCTTGTACATTGCTCTCTCAATTTTTGGATTATTAATATAAGATTTAGAACGTAGGTCGCTTCGGTGCTGCTAACACAGCAAAAACAACCTGGGGGGGGGGGGCAGCAGTTACAAGTTATAAGCTCAACCTGATGGTGTAAGATATGAGGGCGACAGGTTGCCTTCATCGGTGGGATAGATCTACTGCCTACCGTAAGCTATGCTTCACGAATAGCTGCCCCAGCTGCAACAAAACATGTCTTTCCCCTATCAGTCTCTTCAACCAAAGCAGGTGCAGTTACTCTCCATCGATTTGACTTCACCCCCAAAGGCGCACTCCTCTGTTGTCTCCCGAGACAGATGAATTCGAAGAACCAAACAGGAAGCGCTGGAGGAACAGGAGCCTGGTCAGATATCAACTCCCTCTACCTCCCTGGTGATCTTGGGCCAGGCGCTCTCAGCCTAACCTACCTCAGAGGGTTGTTGTGAGAATAAATTTGGGCGCGAATGGTGACTACAAGCCCTGTGAGCATCTTGAAGGAAGCACATTATTATTATTATTAATGCAATCATTGGAAACATTTGTCAATTAATTTCCTTTCTCCGCAACCTAAATTTCCTTTTCTCCCGCAACCTAAAATGGGAGTCTATAATAATGCTTCTTGATCTTGCCGTTTAAGTGTACAGTGGTACCTCTGGTTAAGAACTTAATTTGTTCTGGAGGTCCGTTCCTAACCTGAAACCGTTTTTAACCTGAGGTACCACTTTAGCTAATGGGGACTCCCGCTGCTGCTGTGCGATTTCTGTTCTCATCCTGAAGCAAAGTTCTTAACCCGAGGTACTATTTCTGGGGTAGCGGAGTCTGTAACCTGAAGCGTATGTAACCTGAAGCGTCTGTAACCTGAGGTACCACTGTATTGGATTTTGATTTCTCCTGCTAAAGATGCTATTTGCTCCAGTGATTCCGGGATGAGCTCTGCAGCCGTGTGTTTTTCTATCGTCTCCTCCGAAACACTGCTTTTGTCTGCCGTGTTGATTTCCAGGACTTCCCCCTCGCTCTGTGATATTTAACTAAGCGAGCTGAGAGCACCGGTTCCCCTGTCTAATATTAGACCTCCCCGGCAGAGAAGTGCTTTCTATTCTGGTGAGATGCAGCCGACCTAAGCTCATGCATTTTCATGGCACGAAGGGCTCGCAAAACAGCGCCACATCTTTCTTTTCGCTGTGCCGTTGCCGAAAGATAATATGCCTCCTTTGTGGGCTTTCGGGGGGGGGGTGTCGTTTCATTGCGAACGGGGTGCCTTGATTCAGAAGGGGCTTGCTGTCTCTTAGAAGTGGAAAGAGGGTTATTTTTTTTTGGGGGGGGGTAGGGATAAAATATTAAGAGGGGTACTGAATCCTGAGATCTCTGGCCATGCCCAAGAACTGTGCAAAGTGCTGGCTCTGAGGTCAAGCCTTGTCTGAATGTGTTGCAAATGGTTTCTCGGGGAAACAGCAGATCTGACGGCAGCGTCTTCAGAACAGCATCTCCAGACACGGCAGAGAGGTACCTTGTGGCACAGGGCAGGGAGGGGGGCAGCCCTCTCCCCCCAAAAAATGTGCGGGCAAAAGGCGGCGAAGAGGACGTAACGTCTCAGTGGAGGGCGATTTCCACAGAATGAAGAAACATACCGCGAGAGTGGCACCTTTGCAGCCCTTCAGTATTTCCACATTAAATTCAGCTAGATCGGACGGTAAATGCCATTTTATTTCCTCCTACGTACCTTCCAACCTATTCCCCCCCCCCCAAAGAAACCAGTAATTTTTCATTTAGATTTTTGTGTGTGCATGTGTGACGGAAAGGCCATTTGTTGGAATGTTGATGGAATACTTTTATTTCTTAGTTTTGGTCATGCGGTCCCCATAATGTCTAGCTTTTTCACTGTATTGAGATCCATTTCTGGCAATTGGGGGGGAGGAGGGGGAGACCAAACAAGGGCAAAAAAAGGGGTTGTTGTTAATCTTTCATATTTAGTTTGTGAAGTCCTCACAAACCAGCTCTCTCAGATTGCCTCTGTCTCCCAATACTATTTCAGTGGGGGAATCTTTCATTTCTCTCTCTCTCTGTATCAGAAGTATTTTATTATGTTGCAGCAGGTTGTGAAGATCGTCTACTTATCCTGAGTTTCAAATAGTAGAAAATGGGGGGGGGGGGGAGGACAGGAGAGAGAAAAGGACAAGAATCAGTTTTCTCATGAATAGCTTTAATCCAGGAATGTGAAGAGAATGCACTTTGCACACCTGTCCACAGGTGTGCCCTGTTGATGGAAGAGATGGAGGCGGAATCCACAGAACTTCCCGAGTGGGATCACCTGATCTGGGTGGACCAGGACTCTCAAGGGCTACTAGCCAGGATGGCTGTGCTCTGCACATAAAGTTGAGGGGCAGCAATGCTTCTGAATACCAATTTCTGGAAACCACAGGAGGGAGGAGGGCTCCTGTCTTCATGGCCTTCCTACAGGCATCAGGCTTGACCACTATGAGAGCAAGATACTGGACTTGATGGGCCATTGGGTTCTTATGACCCAGACCAGATCATGACTCAGCTTTAGTCCACTGTGGAATCCTCAGCCTTGAGGTGGTCCAAGGACTCCAGCCATACCTCCGTCCATTGTATGTATGTATGTGTGCGTGTGTGTGTGTGTGTATGTATGTGTACGTGTATATATACGTGTGTGTGTGTGTGTGTGTGTGTGTGTGTAGGGACGCGGGTGGCACTGTGGTCTAAACCACTGAGCCTCTTGGGTGTGCTGATCGGAAGGTCGGCAGTTCAAATCCCCATGACGGAGTGAACTCTCGTTGTTCTGTCCCAGCTCCTGCCAACCTAGCAGTTCGAAAGCACACCAGTGCAAGTAGATAAATAGGTACCACTGCGGCGGGAAGGGAAATGACGTTTTCATGCGCTCTGGTTTCTGTCACGGTGTCTTGTTGCTCCAGAAGCAGTTGAGTCCTGCTGGCCACATGACTCGGAAGGCTGTCTGCAGACGAACGCCGGCTCCCTCGGCCTGAAAGCAAGATGAGCGCCGCAACCCCATAGTCGCCTTTACTGGACTTTTCCGTCCAGGAGTCCTTTACCTTAAACCCACGCTACATTCCCCACAATGCGATGTCTAGGCACTTTTTGTTTTTAAAAATATTACAAAGCTGAAAATGAATTGCGCCTATCGTCAGCACAACGGAGATGTCAGTCGCCTTCCTGGCATCCAGAGATCTCTACATGGTTGCAGCTGGACCCTCACCAGGTGCAAAATGCGCCTGCCACCTGGGGAATTTCTAGCACTGGTTCCGTCGTCCTTGGACAAAGCTACAGGAAAGCAGCTTGGCTTCCTCCCCTGCAAAAAATGCCTGTTGTGATAAATGGATGAGGGTCTAGTTGGAGGAAGGTCTTATCTGTGCCAGCTGGAGGAGAAGCTTGATTTGTGACTAGGATCCAATTGGAGAGGTGGTGGCAGCAGTGGTGGGCTGTTCAAAGTGGATCTGGTTCCATGGATGGTCAAGTAGCATCCTTAGGATGTGGTGGGGCCAGCTGGTTCCAGGATCAATTTGCTGAGAAGTCCCAAGTGTGCGTCTGCATTTTTGGATTCCCACAAGCACCACACAAGTCAGGGAATCCATGCCAAGATCAATTCATAAGCTGGAGTGACTTGCCAGCACAGGCACCATCTTGTAGGTAGGCCAGGAGGTTCTAATTTCAAGCCAGGATCAAAACCAGGTTTGCAGTCCCGTTTTGGGGAGGTGAGGTGGCTTAAAGTGCAAACCGTTGTTTCCTAGTTTAGGTGGAACGACAAACAGTGGTTTGCAAAAACACCGTGAAGCAACTGAGCGCTCTGACCGTACAAGGGGAGGCGAGTGTGGAAGTCCAAAGTTCCTTCTGAGATCGTTCTTAACGTTCCATATATTGGTTTGGAATTACGTCCAAAATGAGCAATCAAACAATATATGCACATACATGATGTAGACAGAGCCTCTCAGTTAAAAAATAAATAAATCTGTGTTTTTAATTTGGGTTGGTGGAGAGCTATGTCTGTTGCATTCATATAGTGTTTCATTTGATAGTTGTCTTTCTTATTTGGTATTTACATCCCTTGAAATTTGCAACTCGCCTGGACCAGGAAGCATAGCTGTCAACTTACAGATTTGAAAATAAGGGACCAGTAGCCTCGAAAATAAGGGATCAGCAGCCAAAATAAGGGATTTTCCAAGCACAGGTATGTTCAACTTCCGAGCCCCTCCAAGCCAAAGGCAGAAAGCCCAGCCAGCAGCCAAACAAAGCCTCAAGCGGTGGTTCCCACAGCGCAGCAACCCAGCAAAGGGGATGCAGCAAGGAAAACCACCGTCACCTCTCCGCTGGGAAGCGCTGAGCAAAGGCGAGTCCCCAGGCAACGCGGCCGATTTGATCGGTACAAGGCATGCAAGCTCCACCCCCCAGTCGTTCTTAGACTCCTTATTGGGTGAGCAATGCAGCCAACCAACACAGTTGGAGCCTCTCTCCTCCCTGGCCGACAGGGAGGGAGGGAGGGAGAGGAGCTGCTTCCTTTGAAACCCGGGAAATTTAAGGGACATCATCAATAAGGGACAGCAGCAGGACACGGCCCTGGGATAAGGGACTTTCCCGCCAAATAAGGGACAGTTGACAGCTATGCCAGGAAGTGGAGTGGGAAGATTCTGGCTGATCAAAGGGAGCAATTGCTGAAGGGACACAGTTCATACCTAACTTAAGAAGATCTCAGACTATTGCCCCTTTCTTACACTACAGAAAACCAGTTTATTTTGCTTCTCTCTCTCTCCTCACCCTTTATAAGGGGCTATTCATTCATGACTTGTGCTGACAACAGATGCATTGTAAATCCCACCCCCTTTAGTCATTTTCAGATGGGCTAAAGGGACTATTTGGGATATCCTGTTATGGTTGGTCTTTAAAAAGGGTGAGGACATAGATCGTTTTGAAGAGCCTTCCATGAACTACGTGTGCGGGTTTCCCCCCCTCGCTGTCCACACGACATCCTCCGTAATCCAAACAGATCCCGACGCTTTGGGTAAATTAATGCCCTCATTTTCCTTCCCTGTGTAAATCCACATTGTCTCCTGGTGTGGAAGACCAGAAATTCTCCTTTAAAAAATGGATTAAAATCTGGTGCTCTAAGCCGATGACAGGATAGGAGAGCAAAGTTGCATTTTTATATTTGAAGGAAGCTCCGGCAGCCTAAAAATCCCAGCACAACACCTTCTTGGTTTACAAATCAAGCTGCTGCTTCTTATTTTTTTTTTTAAAAAAACAATATGGTGCTGGGTTGATTCACAAAGCCGGTTTGCTTCATTGGTGCGCGACGGCTGTAAAGAAAGAGAACGCATCACATTTTTGTTTTAAAGCCGACGCGTAGAAAAATCACAGGAGAGGGAGAAGGAGCTCCAGCTGATGGAAATTATCCCTGCTGCTGATCATTAGGATGGTTAATAACCCTGGTGATTGCAAACACTGTAATGATTGCAAGCGTATTAAATTGCATGGGGCAAGTGGATGAAGCACTTTCGTCAGGTCCTGCTGGATAAGTTAAGCAAAAGGTCCCGAGTTCAGTTCCCAGAACATCCAGGTAGGACTGAGGAAAGACTCCCTGGCTGAAATCCTGGAGAGCTGCTGCCAGCCAGTGTTGGCCATACTGAGCTGGATGGACTGGGGGTCTGGTCCAGTAGAAGGCAACTTCCTATGCACCCATGTTTGCATGGCAGGGAGAAAGTGTGTAGCCAGCTCACCCCTGTCCCACATGGGGAGAAAGGTGTCGGAGGGAGGAATGATCAAATACTGACGGCCCCCAAACTGGGGGAGATTAGCAGCCAAACTTAACGCATGCATATTCTTACTAGTTAGCCTGAGAAGGGGTTAACACCATAGTGCTGAACTGCTGATAGGCAGATACTCAGAAGTACACTTGGTAGAGAGGGCTCTGTTTGATGTCATTTCCCCTCCTCTCCTGGAGAGGAAGGAGCATAGAGTACTTCCTGTTCCCCTCTCTCTTCCTTTGACCAGCACTGGATACAGACATGCCTCTTTCCCCCCCTGCTTCAGGCACATTCCTGAGTCAGGTTATACTGTAAATACAAGTGTTTTGCTTGAATAGTTTTTACTGCTGCCATTGCTCAATGTGAGGTTATAAGTGAGTAAATTATAATTTTAAACTTACTTCCCATGTTGTGGTAAGAAAGAGGAGCCACCTTACTTCGTAGCTGGACTTGCTCAAATATCTCAAGGGCTGTCTTGTGAAAGATGGAACAAACTTGTTTTTTTTCTTCCTGCTCCTGAGGCTAGTACCCAAACCAATGGATTCAAGTTTAAAGAAAGTAAATTCCGACTAAACATCTGGTAGAACTTTCTGAGGGTTTGACACGATTCTTCGATCCTCTCTTGTTGGCAATGGAGGTGTGCGCCTTTGGGGATGAAGTCAAACTCAAACTGTTGGAGAGTTACAGCACCTGCTGTGGCTGTAGAGACTGATACAGGAGAGACATGTTTTGTTGCAGCTGGGGCGGGTGAAGGCATCCGGTTGCACTGCTGCAGATGCACCAGGGCTTTTTCTTCTCTCTCTGCTCCTCCCAGAGTTCATTCCTCCTCTGGTCACTGCTTATTCTAACCTCACAACGCAGTGTTGATCGAAACTCTGCAAACCTGTAAGGTGAATGGCCTGGGTGGGGACGGTCCAGCGCTCTGCTGGATACCACACACTTTGCTTGCAGAAGGTCCAATTTGTGGCGTCTCCAGAACCAGCACTAGTCTTCAAGGAAAGATCTCTGTTAGAGCAGAAAATACTGGGGTGGGCAGACAAAACAGCTTCCACAATGCCCAGAAACTGGGTTCCAGAGGCATTTTCCGCATCTCGGTCTCTCCCTTCCACTGGCTGCCCCCTCGTTTGTCTATACAAACTGCCAGCAACTTCAGGAACCTCTAGACCAGGCTGAGCTGCTGTTCGGGGAGAAATAAATAAATGAAGCCCTCGGAACATTTAGCAGAATGCATCGGTTCACCTTGAGGGTCAAAGCACATCCTTGCAGCACACTTAGCTGTGTCAGTCTGAAAGGAGGCAGTTTGGAGCTTTGCAGCTGCTGTAGGATGAAATATTGATAAGGTGTCGCTCCTCAAACATCCGGGAAGAATAGTTTCCTCGGTCAAGCAGTGTCACCGAATTAAAGACGATAAAGAGCTGGTCAGAGCTCTCCATTCTTTTGGGGGGCAGGGGATTAAGAAAACAAGTTGGCAAAAACTTCGACGTTGGGTTTTTTAAATATTGAAGACACCTTTGGTCGTGAAAGGGGCGGAATAAATAAATCAGCTGCACCTCCGGCAGCCAGGTAGCCTAACCTTTCTGCCAAGTCCTTGGGCTGAATTCTGAGGCTGCCCGTTTCACAGCCTCTGCAATTCTCGAGGTAAATGCCGGCCGTCTCTTTCAATTATGCAAAGAGCCTTCACAGACCAAGTCTAGATTTGGCCCTTTAGAAAGGGAGGGAGGAAAAGAAAGCCTAGATTTGATTTGGAGCATTCCATGGCCACTGGTCCCATCACCTCCTGGCAAATAGAAGGGGAAGAAATGGAGGCAGTGAGAGATTTTACTTTCTTGGGCTCCATGATCACTGCAGATGGTGACAGCAGCCACGAAATTAAAAGACACTGGCTTCTTGGGAGAAAAGCAATGACAAACCTAGACAGCATCTTAAAAAGCAGAGACATCACCTTGCCAACAAAGGTCCGTATAGTTCAAGCTATGGTTTTCCCAGTAATGATGTATGGAGAGCTGGACCATCAAGAAGGCTGATCACTGAAGAATTGATGCTTTTGAGTTATGGTGTCGGAGGAGACTCTTGAGAGTCCCATGGACTGCAAGAAGATCAAACACATCCATTCTGAAGGAAATCAGCCCTGAGTGCTCACTGGAAGGACAGATCGTGAAGCTGAGACTCCAAGACTGTGGCCACCTCATGAGAAGAGAAGACTCCCTGGAAAAGACCCTGATGCTGGGAAAGATGGAGGGCACAAGGAGAAGGGGACGACAGAGGACGAGATGGTTGGATACTGTTCTCGAAGCTACCAGCATGAGTTTGACCAAACTGCGGGAGGCAGTGGAAGACAGGAGTGCCTGGCGTGCTCTGGTCCAGGTGGGTCACGAAGAGGTGGACACGACTAAACGACTAAACAACAACAACAACATTCCTGCCCAATCAGGGCGGAGCTGGATGTTACAGGGATGCGAGACTGCTGAGTGGCGGCAGCAGCTCTGATGATTAATAGTGCTGATAAATAATACCTGATAATGTAGGAAAAGCTTTGGAAAGCCACCTCCTTGCAGAGACACGAGAAGCTTATGGATTGGACAGAGGTGGCTGCCTGTTGGTACCCTGTATTGTTAACTGTTCCTGTCTTTCACCCTCCCAGGAGAGCATGTGCAGAGTACAATGGCACCTTGGGTTAAGTACTTAATTCGTTTTGGAGGTCCGTACTTAACCTGAAACTGTTCTTAACCTGAAGCACCACTTTAGATAATGGCGCCTCCTGCTGCTGCCGCGCCGCCAGAGCACGATTTCTGTTCTCATCCTGAAGCAAAGTTCTTAACCTGAAGCACGATTTCTGGGTTAGCGGAGTCTGTAACCTGAAGCGTATGTAGCCCGAGGTACCACTGTATGTTGATGGCTGGAAAAAACCTGGTGGCACAAAATGGGTGTCACCTCTATCCTTAAGGGTTGGTAAATCGAGTGGCAGAGGTGATAAAATTGACTGAGAGGGTTGTTATTGTTTAGTTGTTTAGTCGTGTCCGACTCTTCGTGACCCCCTGGACCAGAGCATGCCAGGCACTCCTGTCTTCCACTGCCTCCAGCAGTTTGGTCAAACTCATGCTGGTAGCTTTGAGAACACTGTCCAACCATCTCGTCCTGTGTGGTCTCCTTCTCCTTGTGCCCTCCATCTTTCCCAACATCAGGGTCTTTTCCAGGGAGTCTTCTCTTCTCATGAGGTGGCCAAAGTATTCACGATCTGTCTTTCCAGGGAGCACTCAGGGCTGATTTCCTTCAGAATGGAGAGGTTTGATCTTCTTGCAGTCCATGGGACTCTCAAGAGTCTCCTCCAGCACCATAATTCAAAAGCATCGATTCTTCGGCGATCAGCCTTCTTGATGGTCCAGCTCTCACTTCCATACATCACTACTGGGAAAACCATGGCTTTAACTATACAGACCTTTGTTGGCAAGGTGATGTCTCTGCTTTTTAAGATGCTGTCTAGGTTTGTCATTGCATTCCTCGCAAGAAGCAGGCGTCTTTTAATTTTGTGGCTGCTGTCACCATCTGCAGTGATCATGGAGCCCAAGAAAGTGAAATCTCTCACTGCTTAAGAAAAGCATCAAGGTACCTTTTGTCTGAAGTGGTTTTCTTGTGCCGAATTTATGAGGACCAGCTATAATTTAGGGGTGGGGAAGCATTTGGCGCTCAGGGGCCACATTCCGTTCTGGATATCCTTTCAGGGGCCACAAAATGTTGGGCGGGGCCAGTGGCAAAAGTGGGCGGAGCAGTGAGTGCAAACAGATTATTGGTTTGTCTTTGTTCTGATTTTTAATTATGTATTTTGTGGTTTTGGTAGTGCAATTTTAGGTGGTGAACTGCCCTGAGATCTACGGGTATAGGGCAGTATACAAATAACAACAATAACAATAATAATAATATTTTGTACAGAAGTAAGGCCTGCTGTGTTCAGTGGGACATTTTCTCTGAAGGGTGGAGAGTTCCTAGGAAATCTGAGTTGGAACCTGTGCTTCAGTTCTCTTTCTGTTTTGGAATGTGCGAATTATTAGGTAGGTTTATCTGTCATTGAGAACTGAATCTACTGAGAAGGTTAAAATATTAGCAGGATATTAACCACATGGGTGGCACTGTGGGTTAAACCAGAGAGCCTAGGACTTGCTGATCAGAAGGTTGGCGGTTCGAATCCCTGCAACGGGGTGAGCTCCCGTTGCTCGGTCCCTGCTCCTGCCAACCTAGCAGTTTGAAAGCACACCAGTGCAAGTAGATAAATAGGTACCGCTCTGGTGGGATGGTAAACGGTGTTTCCGTGCGCTGCTCTGGTTCGCCAGAAGCGGCTTAGTCATGCTGGCCACATGATCTGGAAGCTGTACGCCGGCTCCCTCGGCCAGTAAAGTGAGATGAGCGCTGCAACCCCAGAGTCGGCCACGACTGGACCTAATGGTCAGGGGTCCCTTTACCTTTACTTTACTATGGATAATTTTGAAGGATAAAACTTGGATGGTATTGGTATGCAGTTGTAAATATTATCACTAGGACCCATGGAAGAGATGGGGGAGGTCAGGAGATTCAGAGTAATCTCGATATTTGGATTTTGAATTTGTTGTTGTTGTATGTATATATTGGTTAAAATCACATGTGAGATATATATATATATATATATATATATATATATATATGTGTGTGTGTGTGTGTGTGTGTATCACAACTGAATCTACTGAATCTGCTGCCATCCCTAGTCACAACACTCTTTGGCTTTTGCTGCAAGAGACTGATTCATCTATATCTTTGGAAAACATATTGTCAGGGGCTCAGGAGCAGAGGCACAGGAGAGGGAGGAAATAGAGACCGAGGGGGAGGAATCTGAAGGAAATGTTAGCGATGACAGCCGTCCGAGGTCTCTGAGTCTCTCCAGCGACTCGGAGGATTCACAGAAAGGGGCTCCCATGGTCAGAGCAAGGGGGGTGCCTAGGGGGACACCCCAGGAAGAAGGGGCAAGAGGGGACTCAGAGAGCAGCAGTTGGAAATCAGGACCAGCTTCTCCACCAGAGCGCAGTAGGGGGGAGGAGTCCCAGGCATCGGGATCAGGCGGCGCACCGCCAGCGGGAGGACATGAGTCAGGATTGGCCACACCTCCATCGGAGAGCGAGGAAACGGTCAAAAGGAAGGTCGGAGACTGGGCGCGCGCGCCAAGTTCAAATGTACAAGAGGGCGGCGCAGTGGGCAGCCCGGATAGGGAGCCAGGTCCTAAAGCCCGCCGAAAGGAGGGAGGAGACTCAGGGGGGTCAGCGTCAGCGTCAGAAGAGTCCAGGACTGAAGGGACCCCGGGGGGTAGAAGGACCCAGAGGAGAAAGGAGAGACGGAAGAGGTGGAGTAAGGTTAGAGTCTTAAACTGGTGTACAGGGGGCGGAGACTCAGATGGAGCTTCGCCGGTCTAGCTCTAAGACGTAGAGCTGGGGCGCTCCGGTTTGGAAATGGAAACTGTACTTCAATAAAGACTTTTGTACATTACTGCCGGCTAGCGTTGGTCCTCTGTGAGCTGGGACCTGGAGCCAGCTCTGACACATATATTTTGCTCTCCGCTATATACAGTACCAGGGACGCGGGTGGCACTGTGGGTTAAACCACAGAGCCTAGGACTTGCCGATCAGAAGGTCAGCGGTTCGGATCCCCACGACGGGGTGAGCTCCCGTTGCTCGGTCCCTGCTCCTGCCAACCTAGCAGTTCGAAAGCATGTCAAAGTGCAAGTAGATAAATAGGTACCACTTCGGCGGGAAGGTAAACAGTGTTTCCATGCACTGCTCTGGTTCGCCAGAAGCGGCTTAGTCATGCTGGCCACATGACCCGGAAGCTGTACACCGGCTCCCTCGGCCAATAAAGCAAGATGAGCGCCGCAACCCCAGAGTCGGCCACGACTGGACCTAATGGTCAGGGGTCCCTTTACCTTTACCTTTATATACAGTACCAACCTTTCCTTCTTCTGCAACTCATAGGCTTTTATAGCATTAGGTGCTGCAAATGTTCAGTCTGAGTAAGAAAGGGGACTGGAGTAGTTGGGTTGGGTTCTGAGATTCCGTCCTCCCTCTCTGCTGTAACCTCAAAATGCATCTGCCAAAATGAGAAGAGGCAACGGCCGTGGATGATGCCGTCATTCCAGGCTGATGTCCCCACCTAACCTGTCAGATGCATCTAGCCAGGACTCCCTGGACCAGTTTTAGCAAATGGCATCAACTTCAGCAAAGATACTTGAGATACTTCCCAGCAAGGGAAAACGGGAAATTCCGCCTGGGTCAAAGTTGCCATCACCAGAAGACTGTGAGAAGGTGCTTTCTAGCTAAACCACCATGGGATGGTGGCTCCCATCTCTTGCTTCTCAGGGGCTCAGAGTGGAATATGTTTCATGTAAATAATAATTCTGTAGCTGAGACTACATCTTTGGATATTGAAGTCCTCAAGCAAGTCTGGCCAAGGTTGTCCACCATGAGGAAAAGGTCTCCTGGAAGTGCTGAGAAGACCTCTCTTCTTTATGATTGCATTGCCTGCCCCATTACAAACATGGCCATTGGGGCACCCCCAAAACCTGACTTGAACACCCACAGTGTGACTTATCTGCCTTGTTGAGAAGGCCGGTGGAAAGGACTCAAGTGAGCTAGCATGAGGCTCACTGTTGTCTTTGTCATCCGCACACGGGCAGAGACTGCCCTGCGCATGCACAATCACATACATACATAATTGCATGCCTTTGTAGAAACGTTCTTCTGATTTGTTTTGGTTCTAGATGATGCAATAACAGTGTTTTCTGGTCCGTGAGTTACCATATCGTGGCACTTCAATTGGTGGCTGTTTGTTTTCAGGTGGACAGTTTTCTTACACATACAAAATTGATTTGATAGAGGACAATATGAGCCAAGTAGCTGGTGCCCATTGAACTGGTAGAGTGGAAGGCAGACATACCAACTGTACCAATGACAGGGTTGAGGCCACAGCCAACAACAGACCAGAGCCAACTAATTTTAGTTTTGCTCCCACCTTCCTCCCCGCTGAGTTCTACATGGGCAACACTAAGGACACATGCGCAGCATACGTTTAAAGGGTGATGCCCACCATGGCGTCCCTCAAAGAATTCTGGGAGCTGTAGTTTGTTGACGGTCCCATCCCAGAGCCACAGTTCCCAGACAGGTTTATCAACCAGCCCCTCTTCCCATTGTAGCTCTGCGAGGGGAATAGAGACCACATTCCCCCAACTCTCAGTACCTGACACAATCTACGTTTCCCAGAATTCTTTGAGGGGAAGCCATGACTGTTTAAGGTGGTATCACAGTGCTTTAAATATAATGTGTGCAAGTGCCCTGAGATGGAGGAGGAGGAGGAGGAGGAGGAGGAGGAGGAGGAGGAGGAGGAGGAGGAGGAGGCTGACATGCCAGCTCCCTGGGCTGGTTGTAAGTAAACAGGTAGGTAGGTAGGTAGGTTGGGGGGCTGGCTGAGGGTTGGTGGAGTGGATCTCCATTTGCCCAAACAGGCCAGCTTGCACCGGCCAAGTCCTTTGCCCTCCCAATTTTGGGGAGCTTATCCGCCAAACTGATGCACGCCTCTTTTTCCCCAGGTGCCTCACGATCCTCTGTCGTCCGATGCAAGCCGGGAGCCAACTGCCCCAACACGCAGAGTGGCCTCCGCAGGCAACATTCCCCCTTGTCTGCCGCTGAAGATTCTGCTGCTCCCATTCTAGAGCTGCAGAGTCGAAGTCCCTCCGGATTTTGCCGGCACGGCAGAGGAGAGAGGCAGAACAGATCAGGTAGGCACCCCGTAGCCTGAGCGTCACGGCTTCCTGTTGTGCCTTGGGTACCAAAATAAACTTTTTAAAAAGCCTTCCCTGTCCCAACAAGGCATGAATAGTTTATTGATGATGATATTAATGATAATAATAATGATAATGATAATAATAATA
Organism: Podarcis muralis; assembly: GCF_964188315.1. NCBI lineage: Eukaryota > Metazoa > Chordata > Lepidosauria > Squamata > Lacertidae > Podarcis > Podarcis muralis. The sequence continues at coordinate 6,633,921 of NC_135655.1, forward strand.
ATAATAATAATAATAATAATAATAATAATAATAGGTAAAGGGGCCTCTGACCATTAGGTCCAGTCGTGGCAGACTCTGGGGTTGTGGCGCTCATCTCACTTTATTGGCCAAGGGAGCCAGTGTACAGCTTCTGGGTCATGTGGCCAGCATGACTAAGCCGCTTCTGGCGAATCAGAGCAGCGCATGGAAACGCCATTTACCTTCCCACCGGAGCAGTACCTATTTATCTCCTTGCACTTTGACGTGCTTTCGAACTGCTAGGTTGGCAGGAGCAGGGACCGAGCAATGGGAGCTCACCCCATCACGGGGATTCGAACCGCCGACCTTCTGATCAGCAAGTCCTAGGCTCTGTGGTTTAACCCACAGCGCCACCCGCGTCCAATATAATAATAATAATTGCATTGATATCCTACCTTTTTCTCCATGGAGCTCGAGGTGGCCTCCTCATTTAATCCCCCACAACAACCCTGTGAGGTAGGTTAGGCTGAGAGAAGGCAGTGACAATCTCAAGGTCAGCCAGTGAGCTTCATGGCCGAGTAGGGATTCGAACCCTGACCTCTCAGGTCCTGGTCTGAAACTCTAACCACTAGCTCTCACTGACCCCTACACTGGACCTACATATTTTGGGAGTGGCACAGCAAGGGAAGGAAGGTTGTGTGAAGAAAGACACTCCTCGCTCTGTCCTCCAGCCAGGCCCAGTTCAGAGGCAAATTCCAGCCAGGCAAAGACCCTTGCGGAGGGTGCGGAGAATGCCGAGGGGTGTGGCTTAGGGAGGGGTGTGGCCTGCAAAAGTCCCAAGGGCAAGAGGCCTGGAGGGCTGCATTTGAATTCTAGACCTGAGATCTACTACCCCTGAGTAAAGAAACTAACCCAAAATATGGTGGGCTCATAGCCCAGTGGTAGAGTTCCTGTTTCTTGTTCAGAGTGTCCCAGGTTGATTCGTACCCCTCTCTTGCGGATGGGTTGTTTTTTGGCGGGTACGAAGGATGGCTGGTCAAAATGAGATGTGTCGTGTCACGTTGCAAGTTTGCAGCGAGCAAGTTGCATCGCAGAAGACTTCTCAAGTAGGACATATGAGCCCTGGGGACAGAGGTGGAGCTAAACCAGATCCTTGGGGCCTCTGAAAGGCAGTTCAGTTCTGCCACCGAAGCAGCGATGCTTTTTCTTTCATTCATAGGCAGAGAGAAGAGAACGAAGAGAGAAAGCCAGAGGAAGGACCCATTTTTGAGATTGTTAAAAATTGAGAGTTGGACTGGGGGGGGGGGTCTTTTTGTTTGCTTTTTTGGAGGATATTTTGAGTGACTGCCTGTGGTTTTTTGGGGGGGAGCGGTGGTGGGCTTTGATTCCTATGTTTTGTTTGTTTTTTGGGGGTGCCGATGTTTTATCTATTGTTTAGGGCAAGGAGGTGCACAGTGGTACCTTGGTCTTCGGACGTAGTCCGTTCTGGAAGACTGTTCAACTTCCAAAACGTTTGAAAACTGAGTTGGAAAGGGAACTGAAAAAATAACATCATTTACTTCCGGGTTTTCAGCGTTCAAAAACCGAAACATTCAGCTTCCGAGACTCTTGAAAACCGAGGTACCACTTTATTCCCAGCTTTCATGCTGTGAAATGGGCGCTTTGTGGTGCCCGTGGGAGTTTCTTAGATTTCCAAATGTGCCCTCGGCACGTTTTCAATGCCACAGAAGGCTGGGGACCTCTGGCCAACTCCGACTGGGAGCAGTTTTCCAGGGCCTCTGGGAAGAGAAGGGTTTTTCCTGTCCCTTCCTGCTGGAGACTTTTTCAAGTGGAGATAGCATCAGGGAAGAAATCTGGGAGCACCAAAAAAAGCATGAAGTATACCCATGTCCCGAACAGAAAGGAGTCTCAGTGGGTATTCACTTTTTGTTGTTGTTGTTGCTTTTGATCTGCAGGTGATACGTAGTGGGCTGTCTCTCCAGTCACGTGTGCTGCGCTACCTTTGCGTTGAAAAGAATATGGTGGAATAAGCGAAGTGACAACATAATTTTACGTAACGAATTGCGCAGATTGCTTAAGTTGTGTAATTTCACCTGCGGCAGACGGCAATACGGATAACGTCATTTTGGGCAAACTGTTGAATCTGACCTTGGGCCTCTCCAGGCTGGTGGTTTTGTGTGGCAACGTGTCTCTGAAGCGATGGTGACAATGCGTTAGTGCTGGATTTATACAGTGGTACCTCGGGTTACAGACGCTTCAGCTTACAGACTCTGCTAACCCAGATATAGTACCTCGAGTTAAGAACTTTGCTTCAGGATGAGAACAGAAATCGTGCCGCGGCAGCAGGAGGCCCCATTAGCTAAAGTGGTGCTTCAGGTTAAGAACAGTTTCAGGTTAAGAACGGACCTCCAGAACGAATTAAGTTCTTAACCCGAGGTACCACTGTACTGGACTGCCCACACACAATATTCTGCTTTATTAGTTGTTTGACACAAGATAGTATCACCAAGGCAACTACAGTCATACCTTGGTTGATGAACGCCTTGGTACTCGAATGTTTTGGCTCCCGAACGCCACAAACCTGGAAGTGTTTGCGAATGTTCTTTGGAACCCGAATGTCTTCTTCTGGCTGTTGGCAGAGGGCCTTCTCGGTAGTGGCGCCCGCCCTGTGGAACGCCCTCCCATCAGATGTCAAGGAAATACAGTGGAACCTTGGTTTTCGAACGTAATCTGTTCCGGAAGACCATTCGACTTCTGAAATGTTTGAAAACCAAAAACTGAAAGCAGAAGCCTCAGATCAATAGGGAAACTCTAAATGGAAGCTGAGTAGCACATTTGGCTTCTGAAAATCGTTTCAAAACGGGAGCAGTTACTTCCAGGTTTTCGGTGCTTGAGTTCCGAAATGTTCGTTGATGGAGACGTCCGAGAACCGAGGTTCCAGTATAAACAACTACCTGACTTTTAGAAGGCAGTCCTGTTTAGGGAAGTTCTTAGTGTTTGATCTTTTATTGTATTTTAAATATCGGTTGGGAGCCACCCAGAGTGGTATACCCAGCCAGATGGATGGGGTATAAAATATAATTGTTGTTGATGTTGTTGTTGTTAAAAGTTGCAGTATTTTGGCAGGAAGTTATGGGGCACACACTGATTGCAAGCAAAGCGGTATGTCCAACTGGATGGTCAGTGGTCACATGCTAGCAGTGGGCGGGGCCAAGGGGAATGTGGGTAGAGCAACCGATGTGAATTTTGCTTTTGTACAGTAGGATGCGGACTCACTCAGACCCTTATCTATGCGCTGTCCGAGCAAGTAGGACGCATCACAATCAGAGTTCACTGACATATGCCACTCGAAGAGAGCGCAAAGCAGGGTGGGTAAGGGGTGTGGCCAAGGAGGGGTGTGGCCTAGGGAAAGTTCTGGGGGCCAGGCAGACAGACCTGGGGGGCCACATTCCATTTCAGATTGCTCTTTGTCAACCACTTGGAGGCTTCTGGGGGAAGGAGCCTGGGGGAAGACTGCCTTGTCTCCTTGCCTTGAGGTCTCCTATGAGGTGGTGCTGTGAAATATACTCAAGAGTCGAGAGTGGATTTCATGCTCTTTATTCAGCTCATAGTGGTGAGGTGGAATGAATGTATCTGCTTTATATACATTATTTACACAATGGGCTGCACGTGATTGGCTAATTCCGGAATTCTCCTGTAGGCCAATCAGGTTGTGGATTCACTTTCATCTGGAGCTGGATTGGGTGGCTCCTGCAGACCAGTCATACTGCTGCATTGTTCTAGGACCAATCAGACTGCTGTATTCTGAATCCTATTGTTCTAGGACCAATCAGACTGCTGCATTTTGGATCCTATTGTTCTAGGACCAATCAGACTGCTGCATTTTGGATCCTATTCAACTCAGTACATAACATGCTGTGAATTGGGTTCAGAGGGAGAAGGTGAGGAAAGGGAGATGGGTTTGGTCAGGGAGGGAGGGGTCCATTGAGGCCATTTTGACTGCATCCGACACCCCCCTCCAAAAAACCACCACAACAACCCTGCAATCAGCACTACGTACAAGCAAAGCAGGGGAGGGGGAAACAGCTGCCGCAGGCAGAGACGTATGGAAAACATACAGGGAGAGTGTTTGCCCCACCCAGGAACCATTCTGGGCCCAGGCATAGCACAAAAAGCCTTCTCTAGAGGCTTCAGACATTGGGGGCAGTCACACATAATGCTAAACCATGGTTTGTTCAGCAAACCTCAAGTCATCTCACAAAGACTCCTGCAGCTTGGGTTGCTTTTGCCTTGTGCCTCCATCGCAAGGCTGTCAGGCTCAGCCGTAACAGCAAACCATCGCTAAAGTGATCCATGGTCTGCAGGTCATCAACAAACCATTGTTCCAGGTCATGGTTTGTTGCCAGAAAACACATAATCGTTCATCTACTGGGCTGGGTTCAGATGTCCAAACAAACAGCGTTTGGGCTAAACAACCATGGTTTCGCTTTGTGCATGAACCAGGTTACTAGTGTGAACCAAATTCCCAGAATTTTCTGGCCTGGTGATGCTCACTTTCAGTCCACAAATGCATCTGATTCCATGCCCTCTTTTCAATACCAGCTGTGTGGCCTGGGGTTCCTCCTTTCAGATATTAGAGGTGGTCTCAATCCCCCTTTAACAGTCACCGCTGCCTCTTTTTGCAGGGGAAGACGGGACCCAGGGCCACGGAGAGAATGGCAGCCAGGAGAGCCACGTGCAGACGCGGTGCGAGTCCTGCACGTCCACGTTCCTTAAGATTGTCTGGGGATTTCTGATCATCCTCTCCGTCTCCTCCTCCTGGGTCGGAACAACGCAGATTGTGAAAATCACATACAAGAACTTTGATTACCCGTTTTTCATGACTTGGTTTTCCACAAACTGGAACATTATGTTTTTCCCAGTGTATTACTCCGGGCATCTTGCAACGGCGCAGGAAAAGCAATCTCCAATCAAAAAAATCAGGTAGGCCTATCATTTATTTCAGTCCCATCCCACCATTTTCTCCAGGGAGCCCAAGGTGATGGACATGGTTCTCCCCCTCCTCATTTAATCCCCACAATGACCCTGTGAGCTAGATTAGGCTCAGTATACCTGAAGGAGCGTCTCCACCCCCATCGTTCTGCCCGGACATGGAGGTCCAGCTCCGAGGGCCTTCTGGTGGTTCCCTCACTGCGAGAAGTGAGGTTGCAGGGAACCAGGCAGAGGGCCTTCTCGGTGGTGGCACCCACCCTGTGGAACACCCTCCCGTCAGATGTCAAGGAAATAAACAACTATCTGACTTTTAGAAGACATCTGTTTAGAGAAGTTTTTAATGTTTGATGTTTTATTGTGTTTGTAATATTCTGTTGAGAGCAGCCCAGAGTGGCTGGGGCAACCCAGCCAGATGGGTGGGGTATAAATAATTATTATTATTATTATTATTATTATTATTATTATTATTATTATTATTATTATCAAGGCACTCGCTGGCTCAAGGTCACATTCAGTGAGAGTTTCATGACTCAGTGGGGATTCGAACCCTGGCCTCCCAAGTCCTAATCCAGCACTCTAAACCACTACGCCATTCTGGTTCCATTACGATGGGGAGGAGTCTTCCTGGGTAGAATTGATCGAAGGCAAACGCAAAGCTGGGAAGATGCTGGACTCAGGTCACACTTTGACATTTATTTTTTGTGTTTGTCCACACCCTGGATTTTAAGACTCCTGTTTTCTTTCCCTTGTGTGTGCAGGGAATGCAGTCGGATCTTCGGGGAGGATGGTCTGACGCTGAAACTCTTTCTTAAAAGGACAGCTCCCTTTTCTATTCTCTGGACTTTGACCAACTACCTTTACTTGCTGGCTTTGAAGAAGCTCACGGCCACGGACGTCTCGGCCCTATTCTGCTGCAACAAAGCCTTTGTCTTCCTGCTCTCGTGGATTGTACTGAAGGACAGGTTCATGGGTGTAAGGGTAATGACCTCTGCCATTCCCTCTCGTTCTCGCTCCCATTTGTGGGCAGGTCATGCGCCATGGCGGCTTTGCAGTGAATATAACCAGGAGGGGCATCAACTTTGGTAGAAGCGGTTTTGGTGACCTGAGTGATTTAACAGCCCCCCAGGCGATTCTGAAAACCTTGGGTTGCGTTCACGGGAGTCATTTTTATGGAGAAATCTCACCGTCAGGTCGCTTTTCCTTGTGATTCTTCCACAAGGAAGGTCTCATAAATGTTGCCCTCTGGTGAGGAAACTGAGATACAACAATGGGAAAACTAATCCACTAAATATATATATATATACCGTATTTTTCGCTCCATAGGACGCACCGGACCATAGGGCACTCCTAGTTTTTAGGGGGGGAAATAAAGAGAAAAAGAATTATTCCCCGCCCCCCAGCCCCAAAGAGCAAAGAAGCCAAGACAGTGAGCGGGATCCATCCCACTGGCTGTCTTGGCTTCCTCTTTAGCCGGGAGAGGCTGTGCGTGGCTTTGGCTTCCCGCTCGCTGTCTTGGCTTCGTTTTTAGCCGCAGGGCTAAACCCCAGCCCCCAAGACAGGTCCAGGAGTGGCGGCAAAATTACGCGCAACCTCGCCACCACTCTCGGAGCTTGCAGGTAGCTGCCTGAAGCTCGGGGAGCCCAGCGGGAGTTGGCGCTGCGCTCCCCGGTCTGCAGGGTGCTATCCACAAGCCTTCGGACCACTCCGAAGGCTTGCAGATAGCTGCCTGGAGCCTGGAGAGCGAGAGGGGTCGGTGCGCACCGACCCCTATCACTCTCCAGGCTTCAGCGAAAGCCTGCATTTGCTCCATAGGACGCACACACATTTCCCCCTCATTTTGGGAGGGGAAAAAGTGCGTCCTATAGAGCGAAAAATACGGTATACAGTGGTACCTTGGTTCTCGAATGGCTTAGTTGTCAAACAAATTGGCTCCCGAACGTCAAAAACCCGGAAGTAAGTGTTTCGGTTTTGGAACGTTTTTCGGAAGCCAAACGTCCGAGTGCAGGAAGCTCCCGCAGCCAATCGGAAGCTGCGCCTCGGTTTTTGAACGGTTTCAGGAGTCGAACGGACATCCAGAACGGATTACGTTCGAGAACCAAGGTTCCACTGTAATGCAAACTTATTTGCATACAGCCGGGGTTGTATCTTTCTTTAACTCCTCAGGAACACATTTTTAAGGAAAATTAACTGGAAGAATGACTGGTAAATGTTGGATTGTAGACATTGCTAGTAGAATTTCACCCTTATTGGGGGTGGGGTGAGAGGCACTCACCTGACCTCCCAAGAACTGGGTCCCTTTTGCTTCTCTGTAAAGACCGGGGTGGGTGTTGGTATTCTTGAGAGTGTATGGATCAGGGCTATTGTGCAAAATGAAGAAATACAGCTAATCGGCCACCTGCCTTTTATCTAGCATCACCGATGCCAATAAGGACATGGTGGGAGATATTTCCCTTAGAATTAATGATAGTGGAACAATTATGCACATTAAATAATCATAATCACAATCATAATCATAATATTTATATCTGGCCGGGTTTCCCCAGCCACTCTGAGTGGCTCCCAACAGAATTAATGGTATTAATATTTTTTTAAAAACCGATAAAACATCATGCATTAAAAACTTCCCTTAACAGGGCTGCCTTCAGATGTCTTCTAAAAGTCAGATAGTTGTTTATTTCCTTGACATCTGATGGGAGGGCATTCCACAGGGCGGGTGCCACCACCGAGAAGGCACCCTTTCGGAAAGATTGAAAGATGTGTGCTGTAAGGGATTGTTTAAGGAGCAAATACTACCCATCAGTATTAAAAGGAAAGGCTTTCTTTAACGCCACCGTTCCTGATTTCTATTTCCGTAGCACAACAAAGCCCCAAATGCTTTCCCAAAATAACCCGTGCATCTTTTCAACTTCATCAATTAATGTTTGCCCTCGCCAGTTAAAATTGTCCTCCCGACGGCGAATTAACTGAACGAAAGCTTTCATGGGTTAATCCGTTGATTAAACCGATTTGAGCTTCCTGCTCCAGTGTTTATTCCATGGTTCTCTCTGTCCAATTTACTCTGCCCCTTAATGAACACACGTATAAACTAGAGGAGGCAGATAAGCAAACCGGTGGGATGAGCCGATGGAGGAGGATGCTTTCTTGTGCCGCGATGCAGAATGAAGGAGCCGGGAGATCTTTGCGGGGAATTGCAAGGAGAGAGGGGCTGTTACACTCAAGATCAGCTTGTGGGCTTCCCAAGGGCATCTAAGATGCTGGAGTGGAGAGTGTGGAGGGAGAAATTTGGTTCTGTTTGTATTTTAATATCTGCACTTCTCTGAATTTTGCGGTGCAGTTCTGCAGCCAAGGAATGGCTGCAGAAGGCTTGACAACCATATGTCAGGAGTGCTCTGATGGTGTTTCCTGCTTGGCAGGGGGTTGGACTCGATGGCCCTTGTGGTCTATTCCAACTCTATGATTCTATGATTCTATGAATGTACAGTGATACCTCAGGTTACAGACACTTCAGGTTACAGACTCTGCTAACCCAGAACTTCTCAGATTAAGAACTTTGCTTCAGGATAAGAACAGAAATTGCACGATGGCGATGTGGCGGCAGTGGGAGGCCCCATTAGCTAAAGTGGTGCTTCAGGTTAAGAACAGTTTCAGGTTAAGAACGGACCTCCGGAACAAATTAAGTTCTTAACCCGAGGTACCACTGCATGGGGATGCGGGTGGCGCTGTGGGTTAAACCACAGAGCCTAGGACTTGCTGATCAGAAGGTCGGCGGTTCGAATCCCTGTGACGGGGTGAGCTCCCGTTGCTCGGTCCCTGCTCCTGCCAACCTAGCAGTTCGAAAGCATGTCAAGTGCAAGTAGATAAATAGGTACCGCTCCGGCGGGAAGGTAAACGGCGTTTCCGTGCGCTGTTCTGGTTCACCAGAAGTGGCTTAGTCTTGCTGGCCACATGACCTGGAAGCGGTACGCCGGCTCCCTCGCCCAATAAAGCGAGATGAGCACCGCAACCCAAGAGTTGGTCATGACTGGACCTAATGGTCAGGGGTCCCTTTACCTTTACCACTGTATACAGAAATGCATGTTTTTTGTGTGAAAACACCATGCAAGCATCTCCCGATAAACCCAGGGGTTATGTTCCTGGGAACTATGCGTATATGTGAAATCATATATGGTGGAGAACACCACCTAAATGCCTGTAAACAGCCTCTGGAAACCCTTGAAAAACTCTTTTAAAAATCCGCTGAACTCCACCACAATCGCTCCCTCCAAACTTCCTTTCTCAAACTCCAACTCTCCCCAGGTCTCAGAGGTCGGTGCACCAGGCTCCTGGAATTGCAGTTGCAAAGGCCCCTGCCATGGCTAGCTGTTTCCCCACACTTTTCGCACAATTCTTGCAGTTTCCCTGCTCTTTCTGGGCCGTTCTAGCCCTTTACGCAGCTTTCTGCAGTTTTAAATCAATTTATTTGATTATTTTGCGGTGCCACGCGTTATGCACGAGCTCAAGTGGGGAGATGCCTGCACAAAAGGGCATTCTAGTAAGGGAAACTGCTTAGCAGAAATGTGTGTGTTTGGAGAATGAATTTGTGGTGAAATGCTTTTGAAGAAGATTAGAAAAATTCACGGAGGCTAAAGCTATATCGTGGCTGCTTCTGCTCTGCTTGGAGGCAGTAATGCGGCTGAACATCAGTTGGTGCAAACCACAGGATGGGAGAGGGCTCTCGCACTCGGGTCCTGCCTGCAGGTTTCCTATGGGGATCTGGTTGGCCACTGTAAGAAAAGGATGCTAGATTAGATGGACCATGGGCCTGATCCAACAGGAAGGCTCTTAGGTTCTCATGGCTCCAAGGCTCTTCCTCAAGAAGCAGTCTCCTTCTCAGAGTGTAGCCCAAGTTGGCTCATGTTGTCTTCTTCTTCTTCTTCTTCTTCTTCTTCTTCTTCTTCTTCTTCTTCTGTGATCCCTCATAGCTGAGTAAGATTGTCTTCCATAAACACGGTTTTAAGAATGAGTCCGTAAGTGACTGTGGAGGCCAATTCTGGATCCACACGTCCTTCCACAGTGGGGACATTGGTTTCTGGGTGGGAGCTGATCACGGTGTGGTTTTGCCAAGCGTGCCTTCCTCTTAGTACGTTTCTCCCTTTTATCCTGAGTTTGAGCCTCTTCAAAGCCCATGATATCTTTGGTCAAGGCTGTTCTCCAATTGGAGCGCTCGCAGGCCAGTGTTCCCAGTTGTCAGTGTTTATACTACATTTTTTAAGATTTGCCTTGAGAGAGTCTTTAAACCTCTTTTGTTGACCACCAACATTATGCTTTCCATTTTTAAGTTGGAAATAGAGTAGTTGCTTTGGAAGATGACAATCAGGCATCCGCACAACATGACCAATCCAACAAAGTTGATGTTGAAGAATCATTGCTTTGACATTGGTGATCTTAGCTTCTTCCAGTACACTGGCATTAGTTCGCCTGTCTTCCCAAGTGATGTGTAACATTTTTCGGAGACACAGTTGATGGAGTTTTTCGATTTCTCACCCAAATGACAGTGTGCTATCTTAAATAGGTAAGTGACAAAGATGTAGCAAGATCTCAGAGGCTGCCTGCACAGTCGAGAAACTCACACCAGCAACGTACCTTGCAAAGTCCTTGATGAGTATTCCTCTCACCCTGTTAGCCCCAAAACTGCCATTTCTTCGTCCATTGCAAAAGACCAATAGCAGAAACAAATCTGGTTCGGGAGCAGCCTTGCCCAAATTGCTTTTAAATCTAAAATATCCTTAAAAATCATAGAATCAAAGAATCATAGCTACACCAAAGGGTTCTAGTCCAGCCCCGCAAGGCAGGAATCTCAGCTAAAGCATCCATGACAGATGGTCATCCAACCTCTGCTGTCAAACAGCTCTTACTGTCAGAGAGTTCTTCCTGAAAAAGTCCCTCCGCCAAATTTTGTGAAAAGAGGATATGCACTGTTATAATAATAATAATAATAATAATAATAATTTATTTATTTATACCTCGCCCATCTATCTGGCTGGCTTCCCCAGCCCCTCTGGGCGGCTTCCAACAAAACACTAAAATACAGTAATGCATCAAACATTAAAAGCTTCCCTAAACAGGGCTGCCTTCAGATGTCTTCTAAAAGTCTGGTAGTTGTTTTTCTCTTTGACATCTGGTGGGAGGGCCTTCCACAGGGTGGGTGCCACCACCAAGAAGGCCCTCTGCCTGGTTCCCTGTAACCTCACTTCTCACAGGGAGGGAACCTCCACAAGGCCCTTGGAGCTGGACCTCCGTGTCCGGGCAGAACGATGGGGGTGGAGACGCTCCTTTAGATATACTGTTACCAAGACAACCCCCTTGTTGTCCCCATAGTCTACACCGGGTGGGGGGGTCCCCAAGTGGGCAGTGGGGTTACCGGGGTGGGGAGCGCTAAGGGATATAAATGACTATCAGACTTTGCAAAGCTGGTATCGCAGGACGAAGTTCGTCCATTTCGCTGAATGAATGAAGCTGAATAGTTTCAACTGGATTTTGAGTAAACGTGCAATTAATTGTTACTGTTCTGAATTTTCTTTTGCCATTACCTTCCTGCAAAGCACTATTCTGAATAAGAATGCTTTTAAAAGGGTAGGGGGCACTGGGGAGGGGTTTGTGGAACGGGGGCAGAAGCAGTGTCCCCCCAAAATTGGGCACCACTGGCCTGTGCTTCCATTATGGTGGTCTGTCCCCACTCAGAGCCCCCTATTCAGAGGGAAAATATGAGAGAGAGAGAGAGAGAGAGAGAGAGAGAGAGAGAGAGAGAGAGAGAAATTAGTTTCTGGGCCCAAGTCAACGTGCTGGTTTTGATCTATAAAGCCTTAAACAGCTCAGGACCTCAATACCTCAAGGACCGCCTCTCACCATAGGAACCTACCCGGACCCTAAAATCATCTTCTGAGGCCCTTCTTCATGTGCCTCGTCTCCAAGAGGCCCAGGGGGTGGCAACACAAGAACAGCCCTTTTCTGTGGTGGCTCCCCATTTTGAGAATGCTCTCCCCAGGGCGGCTTGCCTGGCGCCTTCATTATGTATTTTTAGGTGCCAGGTGAAAACGTTCCTCTTCCACCAGGCGTTTGGCTAATTAACATTATATGTCCTTTTAAATGTGGGGGGTTTTTTTGGGGGGGGGAGGTTATTGCTGTGTTCATTTTCTTATTTTTATTATGTTGTGTTTTTTACGTTGTGAACTGCCCTAAGATCTACGGATGAAGGCTGGTACGCAAATTTAATGAACAAACCAACCGACAAACCTCACGGCATCTCTTTCCGAGTGACACAATTGCTCTAAATTTCTTTCTTTGTGGATTACGCAGATAGTTGCTGCAATCATGGCCATCACTGGAATCGTCATGATGGCGTATGCGGATGGTTTTCAAGGCGATTCGATTATCGGGGTCGCGTATGCCGTTGGGTCTGCATCGATGTCGGCGCTGTATAAGGCAAGTCTTTGCACACTTCCTTGCTATCTTAATGCTTTGAAGGAGGAGAGGAGCAAAATTCGACCTGCAGGAGAGCAAAGCAAGCTCTCCATGCTGTGAAGGCCCCTTCCTTCCTTCCTTCTCTTCCCTCACCTGATTTACATTCTGCGCCAGGTGCGTCAGGGGAAAGTTACGAGGGAGATAATTACTTTTGTGGCCCACCAAGGAATCAGCTTGGCTTCCCTTTATCGAGTCTTAATGAAAACTCTATTATTCCGCCGCGGTGAGATTAGCATCTCTGAGTCCCTCATTTTCTGCGCCAGTGTTTTTATCGATGCTCGCTGTGCATGAGTGGGAGAGCATGCTGAAATGTCAAAGGAGGACCCCTTCAGTGAGAGGAGGAAGGTCTCGCTCATGACACCCCTCTTTTTTTGGAAGTCCAGCCTTACAAGGACGCAAGGGATTCTTGCCAGGGCGCTAACAGTCAAGAAACAGTGAGGAATCAACTCTTATCAAAAGTACCCTTACAAAGCTAGGAGAAGGCTTGTCCGCCAGTCCTACTGGGTGGCGCTGTAGTCTAAACCACTGGGCCTCTTGGGCTTGCCAATCGGGAGGTCAGCGGTTCGAATCACCGTGATGGAGTGAGCTCCAGTTGCTCTGTCCCAGCTCCTGCCAACCTAGCAGTTCGAAAGCACGTCAGTGCAAGTAGATAAATAGGTACCACTGTGGCGGGAAGGTAAACGGTGTTTCCGTGTGCTCTGGTTTCCATCACTTTGTCCCGTTGCGCCAGAAGCGGTTTAGTCCTGCTGGCCACATGACCCGGAAAGCTGTCTGTGGACAAACACCGGCTTCCTCGGCCTGAAAGCGAGATGAGCGCCGCAACCCCATAGTTGCCTTTCACTGGACGCAAACGTCCAGGAGTCCTTTAAAGGTAAAGGTAAAGGGTCCCCTGACCATTAGGTCCAGTCATGACCGACTCTTGGGTTGCACGCTCATCTCACTTTATTGGCCGAGGGAGCTGGCGTACAGCTTCCGGGTCATGTGGCCAGCATGACTAAGCGACTTCTGGCGAACCAGAGCAGCGCACGGAAACGCCGTTTACCTTCCCGCTGGAGCAGTACCTATTTATCTACTTGCACTTTGACGTGCTTTCGAACTGCTAGGTTGGCAGGAGCAGGGACCGAGCAACGGGAGCTCACTCCGTTGCGGGGATTCGAACCACCGACCTTCTGATCGGCAAGTCCTAGGCTCTGTGGTTTAACCCACAGCGCCACCTGCGTCCTTTACCTTTTACCTAAGTCTCTCAGCTTCTCCTAGGTGCGCGCCCGACGAGGCAGTTGCTGCCACAGAGCTTCATGCAACCTGCTTCTGCTCCTCTCACTTCAGTCCTCTCTTGGTCCTGGGAGACAATGGGGACAAGAGGAGGAGGTGTAAAGCCCCAGCCTGACCTCTCCCTCCCTCCTCCTGCACCCATTCTTCCCTCCCCAATCCTGAAGCTCCTCCTGGCTCTGACTCTCATCTCTCAGCTGTTCTCGTGGTTCACTGATCCCTCCTTCCATGTCAATCTCCAACCCCTCTTCTCCCGGTGCCCACTCCTCAGTCCCAGCCAGTCCCTGACCATGCCTCCACACTGGTATCTTCTGCAATGGGCATGACAAACTTCCAGCCTATGAACTCAAAGCAGCACCCAGGAGCTGGCTGGTTTCCACCACCACCACCCCGGACTCTCCCAGGTCACGCCCACACAGGCTACGCCCCTCCATCCAGACCACACCCCTCCACACTGGCCACACCCCTCGCCAGCCCTGCCCTTGTTGAGCAGAGTGTGGTGGCCACTTCAGGTCGGAGCTTTTGCGTGTCCCAAAAGGACAACAAATGCTATTTCAGTGGGTAGATAGTTGTAGAACTGTTGGGTTGGAAAGGGGTTCCAAGGGTCATCTAGTCCAACCCCCTTAAATTTAATATGGTCGTCTTCTTGCTCCCAGGATTCCGTGCCTCAGGTGTCGAAATAACTTGACCAACCTTGGGGAAGTTGCACCATGACTTTGGGAGGGAGGCTAACCCTCTGCTGCACTGCCTCTGGCACCAAAATATCTTGAGTTACTCTGTTCCCCACCGACTCGGGAGGTTGCACTCAGTCTGAATTGTTTCCCCCTCCCCCCCCCTTTAGGTTCTGTTCAAGATGTTCCTGGGGAGCGCAAACTTTGGAGAAGCGGCCCATTTCATTTCTACGCTTGGCTTTTTCAACTTGGTCTTCCTTTCCTTTACACCGATCATCCTGTATTTCACCAAGGTGGAGTATTGGTCTCCCTTCTCGGCCGTTCCCTGGGGCTACCTGTGCGGGATAGCCGGCCTCTGGCTAGGTATTTATCCCTATTTTATTTCTTTACCTGAATGTTTACGATTTGCACAGCCGTCTCAAGGTGGCTGCGTGGTAGGTGGAGCGAGCTTGCTTTCCCTGCTCCGGAGGGCAGGATCCGAACCAATGGATTCGAATGACGAGAAAGGAGACTCCGACTAAACTTCAGGAAGAACTTTCTGATGGCAAGAACTATTCAACAGTGGAACAGACCCAGTGCCAATTGTCAGGGGTGATGAGAGGTCCAACAATATCTGGTTGGTCACAGGTTTCCCATCCCATTCGCTCTACACGGGGCTGCCCTTGAAGCTGTCCCAGAAACTCCAGCGGGTGCAGAATGCTGCAGCGAAGCTCCTCACGGGGTCTCTGCCATGGGAGCATATTCACCCAGTGCTTTTCAAGCTGCACTGGCTCCCGGTGGAGTACAGGGTCAGATTTAAGGTGCTGCTTTTGACCTTTAAAGCCCTTCATGGCCTAGGACCCTCGGGACCGCCTCTCCCGGTATGCCCCAAGGAGAGCCTCAAGGTCCATAAATAGCAACACCCTAGTGGTCCCGGGCTCTAAGGAAGTTAGATTAGCCTCAGCCAGAGCCAGGGCCTTTTCAACACTGGCTCCAGCCTGGTGGAACGCTCTGCCTCATGAGACCAGGGCCCTGCAGGATCTGATTTCTTTCTGCAGGGCCTGTAAGACAGAGTTGTTCCGCCTGGCCTTTGGCTTGGAGCCAATTTGATTCCCTCCCCCTCTTTCTTTTTTCTTCTTCCTTTTTCCTCCTGTGATGAGGCTGCATTTTAATATTTTAATGTTTCAATATTTTAATGTTGTATTTTAATTTTGTTTTAAGTTGTAATCATTCAACTTGTTTTTGTTATTGCTTGTTAGCCGCCCTGAGCCCGGCCTTGGCTGGGGAGGGCGGGGTATAAATACAAAATTATTATTATTATTATTGCTTTTTTTCTTGCCAAAGGCAACTGAAAGCAACAAACAAACCACTGACAGCCCACCCACAGATCCGTTAAAACGAAGAAAAAAACAGAAAAAATAATATATTTATTTCCTTGATGGATTACATGTTGCATAGTTCTTACCTGAGGGCTTTCAAGAGGGAGGGGCGGTAAGATGAAGGTGACACATTTTTTATGTTTATTAGCTACGAGCTGGGAAAGGGTTGTAGCTCAATAGTGGAGCAACTGCTTTGAGTGCAGAAGGTCCCATTAAGGCAGAGTGAGGCATGCACCTAACTTTCAAGTCCCGCTCCTTTCGACGAAGGGCTGCAACCTTATTTCATTTTGCTGGGGGATATGCCCTATAAAACCCGGTGGGACTTTAGGTAAAGACCACAGCTCAGCAAGAGAACATCTAGTTGTATGCAGAAGGTCTCAACCTGTCAGAGACTGACAGACAAGAGAGGAATCCAGAAGGGAAGGGGAAGAGCCAGAGAGTAGAGTGGTACCACCGGTTTCGGATGGGATCCATTCCGGAGCTCTGGTCGGATCCCAAGGTTTTCGCAAGTGGATGCCTGTTCTGCGCATGCGCGCGAGGCGAAACCCAGGAAAATACTTCTGGGTTTGCCGCAAGCATATCCCGAAGAATACGTAACCAGAGGTGCTCATAAGTACAGTGGTACCTCTAGATATGAACCGGATCCATTCCGGAGCCCTGTTCGCATCTAGAAATAAACGTAACTAGCGACGGCACGTCTGTGCGTGCACGTCGCTTTTCACCGCTTCTGCGCATGCGTGTGACGTCATTTTGAGCATCTGCGCATGCGCAAGCGGCACAACCCGGAAGTAATGCGCTCGGTTACTTCCGGGTTGCCGAGGAGCGCAACTCGAACACGCTCAACTCGAAGCATATTTAACCCGAGGTACCTGATTCCTTCACACAGTGAAAGCGAGATAAACTTATCTCACTCAGGAATGCAGCCTGGCAGTTCTGAAAGTAACACAGAGCGGAGAAAAGAGGATGCAACAGAAGAGGGGAAAGGGATATTAGGACCAGAGTCCCCAAAAAGTCGGAGATTGAGTCGTTTGGCAGAAAAGCGCATGACAGGAAAGAGGTGGGGGGGAAGGTGGAGAGTATCTTGCTTCAACCGGAAAAAGAAGCTAGATCCGTCAACTGACTCCGAAGGTGACGAATGAGCGAATGAAGCTCAGACTGCTGAGCCCTGTAATTGCTGAATAAATCTGAAGTAATAAAGCTGTCAGAGGCTGCGTCTTGTGTGGGAGAGACTATCAAACCTGACACACACACACCCCACAGCTTTTTAGACTTTCAAATGGGTGACATTCCCAACCCAATCTCGAGGTGCTAGGTAATCCGTTTGTATCCTCCGTGAATTTGTTTAATCTTCTCTTCATGCCATCCAAGGAGGCGGCCGTCACTGTCTCCAGTGGGAGGGAGTTCCACAGTCTTTCTTGACTTTTCCCAAAATTCAAAGTCCCAAACTCTATAAACCTTCCTCATACGGGAGTTGCTCCATCCGATTCATCATTTTGGTTGTCCTTTCCTGAACAGGTGGGATTTGTCATCCAGGGGTCAGCAAACTTTTTCATCAGGGGGCCGGTCCACTGTCCCTCAGACCTTGTGGGGGGCCGGACTATATTTTTTTGGGGGGGGGGGAATGAACGAATTCCTATGCCCCACAAATAACCCAGAGGTGCATTTTAAATAAAAGGACACATTCTGCTCATGTAAAAACACGCTGATTCCCGGACCGTCTGCGGGCCGGATTGAGAAGGCGATTGGGCCAGATCTAGCCCCTGGGCCTTAGTTTGCCTACCCATGATCTAGAAACTTAGGAGGACAAGGCTCTCTGGAAGAAAGATTTATTTATTTGCCGGTTCTGATCCTGGTGGTGCAGAAGATCTCTTTTTCTTCTTCTTTTTCTTCACAACCTCACACTTTGCTGTTTTTCTCCGCAGCTTTCAACATCCTGGTGAACGTCGGAGTTGTGCTTACGTACCCAATCTTAATATCTATCGGGACGTTGCTCAGTGTTCCCGGAAATGCAGGTATGTTGTTGTTGTTGTTGTTTAGTCGTTTAGTCATGTCCGACTCTTCGTGACCCCATGGACCAGAGCACGCCAGGCACTCCTGTCTTCCACTGCCTCCCGCAGTTTGGTCCAACTCATGTTAGCAGCTGCGAGAACACTGTCCAACCATCTCGTCCTCTGTCGTCCCCTTCTCCTTTCCCAACATCAGGGTCTTTTCCAGGGAGTCTTCTCTTCTCATGAGCTGGCCAAAGTTTTGGAGTCTCAGCTTCAGGATCTGTCCTTCCAGTGAGCACTCAGGGCTGATTTCTTTCAGAATGGATCGGTTTGATCTTCTTGCAGTCCATGGGACTCTCAAGAGTCTCCTCCAGCACCATAATTTAAAAGCATCAGTTCTTCGGCGATCAGCCTTCTTTATGGCCCAGCTCTCACTTCCATACATCACTACTGGGAAAACCATAGCTTTAACTAGAAGGATCCTTTGTTGGCAAGGTGATGTCTCTGCTTTTTAAGATGCTGTCTAAGATGCAGGTATAAATAATGCCTTTTGATCAATGCAGTGGCTCTGCGTGTGGCCCAGGTTACTTGCTTATTTATTTACATAAAATTCCTAAGCCACACCCCCTAATAAATTGAAATAAATGTTTAAAAGCACCTTTCCAAAACAAAAACCCAGAGTCCTTTTTGTTGGGGATTATTCAGATGGAAATTCCCAGGTGTCAAAAAAGGTTATTTATGTATGCCACTACTGCGGCCCGTGTATTGTTAGCCCAAAAATGGAAAATGAGCGAGGTCCCAGCCAAAGAAGAATGGCAACTTAAACTGATGGAATATGCACAGTTTGTGGATCTAACGTATAGAATAAGAGAACAAGAACAACATCCGTTTAAAGAAGATTGGGAAATGTTTATTGACTGTATGGGAGGAAATTGTGTACACTTGAAATTGCTGGCAGCATTCAGATAAATTCAACAGTGCAAATAGGTTTCGATGGGTGTAATAATGGAATATACTGAATGATTTAGTTTATGTAAAATGTGCAGGGATTTATGCTATGTAAAATGAACCATGGAAAGAGAAGAAGGGAAGTCATTTTATTTTTTAAGGTTGTTTAATAAATATTCTTAATTGTAAAACAGAAAATTTAATTAAAAATTATACATAAATTCTAATAATAATAATACATGGGGTAGGAGCAGGGCTGGATTTAGGTTTGATGAGGCTCTAAGCTACTGAAAGTAACGGGGCCCTTTATATGTCCAGCTGTCCTTTGTCAACAACAAATTGTCACTGCTTTTTGTGTTGAATATATGCTATATGGACCTAATAAGTATCTAAAGCCATTTGCACATGCAGAATGTAGGCACCCTATATATAGAAATGAGCAAACCAGTGATATTTGAGGGAGCAGGCTAGCAGGCGGGGCCCATGACTTACATCAGAGGAGCCTACACAACACAAAACACTGTTGCTGTATGTAGGTTTTATTTTATTTGTTTTTCATCTTATATTTTGGAAAGGTACATCCAGTTTTTTTTCCTTTAAATTTTTTTGGGGTCCCCAAGAGAGGGGCCCCCTAAGCTATAAGCTGTTTATCTTATACGAAAATCCAGCACTGGTAGGAGGTGGAAAGGTGGAACATATATGTAAATAATAATAATACAAGAACCTCTGTCTTTCGCTGTACAAAGACAGAAGCCGCAAGAGTCCACCCACTTTCCCCTCTGCCCACCCATGGCATGAGGCCCTCAGGATGGGACTGCTCCCCTGACCATAGCTGTCCCTTTTTTTGCGAGAAATCCCCTTATTCCAGCGCCGTTTCCCGCTGCTTCCCACTGCTATCCTGGATTGTTAGATATCCCATAGACTGTCCCTGGGACAGGTGAGGCTGCCGATCCCTTATTTTCGAGGCTGCTGCTCCCTTATTTTCAAATCTGAAAGTTGACAACTATGCCCTTGACCCCACCTCTGGCTAATCTCCTCGCTCCCCTTTTCTCCCCAGCTGTCGATCTTCTCAAACGCGAGGTGATCTTCAGCGTGGTCCGTTTGGGGGCCACCACCATCATCTGCCTCGGGTTCCTGCTTATGCTGCTTCCGGAGGAATGGGACGAGATCACGCTGCGATTCATCAACAGCCTGAAGGAGAAGAAGGGCGAAGACCACCCTGAGGACGTCACGGACTCCAGCGTCCACTTCCGGAGCAGAAGTCGAGTCAACGGGACTGTGTCTATACCGCTGGCTTAGAGCCGGCCGGGCTTCAAGTTGCGTGCACGCCAATGTATATTCTGTGAATATGATTTAATAATTCCCTCCCCTCGCCCACTTGTATGCTTTAAAAAGAGACAGCTTTATTTTAAACAGGAATGGATTGTAAATTCAACGCTAAACACATCAGATACCTAAGCTGTTTACATTTGTACACTTTATCCAGGAGTAGGTGCAAATAAGGACAATAAATTCCTTTTTATACAGAAACGCAAATAAAAGAAAGCTATATATGTCTGTGTTTGGTTCTGGAGGTTGGCGGGGGGTCGGCGTTTGGAATTTGCGAAAAGCGCCGCGGGCACCAGCTACAAAATGGCTGCCGTGGGAGTGTTGGGGGGCACAAAATGGCTGCCACGGGGGATGGACGTGGTGGGACACAAAATGGCTGCCACATCTAAAAGAGTGGAAGAAGGGGCCGGTCCACAAGAAGCAGCCTATCGATGGGCAAAGGCACCTACAGCACCCACCGCTGAGATTGCAGTCAGAGGGGGCCCTTGGCGCCTCTCCTCCGTTCAGAAGGGAAGGGATGGAGGGAATCCAGTTGTGGCATCTAATGAAATTTTGGGGTTTTTCCTGAGGGGGAAAAAGTGTAGAAAGTGGCAAGCGAGTGCAAATGAGAACTGAGCGGGAAGAGCAAATGGACTGGCACACAGTGTGGATTTCTGAGGAGATACTGGGATATTTTGTGGGAGCTACTGGAGGGTGCATTGTGATATAATAATAATAATAATAATAATAATAATAATAATAATAATAATAATAATATAATTATAGGGACGCAGGTGGCGCTGTGGGTTAAAGCCTCAGCACCTAGGACTTGCCGATCGAAAGGTCGGCGGTTCGAATCCCCGTGGCGGAGTGCGCTCCTGTTGCTCGGTCCCAGCGCCTGCCAACCTAGCAGTTCGAAAGCACCCCTAAGTGCAAGTAGATAAATAGGGACCGCTTTCTAGCGGGAAGGTAAACGGCATTCCGTGTGTTGCGCTGGCTCGCCAGATGCAGCTTGTCACACTGGCCACGTGACCCGGAAGTGTCTGCGGACAGCGCTGGCCCCTGGCCTATAGAGTGAGATGAGCGCACAACCCTAGAGTCTGGCAAGACTGGCCCGTACGGGCAGGGGTACCTTTACCTTTTTTAATATAATTTATTTATACCTCGCCCATCTGGCCGGGTCTCCCCATCCACTCTGGGCGGCTTCCAACGAAATATACTTCTTTTTTCTTCTTTGGCGATCCCTCGTAGCCGAGTAAGATTGTCTTCCATAAACAATGAGTTTAACAATGAGCCCGTAAGTGACTGTGGAGGCCAATTCTGGATGCAAATGTCCTTCCACAGTGGGTTTCTGGGCAGGAGTTGATCACAGTGTGGTTTGCCAAGCATGCCTTCCTCCTAGCACGTTTCTCCCTTGTGTCCTGAGTTCGAGCAGCTTCAAAATCCCAACAGAATATTAAAAACACAATAAAACATCAGTCATTACAAACTTCCCTAAACAGGGCTGCCTTCAGATGTCTTCTAAACATCAGATAGTTGTTTTTCCCCTTGACATATGATGGGAGGGTGTTCCACAGGGCAGGAGCCCTTTGCCTGGTTCCCTGTAACCTCATTTCTCGCAGGGAGGGAACCACCAGAAGGCCTTTGGAGTCCAAAATGACTCCCAGGCTGCGCACCTGCTCCTTCAGGGGCACAGTTGTCCCATTCAGGACCAGGGAATCCTCCACACCTGCCCGCCTCCTGTCCCCCACAAACAGTACTTCTGTTTCGTCAGGATTCGACCTCAATCCATTAGCCGCCATCCATTCTCCAACCGCCTCCAGACACTCACACAGGACCTTCACCGCCTTCACTTGTTCCGATTTGAAAGAGAGGTAGAGCTGGGTATCATCTGCATATTGATGGACACCCATCCCAAACCTCCTGATGATCTCCCAGCGGCTGCATGTAGATGTTGAAAAGCATGGGGGAGAGGACGGAACCCTGAGGCACCCCACATGTGAGAGCCCAGGGGTCTGAACACTCATCCCCCAACACTGCTTTCTGGACACGGCCCTGTAAGAAAGGAGCAAAACTACTGCATAACAGTGCCCCTATAACAGTGCCCATAACCGCCACAAGGTTAATAAAAGCTTTGGAGAGTTTATCCTGATCAGGGAAACAGCACCAGCAGAGTGTTCATTAAAGGTAAAGGGTAAAGGGACCCCTGACCATTAGGTCCAGTTGTGACCGACTCTGGGGTTGCGGCGCTTATCTCGCTTTATTGGCCGAGGGAGCCGGCGTACAGCTTCCAGGTCATGTGGCCAGCATGACTAAGCCGCTTCTGGCGAACCAGAGCAGCGCACGGAAATGCTGTTTACCTTCCCACCGGAGCGGTACTTATTTATCTACTTTCACTTTGACGTGCTTTCGAACTGCTAGGTTGGCAGGAGCAGGGACCGAGCAACAGGAGCTCCCCCCGTTGCGGAGATTCGAATGGCCAACCTTCTCATCGGCATGTCCTAGGCTCTGTGGTTTAACCCACAGCGCCACCCGCGTCCCTAGAGTGTTCATTGCTACAGCCCAAATCCACTTCACAGACACACTTTTATAGGTGCTTTAATGTTGGAAAAACCAATCTTAGATCTTTGGTGGTGTGTTGAGTTTCACACCAGTGTGCATTTTCCAGAATGGTAAAGGTAAAGCACTCCTGACAGTTAAGTCTAGTCGTGGACAACTCTGGTGTTGCGGCGCTCATCTGGCTTTACAGGCTAAGGGAGCCGGCGTTTGTCTGCAGACAGTTTTTCTGGGTCATGTGGCCAGCATGACTAAGCCGCTTTTGGCGCAACGGAATACCGAAACCAGAGCAGCGCACAGAAACACTGTTTACCTTCCTGCTGCAGCGGTACCTATTTATCTACTTGCACTTTTGGGCGTGCTTTCGAACTGCTAGGTTGGCAGGAGCTGGGACAGAGCAATGGGAGCTCACCCCGTTGCGGGGATTCGAACCGCCGACCTTCTGATCGGCAAGCCCAAGAGGCTCAGTGGTTTTAAACAAGACTCGCCTGGGAATTTAGGGATGAGACTTCATATTTAAGTAAACTGAGCTGGTTCACACCCCTTGGACTAATACACAGACTGGAACATTATTATTATTGTGATTTCAGACTTTTCTCCATTTGAATTCAGTCTCTCCACAAAAGTACCAAAATGTGTCAGAACAACAATAAGCATTTTGGGATGGGATATGGTAAGACCTATGTACATTGGGATAAGATATATATAAGATATAAGATATATATTTAAATACATGCTTTGTGGTTAAAAAAAATGTATTTAAATATGAATTTAAATATGAATTTTCATTTGGGGTTTTCTTTTTTTTAATGCAGAATAGGACAGGGCAGACCTTTGAATAAACCCATGTGGAACTGATAAGGATTTGAAACTGACTGATCCATTCATTTCTAGAACATCCCAGGCTAGGGGTGGGGAGAAATTTGATTCAGATTGCATATAAAGGTGAAACTACCTAAGCCACATATTCCAAAACACTACATGAACTGTAACACAGCCATCTTTTGAAATCTGCACTTTTTCAAATTTTGCAGTGCAGTCCTCCAGCCAAATAATGTGTATTTGAAAAATAAAATGCATCTATTGGAGTGGAAGGGCACACACTCATGAAAATAATATAAATTAATTGTGTTGGGCAAAATTGCATACAGATATGTGTATATCAGAAATTCACACTAAAATGCTGGTGAAGAACTGATGCAGAATTGTAGAGAACCGAAGACTGGAACAATGAGAAAGTGAAACTGACAGATTTCCCTGTCCTTAACCCAGACGGAGTCTTACTCTCACCACCTATGAAAACAAGGGCGTAGAGATCCTATTTTTGCAGACGAGCTTCAATGATCCGGAAGCAAAGCAATCCGCTAACTTAATTTTTTGCCAGGCGAAAACTGCCTTGGCGCTCCGAGCAAAGAAAAATACAATTTGACAAATGAGGCAGCTGTGAGATTGCATTCCTCGGCTCGTAAGGGCAATCAAGCCTCTCTCTGTCTCTGACGGGGAAAACAAAACGTGTGGCGAATAATGTCAGCTTGAGAAGCTTCCCAGAAACACAATAATGCATTTCCAAAAAGCTCTGGAAGGAAGCGGTGACAGCGGCGATGGCCTCTCATCGCAGTTCATATGCAACAGTTTATTGCTCTTCAAATTCATCTCTGCTGCAGACATGCTGCCGATGGTACTTGAGTTCACAGGCAAGACCTAATGAAATCTAGGACACAGAGCTATGTGCTGTAATCTCTGGACTATCACATTATAACACAATATTTCTCGGTGTTATTTGATCAGTTTCATGGTGTGACACGGGGCTTGACTGCCGTGCTTTGCTGCCACAGGGTCTCAGAATTGAAATCAGGGCCAGATTTAGGTTTGATGAGGCCCTAAGCTCCTGAAGGTAATGGGGCCCTTGATATGTCCAGCTGTCCTTTGTCAGCAACAAATTGTCACTGTTTTCTGTGTTGAATATATGCTATATGGTAATTGATGGACCTAATAGCCATTTGCACATGCGGAATGTAAGCACCCTATACTGTATATAGAAAGGATCAAACCAAGGATGTCATATAGAGGAGGGAGAAAGGTTGTTTTCTGCTGCTCCAGAGAAGCGGACACGGAGCAATGGATCCAAACTACAAGAAAGAAGATTCCACCTAAACATTAGGAAGAACTTCCTGACAGTAAGAGCTGTTTGACAGTGGAATTTGCTGCCAAGGAGTGTGGTGGAGTCTCCTTCTTTGGAGGTCTTTAAGCAGAGGCTTGACAACCATATGTCAGGAGTGCTCTGATGGTGTTTCCTGCTTGGCAGGGGGTTGGACTCGATGGCCCTTGTGGTCTATTCCAACTCTATGATTCTATGATTCTATTTGAGGGAGCAGGCGAGCAGGCGGGGCCCATTACTTACATCATAGGAGCCTACACAACACAAAACACTGTTGCTGTATGTAGGTTTTATTTTATTTGTTTTTTATCTTATATTTTGGAAATGTACATCCAGTTTTGTTTTCCTTTAAAAAAATTTGGGGGGGGGCAAGAGAGTGGGGCCCTAAGCTATAGCTTGTTTATCTTATGCGCAAATCCGGCACTGATTTAAATGAATATTGGAGGCCATGATCCGAAGTCAAATGGCTCTCTTTTGGATATTTCAAAAAATAATAAAATCAAAAGTATACAGGAAAGGACCAAGGCTCAGTGTTAGAGCATCTGAAGAATGTCCTGGGTTCGAATCCCAGCATCTCCAGGCAGGGCCGGGAAAGGTCTTTGTCTGAAACTCTAGTGAACTGCTGCCAGCTCGTGAGCTGGGTGGCCTGTCACTCGGTATAAGGCAGTGACTGATGCCCTCTCTCTGGGCATCAGGAGTCCAGTCCTCGGCTTGATTAAAAAGGATGATTTATTGTCAAAACAACAGATCACTCCGGATGGCTCGTAATACAGCCTCCCGGTATAATCAGTCATGATGACCCTTCTGAAGACTCCTTCCGGTTACAGAAGGTATTGAACTTTCTCACTTTGCGCCTCTTGCTTTCTTTCCGGATCAATAGCCCTCGCCTTAGGAGGGATTGGCTCTGCTCCAATCTCTTCCCATTCTGACAAACTTCTTCCTTCTCTGTTCGTGCCAGTTTGCACTCCTAGAGTTTGCCCACTCTCAGCTATTTCCTTATCAACCGGCATTCCAAGGGGCGGGGGAGTTAGCACTAGCCAATGCTCATCCTGCCTAGCAGTTAACCCACTCTGTTCCTGGCTGCTTCCTTCAGCTGGTTTCAAACCTTCACTGGGAGCTGACTCATTCATGACGCTGAGTCACTTTTGTCTCTCCTTCCTCAGTCCAAGCAAGCATCAGGCATCAGAGGCACCAACTTGAAGTGAGAGCTGGACCATAAAGAAGGCTGACCGCCGAAGAATTGATGCTTTTGAATTATGGTGTTGGAGAAGACTCTTGAGAGTCCCATGGACTGCAAGAAGATCAAACGCATCCATTCTTAAGGAAATCAGCCCTGAGTGCTCACTGGAAGGACAGATCCTGAAGCTGAGGCTCCAGTACTTTGGCCACCTCATGAGAAGAGAAGACTCCCTGGAGAAGACACTGATGCTGGGAAAGATGGAGGGCACAAGGAGAAGGGGGCGACAGAGGACGAGATGGTTGGATAGTGTTTTCGAGGCTACCAGCATGAGTTTGACCAAACTGCGGGAGGTAGTGGAGGACAGAGGTGCCTGGCGTGCTCTGGTCCATGGGGTCACGAAGAGTCGGACACGACTAAACGACTAAACAACAACAACAAACACACACAGAGATAAATCCTGCCCCCGATCCTAGGAATGGTGATACCTACTGCTGGTGAAATGGATTATTCCCAATGCACCCCGTTTTTTATCCCCTGAACAGTCCTGTGAGGTTGACTGATCTCAGAAACAGCAACTGGTTCAGGGCTACTCTGAATTCTTAAAGCTAAAAAGGGACTTGAACCCAACTCTTCCGTGAGCTCAAGTTTCTAGATACAGTGGTGCCTTGGTTCTCAAACTTAACCCATTCCAGAAGTCTGTTCCAAAACCAAGGCGCGCTTTCCCATAGAAAATAATGCAAAATGGATTAATCCATTCCAGGCTTTTAAAAACAATCCCTAAAACAGCAATTTAACATGATTTTTACTAATTAACGAGACCAATGATCCGTAAAATGAAAGCAATAAACAATGTACTACAGTCAATAAACAATGTACTACAGTCAATAAACAATGTACTACAGTCAATAAACAATGTACTAGGTAAAGGTAAAGGTACCCCTGCCCATACGGGCCAGTCTTGACAGACTCTAGGGTTGTGCGCTCATCTCACTCTATAGGCCGGGGGCCAGCACTGTCTGGAGACACTTCCGGGTCACGTGGCCAGCGTGACAAGCTGCATCTGGTGAGCCAGCGCAGCACACGGAACGCCGTTTACCTTCCCGCTGGTAAGCGGTCCCTATTTATCTACTTGCACCCGGGGGTGCTTTCAAACTGCTAGGTTGGCAGGCGCTGGGACCGAGCGACAGGAGCGCACCCCGCCGCGGGGATTCGAACCGCCGACCTTTCGATCGGCAAGCCCTAGGCGCTGAGGCTTTAACCCACAGCGCCACCCGCGTCCCTAAACAATGTACTACAGTCAATCAATCAGTAGCTGAACTGGGTTCCACACAGTCACAAAAACAAAAAAAGAGCCAGAAAAATGCAAAATAAATAACAAAAACAGACAGACCTCAGCATAACACTCAAATGGAAGTGTGGCACTCAAATCAGAAGCGCAACACTCAAAACGGAGCACGTTCGGCTTCCGAAAAATGTTCACAAACCGGAACACTTACTTCCCGGTTGGCAGTGTTTGGGTTCCAAGTTGTTTGAGTACCAAGGCGTTTGAGAACCAAGGTACCACTGTATCTGGTTGCCTCCCCACTGCCACCCCAAATCAGCAAGGGCTGGCTGCAAAATTGCTTGGGCATATTTTTAGAACCCACCTTATTTCTGTGACAGTAAGTTGTCTTTGAAATAAAGGTTGGGGGACCATCTGATAGGGATTGTTCAGCTTTGACTACTGCATTTCAAGGGGTTGGACTAGTTGACCCTTAGAGACCCCTTCCAAGTCTGCAGTTCTGCGCTCCTAACTCCTCACATTGATGCAGTAAGCAAGGCTGCACATTCATCACCCTTTAAATGCTGCAATCTGGTGGCCAGTCTGCTGTCCGGGAAAGGGAGAAACGTGTTGGAATAAATCTCTCTCTCCCCTCCCCTTCTCTCTTCCTTGCCCAAAAGCTGAATTGAAGGATTCCAGAATTTAAAAGATGGGTTTTATGCATGCAGACTCTGAGGGCTACACACACTGCCTGTTGGCCCCAGGTTTCTGAGTGTGCGTTCTTATGCACACACGGAAGTAAACCCCATCAAACTCAGCAGGACTTAATTCTAATTAAGGATGCACCAAACTGGATTGTCAGTGTCAATATTCAGCAGTTTCCCAATTCGCTGGGGGGAAGAATACCTCCTTTGCAACAACACTGCAAGTGTGCTGGGGGATTATTTCCTTGCAAAATGCATAACAAGTGCGCAAGGAGGTCTAGTAACTGGTGCACATTGCGTAAAACAAATGGCAAGTTCCTGGTAATTTATCTGCAAACTGACTTGAGGTTCAGGGGTCTCGGCTGCAATGCTATTCCATCGGAAAACAGTATCTGAACATGACTTTCCTTCCCCATTGCCAGCTCTTCATCCTCTCCTTCCCCTGTTGTTTTCCCCCCTCCCTGCGAAAATGCGTTTCCCACCCAGCTGGTAAGGAAAACCACCCGCAACTGCAGAGCAAACGCTTTGCGGTAGAGACATTAAGCTGGTGGAGCATGAAGAGTGTTTTCGTGTGGGTGAGTAACCTGCGCTGGGGAATGTGGCTCGGAGTCATGAATTTCATTATTGCATTATGCAGCAGTGCTGCTAAAATGATCGTTCCCCAGCTTGCGGGGTGCCCTAGCCTAACAATCGCTTATGTGGGGAGTGGGGTGGGTGGATGCGCTGCAGAGCAAGTGTTGTGGGATGTTAGAGGCAGGGATCTGCAGAGGAAGCTGCCTTCGAGCAGAACAGGCTATCTATCCAGCCCAATATGGTCTGCACTGACTGGCAACAGCTTGCCAGCTCTTTCTCATCATGTGCACAAGCAATCCTTTTAACTGGCCGGCGGTGAACGACTTCTGCTCTGGGATTTGGGATTTGGGATCCCGCTTTATCACTACCCGAAGGAGTCTCAAAGCGGCTAACAATCTCCTTTCCCTTCCTCCCCCACAACAAACACTCTTGTGAGGTGAGTGGGGCTGAGAGACTTCAGAGAAGTGTGAATAGCCCAAGGTCACCCAGCAGCTGCATGTGGAGGAGTGGAGACTCGAACCTGGTTCACCAGATTACACTACACCACACTGGCTCTGCCACTGAACTATGGTAGTTTTCTTTGGGGGGGGGAGCAGGGATACTGTGGTCCACTGGCCAACTTGTGGAAGATCCCCACTTCCCTCCTGGATACTGGCAATCTTGCGCAGGCTGTTGGGCAAGGTTTGCAAAGCAAGGT
Organism: Podarcis muralis; assembly: GCF_964188315.1. Classification (NCBI taxonomy): domain Eukaryota; kingdom Metazoa; phylum Chordata; class Lepidosauria; order Squamata; family Lacertidae; genus Podarcis; species Podarcis muralis. The sequence continues at coordinate 6,663,042 of NC_135655.1, forward strand.
AAAGGTAAAGGGACCCCTGACCATTAGGTCCAGTCGTGGCCGACTCTGGGGTTGCGGCGCTCATCTTGCTTTATTGCCGAGGGAGCCGGCGTACAGCTTCCGGGTCATGTGGCCAGCATGACTAAGCTGCTTCTGGCGAACCAGAGCAGCGCACGGAAACGCCGTTTACCTTCCCGCCCGAGCAGTACCTATTTATCTACTTGCACTTTGACGTGCTTTCGAACTGCTAGGTTGGCAGGAGCAGGGACTGAGCAACGGGAGCTCACCCCGTTGTGGAGATTCAAACCGCCGACCTTCTGATTGGCAAGCTCTAGGCTCAAACAATAAAGCAGAGACATCACCTTGCCAACAAAGGTCCATATAGTTAAAGCTATGGTTTTCCCAGTAGTGATGTATGGAAGTGAGAGCTGGACCATAAAGAAGGCTGATCGCTGAAGAATTGATGCTTTTGAATTATGGTGCTGGAGGAGACTCTTGAGAGTCCCATGGACTGCAAGAAGATCAAACCTCTCCATTCTGAAGGAAATCAGCCCTGAGTGCTCACTGGAAGGACAGATCCTGAAGCTGAGGCTCCAATACTTTGGCCACCTCATGAGAAGAAGACTTCCTAGAGAAGACACTGGTGCTGGGAAAGATGGAGGGCACAAGGAAAAGGGGACCACAGAGGACGAGATGGTTGGATAGTGTTTTCGAGGTTACCAGCATGAGTTTGACCAAACTGCGGGAGGCAGTGGAAGACAGGAGTGCCTGGCGTGCTCTGGTCCATGGGGTCACGAAGAGTCGGACACGACTAAACGAGTAAACAACAACAACAACAACAACAACAACAACAGGCTCAAACAATAACCCCTTCTGGAAAATAGCCAGGGGTGTGTGTATTGGTTGTAGTGCCACCAAGCCACATGGGCGAATATCCAGGTTCAAACCTTAGCCATTAAGCTCACTAGGTGACTCGAGGCCAGTTACTGCTTCATGAGTTGCTGCCTCCATCAGCTGCAGGATCTGGGGCGGTTTCTGGAGCTTGGATAAGATCTTACTGAAAAGTAACGGGAGATAGAGACTCCATCAAAAATGCATCCACAAGATACCGCCAATTCCTTCGCAGGCTTCTCCAACATAAGGTGTCTCACTGGGGTTTTGCTGTTGGATAGTTTTAAAAGACAATTAGACATATTAATGGTTGACTATCCGTGGCTCATAGCTGTGGTGGCAATGTTCTGCCTCCATTGTTGTCGTTGGTTGTTGTCAGCCGCCTGTCTCGAGCGACAATGGAGTGTGCCTCCAAGGGTAAAGTCAAACCGCTGCATTAGCAGCAAGGGAGTGACCTCCTTGGGGCACAATCCTGGGCAGTGTGTCTGGAGTTCCGGGGTTGCCCAGATGACAAGACCACATTGATGAGGTCCAAAGGAAAAGCAGAGCAATATGTTTGGCCCCAACTTTGGCTGCAGGAGTTGCTGAAAGGAGGTGTACAAGGCATCATCTAACTTGTGGGAATGTTCAGGGATGCAGGAGAGGATATATTGTTTGATTATATCCTTTCCAACTTGTGTTAACAAGTTCTACAATTTAACAGAGTAACATTCCCCTTTTTATACTTGCACAGCCGATGCATTTGCTCAGGCTCGCTAAAGCCTCTAAAATACGTTTTCCTTTTGGTAATTCCCCATTTAGACCCTCATAAAAAGATAGACATGACACAGTCTTCTATAAAAGTATAAAAATAGTTTACTCATTCACATTCTGTTCACGATTGGATCCCAGAAGGCAGACTTAAGTTAGAAAAGTAATATATACCTGGAAACTATCCCATAAGGAGAACATCTTAGGCTAAGCAGATGTTGCTTCTTTGACGAATGTGGTCAGAGAGAGAGAGAGAGATGGTTGACCAGTCCTGCTCTTTTGTTACCTGGGCAGGTGAGGTCACGCCCACCTCTAGTCACATGCAGAGGAAGTCTGTCCCAGCCTAGGAGAAACAGGAAGTTCCGACTGGCTGGTCCAGACATCCCCTTTTATGTCCACTCTAGGGATGTTGTACTTGACTGCTCTGTGATTTTTACACCCCACAAAACTGTCTTAGGGACTCCACTCTGGATTTGTGTAGGGTTTACTCCTTAGATTTTTCTTCTCCCAAATGTATTGTGATGGCCTGGGACTGGGGCTCGGAGCCAGAGGAGTCTCAGTCCGCACTGGATCCTTTGCCTCAGGCGGCATCTGAACCGAGTCTGGTGCCTGATTCTGAAGAGCCCCAGTCTGCACAGGTTCCCCTGCAAAAAGCACCAACTGGGCTGAGTCAGGGGCCTGAGCCTGCCCTGGCTCCAGATGCAGGAATTATCTCATTGCCTTCAGCTGGGCAATCACGTACAGCTGCTCCACTACCAGTTGGGTGAGGAGAGGCTGAGGCGGCCTCTGGGTCTAGTAACCCAACCAACATCTCCCTAGCTGCAGAGACTCAGGTCTGAGAGAAGGAGAGACCTGAGTACTCGGAGGAGGAGTGCTCGCCTTCGGGTGAGACAGGGAGGTGAGTAACTGGGGGATCAGGACCGGCCGTTACCCCGTCAGAGATAAAAGGCTGCCAGACCCCACCCCAGGTTGCGGGAGCAACATTGCCGCTTGCTGGAACCTGCCTGTGTCTGACCTAGCCCGGTTTCCTGCCTTGGCCCTGTTGGGCTGACTCCTCGCGGAATCCTTGGATTCGGGACTGGACCTGGACCGTGTGGCTCAGGTTAACCCCTGGGCCCAGCACACATATCCCGCAAGCTAGCAGAGGTTTAGGATCAGAGTCTTCCTTCTCCTGGATGGTCTCCCTTCCCAGGTGGACTAGCCCCACCTGCCCCTCACTTCCCTCTACAGTATGTGCAGAAACCACCTTCTTGACCATTGGACCCACTCTTGGTCTCGTCTCCTCAATCCACTGGAATGCTCCAGGCTGGCTTAATGTTCAGTCCCCGTGAGACGGCTCATTCTTTCATAACAGGAAGTTCCCAGACCAGGTCAATGTTTAACTGGACTTACCAAAGTGTGGAGATGGGAAGAGTCTGTGAGGGAGTTGCCATGGGAATGGGTGCACTTTTGGCTCTCCCGTGCGTCAGGGAGCGTCCTGAGGGGAAAATTCCACTGGGAGACCATCGGTAGGTTGCGTTAGAAATCCAGTTTCATCTCAAAAGGTGTTCGGTCGAACGAGTGGCTCTGAAAACCTGTCATTTTTTTCCGTTCTTGGGCTTCACCCTTCCTGGCGGACATTGAACTCTGCGTTTTGAACCCGTCTTCAGCTTGAAACCTGGAAATGTCACCCCACTGCACGGAGGAATTCTCAGTCTGCGGGTTTCGTCCTTTTGGATCTTGCCCCCATTTTGACGACTCCACGCTTATGGACCTGGGGAATGGAATGTAGGGCATTTTTGGGAGTTGGGGCCCTTGGCTGTTACTTCTTTTCCAGAGCGACACACCGCTGTCTGGAAAGATGGGCTCGAATTCCTCAAAGGCCCGTCGGAAGGTGACTAAAGTAGCCCCCATGCCCATGAAAGAGGACTGGCCGCAGGTCCCTGGAAAGGTGGCCGTCTACACGTTCCAGAGCCCTCAGAGGGAGACAAGTCAAAACACATTTGCCTCTTGGGTGGAAAGGAATCCAGCATCAGACAGGCACCTTCCGCCCCTGAGAGAAATGGGACAAGGGGCATATCCCACAGGTAATTCTTCGTTTCTTTTTAGGGTGTAATGAAATGGATAGAGGTGTCATTTTTATTGTGCCTTCCTGATGATGATGAGTGATATCATTTTTTGTTGTTGTTGTTGTTTAGTCGTTTAGTCGTGTCCGACTCTTTGTGACCCCCTGGACCAGAGCACGCCAGGCACTCCTGTATTCCACTGCCTCCCGCAGTTTGGTCAAACTCATGCAGGTAGCTTCGAGAACACTGTCCCACCATCTCGTCCTCTGTCGTCCCCTTCTCCTTGTGCCCTCCCTCTTTCCCAACACCAGGGTCTTTTCCAGGGAGTCTTCTCTTCTCATGAGGTGGCCAGAGTATTGGAGCCTCAGCTTCAGGATCTGTCCTTCCAGTGAGCACTCAGGGCTGATTTCCTTCAGAATGGATAGGTCTGATCTTCTTGCAGTCCATGGGACTCTCCAGAGTCTCCTCCAGCACCATAATTCAAAAGCATACCCTCCAATATTTCTCCAATGAGAATAGGGACATCCCATTCCATAATGATAATTTTACTGTTTATATATCCCACACATCTGACTGGGTTACCCCAGCCAGTCTGGGCAGCTTCCAAAATATATATAAAACACAATAAAACATTAAGCATTTTTAAAAAAACTTTCCCTATTCAGGATTGCCTTCAGATGGCTCTGGGGTAAGATAACTCCATCCCCTCCAACATTTCTCCAATGAAAATAGTGGCAACCTAAGGAAAAGGGGGCATTCCGGGATCAAATCAGAAATCGGGGTGGCTTCTCTAAATCAGGGATGTCCCTGGAAAATAGGGACACTTGGAGGGTCTGGGATATTTTTTCTAGAAAAAGAGGCACCAGAATTCACCATTAACACCTTCCTCTTAGCATGGCAATGGCACCCACCTGGGAGGTGCCAGAACTGAGTTCTGGATGAAAACAAGTCCTGATGTTGATAGTTGTTATATATCCCTTTCCCCAGACCTGGACTCAAGGCGGGTTGTGCAAATCTTGCGTGGAGCACCATGGATGTCTCTCTCCCCGACCCCCCCCCCCCGATGATCTCATGGTAGAGGCTGCCTTGCGCACGTGAAAGGGATTGTTACCCCCCCCCCCGGAAGAAGACGTGGCGGTGAATACAAATGAGTCCTGGGCATTTGGCAAACGACCCAGAGCGCTTTATGACAGCAAGTGCGCTCACATAAAAACACCTGGCAGAAAGATATAAGCAGATTCTGTCGGGTACTATGAAAATGTTTCCTTCTCTCTTTTTTGCACAGCCGTTTTAACTTCCTCATTATGCCAGAGTAGCAAATCTGTGAAGCTACTGGGGGGGGGGGGCTCTCCTGTGCTTTTCCTCCGTCCCCTCAGTTAAAAAGAAAAAGGAAAGTGAAATGGATCTTCTGTGTGTGTGTGAGAGAGAGCTCTGTTCCGCACACAAGGGGATCCGCATCTTCTAGAGCAAATTGACTGTTTGGGGTTGCCAGTTTCCCCAGAAAGCACTCTCCCTCTCCAAGTTCTAATTTCTGGGCGTTATGAATAATTTGCAAATTAGACGCCGTCCTTATTAAGTCGTGCAAAGATCCTACAGGTGGCATAAAACGAAGCAAAAAAACAAAAAACCAAGCCAATTTATAAAAGCAAAGACAAACTGCCAAAAGGGTCAGGACGATGGTGGTGGTGGATCATAGAACTGTAGAGACGGAAGGGACCCAAGGGTCATCTAGTCCAACCCCCTGCAATGCAGGAGGCACGGCCTCCCATGTCCCCTCCGCCATGCTTTTCAACATCTACATGCAGCCGCTGGGAGAGATCATCAGGGGGTATGCAGATGATACCCAGCTCTACCACTCTTTCAAATCAGAACCAGTGAAGGCGGTGAAGGTCCTGTGTGAGTGTCTGGAGGTGGTTGGAGGATGGATGGTGGCTAACAGATTGAGGTTAAATCCTGACAAGACAGAAGTACTGTTTTGGGGGGATAGGAGGTGTGCAGGTGTGGAGGACTCCCTGGTCCTGAATGGGGTAACTGTGCCCCTGAAGGACCAGGTGCGCAGCCTGGGAGTCATTTTGGACTCACAGCTGTCCATGGAGGCACAGGTCAATTCTGTGTCCAGGGCAGTTGTTTACCAGCTCCATCTGGTATGCAGGCTAAGACCCTCCCTGCCCGCAGACTGTCTCTCCAGAGTGGTTCATGCTCTAGTTATCTCCCGCTTGGACTACTGCAATGCGCTCTATGTGGGGCTACCTTTGAAGGTGACCCGGAAACTGCAACTAATCCAGAATGCGGCAGCTAGACTGGTGACTGGGAGCGGCCGCCGAGACCACATAACACCGGTCTTGAAAGATCTACATTGGCTCTCAGTACGTTTCCGAGCACAATTCAAAGTGTTGGTGCTGACCTTTAAAGCCCTTAAACAGCTTCGGTCCAGTATATCTGAAGGAACATCTCCACCCCTATCGTTTTGCCCGGACACTGAGGTCCAGCGCCGAGGGCCTTCTGGCGTTTCCCTCACTGCAAGAAGCCAAGTTACAGGGAACCAGGCAGAGGGCCTTCTCGGTGGTGGCGCCCGCCCTGTGGAACGCCCTCCCTTCAGATGTCAAAGAGAACAACAACTATCTGACTTTTAGAAGACATCTGAAGGCAGCCCTGTTTAGGGAAGCTTTTAATGTTTAACAGACCACTGTATTTTAATACTTTGTTGGGGAGACCCAGCCAGATGGGTGGGATATAAATAATAAATTATTATTATTATTATTTTAAAAATTGTAAAAATTATATGTTGATGCAAACACAGGATGGGCAGCCCCCCCGATGCCTTTAGCTTCTGCAGCGAAATGTTGAAGGATATTGAGTAGTTGGGTTCCTCAGCCCTCGCTTCAGGAAAAAAGCATGTTAAAAATATTATTATTTATTTATTCAAATGCCTTTCGCAGAAACTCCCGTGACAAAGATGCTCCCTTTTCCTCCCTCTTTCTTAGTGCTGAGGTCCGTTCCACTAGACCTGAAGATGGAAGCGGGAGGACAAAGCATCATTAAGCAGCACCCTCCCCGAAGACCCCAGGTAAGAGGGGGCAGAGCAGGCCAGGGACGTCAGGGGCGGGTGCCAGGAACAGGTCAGCAATAACTCACACAGCGCCTGTGACATTAACTCTTTATTCAAAGAAACAAACAGCTCAGGAGGCCAGGCCTACGAAGCACAGCAACTCATCCCGGTAGATCTTGCCTCATGAGGCAGTTGTGGGGCCTTCCCACAGTATACCTGAAGGAGAGTCTCCACCCCCATCGTTCGGCCCGAACACTGAGGTCCAACGCCGAGGGCCTTCTGGCGGTTCCCTCACTGCGAGATGTGAGGTTGCAGGGAACCAAGCGAAGGGCCTTCTTGGTAGTGGCACCCGCCCTGTGGAACGCCCTCCCATCAGATGTCAAGGAAATAAACAACTACATGACATTTAGAAGACATCTGAAGGCAGCCCTGTTTAGGGAAGCTTTTAATGACTGATGTTTTAATGTATTTTTAATCTTTGTTGGAAGCCGCCCAGAGTGGCTGGGGAAACCCAGCCAGATGGGCGGGATATAAGTAATAATAATAATAATAATAATAATAATAATAATAATAATAATAATAATTATAGCTGTCTCTCACCTGGTGCTTCTTATTCTTCCTGCTGTTCCTCTTCCAATATTTCCCAGCTTCTGCCCTCTGCAACCTCTGAACTATGCCCTTCTGCAAACCACTGTTCTAAATCTATAATGTCCTCCTGTTCTGGGGAAGGTTCAGAAAAATCGGGGCAGTCCCCACCATTCTTCCTCAGTCCAGCCCCTGACACCTGCCTCTGAGTCTGGACTGCTCTCTGCCACAGACTCATCCTGCTCACTCAGTCCTGTTACCCCTTCAGCTGCTGACACCTCCTCCTCCCAGTCTCCTCCCTCTTCTCCCTCTGACCACTCACTGTTGTCCCATCACCACTCCCTAGGCTCTGAGCCTTCTTCCCTTGGGGGTTCCCCAGCAGGTCCCCCCCCCACTCCTCAGCATCCATCTAGTCCATGACTAGTGAGGAGGGGTGGAACTGGCTGAACGTGGCCCAAGCCTCTTGGCTTGGGATGTAGGAAGGCATCATTCTCCTTTCTACCCTGTATCTGTCAAGCGCCCCGCTGTTTCCGTTCTGCTGCAGTTCACCTTCCGCCAAACCCCACTCAATTCATCTCACTTCCCGCTGTGGCGAATTTACATAACTTGTGCAATATTGTTGTTGTTGTTTAGTGGTTTAGTGGTGTCCGACTCTTTGTGACCCCATGGACCAGAGCCCGCCAGGCACTCCTGTCTTCCACTGCCTCCCGCAATTTAGTCAAACTCATGTCCGTAGCTTCCAGAACACTGTCCCACCATCTCGTCCTCTGTCGTCCCCTTCTCCTTGTGCCCTCCATCTTTCCCAGCATCAGGGTCTTTTCCAGGGAGTCTTCTCTTCTCATGAGGTGGCCAAAGTATTGGAGCCTCAGCTTCACGATCTGTCCTTCCAGTGAGCACTCAGGGCTGATTTCTTTCAGAATGGATAGGTTTGATCTTCTTGCCGTCCATGGGACTCTCAAGAGTCTCCTCCAGCACCATAATTCAAAAGAATCAATTATTCGGCGATCAGCCTTCTTTATGGTCCAACTCTCACTTCCATACATCACTACTGGGAAAACTATAGCTGTATACGTCTATTAATTAGAAGCCGCCGATGGGCTTCTCCTCGATGAATTTGCCGAATCCTCTTTCAAAGCCTAGAAGGAAATGTGACTCTCATGCTTTCAAGTTCCCTGGCATGCTATCCAGTTTAGCGCTCGCTCCGAAGTTAATTTGGTGACATGGTTAGCGCAGCAGCTAATGGGAAGCTTTCGTGATGACAGGTCCCCCGAAGGCAATAATTGCACCATCGGTCCCTTAAAACGGCCGTTGCGCAGTTGAGATTGAAATTCACAGGCCCGCGTCCCGGCAAACGTCCCTCAAAGCCAAATCGAATGACGCGGAAGCCTGTGGGAATCTTCTCCCTGGAGAGATCCCCGTTACCGTTCTTTGACTTGACAAGATCCCTTTGAAGGGCTGCCTCTCTTTCGCTCCTTTGCCTTTTCTTCCAGGCAGCGTCATCCCTTTTCATGTGAGATCCCACCAGATGCTTTTAGCTGGCTTGCTGATTCCTTTCGCTCGGCCTACTTCCTCGGGCTTTGAAAGTCTCAGCGGTGAGAAGGCTGAAAGAAGACTGCAAAAGGCATTCTCAGGAGGACTTCTGGCCCTGAATCCCACGCAGATTCCCCACAGCTGTGTGTGAGGATCTCTGGTGCAGTCTGGAGCAGAATCCAGTGACGTAGCGTGGGGGTGCAGGGGGGGCCGGCCGCACCGGGCGCAACATCTGGGGGGGCGCTCGCCGCCTCCGGAGTCGCCGAAGAGCCTCGGGCGCAGGCTGTAGCAGAGCCCCATGTCTCGCGGAACCAACGAGCTGGCAGCGGTTCTCAGCGCTCGCCGTGGTCCCCGTGCGTCAGGGCCGCAGAGGGTGCACCAGGCAGCCCCTCCTCACAGCCCCGCCGCTGCCGCTGCTGCTGCAGCTGCTGGGCCATGTTGCATTTTCCTCGCCTCTCTGCCCTCCTCCTCCTCCTGGCAAGCGGCGTCGTTTGGGCGGCAGCGCCAGCGGCAACTCGCCTCAGATCACCTGACATGGACCCGCCGCCGTGGCTTTGTTGTTGTTGTTTAGTCGTTTAGTCGTGTCCGCCTCTTCGTGACCCCCTGGACCAGAGCACGCCAGGCACCTCTGTCCTCCACTACCTCCCGCAGTTTGGTCAAACTCATGCTGGTAACCTCGAAAACACTATCCCACCATCTCGTCCTCTGTCGCCCCCTTCTCCTTGTGCCCTCCATCTTTCCCAGCATCAGTGTCTTCTCCAGGGAGTCTTCTCTTCTCATGAGGTGGCCAAAGTATTGGAGCCTCAGCTTCAGGATCTGTCCTTCCAGTGAGCACTCAGGGCTGATTTCCTAAAGCAGGCAGTACATTAAACTAACAGGGCGGGGGGGGGGGGGGAATGTCTGACTCAGTTTCATTTTTTAAAGTTTGCTTTGTAACAGAAGAAAATCTGTAATGGAAAGTAACAAACATGTACACTTTGTGTCTTCATTTTCAATCTGTGGTCTTTTTCACAGTTCGTTCAGTATGAGGCACTGTTGTCATAGACATCATGTAGTTGGAGGAAAAGGGAGGGGAGAGAGATGGGGGTAACGTTCTTTGGTTCTACTGCATAGTGTTAGCATCATGTGGGTAGGTCCTATAGTACTTTTAAACAGTGTTTTGCTGCAATACCATTTACCTATGTCCGTATCAAAGCCAAGTAGCTTGTCAATGTAAGTGAACTGGAAGGCAGTCCAAAAAACCTCAAGGGCAAGATCTTTGTCCTGGCAGCAGATGTGACAGACTTTGCTTTCCTTTCTTCTCCCTGCCAGCCCCTCGAGCATCCCACCCCAAACTGCTCCAGAGGGTCTTCCAACTCTGCCTGCCAAGCAGATCTTGGAGACACCTGGGAAGTGGGTATCTGCACATGGGAGGTCCTGTTTGCATAGGCAGAAGTATGTTGTGCAAGTGTTGTTGTTGTTTAGTCGTGTCTGACTCTTCGTGACCCCCTGGACCAGAGCACACCAAGCACTCCTGTCTTCCACTGCCTCCCGCAGTTTGGTCAAACTCATGTTCGTAGCCTCGAGAACACTGTCCCACCATCTCATCCTCTGTCGTCCCCTTCTCCTTGTGCCCTCCATCTTTCCCAGCATCAGTGTCTTCTCCAGGGAGTCTTCTCTTCTCATGAGGTGGCCAAAGTACTGGAGCCTCAGCTTCACGATCTGTCCTTCCAGTGAGCACTCAGGGCTGATTTCCTTCAGAATGGATGCGTTTGATCTTCTTGCAGCCCATGGGACTCTCAAGAGTCTCCTCCAGCACCATAATTCAAAAGCATCAATTCTTCGGCGATCAGCCTTCTTTATGGTCCAGCTCTCACTTCCATACATCACTACCGCCGTGGCTACCTTACCGTAAATACCCCAGCCCAGGCAGCAGCAAGAAGAAGCTGGCAGCGGTGGCAGGTTAGGGGTTAGGGGGCGCAAATTACTTGCCTTGCCCCGGGTTAGGGGGCGCAAATTACTTGCCTTGCCCCGGGTGCTGACAACCCACGCTACGCCGCTGGCAGAATCGAAGCCCTTCTTATTCACACACACGGACCAAGCAGCTAGAAAGTTATATCATCACCAGCACCGTCCATTTTAAATGCCACCCATCTGACTGGGTTGGCCAGCCACTCTGGGCGGCTGCCAGAAAGAACATTAAAAGCACAGGGATAAATGTTTGAGACCCTAGCGATACAAACCAATTGGCCAAAGCAAAACCAAAGTAGGGTGGGGTTTTTTTCAGCTGGGAAAGTTACAGAGGAAGTGAGTGTGGGATTCTCCAGGGCTCCTCCCTGCAGAGGGTTAACTCTTTTTTTTATATAATAAATTTTATTAAATTTTCCACCGTGATAACACAAACCACAAAGCAAGATGATACACAAAAACAGGGGGGGGGGAGAAGAAAGGGGGGGGGACAATAAACAGATAAACAATAACAACAAACTTAATTCTTCACAAATCCAACCTTTTAACCATCTTGGTTGACTTTCTCAAATCGCTCCCTTCTGAGTTTCCTTGTAATTAAACGTAACAGCTTTCCAATATCATTATTAAACTAAAACAATTTCCAATTATAGTCCATCTTACTCACTTTTCTTAACATTCTAAATCCCATTTATTTAATTATGACTTAATTTAATCCTAGGCCGATTTGTTTCTTTCAAGTAATTTCTAATTTTTTATATTACAGTATTCAAATAGTCCTTGAATTTCCTCCAGGTCTCTTGAAACTCCTCTTCTTTCTGGTCGCGGATTCTTCCAGTCAGGTCAGCTAGCTCCGAAAAGTCCATCATCTTCATCTGCCAATCTTCCACTGTTGGTAGTTCTTGTGTTTTCCAATTTTTAGCAAGTAATATTCGGGCAGCCGTTGTGCCATACAAAAATAATTTAACATCTTTCTTGGGCAATTCTAAACCTGTTATTCCAAGAAGAAAGGCCTCTGGGTTCACTCTTTATTGTAACTGATCACATTTACAGCTCCGGAAATCACTTCTGCACAGGTGCGGTTTTCGGAGTCTGGGCATGCGCAGAAGCAATTTCCAGTGCCACGGGCATGCGCAGACACAATTGCCGGTGTCACGCTGCACCAGCCCAGCCCACGGAGGATTTCCGTGGGAGTGATCTGGCCCATGCCCGGTAATAATAATAATAATAATAATAATAATAATAATAATAATAATAATAAATTTTATTTATATCCTGCCCTCCCCAGCTGAAGCCGGGCTCAGGGCGGCTAACAACAATCAAATAATCCAACATTCTAAAAACATCTCATTCTAAAAATTAATTAAAATCAAATTGATGGCAACCATTAAGCAAAATTCTGTGCAGATTGCCAGAGGAGGGAGTCAGGCTGCGCCCTGACCAAAGTGTTAGAGGACATTCGGCACAGAAACATGTGTGTATACCTTTAAGAAGTTTCTGGGATTAATTGGCTGCAGGTGACCGTTGCTATAAAGGAAAAAAGCTGAGTTTTGTTGTCTGCCTGCAGGAATAATATCCACCAGAGTTTGTGTTTATTTGCTTAGTAATAAAGTCTTCGTTTTAGTTTGGGTTTTTACACCTATGTCTCCTGGAGTCACTCTGTCCTCTGCCACCGGCTGGAAATCCCCCTCCAACACAAAGGCCTGGTGGAACAGCTCTGTCTTGCAGGCCCTGCGGAAAGATGTCAAGTCCCGCAGGGCCCTAGTCTCTTGTGACAGAGCGTTCCACCAGATTGGAGCCGCAGCCGAGAAAGCCCTGGCTCTAGTTGAGGCCAGCCTAGCCTCTCTGAGGCCTGGGACCTTCAAGATGTTTTTATTTGCAGACCGTAAGTTCCTCTGTGGGACATACCAGGAGAGGTGGTCCCGTAGGTATGAGGGTCCTAGGCCGTATAGGGCTTTAAAGGTTAAAACCAGCACCTTAAACCTGACCCTGTACTCCACTGGGAGCCAGTGCAGCTGGTATAGTACCGGATGAATGTGATCTTGCAGCGAAGACCCCGTAAGGAGTCTCACCGCGGCATTCTGCACCCGCTGGAGTTTCTGGGTCAGTCTCAAGGGCAGCCCCACGTAGAGCGAGTTACAATAATCCAGTCTGGAGGTGACCGTCGCGTGGATCACAGTGGCTAGGTCAGGGCGAGAGAGATAAGGAGCCGACTGCTTAATACAGTGGAGATGAAAAAATGCCGCCTTTGTTAAAGCTGTAATCTGCGCCTCCATAGAGAGGGAGGTATCGAAGATTACACCCAAACTCTTAACGGACGGTGCTGGCACTAATTGCACCCCCGCAAGAGATGGGAGTTGCCCCCTCAATCCCGTATCGTCCCGTCCCAGCCAGAGGACCTCTGTCTTCGAAGGATTTAACTTCAACCGGCTCCCACGTAACCATCCAGCCACAGCTTCCAGACATCTGGTCAGTGTGTCTGCGGCCGAGTCAGGATGGCCATCCATCAACAGATAGAGTTGGGTAAGCCTTGCCAACCTCTGGTCTAGCCCTTTTATGTTTTTGCGTATGCCTAAAAAGAAGGGTTGCAGCTAAGCGGCAGAGCAGCTGCTTTGCATTCAGGAGGTGCTGGGTTCAATTCCTGCCATCTCCAGGTAGGGCTGAGAGAGACCCTTGCCAGGAACCCTGGAGTGCCACTGCCCATCAGTGCAGTGCAGCTTCCGATGTTCTTATGTGTACGGAAAAGTTATGATTTGTGAAGAGCGTTCCTGCTGAATTGAGCAGCTGGCAGATTTTCCTCCCAGGGTTCCTGGGCAAAATGGTTTGAAGAGGAGTTAGCTTTGCAGTGTTAGGTGCTGCCACCTAGTGTCCACACTCAGAAGGCAGTTTCTGCAGAGGAACAGATGGGGCTCGTCCAACTGGGAAGGAAAACTCTGATCCTAAACCTCCATGGGCTTGCAAAGTACCGTATTTTTCGCTCCATAAGATGCACCTGACCATAAGACGCACCTAATTTTTAGAGGAGGAAAACAAGAAAAAGATATATTCTGAACGAAACAGTGGATGTATGATTTTTGTGGTTCATGCTGTGGCCACAGACATGTGATTTGACGGTGAATTTAGCAGAGACATCACCTTGCCAACAAAGGTCCGTATACCATACTTTTCGCACCATAGGACACACCGGACAATAGGACGCACCTTGTTTTAGAGGGGGGAGAACAAGAAAAAAAAATTCTCCCCCTATCTGCCCAGCGTCCCTTCAGCGAAGCGGCAGGAGGCGCTGCACAGAGAGGGGGAGAATTTTCCCCCTCTTGTTTTCCCCCTCTAAAACAAGGTGCCATTCAGTCGCCTTCGGGTGGCTACCTTGGAGGCCTGGAGAGCGAGAGGGGTCAGTGCGCACAGACCCCTCTCGCTGTCCAGGCTTCAGGCTCCTTTCGACCTGCTCTTTGGGGCTGGCGGGGGGGAGCCCACCACCAGCCCCAAAGAGCAGGTCAGGGAGCAGCAGAAAGCTTCTATGGCTTCTTTAGCCCCGCGCACGCTCTCCCAGCTGGAGAGGTGGCGCACGGCTAAAGAGGCTCCTGCCATAGCCGCGTGTCACCTCTCCAGCCGGGAGAGGGTCACGGGGCTATGGTGTCTTCGCCCCATAGGACGCACACACATTTCCCCTTCATTTTTGAAGGGGAAAAAGTGCGTCCTATAGAGCGAAAAATACGGTAGTTAAAGCCATGGTTTTCCCAGTAGTGATGTATGGAAATGAGAGCTGGATCATAAAGAAGGCTGATCGCCGAAGAACGGATGCTTTTGAATTCTGGTGCTGGAGGAGACTCTTGAGAGTCCCATGGACTGCAAGAAGATCCAACCTCTCCATTCTGAAGGAAATCAGCCCTGAGTGGTCACTGGAAGGACAGATCCTGAAGCTGAGGCTCCAAGACTTTGGCCACCTCATGAGAAGAGAAGACTCCCTGGAAAAGACCCTGATGTTGGGAAAGATGGAGGGCACAAGGAGAAGGGGACGACAGAGGACGAGATGGTTGGACAGTGTTCTCGAAGCTACCAGCATGAGTTTGACCAAACTGCGGGAGGCAGTGGAAGACAGGAGTGCCTGGCGTGCTCTGGTCCATGGGATCACGAAGAGTCGGACATGACTAAATGACTAAACAACAACAACAACAAATGCATAAATCCTGAGGATCCATGTGGATCTGTGCTTTGTAACCACGTTTCTGCGCCATTGTGGCCCCACACAACAGTGGGTGCGTGATTTTTTTGGTGCAGGCTATAGCCGTGGACATGCTATGTGATCTGATGGTAAATTTGGGATGACTTTGGGATGACCCAATGTAAAAATCCTGAGGATCCATGGGCTTTTACCTCCCCCTTCCCAGGCAGCCTCCACTAGCATCCCTTATCTCACTTCCGATCCCACTGATTAGCTGTTTCCTTTCAACACTGCATACAAATATTGAAAAGCACTCCTCTCCTGAAAGATACCTGCTCTGGCGGGCGCCTGAGGTCTCAGGAGCTCAGAAGGGCTCCAGAAAGGTCTTGCCACCTCTCACCACCCTCCATTCTGGGTCCCGTCCCCCGGCCACCTCAGAGCCATTTCAGAGCTGGGAAAAGCAAAGATGCTTTTCTGAAGAGGGATCTGGTTGAAACAACCTGAGAGCAGAATTTGCCACGTTTGGGAGACAGTGACACCTGACAGGGTCCTGCTTCCCTTCAACATACAGAACCAACACATAAAACAACACTGATTAAGAAGGGAGTTCTAGTTGTCTCGTTTGTTTATTATTTATTTATTTATTTATTTATTTATTTGTAGGTACATACATACATAAATACAGTAATAACACCAAATTAAATCCACAACTAACATCTAAAAATTAATTAATTAATTAATTATTAATACCCCCGCCCATCTGGCTGGGTTTCCCCAGCCACTCTGGGCAGCTACCAACAGAATTTTAAAAACACAATAAAATATCAGACATTAAAAACTTCCCTAAACAGGGCTGCCTTCAGATGTCTTCTAAACATCAGATAGTTGTTTATTTCCTTCACATCTGATGGGAGGGTGTTCCACAGGGCAGGTGCCACCACCGAGAAGGCCCTCTGCCTGGTTCCCTGTAGCTTTGCTTCTCACAGTGAGGGAACCACCAGAAGGCCCTCGGAGGTGGACCTCAGTGTCAGGGCAGGACAATAGGGGTGGAGGTGCTCCTTCAGGTCTACTGGGCCGAGGCCATTTAGGGCTTTCAAGGTCAGCACCAATACTTTGAATTGTGCTCGGAAACGTACTGGGAGCCAATGCTTCAGCAGTACATATACTAAAATTGGAACAATACAGAGAAGATTAGCATGGCTCCTAGTAAGGGAGCCAGTGTGGTGTAGTGATTAAGAGTGATAGTCTCGTAATCTGGTGAACTGGGTTCGCTTCCTCGCTCCTCCACATGCAGCTGCTGGCTGACCTTGGGCCAGTCACACTTCTCTGAAGTCTCTCAGCCTCACTCATGTCACAGAGTGTTTGTTGTGGGGGAGGAAGGGAAAGGAGAATGTTAGCTGCTTTGAGACTCCTTAGGGTAGTGATAAATCGGGATATCAAATCCAAACTCTTCTTCTTCTTTCAAGACCAGTGTTATGTGGTCTCAGCGGCCGCTATTTCATTTATATGCTGATTGGTTGCAAACAAAACAAAACAAAACAAAACAAAAACCCTCAAATATCTCAAAGTGAAACAGTTTTGAACAGTCCAACTCTCTCTTCTCGGCTTTGCAGAAGTTGGAGCCTTTCATTCTTGCAAAGGACATCCCTGCAGACAAGTTCTTAAGCCTGCCATGTGGAGGAGCAACATACAGAGCAAAGGTTGGTAGAAGTTCGTGAAGGAAGGAAGGAAGGAAGGAAGGAAGGAAGGAAGGAAGGAAGGAAGGAGGGAAACGTTTATGCCGTAAGTACAGGGTAATCTTAGTGTCCAACCGCATGCTGCAGTTAGCAGTTTTTAAGGAGGTGCGGTTAACATTCTGGCCATGGAAGAACCGTATCAAACCCATGCACTGCTCTGCTTCGCCAAGAATTCCCATCATCCCTGCCCATTGGCCATGCTGCCCAGGGGTGCTGGGAGTCCAGCAACACCTGGAAGGCTAGATGTTCCCTTTTCCAGATAGACCAGGGTTTCCCAAACTTGGGTCTCCAGCTGTTTTTGGAGCACAGCTCCCATCATCCCTAGGTAGCAGGACCAGTGGTCAGGGATGATGGGGATTGTAGTCCAAAAACAGCTGGAGACCCAAGTTTGAGACAGAGAATGGTCTTCCCATCCAATAGGGCTGTTTGATTTCCGTTTCGTCTTCTTAGGGAGGGGATTAAACTATCCTAATTTAGGCTAATGCTTCAATCTTTTTCAGTTTAATCATCGTCAACACATACTTCCTCCAGAGACATAATATGTAGAACTTTAGCGTGGGAATCTGCTTCCTATGTCCCATGGTTGAAAATACTCACTAGTTGGACCAGGTTTTGCTTCAGCAAACCAATTCCTATGCCCATTGCTTGCCCATTCCCAGGAAGAACTATGCTTATACTCACACTAGGGATGAATGGAGAATTTTTTGCATTTTAAAGCAAATTGGTCTCGTTTGCACCTCCTGGCCCTAAGTCACAGGCTGGAACATAACGATCCTTCGGTTTTTACATTTCTCTGAATTTTGCAATACATTTCTCACCCCCGAATACATTTAAAAGGTGTGCATTTTAGGATAAAACACATTTAGGAATGAATGTATTTGGAGATTAGATGCATGGATTTAAGTAAATGCACATGTAAGTATGAATTTAAATAAGAATTTCCTTGTGGGCTTTTTTTTAACAAAAAGAAAGATAAAAACCCACAGATTAATGCAGAAACCGGATGGATCAGATTTATGAATGTACACATGCAAACCTGCAACAGACCAGAAACAGAGTGATCCATCATCCTTATATCACCGCCTAAGAATCTTTGATTTTAGAGAGCATAAGAATAGAACACCAGTCGAGCGTGTTTTTTGCGTCAGCTACAAATACCCTTGTTCACCTTGCCCAACGAGTGATGGATAGGATTGTGATGGAATCATGAGTTTGTTTTGCGAAATATGGGTCTCCTCCCCCTCTTTTTCCCTTGGAAGGAGCAAGATAAAGGAGGGAAGACTGTTCTGCACCACGCTGGAAGACGGCAGTATCTACTGAAGATGAAGATGCTGGAACAGAGGAAAGAGGTAATGGCCATGGGATGCCCTTGGTGGATTCAAGAGGGAAACGTGGATAATTAAGTAAAATGATGGAACTTCCGTTTTGTGCATTAGAGAACACCACTGCAGGAGGGACTGTGATAAGAGATGGTATCTTTCTGAATGGATTCACTGCCATAACCATAGGCTTACGACATTCAGTTGTTTATCAGTTCCATTAATTGTAGAGAAGTAAATTCAATTAAACAGATTTTAATTGAATCGTTTTATTTGACCAATTTAAGGTTTTGTTTATAGCGCGACTGTATACAGGTCCAAATCAGAAGTGGATTTGGTGGGATTTACTCCCAGGTAACCTCCATAGGAGGGATGCGGGTGGCGCTGTGGGTTAAACCACAGAGCCTAGGACTTGCCGATCAGAAGGTCGGTGGTTCAAATCCCCGCGACGGGGTGAGCTCCCGTTGCTCGGTCCCTGCTCCTGCCAACCTAGCAGTTCGAAAGCACGTCAAAGTGCAAGTAGATAAATAGGTACCGCTCTGGCGGGAAGGTAAACGGCGTTTCCGTGCGCTGCTCTGGTTCACCAGAAGCGGCTTAGTCATGCTGGCCACATGACCCGGAAGCTGTACGCCGGCTCCCTCGGCCAATAAAGTGAGATGAGCGCCGCAACCCCAGAGTCGGTCACGACTGGACCTAATGGTCAGGGGTCCCTTTACCTTTTATACAGGTCCAGATCAGAAGTGGGTTTGGTGGGATTTACTCCCAGGTAACCTCCATAGGACTGCATCCTTAGGGCCAGATCCATTTACATAGTTGTGCTAGCGGCAGCCGATGCAACAACGTGTGCGAGTGTAATAGAGCTGTCTCCTCTCTCCTCCCCGCACTGCACCCCCCCAAAATCGGCTCCAGAAAGTTGAGATAACACCCAGAATAGCACACAGGGGGAAGGAGAGGGGTGATCGTTTCACCAGGCAAGCAGAAATCTTTGTGCCAATGAAGCACTACTTTGAATTCCACCCAAAGTCAAATAATCTACCAATTAAATGCACACGTGGGTTAAAACAGCATTGCAATCTGTTTTTAATTGCGACCTGTGTTCGTTGCGACTTGCCCCGAGACCTTAGGGTGAAGGGAATAAAATCAAAATAATAATTATTCTTATTCTTATTCTTTCTGAAGCAGGAAGCCTATTTTCTTTTCAAAACTGCAATAATGCTTGCAGTTCAAACACTGAGCCACCCTTTAGTTAGAGCGAGCGACCTGCTGCATTCTTTGGATGCAAAAACGAAGGTCAAATTTATTCCTCCTGAATTGGCGCGGCATCCCTCAAAGGATCATGGGAACTGTAGTTTGGGGAGGATTCCGATCGCAGCCCTCCGGCAGCTGCACTACAGCTCCCGGGTTCCCCTGGGGAGAGCGAAAGACTGCTAGACCTGTTTTAAGGCCCTTCTGTGCATATAACTAGCTATTTATTAACCCAGGCAGAACTGAAAAGATGCTTGCAGGAGGAGGCAAGACTTAACAAGCCAAAAGCGAGGGACCTCAGCATCAGCGAAACTCTTGGGTGTGTGCCGGGGAATAATAGCTCCGAAGATGAGGAGCTTCTTGCCCTGGAGCGTGACCAGACATTTGACGGAGACCACGGTAAGAGATACTGGGGAGCTGAGCAGGTTTTCCGGTTTAAGCAACCTTCTGTGGTTCACACTGCTGCAACTGCCCTATAATTAAGGCACCACTTCCCGGACGGATCACGTTCGCAACCCAAGCATCTACTGTAGTTTGGGGTAACAGTTTGTCAAAGAAGCATGCTCCAGATCCTTCCGATAGCTTGTTACTATGAGCCTGGCCGCTAGCCAAAGAGAACTCCTTAAGAGATTTAGAATCATAGAATCATAGAGTTGGAATAGACCACAAGGGCCATCGAGTCCAACCCCCTGCCAAGCAGGAAACACCATCAGAGCACTCCGGACATATGGTTGTCAAGCCTCTGCTTAAAGACCTCCAAAGAAGGAGACTCCACCACACTCCTTGGCAGCAAATTCCACTGTCGAACAGCTCTTACTGTCAGGAAGTTCTTCCTAATGTTTAGGGGGAATCTTCTTTCTTGTAGTTTGGATCCATTGCTCCGTGTCTGCTTCTCTGGAGCAGCAGAAAACAACCTTTCTCCCTCCTCCATATGACATCCTTTTATATATTTGAACATGGCTATCATATCACCCCTTAACCTCCTCTCCTCCAGGCTAAACATGCCCAGCTCCCTTAGCCGTTCCTCATAAGGCATCGTTTCCAGGCCTTTGACCATTTTGGTTGCCCTCCTCTGGACACGTTCCAGTTTGTCAGTGTCCTGTTAAGTTATTTGAACTGTTAAGTTAGCATCACCTCCCACAAAAAGACTGAGCCGTGCCAGATTTGGACATGTAAGGACGTTTCGTCCGGTAATTGCATTTACATATGCTGATCAGTCAGCAAGTCCCAGAGCTGCAAGATATATTGGCATTCAGGACAAATGCCCACAAGTCACCAAGTGCCATTTTGTGACTTTCCTGATTGCCATCGGGCGACAAGGCAGAAGGTGGGAAAATATTTTCCACTCCAGTGTCAGAAGTCCAGTCCCCGGCTTGATAACACAGTAAGCGTAGTTAATTAAAAAGGATGATTTATTGTCAAATCAGATAGCTCCAGATGACTTAACACGGCTGCCGCCATTATCAGTCAAGATGACCCTTCTGAAGACTGCCTCCCACATGACCAGAAGCAACTGAACTTTCGCTTCTTATGTCTTGTGTTTTACTTCCTATCTTGCAACCCTCCCATTCGCCTAGACCTCGGACTAAGGGGATCAGCTCCCACCTCTTCCCCATTCTCTGAGAGGCTGTCTCTTAACTCTTTCCTGCCTGTTTGTGCTTCCAGCAAGCATTGACTGCGTTCTAGCCTCTTCTCTGTTACTGTCTTATCAGCTTGCACGTCAAGGTCAGGAGGAGCCGGAGTATGCAGCTTTCCTCTGTCTGACTAACATCAAAGCAACATCTCTGATCTTGGCTATTTTCTGCAGCTAGCTGCAAACTTTCGCTTGGCGCTGGCTCATTCCTGACACCCGAGGACCACATTTGTTTCTAGGCATCCTTCCCAGGGTCATGCACCAGGGGTGGGTGGGGCCAGAGGCAAAAGGGGGCGGATCAATGGATGCAAATTTGTACTGAAGGCTAGTTTCTGCCCACACATCCAAACACCCCTGCTCTGGCTTCCACCGAGGCAAGGAAGAGGCATTCTCAGAGTTCCAGGACACTTTCCAAGCAAGCAAACACATTTCAGGTAGAAAACAACACCAGTGGGGCCTGGGGGCACTTCCAAGGGCCTGGTAGAGAGCCCTGGAGGGCCGCATTGAGCCCCCAATCTTGGGATTCCCCACTCTTCCTCTAGGCAAAACTACTGCAATCGATGAGCCACTCCAAGGTAGCCAAACCCATTACAGTGTTGTTATGAAGCTTCCTGTGGCGACCAGATACCCAGTGCAGTAGAGCTTCCTGTTTCTTTTTATTAGGTGATCGGTGGAGCGGAGAATTTCCAAAAGAGCTTGGACCTTCTGAACCCCACCAAGGACAGAGGGGTAAAGTGGAGACGTGGTTGCTAAAGCAGCAGGCAAGAAGGGAATCTTTCTGGGATGCATCAAGCACGGACTCCGAGAACTGGGAAGGCGACTTGGGGAAACCTCACCGGAGACCAGCCTTAGTGAGGACTAAGACGGAGAGAATCGCTCTGTTCGACGAGTTTTTTGATAGAGAGTTCTGAGCCAGAGAGTCCCCAGAAGGAAGGTCAGGTTGGCGAGGAAGACGGAGCGAGCCTTAAAGTCAACAAGGGAGATGTCATGGCGGCTAAGAGACCGACACCCTCCCATCTCACTTCTGCCACGGACTCGCAAGCTTCTCTCTTGCTCTGCAAAATGGGCGGTTTCAACAGCTTACCTTACAGGGTAGGTGTGTGAAGCATTGGGCATACTTGGAAGTGTTATATCAATGCTAAGTATTATTACAAAGCCCTCAATGGCTCGAGACCAAAGGACCTGCAGGAGTGACTATATCACCAGGGGAGGTCCTGTTCTTGATGCTTCCTGGTTGGCATTGACCCAATGACAGGGCCTTCTTTGTGGTGGTCTCTTTGTGGAATGCCTTCCCTGGTCAGGTGAGTCTCTCTCTCTCCCTCCCTCCCCGACTTTCAGGAGAAATTTAAAGGCATCCCTGTTTACCCAGGCATTGGAGGGCCAAGAGACCTTGAAATTAGGAGCTGTGAGGGAAATGTGATTGCTTTTCAATGTTGTTATATGTTCTCAACGGTTTAAAATGGTTTCTAAATGTTTTAAACATGTGTTTTATTTTAAACTGAATTGTTTTAACATTTGCTATGTTTGCCACCTTGGGCTCCTTTGGGCAGATGGGCGAGATACAAATTTAATAATAAAATAAAATTATAAAACCCTGGTTCAGCCATAGGCATGGCTTGGTCAATAACTAAACTAAGTTGCATGGGAACCACAGGTTTTGCTGCAGTGCTCTGCTGAGATAAGCACATTTAACAGCCTTTATTCCAGCTCAGCTGAGTATAGTCTGTTGTCGCAGCGACTCTCCACGATTTCTGGTGGAGACTTTTTCCCATCCCAGCTACCTGAGATAATTACCTGTTGAGTGGAGAGTTACCATTTTAGCAGAGCTGCTAAAAGCTACAGCAAGCTGTCAACCTAGCTGGTTTGGGGGTCACTCCTGGTTCTGGTGCAGTTCAAATAAACGAGCCCCTGCCTTCCTCGTTTTCTTCGATTCAGGCGGATGTCTAGGGCAGCTCGGAAGGGTCCTCGTGCAAATGTGCATGCGTGCAATGGTAGAGTCCTGGCTGGAAAGCTTAAATCCTGCCGCCACTACACTGGAGAGGGATTGAAGAAAAGGAATATGAATTGGCCCCACCCTGTAGCTTGACCAATTGTGGCTAGGAGCCAAGTAGCGTCATAGATCTGAAAAGAAAAAAGGTGTAGACTTGCACACACTGGCCAGCTTCCATTTTGACTTGAAATGTTCATGTTGGGCTTCTCTGAAGTATGTAAAGGCAAGAAGCAGGCAGGGGGAGCGCCGGCTCACAATGGCAGCCACCCGAGAGGTGCAAGAACTGCTCTCCGGCCCATTCCAGGCTGAAAAAAAGCACTGTAAATAACTATCGCTCGTTGAAAAGATGGCATCACTGGATCAAGCACTTTGGTTGAATGAAACGGAATCATTTTATGTGTGTTTTGGATAAATGTGCAATTAATTGTTACTGTTTTGAATTTTATGGTGCTATTTGTCATGTGACAAAGACACATGAGAGCAGAAGCAGCAAAGCAGGCTGCTGGGGCTGCGTAATCATTTGGGCCTACTAAAGTTAGTCAGGTTATGGGCCCAGCGTTCTATGGATGACGAATTGCTAAAGCTGGAGAATCAGGGTGTTGTTGGTGAGGTCCTCGAAGGGACTGAAGGTCCAGTGGTGAGGCTGCGTACCGAAGAAGCAGACCCGGTGCAGCAAGGAGCAGAAGCCATGTCAGCTCAGCAACCTGTGCAGTTTATTAATCTTGGCAAGACTGCCCAGATGGAACGTCTGAATGGTAAGAACTACCTGACTTGGGCTCTCAAGCTTGAAGTCTGGTTCTAAAATGTGATAGGCTTTGGCACTGTGTGGATACAGGTTTGAATCATGTTGTTTATGAAGAAGTTTGTTTTAACTCAGTAAAGCTTTTATTCTTTAAAACTCTGCATCATTAATTTACGCTGCGCGTCACTATTATCTTCCTTAGTGGGTTGTGCAAACTGCTGTTCTGGACCATGCTTTTTATAGGGCAGAGTAGGGGCACTGGGGTGAGTTTATGGAACCAGGGGAGCAGTGAATTGCAAAGGTTTGGGAACCACTGCTGTAATTCAGCTTTGTGATGTGACATACATCCTGTCTGTGCTTGCCACATGGTATTAATCACCGTATGATTCCCCACTCAAGTCCCCCTGTGTGCTGTTCCGGGGGATCTCCCGAGCCAATTTTCAGCGCCACCTAATCCAGAACATGGCAGCTAGACTGGTGACTGGGAGCGGCCGCCGAGACCATATAACACCGGTCTTGAAAGACCTACATTGGCTCCCAGGACGTTTCCGACCACAATTCAAAGTGCTGGTGCTGACCTTTAAAGCCCTAAATGGCCTCGGTCCAGTATATCTGAAGGAGCGTCTCCACACCCATCATTCTGCCCGGACACTGAGGTCCAGCACTGAGGGCCTTTTGGTGGTTCCCTCACTGCGAGAAGCCAAGTTACAGGGAATCAGGCAGAGGGCCTTCTTGGTAGTGGCACCAGCCCTGTGGAACGCCTTCCCACCAGATGTCAAAGAGAAAAACAACTACCAGACTTTTAGAAGACATCTGAAGGCAGCCCTGTTTAGGGAAGCTTTTAATGTTTGATGTATTATAGTATTTTAATTTTTTTTGGGGAAGCCGCCCAGAGTGGCTGGGGAAGCCCAGACAGATGGGCGGGGTATAAATAATAAATTATTATTATTATTGATGTTTTCATGATTTCCTGTTCTGTTTGCTTCACCCCCCAGGTTAGGGTTTTGGCACTCCTGGGTGAGGCTGGAGTGGGATGCCTCTCTATGTTTTGACCTGGCTCAAATAAAGGAAATGAATGGGATTTTCGAACAAAGGAATAAGCAGCTGTCCAAAAGTGAAAAACAGTATTTATTTCTGTATAAGGGATGGGGAGGGAACTGGCATGTGTTTTGAAAAGGAGAGAAAGAGGTCCGGCTTCATTTCAGTGAATCAATAAGTAAGTACCTGACATTTAACCTTGAAGGAATGTCTCCTTTCCTCGCAAGCCGTTTAAGTAACCCAACGCCAGGTGAAGAAAGCCAAGAACCGGCTCTCCTTTCAGATAAGAAACGTCAGGCTAAATGCTTTAGATGAAGATAACTCACCACGCTGAAACTGCGAGCTACCCTCATGCTGCCTTCCTCTCAATTTGTTAAGACCAACTGCCGTGATTTGGTTGATGGCCTGGGTGTGTCTAATCCGATCCTTGCAGTTTATCTTCCATCAGCAACCCTCCTTCTTCCTGAAGTTGGCATTGGCAGAAGTCTCATAGGAATGTGAGAAGAGCCTGCTGAATGCAGTCCAGCAACCTGCACTCAACCATGGTCAATGAGATGCCTCCATGGAAAGCCCACAAGCAGGGCACAACAGCCCTCTCCTCTCCTGTGGTTTCTAGCTACTGGTACAGTGGTACCTCGGGTTACATACGCTTCAGGTTACACACTGTGCTAACCGAGAAATAGTGCTTCAGGTTAAGAACTTTGCTTCAGGATGAGAACAGAAATTGGGCTCCGACGGTGCGGCAGCAGCAGGAGGCCCCATTAGCTAAAGTGGTGCTTCAGGTTAAGAACGGACCTCCGGAACGAATTAAGAACTTAACCCGAGGTACCACTGTAAAGGGGACGTGGGTGGCGCTGTGGGTTAAACCACAGAGCCTAGGACTTGCCGATCAGAAGGTCGGCGGTTCGAATCCCCGCGATGGGGTGAGCTCCCGTTGCTCGGTCCCTGCTCCTGCCAACCTAGCAGTTCGAAAGCACATCAAAGTGCAAGTAGATAAGTAGGTACCGCTCCAGCGGGAAGGTGAACGGCGTTTCCATGCGCTGCTCCGGTTCACCAGAAGCGGCTTAGTCATGCTGGCCACATGACCCAGAAGCTGTACGCAGGCTCCCTCGGCCAATAAAGCAAGATGAGCACTGCAACCCCAGAGTCGGTCACAACTGGGCCTAATGGTCAGGGGTCCCTTTACCTTTTTTACCACTGTATTCAGAAACATCACTGCCTCTGACTGTGGAGGCAGACCATAGCAATTGTGGCTAGTGGCCATTGACAGCCTTCCCCTCCATGAATTCATCCAGTCCTTGTTCAAAGCCATCCAAGCTGGTTGCCATCACTGCCTCCTGAAGAATGAGTTCCATTGTTTAAAATGTGGCACATGAAGTTATTTTCTGTCCTGTATCTTCCAACCTTCAGTTTCATTGGATGCCCAATTCAACATAAAGATAAAGGTACCCCTGCCCGTACGGGCCAGTCTTGCCAGACTCTGGGGTTGTGCGCTCATCTCACTCTATAGGCCGGGAGCCAGCGCTGTCCGCAGACACTTCCGAGTCACGTGGCCAGCGTGACAAGCTGCATCTGGCGAGGCAGCGCAGCACACGGAAACGCCGTTTACCTTCCCGCTGGTAAGCGGTCCCTATTTATCTACTTGCACCCGAAGGTGCTTTTGAACTGCTAGGTTGGCAGGCGCTGGGACCGAACGACGGGAGCGCACCCCGCCGCGGGGATTCGAACCGCCGACCTTTCGATCGGCAAGTCCTAGGCGCTGAGGCTTTAACCCACAGCACCACCCGTGTCCCTCACATTCAACATAGCGCTATGACAATTCAGCGCTGCATTATCCCGTCTGTGCTAACATTCCAGCTGGCCACATGTGCAGATACCCGCTCTATTCCCCGCCCCCATGTGCTGTTCCAGGGGTTCTCCTGATCCCGAGCCAATTTTTTAGGGAACGGGATATTATGTGAGTTTTTCTATCCACTTCCTCCACGCCACGTATAACTTGATGGGCTTTGATCATGTCACCTCTGGCTCAGTTTTCTCTAGAAGATCTTGATTCCCCCGAGGTCCTCTTCTAAAGACCAAGTGGGATGCATGGAAACCAGATGTGCTTCTTAAGAGTTTCTTACACGAGTCAGTAGGGATGCAGGAAGACACAGAGTTTTCTGTTCTACTTGTCACAAGCAGTGCTGCTTCCATTCCTCTGCAGTCCGACTTCAGCCAAAAACTGTATTATTCATTTCACTGGCTGCTGTAGCCAAATTACTTAATTGAGCTAATTATGTAAGTTACGTTGTCATTACATTATTCCACCCCATTCATTTCAATGCATTAGCTAGTTAGCAGGACCAGTGGTCAGGAATTGTAGTCCAAAAACAGCTGGAGACCCAAGTTTGGGAATCCCTGGTCAAGACTAACATCCTGTTTCCAACGTTGACCAACCAGATGACTTTGAGAACCTAACAAGCAGGGAAAGTATGGATCTTTAACAAAGAATAGTGCGATCTGGAAAAATAAACCATTTTTTTTATTCTAGAGCTCATGGACTCAGCATTTTGGGGAACTTGGAAGCAATTCACTTTGCTTTAATGGCAAAAGGCAGTGTGCACTGAAAATTCAACATACTAAATCTAGCCTTGGCCAATCTGGTGCCCTCCATGAGACTTGGGACTATAGCCCTCCATCAGTCTGTTGCTTGTTGGGGCTGTAGTCCAAGATACAGTGGTGCCTCGCAAGACGAAATTAATTCGTTCCGCGAGTTTTGTCGTCTTGCGATTTTTTTCGTCTTGCAAAGCACGGTGTCGGGAAAGTTTCGGAAAAGCTTCAAAAATCACCAAAGTCTTTAAAAACCTCAAAAAAGGCTACCAAACCGTGTTCTATGAGTTGCTCCTCGAAGTCAAGTCGCAACTGTATTAACGGTGTTAAGAAAAAGAAACAAACTTGCAAGACGTTTCCGTCTTGCGAAGCAAGCCCATAGGGAAAATCGTCTTGCGAAGCAGCTCAAAAAACAAAAAACCCTTTCGTCTTGCGGGTTTTTTGTCTTGCGAGGCATTCGTCTTGCGAGGTACCACTGTATTCGGATATTCAGAGGGTATGCTAAGCAGCTGCAGAAAGGGGCAGATTACCATTTTGGGATTACTAGGATACAGAACGGTAGACAAAACCACAGATGACAGAGGTAAGCACTACATATTATGGCAGATAATCCTTACAGCCAGTGGCTAAAGGTAAAGGGACCCCTGACCATTAGGTCCAGTCGTGACCGACTCTGGGGTTGCGGCGCTCATCTCGCTTTATTGGCCGAGGGAGCCAGTGGCCAGCATGACTAAGCCGCTTCTGGCAAACCAGAGCAGCGCATAGAAACGGTGTTTACCTTCCCGCCGGAGTGGTACCTATTTATCTACTTGCGCTGGTGTGCTTTCGAACTGCTAGGTTGGCAGGAGCAGGGGCCGAGCAACGGGAGCTCACCCCATCGTGGGGATTTGAACTGGTGACCTTCTGATTGGCAAGCCCTAGGTTCTGTGGTTTAGACCACAGCGCCACCCACGTCCCTTACAGCCAGTGGCTACTTCAAATTAAATACAGAAATGCAGCATTGTCATCCAGCAATAGGAAAAAAATCAAGGCAAAATCAGCTGTATTTTTTGTTTTGATATCTGCTTGAAGTTTTCAACCAATTAACACTATCTGAACCAAGTTTCCCCCCCCTCACAGTGATTTGAAGCAATGCAATTGTCAGGACTGCAAAGAATGTTTTTGTACTTGAAGACAAATCTCTTTTGGAGAGAACATTAGAAACTGATTGGTTAGTTGAAACTTCTTCTTTTTTTAAAACCCTCATCTTGCTGCTGCAACAGCCCTTCAGAACACGCCTTTTGCCTTCCGAAATTGGGAATAGATGAGTACCTCAAACATGGTCCCAGTACTGTTTTGCCACAGTTACTAATACTTCAAGCAGCATTCTTCCAACACAGGAAAGATGTACACAGCATGCTCAAGATTGTATTTGAAGTGGACTCAATAGTGGCGTTCTGGAGGAATTCAGCCAGCTGGGAAGAAAAAATACAATCTACAGATTAAATATTCCTAAAATGCACTGGGGACAGATCGTTCAGGATTATGGCACTTTGGATTTTAGATGAGAGGTTAACACGTGGGAGCAGTTAAATATGCAAGCACAAAAATGAGAAACTTTCTGTATGTAGAGAGCAGGCATATTGAGAAGTAATTGAAGTTAAAATGTTTCATGATTTTCATATTGCAGTGCCCCCCCCCCCCCCGCAAAAAAACCCCAGTTTATTCAAACATGCAATGCACACCTACAGTTGAAAAGTTATATAGTCCAGGAAGATTTATCCTTTGTTTTTAAAAAGAATTATTTCTGATTTGTCACTGAAAGCCTCAATAATTAAATAAGAGGGTTACCAGCACTTTAAAGAAAATCTCATACAGTGGTGCCTCGCAAGACGAAAAGAATCCGTTCCGCGATTCTCTTCGTCTAGCGGTTCTTTCGTCTTGCGAAGCAAGCCCATTAACAGCTTAGCGGATTAGCACTACAGCGGTCTAGCGGCTTTTCACGATCAGCTGTTAAGCGGATTATCAGCAGAACAGCTGATAGGCGGCTTAGCAGCTTAGGAAAAGGGGGGGGGGGAGCGAAAAAAACCCACGGGGACGCGCAAGATTTTTTCGTCTTGCGAAGCAACCCCATAGGGAAATTTGTTTTGCGAAGCGCCTCCAAAACGGAAAACCCTTTCGTCTAGCGGGTTTTCCGTCTTGCGAGGCACCACTGTACCAGAAAACTCATGTCAATTACTCTTACGGTGGCTAGACGCAGACCTCCAATCCTCCTGGCTTACTTTCTGTAGTGTCAAACAAAATTATATACTTGGGTGGGAAGCAGTAACAAAAAGATGCTTCCATTATTATGTCTTCGTAGCATTTACTTAGGCACCCCATTGCCCAAACTCTTGGCTTTATTAGCGGCAAAGATGGACTTGCACGATTGTCCGATAGCTAGACCCTGGTAGGAAACAGATGCCTGGTGATGCTCAACAGGACATTATCTGCTGCTGCAAACATGGTGAGTCCTGCTAGCAGGGCACTCACTCGAATTGATAAAGAGCTACAACTAAGGCCTGATTCAGATTGGGGGGCCACGGTGGAGGGAGAGGTGAGCCACACAAATTGTGTCCAGAGAGAAGTGCCAGTTTTAAATTAAAATCCTTTATTTTTCCCAAATACAATTCACAACTTATACATAGTGGGGAAGATGCTCAGTCTGTGCAAAATAGGGATGGCCTTCCTTTAAACTTACTAAGCTCTCCAGAATGGGTTGTCCTTCTCCAAAGGGTGACTGGAAATCAGGTACTCTCAAATGTAGAGTTAACTCAAACCATTGCTGTTGTTGTTGTTTAAGACAGGTTGAATCCTTAACAAACAACATAGTAAGGCAAAGTTGAATTCTGAAGATTTTCCTTCCGATATAAGGAAACGATTTATTTTTCCACGAGTCATCTAGGGTCATTTTAATGTTTTGCTTATATATATATTGTATATAATATATATACCAACGCTGTCATTGCTGAACTGCCAAAAAGAAATGATTTGCTTTACATATTGCACTGACAGACAGAAGTACACACTGTGGAGCTGCTGAAAAAGGATACTGGTTTTAACAAGCCGATGTAGCCCATTCTGAAAAGGGGGTCAGGGTTTGTATCAAACCTTCGAACACCTCTCTGCCAAATTAATCCCAAGAAAATTAAAACTGCAAGAGTTTTGGCTTTCGTTAAAAAAGGAAGAAGAGAGAAAGCGAATGCAGCTTAAAGATGGGTACGGTGCAACTTGAAATTTATTTCCAAGACCAAGAACTGAAAACTGAAACATTTTTAAGAACACGGAAGCAAAGCAATCTGAATCCAACTCAAAATTACGCTCTTCCAACTGCTTTAAAATAATGCCTCTTTAGCTATTCTAGTGATAATTTTGATTAAACAAAAATCGATCCAATCTACATTAATTTACTGCTTTGTGGTTTTGTTTTTTTATATATATAAAAAGATCCCTCGCTCTCTTTAAAGGAAAAAGTGCATCAGACTCCCTTTTAGCAGCCACTCAAAAAAAAAAAAAAAAAAAAATAGCTTACACTTCTTGCTGTAAGAGACGGGCTTTTTAAGCCCTCACCTGGGAGAAGTTTCCAAATCATAAATGAAATAATTTATTATCAAATCCAGAGTTTAAATAAAATCTGTTCTTGCAAAGACCAAAAAAAAAAAAAAAAAGGGGGGGGTGAGGGAATCAAGAAAAGAAAAGCATGCACTCAAAAGTCAGCGGTGGAGACAAATATACTATCTATACAGGCACTGGCAGACGCAATTTTATTGTCACCGTTACTCGATGTAACACACACCCCACCCTACAATACATTTTTTCATCCACTAATCACTGAGGTACCAATATTTAAGAATGAAAAGTTCAATATTGAAAAATAAAACCTAAAGTTGAAGCAGTTTTTATTTTCCCCAGAGGAAAAAAAAAACCTATGGTGAGTTTTTGTATGAAATGTTAGTATACTTATAGTATTTTTTTTTATTTTCTTTTTACAATCTACATTGGCTTATCTTTTTCTCTCTCTCTCTGGAACCGGGGAAAAAAAAAGTTGTGTTCCACATTACACAGGTTCTTGGATAAAATGTTCACCATCTTATATATCAGGAGTCAGTAGACTTGCAAATGAACAGGGATCTTGGCTACCTACTGGCACATCTTCCTGGTTACCAAGAGGATCTGAAGTCTGAAACAACCTGTTGCAAATTCAGAACAAGACGTGCCATGCCACACAGTGCAACGATTTAGGTGCGACGTTCGATGAGACACTCACAGAGAAGAGCTGCATGGAAGTTATTATGTCCACCTGCAAAGCAATTTCACACAAATTGCATTGCATGCAAAGGACGCCGCTGCCCGGCTGGTTGGGGAGAGGAGTCCTGGGCGCAAGGATGGCCTCCTATCAACGCAGCCACAGTTTAAGACGCAGTGCATCAACTCCATTTAAATAGTATCTGAACAGCCTCTTGTCTCGAACAAAGCCAAGGTTTTCATAAAGTTTCAACGCGGACTTGTTGGTGATCTCGGTCTCCAAGACAACCTGCAAAAGAAGATGACAACATTTTCAAGCGATACTGCATTTTTCTGAAACTCCGAGGTTCATCAGATTGATATATATTTAAGCAGCAGTCAGATTCTTGTATTTCAGCTTCAAATTATCTGTAGTCCCGTAGAATATCACTATAGAAACCCCCAGAACTGGCCAAGGAATCAATTTGCCGATTCAAATGTGCATGTTTAAATCACCTGTCCAGCATGTGGGTGGTTTATTTTTTGAAAAAACAACTAATGCATTTACAAAGGAGGACCAAGGTTTGCAACTACAACAATTCAGAATATTGATTGTGGCTAGAAAGATGTGGGTTCATATCTCCCCTCAGTTCATATCTCTCCCCTTCAGGGGATCTTGGCGGAGTCATATCCTCAGCCTAACAATTCCCTCACAGTTTTGCAAGAAGATGGGGAAAGGGGGGGGGGCACATTTCATCTCTTGAGCTCCTGTGGCATAAGGATGGACAACGATGTTATTTTAAAACAAACCAAAAACAAACCAACAACCACAATTTCAAATGGTGATACATTCTCACTGATAACCTGTTCTTCCATTGACAGGATGTGAACATAGCAAGCTAAATCTGGGACTGTTGATCTGAGAAAAGGCGTTTCATAGAGCCAAGACATGCAACAAATATCTTATGTGTGTACATGAATCCATACAACCGGTTCTCTAAAATGCAGAAGGACATATTCTGTGTTCTCCTAATGGCAGCCTGGTGCCAGAACAATCTAACCATCTCTCAGATGGTCAGACATTATATAGTTAAGCTGGCGTTACCTAGATGAGGGGCTGCCCAAGACCATAGAGGGTAACGGAAAACGATGATTGAATATGCCTCTGAAAGATCCTCTCAAGAAGGGAAATTGGCTGTAGCACTCACAGTAAAAATACCTAAGGCAGCAATACGCTTTAACTTTCTGTGCACACACTGTGTATGTAAGTAGGTAAGTCTCTCTCTGTGTAATACAAACATTTGTTTTATGTATGACATTTGTCATATCATTACTTTAAAACGTACAATACACTTGAGACATGTTTTTTCTTATAAGAGGAACAGAAAGCTGAAGTTACACCACATCTTGATTGAAGTTTGTTAAGAGACACTAGAGCCCTGATTTAGCCTGCCAACAGTCAACTGGCCATCCCAGTTCTATACTACTGCTCACCTTTACCAGATCTTAGAGGCAGCTGTAATAATAATAATAATAATAATAATAATAATAATAACAACTTATAATAATATAATAACTGGAGAGCCAGTGTGGTGTAGTGGTTAAGAGCGGTAATCTTGTAATCTGGGGAACCGGGTTCGATTCCCCGCTCCTCCACACGCAGCTGCTGGGTGACCTTGGGCTACTCACACATCTCTGAAGTCTCTCAGCCCCACTCACCTCACAGAGTGTTTGTTGTGGGGGAGGAAGGGAAAGGAGAATGTTAGCCCCTTTGGGACTCCTTAAAGGGAGTGAAAGGCGGGATATCAAATCCAAACTCTTCTTCATCATCATCATCATCATCATCATCATCATAAATTTGTACCCTGCCCATCTGGCTGGATTTCCCCAGCCACTCTGGGCGGCTTCCAACAAACATGAAAGATACACTAAAATGTCATATATTAAAAACTTCCCTGAACAGGGCTGCCTTCAGATGTCTTCTAAAAGTCAGGTAGTTGTTTATCTCTTTGACATCTGATGGGAGGGCATTCCACAGGGCGGGCGCCACCACCGAGAAGGCCCTCTGCCTGGTTCCCTGCAGCTTTGCTTCTCGCAGTGAGGGAACCGCCAGAAGCCCCTTGGCACTGGACCTCAGTTTCCGGGCAGAACGATGGGGGTGGAGATGCTATTATTCCTGGTTACCTCCTGTCCCTCCCTGAAACCTTTCAGCATCCTGAGAGGCTCCGAAGTGGAGACTGATCTTCAGAGGCAGTCTGAAGCTGGGAGTCGTTTTGCTCTTTTTCGGAGACTCTGAAGCCTAGTGCAATTCAGAGACGGTCTTCTAGGCCACTTTGTACAGGGGCAGGTGGTTTGGCTGATTAAAGTTTTATGGTTTCCTCTGACAGCTGCATTTGCAGACTCTTGCCTATGAAGCATGCACATAATGATGATAATCAGCATCAACGAGAGCATAATGCTTCTTGTATGCACCTCTGCACCTTCTTGCTATCCGCTGCCACATGGGTAGTCCACAGCCCTACTGCTTCAAAGTTTCCTATTTCCCCAATACCCTAATTCAATGCCTCCTCTTCCTCCAAATGTATGCAGCCATCGCTACCTATTGCAAGTTAAGCATATCCACAAATGAAGCTGCTTCACGTCCATCAGCACCGTCACGAGTGGAAAACCACAGATCACAGCTGCCTCCCAAAATATCCATAAAGCCAATTTATATACGTTGAGTTGGGGTGGCCAGGAATGAGGGAGCTGAAGTTTCCAGTTGCAACAGATTTTGTGATTAACAACACTATGTCCACCCTGAACTCTAAGGATGGAATGAGCCATAAACCAAACAAACTCCACTAACATTATCTCTAGAAGTATTTGCTTTTCTAACTACACAGGCAGCATTCACTTCCACCAGTGCTATTTTAAGACACTGGCTGTGCTCAGACATTCAAAAGGCCACAGAAGCCTGGGCTCTGCCACACCACTATGATAGTTCAACACTGCATTGCCCACAAGTATGTATTAATTACTCTGTAACTGCATTACAGAGGACGTGGGTGGCGCTGTGGGTAAAACCTCAGTGCCTAGGACTTGCCGATCGTATGGTCGGCGGTTTCGAATCCCCGCGGCAGGGTGAGGTCCCGTCTTTCGGTCCCAGCTCCTGGCCACTTAGCAGTTCGAAAGCACCCCTAAGTGCAAGTAGATAAATAGGTACCGCTTTATAGCGGGAAGGTAAACGGCGTTTCCGTGTGCTGAGCTGGTGCCGGCTCGCCAGAGCAGCTTCGTCACACTTGCCACGTGACCCGGAAGTGTCTCCGGACAGCGCTGGCCCCTGGCCTCTTAAGTGAGATGGGAGCACAACCCTAGAGTCGGACACGACTGGCCCGTACGGGCAGGGGTTCCTTTACCTTTTTAACTGCATTAGATTATAATATTATGGCTATGATTTGATAGTGAGAAGATAGGGTGCAGAAGGGGAGAACAACTCCTCCGTGGAAAAAGGAGTGGCAAGCCAACCAAAATGAGAAAAGACGAAATTATGTTTTGAATGTATGTGTTAAATGCTGAAACTCTCTCTCTCTCTCTTTTGGGTGTGTGTGTGTGTCTGTGAATTATTCAGTTACTGCTACGTAAAGTGACCATACGCATGCATGAAATAGTAATACAGTGGTACCTCGGGTTAAGTACTTAATTCATTCCGAAGGTCCGTTCTTAACCTGAAACTGTTCTTAACCTGAAGCACCACTTTCGCTAATGGGGCCTCCTGCTGCCGCCGCGCTGCTGGATCACGATTTCTGTTCTCATCCTGAAGCAAAGTTCTTAACCCGAGGTACTATTTCTGGGTTAGCGGAGTCTGTAACCTGAAGCGTATGTAACCTGAAGCATATGTAACCCAAGGTACCACTGTAGATCCATCACCGCAGAGAGAACTTTTACTACTTGCGACATCAAAATACAATACTTTTCAGCACACATTGTTTAGTTCAGACTAAAGATGCTGAGTAGCGAGAAATGTACACACATGAATGGCTCAGGCCCAAATGCATCAGAATTAAATATATGGCAAGGTAAGAGGGCGCATCGTCATAATCAGTTTATTACAGTCAATAGACCTGAAACAAAGGGGATTCACACTGAATGCTCCTGTGCCAGCCTTCTAACTTACTGCATCAGGAGAGAGAAAATCTACTATAAATGCAAACTGGAATTTATAAATCCGAATAATCCAATTGTTTGGGAACTTCAAGCTCTTCAAGGAATAGTTCAATTCAAAACGGCTCCAGAGAAATGCAGTTTAAAATATATCTAGGGTTCCAGGTTTGGGAAAGGATGCTGCAGACTAATTAATAAGGATGTTGCCAAGCTGGGATGTGTGCAGAAGACAGCCACTAAGATGAACAAGGGTCTGGAAACCAAGCCTTATGAGGAACGGCGGAGGGAGTTGGGTGTGTTTAGCTTGGGTAAGAGGAGACAGGATAGCCATCTTCAAATATGTAAAAGGCTGTCACATGGAAGAAGGAACAAGCTTGTTTTCTCTTGTTCTGGATGGCAGGACCTGAACCCATGGATTCAAGAGGAGATTCCGACTAAACATCAGGAAGAACTTTCTGGCAGTAAGTGCTGTTCAATAGTGGAACAGATTTCCACGAGATGTGGTGGACTCTCCTTCCTTGGAGATTTTTAAGCAGAGGTTGGATGGCCATATATAATATATGATTTAGTTGAGATTTCTGCATTGCAGGGGGTTTGGCTTCAGAGAAGAAAAGAGATATGGGGCAACAACTAGGACAAAATTGACCCCCTCAGTAACACGTAGCAAGGCTATCATTTTAAAGCTGAAGATCATGGGTAGGCAAACTAAGGCCCGGGGGCCAAATCCGGCCCAATCGCCTTCTCAATCGAGCTCACGGACGGTCCGGGAATCAGCATGGTTTTACATAAGTAGAATGTGTCCTTTTATTTAAAATGCATCTCTGGGTTATTTGTGGGGCTTAGGAATTCGTTCATTCCCCCCCCCCCAAAAAAAAACATATAGTCTGGCCCCCCACATGGTCTGAGGGACAATGGACCGGCCTCCTGCTGAAAAAGTTTGCTGACCCCTGCTGAAGATGTATCTCATTGGTTTTCACTTTAATTAGAATTGTCTCTGTATTTCTTGTTTCTTTTCCATTTTTTGGCTCAAGCAATGGTCATTTCCACAATGAAATTTTTGCTATTTTTCTGCCTGAGTGGGCTTATTTGTACTGTTATGTTAAAATGAAATAAACACCTCAGTCTTTGATAGCTGTCATTATTTTCCTGGCCTTTTACTGGTAAGGGGAGATATTTATTAACTTCCACGGTGTTTTTTTCAAAAATGAATTTTGTGCATTTATGAAGCAAATGAATCTTTAGCTGTCATATGCAACACCTTTGTTTTCAAGGCAGGGCAATAAATTATCATTGCAAGTAGTCAGCACAACTAGCAGCATTCATTCCATTGTTTACTCTGTTGGTTCAGCAGGTGTGAGTTAATGCTGAAATTCCTGTTTATTGGTATTCTAAGTACTTCAAGGTTCTCTTTTGGGTTGTTCAGGAAAGCCTTTCTACCAGTTTGCCCTTTCAAAAACAAGCTGCTTCCATGTCAAGATTTCAACATTAGTTCTGATCGGTTGATTTTATTAGATTCCTATTCAGAGCTCCTAAAAAGCAGTAACTGTTTTAAGACGATTGAGGATGTTTGGCTCAATGTCCCATTTGATAAGCCATGGTTTGCAATTTGGCAGCGAGTTGGAATTAGAAACCGTGGCTTGTGATGCGATGTGAGTTTGCAAACTATAGTTTGTATTGGTTATGGTTTGGTGTGATGCCAAAGCTGAATAAGTTACAGCTGCTGCTGTATGCCTGGAAGCCACTAAATCTTGAGACAGGAGTGCTGAGCAAAGAGGGAGGAAATGGGAAAGGAACTCTAAACCATAGGTGGGACATTTGAATGCTCTGAGCAGTGGTTAGCATAAACCATAGATTTGGTACGGTGTCTGAACCAAGCCATAATTTCAGATTTTTCGCCCATCGACCTGGTTTGGTCCTAGTTCAGTGGACTAAATTTGGGCAGTAAAAGACAAATCAGTTTTAAGAGAGTTCAAGCAAGGGGAGGAGGCAGGGAAGGCTGCAGGGCACAGCACCAAACCAGGAAAACAGGTCAACAAAAGGATAGCCCACTGATCAACAAAAGGAATGGTATCCTGTATTGCGCTTTTAAGGGTGGGTGTCTCCCTCTGGGTCACATGTAGTTCCTCCAGCAAAGGCCCAACATTATTGTAATCAAAGTGTGCCACAAAAAATTCCCAAAGCTTTGCTCATAAACAAAAGGATGGGGGGAAATTGCTTTTAGATGATGTGTGTGAGAGAGATTTCATGCTTTTACATGGTAAATTTCACTGCCAGGTTTTTAAATGCAACACATCAGCTATGCGCAAGCGATGCCCTTCATCGGTTCTTCTTGCTAGGTGGCACCAACTTTATAATAAAGTCTGGTGGCTGCTAAGGGGGATGTTTGGGTGGGAAACCACTTCTGGCCCCAGACTATTGTAAAGAGAACGCATTAGCCCCAGAGAATACTGAAGCTGCTGATACCCAAGATGTGTTTTCATGGAATAAAGCCTTATTAGTCATGTGGTTTTTTTAAAGAGTAAAAACTGTCACAGTTTTGCATAGTCTACCACACCTTAAACTTTTAGTACACAAGCCAGAAATGCCACTTTAAGGTGCCCTTACTCCAGACAACTGTTAATTTTTCCAACTGTTTTTGGATGTTTGTAAAAACAATCTTTACAGACATCACTGCCCTGTCTAAAACAGTCAAACAGATACTAACTCATTTCCTGGAGTCACAGAAAGCTCTCAGAATAATGTATCTTTCTGAATGTGTTCTATATTCTGCTCTAACAGAAGAGTTGCTTACATAGCAAATGGCATTTGAAATGATGGCCTTCTAGCGAAGCGAGGAATGAAAACATACTTCCTTCAAATGAAGAAAAGACTCACCTCATCGCAATCTCCTTCTACCATGGCATAAATAGCTTTCTTAACCAAGTTTGTACCTGGAAAAGAGATTAAAAGCAACAAATTTAAACCACTGGCACAAATTATTTCAGCACCAATTAGCTCCTAGAGTTCAGGCTATGGCATAAAAGCAAATGTACATAATTAATGATTACTATGGCTATTCTGTACAACCAAGATAAAATACCTTCTCTAATTCAAAATAAAAAGGCCTCTTAGCCCTCTGCATCAAATTGGGCTGGGCATTTCCTGTCTCCTAATTCAAACTGAAGCACTGGCCTTATTGAGGTCTTTTTTATTTTGTTTTTACTGAAGCAGAAGCACAAAGCAGCTTTCAGGAAAACAATCACCAAACAATAAATCAGATTTAAAATAACGAAGGTGTTACAACAGCCAGGGCCACCTAGCCTGCAATGGTATAATGAACTGTATGGCCAGGGAAGATTCTGGGGTACAGGGTAGGGGGCTAAAAGTGTGAGGCATTATGGGTTGTGCTAAAAGTGTGAGGCATTATGGGTTGTGCTAAAAGTGTGAGGCATTATGGGTTGTGCATTAAAGACAGCCAGTGTCTTTAATGCCTTGGCATTAAAAAACAACAACCTTCAATTGCCTTCGTTATCAGAGTTTTGCTTCTCACAAAATGTCATGCTTTGGACCCTCCCCTCCCCCAAGTTTTGTATTTGTTCCGTTAGTGAAGTTCAGATTTCCGTCTAGACGTGTTTTAACCGAGGAAGTCTACCATCTGAAGATGTCTTACAAGGCAAGGCAGCCACCTCGAAGAGCATGCACTGCACATAAAAGAGGCATGCCAATCTTCAACAGGATGCAACTAGAATGAACGCTGGGGGGAAGATAATAAATGAGTTTCTGTGTCAGTGAATAAGCAGGGAACCAAGCTGTGTCCAATAAGTTGCTGCTGAGGACAGAGAAAACCAAAGCACCCTGGTGTGTCTGCACAAGGGACTCTTTAGATCCCTGCCAGTCAACAGTGTGCTGTACCAGCGATCTGAAGCAATGGCCCGTGAATTCACTTACTCCCAACTGCCAAGGCAAGCTTTCCTCTCCCAGTTCCCTGCAAAGCAAGCCTTCAGAGCTCAGAGGGCCAAGGCAGAGCACAAGTGTGGGAGCTAGTCCCATCTCCTTGTGGAACCCTGGTCTGAACAAGGTGGCTGGGATTAAATTGGAAACCGCCAATTTCTGTAACCAAGCCTAAAGCCGAAGTGTATTTGGGGAGGAACGCCCGACAAATTCCTTCTAAAATGGGAGTGGGAGAGTAGCTTCATATCCAATTTACCATTCATTCATGGAGCCTACATTTGCATTAAGGGGTGGGGGGAAAGGGTTCTCCCCAGCTTTTGGTTCATTTAAGGCATACATAAAACGGCTGGCAACTGGTAGTTGTCAGGCTACATCTGGCCACCTGAGGGATGCCATCTGTTCACAGCAAATGTAGGTACATAGATTAGGGGTTTTATCGTGTAGCAGCCACGAGGCCCCGTAGTGCCCAACACTGGCAATTTCCTTCAAAATGCAGCCACGAAACACTTCAATGAATTCATGATGGCTCAATTTAACAAACACAGCAAACTTGCTGAGAAGGTGAAGTTATCACCTGGTGGTGGGGCAAGCTGGCGAACTCACAGAGGCCCGGTTTCAGCTTTTTATTTAATTTTTGTTTGCTGTTCCCTCAACACAGACACACATATACTGGAGGGCTTTCGGTGATTTGCATGATTAAGTGTGTGTCCTTAAGACATGATTTTCATAACATGGCTTAAATATTATTTTTATGAACATGGGATGCGCCACACAGCTGTAGGTATCCCACAACACAACGGTGCAGCTACTCTAAATAAAAAAAGATCAACTCTCTTACTCCCCATGATGGAACTCTAAACAGGACCCAGACTGGTGCATGTCTGGCGCATCTTATGTTTTCAGGTCATGCCCCGTTTCTCCACCTTTTGTGTACATTATGATTGTTTAAAAACGAACTATAGTCATATGGAATTGTTAATGAACAAGCAAAAGCGGATTATTATCAGGAGTCTATTATGGACTTCAAAGACTGTAGAGACGGGCTGGAGAACTGCAAGTTTTCTCACCTAAAAACAATAACGTTCAAAAATAACTGGTAACACAAGAAGGGTGCAATCAAGATTTCATCCCAAAGCAGCAACTTATCAGGAACTTTTAGATATATTTTTATTTATTTAAAAAAGGACACAAATGCTATTCTTACCTATGCCTTTTCTTCTGTATTTGGAATCCACTGCTAACATGGCTATATAACCTCTGCGAAACATCTTTTTGTGCATATCCAACTTGCAGACGATGGCACCTACACACTCGTCTCCTACCATTGCCTTGAAAAAAACAACAACCCAAGAACATTTTTGTAGATTAAGAGGGCAATATGCAGTGCCAGAAAACCCACCATTCTATAGGTACATTTGCAGCAAGATTGCTTTCTGGAAGTTATTTGCTTTACAAATAAAGGCAGATGCATCTCCCAGTAACTAAAGCGTACACTACACATTTTGTAGTATGGCAAATTTCGAGGACGATTTCACAAATTGTTACATTGACTGGCTTGGATTCTAATTAGCACAAATTTAAGAAAGCTGACTTTCCTATTCCCTCGAAGCCCCACCACCCTGAGAAGTCTCTCTCTCTGAGGGGTGGAGGACCCTCTCCACTGTGTAAGACAGGGCAAAGAGAGCTGCTGGGGGAGTTGCCCCCAACTGGGCAGAGGGACTGTCTGCAAGCTTCATCTGCTCAAAAGTGTCGTCCCCCCCAATGCCTTTTAGGAACACCCTCCTGCCTGGCCTCTCCTCAGGGGCTTTTGGGTGGATGCAGAAGAGACAGGAAAGTCCCCTTGTGCAAGCTTGTTTCTGCTTGTCATTTAGGATACACACTACTGATTTCAGCCTAGTTCCTATTCTACACAGAACTCCTAAAAGATCATGTAAAGGAAAGCCTCATGCAATTCAAAGAATGCATCGATACCAATACAGTGGTACCTCCAGTTGCAGAAGCGGCGCCTCTGGATGCGAATGTTTCGGGATAAGAACGGACCCCCGGAACGAATTATCCATATCCAGGGGTACCACTGTACTGCACTTTCAGGATGCACGTTTCACCAGTGCCGGTTTTTTCCAGGGGGTACTCAAGGGTACTCAGCACCAGCAACTCTTTTGTTGTTGTTAAAAAGTGTGGCACTTACTGTAACAACTTCATGGTGAGTACCAGCACCTTTTTTCTAGGAAAAAAGAGCACTGCCTATTACTCACCTGAGGAAAATAATTTTTAAATCCTCAGGAAGAAATACACAATCTAAGCATTATTTAAGTTAGGAAACTGTTCCAATGATATACAGCCACTGTCCTCTAACCATGAACTAAACTGGAAGTCACAAACAAAGCTGCAGTCAGAGAACTCCAGAAGCTATTCTGGAATAACTGGTTTGAGGACTGCAAAGAAGGACTGCGAAGAAGGGAAAGAAAAATCAACACTCCCCAAACCCCACTTTCTACCTCTTTCACACAAATATACACAATGGTTTTCGATATATACGTAGATCACTTGCCATAACTAAATTTGTTTCAGAATTCCTATCCTTTCAACAAAATACTAATTACTGATAACTTAAGCACTCGTGGAAGTTAACATTACACTTCCTAATCCACTTACGACACACCTGCACACGTAAATAAACTCTTGAGTAAGGAAAAGAAGCTGCAAAATCAATTCATTTGAAAAGATTCATATGTGATAAAATATACTGAATGTGTAAAATTTACCACCAAGGAATACCTTAAGGGGAGATTCCATGCTAAATCTGCACCTCTCGCCTCTCAGATCCAAGTCTCTACCCACAAAACCTGTGCAACAGGACAATGCAGAGACCAACCCAAGCACTCTGACTCAGAAGGAAAAGTTACTGGATTTAAAATTCAATCCATCACATCAAAATGTTTTCTTAATAAAATCTGGCATAGAAGGGCCCCAAAAGTTTTTTAAGATATAAAAAAATTAAGCAGCAACAATGAGTTGCAGAGGAGCTCAACTACAGGGGAGGGGGAAATCCCCAACCTATGCTAAATTCTTGCCTTAGGCTGAAACCTTGCACACATTTTGTATGTACCAGCCAGATCCCGAGAAGTGTCACCGTAAAGCTGAATATGCTAAGAGAACACCAATTTTTGTGCAAAGAAGCTTGAATGTATTACGTGACTGTTCATCTTCTTTTGTTAAAGAGACACCAAGGGTAATAATGCATTATAGGCCAAACCACTTGGAATCAGGCAGCATTATAGGCTAGCAGCACAAACCAATTACAGTTAAGCACCCTGAATTCTGATCAAGTTCAACAGGAGGGATTTAAGCAGGTACTTAACTCTCCCATTGTGATCAATGGGGGCACGGTTTTTCTTCCTAACAAACCTCTTGGAACAAGTGTGCATTCATGTAGTGAGTTCAAGGGCACACACACACACAGTATACAATAGGCTTACTCGCCTCTTGCCAGGGAACAGCGTTTGCATAGCAGGATGAACAGAGCCAGCTGCTTGAACTTAGAAATGCTTACGCTGGCATACAACATAAGCATTTTGTGCCCTCATGCTGGCACAGCTGTTCTCTTACATTCTGTCCTTAGAGGTTACATGGAGTCTTAGATT
The DNA here is from genome assembly GCF_964188315.1 of Podarcis muralis. NCBI lineage: Eukaryota > Metazoa > Chordata > Lepidosauria > Squamata > Lacertidae > Podarcis > Podarcis muralis. The sequence goes on from NC_135655.1 coordinate 6,706,231, forward strand.
TGGTAGGTAGGCAGGCAAGAGTAGATTTCATTGTGCAGCAGAAGCAGAAGCACCGAGGCTATGTTATGACATACAGAAGATGACATTTCAAGCAGCTTTCTCTTAAGATTTCACTCAAGTCATGAATAAAAGCAGGTCACACTTAGTTCCTAATGTCTTAAAAGGGCACCCAGCCAATTATTGTTAGAAGCATGAAGAAAGTATGCAAGTTAGAATCCACTTCGAAGCGGAGCTAGGGTCACACACATGAAGATAACAAGACCTGCAGAAAACTCACCAGGGGTGGGGGTGTCAACACAACCTCGCCAGGGGTGGGGGTGTCTGCTTCCCCAGGTATCACGGAATAACCCCACCACTTGGCCTTCCATCATACATGTCATCTCTTTCATCTGTACCACACCGACTTGCATTTATTCGTGCAAGGTTCAATGTTCTTCCATCGAACCTGCTGAGCCACAGATTTTCCAAGGGTTTGGTGTCTCCGCTATGCGTGTGTGACGGGAAAACTGTTGAATCTCTTCCACATATAATGTTCAACTGTGCCCTACATAGCATAGCCAGGACTAAATTCCTGGGCCCTGCTTTACTGCACTTGGTTGGCAGGCCTGTTGAGTCACACGCCGCACTGCTTTTGCAGGATACAGATCCTTCTGTAACTCTGCAGGTGGCGAGATTCCTGAATGCGGTTATCTCACACACAAAAACCACCAAAAAACAACAACAACATCAAAAACTAATCGGACAGTTATGATGAGAGTGCATGTCGGATCTCGTCTTCAGTTTTCCTTTTTCTGTGAACCGTCCCTTGGAGCTCTCCGGGCCCCAAGCTGTTATTTGGCTCTGCTCAATGACCCACCCTTGCATCGTGGTGTTCACCTTCTGTTGTCGGATATATCGGTCTTTATGCCTCTGTGCTTTTATGTTTGTACATACTTTATGGGCTAATAGCCGTAAAAATAATTTAAAAAAAAAACAAAAAAAACTTGGGTAGTATTTTAAGAAGTGGGCACAAAAAGAGCCCTGCCTTAAACTTCAGCCGCAAATCACTTCTCACTGACATACTGATGGCCTTGCAATAGTGAAGACAAAAAATTCTAGAGATAAGCAGCTGTAAGCTCACGTCTTTCATCTTTGAAGCCAATGAGCAATACCTGAATTCCTGTTGTCACTTTATTATCCGGAAACAATAACTTTCTGTCTCTAGTTCCAGCAACACAGCTAAATGAACAGCGTTTCACTTGGAGCTCAGAATTTAACCAAAGCTGCTTAGAATTTACTTCTCCAGCTTTTATTCACGGGCCTCATTCAGTCACCACACTAGTTCAATCTACAAACCATATTTTAGAGATCAGGAACATGTGACAGGTTTCCATTCTCTTTCTGCCTCTCCTACTCTCAAATGTGTGCATATACTTCCTTTCTTCCATGGTTTGTTTTGAGGTAGCGCTAGTTAGCATTTATCATTGTTTGCATCTGACAGAGGATCTAGAAAGTCACAGCTTCAATTCATGACTTCTCCAGGTAGCGCGGGAGAAACCTCAGTCTGAAACCCTAGAGCCACTACTGGTCAGTGAGAATACTGAATTAGATGGACCAACAGCCCCATTCAGTATACGGCAGTTTCCTATGTATGTTTCTATGACAGATAGAAGGGAGCAAGCATTACTGAACGCTAGGTTTAGACTAGGCCACTGGACAATAATCTATAAAACACAAACTGCAACCAAACCAGACGTTTACTATCAAGTAGCACCATTAAGAAACTTGGCCTAGTAAAAATTTGGCCCTTATGAGGCCACCTTTAAATTTCTCGTTTTATGTTCTGTTACCATTCATGTTCAACATTCACAAGGGTCCAAGCTCACCAAACTTCTAAACACACAAGCAGGGAGAGACTATGGCATATCACCAGCATTAAAACTTTAAGCAAGGAAAGTCCCATTACTGTAGGAAGCTTAGTGCTTCACTCCAACACTACTGCTTAAAAAAATAAATAAAAATCAAACCTGACTTCAGGAATGCTGCAAGTATCAAGCACAGACTACAGACAGATTAATTTTGTTAGTGGCTAATCAATCCAGCAGGACTAAGCATCTTGCAGCATTATTAGTTTTAATATGTTCAGAGAAGAGAAGCCATAAGCTTCAGGAAGAACATTTTGTATTTGATAATTAGAACGTCCACAGATCTATTAGCACTGATAAACCGCTGAAACCCATAAATGCAATGTCTGCTTGCTAGAAGGCCTTCCAAAATTCAGTTTTGTTGGGTGCTCTTGTTCAGCTTTCTGGAACATCAACCCTGCAAATGAGTGTTTAGAAACCAGCCTCACAAGTGCCAGAAGCTGTGTAGAACAAAGGTATTGGCTGACTCAAGTTGAAATGCTTAATCACTTTTCTTAAAAGCAGATGCTTGTGAACACCCTCAGTCCCTTTACCAAATGCAGCATGTAGGCACCATTATACTAAAACAACATGGTGTTCAGTTTTGTTACTGAGGCCCAGCCAGTGGCTTCTGAGGTCACATAACCAATCTGCTGCAGCAATGCACAATGCCTGTGTGATTCACAGACCTAACAAGAAGTGTGATGAGCATTTGGTCTGATGCTGCCAGTATGAAGAACCACCCCTTAAGATTTTCCCCACAAACCATTTTTGTTCTCTACCTAGCCAATTGATGCTTGCCCATGAGTGCTCTCTTCTCCACATCACAAGCCCTTAAAAAGCTGTCTTACTAGCAGTTCATAAACATTTTAAAATCAACTGATATAAAATCCATAGGTGGCATTTCCTTGTAAAAATTAAGGAGACATCTTATTACACTCTCATGAAATAAATTCCAAGGATTATAATATTAAAAGGCTCAACAAAATACCTGTACAATGTTTAAAAACCAGAAACAGTTCGCAGTCTTCACTTATAATTGTCTTTAGAAACATAATATTTGCCTTTCCCTTGAATGTAGTTTACCACAGCTTTGACCCTGAAATTATTTACTACTTCTGCATGTGCATCCATAAAAATAAACATAAGAGTGGCTGACAAGTCTGAGTTGACCATATAAGTCTGCAGTCCAGTCTGATTGTTATTTCGCTATATGGTGGGACACTAATATTTCCCTTTAGCATCGACAAGTTCTTTAACATATATAATGCTGTAGGAGCACTCGATTAGGTGTAGATTCCCCCGTTCTCTCTAACATATCACAAGCAACAGTTACCCTTCAATAGAAAATCCCCCAAAGCTTCCACACACAGTCTCTCATCAATATGGGTGGACCAGCTGCTGTTTCTGTAACTAAAATGTATACTTCAGACATGCGTTTTTATGAGACTTTTGATGATACGAAAAAGTAAATTTTCTATTTAAAATTGGCACGCCACAGAAAAAAGGAGAAACCATCAGGTTTCTAGCTCTGTGATCACTTCTTTCAGCATTCTGAAATCTCTACAGGCCTCAGTACATTACCATCACAGAATAATATCTAAAAGAAGGTGAGGCAGCCAAATGAATAATAAAAATAGCATCATTTGATAGAGACTAAGGAGGAACACAATTTTCAATGTATGACAGATGACAGCTGTGTTCCAATTTCATTAGGGAGAATAAAAACTGAATACAATGCAAAAGAGATTTTCAGTACAGCACAGTTCCACAGTTTCAAGTGGAAATGTATTACTATGTAATGACACAGAATATCCATTTTAGAGGCTTTTAAAAGGTGTTGAATTGCTTTTCAGAAGTAATGTGGGCTTAAATCAATGCCAGTCTGAAGGAAGATGGGACTAGACAATATCCAGGCTAAAATGTTTCTAAAAACTTCTGTACAGATATGAAGGCTGCCAGCTGTCAACTGATACCATTAATATGGCTATTTCTCATTTTTACCGGGCTGAAGTTGAGAGAGGGAATGCTAAAAAGAAATCAAATGGGAAAGTAATGTCAATGACAACTAATGCACACAGAAGGTTGAGGGTCTTACTTGTACACGCACACCCCAAATTTGAAGTTACAGAGAAATCTCCATAAACCAAAGACTTACACATTCCTATGCCAAATCAGCTGAGCCACAGAGGTCACCAAGCCGGTATCATTTATTTCAACCACGAAGTGACCAAATGTGGGCTAGCTTCCCCTTCGACCACCGCCTCCCCAACCCTGCACCGGCCACCCTTCCTCTACACCCGTCAACGCCAACTTCCTTCACCATGCCTCCTTCCTCACCCCCTCCCCCAACTTACCAAAAAGCAAAGCTGAGGCCAGTTGTGGATAAAATACCTATATGTGTAAATGGAGTAGGGTTCAGACAGATCTTTGGTGATCAGTCTCATGATATCGGGCATCTGCAGCTCGGACTCATAGCGGACGTATCGTATCGTCAGGTCCCCTTCCTCCTCCTCCACCTGCTGGGGCCCCCAGGAAGAGTCCGTGGTGGGGGGCCCCGGGGAGCATTTCTGCAAGCTGCAGTTGGAGGCCAAGGACCTGGACAGGAGCAGCAGGGACTCCTCCTCCTCCTCCCTGCCTCCTCCTCCTCCTTCCTCTTCCTCCACCCCTCCCGCTCCAGCCAGCCCATTCCTGTCCCCTTCCGAGGGGGCAGAAGCAGCGTCGTGGCGGCGCTTCTGCTGCTGGGGGGGCTGCGCAGTCCTTGCTTGGGAGCGGGGGACCCGGTGGGGGTGATGGTGGTGGTTGCTGAGCGAGGAGGAAGGCTGCTGCTGGGGGGGCAGCTCCGGACCCTCTTCCTGCTGCTGCCCGTGTCCCATTGTCTTGCCAGCGGAGCCGGGGCTGCTCCTGCCGCCGCCGCTGCCGCCTCTCTTGCTGCCCGGCGGGCGCTGCTTCTCTCCGCCGCCGCCGCCGCTCAGGACCTTGCCCTTGAGGGGGCCGCGCAAGTGCCGCAGGTCCGGCCCGGAGATGAGCCCGTTGAGCTGGTGGTTGCGCCGGTGCGGCGGGCAAGGCCGGCGGCGGTCCCGGGCGCCTTCATCCCCGGCCTCCTCCTCCTCCTCCTCTTCTTCCTCGCGGGGCCTTCTTCCTCCGCCTTCCTCCTCTTCTTCCTCCTCCTCCTCCTCTTCCTCGGCGGCTCCCGGAAAGGGCAGGAGGAGCGAGGCGGCGTCTCCCGGCGGCGAAGCGAGGAGGCTGCTAGGCCCGGGCGGAACCTCGGCCATGTCCTGAGGCGGGAAGAGACCGGCAAGGGGGAGGGGGAGAAGCGTGAGAAAGAGAGGCGACCCCCGCCCAAGACGCTCCCCTCGCCCACACGCGGGCCCCCCCCCAGGCCGCCCCTTCCCCGCCGCCCCGTCTCCGCCTCACCCCAAAATCCCCTCAGCAGCAGCAGCAGCCGCGGCGCCTCCCGCTCCCCTCCTCCGCTCCTCCTCATCCAGCGGCCGTAAAGCGAGGGCAGGTTTCCCGTCAGGCCAGGCCGCCGCCGCCGCCGCCGCTCTCGCGCGAGGGCGGACGAAGGAAGAGCGCGACACTTCGCGCCGGCGCCTCGCTTTACGGCCGGGCCCCCTCAGGAAAGGGCTGCGAGGGAAAAGGGAAGGAGAAACGGCGTAAGGAGGGGCGGGGCCTCGCCGAGAGGGCGGGGCGCGGCTTCTGCGCGCGCCGTCGCGGCCCCTCCCACCCTGCGGGGCGACGCTTCCGCTCGCGCGCTCGCTTTGTGCTAACGGTCCCCGTCCTCCTTTTATTATCTCTATGGTCCTACCAGTCGCGGAGACTCTATGGTCAGCGAGAGAAAGAGAGGCCGCGATATATATCTATTTCTCTTTTAAAAAGCTGTCCCTTCACGGATAGGCCCTCGCGACGGTGGGAGAGCTGCGCAGGCGCAGATCGTGCTTTGGCTGAGGGCTAGGCGGGAACGAGCTTGAGGGCTGGGGGCGGGGCTAGCGGTAGGCAGACAAGGGGAAAGCGATGCTGTACACGTTTCTCACGACAAGGGGGGAAGACACGTGTACAGATGCATGTGAGTATGGGCGTACACGTGTGTGGTTTTCGTGAACTATATTTCTCGGGTGACTACTTTGACTAAAGCTCTTCATTACATCCCCCTCAAATTAAGATGATGGATCATCACCATCTGTTAATTAAATCACCCTTCATCTCCATGGAAGCAAAGGTGGAATGTAGTAAGAACAATTATAATTATTAACTACATTTGTATACTGCCCTCCTTCAAAACGTAAAAATACAAAATGAGAACACAAAATATATAATAAGACAGAATCAAACCTATAACCCCCCCTGCCACAAACACAGGCCATAGAATAGTAGTCAGCCCACAGCCTGGTTATAGAGATTGTTGTTGCTGTTGTTGCTGCCCAGCTGGTTTCCCTCAGAGTGGTTTCCACAGCCACTCTGAGCCGCTTACAGTGTACATATAAAAACATGTTTTTTTCCTGGTCCGTAAAGGTATAAAGGGGATGCGGGTGGCACTGTGGGTTAAAACACAGAGCCTAGGACTTGCCGATCAGAAGGGCAGCGGTTCGAATCCCTGCGACAGGGTGAGCTCCTGTTGCTTGGTCCCTGCTCCTGCCAACCTAGCAGTTCAAAAGCACGTCAGAGTGCAAGTAGATAAATATTCCCGCTCCAGCGAGAAGGTAAACGGTGTTTCCGTGCGCCGCTCTGGTTCGCCAGAAGCGGCTTAGTCATGCTGGCCACATGACCTGGAAGCTGTACGCCGGCTCCCTCGGCCTATAGAGCAAGATGAGTGCCGCAACCCCAGAGTCGGCCACGACTGGACCTAATGGTCAGGGGTCCAGGGGTCCTAATGGTCAGATGGTGGCCCACCTCTGGCAACTCCCCTCAGCCCCTGGTAGGGGCTGGTGGGAGTTGTAGTGCAGGACATCTGGGCAGCACCAGGTTGCAGAAGCCTTTCCTCTCCATCCCCTTGGATCCCCAGACCCTCCCATTCTTTGAGGCCACCTGTTCGCTACTCAATGGACAGTTGCCTCCGTGAATCCCGCCGTCTCTCCTGCCATGTGCAAAGTGGCCGGTGTGCCATGGAGATCAAGTAGGACCACCTGTCCAGGTTTCACGAGAAAATGTCCCCTGAAAGGAACTTGGGTCATTTGCTTCAGGCTTCAGAAGCTGTGTTCTCTCGGCCTGAAGTCACAAAGCTTGCGGTGATGTCAGAACTGGCTGCAGGGTGGATGTCTGTGATCGATACTTCAACATCAACTTTGTTGGACTGGTCATGTTGTGCGGATGCCTGATGATCGTCTTCCAAAGCAACTACTCTATTCCGAACTTAAAAATGGAAAGCGTAATGCTGGCGGTCAACAAAAGAGGTTTAAAGACTCTCCCAATGCAAATCTTTAAAAATGTAGTATATAAAGAGAAATTTCTTGGAAGTAAAAATTAGGCTTAGGGGTAAAATAAGATTAAAAGGTAAAGGGACCCCTGACCATTAGGTCCAGTCATGGCTGACTCTGGGGTTGCAGCACTCATCTTGCTTTATTCGCCGAGGGAAATGCGCACAGAAATGCCGTTTACCTTCCCGCCAGAGTGGTACCTATTTATCTACTTGCACTGGTGTGCTTTTAAACTGCTAGGTTGGCAGGAGCAGGGACCAAGCAATGAGAGCTCACCCCATCGTGGGAATTTGAAGTGCTGACCTTCTCATCGGCAAGTCCTAGGCTCTGTGGTTTAACCCACAGCGCCACCCGCGTCCCAAAATAAGATTATGTTGTCAATAAATATTAAGGATTGGAGTATTAATAAAGGAGAAGAAGTTAGTAAATGAAAGAAGTTAATATTATTAGAATATGAATTTGGAGAACTGCTAAACAGGTGATATAATGAAATTCAGTTAGAGGGGATTCGAGGAAGTCAGTTATCAATGTAATGAAATTAGGACTGGGAAGTTAAAATCTTTTTTTTCTTTATGTGTTTTTCTTTATTTTTATGTATTGTAATGTTTTTCTTTTTTCTTTTTTCCTTGTTTATTTCTTATGTGATAAATGAGAAAATCAATAAAAATTATTGAAAAAAATAAAAATGTAGTATAAACACCAACAACTGGGAAACACTGGCCTGTGAGTGCTCCAACTGGAGAACAGCCTTTACCAAAAGTGTCATGGGCTTTGAAGACATTCGAACTCAGGACGCAAGGGAGAAAGGTGCTAAGAGGAAAGCACGCTTGGCAAATCCACACCGTGATCAACTCCTGCCCGGAAACCTATGCCCCCACTGTGGAAGGACGTGTGGGTCCAGAATTGGCCTCCACAGCCACTTACGGACTCATTGTTAAGACCATGTTTATGGAAGACAATCTTACTCGGCTACCAGGGATCGCCAAAGAAGAAGATAGCCCAAGATCACATGGAAGATGAAGCAAGATTGATTTCTCCTGCTTCGGAGAGTAGGACTCGAACCCATGGCTTCAAGTTACAAGAATGGAAATTCCGACTAAACATCAGGAAGAATTTTCTGACCTCAAGAGCTGTCTACATTTTATATGTGACTTGTTCAGATGTTGTGAGTTTGTACATATCTTCTATCCATTGGTTGGAGGGAACCCCATTTATATTTTTCCGGTTCTTCAACACCTGTCTGCCACACTGGTGTTGTTGGTGCAAAAAAATGGAAAACAGATAACGAAAGAAAAGTGGCGTCTCGCACTGCTAGAATATGTGGAGTTAGCAGGCATGGCCACCAGAATAAGAAACCAAAATGATGATCCCAGGAGTAAAAAAAGGTTTTATGTAAATATTCAATGACAGCAGCATGAATACTATTAGCTCAGTATTGGACAGAAGCAGGTGTTCCAGCGAAAGAAGATTGTCAAGTCAAATTAATGGAATATGCTGAAATGGCTAAATTGAGGTTAAAACTAAGAAGAATAGACGACAACGAATTTAAAGAAGAATGGAAGGACTTTATTGCATATATACAAAAGCATTGTACGCAGGTCAATACATTGGCAGGATTTTGAAATACTTGTAATGTGATTATGAATAAGATAATAAGTAAAAACAATGACTTTTCAAACTACAGAGGACATGTGAAGAAATACAATGTAACCAAGGAAAGTTTCAGGGGAAGTCAATTTTTTTTAAATATTTGGACATGAGTATATATTGTTATTGTGTAAGTTTGTTATTTTTGGGAAGTTAATAAAATGTTATACAGTGGTACCTCGCAAGACGAATGCCTCGCAAGACAAAAAACTCGCTAGACGAAAGGGTTTTTTGTTTTTTGAGCTGCTTCGCAAGACGATTTTCCCTATGGGCTTGCTTCGCAAGACATGAAATGTCTTGCAAGTTTGTTTCCTTTTTCTTAACACCGTTAATACAGTTGCGACTTGACTTCGAGGAGCAACTCATAAAACGCAGTGTGGTAGCCTTTTTTGAGGTTTTTAAAGACTTTGGTGATTTTTGAAGCTTTTCCAAAACTTTCCCGACACCGTGCTTCACAAGACGAAAAAAATCGCAAGACGACAAAACTCGCGGAACGAATTAATTTCGTCTTGCGAGGCACCACTGTATAAAAAAGAAAGAAACCAAAATGATAAAAGATATAAGGAAGACTGGGTATTATTTATTGATTATATGAAAAAAAAAATTATAAGCAGGCAATTAGCCTAGCAGGATGGTAATATTTTCAGCAGCGTAAGTTAGAACTAGAATTAATGGGATGAGCAGAGAAAGATTGGGGAAACTAAGACGCGAAAGGAAGTGGAAGTCCGTCAGTTACTGTATTGTTTTTAAAAATGTAATAGAATATCTAATTTTCTATTTCCTATTACTTTCAGGGGTTTTTTTTCTTGTGTTGAAATGTATCAGAAATGCAAATTTAAAAAATAAATACCTGTCTTTTTGCAGTAGTAGGGGAGTTCATTCTTATTGTCCCCTTGTTAGGTTCCATGAATTGGGGACATAATTCAAAAGGGTATTTGCAAATACCCAAATTTGAGATTGTATTATGAAGCCTCGTGCCTTTGTTGGCTCAGAGAATGGATTGTCTTAAAAAACACAGATCTGTTGGATTTAGAAGGCTTCGATTTAAGATTCGGTTGGCACGCCTATCTCTGGCAGAATAAGGAAAAGGTGCATAAAGGCTTCTTAAATCATATCATCAGAGGATCCTTGTTAGAGGTGTGGGGGGAAAATAGGAAATTGTTGGGAAAAAATACCCCTTGGTGGTTATCGCCCATTGATATCTTAACCATAAAAAAAACGAATATAGAAGGTGAGAGATGGATCTATGAAGACCTCCTGGAAAGATCTGAAAAAGGATAGAAAATCAGACCCTATGAAGAGCTAAAAGACAAACTAACAGGCTGGCTGCAGTACCATCAAATTAATGCCTTATGGAAAGAAAACAAAAAAACTGGGATGAATGAGAAAAAATCTAGGTTCCAGGTAGAGATTATAGAAAGTAAAACCAAACTTCTATCCAAAATGTATAACCTGTTACTAGAATGGGATACTAAGGACGAGGAGGTCAAGGAAGTGATGATAAAATGGGCGATAGACTTTGGATATAATTTGGATTATGATAATTGGACGAGGCTATGGAATAAAGGTATGACATTTACTGCCTGCACCACCCTTAGAGAAAATATGGAAAAGATGATGTACCGTTGGTACATCACCCCCGTGAAATTAGAAAAAATGTATAAGACCGGGGATAATAGGTGTTATCCAAAAGAAGGCAGTTTCTATCATATGTGGTGGAAGTGTGAAGAAATAAAGAAATTTTGGGAAGCCATATACAATGAATTGAAAAAGATACTTAAATACACCTTTGTTAAAAAACCCGAAGCCTTCCTCCTAGGTATGATCGGAGACGAGATTAAAAAAGAAGACTACATAATGTTTCAATATGCAACTGTAGCTGCTAGGATTCTACTAGCACAAAATTGGAAAACCCCTAATATCCCGACCATTAAAGATTGGCAAATTAAATTATTTGAATACTTAGAATTGGCAAAAATGACGCAGAATATCAGACAGCAAAAAGATACAAAGTTTATTGACGATTGGACCAAATTTATAACATATATGGAAACAAATTCTAGAAATCTAAAAATCACAGTAGGTTTAACATAATTCTTGCGATGCATAGGTGATATAAAATGAAAACTGCAGAATGGAATTACAATCTTATATAATCCAAAACCGAGATGGAGGGAAGTCAATTCGTGTGTTTCTTTTTTGGTCCGTTTAGGTTTTCTGTTGTTTGTTCTTGTTTTTGTTTTCTTTTCTCTCTCTCTTTTTTTATGTACGGTTGTTTTGTTTTTCTGTTTGCTTATGAAAATTAATAAAAAGAATTTAGATTGACTACATGGGACTGGCGGAGATGACTGGCAGAATCCGTGACCAGGGGAAAGAGACAGTGGAAGAAGAAGACTGGAAGAAATTCAAAATATATCTTAAAAATTGTTGTAAAATTGAGGAGTGCTAAGATGTCAAGGAATTGGGAAATAGAGAATTGCAGCTGTAATCAATAAGTTAAGGAAGAATTTAAAAGAAATTGAATTGAATAATTAGTTAATTGGAGGAGTTGCTGAAGAAATGTAAAAGAAGGATGAGGAAAAGGGGAGGTATGGGGAAGTCCGGGAAGTAAGGTGTATGAAAATAAGATTATGAAGTTATATATGTTTATATGTTTGTATGTCTGTGTATTGTGTATTGTCTGTTTTTATTTTTTGTGTTTGGAAAACCAATAAAAATTTATATAAAAAAATAAAAAAATTAAAAAATTAAAAAGAATTTAAAAAAACAACAACAAAACAAAAGGGTATTTGCAAATTTAAGATTTTTCAATACAGTTACGTTAATTGTCTCTGTTACCCTATGATAAAGATTTGCCAATACATTGGTAAGAACATATGTTTTAAAGAAGTATTGACCCTGTTCAGGGTGGATTTGATTAAATCAAATTGCTTTAAATTGTGATTTAAATCACGATTTAAATCACTAGTCAATAAGACTTGATTTAAATCACTAGCCAGCAAGACTTGATTTAAATCATAATTTTTTTACAGAAAGACTCATTCTTGCTGGTATAATCTTAATATTTACAACCAGATGAAGGTTTCATTTTTGGAATAACAAATTTTCAGAGTAGTTTTTACACTTATATCAAAAATTACTGATTTGGTTATACTATTAGAAATACATTGACAGATAATTAAGAAATTATTGTGAGGTTTAGTAAGTTAACTGTTTATATTTGAACAACTTTTCTGCTGTACTTTATTGGAAGGAGAAAAATGATCATTTCCTTAATAACAATTAAAATAATTTATTTAACTAAAATAACATTATAGCAGATGTATCAATGTTGGTTAACTGATGTGGTTGAACGATTTTTTTAAAAAAACCTTAGACTGAGTTTTAGCACACATGAAAAACTAAAAACAAATCCTTATTTCCTGATGAATAGCCTTTGGACTACAGTGTAACTTAAATAGAAAACTATCTTTAGAAATATTTTCCCTCCAAATGCGTTTCACTTTAAAAATCCGATTTAAATAAAAAAAAAATCCGATTTAAATAAAAAAATCCGATTTAAATAAAAAAAATCCGATTTAAATAAAAAAATCCTATTTATTTTTTTAAAAATAAAAATCATCAATGTTTATCCACCCTGACCCTGTTACATCCCCAGCAGCTAATGTTTTGTGCCTCTTGCACTGCAGTTTGCATTAACAAGCATAATATCGCTAGAGGGCAATGTTGCATAGCTTTCTCTGCCAGCGGTGTAAATTCCCTTTCGGTTGCTCTGGGCACCTCTCCCCTCATTAATTTTTGCTATGCATACCGCTAAAAACCGTGAATGCGGTGTACAAGTTTGCAAAGATAGGGTCTCATGCGGGTAGGGATGGCCAAGGAATTCAATTCTGTTTACATTGAGAAGTGAACTTACTCGATCTGTACTTGCGGAAGGAAAATGTAAACCAGAACCAAAACAAAATTTGCACTTCTCTGGATTTTGCAATGCAGTCACCCAGCTAAGCCTTATGAACGAAAATGGGATGAAGTGTGCTGAAAAAATGGACACGTGTGAAAATAACATCCAAAATGCATTATATTGCGGGTGGAGATCCTTTGAAAATGTGTATATCAGAGAACTAAGTAAAAATAGATTGTCAATGGGCCAAAGTGTAAAATTTAAGGTCAGAATGTGTTAAGATATATTATAGAACAAAAATTGAGAAAGATGGAAAGGATTTGCTGAAATAGCTAATTGAACTAGAATACAAAAAAGGGAGGTGTGAGGAGGTCGATGAAACATGTAAAAGAAAGATTAAGATATGGAAATACTGGATATGTTTTTAAATGTTTTTTTAAAATGTTTTTGTTTTTCTTATTGTTCTGTTGTATTGTTTTCTTTATTATTGTGCTTTTTATTTTTGAAGTATTGTAATTTTTTATTGTCTTTTTTCTTTTTTCTGTAACTGTTAAATTTTTAATAAATATCATTTAAAAAAAAGAAAAAGGAAATGTGTATATCAGGCAAAATGGAAAGAAATCAATCTATTGACTTCAGGCAGACAGCGTCACTGTACTTTTTCGGGCCCCTGCAAAACACATTTTTGTTTATGCAAGACATTTAGAAAGTTGATGTGTGTTTTAAATATGTTCTTGGTTTATTGCTGACCATTCTTCCTTAGGCTTGGTTTCCAGACCAGTTATCCTCCTGGCTGCCCTCCTCTGAAGCTTGCCCCTTTTGTCTGACTGACGAAGAATTCTGCATAACCTGTAAGCCTGCATGCTCTTACATTGGCAGATAAAGAGACACACATCTCAAACCTTTCCTTTTCTTTTAATTCTTCTTACATCTCAGATTCTCCCCCTGCCCCACACCCAGCCATTCGACTCCTGGATATCACAGTGCAAAAAAATGAATTGAGAAGTCAGAAGGGACTCATTTGGACTCCTTGTTTTATTTCTATGGCATGGGTAGGCAAACTAAGTCCCAGGGGCCGAATCCGGCCCAATCGCCTTCTTAATCCAGCCTACGGACGGTCCGGGAATCCGCGTGTTTTTACATGAGTAAAGGTAAAGGGACCCCTGACCATTAGGTCCAGTCGTGGCCAACTCTGGGGTTGCGGTGCTCATCTTGCTTTATTGGCCGAGGGAGCCGGCGTACAGTTTCCAGGTCATGTGGCCAGCATGACTAAGCTGCTTCTGGCAAACCAGAGCAGCGCACGGAAACGCTGTTTACCTTCCTGCCGGAGTGGTACCTATTTATCTACTTGCACTTTGACGTGCTTTCGCACTGCTAGGTTGGCAGGAGCAGGGACCGAGCAACAGGAGCTCACCCCGTCACGGGGATTCGAATCGCTGACCTTGTGATGGGCAAGTCCTAGGCTCTGTGGTTTAACCCACAGCGCCACCTGCGTTGTATGACACATGAGTAGAATGTGTGCTTTTATTTAAAATGCACCTCTGGGTTATTTGTGGGGCATAGGAATTCCTTCATTCTCCCCACCCCCCAAAAAATATAGTCCGGCCCCCCACAAGGTCTGAGGGACAGTGGACCGGCCCCCTGCTGAAATTTTTTGCTGACCCCTGTTCTATGGCAATGCAGCGTAAGGACCCAGGATCTACTGCTCCTTTTTTTAAAAAAAAAAGCTATTTATTTACTTATGAATGAAATCCAGACTTATTCTGTGCATAAGTGATTGTGCTTTCTGTAAGCAAGAGAAACAGCGAGCCCAGGTTCCTGTTCTGTCTAGAAACAGGCTCATGAACCACACTGGGGTTCCTCTCCTCTTCTTTTGGATATCATACACCATCTGGCTCTCTGGCAAGGCTTAGCAAAGCACCACCTGAGTGGGGCAAATTGCTGGCGGTGAATCAGCTGCACCTGTTGAGTTTTAACCTGCTCTTGTCTGTGATGTCTACTATTCTATTCTAATGGATCATTGAATATTGCTTTATTTGATATAAGTTGCACCTTTTAAAGTTATTGTGGCTTTTTGCATTGGATCAGATTGTTCTTAGGTGTGTGAACTTCGCTGTCTATTTTGTCGCTTCTTCAGCTTCTAAACCGCCTTGTGTATAGTAATATAGAAAGGCGGTATACAAATTAACAGTGAAATGAAATGAAATGCAACTGGCTGGGTTCGGCAGGGTTTATTGTTCCTTGCGAACGCCTTTAGCTGAATCACAAATCAGGCAACGTTCAGAAGCATCTCTGCCTGGAAGTGGTCCAGGATTAAATGGAAAGGGAGCGGATGGTAGCAGTGACCCCTGATGAGGAATCCTTTTCTTTTTTTGCTCAAGAAGGATCCTCCGCTAAAATTGCTACTGTTCTCCCATGTTGTGGAAGCACCCTCTGGTGGAGAAAGATAGCCAGTGCGACCATCGCGCCTTGAAAACGTGATTGCAACAAGGAAAACTCACTGTAAACCATGGGTAGGCAAACTAGGGGCCGGATCCAGCCCAATCACCTTCTAAATCCAGCCCACGGACGGTCCAGGAATCAGCGTATTTTTACCTGAGTAGAATGTGTCCTTTTATTTAAAATGCATCTCTGGGTTATTTGTGGGGCATAGGAATTTGTTCCTTATTTTTTTTCAAAATATTGTCCGGCCCCCACAGGGTTTGAGGGACAGTGGACCGGCCCCCTGCTGAAAAAGTTTGCTGACCCCTGTAACCATCTTGTACCTACGGGACCGCCTCTCCTGGTATGTCCCACGGAGGACCTTACGGTCTTCAAATAAAAACATCTTGGAGATCCCGGGCCACAGGGAGGTTAGGTTGGCCTCAACCAGAGCCAGGGCTTTTTCGGCGTGGCCCCGACTTGGTGGAACGCTCTGTCACAAGAGACCAGGGCCCTGCGGGACTTGACATCTTTCCGCAGGGCCTGCAAGACAGAGCTGTTCCACCAGGCCTTTGGCCAAGGCACAGTCTGACCCCCTCATTCTGTAATCCTCATAGAGCTCTAGCCCAATGGTTGCCATTAATTTAACTCTGAATTGATTTTAGAATGAATTGATTTTAGAATGTATTTCAATTAATTGATGGTAATTTGGACTCACAGCTGTCCATGGAGGCGCAGGTTAATTCTGTGTCCAGGGTGGCTGTCTATCAGCTCCACCTGGTACGCAGACTGAGACCCTACCTGCCCGCGAACTGTCTCGCCAGAGTGGTGCATGCTCTAGTTATCTCCCGCTTGGACTACTGCAATGCGCTCCATGTGGGGCTACCTTTGAAGGTGACCTGGAAACTGCAATTAATCCAGAATGTGGCAGCTAGACTGGTGACTGGGAGCGGCCGCCGGGACCACATAACACCGGTCCTGAGAGATCTGCATTGGCTCCCAGTATGTTTCCGGGCACAATTCAAAGTGTTGGTGCTGACCTTGAAAGCCCTAAACGGCCTCGGCCCAGTATACCTGAAGGAGCGTCTCCACCCCCACCGTTCAGCCCGGACACTGAGATCCAGCGCCGAGGGCCTTCTGGCGGTTCCCTCATTGCGAGAAGTGAGGTTACAGGGAACCAGACAGAGGGCCTTCTCGGTAGTGGTGCCCACCCTGTGGAACACACTCCCTTCAGATGTGAAGGAAATAAGCAGCTATCATATCTTTAAAAAAAACATCTGAAGGCAGCCCTGTTTAGGGAAGTTTTTAATATTTAATTCTGTACTGTTTTTAACATATGATTGGGAGCCGCCCAGAGTGGCTGGGGAAACTCAGCCAGATGGGCGGGGTATAAATAATAATAATAATAATAATAATTATTATTATTATTATTATTATTATTATTATTATTATTATTATTATTATTTTATGTAAACTGTGTTATTTTTACTGTGGTTAGCCGCTCTCAGCCCGGCTTCAGCTGGGGAGGGTGGGATATAAATAAAATTTTATTATTATATTGATCCAGTGAGCAACCTGGCCTCTGAAATCTGCACCAGCTGAAGTTTCCGAACTGTCTTCAGAGGCAGCCCTACGGATAATGCATTGCAGTAATCTAACCTTGAGGTTTACCGGAGCATAGGTAGTTAGGCTGTCCGTGTCCAGATAGGGGCGTAGCTGGGCCACCAGACAAAGCTGATGGAAGGCACTCGGCGCCACTGTGACCACCTGAGCCTCAAGAATCCAGGACCTGCTCCTTGAGAGCGAAAGTTACCCCATCAAGAGCAGGCGACCTCCCACCCATCCAGTCTAGGGGACCACCCACAAATAGTGCCTCTGTCTTAATCCGGATTGAGCTGCGGTTTGTAGCATGCAGAGACCAGAGAGCAAAATGAAAGCCAAAGACTGCAATCAGCTGGTGATTGGAGCAGATGTATTTGTCATGCATTGCATGTCTTTTTGTGGGAGTGTAAGACCAGCCCTGGGGACGTGGGTGGCGCTGTGGGTAAAAGCCTCAGCGCCTAGGGCTTGCCGATCGAAAGGTCGGTGGTTCGAATCCCCGCGGCGGGGTGCGCTCCCGTTGTTCGGTCCCAGCGCCTGCCAACCTAGCAGTTCGAAAGCACTCCCGGGTGCAAGTAGATAAATAGGGACCGCTTACTAGCGGGAAGGTAAACGGTGTTTCCGTGTGCGGCTCTGGCTCGCCAGAGCAGCGATGTCACGCTGGCCACGTGACCCGGAAGTGTCTTCGGACAGCGCTGGCCCCCGGCCTCTTGAGTGAGATGGGCGCACAACCCCAGAGTCTGGCAAGACTGGCCCGTACGGGCAGGGGTACCTTTACCTTTACCTTTAAGACCAGCCCTGCAAGATCAGGCCAGTGACTCATCTCATCTTGAATCCTGTTCTCACAGCTGCCAAGCCAATGCCCCAAACCAGTTCAAAGTCCACATCACGATACCAGTTTCATAATTTTTGACCTGGCGATATATTGTGTTGGGGTGTGTGGGTGTGTGCTTGCATGCTATGCAAAAATGACAATGCAAGGAAAACCGTGAAGCCAGCCAATGTCTCTACACAGCACCATCCTTGTTTCAGACATCGCGATATATCGGTATATGTTTAGCTGGTGATATAGTACAGGGTTGAAAACCAGATATCCCCCAGCCTTACTGTTCCTCCTCTACATAGTTCCATCCTTATTTCAGACATCACGATACATCAACATATTGTGATGTTTAGCGATATGGATATGTCGAAGTATCACCCGGTCCTACTTTTCTCTAAACCAAAAGGTCCCAAATGCTGCAGCTTCTCATAGGGGAGTCGCTTGACCTCCACGATCATTTTGGTTATCCTTTTGGGAACCGTTTCCAGCTCTACAATATCCCTTGCACACAGCTAAACATTCAGGTGGATGGATTGAGCCCTACAAAACAGCTGGACGACATTGTCAGCTAACCGTAAGGCTGGCTTTGCTAGAAACACATATTTAAGTTCTCCGATTCCAGAAGTCCCAGCCGCTCACAAAGGACACCGTTTCAAGGAAAATACAAGAACAGCGGCATCACCTGATGCATGTTATCATTTTATTTTGCTGCTGGTGGGAAACTTGCCATATTTGCATTTTTGAGCCTGAATAGTTCTAATTTCCCATTTTTTAATTGCAGAAGCTCAAGAGGAACATTTACTTTGTTTTCACTGAGCAGTTATACAATTATTCCTTTTCAGATACTATGTGAACCATGAACCCTAATAGGCTAGGCTTTGTTAATGCAATTTGGCAGAGGTATTTACATGAAAACAGAAATCTAATGAATTTTTCAAATGAGTACATTGGTAACACGAAGTAATTACTTTTTGGGAGGTGGAGGAACCCAAAATTCATTAAACTTTTTTTTTTCTCAATTAGCAAAGTGACTTGCTAAATAAGCTGGGGATGGATGGAGAAGTGTTTTATTATAAACATGTTACACACATACCGCTCCCCAGCCAAACCAAGCAAATTTGCTTAGAGAGGGCAAGCTTGCCTTGGTGTTTCAAGGCCAAGCGAGGGCTGGAAGTTTTTGGAAGAATTCTCATAGAGCTGGGAAGGGGAAAGGTTGTGGCGTTGTAAATAGCAGCAGCAGCAGATGGTCCCATTGGGTCTGATAGGATGAAATGCAGGGAGGCCAACAGTAGGGGGTGCTGCAACTTAAGAATAACCTGTTGGATCTGACCAAAGGCCCATCTAGTCTAGCATCCTGTTCTTACAGTGGCCTGTGAGGAACCAGCAAGCAGGATTCTAGCACAAGAGCCCTTTCTCCTCGTTTTTGATGATGATGATGATGATGATGATGATGATGATGATGATGATGATGGAGGCTATCCTCCAAACCATGTGGAGAGGAATTTTTTCTGAACTCCCTCCCTCATTTCTCATGGTCTGGAAGAAGATCAAACCTATCCATTCTTAAGGAAATCAGCCCTGAGTGCTCACTGGAAGGACAGATCGTGAAGCTGAGGCTCCAGTACTTTGGCCACCTCATGAGAAGAGAAGACTCCCTGGAAAAGACCCTGATGTTGGGAAAGATGGAGGGCACAAGGAGAAGGGGACGACAGAGGACGAGATGGTTGGACGGTGTTCTCGAAGCTACCAGCATGAGTTTGACCAAACTGTGGGAGGCAGTGGAAGACAGAAGTGCCTGGTGTGCTCTGGTCCAGGGGGTCACAAAGAGTCGGACACGACTAAACAACTAAACAACAACAACAACTTCATCTCTTTACTACAGGGTCATCCTCCCAGATATATCAAGAGTTTTGACTTTCAAGAACCGACAACCCTGTACCTTGGTTCTCAAACTTAATCTGTTCCGGGAGTCTGTTCGACTCCTGAAACGCGATTCCATTTGGCTGGAGGAGCTTCCTGTACTCAACCGGAAGCTGCGTCGGACATTCGGCTTCCGAAAAACGTTCACAAACCGGCACACTCGCTTCCGGTGCCGATTTCTTCGGGCCGTTCGGGTGCCGATTTCTTCGGGGTCCAAGCTGTTTGAGTACCAAGGTACCGCTGTATCACCGAGTCCCACTCTCTTACCCTCCACAAGATCTAGACTCAATCGAGACTGGAAGCAGCCTGTTGAGGGCAGGCATGGATGGGAGAGAGGGGACGCACCCTCCATTTGTGTGCTATGAACAGGTCAGTATGTACGCAGCCCAGAGTGTGACTTGCATGAAAACCTTGCCAGTCTGTTTCTTTTTAACATTAAGCCTTTGTTGTTGTTGTTGTTTAGTTGTTTAGTCGTGCCCGACTCTTTGTGACCCCACGGACCAGAGCATGCCAGGCACTTCTGTCTTCCACTGCCTCCCACAGTTTGGTCAAACTCATGTTCGTAGCTTCGAGAACACTGTCCAACCATCTCATCCTCTGCCGTCCCCTTCTCCTTGTGCCCTCCATCTTTCCCAACATCAGGGTCTTTTCCAGGGAGTCTTCTCTTCTCATGAGGTGGCCAAAGTCTTGGAGCCTCAGCTTCAGGATCTGTCCTTCCAGTGAGCACTCAGGGCTGATTTCCTTCAGAATGGATAGGTTTGATCTTCTTGCAGTCCATGGGAGTCTCAAGAGTCTCCTCCAGCACCATAGTTCTTTGGCGATCTGCCTTCTTTATGGTCCAGCTCTCACTTCCCTACATCACGACTGGAAAAACCATAGCTTTTACTATACGGACCTTTGTTCAGCCTTTGGGAAGTGGTAAATCTGCAAGCAACACAAAAACCTTTGATTTCTTTCAGTTCGAGGGAGAATACCCGAAGCCTTTACGATGGCTCTTGATGCACAGTGTTAAATTCATCGGTTGATGGGGGTCCCCTTTGTCTCTTCCCCCAGTGACCCACTATACTTTCCATAAGCAAGGCCGGCGAGGGGCGGCGGCGAGGTATACACTCTTTCCTTTTCTGAATATTCTCTCATTAGGCTGGAGGGGTGCACACCAGAAGGGCTAATTGTTGGAATCTTTAATTGTTCCCCTATGACCCCGGCTTCCCTCGGGTGATAGTGGGCCACCACTGGATCTAACAGAGAGAAAATCTGACTGCCGCTCCGACTAATGGAACACTTTCCCCTCATTTTCTCCGTAGGGGGGGCTGTGGGAGTGCAGCGTTCTAATTGTTGCTCTTACAGTAATTGGAGGTAGTAGGTGTACGAATAATTTCATTGTCTTTCCTGCAAGGGGGTAGGTTTATTTACGACCTCTTTGACGCCTCTTAGCTACCCGGCAGCAGCGCGGCGAAGATTGCATTAGCTTTCCTTGCTGGTTGAGCAAGGGCGACCCGAAAGCTGTCATTAGCTCGGGGAGAAGTCGGGAACCCGGCTGGAGAGGCAGGTCTGGAGCAAATCGCGGCAGCGCGAGGTGCTAGAGAAGGTGCCGTCCTGCCACAAATCTTGGGGGTTTTCTTGGAGCCCCCAAGCCCTCTCCGCTCTGGGGTGAAAAGCAGGATGGTTTCAGGCTCTTTCCTGAAAGGAAGCTAATTTGCAAAAGCCTCCCCCTTCCTCGAAAAAAAAATTCCCAATTTCCTGCCACTTTTGCCACTTTTCTGTTCGCCCTAATAACGTTTGGATCATCTTCTTTCTGCAGATGCAAGAGGGAATCCCAGGATGGTGTCGCAGCACCATGCGGCCAATCAGAGGTGGCCATGTGACTAAAGGACAAAAGCAGCCAATTGAGAGAGAGGACAACGCGCCCAGGATCTCGCAGTGATATTGCTGTGGCTAACCTACGGGAGGCTGGCAAGCAGGGCCTGAGTGCAAGAACACCCCAACTGTCAATCCCAGCATACTGTCTCCGATATTGAAGAATATAGCCTTGTTATAGAAATATAGTGGGTGGCGCTGTGGTCTAAACCACAGAGCCTAGGACTTGCCGGTCGGAAGGTCGGCAGTTCGAATCCCTGCAACGGGGTGAGCTCCCGTTGCTCGGTTCCAGCTCCTGCCAACCTAGCAGTTCAAAAGCACACCAGTGCAAGTAGATAAATAGGTACCGCTCCAGCGGGGAAGGTAAACGGCATTTCCGTACACTGCTCTGATTCACCAGAAGTGGCATAGTCATGCTGGCCACATGACCTGGAAGCTGTCTGCAGACAAACACCGGCTCCCTTGGCTTATAGAGCCAGATGAGCGTGCAGCCCCAGAGTGCTCTGCGACTGGACCTAATGGTCAGGGGTACCTTCACCTTTAGAGTTGGAAGGGACCATGAAGGCCATACCGTCTAAGCCTCTGCGATGCAGGAATACCTTTTGCCCAATGTGGGGCTTGAACCAGTGACCCTGACATTAAGAATCTCATGCTCTACCAACTGAGCTATTGGATGAGGCTCATGATAAGGCTCAGGGAGCTTCATTATGCTCAGGAGGCTGCTAGTATGATGATGATGATGAGCTGCCATGGATGCTTTAGCTGAGATTCCTGCATTGCAGGGGGTTGGTCTAGACTAGAGCAGTGTTCCCCAACCTTGGGCCTCCAGCTGTTTTTTGGACTACAATTCCCATCATCCTTGACCACTGGTCTTGCTAGCAGAGGATGATGGGAGTTGTACTCCAAAAACAGCTGGAGGCCCAAGGTTGGGGAACACTGGTCTAGAGGACCCAGCTCTATGATTCTATGATGATGAAGAAGAAGAGGAGTTTGGATTTGATACCCCACTTTATCACTCCCCTTCAGGAGTCTCAAAGCGGCTGACCTTCTCCTTTCCCTTCCTCCCCCACAACAAACACTCTGTGAGGTGAGTGGGGCTGAGAGACTTCAGAGAAGTGTGACTGGCCCAAGGTCACCCAGCAGCTGCAGGTGGAGGAGCGGGGAAGCGAACCCGGTTCAACAGATTACGAGTCTACCGCTCTTAACTACTACGCCACAAAAGCTATGGGATTTCCTTCTTCACACACACTATGTATGTATGTATGTATGTATGTATGTATGTATGTACAGTTTGGTTACCAGATTTTTTTCAATGAATCTGGGGACACTTTTTTTTTTTTTGAAGCTGAGTAGCAACAGGGAGTCAGTAGTGGGTATGGTGAGGCAAAAGACCCTGGGCCCAAGCACACATGCATATTGTATAAAGGTGCAAAGCCCTTCTTTCGCACCCTGCGAAACATAAATGCACAGTTTTTTTACAAAACTGGGCAATGGCACACTGCCTGCCCATGACTCCCAAGCCTTCCTCGATTTCCTTCCCCCTTCTCCCTTTGTTTTGACAGATCAGGGGAGGCTCGGTAGTCACGGGCGGGCGGCCGTTGCCCAGGAGGGGCCAGCCTGGTAGTGCAGTTGGCTCTGGCTGGCTTCAGGAGCTGCTCACTGCCTGCTGCCATGGCGCAGGGAAAATGGCGGGTGCCATGGCAGCAAGCAGCTCCCGAAGCCAGCCAGAGCCAACTGCGCTACCAGGCTGGCTCCGGACTGCTGAGGCTGCCACTGCCACATTTCCTGGGGACAGATTTGCAAATCTGGGGACATTCTGGGGATGGAACTTGTCCGGGGACAGATTTGCAAATCCGGGGACTGTTCCGTGGAACATCTGGTAACCCTAATGTACAGTATGTATGTATGTATGTATGTATGTATGTATGTATGTATGTATTAAATTTATATACCACCCTCCATCTAAAGCCCATAGGGCAGTCTACGGTGTAAAAATACAGAATGTAAACACGAAATAATATCATAACAAGAAACAACAACAACCAATAACCTCCTCCCACAGACAAATTTAAAAGACTATAAAATGGTTTTAATCAGCCAAATGCCTGGTTATAGAGGAACATTTTCTCCTGGCAACTTTAACCCTCTCATCACGGCTTATGTGAGGCAATGTTTGCTGGAGCAGCCAGCGGTACCTGTGTGTGTGCAAAACTTACCTGCTTACCTTTATAAACCTTTCCTATTCCCACTCCTGCTTCCGTCACAGTTGCCTTCCTGTCACCCTTACACCAGAGCCCGGTGCCAGGAGAGCTAATCCAGACACAAAGGGGATTAACAGGGAATACGTGGACAATAACATAATGCTATGAACCGACGGTGCCCTTTTTATGGTTGAGATGCTAATTTGTACAGCGTTTTCCTAAGTGCTCAAAAGCCCTTAGTTCACCCAGAAAGTGAAGTCACAGCATCACTTGGACCTGTCCAGGATATTACCCCCAACATTATTCCAGGTTTCCAACATTAAAAAGGTAAAGGGACCCCTGACCGTTAGGTCCAGTCGTGGCTGATTCTGGGGTTGCGGCGCTCATCTCGCTTTATTGGCCGAGGGAGATGGCGTACAGCTTCCTGGTCATGTGGCCAGCATGACTAAGCCGCTTCTGGCGAACCAGAGCAGCGCACGGAAACGCCGTTTATCTTCCCGCCGGAGCGGTACCTATTTATCTACTTGCACTTTAATGTGCTTTCGAACTGCTAGGTTGGCAGGAGCAGGGACCAAGGAACGGGAGCTCACCCGGTCGCGGGGATTCAAACTGCCGACCTTCCGATCAGCAAGTCCTAGGCTCTGTGGTTTAACCCACAGCGCCACCCGCGTCCCTTGCGTTTCCAACATTAAAGGTAAAGGTACCCCTGCCCGTTCGGGCCAGTCTTGCCAGACTCTAGGGTTGTGCGCCCATCTCTATAGGCCGGGGGCCAGTGCTGTCCGCAGACACTTCCGGGTCACGTGGCCAGCGTGACATCGCTGCTCTGGCGAGCCAGAGCCGCACACGGAAACGCCGTTTACCTTCCCGCTAGTAAGCGGTCCCTATTTATCTACTTGCACTTGGGGGTGCTTTCGAACTGCTAGGTTGGCAGGCGCTGGGACCGAGCAACGGGAGCACACCGCCAACCTTTCGATTGGCAAGTCCTAGGCACTGAGGCTTTAACCCACAGCGCCACCCGTGTCCCTGTTTCCAACATTACTTTGGAACAATTTTGGGATGGGGAACCAGAGACCCTCCACCTGTACTCAACTACAACTCCCATCATGCTTTGTTCATTGGCCATGCTGGGGGGGGTGTGTCTGATGGGAACTGGGTTCCCCTTTGAGATGCCCATTTGTTTTTCCTGGGTAATGGCAGGCAGGTGGTTGCTTCGTTCCAGGGTGAAGGTGCTCCTAACATGTTTAGACTGGTGAAGCTGTTTTGGAAACTTCTCAGCTGCATTCATTCCAAATATATTCTGGGCTGAACTACAAAACGACAAACTCTCTAAGTGCAAGTTCAAAGCTTCAGCATTTACTGGCTATCACCTATAATGGCATGGGAGAGGGCAGAAATCTCCCAATTACCAGAGCAGTTGTGGACTTTTTTCTCAAAAAAAAAAAAAAAGTGTTTGCTTAATTGAGTGTTGAGTAAACAGATATATGTTCATGCAACACTTTAAAATTAAAAAGGGCAGATAACTTAAATGAAACACTGGGGAGAGGTAGCTCAGTCGGTAGAGCATGAGACTCTTATCTCAAGGTTGTGGGTTCGAGTCCCAGGTTGGGCAAAATATTCTTGCATTGCAGAGGGCCGAACTTCTTCCAACTCTGGTTGTTGTTGTTGTTGTTTAGTCGCGTCCGACTCTTCGTGACCCCATGGACCAGAGCACGCCAGGCACTCCTGTCTTCCACTGCTTCCCGCAGTTTGGTCAAACTCATGCTGGTAGCTTCGAGAACACGATCCAACCATCTCGTCCTCTGTTGTCCCCTTCTCCTTGTGCCCTCCATCTTTCCCAACATCAGGGTCTTTTCCAGGGAGTCTTCTCTACTCATGAGGTGGCCAAAGTATTGGAGCCTCAGCTTCAGGATCTGTCCTTCCAGTGAGCACTCAGGGCTGATTTCCTTCAGAATGGAGAGGTTTGATCTTCTTGCAGTCCATGGGACTCTCCAGAGTCTCCTCCAGCACCATACTTCAAAAGCATCAATTCTTCAGCGATCAGCCTTCTTTATGGTCCAGCTTTCACTTCCATACATCACTACTGGGAAAACCATAGCTTTTACTATACGGACCTTTGTTGGCAAGGTGATGTCTCTACTTTTTAAGATGCTGTCTAGGTTTTGTCATTGCTCCTTCCAACTCTGCAATTCTACAATATGACCAGTGATCTATTCAGCTCTGTTTTTGTTAGTTTGCATGTCCGTCATTTTGGTTGCAAAACGGCCCGCTAGCCTTTTCGATTCGCCTCTGGTCACGCAGGATTCTGAAACAATTTGGAAAGGAAGTCTGCAAAGGGTGGAAGCCGAGTGTGTGAGCTCCGATTCCTCTTTCAAGCTATTTCAGCTCTCCGGAACGGATGGGAAGATCACATTTCTCTGGCTGTTTTGAAGACGAAATGGTTGCGCTGAATACAGATTTATTTTAATCTATTTATTTGCAAAAAAGTAATAATGTCCGCCCCACCAACCTTAAGAAAAAAAGGTGTCATGGCGGCGAGCAGAATGTGATCCACAATAAAACGGCATTCATGGAGCGAGTGCAAAACGCATCGCTAATCAGTAGAGAAGCTTAATACACCAAACTTAGCAGGATCACGCCTCGGGGGAAGCCTGGATGAGCAGATGAGCTTTAAGCAGGCACCGAAATGCCAGTACTGTAGGTGGCTGGCTGGCGTTCATGGCATCTACCTTACAAAGCACACAGCGAAGAAAATCCAGCCCCTGTCAGTTGGCAAACAATACCGCATCGGAATGCCGTCTTCTTGGCTCGCTGTCCATCTTTGGACAACTCCCCCCCCCTCAAATCATACACACTCCAGCCCCTAACATCTCCTTCTCAAGGTGAAGCGAAATCAAGACAATCCGCCAGCCTCCAAAATAGAAAGCATAAAATGGGGAGTATATAGAAAGTCAATCCTTCACTCCTCTTCTCCGCCCTCTCTGAGGATTTAGAAGCAAACAAGAGAACGAGGGGGGGGGGGGAGAGAAGAAGCTGACCCACTTTTTCCAGCTAGCAGAAAAACTCCGGAGATAAAACAGGAGAATGGATCTTTGCATTTCACAAACATCAGTGGCGCGTGGGGGGGGGGGGGGGGCAGGGACGACCACTTCTGCATTTTGAGATGCAAAGCTTACCGCTTGACCAGGGGTCGGCAACGTGCGGTCCATGGGCTGGACACAGCCCATAAAGACCATTTATTATTTTATAAATAATTTAAAATTATTATTTTACTGGCCCACAAGCTGCCCCCAAACCGAGCAGCCCACTCGGCAAGTCCCCCACATGCTGCGTTAAACATGGCACGGGGACTCACTGAGTGGCGCCGGAAATTGCATCTGCACATGCACTGATACCAGAAATTGCTTCTGCGCATGCCCAGACGCCGAAAATTGCTTCTGCGCAGGCGTGATTTTTGGCGTCTGGGCATGCGCAGAAGAGAAGAAGAAGAGTTTGGATTTGATGTCCTGCTTTATCACTACCCTAAGGAGTCTCAAAATGGCTAACATTCTCCTTTCCCTTCCTCCCCCACAACAAACACTCTGTGAGGTGAGTGGGGCTGAGAGACTTCAAAGAAGTGTGACTAGCCCAAGGTCACCCAGCAGCTGCATGTGGAGGAGCGGGGAAGCGAACCCGGTTCACCAGATTATGAGTCCACCACTCTTAACCACTACACCACAAAAGCTATGGGCTCTCTTTCCGGCACCGCAAACGTGCAGACGCGATTTCTGGCATCGCGCTGTGCTGGTCTGGCCCACGGACAATCTCCAGGGCAGTGATCTGGCCCATGCCCAGTAAGCCTTGCTGACTCCTGGGCTTGACGGTCATCAGGGCCACTTGGGGGACAGGGTAGATGCTGTGACATTTTTGTATTGAGATGCAAAGCCACTGCTGGACCACCTAAGCCTGCTCACCTGAGGCTGCAATATGTTCTGTCTCCACAGTCGAAGGCAGTAATGCTTCTGAATGCTAGTTTCTGGAAACCACAGGAGGAGGAAGGACTCTTGTGTTCGGGTCTTGCAAGTTTACCTCAGGCACCTGGTTTTCCACTGTGAGAACAGGATCCTGGACTAGGTGGGCCTTTGGCCTGATCCAGCAGGCCCTTTGTTATGTACTGAGTTGAATAGGATCAAAAAAGCAGCAGTCTGATTGGTCCTAGAACAATAGGATTCAGAATGCAGCAGTCTGATTGGTCCTAGAACAATAGGGTCCAGAATGCAGCAGTCTGATTGGTCCTAGAACAATAGGATTCAGAATGCAGCAGTCTGATTGGTCCTAGAACAATAGAGTCCAGAATGCAGCAGTCTGATTGGTCCTAGAACAATAGGGTCCAGAATGCAGCAGTCTGATTGGTCCTAGAACAATAGGGTCCAGAATGCAGCAGTCTGATTGGTCCTAGAACAATAGGGTCCAGAATGCAGCAGTCTGATTGGTCCTAGAACAATGCAGCAGTATGATTGGTCTGCAGGAGCCACCCAATCCAGCTCCAGGTGGAAGTGAATCCGCAACCTGATTGGCCTACAGGAGAGTCCCAGAATTAGCCAATCACGTGCGACCCATTGTGTAAATAATGTATATAAAGCAGATATTTTGGGGGAACTTTCATTCTTCACTACTATGAGCTGAATAAAGAGCATGAAATCCACACTCGACTCCGAGTATATTTCACTCTTCTGTTTTCTGCCTGGCACTTCAGGGGGGTGTCCAGGGTGTGAGGGCAAAACAACAGGCCTTCTCTGTAGAACTCTCCATTTATCAAATGCTCCCCAAAGGAAGCTTGCTTGGCACCCATCTTCTCATCGTTTGGGTCAATGGCAAAGAGATCTTTTTAATTTCCCTTGGCAATTTAGGAACAGCAACCATGGTATGATTGCACGGTTCAATCTCCTTTTAACCATTGGTGCTGTTATTGTCGTTTTAATTTATAATAATTTAATAATAATAATTTTATTATTTACACCCCACTCATCTGGCTGGGCTTCCCCAGCCACTCTGGGCTGCTTACATCACGTAAAAAGTTGTAAAACATTAGGCATTAAAAACTTCCCTAAACAGGGCTGCCTTCAGATGTCTTCTAAAAAGTCAGATAGTTGTTTATTTCCTTGACATCTGATGGGAGGGCATACCACAAGGCAGGCACCACTACTGAGAAGGCTCTGGTTCCCTGTAACCTCACTTCTCTCAGGGAGGGAACCACCAGAAGGCCCTTGGCACTGGACCTCAGTGTTTGGGCTGAGCGATGGGGGTAGAGACGCTCCTTCAGGTATACTGGGCCTTTGAGGCTGTTTAGGGCTTTAAAGGTCAGCACCAACACTTTGAATTGTGCTCGGAAACATACTGGGTCAATGTAGGTCTTTCAAGACCGGTGTTATATGCTCTCGACGGCCACTTCCAGTCACCAGTCTCTCTGCCACATTCTGGATTAGTTATAGTTTCTGGGTCACCTTCAAAGGTAGCCCCACATAGAGCGCATTGCAGTAGTCCAAGCAGGAGATAACCAGAGCATGCACCACTCTGGCAAGACAGTCTGCGGGCAGGTAGGGTCTCAGCCTGCGCCCCAGATGGAGCTGCCCTGGACACAGAATTGACCTACGCCTCCATGAACAACTGCGAGTCCAAAATGATTCCCAGGCTGCGCACCTGGTCCTTCAGGGGCCCAGTTGCCCCATTCAGGACCAATTTAATTGCAAATCTCTTCAGGACTTATAGCGGAAGGTAAAGGTAAAGGGAGGGACGCGGGTGGCGCTGTGGGTAAAAGCCTCAGCGCCTAGGGCTTGCCGATCGAAAGGTCGGTGGTTCGAATCCCCGCGGCGGGGTGCGCTCCCGCTGCTCGGTCCCAGCGCCTGCCCACCTAGCAGTTCGAAAGCACCCCCGGGTGCAAGTAGATAAATAGGGACCGCTTACTAGTGGGAAGGTAAACAGTGTTTCCGTGTGTGGCTCTGGCTCACCAGAGTAGCTTCGTCACGCTGGCCACGTGACCCGGAAGTGTCTCCGGACAGCGCTGGCCCCCAGCCTCTTGAGTGAGATGGGTGCACAACCCTAGAGTCTGTCAAGACTGGCCCGTACGGGCAGGGGTACCTTTACCTTTAAAGGTAAAGGGACCCCTGACCGTTAAGTCCACTTGCAGACGACTCTGGGGTTGCGATGCTCATCTCACTTTACTGGCCGAGGGAGCTTCCGGGTCATGTGGCCAGCATGACTAAGCCGCTTCTGGCGAACCAGAGCAGCGCACGGAAAGTGATGTGCAAATCTAACGAACCTCAGCCTAGGGAGCTGGGCTAAATATTACAAAGGCAGACTTCAGCACTGGCAATGGGACAGCGCCCTCTGCAGCAGGGGAGGAGAAAAGACTAGTCTAGGGGAAAGCTGCTCCCCAGCATGGGTTGCCTCACTCTGCCTAATGGTAGTGCCGGCCCTGATACCCATTTCTGACTAGGGCTGCCAGATCAGGAGCATCCTAGGGCCTGAGATTTTGGAGCCCAAACCAGAGACCTGCAGGCAGCCCCTGGAGGGCAGCCCCTGGTGGCACTCCCTCCGTGCTTCCTCCCACCACTGAGCCTGGAAAATGGAAGTTAAAGAAGAGAGAGGTTTAATGAGCATAGGAGGACAGACCCCTTCAGAGAGGCTTATGCAATAATTTGCAGCGGGCTCCTGCCAGGCTGAAGCTTTCAAGCTGCACACATGCCCTTATTAATAATAATAAAAATAAGAATTTTAATGTGCTCTTGCCCACTTGGAGATTCAAACCTTCCTGCTGCTGCCTGGAGACATCAGGTTAATCCTGGAGATCTGGCAACCCTGGATATAAAACTGTGTTAGAAAATCTGCTTTGCCCACAGAAGGTCTCCAGTTCAGTCCCCAAGAGACACTTGTATGGGCAATCTATCTGGAAGATAATTGTATTTCGAGGAGATAGTGATCAATTTAGCATGGTTATCCTTCCTGCCTCTGTTTGCTTCCCCTTCCCTGTCTCTTGTTAAGTTCTTGGAAGGCTGAGAACAGCTTTAATATCCTAATCTATTGGAAGGAAGTGATGGTACTGTTATGTACTGAGCTGAATCGTAGAACAAGAGGATCCAGAACGCAGCAGTTTCATTGGTCTGCAGGAGCCACTCAATCAAGCTCCTGGATGAAGTGAATCAGCAACCTGATTCGCCTGCAGGAGCAGCCAATCAGGCTTCCGGAGGAGGTGAATCTGCAACCTGATTGGCCTACAGGAGCAGCCCGGAATAATAATAATAATAATAATAATAATAATAATAATAATAATAATAAAATAATAATAATAATAATAATAATAATAATAATAATAATAATAATAATAATGGGCGGCTTCCAACTGAATATTAAAAACAGTACAGCATCAGACATTAAAAACTTCCCTAAAGAGGGCTGTCTTCAGTTGTCTTTTAAAAGTAAAATAGTTGTTTATTGCTTTGACATCTACTAGGAGGGCGTTCCACAGGGCAGGCGCCACTACCGAGAAGGCCCTCTGCCTGGTTCCCTGTAACCTCACTTCTCGCAATGAGGGAACTGCCAGAAGGCCCTCGGTGCTGGATCTCAGTGTCCGGGCAGAACGATGGGGGTGGAGATGCTCCTTCAGGTATACAGGACCGAGGCCGTTTAGGGCTTTAAAGGTCAGCACCAACACTTTGAATTGTGCTCGGAAACGTACTGGGAGCCAATGCAGATCTCTCAGAACCGGTGTTATGTGGTCCAATTAGCCAATCACGCGGGGCCCATTGTGTAAATAATCTATATATAGCTAGACGTTTTGGGGAAAGTTTCATTCATTGCTACTATGAGCTGAATAAAGAGCATGGAATTTACACTTGACTCCGAGTATATTTCAGGTGCCTTGTGACCTTTGATGTAGAACATTGTTTGGAGAAAGTGAGGCATTGGGAAGAGGGTGGCTAATGACTCATCTGGACATAGCCAGTAGCAGGTAGCCAGTTGGCAAGCCACACAGGCTAACAAGCTAGTTATCTATAAATCAGATGTTGTTGAGCAGGAGTTTTGAGAAGCTCATCTACTTTGCCACTTCTTGAGAGCTTCCCAGTGGCAGATCAAAGTGCTTGCTTGGTAATGTATATAATGCTTGCTGTTTAGAATAAAAACTTTAATCTTCTCACTCGTGTTTTGTATTGCCTCTGAATCTCTTTTTTTCATAGTGTATTTTAAGTTCATTTTGCATCACACACACACACACACACACACACACACACACACACAACAACAACAACAAAGAAATACAAATAAGATGAAGGTACGTACAAAAGCTTATAAGAACAAATAACAAATACAGAACAAATAACACCATATTTCAAATACAGAACAAATAGTCACCATACCATATTTCGGTTCTTCTTTTTTTCCAATTGACTTCCTTCATCCTCAACACAGTTCACTTTTCATTTTTGGTAAACTGTCTCCTTATTTCGTTATTACCGCCTTTTTCTTTCTGTGTTTTTAAAAAAACCTTAAGTACCATAATTTATTTTGCAGAAGTTAATCGAAACAAGTCCAGGTATTAATTTGAGAGCACTGCTTTTTAAGGTATTCTCTATATTTTTCCCTTTCTTTTTGAAATTTTTGTTTGGGCTGACCCCTAATCGCCTCTGTCAATCTGGCCAATTCAATATAATCAAATAATTGTATTGCCTCTGAATCTCATTTTAAAAGAACCACCTTGCCTTGGGCAAGACAACACTGCGTCTGAAATCCTGGAGAGCCTTTGCCAGTTGGTGGAGACCAGTGGTTCTCATCCCCCCCCCCCGGGCCACACATTCAGAATCAAAATTTGCTCATGCCAGACGGACTTTTAATTGATAAGAAGTACAGTGGGAAACAGGGACGAGGGTGGCGCTGTGGGTTAAACCACAGAGCCTAGGACTTGCCGATCAGAAGGTCAGCAGTTCGAATCCCTGCGACGGGGTGAGCTCCTGTTGCTTGATCCCTGCTCCTGCCAACCTAGCAGTTCGAAAGCACAAAGTGCAAGTAGATAAATAGGTACCACTCCAGCGGGAAGGTAAATGGCGTTTCCGTGCGCTGCTCTGGTTTGCCAAAAGTGGCTTAGTCATGCTGGCCACATGACCCGGAAGCTGTATGCCTGCTCCTTCGGCCAGTAAAGCGAGATGAGCGCTGCAACCCCAGAGTCGGTCACGACTGGACCTAATGGTCAGGGGTCCCTTTACCTTTACCTTACAGCGGAAAACAAAAAGAAACCGCACCTTGCCATGCTTGCTTTATAACACAGAGCCCAACCACTTTATAATATGACTTCTAAAAGACATCTGAAGGCAGCCCTGTTTAGGGAAGCTTTTAATGTTTAACAGACCACTGTATTTTAATATTCTGTTGGAAGCCGCCCAGAGTGGCTGGGGAAACCCAGCCAGATGGGCGGGGTATAAATAATAAATTATTATTATTAATCACAGAACATCCAGAAAGTATAAAACTGCCTTAAGTATGTTTGTATGTATACAAACTCAATGAGAGCTGTGAGTTTGCTTTTGTCAGTTAACCTCATTTATGTCAAGTCTCATTTGAGACAAGCTCTCATATCCATTTTTAATAACAATTTTTATTAAGAGTTTCCAACATAAAATACAAGAAGAGTCAAATTAATCTAAAGAAGACAAATGGGGGAAGAAGCACGAATAAGCAAAAGAAGAAACTAGACAAGTAGAAAAAGGAGAGAAGAAAAAGAATAAGAGAAGGTCCTCTATCATAATTTTTATTTATTCCCCGCACAGAAGAGTGAACCCTCCCAGCTCTCACTTGGCAGCTTCCCCCTCTTGTCCCAGCCTCAAACTCTCATCTCCACATCAACCCAAAGAAACCTTTCTCTTTTCTCATTTTTCATATTTGTCAGAGCTGGAAATCCTTGCTCACGACAATATGTTACGGAGAATATGTTGAAGAATAGCCAATGCTCATGAACATAGGCATGGATACTATTCCTTGTTGTTGTTGTTGTTGTTGTGTATTCATCAGTATGTGGATGACACCCAGCTCTACCTCTCTTTCAAATCAGAACCAGTGAAGGCGGTGAAGGTCCTGTGTGAGTGTCTGGAAGCAGTTGGAGGATGGATGGCGGCTAACAGATTGAGGTTGAATCCTGACAAGACAGAAGTACTGTTTTTGGGGGACAGGAGGCGGGCCAGTGTGGGGGACTCCCTGGTCCTGAATGGGGTAACTGTGCCCCTGAAGGACCAGGTGCGCAGCCTGGGAGTCATTCTGGACTCACAGCTGTCCATGGAGGCGCAGGTCAATTCTGTGTCCAGGGCAGCTGTTTACCAGCTCCATCTGGTACGCAGGCTGAGACCCTCCCTGCCTGCAGATTGTCTCGCCAGAGTGGTACATGCTCTGGTTATCTCTCGCTTGGACTACTGCAATGCGCTCTATGTGGGGCTACCTTTGAAGGTGACCCGGAAACTACAACTAATCCAGAATGTGGCAGCTAGACTGGTGACTGGGAGTGGCCGCCGAGACAATATAACACCGGTCCTGAAAGACCTACACTGGCTCCCAGTACGTTTCCAAGTACAATTCAAAATGTTGGTGCTGACCTTGAAATCCCTATATGGCCTCAGTCCAGTATATCTGAAGGAGCGTCTCCACCGCCATCGTTCTGCCCGGACACTGAGGTCCAGCGCCGAGGGCCTTCTGGCAGTTCCCTCCCTGGGAGAAGCCAAGTTACAGGGAACCAGGCAGAGGGCCTTCTCGGTGGTGGCGCCCGCCCTGTGGAACGCCCTCCCACCAGATGTAAAAGAGAAAAATAACTACCAAACTTTTAGAAGACATCTGAAGGCAGCCCTGTTTAGGGAAGCTTTTAATGTTTAATAGGTTATTGTATTTTAGTGTTCTGTTGGAAGTCGCCCAGGGTGGCTAGGAAAACCCAGCCAGATGGGCGGGACATTAATAATATTAATAATAATAATAATAATAATAATAATAATAATAATAATAATAATAATTTTATTATTATTATTATTGTGTGTGTTATGGAACTTGCCATAATTGAGTTCTGGCGCCTCTCTGGTGGGTGCCATTGCCATTCTAAGAGAACAAGGGAGTTCATGGTGAGTTCCGGCACCTCTTTTTCTAGAAAAATAGCTCTCCCTCTGTGTGTGTATGTGTGTGTGTGTGTGTGTATTTTGATACTATACTACCCTAAAATGTTCAAATGTTTCTTGGATTGCCCTTGACTCTTCCTGCCACACTTGCTATCCTCTCCTGCCACACCCTTTGAGAACCATGAGTGTGGACCAGGGGTAGGCAACCTAAGGCCTGTGGGCCGGATGCGGCCCATTCGCCTTCTCAATCCGGCTCGCGGACGGTCTGGGAATCAGCGTGTTTTTACCTAAGTCGAATGTGTCCTTTTATTTAAAATGCATCTCTGAGTTATTTGTGGGGCATAGGAATTCGTTCTTTTCTCTCTCTCTTCAAAATATAGTCTGGCCCCCCACAAGGTCTGAGGGACAGTGGACCAGCCCCCTGCTGAAGAAGTTTGCTGACCCCTGGTGTAGACAATACTGAGCTACATGGACCATTGGTCAAATTCGGTATAGTGTCATACCTTGGTTGTCAAATGCCTTGGTACTCCGGCCATAGCTGTCAACTTTTCCCTTCTTGCAAGGATTCCTATTCGGAATAAGAGAATTTCCCTTTAAAAGGGGGAAACGTTGACAGCTATGGCTCTGGCTCCCGAACGATCGAAACCTGGAAGTGAATGTTCCAGTTTCCGAATGTTTTTTTTGGGAGCTAAAACGTCCAATGCAGCTTCTGCTATTGTTTCCGGCACACCTGCGCAATCGGAAACCGATCATAGAATCATAGAATCCTAGAGTTGGAATAGACCACAAGGGCCATCGAGTCCAACCCCCTGCCAAGCAGGAAACACCATCAGAGCACTCCTGACATATGGTTGTCAAGCCTCTGCTTAAAGACCTCCAAAGAAGGAGACTCCACCACACTCCTTGGCAGCAAATTCCACTGTCGAACAGCTCTTACTGTCAGGGAGTTCTTCCTAATGTTTAGGTGGAATCTTCTTTCTTGTAGTTTGGATCCATTGCTCCGTGTCCGCTTCTCTGGAGCAGCAGAAAACAGCCTTTCTCCCTCCTCTATGTGACATCCTTTTATATATTTGAACATGGCTATCATATCACTCCTTAACCTCCTCTTCTCCAGGCTAAACATGCCCAGCTCCCTTAGCCGTTCCTCATAAGGCATCGTTTCCAGGCCTTTGACCATTTTGGTTGCCCTCCTCTGGACACGTTCCAGTTTGTCAGTGTCCTTCTTGAACTGTGGTGCCCAGAACTGCACACAGTACTCCAGGTGAGGTCTGACCAGAGCAGAATACAGTGGCACTATTACTTCCCTTGATCTAGATGCTATACTCCTATTGATCGAAAGCCGCACCTTGCTTTCCAAACATTTCGGAAGTCAAACGGACTTCTGGAACGCATTCTGTTCAAAAACCAAGGCGCCCTCCTATGTTCCTATGCTTTCTGACCCAGATTGTGTGTGTGTGTATTTGTGTGTGTGTATTTGTGTGGGTAGGTGTTCTGCTTAATGGAGAAATCCATGGAGGGCTTTATTTTTTCAGGGTAACTCTGGGTGGTTTGCTGTGATGCTTCGTGGGTGCAAACTAAACATGGAGGAAGTTGGGTGAGTTGGGAGAAGGAGGAGGAGTAATGCATTTTTGCATTAGCAAGCCGCAGCCGAGTTACAGGGCTGCCTCTTTCCAGTGACTCACGAAGCAATTTCTGAGCCGGTGAGCGCTACAGGGTAAATCTGACTTCTACTTTTAACCCCGTTAAGAGATAAGAAATGATTATTCTCCTAATTGCCGTGCCGTTACTTTATTGGTTAAATTAACATTCAATTGCAGGGGGTTTGCTGTGCAATATACAATATTATTTTGCCTACTGCGCGTTCAAAGTCTCCTTGTCACAGCAACAGCATGCCAGCAGGAGAAATCCTTTTAACAAATAGGTAAATATAAGCCTTGGGGGGAGAGGCGAGGGAGGGGGAAGGGGGTAATTATTTCAGCTATGTTAGTGGGTGAAGGGGGGGGAAAGGGGGCTAAAAATAAGTCAAAAACGCTGGAAATTATATTAAACGGTCCACAGGGGAAAGCGGCTGCGATTCGAGAGGCGCAGGTGATGTTGGAGCAAATGGAAAGCCTTGCCAGATCATCTGAATCACCGTAGAATTGTAGAATTGGAAGGGACCCTAACGGCCATCCCTCCCACAATGCAAGAATTGTTTAAAATAACCTTTTCTAAGAAACCAGAAGCTTTTCTTTTAGGAATTATAGGTGCCGGAATTGTAGGTGACCTGAAGAGACTATTTATGTACATGACTACTTCTGACCGGACACTATTAGCCCAGAGATGGAAAGAAGGCACAGTTTCTACCAGGGAAGAACGGCAGATTAAACTGATGGACTATGCAGAAATGGCAAAACTTACTGGAAGAATTTGGAATCAGGAAAACCAAAATTTCAACAAGGAATGGGGGAAATATATATATATATATTTAAAAAAATCATTGTCAACAATGAGAAGAATCTTTCTTTGCATCAGCCACTAGCATAGCAATAAAAATAATATGTACTGAAGATATAGATAAAAACTTAATTATACAAACTACATTCCGGAGGTTTACATCAATAATCAAATAATCAAACAATTAAAATTATTAGTAGGATTGGAATGATACTTGTAGTTAAAAGTTGACTTTGGCTTTATTGAAGACACTGAGGTCCAGCGCCGAGGGCCTTCTGGCGGTTCCCTCACTGCGAGAAGCCAAGTTACAGGGAACCAGGCAGAGGGCCTTCTCGGTGGTGGCACCCGCCCTGTGGAACGCCCTCCCATCAAATGTCAAAGAGATAAACAACTACCAGACTTTTAGAAGACATCTGAAGGCAGCCCTGTTTAGGGAAGCTTTTAATGTTTAATAGGTTATTGTATTTTAGTGTTTTGTTGGAAGCCGCCCAGAGTGGCTGGGGAAACCCAGCCAGATGGGCGGTGTATAAATAATATATTATTATTATTATTATTATTATTATTATTATTATTATTATTATTATTATTTATTAAATAGAATTGGATTAACAGAGGAGATGCAGGAGAAAAAGTTAACCTAAGGTCCCCTAAAAGGAGGAGGGAAGTCCAAAGGGATTTATGGATATTGTCGTATTTGTTCTCTTTGTCATGGTTTGTCAATCTGAAAATCCCAAAATAAATGTATTAAAAAAGAGAGAATGCAAATTCCATCGCTGACTCTTTCTCCTCCCCCGTGAATTTGTCCAATCCCACTTTTAAAGCCATGTAAGCCATGTCTTGTGACAGCAAATTCCACAAGTTGCTTGTGCGCTGTGTGCAAATGTTATTCTGTCAGTCTGCTCTGAACCTACACTGATCAGTTTCCGTGGGCCTTGCTTTGTGGGGGTTTGTCTATTAATAACTTTTTTATTCAAAATCGAAACAAAACATATTATCCAGAAAAATATCATCCTTATTGCCCCCCCATTTTTCCTCCCTCCCCCCACAGAACCCAACCACCCCCACCCCCGACTTACCTCAGTTCCAGTCTTTGATTTCTCTAAAAATGCTGTTTTCTGCATGTTACACAGTTGTATAGATCCTCAAACTATTTAGCTGATTATTATCAATAAAAGGTTTGTGAATGTTTCTTCAAGGCCAGCCAAGGAGTCCAGTTCGCTTTGTTGCGTCTTCAGATACTTTGTAAAGGCTTCCCATTCATCTTTAAAGTCACAGTTATCCTTGTCCCCTAACTTGTATGTCAGTTTTGCCAGTTCTGCATAGTCCATCAATTTTTCTTGCCATGATTCTTTAGTTGGGGTTTCTTCAGTCTTCCATCTTTGTGCTATTAAAACTCTCGCATAGATGAAGATGTTTTTCTGGCAGATCTTTCCCTACAATCCTTAATAAAAATGCTTCAGGTTTTTAAACAAATGTTAAATGGAACATTTTCTTCAATTCGTTGTATATCATTTCCCAAATTTTTAAAATTACCTTACAATGGGATTTTCATTCAGGAAAATTAGGCACGGTGGCTTGAATCATCTCCTCCTAGGCCTGGTTGCCAATCTCTTTTAGGTTTGTGGGCACATTTGGATCTTTGAACCATTTATATGTCTTTCAAAGAGGATCAGACAAATTCATGGAGGGGAAGGCCATTTGTGGCTACTAGGCACGATGGCTATGCTCTGCCTTCCACAGTCGGAGGCCGTTGGAAACCACAGATATTGTGCTCAGATCCTTCTTGCAGGTTTCCCACTGGCTGGCCACTGTGAGAACAGGACGCTGGACGAGATGGGTCTTTGGTCTGATCCAACAGGGTACTGGATGCAAGTGGCGCTGTGGTCTGAACCACTGAGCCTCTTGGGCTTGCCGATCAGAAGGTCCGCAGTTCGAATCCCCACGATAGAGTGAGCTCCCGTTGCTCTGTCCCAGCTCCTGCCAACCTAGCAGTTCAAAAGCACACCAAAAAGTGCAAGTAGGTAAATAGGTACCGCTGTGGCAGGAAGGTAAACGGCATTTCCATGCGCTCTGGTTTCTGTCATGGTGTCTCGTTGTGCCAGAAGTGGTTTAGTCCTGCTGGCCACATGACCTGGAAAGCTGTCTGTGGACAAACGCCAGCTCCTTTGGCCTGAAAGCAAGATGAGTGCTGCAACCCCATAGTCGCCTTTGACGGGACTTAACCGTCCAGGGGTCCTTTACCTTTACCTTTGTTATTGTTATGTTATTTATTAGATTTACAGTGGTACCTTGGGATGCGAATGGGATCTGTTCCAGAGCCCTGATTGCATCCTGAAGCGACCGCAACCCGCGCCTGAGCGTCTGTGCACGCGCAGGTCGCGTTTCGCTGCTTCCGCGCATGCGCGTGACGTCATTTTGACTGTCTGCACATGCGCACGTGGTGAAGCATGGAAGTATTGCGCTCTGTTACTTCCGGGACGCGTGGAGCGCAACCCGAAAATACTTAACCTGAAGCACATTTATCCCGAGGTATGACTGTATATGGGACGTGGGTGGCGCTGTGGGTAAAAGCCTCAGCGCCTAGGGCTTGCCGATCGAAAGGTCGGCGGTTCGAATCCCTGCGGCGGGGTGCGCTCCCGCTGCTCGGTCCCAGCGCCTGCCAACCTAGCAGTTCGAAAGCACCCCCGGGTGCAAGTAGATAAATAGGGACCGCTTACTAGCGGGAAGGTAAATGGCGTTTCCGTGTGCGGCTCTGGCTCGCCAGAGCAGCGATGTCACGCTGGCCACGTGACCCGGAAGTGTCTCCGGACAGCGCTGGCCCCCGGCCTCTTGAGTGAGATGGGCGCACAACCCTAGAGTCTGTCAAGACTGGCCCGTACGGGCAGGGGTACCTTTACCTTTTCCTTTTATGACTGTATATACGGCCCATCATAAGATTTCAGGGCAGTTCACAGAATAAAATATAGGGGAAAATAACAAGTAAATAAGTAAAACAAAGCAGCAAAATAATAGCCCCCCCACTTATATTCTTATGTTCAATCAGTCAATCAATCAATCAATCAATCAATCAATTGCAGTCAAAGACCATTCAGCAGAATGAACAACAGCAACATATACGATATCAGTACCAAGGGGCAGACTCAGTAGATGAAATTGAAAATTCCCTATAAACTTCTTAAAAATAGCACTTCTCCAGCTAAAAGCTATATTCCAGAGTTTAAAATCAGCACTCGTTCATCACGTTCGCACGATATTCTCATAAACTGATCGCAGTTGCCTTTTTGGTTCAAGACGTGCTCCATTTCCCACTGCCCAAAATGAAACATTATGAAAAGCTGAATTCTCTTCTTTTTTTTACACTCAGAACCGACACCCGTTGCTATCGGCCGCTTTTCAACCTGAAAACACGAAGATGCATTTCCTTCTGCCATCGTAGTTCAAAACCAAGAACTGATGCACACACACCCCTTGCTCTGAGAATGCTCCCTTTGTTCAGCCCCGAAGTTTCTCTCTCCCCCCAACCTCTGACTCCCAGCAATGAGTCGCTCAGAGCTGGTGGTGAAAGATTTTTTCAACAGCAATTTGCTTGTTCCAATTTGCTTTTCAAGGTCCGTGATCAGGATTGTGAAGGAAGCCTGTAAAAGGATCTAGTTCTATTAATTTGGCCTGGTAGTTTCTCTTGTTTGACTCGTATTCAGTTTCGCTGGCAGTTCCACTCCGTGAGCTAATTGAATCCAGAGGGCCAGCGCTCGGTCCCACGCGCGAGGCTAGAGTTTCACGTCCAGACCTGAGCTGGGCTCCGGTGCAGTAACAAGATATACTACACCTGCTGAAAAGGTGAGGAGAGGTGGAAAGAGAGGTTTGAGGGGAGTTTCTCGGTCCTGGGAGTTTCTCGGTCCTGCTTCGTAGCTGCAGGTTTTTAACAGAAATTCTCCCGGAGAATTCAGCTAAGACGTTTATTTACGGCAGAAGATTTGGGCGCAACTCGAGTGCGAAAGACGCACACTCACAAAGCGGTTTGCAAAAAAAGAAAAGCAATGATGAACCTAGACAGCATCTTAAAAAGCAGAGACATCACCTTGCCAACAAAGGTCCGTATAGTTAAAACTATGGTTTTCCCTGTAGTGATGTAGGGAAGTGAGAGCTGGACCATAAAGAAGGCTGATTGCCAAAGAACTGATGCTTTTGAATTATGGTGCTGGAGGAGACTCGGGAGAGTCCCATGGACTGCAAGAAGATCCAACCTATCCATTTTGAAGGAAATCAGCCCTGAGTGCTCCCTGGAAGGACAGATCCTGAAGTTGAGGCTCCAATATTTTGGCCACCTCATGAGAAGAGAAGACTCCCTGGAAAAGACCCTGATGTTGGGAAAGATGGGAGGGCACAAGGAGAAGGGGACGACAGAGGACGAGATGGTTGGACAGTGTTCTCGAAGCTACCAGCATGAGTTTGGCCAAACTGCAGGAGGCAGCAGAAGACAGGAGTGCCTGGCGTGCTCTGGTTCAGGGGGTCACGAAGAGTCGGACACGACTAAACGAATAAACAACAACAGTAAAATTATCCATAAGAAAAATCAACAGCAATGATTTAAGACACTCAAAAAGTTAAAATAGCCATAGACCAAAAAGGTTTTAACTTGCACCAACTTTCTAAACATCTGGGTAGGCTTAGCAGCCTGCCTTATATCAATAGGCAAGAAGTTCCACAGTGTAAGAACAGCCATAATAAAAGATCAAATTCTTACAAAAGTGTAATGGGTGTTTTGTGGCACCTATAGTGGTGCTGATTCTGCTGGTAGAAGGGGTTGGCTGGGTGCATATGTAGTGAGATGATCTTATAGGTAAACCGGCCCCAAGTTATTAAGGGCTTTATGTACTAATAGTAGGGGGGGGGAGGGAAAGTACCCCTGGACGGTTAAGTCAGTCAAAGGCAACTATGGGGTTGCAGCGCTTATCTCGCTTTTCAGGCAAAGGGGGACAGCGTTTGTCTGCAGACAGCTTTCCGCATCATGTGGCCAGCAGGAATAAACCGCTTCTGGCGCAACAGGACACCGTGAAACCAGAGTGCACAGAAACACCGTTTACCTTCCTGCCGCAGTGGTACCTATTTATCTACTTGCACTGGTGTGCTTTCGAACTGCTACGTTGGCAGGAGCTGGGACAAAGCAACGGGGGCTCACCCCGTTGCGGGGATTCGAACCGCCGACCTTCCGATCGGCAAGCCCAAGAGGCTCGGTGGCTTAGACCACA
This sequence comes from Podarcis muralis, assembly GCF_964188315.1. Classification (NCBI taxonomy): domain Eukaryota; kingdom Metazoa; phylum Chordata; class Lepidosauria; order Squamata; family Lacertidae; genus Podarcis; species Podarcis muralis. The sequence goes on from NC_135655.1 coordinate 6,748,699, forward strand.
GCGCCACCCGCATGTTAATAGTAACACCCTGAACTTGGCCCAGTAGCAAATTGGCAATGCAGTGCAGATCTCTGAGCACAGATGTTAGATGCTGGCAGGGTCAGCAATCATAGAATCATAGAATTGCAGAGTTGGAAGGGATCTGAAGTGTCATCTAAACCCCTGCAATGCAGGAATCCTGTGCATAGCTGTCAACGTTTCCCCTTTTTAAAGGGATATTCCCTTATTCTGAATAGGATTCCTCGCAAGAAAAGGGAAAAGTTCACAGCTATGATCCTGTGTGGGCTCAAACCGCCAACCATTCTGGTTAACGGCAAGACGCTCTGATCCATTGTGCCACCGGGGGTTTGGGGTGCATCGTTCTGCACGAACAGCAGCTTCCGGATCAAGCTCAATAAATAATAATAATAATAATAATAATAATAATAATAATAATAAGCCCCACACAGAGCACATTGCAGTAAGATATAGAGCTGTGGTCAATTCCTGATGATCCATTGACTGAGCAGAGGTCCTTTGGCTGGGTCGGGATGATATGGGATTGGGGGGGCAACTCCCATCTCTTGCAGGAGCGCAATTGGTGCCAGCACCGTCTGTTAAGAGTTTGGGTGTAATCTTTGACACCTTCCTTTCCATGGAGGCGCAGATTGCAGCTATAACTAAGGCGGCATTTTTCCATCTCCGCCAAGCTAAGCAGTTGGCTCCTTACCTCTCTCGCCCTGACCTAGCCACTGTGATCCACGCAACGGTCACCTCCAGACTGGATTATTGTAACTCGCTCTATGTGGGGCTGCCCTTGAGACTGACCCAGAAACTCCAGCGGGTGCAGAATGCCGCGGCGAGACTCCTTACGAGGTCTTCGCTGCGAGATCACATTCACCCGGTGCTATACCAGCTGCACTGGCTCCCGGTGGAGTACAGGGTCAGGTTTAAGGTGCTGGTTTTGACCTTTCAAGCCCTATGCGGTCTAGGACCCACGTACCTACGGGACCGCCTCTCCTGGTATGCCCCACGGAGGACCTTACGGTCCACAAATGACAACATTTTGGAGGTCCCAAGTTGCAAGGAGGTTCAATTGGTCGCAACTAGGGCCAGGGCCTTTTCAGTACTGGCCTCGACTTGGTGGAACGCCCTGTTGCAAGAGACTAGGGCCCTGTGGGACTCGACATCTTTACGCAGGGCTTGCAAGACAGAGCTGTTCCACCTGGCCTTTGATTTGGACGGTCTGACCCTTCTGTTTCCCTCCACTGATGGTTTTGATCTATGGGCTACTTTTAAAATGAGGCTGCATTTTAAATTGCATTTTAACCTGTATTTAATTTTTTTTCCTTATTATGAAATTTTATTGGTGTTAGCCACCTTGAGCTCTCTGGCTGGGGAGGGCGGAGTATAAATAAAATTTATTATTATTATTATTATTATTGGAGTAAAAAGGTAAAGGGACCCTGACCATTAGGTCCAGTCGTCACCGACTTTGGGGTTGCGGCGCTCATCTCGCTTTATTGGCCGAGGGAGCCCGCGTACAGCTTCCGGGTCGTGTGGCCAGAATGACTAAGCCGCTTCTGGCGAACCAGAGCAGCGCACGGAAACGCCGTTTACCTTCCCGCCAGAGCGGTACCTATTTATCTACTTGCACTTTGACGTGCTTTTGAACTGCTAGGTTGGCAGGAGCAGGGACCGAACACCGGGAGCTCACCCCGTCACGGGGATTCGAACCGTCGACCTTCTGATCGGCAAGTCCTAGGCCCTGTGATTTAACCCACAGCGCCACCCGCATGCTTATTAATGGAGTAGGACATCCCTAATTAACCCCTAATTAATGGAGTAGGACATCAGGGAAATGTTGGAGGGTATACAGTCAGTATTATGTGATTGCTGAGCCTACACATTCTTTTTGGGGCTTTTGGGGGTTTTCCCTTCTGCAAACCTAGAGACTTCTCTCCCCGCAAGCCTGCTGATATCTCACCCTTGTACACTGGTTCTTTTTCCCTTCCATAAAGACCTGCACTTCTGTCTGAACTTCGGAAGCAGAGAGAACGATTTGGGGCATTTTTAAACCACCAGGGGGCAGACGTGGCCTTTGAACGGGATGCTCATTCCTTTGAAATGCTGCCTTCTCTAATTCTGCCCCCCCCCCCAATCATTAACCTATTCTGGTCTGTAGAGCAGGCTGTGCAAGGGAACGGGAGCTGACTACCTGACAGGCTTTGGAGCAAGGCTACATCTTACAGACTTCTGAAGACATCCCAGTATGATTCCAAGCACAATTTGAAGTGTTGGGGCTGACCTTTAAAGCCCTAAAGGGCCTCATTCCAGGATACCTGAAGGAGCGTCTCCACCCCCATCGTTCTGCCCGGACACTGAGGTCCAGCGCCAAGGGCCTTCTGGCGGTTCCCTCACTGCGAGAGGCCAAGTTACAGGGAACCAGGCAGAGGGCCTTCTTGGTAGTGGCACCCGCCCTGTGGAATGCCCTCCCTACAGATGTCAAAGAGATAAACAACGACCTGACATTTAGAAAACATCTGAAGGCAGCCCTGTTCAGGGAAGTTTTTAATGTGTGACATTTTAAGGTATTTTTAATTTCTGTTGGAAGCCGCCCAGTGTGGTTGGGGAAACCCAGCCAGATGGGCGGGGTACAAATAATAAATTATTATTATTATTATCCATCACATGACAAGCTGGTCTGCTCTCTTGCAGTCTGGGGGACGGAGGACTTCGTGCATCAGAGACAGTAGGGCAGTTGGTGTGGGTGACCAGGGCACCTGCCATCAGCATCAAATTTATTGTTGTTGTTTAGTCGTTTAGTCGTGTCTGACTCTTCGTGACCCCCTGGACCAGAGCACGCCAGGCACTTCTGTCTTCCACTGCCTCCTGCAGTTTGGTCAAACTCATGCTGGTAGCTTCGAGAACACTGTCCCACCATCTCATCCTCTGTTGTCCCCTTCTCCTGGTGCCCTCCATCTTTCCCAACATCAGGGTCTTTTCCAGGGAGTCTTCTCTTCTCATAAGGTGGCCAAAGTCTTGGAGCCTCAGCTTCAGGATCTGTCCTCCCAGGGAGCACTCAGGGCTGATTTCCTTCAGAATGGAGAGGTTTGATCTTCTTGCAGTCCATGGGACTCTCTAGAGTCTCCTCCAGCACCAGAATTCAAAGGCATCCATTCTTTGGCGATCAGCCTTCTTTATGGTCCAGCTCTCACTTCCATACATCACTACTGGAAAAACCATAACTTTAACTATACAAACCTTTGTTGGCAAGGTGATGTCTCTGTTTTTTAAGATGCTGTCTAGGTTTGTCACTGCTTTTCTCCCAAGAAGCAGACATCTTTTAATTTCGTGGCTGCTGTCACAATCTGCAGTGATCATGGAGCCCAAGAAAGTACAAATAAACAAGGAAATCTGCAGAGGAAGATTGCCTTTGAAACCTTTAAACATCTCCTCTCGTAGGTGCAGCTTGAGATCAAAAGCCAAGGAAGGGAGAATCAGGACCAGGCTAAGGTGGGCTTCCAATTCTTTTGAAGCTGAATCTCCTGGCTTCAAGGTGATGTCGGGTGATGGACAGGAGGGTTGCTCCGCCCACCTGTCAAAGTGGCACTTTGGAACTCATGGATCTGTTTCCCCCCGCCGGGTGGATCCAGTTCACCACCTCTGCTTTCGGGGATGTGATGCTTTCTTTGACTCCCGGACTAAGAAGCCTGGAATAAATATCAATCGGTCGATGGATTGATGTTTAAAGCATTTAATGAATTAAAAGCATTTCTAAACCGCTTAGAAAACCTCTGAGCGGTATTCGGGGGAGGGGGGGGGAGAGAAGCAACATAAAAGCCAATTATATGGCACCATAAAAGCAGAGATGGAAACGTAAAAAAAAACAAAACAGTATTATGAAATGAGATAAAAGGAATTCAGCAATCACAGGGTCCAATCTTAGCAGTAGGGGAAAACCGGAGCAAAAAGACACACCTGAAGTAACTGATGGATGCTTCTTCACATGGGCCATGCGGAAGGGCATTCCACAAGGCAGGGACAATGGGGGGGGGGGCAAATGGCCATTTGGGGGTGGGGCACTGCCCTGGAAAATTCCATAGGGTCTGGTGCCATGAGTAGAATGGACCCAGGTGTGATCAAGGTGATCTTACAGAGTGAGGCATTGTATAAGCTGCTGGGATGTAGATTTGAAAACAACACAAGATAAAATTATTTTCAATCGTCTTGTATTGACAGACCTTGGCGCCACAAATTTCAAAGTGCCCCACATGATGCCAAAATGCAGTGCCCCCCCCCACCTCTCACCTTCTGCCAAATGTGCCATGACATGAGCCAACAGTGTGACGCGGCAGCTAAAAAAGCCAATGCAATTCTGGGCTGCATCAATAGGAGTATAGCATCTAGATCAGTGTTTCCCAACCGGTGTTCCGCGGCACACTAGTGTGCCGCCGGACGTTGCCTAGTGTGCCGTGGGAGTAGTGGCGTAGCGTGGGGGGTGCCAGGGGTGCCAGTCGCACCGGGCGCAACATCTGCGGGGGGCGCGAGTCCAGAGGGAAGGGACAAGTTCCTTCCTCCGCCGGGCTCCCCGCCGCCACCGCCAGCCTTGCGCCCTAGCGCGCGCGCGCCCCCCGCCGCCGCTGCGGCTGCGCTCCACTCACTGCTCGCAGGAGGAGCAGCCACTGCAGCAGCGCTGACACCGCCACCGACGCCTGGCCGGGCACGGGCAGCCTCCGCACCCCGACGCCGACGCCATCCCCTTCCCCCTTTTTTTCCAGAGCTGGGGGAGGGGGAGGTTTTAAAAGGGGGTCTTGCATTAGCGATCCTGCAGCACTTTGGGCCGCACGACGCGAGCGCGCAGCACGGATCAGCCACGACCCCACCCCGTGCATTTCCCGGGGAAAAGTGCTCCACGTGGGAGGCGCGTTTCCCCTTCATTCCCTCTCGTGCAAATCCTCCTTGGGTTCCCTCCCCCGTCTTTCCTCTCCCTACCTCACAAAAGCCTCACCTCGTCGCCTCCTCGCTGCCTCTCGCCTCCGCAGGAGCGTTTCCCTCCGCGGAAGAAGGAGCAGGGCGCTTTTGCAACTTTGCCTTCCCCGCCCCACCACGGAGCACATTTTCCTCGCCCCCCCAACCCCCGCATGTAGAATAGAAGCCCTCCAGCCTCCACGGTGCACAAACTCTCCCCTCTGCAACGAAGCGCTTTGTTGCATATCTTTGGTGAGGTTTTTAGGCAGTCTTGGTGCACCTTAAATCAGCGCTAATTGCGCCTGGACGCAGTATTTACTTCTGAGTAGGCCCCCTTCTCCCCCCCCCCAGCACCTGACGTTGCTATTCGTATCATCAGGTTTGTTTGTTGATAATTTAATTGTTTTAAAAGCATCATGCTAAAGAGCTCTCTCCCACCCCCAGACCCTTGGGCAAAACAGAAACACACACATACACAAACACAGAGATTGAGCCCTGCAGGTTTTATGAAATGAATGGATTCTGAATGCCTGTTTCAGTGGCTTGTCCGCCTTAGGCTGCTGGGCCAGACACCTGTTACAAGGTGCAGTCCGTAAGCTGTGAGCGCTGCTACCTGCCGCCGAGACCACGTAACGACAGTCTTGAAAGACCTACATTGGCTCCCAGTACCTTTCCAAGCACAATTCAAAGTGTTGGTGCTGACCTTTAAAGCCCTAAGCGGTTTCGGTCCAGTATACCTGAAGTAGCGTCTCCGCCACCATCGTTCAGCCCAGACACTGAGATCCAGTGCCAAGGGCCTTCTGGCAATTCCCTCACTGTGAAAAGTGAGGTTACAGGGAACCAGGCAGAGGGCCTTCTCGGTAGTGGCGCCCGCCTTGTGGAATGCCCTCCCATCAGACATCAAAGAGATAACCATTACCTTCTATGCTGTTACTATTTTTTTTTTTTTTCATAAGTAAAAAGTGACTTTTCCCCATCTGGCATGGTGGTGTGCCTCGAGATTTTTTTCATGAAACAAGTGTGCCTTTGCCCAAAAAAGGTTGGGAAACACTGATCTAGATCAAGGGAAGTAATAGTGCCACTGTATTCTGCTCTGGTCAGACCTCACCTGGAGTACTGTGTCCAGTTCTGGGCACCACAGTTCAAGAAGGACACTGACAAACTGGAACGTGTCCAGAGGAGGGCAACCAAAATGGCCAAAGGCCTGGAAACGATGCCTTATGAGGAACGGCTAAGGGAGCTGGGCATGTTTAGCCTGGAGAAGAGGAGGTTAAGGGGTGATATGATAGCCATGTTCAAATATATAAAAGGATGTCCTATAGAGGAGGGAGAAAGGTTGTTTTCTGCTGCTCCAGAGAAGCGGACACGGAGCAATGGATCCAAACTACAAGAAAGAAGATTCCACCTAAACATTAGGAAGAACTTCCTGACAGTAAGAGCTGGTCTATTCCAACTCTATGATTCTATGAAATGTCATAATGGCGGCACCTGCTGTGGCACCCCAGAATCTGTGCGCCCAGTGCGCCCAAACGGCCCAGTGCAACCAAACTGGTCGCACCTCCCTAGGTCTGCCTTTGCATCTAGTTGGGACCCCTCACTGACTCCTGGGGGAGCTTGCAAGTGAGCACACCACTGGGGGGGGGGTGTTCTTTGCTCCCATCTGCTAAGATGACACCTGATTCTCGTTGACAAGGCTGCATCCTCCATATAATAAAATGATTATTGGCTCTCCCCCTGCCCAGGCTTTCCACTCCGCAGGACGGTCAGAGAAGAGAGCCAGTATCCCAGCTTCCCCTTCCCAAACAGAACCCCCCCCAAAAAAACAACCCAGATTCCCACCATTCAGTCACCATGTTCAGCTGAGACCATATAACACTGGTCCTGAAAGATCTACGTTGGCTCCCAGTATGTTTCCGGGCACAATTCAAAGTGTTGGTGCCTTAAAAGGCCTCAGCCCAGTATCCCTTAAAGAGCGTCTCCACCCCCATCATTCTGCCCGGACACTGAGATCCAGCACCAAGGGCCTTCTGGCGCTTCCCTCACTGTGAGAAGCCAAGTTACAGGGAACCAGGCAGAGGGCCTTCTCGGTGGTGGCACCTGCCCTGTGGAACGCCCTCCCATCAGATGTCAAGGGGATAAACAACTATCTGACTTTTAGAAGACATCTGAAGGCAGCCCTGTTTAGGGAAGTTTTTAATGTCTGATATTTTATTGTGTTTTTAATATTCTGTTGGGAGCTTCCCAGAGTGGCTGGGAAGACCCAGCCACATGGGCAGGGTATAAATAATAACAATAACAATAACTTCCTCTGCTATTACAGATGGGTAGCCGTGTTGGTCTGCCATAGTCAAAACAAAAAAAATTTTCTTCCAGTAGCACCTTAAAGACCAACTAAGTTAGTTCTTGGTATGAGCTTTCGTGTGCATGCACACTTGGTATCTGAAGAAGTGTGCATGCACACGAAAGCTCATACCAAGAACTAACTTAGTTGGTCTTTAAGGTGCTACTGGAAGAAAATTTTTTTTGTTTTTCCTCTGCTATGTGATCCTGTCTACCCAACCCCAGTCCTGATGGCTCGTCGGGGCTCATGACATGTTGTTGCACTACGATTCCCAGCCAGCATAACCAACAGCCAGGGATACTGGGAGCTGTAGCCCACAGCATCTGTCGGAGAGCATGTTAACCACCCCTGAGACTCTCCGTTCTAAGTGGCATTTATTTGTACACTGCAACGTCCAAGATCTCCTGCCATCCTTCGCCTGCGAGCTGTCATATAACTCTAGATTTGGACATTTCTTAAAAGGGATTTATTTGCAAAGCCCACTACACTGTAATAGGCCTTAAGCTGTTTCTGTCTAGGCTTTAAATCCTCCGTAGTTTATGCATTATTGACCCAATCGACGGCGATGGGGGCCGCGGACCCTCAACAACCCGCCGTGTCAATCCAGCTGCTAGGAAGCCTGCAATTCTCCTCTTCTGCAACATGAAATGAGAGAGGAGCCCTGGAGATTTGCGTAGAGAGAAGACATGCAGATGTATCAAGCTGGCTTGTGCTGTGTCCCATCGCTGGTCCACCTTCTCCTTCTCCTTCTTCTTTGGTGATCACTCGTACCTGAGTAAGATTGTCTTCCATAAACAATGAGTTTAACAATGAGTCCGTAAGTGACTGTGGAGGCCAGTTCTGGATCCACACGTCCTTCCACAGTGGGGACATTGGTTCCTGGGCGGGAGTTGATCACGGTGTGGATTTGCCAAGCATTCCTTCCTCTTAGGTCAAAACTAGAAACAGAATTGTTAGAACCCAATACTAAGAATCTGTCAAGAATGTATAACTTGCTGTTGAAGTGGAATACTCAGGATGAAACGGTGAAATCAGCCATGATTAAATGGGCACAAGATATTGGTCATGACATTATGTTTGCTGACTGGGAACAGTTATGGACCACCGGTGTTAAGTTTACGGCATGTAATGCCTTAAGAGAAAATATTATGAAAATGATCTACAGGTGGTACATGACCCCAGTCAAGCTAGCAAAAATTTATCACTTGCCTAATAATAAATGTTGGAAATGTAATGAGGCTGAAGGTACCTTTTACCACCTTTGGTGGACCTGCCCGAAGATTAAAGCCTTTTGGGAAATGATATATAATGAAATTAAGAAAGTTCTCAAAAGGACTTTTCCTAAGAAACCAGAGGCTTTTCTCTTGGGTATGGTAGGCCAAATGGTGTCAAGGAAGGATAGGACGTTTTTTATGTATGCTACTACAGCAGCAAGGATCCTCTTAGCAAAGTATTGGAAGACACAAGAACTACCCACACCGGAAGAATGGCAGACGAAGGTGATTGACTATATGGGACTGGCGGAGATGACTGGCAGAATTCATGACCAGGGGAAAGAGACAGTGGAAGAAGACTGGAAGAAATTCAAGACATATATTAAAAATTGTTGTAAAATTGAGGAGTGTTAAGATGTCAAGGAATTGGGAAATAGAGAATTGCAGCTGTAATCAATAAGTTAAGGAAGAAATTAAAAGAATTGATTTGAATAATTAGTTAATTGGAGGAGTTGCTGAAGAAATTTAAAACAAGGATGCAGAAAAGGGGAGGTATGGGGAAGTCCGGGAAGTAAGGTGTATGAAAATAAGAGTATGAAATTATACATGTTTATATGTTTGTATGTTTGTGTATTGTGTATTGTTTGTTTTTATTTTGTGTGTGGAAAACCAATAAAAATTTATATATAAAAAAAGCATTCCTTCCTCTTAGCACGTTTCTCCCTTTCGTCCTGAGTTCGAGTGTCTTCAAAGCCCATGACACCTTTGGTCAAGGCTGTTCTCCAGTTGCAGCACTCGCAGGCCAGTGTTTCCCAGTTGTCAGTGTTTATACTACATTTTTAAAGATTTGCCTTGAGAGAGTCTTTAAACCTTTTTGGTTGACTACGAGCATGACGCTTTCCATTTTTAGGTTCGGAATAGAGTAGTTGCTTTGGAAGACGATCATCAGGTATCCGCACAACATGACCAGTCCAGCGAAGTTGATGATGAAGAATCATTGCTTCAACACTTTGCTTCTTCCAGTACACTGGCATTAGTTCACCTGTCTTCTCAAGCGATATGTACTTTTTTTTCGGCCACCTAACTCAATATCGATTGCTTTGGCCGCCAGCAGCAATTCATAGCTCTCAGGCAGAGGAAACTTATGGGTTCCCCTTGAGGGCATTTGCCCACTGGGTGAAAAAGATGCTGGATCTAACAGACTCTTCTTCTCTTCCTATGGTGAAACTTGCCTGCCCCTTTTCATGCCAGCCAGGTGAAAGACAGGAGAGGAGTGCATCTTAGGTGAAAGATGGAGATGGCTTTGCTTGCTTGCTTGTTGATTACATTTCTACACCGCCCTTAGGGGCAGGTAGGGCTTGTCCACTGGGAAGGCAGCCCATCTAGCAGAAGGAAAACTCTGATCCCAAACCTCAGCTGCCTTCTGGCTATATTCATTCGTGAGAAAGGCTTCGTGAGAAAACCCCGAGGAAAAATCCATACCTGCAGGACATCTTTGGGAGAAGAAAGGGCACAGGAGTAAACCATACACTCAGCCAATTGGGTTGCCAACAAATATTGCTGCAGACATTTCTGAGATCATGATCTTTCCAATGAGCGGTTTGTTAATTGTCTTACTTTAAAAGTTGCCAGGATCCCATGCCCTTTTAAAATGTGATTTTTTTCAGGTGGGAGGTTTTTGGGTTGTTGTTTTTATTTCATGTACCGTATTTTTCGCTCCACAAGACACACTTTTTCTTGCTAAAAAGTAAGGGGAAATGTCTGTGTGTCTTATGGAGTGAATGTGTGGTCCCTGGAGCCGAATTGCCCAGGGGATAAAAGCAGATCATCCTTCTTTCTTTTTTGGAAGAGGGAAGGGGGTGTTGAAACAAAGCCGCTGATTGGCAAGCGATTGGGAGGGAGACAAGGGACGCTAGCAAAAAAGGAGGCTGCCTGGGAGGGGGGAGGTAAAGACAGCAAACTTGCAAGGAGAGGAGACAGGAAGACAAAATCAATGAGGAGAGAAATTAGAAAAAAGGGAGGAGCGAAAAACTGCTCCAGCTAAGGAAAAGAAACTAAGGCAAACAAGAGGGAAGGAAGTGTTCAAAGGAAGCAGCTGATTGGTGGGATCAGGAGAGAGATAAGGGACGCGATAAAGGAGGCTGCCTGGGAGGGGGGAGGTAAAAGCCCATGGATCCTCAGGATTTTTACATTGGGTCATCCCAAATTCATCATCAGATCACATAGTATGGCTACAGCCTGAACCAAAAAAATCACGCACCCACTGTTACGTGGGGCCACAATGGTGCAAAAACGTGGTTACAAAGCACGGGTCCACATGGATTCTCAGGATTTTTGCATTGGGCTACCCCAAACTCACTGTCAAATCACATGTCTGTGGCCACAACATGAACCACAAAAAACATACATCCACTGTTTTGTTCAGAATCTTTTTCTTGTTTTCCTCCTCTAAAAACTAGGTGCGTTTTATGGTCAAGTGTGTCTTATGGAGCGAAAAATACGGTATTTTGCATGTGAAGACCCCCAAAACCATCCCCAAATGAAGACACAATAGACACAGATTTTAGTTTAAAGTTTTTGGCATTAAATTTTGGCTACCACTTTATTGATTACAGCATGTAAGTGGTTGCTTAGGCGCTCGTTCCAGACTACCTGAACCTGCACAGTGGCAGGAACAGGACTGACACTGGGCACCACCGTATGTCAGTAAGGGAAAGCATCCTGGGGGAGCGAGAACTCCTTCAATCTCACAGCTCACCCCAGATGCTCCCAGGGGCTCTGGCATGGCCCTAGCCCCTTGACAAGGTTCAGACAAAAGCAAGGCAAGCCCCTGGATTCCTTTAACGGAATTCCCTAGCAGCAGCGATGGAGGGGCAGGCACAGCCAACCACGTACCCTCCTCTAAACATTGAACCAAATGCCTAACTGCCAACTTTACAAAGTTGTCACGATTTGCTACATGGTAGGCAAAAACCAAGTGGCACCAGCCAATCAGCCAAATGGCAAAATTCCTACTCGGCCCCTGCTCCAAAACAGACGACCCCTAGACAGGCATAGCAGGGCTATAAGAACAACCCTAAATATAGGGAGAGGAGGGCTGGAGATCCGCTGCACGTCGCAAGAAAGTGAAACTCACCAGCGACGTGCAGCAGCTTAAGTAGCCCCTCAGCAGCCAATAGCCAATCCAACTGACCAAATTTCTGCCCCAGCAACAGAGGGGCAACCAATGGGGCGTTGTGGCCATCCAAACAGTCCCGCCCCACAACAGGGAGACAGTTTCTGGTGATCTCACCGCAACACGTGCCCTCCATGATGGAGGACCCAACTTGTGGTTTTATATTTTGATTTTATTCTGTGAACCACCCACCGGGTATAGGGCGGTAAAAAAGGTAAAGGTAAAGGACCCCTGACAGTTAAGTCCAGTCGTGGCCGACTCTGGGGTTGCGGCGCTCATCTCGCTTTATTGGCCGAGGGAGCCGACGTACAGCTTCCGGGTCATGTGGCCAGCATGACTAAACCACTTCTGGCGAACCAGAGCAGCGCACGGAAACGCCGTTTACCTTCCCGCCGGAGCGGTACCTATTTATCTACTTGCACTTTGACGGGCTTTAGAACTGCTAGGTTGGCAGGAGCAGGGACGGAGCAACGGGAGCTCACCCCATTGCAGGGATTCGAACCGCCGACCTTCTGATCGGCAAGCCCTAGGCTCAGTGGTTTAGACCACAGTGGCACCCTAATAATAATAATAATAATAATAATAATAATAATAATTTATTTAAACCCCGCCCATCTGACTGGGCCTCCCCAGCCACTCTGGGCAGCTTCCAACAAAACACTAAAATACAACAACCTATTAAACATTAAAAGCTTCCCTAAACAGGGCTGCCTTCAGATGTCTTCTAAAATAATAATAATACACAAATCGAGAGTGGAGTCCCTAAGGCGGTTGGCTGGCGCCTTGTACGCCTTGTTCCAGCAACTCCTGCAGCTAAGCTGGGGTCAAAGACATTGCTCTGCTTTCCTTTGGACCAGTGAGGCTCGGGATGTGTGTCTTGTCTGGGCAGCCCAGGACCTCCAGACACGCTGCCCAGGCTTGTGTCCCGGGGAGATCACTTCCATTATGAGTTACCCATCTCTGCAGCCACAGCAGGCGCTGTGATTCTCCAGGAGTTTGACTTCACCCCCAGAGCCGCAGTCCATTGTCTCTCGTTAACAGACGGGTTACAACAACAACAACAACAACAACAACAACAACATAACTTCCTCAAGAAGGGGACTCTCCTCTGACAACCCTTCAAAGGCTCCTCTTAAAACCCTAAATATTGACTTTAAGCTGTGGTCCTACATGAATGAATTCTTCCTTATGTCCAGTGCCAGATTTACGTATAAGCTAAACAAGCTATAGCTCAGGGCCCCATTCTCTTGGGGGCCCCCAAGAAAATTAAAGGGGGGAAAAACCTGGATATACATTCCCAGAATATAAGATAAAACACCAAATAAAATAAAACCTACATACAGCAACAGTGTTTTGTGTTGTGTCGGCTCCTATGATGTAAGTTATGGGCCCCGCCTGCTAACCTGCTCCCTAATGTATCACTGGTTTGCTCATTTCTATATATAGGTAAAGGTAAAGGGACCCCTGACCATTAGGTCCAATCACGGACGACTCTGGGGTTGCGGCGCTCATATCGCTTTATTGGCCGAGGGAGCCAGCGTATGTCCGCAGACAGCTTCCGGGTCATGTGGCCAGCATGACTAAGCCGCTTCTGGCGAACCAGAGCAGCACACGGAAACACCGTTTACCTTCCTGCCAGAGTGGTACCTATTTATCTACTTGCACTTTGACGTGCTTTCGAACTGCTAGGTTGGCAGGAGCAGGGACCGAGCAACGGGAGCTCACCCCGTCGCAGGGATTCGAACCAGGGCCAGTCTCCAGGGCCAGATGAACTGCATCCAAGAGTATTAAAAGAACTGGCAGATGTGATTTCAGAACCACTGGCAGTCATCTTTGAGAATTCCTGGAGAACAGGCGAAGTCCCCGCAGACTGGAGGAGGGCAAATGTTGTCCCTATTTTCAAAAAGGGGAAAAGAGAGGACCCAAATAATTACCGCCCAGTCAGTCTGACATCAATACCAGGGAAGATTCTGGAGCAGATTATTAAGCAAACAGTCTGTGAGCACCTAGAAAGGAATGCTGTGATCACCAATAGTCAGCATGGATTTCTGAAAAATAAGTCATGTCAGACTAACCTGATCTCGTTTTTTGACAGAATTACAAGCCTGGTAGATGAAGGGAACGCAGTGGATGTAGTCTACCTTGATTTCAGCAAGGCATTTGACAAGGTGCCCCATGATATTCTTGTAAAGAAGCTGGTAAAATGCGGTCTTGACTATGCTACCACTCAGTGGATTTGTAACTGGCTGACTCACCGAACCCAAAGGGTGCTCATCAATGGTTCCTCTTCATCCTGGAGAAGAGTGACTAGTGGGGTGCCACAGGGTTCTGTCTTGGGCCCGGTCTTATTCAACATCTTTATCAACGACTTGGATGATGGACTCAAGGGCATCCTGATCAAATTTGCAGATGACACCAAACTGGGAGGGGTGACTAACACCCCAGAGGACAGGATCACACTTCAAAACGACCTTGACAGATTAAAGAACTGGGCCAAAACAAACAAGATGAACTTTAACAGGGAGAAATGTAAAGTATTGCACTTGGGCAAAAAAAATGAGAGGCACAAATACAAGATGGGGGACACCTGGCTTGAGAGCAGTACATGTGAAAAGGATCTAGGAGTCTTGGTTGACCACAAACTTGACATGAGCCAACAATGTGACGCGGCAGCTAAAAAAGCCAATGCAATTCTGGGCCTCATCAATAGGAGTATAGCATCTAGATCAAGGGAAGTAATAGTGCCACTGTATTCTGCTCTGGTCAGACCTCACCTGGAGTACTGTGTCCAGTTCTGGGCACCACAGTTCAAGAAGGACACTGACAAACTCGAACGTGTCCAGAGGAGGGCAACCAAAATGGTCAAAGGCCTGGAAACGATGCCTTATGAGGAACGGCTAAGGGAGCTGGGCATGTTTAGCCTGGAGAAGAGGAGGTTACGGGGTGATATGATAGCCATGTACAAATATATAAAAGGATGTCACATAGAGGAGGGAGAAAGGCTGTTTTCTGCTGCTCCAGAGAAGCGGACACGGAGCAATGGATCCAAACTACAAGAAAGAAGATTCCACCTAAACATTAGGAAGAACTTCCTGACAGTAAGAGCTGTTCGGCAGTGGAATTTGCTGCCAAGGAGTGTGGTGGAGTCTCCTTCTTTGGAGGTCTTTAAGCAGAGGCTTGACAACCATATGTCAGGAGTGCTCTGATGGTGTTTCCTGCTTGGCAGGGGGTTGGACTCAATGGCCCTTGTGGTCTCTTCCAACTCTATGATTCTATGATTCTATGAACCGCCAACCTTCCGATCGGCAAGTCCTAGTCTCTGTGGTTTAACCCACAGCGCCACCCGCGTCCCCATTTCTATATATAGGATGCCCATAAATTACCATATAGCATATATTCAACACACACACACACAAAACAGCAACAATTTGTTGTTAACAAAGGACAGCTGGCCATCTCAAAGGCCCCATTACCTTCAGTAGCTTAGGGCCTCATCAAACCTAAATCCGGCCCTTCTTATGTCCCATAAGAAAAGGAAGGAAAAGATATCAACCTGGGCAACATGAGGACTAGGACATCTTTGTAATGCAATCGCATCTATAGAGACTCAAGACCTAGGAAAGCTGATCTGGACTTTCCTTTTTAGAAAACCAGGAGAAACCAATCCTTTTGCGGACGTCTTCCTCTCATATGTGGATGTCCAGACGTGGGGAAAACTAGCCCGCCGCTTCTTGCGGATTTCAGGGTGGTTCCGTCATGCATTTTTGGTTCTCCTTGCTAAAACAAATGGATGGATTTTATGTTGGCAGTTTTTTTTTTAACGTTGCGTTGCATTTTCGGCCGGCTGCTTTGAGGGCACCATGGGGAAATTTTAATTAATAGCCATAATACCCAACCTAGCAGGAGACGAGCCGGGGGAGGAGGAGATCATTGTCTTGCCGGGGCTGCTAACTCGCCGTGCCGAAGGGAGAAGATGCCTATTCATTGGACGGGCCGATTGATGCTCCGCGTCGGATAAAACGGGGCAAAAGCCGTGTTGGAATCCGTTCTGCTTTGGACATCCTTGTTGGGGCTGGGCTTTCAGGGCGTGCCGTTTGGTTTCTCGGTTGTCATCCCTGGATGAGGCCGGTTTCCCTGAGCAAACAACCCCCCCAAAGCAAGCCAGGATGCCGGCCATTCCCTTGTGTGAGGACCAAACGCCACCTGCCATTCCGTTGACTTTCTAACTCAGGATTTGCCTTCAAATACCGCAAGCGGACGGCATTCCAAACTCCTTTCTTGTCGCAGTTGGGGGTGCCGTGGTTTCACACCCCCCCTTTTTCCCTTTTCTTTTTGGAGGGGGGGGGAGAGAAAAAGGTTCGGGAGAATGAAAAGCAGCCCCTGGCTGCGTCCTCCTGCCCTGCTCCCCCCTCCCCAAAATCTCGGTTGCACTTTGTCAAAACGAGGTAACTGCTAGTTAAGTAAAATTCCCTAGATCAAAGGGGGATTAATCACCAACTGAATCCTCGCTGAATAAACCTGTCATTCAAGAAAATTATTTCCAGTGAACTTAGCAGAGGATTGGGGGGTATTTGCATAACAGGGACCATACAGGCTTCAGCCAGGTTAAAAGGTTCCGAATTCTGCTGGCCTCCCCAAGGTCTCTGGCCCCCCCAACCTTTCACTAGCCCTGAACAATAGGTCCCCCCCCCCTAATCTGATAATACAGCTCACTATCTAAATGATGTCAGGACAGCCAAGTATTGCAAAGTTTGGATGAGGGATGGATCAATTTCAGTAACTCCCAAATCTGATTTGTTGGAATTTAAGATGTAATCCTTAAAAAAAGACGGAGAAAGCCCTTTAAACCCCCCCAAAAGGCTGTTTATTAACATCCCCCTCCTTTCTCTTCTCTTTCTTTTCCACCTCCTTTTTGACCTTTCCCCCCTTAGAAAAGCCTGTTCTGAACGTCTGCTGTCTCCCTTCTGTTCCGCCACGGTCATATTCAAAACCACATATATATATTTTTAGTGGTTATCCATTCAAAGCAGGAAGTTAAGCCTAATTATTCTTTGTGGAGGTAAAGGCGGGGAGCTGTGAGCCAGTGTTATACCCCTCCTCAAAGTAGACCCATGGCAGTTAATGGGCATGACTGACTCAGGTTAGCTATGAGCAGGACTTGCAAAATTGAATATAATGCATCATTTGACATTTTTAAAATCTTTTTCTTGCTAGGTCTTATTTCCTTACATGTCATCATTTAAAGTTTCTGACCAATTTTTTTTTTAGATTGATTTCACGATATAGCCCATTTTCGTAGTTTTAAATACCCCAAAACTGAAAAACAAGTCTGCACTTTTGAAAACCCCCCTGTAATAATCAATATTATTTTAGATTTTAAGATGAACAACTTTGTTTCATTAATTTTTTCTATTATAGCTATGGATTGTAGGAAAGTTGTACCCAGTAGCCATTTTTCCCCCACGATGTCCAAAAAACGTACAATTTTGTTACAAGACATAAGAGACCCATAATTTTTTATTCTTTATTGAGAAAGAGCATGCCTTTGCAATAATTTTCATCATCAAAAACCTTTGATTCCATCGTGCCCTAATGCTGAAAATTTAGATTTTCTAAACCTAGTTTTTCCACCAAAAAAACTACATTTATACATTTTTAAGGCATTTATAAAATCTTTTGAGTGCTGGTGTATTTTTTCCTGAAATCTTCATCATGTTATTGAGCTCTGTGTAAAAGACATCTGATCATTGGTTATGGAGGGGGAAAAATAAAATGCACACAAGACCGAGGATCTCAAGAGGGACAGAAACACAGATTTCATGAAACTTTGAAGTGCTATAAAATTAAAACCGTTTGAGATAGAGGGGAAAATTTTAAGGGGGTTTCTTCCAACCATAAGGGAAGGGTGTACACCAAGTTTCATCAAAATCCGAGACGGTGGGTGGCGAAACCCTTGTTTTTTTGCGCTGATCTGTTGTGGAATGGAGAAACCACTTTGAAGTGGGTGACTTCAGTTCAGCCCAGTGAGGACTGAATATGCTCAGTGGGCAGAGAATATGGACCAGCTGTTGGAGTGGGGAGTTCGGTAGAGGAGTCAACAGAAGGAACAGGTAGGAAGAGAAATGCAATAGAGTATTGTGGAGCAGGGCTTGACTGACTAATTGGGAAAGTGAACAGGGACGCCTTGCCCTGCAGTGTTCTATTTCAAGTCCGACTGACCTATCTGTAAACTTTATTTTCATAGAAGCACGGAAATATAGAATTGGAATGTACCCCAGGGGTCATCTGGTCAGTCCGTCAGAGTCAGTTTTACTGCACATAGCCAAAGGCTGAGGGACAGTGGACCAGCCCCCTGCTGAAAAAAATTTGCTGACCCCTGATATATAATGTCTGTGGCAGGAACTCTGTTCTGAAGCCTCCTAGGACTGGCATTTTATAATATATAACATGGGTAGGCAAACTAAGGCCCAGGGGCCGGATTCAACCCAATCGGCTTCTAAATCCGGCCCGCAGATGGTTTGGGAATCAGCATGTTTTTACATGAGTAGAATGCGTCCTTTTATTTAAAAAGCACATCTGGGTCATTTGTGGGGCCTGCCTGGTGTTTTTACATGAGTAGAATGTGTGCTTTTATTTAAAATGCATCTCTGGGGTATTTGTGGGGCATAGGAATTCGTTCATTTTATTCCCCCCCCCAAAAAATATATAATCCGGCTCCCCACAAGGTCTGAGGGACAGTGGACCGGCCCCCTGCTGAAAAAGTTTGCTGATCCCTGGCTAAGGCTCTTTCCCTTGCCTCCAGTTTTATCCTTGCAGCAAGCGAATGACGTGGTTTAGGCTGAGAGAAAGAGAGGGACTGGGTCGAGTTCTCCCACTGAACTTCATGGACGTGTAGGGATACATTATCTAGGGCCGTAGCTCAGCAGCAGAGCATCGTTCGAATGCAGAAATTCCCTGGTCCAGTCCATAGCTGTCAACCGTCTCTTATTTGGCGGGAAACTCCCTTATCCCAGTGCTGTCCCTTAAATTTCCCAGGTTTCAAAGGAAGCAGCTCCTCTCCCTCCCTGCCTCCCTGCCAGCCAGGGAGGAGTGAGGCTCCAACTGTGTTGCTTGGCTGCCCAGCTCGCCCCCTTCCGGTCTCCTCTCACCAGCCTCGGCCCCCGGGAGCCCTTCCCCGCCGGGACTGGCGGGAGCCTCGGGCCCTTCCGCCGCCATCCTCCTTGTGGCCGCCGAACTGAGCTTCTCTGCCTGGGGCCTCCCCTCTGCCCATAACTGCTGCCGCTGCCACTAGGTCGTACTGTGGCTGCGCCGGTGAAGGACTCGGATGAGATGGGCAACCTGGCATGGCCTATGAATTCCTGAGGAGCCTTGAGAGGAGAGCGAATGCAACCATAGAGAAAGCAGTTCAGAGAGAGGAGGAGGAGGCGGAGGCGCGGGCAGGCGTTCCAAGGGCTACAAGGGAAGGACCGCAAGCGCTTCTCCCATAGATTTGTAGTGGTAGACTAGCATAGATGGTCTGCTCTGCGGGTTGACTTCGGGCGCTATCCCCCCCCCTCATCCCGCCCCGCCTGATGGAACTGAGAGCTGCAGATGGAGCACGAGAGAAAAGATACAGAACTGCAGCAGCATCTTCGTAGCTTGGACTTCGTTTTGCTCGAAAAGTGGTTGCTGCTTGTAGTTATTTAATTGCAGTGTTTCATCGGCTGGTGTCTTGAGCAGCAACCTCTGGAAACGAAGGGCTAAAAACCGGCGCTGCTCTCCCAAATTATCTGGTCCCTTTTAACTTCGTATTTCAGCTGGTTGACTCAAATCCCTTATTTTGGCTGCTGATCCCTTATTTTCGAGGCTGCTGGTCCCTTATTTTCAAAACTGTAAGTTGACAGCTATGG
The DNA here is from genome assembly GCF_964188315.1 of Podarcis muralis. Classification (NCBI taxonomy): domain Eukaryota; kingdom Metazoa; phylum Chordata; class Lepidosauria; order Squamata; family Lacertidae; genus Podarcis; species Podarcis muralis. The sequence continues at coordinate 6,768,268 of NC_135655.1, forward strand.
CCCATCCCTGGAATTTCAAGGGAGAATTAGGAGCTGGATGCAGCAGAGCTTCTATAGGAGGGGAGAGAGAGCTCTTGCGCTCAAATCTTGCATCTGCAGGTTTGGCTGACCGCTCTGGGAACAAGGAGCCTCTTCTGATGTTCAGGAATATCCCCTGCCTGGAACACGGGAGAGCAGCTGCCAGTCAGAGAAGGCAACACTGAGTCAAATGAGGTTTGGCCTGGTATGAGGCAGCTATTTAAACTCCTATTGGGAAAGGTCTGTTATTCAGGGGGTAGAGCCGGGGGCGAAGGAAGGCGTCGTGACACCCAGGGCGGGCGTTGCTATTTAGGGCGCATGTGTGGCGTCGCTACGTACGATGCATGCGCTGTATGTAGCGACGCCGCACATGCGCTGTATAGCGGTTTGCCACTAGCGCTGCTCTAGAGATGTACGGACGGTGCTGGGATCCCTCCGTGGCCCTACAGCCACGAATGGATGATCCTCCATTCGCGGCTTCAGCCGCGAGCAGAGGATCCCAGCACCATCTGTACGGTGCTGGAGCGGCGCTGGAGGCAAACCGCTATACAGCGCATGTGGGGTGTCGCTACGTACAGTGCATGCATGCAACGTCACACATGCGCTGTACTTAGCGGTTTGCCGCCGACACCAGTGTGGTGTAGTGGTTAAGAGCAGTAGTCTCGTAATCTGGTGAACCGGGTTCGCTTCCCCGCTCCTCCACATGCAGCTGCTGGGTGACCTTGGGCTAGTCACACTTCTCTGAAGTCTCTCAGCCTCACTTACCTTACAGAATGTTTGTTGTGGGGGAAGAAGGGAAAGGAGAATGTTAGCCGCTTTGAGACTCCTTAGGGTTGTGATAAAGCGGGATATCAAATCTACTACTCTACTCTTCTTCTTCTTCTTCTTCTTCATCATCATCCTGCCCATCCCCCTGCAGTGCAAGAAACTCTTCTTCTTTAGCGATCCCTCATAGCCAAGTAAGATTGCCTTCCATAAACACGGTTTTAACAATGAGTCCATAAGTGACTGTGGAGGCCAATTCTGGATCCACACGTCCTTCCACAGTGGGGACATTTGTTTCCAGACGGGAGTTGATCCCGGTGAGGGTTTTCCAAACGTGCCTTCCTCTTCGCACGTTTCTCCCTTGAGTCCTGAGTTCGAGTGTCTTCAAAGCCCATGACACCTTTGGTCAAGGCTGTTCTCCAACTGGAGCACTCGCAGGCCAGTGTTTCCCAGTTCTCAGTGATTATACTACATTTTTTAAGATTTTCCTTGAGAGAGTCTTTAAACCTCCTTTGTTGACCACCAGCATGACGCTTTTCATTTTTAATTTCGGAATAGAGTAGTTGCTTTGGAAGACGATCACCAGGCATCCGCACAACATGACCAGTCCAAAGAAGTTGATGCTGGAGAATCATTGCTTCAACACTGGTGATCTTTGCTTCTTCCAGTACACCGGCATTAGTTCGCCTGTCTTCCCAAGTGATGTGTAAAATTTTTCGGAGATACCGTTGATGGAATCTTTCGAGGAGTTGGAGATGGCGTTTATAAATGGTCTGTTTCACAAGCATGTAGTACAGTTGGTAGTACCATAGCTTTGAAAACAAGCATTTTGGTTCCACTGAGAATGTCCTGGTCCTCAAACACACTGCACTGGGAGAAAGCTGCACCTGCAGAGCTCAGGCGATGCTGGATTTTGGCATCAATGTTGGCGCTTGTGGAAAGATAACTGCCTAGATCATACATGACAGATGGATACCCAACCTCTGCTTAAGAACCTCCCAGGATGATCACCCAATCTTAACATAGACTTGCTATTTTCTGGGGTTGAGGTCCCTTCCAACTCTACAATTCTACGAATATATGAGCAACTGGTTCTTAAATTTGAAATCAAGATTTATTAAGAATCATCTGTCTGCCTGCACACACACACACACACACACACACACACACACACACAAGATCGTGCTCCAAACTCAACAAACCCGATGCACCCTGTTCTGCCCACCAAAGGTTATCCTGGGCTTGGGAGGGGCAGATTTGCCCAGCTCATAATTCAACCCAGTGCAATCCAGTGCGTGCCTACTCTGAAGTGAGCCCCACTGAGAACCATAGGACTTACTCACTGCGAAGGGTGAGCAAGATCCTGCTTAAGTGATTCTGGGCATTGATTTATTTCACTCCTTAGCTACGGAGTGTTGGTGAGGAGACTTAAAGAGGGTATGTAGTGGACTGTATTGTTAAAGCTATGGTTTTCCCAGTAGTGATGTATGGAAGTGAGAGCTGGACCATAAAGAAGGCTGATTGCCAAAGAATGGATGCTTTTGAATTATGGTGCTGGAGGAGACTCTGGAGAGTCCCATGGACTGCAAGAAGATCCAACCTATCCATTCTGAAGGAAATCAACCCTGAGTGCTCACTGGAAGGACAGATCGTGAAGCTGAGGCTCCAAGACTTTGGCCACCTCATGAGAAGAGAAGACTCCCTGGAAAAGACCCTGATGTTGGGAAGGATTGAGGGCTCAAGGAGAAGGGGATGACAGAGGACGAGATGGTGGGACAGTGTTCTTGAAGCTACCAGCATGAGTTTGACCAAACTGCGGGAGGCAGTGGAAGACAGGAGTGCCTGGCATGCTCTGGTCCAGGGGGTCATGAAGAGTCTGAAACGTCTAAACAACAACAAAAATGGACTGTAGTCTATGAGAGCTTACCCCAGAATAACGGGGTTTGCATTTAAGGTGCTGCAGGATTCCTTCTTGTTGTAAATATTTACATCTGGAAGGTATGAAGAGGCCAAAAGCTTCTGAAACTAGCAAGTCTAGTCCAGTATGTGCATTAAATGGTAACAGTTCATGGTTGCTGCCCATAGGCATTGGGGTTTCCCAAAGGCTTTCTAGAAAGTTGTGTTGACCCCTTGGCTTCTCCTGGTAGGGCTGGGAATGCTCCCTACCTGGACTCTGCCTGGAGAGCCTCTGCCAGCCAGTGTAGACTGAGCTCGGTGGACCAATTGGTCTTAGGATAAAGTAGCTACCTTCAAAGGGAAAGCTGTGGTTGGGTGGTTGGGCATCTGCTCAGCATGCAAACATCCCAGGTGCAATCGTGAGGATCTCCAGGTAGGGCTAGAAGTGCTGCTGCCAGTCAGTGTAGTGAATGCTGAGCTAGATGGAACAATGGTCTGAATCAGGGTAAGGGTAGCATCCTGGCTTCTTTATCATCTTTCCATTCTCATGGGTTTCATTCTTCCAAATGTATCTGGGGGAGATCATAAAAGGTGGGTCTATTGTGGCCATAGAAAGGCATTCTTATTTTTTTAATCGCCCCCCCCCCCCCAATGTATTAGATAAGTGTTTCAGATTGTAAATGTTTGGTGCATTCTGCATTTTTTTCAAAATTTTCTGTAAGTCGCTTAGAGATGCTTTGTAAAAAGCGGTGAACAAATGTACTCATCATTGATATAACGATGGCAGAATACCTAGAAATTCTATTTCTGATCCTTTTTAAAGGAGGGACCTGCAAGCCGAAAGCAGAACAGCAGCTTGTGGACAGCTACCTCCCAACCACCAATCTTAAATAAGCATCTGCATTGCCCAAAACAAATCTGGAAATTGAACTCAAGTGAATTTTATGCATTTGGATTCTGGCTGCACATTCTGTAAAAGGTTGTTTTTTTAGTAAACCCAGAGCATCCATTTAAGGAGTCTGGCTATTTCCACAATTCCTTACTTCCAGCCGTTCAGTTTGGCCACCTGTGTTGCTTCCAGTTCCAGAAACGGCTGCCAGCGTTATCTCAAAACCTTATGTATTTTGCTAGCCACTTCAAAGCAGACATTCAGATTTTTTTTTTGGGGGGGGGGAATTAATGACTAATAACTTGCATTTTTGCAAAACTACTGCTCTTTGGGTTAAGGAAGCGAAGGAAGTTATGCTAAACTGGAATAAGAGACTATACATTCCTAAAATGGTAAAAATGTGAATTCCGATTGGCGGCTTTCACTGTTGGGTTGATGACAAGCCTTCACCGTTGGTGTCCGACTTCAAGAATGTCCCACTTCCTTCATCTTTTGGCTGTCTGGAACCATGCTAGGCTATGTGGCAGGTGTCTGATTCCCTAATCGTAATTTTTGACACTAAACGGAATTTGCCCATTGCTGTCTCTAGAAGATGGCTCAGACTCCGAAGACTCCCTTATGCTAGCAGTTCATATTTGCCACCAACGCAGTGTGTGTGTGTGTATCTGTGCAAAGAATGGCTATCAAAGAAAATGAATAAAATCCATATTGAGATAATTTTTTAGAAAATGATTGAAGTTTTAACCCAAGAAAGGACTCTTACGAGTTTCTTATAGCTTAGAATAAGAACGTGTCAATCACGATTTAGCTTCTGGAATTGGAATCTCTTTGAAATGCAGCTGTTTCTTCTTTAATTGTGGCAGCAGACTCGGAAGAAAAGAAAGGTCCAGCCTTCAAGATGAGTCAGGAATACAAAATAGCTCCGGATTAGTTGGGGAGTTCAAAGGTCCCTAATTACACTAAGGAGTTCCCAGACACAGAGAAAACATTAAACAGGTCACCTACCAAATGGGAAACAGACTTTTGTCTTCCACCCCAACCCCCCCCTTCCTTTTTTTGTTTTGTGAAAGAAATTATCTTGAAAAGATAGGTTTCTAGACAGAATCAAAAGCAGCGCTGGGATGTCCAGCTGATCTCCTTGGAATGCACTCAGGGGTGCTGCCTTTGTCCTGCGACGGGAGGAGAGTTTACCGCAGAGAGCAATGGACTTTCCCCTCCCAACAGGCGTCTCAGTCGGCTTGGCGCCGACCGACGGGGAGTCTCCTTCTTCCTCCTGCGCACCCCTGATTTCTTCTCCCGGGGAATCAGCTGCTCATTCCCAGACTTCTTTCGCCTCTGCGTTACTTCGGCCAATCGCTTTCGAAGCCAGTGCGGCAAAGCCGAGGAAGGGCGTCGGAGCCAAGAGACAGGGAAGATTTGTAGCTTGGTGGCCGGTCACCTGCTTGGCTTGCAGAAGGTCCAAGGTTCAGTCTCTGGGTAGGGCTGCCTTGCATCTGGGATAGCCACTGCCAGCCAGCGCAGGCAATATTGCGCTAGGTGGACAAAGGGTTTGACTCAGTAGAAGGCAGCTTCTGGTGTTCCTATGGCAGCACCTGGAACAGAATGATACATCGGCCACCTGCAGTGGCCCAGTCCAGGAGCCATTTTGCAACTGATCTGCACCTTGTACGGTGGAACCTTGGTTTTCGAGCGTCTTGGAAGCCAAACAATTCGGAACCCGAATGCTGGAAAACCGGAAGTAATTACTTCCGTTTTCAAATGCGCCTCGGAAGTCTAACAGCTTTTGAGGTGTGTTTTTCTCCCCCCCCCCCCCGACTTTGCAGCCACCTCATTGATCCTTAGTTTTCGAACATTGAACGGTCTTCCGGAATGGAATACGTTCGAAAACTTGGTTCCACTGTATGTGGAGAAAGTGGGTCAGGTTTTTCTTCCTCTCTCGTAACACTAGGGACATCCGATGGAGTTGAATGACGGATGATTCGGGACAGATAACAGAAAGTTCTTCTTCACAGAACTCTCTTCCCCGGAAGGCAGTGAGGCCAGGCTCTTCTGTCCTGTACACAGTCTTATACACACATATTCTAACTACCAAGAAGCAAACTAATGTCTGCATACAGGTGGTATCTCCTAGATGGTATCTTTGAGAAACAGGGGGTTTTAATTTCAGCACACCCTGGCTGTCCTTTCAGAAGTTTTGCCAGGCAGTCTTTTTTTGGCTGAGCATCATGGCTTGCGCTAATCAATCTCCTCTTTATGATGCTGAACCAGCCGTCAGATTGGTATCTCAACCTGAGCAGTTTTTCAAATTATCGTTTTTGAAACTTCTCCCCATACACAATCACTGATCTTATTTATCACACAGCAACACAGTTAAACAAAAGTCGGGCCATTGTGCCTGGTGATGAAAGGTGCTGTTTGTCTCTCCTTTTGTGCTACTCTCCAGGGTCCCAAAGTTTCCCCCCCACCTTTCGCAATTTTGCCCATTTATCCCAACAGCCTGCTGAAACCGTTTCCTGTATTCCTGAAGATACCAGTGAATAATTTTTTTTAAAATGCAGAATTAGCATGCAGCTTTTGTGACTTCTCTGTTCCACTGAATTTGGAATAGTTTGTTCTTCTGCTTTCTGGGTTTATATGGAAGAGGAGCTTGGAAGCTGTTAAAGCTGGTCAGAATGTTTTGCAGCAGAATCTGACAATCTATGGCCTTTTAAATGGCTTCTCATTATGTTTCTCATTATGTTATTCTCATTATGTTTCTCATTATGTTACGCATTTTGTGTTTTTATGCTGTAAGCCGCACTGTGACCTTTGGAAAAGGATTTCACCCCTTGTCAACTTGCACCGGCTAATGTAATAGGCTTGTAGTGTTACCTTTAGGCTTGCAGATTTAAAGATCCATTTCAAGAAGCACGAATTGAGTCGTGAATCAAATACTTTGCTCTGTCTTTCCTAATGGATGAACAGCCCTGGAAGGAAGGCCATCCCTAGAATTCCAGTGGTACAGTTGCTCAGTGGTGAGTGAAAGGCACTCTGCACATGCACAGAGTTACTTTAAAAACAGTATTACTTCATACAGGTTTCTTTACAAATGGGCTTGGCCAAAGAGGAGAGATGGTTGTGCTCAACAAGAGGTTAAAAAGGCTATTACACTAAGGTCCACAGCACCTGCAAGAGCCTGCCCCCCCATAAAGATCCCACTCCACAACATTCCTATATCTAGATTTCTAGAAAGGCAGGAGGACCAGTTGCAGACCATTGATGATGTGCTGGTGGTGAAAGAAAGCCTACAATATCATTGGCTACAGCCAGCTACGAAAGGGGTGTGTGGGCTCACAAAACAATAAACAACAGTTAAGCGAAATAAGGATGTTTGTTGCCCCCCCCCCCCAAAACACGGTCTTAAATAATGAACAGATCAGTTAAAACATTTCAGTACTTTTTTCCCATTTCAAGTACAAAATTGAGGGGAAATTAGAAAAGTAAAGTTCTATACACTACAGGTGCTGGGGCTTTGGAATTCCAGATGTAGTAATCTGAAGAAAGCAATTCTCGAGCTGAAATTGAAATAAACACACACACACAGAGAGAGAGAGAGAAAGAGAGAGAGAAATAAGCTACTATACAATATCTCAAAACACACAAAGGCACAAATGATTAAAATACATTTGAGATTGTAATTTCATCATTTAAAAAAACATGTTTATACTAGACATAATAAATATATCATATAGTTGAAAGCTACATTTTGGAGCGTGTTGGCAGCCATATGCTGATGGCACACAGCTCTATTTCTCCTTCACATCTGCAGGTGAGGCAGTGGAAGCGCTGGACCAATGTCTTCCCTCGGTAATGGACTGGATGAGAGCCAACAAACTGAAGCTCAATCCAGGTAAGGCTGTGGCTCTGTTAGTGGGCAGCTCCCTAGACCAGATGGATGAGAGGTGCCCAATTCAAAGTGCTGGCTTTGTCCTATAAAGCCTTAAATGGCTCAGGACCGCAATACCTAAGGACTGCCTCTCCCCAGATGAACTGACCCAGACCCTGAAAACATCGGAGGCCCTTCTTTGTGTGGCCCCTCCCCGAAAAGTCCGGAGGGTGGAAACACAAGAACGGGGCCTTCTCTGCAGTGGCTCCCTGCTTGTGGAATGCTCTCCCCAGGGAGGTTTGCCTGGTGCCTTCATTATATATCTTTAAGCGATGGGCAAAACCTTCCTTTTCCCCCAGGCTTTTGGCTAATTAAATCTATGGCCTTTTAATCTCTCTGTGTGTTATTGTTTCTGTTGCATTTTGGTGTTTTTATAATGCAAACTGCACTGTGATCATCGCATGACGGGTGGTGTAGAAATTTAATTAATAACAATCATGATAAATTCTGCAGAAGGCAATTTTGAAATGGAGGCCCCACGGCAAGTTCACCTAGTTACACCTTGCTAAAGGTGTCCTTCTGTTTTAACGTAAAACCAGCGGCAGATGTGACCCTGCTCACCTGTACTGATCTTTGGTTTTCCTGAGGAAAAGACCTGGATGGAATGCTGGTCTGTGTAACATCCGGTCAGTGTGAAATCCAGGATTCTAAAATAAAGCTAAGCGCAGCCAAGCAGAAAACAGTAAGATGTACAGATCCTCATTTCTGTTCAAACACCTCCCTGTCCCCATAGACTAGGTAGCATATACCGTATTTTTCTGTCTATATGACGCCCCCATGTATAAGTCCCCTCTATTTTTGGGGACTCAATTTTAAGAAAATGAGGGGAGGTGGTCCAAAGTTGTTGAGCTTCTCCCCCCATGCATCTGCGGGCAGGAAACACTCCCTAGATCGTTTCTCGCGCGCAGCGACATCGGAGGAAGTTGCGCTCCCAATCGGCTGGCTGGCGCGCTGCTTCTCCCCCCCTCCCATGCCACTATCTGTGTATTGGACGACTGTAGTTTTTTGACATGATTTTTGAGTCAAAAAACCTCGTCTAATACACGGGAAAGTATGGCGGATCTAATCTTTGCACGGGGACGCGGGTGGCGCTGTGGGTTAAACCACAGAGCCTAGGATTTGCCGATCAGAAGGTCGGCGGTTCGAATCCCCACGACGGGGTGAGCTCCCGTTGCTCAGTCCTGCTCCTGCCAACCTAGAAGTTCGAAAGCACGTCAAAGTGTAAGTAGATAAATAGGGACCGCTCCAGCGGGAAGGTAAACAGCGTTTCTGTGCGCTGCTCTGGTTTGCCATGCTGGCCACATGACCTGGAAGCTTTCTGCAGACAAACGCCGGCTCCCTCGGCCTATAGAGCGAGATGAGCGCGCAACCGCAGAGTCGGTCATGACTGGACCTAATGGTCAGGGGCCCCTTTACCTTTACTTAATCTTTGCACAAGGAGGTAACTTCCTACAGCTAGTGAAGGCTCTCACACCCCTTGAACTGTTTTGGTATTCCTGCACATAAGTGAGTAGAATTGGATGACAGGAGCGGACAATGCCCATGTCCGTTTTGTTTCCTAACATCTACCCATATCCAGGTTGAAGGCCCTTACAAAGTTTCTTGATGAAATGTGCGCAAGTCCGTCCATTTTTTTTGAGGGGGGGGGGCGGCGACACACAACTGCACAATTAAGACCCAGCTTCTCTTGAAGCTGACGACTTACTTTGATGTAAGTGGTGCTTCCAGTACACACAGGGTCAATCTGCTGCTCCTGATTCAAGGCGCCAAAAGCGACAGTCCCAGAAAGGGAAATTTCCAATGACTTGGGGAATTTTTGTCCTTTAAAAGAAAAAGAAAGGTTTCAGAGTTGTAACAATAGCAATAGCATTTATGTAAGACTTCTAAGAAGGGACGCGGGTGGCGCTGTTGGTTAAACCACAGAGCCTAAGACTTGCCGATCAGAAGGTTGGCGGTTTGAATCCCTGCGACGGGGTGAGCTCCCTTTGCTCGGTCCCTGCTCCTGCCAACCTAGCAGTTCGAAAGCACATCAAGTGCAAGTAGATAAATAGGTACCGCTCTGGTGGGAAGGTAAACAGCGTTTCCGTGCGCTGCTCTGGTTCGCCAGAAGCAGCTTAGTCATGCTGGCCACATGACCTGGAAGCTGTACGCCGGCTCCCTCGGCTAATAAAGCGAGATGAGCGCCGCAACCCCAGAGTTGGTCATGACTGGACTTAATGGTCAGGGGTCCCTTTACCTTTACGACTTCTAAGAAGGGTGTGTGTGTGAAGCCCAGCATTTGGAGCCCATGAGAACCAGCTCCTAAAGGGACCACTTGTAACTTGAAAGAACTGTTGGGGCAGCCCCACCTGCGGTACTTTAAGTCCTGAGCGAAGGCTGAAAGAAGCCCAGCCCATCGATCTTTAAATCAGTCACCCTCCCAACTTCCTGTCTGGTTTAAACACATGGATCTGGCCACACCTGCACCTCTGCTTTGGACCTAAATCCAGTTTACAGGCAAATACTGCCCCAATGCTGTGAAGAAGAAGAAGAAGAGGAAGAAGAAGAAATTTTAGGAGTAACTGTTAGTGGTTCCCCCTGGCTTGAATGCACAGCTCATAACCAGCAGGAGCTCTGTGGAACTCCCTTCCAGTTGAGGTCAGACGGAACCCACTCCCTGTTTATTTATTTTATTTCGTAAAATTTATACACTGCTTGATTGTAAAAAAAGAACCACACACACACACACACACACACACACACACACCCTCAAAGTGGTTTCAAAAAGAGAAAACAATAAAACCAAGAAAAAGGTGCAGCCATACTTTAAAACGTACAAAAATTAAAATACTGAAACAGATTAAAATTTCCTCAACTTTCCAAGCTTATTTCTAATGTTTTTAGCAGGTGCTGAAAAGAGCATGGGGAAGGTCTCACCAGGCAGGGAGGTCCAAAGTTTAGGCACCGCAGCACTAAATGACCGAGTTCTTACAAATGCGGCACCTTCAAAACTTACTTTTTTTAAAAAATAAAATTTTTTGCAGGCATTTTAACTGAATTCTGATTTTGACACATTTTTGTCTTATTGTATTGGCTCACCAGTACGCTACTCCGAGACAACTGTGAGTAAGTGGTATACAAATTGTTGAAATAAATACATTGCATCAATTAGGAGTGACACCTCACATTGGAATATTCCAGGCGCTTCACATTGTTAAGGTTTATTTCAGTCCCCCTTACAGCAAGCTTCATAATGTAGGTCAGTATTTTTTATCCCCATACTGCAGATGGAGGCAAGAAGGACTGAGGCGGATAGAATTGTTTGTGGTTTGCCTGAAGGCAACATAGGAAGGGGCTGCAGGGCATAGAGGGAATTCGACAACCAAGAGGAAAATATCCTCAGGTGCCATTTAAGATTTTCCGAGGCTGAGCCAAGGTTTCAAATTTTGGCTAACCCAATTATCAGAATAAGCAGTTCCAAGAATTAAGTGTCCCGTATCTGACAAATGCAGCTTGGGAACTTGTTCACAAAGTGAGGCACCAAGGACGCTAATAAAGCACAATCCAGCTCTTTTCGTGGGAATCAGAGTAAATGGGAACTACAATAGGCCTGTGAAATAAATCAGACTGAGTGCTGAGAATTATTTGCTCAAGTCTATTCAAGGAGTCGCTGGCCGTACATGACATCATGGGCTGTCCCCTGAGTTCGCTAGATGACATCGCGGGAGACTGCTGCATCAGGAGAGCGAGGAAAATTCTTAGGGACGACTCACACCCTGGCCAGCACTTCTTTAAACTCCTACCTTCGGGCAGGAGATACAGAAGTATAGTCAGCCGCACCAACAGGTTAAAGAACAGTTTTTATCTGTGGGCTGTTGGGCTGCTGAATGGGAAAAAATAGTGGTGTAATTGACTTCCGACAAGCACACAGAGCGCAAACAAGACTGAGTGTATATGTGGTGGGGAGGGGGGCTCGTTTAATTTCACTGCACACAGGTGGTGTAGTGACAATAAAGGTTGTATCATCATAATCATCATCATCATCAGTCGGGTTACAGACGCTTCAGGTTGCGTTGTTTTGGGTTACAGACCGCTGAAACCCGTAAGTACTGGAACGGTGGTTGTGCATGCGCAGAAGAGATAAATGGCGCTTTGTACATGTGCAGAAGCGCCGAATCGCAACCTGCACATGCACAGACGCGCAACGCTGCAGGTTGCGAATGTGCATCCCGCACGGATCACGTTCGCAACCCGAGCGTCCACTGTAGTATTATTATTATTATTATTATTATTATTATTATTATTATTATTATTATTATGTCTCCATGGGGGCCTCTCACCCCAAATCCAGCTTTCTGGCTGGTTTTTCTTTAGATGTGGTGATAGAAGCTCTTGCCACCCCCACCCCCCGAAACTGTGTTGCCTCCTGTCTACCTGCAAGACGCGTGTGCTTTAGGCTCAGTGGCAGAGCATATCTAGGGTCGCTGGTTGAACCTTTGGCATCACGGATAACAGGGACCCAACTGAACTCCCTAGACAGCTGCCGCTACTCTGCAGGGTAGGGCTTTTTGCAGGCACAGTCTCACTAGAGGGTCCATTCCGCAGGATGTCCATTGCACATCTTGGCTGTGAGTCCTGGAAGACCCTGCTCCCTGCCTTGCAGGCCTTTTCCCACCTGGCCTGGGAGGGCCCGGCCCGGACTGACTCCAGCTACAAAAGCCGAGGCTGCTGAAATGACTCTTGGGCTGATTGCTTAGGGAGTTTTGATATTGATTTTTTTGTACCTTCATTATGATTTATGTGGAAATTTGGTTGTGTACTTTATTGGTGTTTTCTTCGTTGCTTATGACTCCTTCTCTTGTGTGTTGAATTCTGCAACATTTCCTCCCCGCACCCACCCACCTTGAGCATGGTTTTAACTACGGAAAGGCAGCATAAAAAGAAAATGTTGCATGTATGTAGAAACTGGACCTTTACAGTGGTCACACTTATACTTTAAAACTCCTTCCACTTACAGGCACCTATTCTCTACTGCCCTTTTGGTGCCTAATGAAGACCTTTCATTTTAAGAGGATATTCTTATCCCAGACTGCATCTGTATTGGCTCTGACATTGCTTTTATATGTGAAATTATTTTTTATACACAATGTTACTGTTGATGTTTTTCTCGTTGAACCGCTTTGAGATGCTTCATAGAAAGCAACTCTTAAATGAAAGGCAATAAGCAAAATCTGTTTGTGGCCGGGGCAACCCAGCCGGGTGGGCAGGATATAAATAATAAAATTATTATTATTATAAATTTAAAATGTCCCAAGGCTATTCCTTAGGAACATAGGAACCAAATAGAGGAGGAGAAAGGTTAGTTAAGGAGAAAGCAGGAAGGCAGAGCAGAGAATATGGAGGAGAGGGGCTGTGATGGCCGAGAGGAGGGATAGTGACAGTAATTTATGAGTGCGCCCTTCAAATACACTAGCTAAATAACCCTAATGATATCTCTGTGGGGAAGGTCAGAATTATCATTGCCCCCCACATTACAGCAGGGGAAACTGAGGGCCAGTTGGCTGCCTAAAGTGGGATGTACGGAGTTTTTGCCTGAGATGAGAGCATGCCTGGCCTGAGTTCAGAGCTCACACTCTTGGTCACCAACTCTGTGCTAGAGAAGTAAAAGAAGTCCTGGTTGGCAAAGCCCACCGGGAGGGAAAAGGCTTTAATGAGGACTTGGCTGATCTTCCCATGGCCCAAGAGTGGATGGAGCAGCCAGCAAGGTGGCTGTGATGCCTTTTCAAACAAGTTCAGTAAGCAGCCATCCTTCAGTAGGAAAGGTGTGTGTGTGTGTGTGTGGATAGGTTTTATCTTACCTATGACCCAAACCAGCAAGCTTTTCTCTTTCGCCACCTCCAGCTGGCCGTAGCTGACTTTGTATTCCAGGTGTGTGATGGGTCCCCTGTCGCCAACAGAAGAGCAAACCCTGTTACAGCAACCTGGGGCTTACCTGGAACCCCTTCATTAAATAACCAGTAACAGTACAGCCATGGTTTTCCCAGTAGTGATGTATGGGAGTGAGAGCTGGACCATAAAGAAGGCTGATCGCCGAAGAATTGATGCTTTTGAATTCTGGTGCTGGAGGAGACTCTGGAGAGTCCCATGGACTGCAAGAAGATCAAACACATCCATTCTGAAGGAAATCAGCCCTGAGTGCTCACTGGAAGGACAGATCCTGAAGCTGAGGCTCCAGTACTTTGGCCACCTCATGAGAAGAGAAGACTCCCTGGAAAAGACACTGATGCTGGGAAAGATGGCGGGCACAAGGAGAAGGGGGCGACAGAGGACGAGATGGTTGGATAGTGTTTTCGAGGTTACCAGCATGAGTTTGACCAAACTGCGGGAGGCAGTGGAGGACAGAGGTGCCTGGCGTGCTCTGGTCCAGGGGGTCACAAAGAGTCGGACACGACTAAACAACAACAACAACAACAACAACAACAACAACAGTACACAGTTTTTGTACAAGGTGAATTGGGTGCAAATTAAACATTTGCACCAGCAGATGACGTAAGCAGTAGCCTTCGTCACTCCTCCGTTATAAATGGTTCCAGCTGTAGGGTGAGTGGAGACACCTCTCCCATTTCCATCACATTGGTAAAAGGTGAACTGCTGGTCCAGTCCTTACTCATTGCCCATTGTGATGAGCAGCACTGAGCAACATCTGGAAGGTCAATGGTTTCCCAACATTGGGCTAGATATGATGTGTCCTATGCTCTATTTCAAGCCTCGTTCCAACGACACCCAAGGAGGGAAACATGTTGGTTCTTGAAAATCCCACTCCCAGAAAAGAGGGGACAAATGCATGATTCTCACCTGTTGAGGAAGGGAATACGGGCCTCACAGTACTCAAAGGTGTTTTTCACACTTTCATGAAGCTTCAGGTGAACGGTGAACTTCCACTGTGATTCTTCCTCTTTCAGCTGATAAAACCCCAAAATTGGTGGAACAGGCACCTGAGCAGGAGGAGAGAGAGTTGAAATCCTTATATTCATATTTTAAAACCATTCTTATGCGTTTTATCAATTGATGGTTGTAGGCTTTTTTATGGTTGCGGGTTTTCAAGTTGCCCAGAGGCCTCTTTGGAGGCATGATAGAGTGCAAATTCTAGAATAAAGTAAAATAAATAAAATTAAAATGGGTTGACAGCTTCCAGATGTCAGATATAAACTCTCTGATTGCTAAACAGTAAGATAATTAGGCAGAAAGTGCTTAATTCTGATGGAAAACAGGAATTAACAACTCATTTGCAAGCTAGATTCTCTAAACCACCGATCAGCAGGGTGCTGGAAATATTTCTAGGATGGAGGCCAAAAACTTGCCCAATGCCACACTCAAAGCATGTAATGAGATGGAGGGCCATTGCTAACTTGCAGATGAGAAGAGACCAGGCTTTGTTATGAGAGACCATGTTATTATACAGGAAGGTGTGATTGAAACTTTGCCTTCCGTAGATGTAAATCTCTGCACGTGCGGCTGCATTTAAAAACAGTCCGGAAACCGCAGTCGGTCCGGGAAAGGGGCGCAAGATTATTAACCGGGACTGATAATTTGATGATATTGCACCTGGGCTGTGTCAGTCTGACAGCGCCCAGCTTAAAAGTGTTGCTTTTAACCCTTAAACTTCACATTACGTGGTGCCATGCTGTAAATAAATGAACCAGAACAAGACGGGCACATTTGATAAGTATTTTTCAATGGATAACTGATCAGGCAGGCAGGTCTCTTGCTTCTGCAGCCTTCATAAATCTGGTAAGTGTGCCAGTCCAGATTCTTTCCTGCTCGTAGAATCTTAGACTTGCAAAGGATCCCAAGGTCACCCAGTTCACCCCTTGCAATGCAGGAATTACAGCTAAAGCATCCATGATAGATGGCCACCATCCTCCCTCTCCTCCCCCCACGTCTTCCTTCTCCGGATCAGGTCCTGATCACTGCCACTTCATCACCAGTGGTGCCAGCTGCTTCTTATCTTCACTGCTCTTGCTGCTCACTTGGTCATCCTCACCAGGCCAGAGGGTGGGAGAACAGCGAGGAGGAGGAGGGCCAGGGGATCTTGGCGCTTCTTGCTGGGGTACTGACTCTGGCAAGTGCCTGACCCCGCTGCCGGATTAACATTGCAAATCGTGCAGCCTTACCTGGGAAGTATAAAAGCACAGGTCGAAGGGGTCTGCAGGAGGTATTAAAGGGAATTTGTAAGGCCCGCTGAAGGCAGAGTCGTCCATTACGTCAACGCTGCTGGAAGTCAGAACGGCGGAGTCGAGGGACGTAACGCAAGGGTGGGCCAAAATATCCTGGAGAGGAGAGCCGTTGGCAGGGAGGTTCAAGCTGATGGTCACGTTGGGAGCCGTGCCTTCGATGTCACACTTCAAAGACAAAAAAAAAAAGAAGTCTTCAAAGCATCCCTAGTTATCCATGAGAATGGAACAGACCTCCTTAGAGAACGGACCACTTCACAACCTCTTAAAAAGGCTTCCCTTTAAATAGCTATAATAGCGGGGACTCGGGTGGTGCTGTTGGCTAAACCACAGAGCCTAGGACTTGCCGATCAGAAGGTCGGCAGTTCGAATCCCTGCGATGGGGTGAGCTCCCGTTGCTCGGTCCCTGCTCCTGCCAACGCAGCAGTTCGAAAGTACGTCAAAGTGCAAGTAGATAAATAGGTACCGCTCCAGCGGGAAGGTAAACGGCGTTTCCGTGTGCTGCTCTGGTTCGCCAGAAGCGGCTTAGTCATGCTGGCCACATGACCCGGAAGCTGTACGCCGGCTCCCTCGGCTCGTAAAGCGAGATGAGCACCGCAACCCCAGAGTCGGTCACGACTGGACCTAATGGTCCCGTTACCCTTTAAGAGGAACCTCCGACCTTCCAGATGTTGCTGACTATAACTAGAATTGTATTATCCCTTTCATTACTATTCTTACTATTGTAATTTATTACAAGTACAACCTACAATGTCTGAACTGAGACAGTGCCTCTCAGCTCGCAGGGCTATTATGAGGATGAATAATGCAAGCACCACAGGATGAAATCTAAACTCTGAAAAATGATATCAAAATTAGCAGTGGCATCTTTTAACTCTTTATTCAGCCAGCAAAACTGGGAGGGAGATATGCAAGAGAATATCTGTAAAGCGAGATTTTCAGTTTGGTATAGTTCACAAATCTAAAAAAAGAAGCATTTCCTCTGCGGCATGCTGAAGCATTAAAAATATTAGGTTCAGCTTCCCCATATGCCAAGATAAAAATGAGCTGAATTTTTGCTTTTCCAGGGGCATTCATGTGTCAAATAGGTTAGAGAGATTTGCGCCAGAAAGTGTCTCACCTTGCAAGTTACAGTTCCATAAACCTGCCACATGTCTGACACGTCCCTTTTGTCATACTGCACAGACTTGACTTTTTCAGTAATGCAGACATTAACTTGAGGCTTTCCCTTGTATGTGCTAGTCCTCCAAGCTGGTGGTTTCTGAGGATGGCTACTTGGAGCAACGTGATTGCTTTCCAATGACGAGCCGTTCAAGTTCATATCCAGCGGGGTGCCAAGAGGACAGCTCTGCATGAGCAAGCCTGGGAGCTGGCCAATTTTGGAAGTCCTCTCTGCTTTGCTCTTCTGGCTGGAGTTCATGAAAGCCAGCAGCCCCGACAAGACCGCAAAAGCCTGAGAGACCCCGCTGATGCTGATGAGAGGTGGGCGTGGTGCCAAGGGCTGCTCTACCAACGGGAGGCCGACGTAAACCAACCCGCTCTTCTGGAAGGCCACCACAGGCCAAAGTTCTCCGCTTTCGGTCTGAAGGGCATAGACCGAAGTCTTGTTGATTCGGGAGCAGCCATCCCTACGCTCTATGAAGCTCTGGTCTTCATCGGCCAGTCTCAGCTCGAAAAGCAGCGCTTTAAGGAAAGGGCCGTCTTCAGGCACGGCCACATAACTTGCTCCGTTGAGGCATTTTGCTCGCTTTTCAACCGTGGGGTAACGCCTGCAATGTGGAAGCACACAGGTTGCAGGAAAGTTAACATTACGTTGCTTGAGACATTCAGCCCAAACACTGAGGCCCAGCTCCGAGGGCCTTCTGGCAATTCCCCCACTGTGAAAAGTGAAGTTATAGGGAACCAGGCAGAGGGCCTTCTCGGTGGTGGCGCCCTCCCTGTGGAAAGCCCTCCCAGCAGATGTCAAAGAGATAAATAACTATACGGCTTTTAGAAGACACCTGAAGGCAGCCCTGTATATGGAAGTTTTTAATGTTTGATGATTTATTGTGTTTCTTTATCTGCTGGAAGCCAGCCAGAGTGGCTGTGGCAACCCAGATGGGCGGGGTACAAATAATAAAATTGTTGCTGTTGTTGCATGCTCCAAATTTGTCTGAGCTGCATGGCACCAAACTGACCCAACTCCTAAGGGGTTGGTTCACCAAGCTGCTTGAGGTGGAGGCTTCATGAAGACAACTATCCGCACAATGGCTGTTTTGGCACAATCCTTTTCTGGGGAGAAATCACAGCATGAATCAGGCCATTGTACACACAGGCCTTCATCTGAAGTTCCACTTCACACAAGATGTTATCTATACCCAGGGGAATGAGGCTTTGCAAGCAGTCCAAGGCTTGAGTTGTGACCCAATACTTTGGTAAACCTGGAGCCCTGCCTGTTTACAGTTCTATTACCAATAAAACAGACAATTCACTTGTTTCTGTGCTCATGTCCTTTTCCAGCCCCTTAAATTTGAGAAACCTTTACTGCTGTTTGTAGGCTCTGATTTGTCAACTGATTGTCAACTGCTTCTGTATCTTCCTTTATTAACTACAGCTCCATAGTTAATTCTCCCCTTATTCAGAGGAGTAAAAGAAATATCAAACCCTTGTAATATCCACGGGAGAACAGAAAAACCTTTTTTTTTTATATTAAACAATTGGATTTAACTACTACGTTGCACAGCAATTATTTTTTAAAGACGCCACTGTCAGAAGCTCAATTTCCCCCCATCAAAATTAATTTAATTCCAAATATCAAGTTGACAGTGTCACTTTAAAGTACAGTAGGAATGAACAAAAGGGGATAATTGGCATTATGTGGAATCGGTGTTTGAACCTGGCATGGTGGAAGGTTTTTATTTGTTGTCTCTAATTCCCATTTTGGCTGAAGGATGGCTGAAGTATTCCTGAGTCTACAATGCAGACTACAATTACTGCTGAACCTCAACAATCTCAAGCACAGTTTGTGTAGAGATTTTACAGAACTGGCACGTGCTCTTTATGTTTCTCTTTTTAACTCTCCCAATGCTCATGCGAAAGTAACAGAGAACTGTGAGTGAAAGTGCGTGCAATGTTCACATGCTCATCACGACTTTGTATACTGGGACAGACCCGTCTTCTCCCCACATCCATAACATGGGCACTCCAGGCAAACTCTTCCCCTCCTTTCTGAGGAAGCAAAATTAGGTACAGTCATACCTCGGGTTGAAGTTGCTTCAAGTTGAGCGTTTTCGGGTTGCGCTCCACGGCGATCCAGAAGTAACGGAATGCGTTACTTCTGGGTTTCGCGCATGCGCAGATGGTGAAAATGACGTCATGCACATGTGCAGAAGCGGCAAATTGTGACCCGCGCAGACGCGGGTTGCGTTCGCTTCAGGATGTGAACGGGGCTCTGGAACGGATCCCGTTCATATCCAGAGGTACCACTGTACCTGCATGACTGCACAACCATGTGCCATATACATATTTTATGGAATGTCACATGCGTAGTGATTGGAGAGGAGCTCGCCACTCCTCCACCATGCAAAAGCATGCCTGAAACCCTAGACAGCTGCTGCCAAACAGTGTAGACAATATTGAGCTATGTGAACTAATGGTCTGACTCAGAATAAGGCATTTGTTCATATGTAAATGCAAGACCCAAGAATTTGGTCCCCGTGGGAAACAGGAGGAAAATGGTATAATATTGGAGGCAGAGTACACATTATGTTTAGGACACTTGATATGGTTTCTGAGGTCTTTCACTGCAATATGGAGGAACACGTCACCAACCTGTTTTATGCATTGTTCGGAGTGTTGCTATTCTCAATAGCCACTCCAGAAAAACGGGGAAGGGCTCCATGATTCTGCTTGCAACTGAGTGTTCCACTGTTTTCTGCTAAGCTCCATGAGCTCCAATCTCTTTTTTCCAGCCATGAAGCTGGAGAGGAAGCAGAGCTCATAGTCAATTACACTGGCCTTTGGAGCAGCTGAGACACAAATGCACAGAGCAAGTTGCCACTAGGGTTTTGTGATTGCAGCCTTGCACTGGTGACAACCACATTCTTGGTCCTGTTCAGGAAGACAATGCTGTATTAGAGAAATAATGCTAAATAATTGCCTCCTGTGGGCCCCACCAATGTACCTCACCACCCAAAATACAATGTTACTGTACTGTGCATCCGTCACACAGAGGAGCCACTATCAATGCAGTGTGCCCGCAACGTATGCACATTTAGCTTATGTGCATTCACCTTTACGTGCACATAATAAAAAGTGGATGTCCAGGAAAAAAAGTCTCTGGCAATCCTACCCACCATTGCACCCAATGTCTTTTGACTATAGGCGATTTTGGCTTTAGGCGCAGTCCCCAGGATGCAACCTGTGCGCGGGTTGCAGGCTTATTGTATAGGAAGAATATAGGAAGCAGCCTTTTTGCCCAGTATTGTCTTTTCCCCCAACACATTGACACTATAGAATTTTAACTGCCATGACTTTCGAAAAGTATCTTGGCAATTGTAGCTCGGGTTTGTTAGAGCGCTATCCCATGCAAACGCTCCAAACTACAATTGCCTGGGATCTTTGGGGAGAGGGAATGTAGTGTAAATACGCCCTTTGTTTTCAGATGCCTTGGCTCGCATGCTAGGAAACCAAAATCACAGTAAGTCACAATGTCATTGGTGGGCTGGTTCCTCTAAGGGAGATCACCCTCAGTCTTTATCTCAAGCTGGCAATCCCAGGGGAAACTGGGCAGCAGAAAGGCTACGCAGGAACAACAACCACAGAAGTTGTTTTGCATCAGTTCAGACTATTCGCCCATCCAGCCCAATACTGTCTACTCTGACTGGCAGCAGCTTTTCAAAGTTTCAGGCGGAGGAGGGTCTTTCTCATCGAATCTGCCCAATCTATTTTGACTGCAGATGCCCAGGTTTGAACCTGGAAACTTCTGAATGCAAAGCACGGCGTTCTGTCATCGAGATATGACCCATCACTTACAGAGATGCTCCTTACGCGATGGCTCAACTCACAAGAGGCCGTTCTGCTTCACAATGGCTGAGAGAGGGCAAGGAAACAGCCACTGGGTGGTGAAAGGAACATACTGACCAACTCTTACGCAGGTTCACTACAGCGTATTACCTGGAAAACAGCACGGTGCCGCAGGACCCTTGTTCGTGGCCGACGAGCCAGAGTCCCCTCAAGGCCATTGCGGGTGGCTTAATGGATCGCAAAGGATCACCACGTCCGTGACGGCCACGTAGCCTAGGAACGTCTTCTTGCAGGCATCATTCGGGTGGCAAGGGAAATTTCGGATCCGGAACCGCCCAGCTCCTCAACCCCAGAGCCACTGCTAGCTTCTCCCCTGTTCCTCAACCAGAATTTGGCCCACAGGTTAGGGCACCCTTCTCACTGGCCGTGCCCCAACCCCAAATCTACTTAAAAAACAACAACCACCCTCCGAAGATTCGCTTCCCCGGGGTAGCAGGCCTTCAAAAAGTCGCAGGCGCCCCAAACAACGCCCTAGCTTTGCAAATCAGCAAAGGCAACGCTCCAAAAGCGGAGACCCCCTACCACTTCCAGGCTGAGGACCCCCAACCCCACTATCCCCTTGCAATGGGGAGTGTGCACCCTAATTGCACCCTTGCAATCAGGAAAAAAAGCAGACACAAGGAACCAGATCTCTCTCTCCCTTTTTCTGTCCCAGAAGCTCTTGCACAAACCAGTGCAGAGAGTAGGGGGTCGGGACACCCCTTCCCCTATTCAGAGCTCCCCTATTTAGAGGGTCTTCCGACCCCTGGAGCAGATTCCTCCCCCCCCCCCGCCCTGCCTTAAACTCCCCAACAGTCTTTCAATATATATATATATGGAATATAAATATATATATATATATATATTCTCACCTTCCTACCCTTGTTACCTGAAGGAGACCCCCCCTCCCCACTCCACTCCGTGGGATACCCTCGCACCCCACTTTTCAAAAGCCCCCCACTGACAGGCCTGCGCCCCTCCCCTCGCCCCTCTCCTCCGGAGCGGCCTCCGCCTCCTCAGCCCCCTCAGGCCGCCTTCCTCCGCCGGGCCTTCCCGCTTCCTCCCAGGCACGGCTTTGGGGCCTAGCCGGCGGCGGCGGCGGCGGCGACGACAGCGCCGGCAGCAGCAGCAGCTGACTGGGGCGCCTGTGCCTGGGCGGAGCCGCCTGGCAGGCCCCGAGGAGCCGGGGAAGCGCCCAGCCGCGGCCTGGCGAGGGACGGTTTCCGGCGGAGGAGGAGCAGCAGCAGCAGCAGCGGGAGGAGGAGGAGGGCTCGGGACTCGGCCGCCTCCGCCGAGAGAGGCCATGGAGGAGGCCTGGTCCGGGCGGCGGGTGGCGGGCCTGCGGGGGCGGCTGAGGGACGGCGACGGAGCAGGGACCATGGCGGCCGTCACGCCCGAGCTCTTCGAGGTGAGGGGTTGGGGGGCGCCCCCCGGAGGTAAGGGGAGCGGCCCGGGGCGGGGTGAGGTGGGAGGAGAGAGGGAGCTGTCACTGGGGCAAGATGGGGGGGGGGCGAGAGAGAATGGGGTGTGTGGGGTGATGCCCGCTCCCCTCTTCTCCTCATGGGGTGGGGAATGTCTCCCTCTCGTGTGGGGGTATATTCCTCTCATCATGGGGGTATCCCTCTCCTTATGTGGGGGGCACAACCTTTCCTCATGTGGGGTGGCACCCCCTCTCCTCATGTGTGGGGGGGATATCCATCTTCTCATGTGGGGTGGCACCCCATATCATGTGGGGGGTATCCCTCTTCTCATGTGGGGGGCACACCCTTTCCTCATGGGGGGGATATCCATCTTCTCATGTGGGGTGGCACCCCTTATCATGTGGGGGATACCCCTCTTCTCATGTGGGGGGCACACCCTTTCCTCATGTGGTGGGGATATCCATCTTCTCATGTGGGGTGGCACCCCTTATCATGTGGGGGGCACACCCTTTCCTCATGTGGGGTGGCACCCCTCATGTGTGGGGGATATCCCTCTTCTCGTGTGGGGTGGCACACCCTCTCCTTATTTGGGATGATACCATGTGGGGTGATACCCCCTCTCCTGCAATGGGGCACCCCCTAGGGAGGGAGTGTTTTCTTTGAGGTGAGGAAATAGGCAGGTTGTTTCTTTGGTGGGATGGGGGGGTCTTGTCCCTCCGGGGAGTGAAGTATTGAAGGCAAGCAGAGTGACAAGGGGTGGTTTCATTGATTTAGTTATCGCATTTTCTATACTGCTTTTCGTTCACACGAATCCCGGAGCGGCTTACGGACAATGAGTGATAGCAGCGTAGAATGTCACAAACGCAGCATAAATCATATATTAACAAATCACCGGAGAAGCAGTCGCAACCTGCAAAAAACGCTGTTGACAAAGCAACAGCTAAGAAATAAACAAAACACCAGAATTAAAGCAAATGTCATATGATTAACAAATCATACGATCTGTCTATAATCTATTAACAAGCATTTATAATCTATACAATACTAACAACATAGCAAGAATAGCAAGCAAATAACAATAATAATAGTAGCAAGCAAAAAATAAGCAAAACCCTATTAAGTTCATACATGGAGATGAGGGGAGAGGAAGATTGGTGGGCAAAGTCCCAGCCTCAGGCGGCAAAGGGGTGCAAAAGGCATGCTCCTTTGTCTATAAACTTGCCTTTTTCTATGCCTGCTGAGGGAGGAAGAAGGTTTAGGTTGAGCTGATTTTGGGGAGGGGGAGTGTCACTGAAGGGGAGAGGGAAGGAAAGGCAAGGGGTGGTGGAAGGGAGCTGTCAGTGGGGCAGCAAGGGTCTCTGGGGAGAGCAAAATGGGTGTGTGTTTTGCAGGGAAAGGTGGGGAGGGGCAGCTGTCAGCGATGTAGTGGGGTAACATCTTGTGTCTGTTAGGTCAGAAACAGGGAGGCATAAGGTTGGTCGTAGAGGGAAAAGGATTTTTTTTGGGGGGTAAAAGTGTCTAGTACCTGGACTTTCCCCTCACCCCTTACTTTGACAGCCACGTGAAATGGAGAAATGACCCCCCCCCCTCCCTGAGATGGAGATGCAGCGACAGGCAAAAGATTCTCCTGCTGGGTTATTTGCTTGTCATGCAGCTGTTGGTGTTGATGCTTTACTAGGATTAAGTAATAATAACAAATTGGGAAGCCTCATATGTGGCACAGGGCGAATGAGATGGGGAGCAAGAGATTGTGAACGGTGGGTGGAAATTGGGGAGCCACTGTTTTGGAGGTGTAGTAGGGTGGGTGAGATGCTTCATTGGGTTGTGTCTGCAAAGATGACGAAGTTTAGCCAGAGAGACAAATTCAGAACAATAATAGTAACAACAACAACAACAACAACAACAATAATAATAATACAGTAATAGGCAACCCCCCCCCCCCTGGAACTGGTGGCATTGCTGCTGTTCCCCCCAAAATACTGTAGGAGAACTTCTAAGGTTATTTTTATTGGAGGGGAAAGGTCTTAAGAGTTTGTTTGATAAATGATGTCTTAGCCCACTTTCCTCCAATATTGAGGTAATCAGGGCATTGAACAATCCCTGGTCCAGTGCTGACGGGACTGAAAGGGCAGAAAGCAAGGAGGCCAGGGTCAGAAAGAACCAACAAATTCCATTTTCATCTCCATCCTCTTTCCTGATGAGTTCTCCTAAGGCAGCAGACTAAGGAGGAGGAGGCTGACAGCCAGTGCTTGTAAATAAGAAGGCTGGCAGGTGGGGGAGCGCCCCATCTGCCCTGTTGGAACAGCCTCCACTGCTCTAGCCCTGAATATTCTTTGCAGCCCTAAGCTGCCGAAGAAGTCATATACTGATTTGTATTAAGAGATGGTCTATGGTTGCCACTCTTTCTTTTCTTGGCATGTTTTTCCCCTTGGGCCCATAACAGCTGCATTTCAGGCAGAAGTGCAGCCGGCATGGAGATGGGATTTCATTTGCTGCATTTCCTCCACTTCTGTAGCTGTTCAAGGACAGGAGCCCTGCTAGGAAAGAGACTGGCTAAAAGTGACCAGTCGCACCTTAGGCCGGACACGTTTCTTTGAAATACCCTGCAAACGGATGCATGTGTTTATGTTTACAGGCCACAAGAAGCAGCTGCCATATTTTATTAACTTTTGTAAACATTTCTCCTCCACCTTTCAGCCCATGAAGTGGCCCCAATCATCTTCCAACTTAAAGATAATATATACGATAAAAGCATGGCATGTTAAATAGCCTCACTTGGTCTGTTAAATTTATATCCCTGTGTTTCAGGTTGTGAGGTGGTTTTCGTTGTGAACAAGTGTGAAGATGCACAGGGGTATTTTTTCTTTGGAAGAACCCCCAGTTCCAGAGCCTGGCTGTAACTGTGCCTGTAACTTGGCCTAAGCACATGCGACCAAAAAAAACCTTGAATTCATTCCTTGTTTTACCCTGCCTCCAAATTGATTCCTGCGTAGCAGAGGGTTGGAATAGATGACCCTCGGGATCCCTTCCAACTCTACAATTCTATGATGCTGTGAACGCTGCAATATTTATCTGTAAATGGGAGGCATGCTAAGGAAGCATAATCACCAGGAGAAGCAGCAGTGAAAGGAAGATTGCATTCATTGTGTGATGGTTCAAATGGCAATTCAAATGCCTAGGGACTGGCCTGCCAGGCAGTTTGAGTAACCCAGACATAATGTAACACTGGCATGCACCCATCGTACTGTAACATGACCTCTGTGATTAGTGGAAGAGAGGGGGAAACAGATGATTTCATCTGTGCAGATCTATCAACCATCCTTAAATACAAAGAGGTTTCCAGAGAATGTGAACCTTGGATCTCCAGGTCTGTGGCGCTCTGCGTACTTAGCTGGAGAGTGTGTCTCCTGAATTCAGTTGGGCTTAATTTCTGAGTAATGGTTAGGGTTGCACTGTAAATGTACCACTGTGGTAGACAATTTGCCACTTGCCAAAAGTTTTTAAGAACTTTTGGCATGATTACTGGCTTTACAGTTAAGTGTAGGCCATACAGAGTCTTCCAGTTTTGCAGGCAACCCCATTAGCTAGCAATGCAATATGTATTGTTATTAGATTACAGAAAAAGTGGGCAGTGTAGAATGTTCTCACAGTTGGCAGGTATGCAGAAGAAATTGACCTTCCATTTCCATCCATTTCACGACCACAGTGGACCTTGCCCAGCACATTGACTATCATTTGGTGGCCTGCTTCCCACTTCATTGTGCTTCATTGTACTTACCTGGGAATAAGTCCTGGGCACTCAGTAAGGTTGGGTGCTTCTGTAGAGGTAAAGGGACCCCTGACCATTAGGTCAAGTTGTGACCGACTCTGGGGTTGTGGCGCTCATCTCGCTTTATTGGCCGAGGGAGCCGGTGTACAGCTTCCGGGTCATGTGGCCAGCATGACTAAGCCACTTCTGGCGAACCAGAGCAGCGCACGGAAACGTCGTTTACCTTCCCGACGGAGCGGTACCTATTTATCTACTTGCACTTTGGCATGCTTTCGAACTGCTAGGTTGGCAGGAGCAGGGACCGAGCAACGGGAGCTCACCCCGTCGTGGGGATTCGAACTGCTGACCTTCTGATCAGCAAGTCCTAGGCTCTGTGGTTTAACCCACAGCGCCATCCGCATCCCTGGGTGCTTCTGAATGGGGACTTAATATTGTAAATGGGTATTTGGATATTGCAGATGGGTTGCTGGCAACAGGATTTTTTTTTAGCATGTTGGGTTTTCTTCAGAAAGGGTAAATCTGGCTTAATTTTGGGGTGGAGGGAAGTACAGGCTGGCTTTTATGCTAATAATGTTGTTTGGACACTGTGAGCTTGCACACTTGAGGAGCACCAATCTAACAATAAACCCAGGTCTGGAAGCAACCTTTTTGCTTTGTCGACTCACATGTGATTGTGGTGCATGTCTCTCAGAGTGGCATGCTACGCAAACAATAAAACACTATGTTAAATCTGTTCAGATTTTAGGGGCCAGTGAAATCAGTAAATCCATAAAACTACAACTGGCTGATATAAAACATGCCAGATTGCCCCTAGGAAAACAAAAAAGCATTTGCCTGCTGCTGAAAATACATCAAGGTTGGCACCAGGCAAGTGTCTCTGGGGCGGGCATGCTATTGACAGAGCTTCACAGCCAAGAGCACTCTCTCCCCAGTCACCACCTGCCTAGCGTCACATAGCACAAGGACCAAGAGGAGGGCCTCAGAAGATGAACAAAGGCTCTTGCTGAAATGAACTGACAGGTAGTGTTGTCTGTTTAAGAGACCTGCTGAGCTACCTTCCCTAAAGCTGTTCCCAGTTAGCAGCGTGGCAGCTGCACTTTGTGTTAACTGAGGTTTCCAAGAAGTCTTCAGAGGCAGTCCCATATAACAACACATTGTGGGAGTCCAGTCCATAGGTTAGTAGAGTATTAATAATAGTGATCAGACAATCTCTGTTGAGGAGGGAATTGCACATCACACTTGCGTGGTGAAAGATTCTACGGGGTGCAGATGCCACTTAGGCAATACACCTTGTTCAAGAGACACGTTGCAACACTTTGCTTGTGGGCGTCTGGTTGGGAAACAGGATACAGGACTAGGTAGGCCTGTTGTCTGATCTAGCAGGTTATTTAAAACGGGTCCAGCAGGTACCTGAACTATAAACAGAAAATTTTGTAAATGTGATCAAAGAGCCTTGTGGCTTCTTAGAGACTAACAAATTTATTATGAAAATAATAGAAGGATTTATTAATAATAGAAGGATTTATTAATAATAGAAGGATCTGGCAACTTCTGTTTCAGTGTATCTGAAGAAGTGTGCATGCACACGAAAGCTCATACCAAGAACTAACTTAGTTGGTCTTTAAGGTGCTACTGGAAGGAATTTTTTTTGTTTTGACTATGGCAGACCAACACGGCTACCTATCTGTAACTAAATTTATTATGATGTACAGTCATACCTCGAGTCGAATGTGCTTCAGGTTGAGTGCGTTTGAGTTGCACTCTGCGGCAACCTGGAAGTAACGGAGCGCGTTACTTCCGGGTTTTGCCGCTCGCGCATGTGCAGACGAGCAAAATGACGTCACGCTTGTGCGGAAGCAGCGAAACGTGCAGACACGCTGTCGTATCTTGCGTTCCATTCAGGATGTGAATGGGGCTCTGGAACGGATCCCGTTCGCATCTCGAGGTACCACTGTAGTTTTTACGGTGCTACAAGACTCTCTGATTATTTTTGCTGCAAGAGCCTAATATGGTTATTCCTCTGCAAACGTCCATACCAAATTTCACAGTGGTCTCATGATCTATATTGTCCCTTTGAATCAGATACGAAATTCATAATGGGTTTCTGAACTTGTGATTTAAAACTGTGTGGCGACCGTGTCTACCATTTTTTTTAAAAAAATCTCTATGCCGCTTGGAACAATCGCATTACAAACAAATGTAGCAATGGAATGCTAAAAAGACAAGTTAAACCAAAGGAGAAGCTTGGCTTTGCCACTAAACAGAACAAACTTGTGGTATAACTTTGGTGCACTGTAGGCGTGGAATAACTTGTCTATCTAGTCAGGTATTGTTTTTCAAGGTGCTAACACTTGGCACTGATATTAAAAATGCCTGGAATAAAAAAACTGCTTGTGGCCTCTGAGCACTTTGGATTTGGAAAAAGATGGCTTATTGCTATTGCCCTCAATATCATGTTTTTAAAACCTCATATCACTTTCCAGTAATCTAGGTTTTTAAATTAGCTCAAAGACATAAGATTACATTTTCTTTGCTTTTTTTCATTTTATTCCTTTTTTGAAAAAAAAAATATTGCAATTATTTTTTTAAAAAACCCATAAGATCTATTCTTGATGAGCTTCTACAACTCTGTGTAGGACTGATCTGTAATTTATTTTAAGCTGTTTTTAATACTGACTTTTGAATTGCTGTAACCTGCCCTTGGACCTTGTGGTGAAGGGTAGATTAGAAACCTATTATTATTATTATTATTATTATTATTATTATTATTATTATGAATTTTGTAAATGTAAAAACCCTCTAAAAGTAAACAGAGTGTGTTCCTGGTGTCATACAGAAGGGATACAGTCTTCCTATGAAGTCTACAATCCACATGAAGATAGGAATGTGCTCAGGGTTTGGGACAGATAAATGAATAATGTGGGGTGGCAGATGAGACTCACAGTCCTGCTACCTGAGATCTTTGTAAACGGAAATGGTGGCACTGAGCCTGGCCCTTTGCGCATTCAGAGCATGCCCCCCTACAACTGAGATACGGCCTCTCCACCCATAAGGAGCTGCATGGCAGAAAGGCACATGATTAGAGTGTGGGAAGTTGATAGCGGAGGCTGACGAACTTAAGGGAACAGCTTGCGACTTTCCTTGTCTAATCCAGCCTCTCTCTGAGCTGATGGATTGGAAGGTCCCTGTGTGCAAATCGCTAGCGTCACCACTGGGTGAGCACACTCTTGAATGCAGTGGGCCTAGATCCTGATTGGGCTTTGAAGTGAATGACAGGTCCTGGAGTGTAAAAGGCTGGGAGCCGCTGCTTATAGCGGGCCAGTTCTGCAAGCGCTGAACGAGGTGTTCACTATATTCAAAATGCCTAATTTTTAGATTACGTGCACAAATGTGTAAAGTGCCGCTGGCCCTATTATCTATGGTTTGTAAAGCATTCACTGCAGAAAAAGCTTTTAGCCGCTTTCACTCAGCGAGGTGTAAACAATATGTATCTTGCACTTCCTGCTGTGGCTTGCTGTAAAAAAGTGATTTTTTTTCTTGTGTGGTTAGGAGCCCTTTGTGGCAGATGAGTACATTGAACGCCTGGCGTGGAGGACTCCTGGCGGAGGTTCCCGAAGTAGCGTGGAAGCTTTTGATCCCAAAAGGTAAAATCCAGCCGCATAATCCAGCCGCACAATGAACACTTTTAACCATCCCTTAACAAAGAGCAAGCACTGTGCGAATCATATAAGTACCCAGTAAACACCAGCTGTGAAAGCCGCTGGATCGCTATGACACCCCCTCCTCCATGCCCCCCATGCAAGCTCCTTAGGTGGTTTTCATAATAGCGTGTTGAGGGTAGAAAGGGGGTTGAGGAAGTATAACGTAGAAAGAAAGAAGTAAACAAGGGAGAAAGGGAGAAGTTTTCTTCTGAAAGCCCATACTGGAGAAGGAACGGGTCTTACGTGGCTTATTGACATGGCCATTTTGGCTTCTACAAGTAACATTAAGAGCATGGTTAAGGAACTTGGAGGATTAATCCCTAAACTGCTATACTTGACCAATTCTTGCAAGTTGCTAGTTTAGTATAGAATTCAATATGACATAATTGCTAGGTGTTGGTGCAATGGAGTGAATAGGGGTATTTTGATAAGGTTAAGTGCCATTTCACAACATTCTTTTAATCCATTTTAATAAGCAGATCGATTTTCTCATGGCTGTCTTATTTTCCCAATTCCTCTAGAGTTTGTTTTTGCTGTTTTTAAGGTTGGCAGGGTAGCTTATTCAGGTGCATAGCTGGGCATAAAGGCTGCCAGGCTTTAATGGCTTTGGACCTTGAACCTAGTTCTTCACTAGGTCCAGAGGCCTTTCTAAATCCTGTTGAAATCCTTTAACTGGGACGTGGGACTCTGTGTGTCTTTTGCCCAGTTTGGGATTCCTGTTTTATACAACTGTGCACCCACATGTTTGCATGAAAGGTCTTTGGGTGTCCCAAGGTGGTTCCTGGTCTATGTACTTGCTAGACTTATGGTGTGGGGGTGACCAGTTATGTGAAGCCTAGATTTGTGGTTTTTTTATGGGGTAAACTTGTATGGTTGTCTTTATCTAAACTCATTCACGGCCAGAAGTGTGCTGTGAAAGTATCACTTTATGGGACAAATTAGGATCCTGCAAGAAGACTTCAGTTAGACTAGGGACTGAAGTTTTTGGGATACAGGGGAAGGGTTGGACAGAAATGCTTATAATAAAATGAAGATATGCTGTAGAAGTTAGGTTGTGTGGTGTGTTTTTTTTAAGCATTTCAGTCTTAGTACTGATGTACCTTCACCAGTGCCTTCAGAACTATTTGGTAACACCAATCACACAATGTCATCACGATACTGCAACCTGCTTTCTCAAACCCTTTATACAAAACCCTTCAGATTACAAGAAGAATTTGTGAATCATATCAATGAACTCAAGTTGCTAGATGAAAGAATCCAGAGACGAGTGGAAAAGTTAGAGCAGCAAGTCCAGAGAGAAGCCAAGGAATTTGCCAAGAAGGTTCAAGAATTGCAGAAAAGCAACCAGGTAAGTCAGGGCTCAATCCACATCCTTGCAGTACATTGGCACCTTGGCTTACATACGCTTCAGGTTACATATGCTTCAGGTTACAGACTCCACTAACCCAGAAATAGTACCTCGGGTTCAGGATGAGAAC
Source organism: Podarcis muralis (assembly GCF_964188315.1). Taxonomy (NCBI): domain Eukaryota; kingdom Metazoa; phylum Chordata; class Lepidosauria; order Squamata; family Lacertidae; genus Podarcis; species Podarcis muralis. Next base: position 6,799,386 of record NC_135655.1, read on the forward strand.
AGAAATTGTGCTCCGGCGGCGCGGCAGGAGCAGGAGACCCCATTAGCTAAAGTGGTGCCTCAGGTTAAGAACAGTTTCAGGTTAAGAACGGACCTCCGGAACGAATTAAGTACTTAACCCGAGGTACCACGGTACTCTCTCGTCATTTCAGTTTATTTTGCATGAGAGAACTTGTGCTAGATTGTGTCTTAAACTTATACATCAGGTTTTGATGTAATTTTTGTCCTTTGAATGTCCAACCTAGGAGTGGTAGAGGCACACACTAACAGTCTCTCTGCAATTGCCACTGCCTTCCCACACACCTAACTGCAAACAAAATTTGAAGGGGTGGTATCTGTTATTTATTGTAAGGGAAGGTGTGTGTTCAAGACGTTTTATTTATTTGGACAATTTATATAGCATTTATATTTAATAAAATCTCTTAAGCGATTTACAGTGCAGTTGGAGACATCTTAAAATTAAAAAAGCAAATGCAAAAAATTCTAGAAAATATCCATGTTCTATGAAACACTATTAACCTCTTTAGCATCAGAATAAACATTGAGCATAAAAATCAGTTATAGATATACAAGGATATTTCACGTTATAAAACATTAGTAAACACATAGATATAATATGCTTTAAGGATCAGTGTTACAAATGGAAATTAACTAAAACAGTTATATTTGACATTCTTCAGTAACAAAAATTGGCAACTAGGCAAAAGAAGGCCTCTTCACTGTTCTGGGTAGGTAGTTACAATGATAGTGGGATCAATCTCTTGCCTCTCGTCAGCCAGCATTGGGCAGGAATGGAAGGTGAGAGAATGGCAACTCAGCTTACCTTAATATCTATCTAAGTGTACTGATATACAGTGGTGCCCCGCAAGACGAATGCCTCGCAAGACGAAAAACCCGCTAGACGAAAGGGTTTTCCGTTTCGGAGGCGCTTCGCAAGACGAATTTCCCTAGGGGCTTGCTTCGCAAGACGAAAACGTCTTGCGAGTCTCACCATTTACCCCCCGCTTCCCCCCCTTTTTCAAAGCCGCTAAGCCGTTAATAGCCTTTTAACAGCTTAGCCGCTAAGCCTTTAATAGCCGCTAAGCCGCTAAATCGCTAATAGCGCTAATCCGCTTAGCCGCTAATGGGGTTGCTTCGCAAGACGAAAAAACCGCTAGACGAAGAGAATCGCGGAACGGATTCTTTTCGTCTTGCGAGGCACCACTGTACAAGCGACTTTTCTCTAGTTGCTTTGAGTGCATTAGCCTCTATATCTGCAACCATTACCTATTCCTGCTGGTTATGCAGCAATCTGCAAATGGGGAACTCCAAATTCTAGCGCTCAATAGTGTGTGTGATTTAGCCAGATATAGCTGCTTCTATATAACACAAATTTAATCTTAAGTGGAATAATATGAATTATTCCGGATACTTCACCAAATGGTTGGAACCAGTCTTTGTGAGCAACTAGGCAAACAGTCACTAACCATACTGAATCTTAAGATCCGCACTGGATAACAATGGAATTAGCTCAGTTAATGCAACTTGATGCACTTTCATCAACTTGATTTATGTGGATGCTTCTCTGTTTTACTGGAGAGGGGACGAGTACTGAACCTTTCCCTTTGTTGGCTTCTGTGCTTTTGCTCTTTAGAATGTTATTGAATAGCTTGACTTTCCTTAATTACAGTAAACACAACCGCTATTACTTTGTCTGCCCGCTTCTCCCAGGTTGCCTTCCAACACTTCCAAGAGCTAGATGAGCATGTCAGCTACGTGGCAACTAAAGTCTGTCACCTTGGCGACCTGCTGGAGGGGGTAAACACGCCACGGCAACGGCTAGTGGAGGCTCACAAACTGATGAAATACTTTAATGAGTTTCTAGATGGAGAGCTAAAGTCTGACGTTTTCACCAACCCTGAAAAGGTAAGGCCCGTCAGCAGAATTGAAAGAAGTTGCACGCCATAAGCTGAGTTGCCCTAATTACAACCCCTTGCTGCAACTTTTCCATGCTCTGACTCCCTAGCGAGCGACTTGTCCAAGCGCCATTGTTCTGGAGTACAGATTAACTTCATTTGCCTGCAGATTCAGCCGTTCTCAATGTGGCAAGGCTGTCACTTTTTCATTTTGCAAAAATCATAAGCGACTTGGAAGAATGCTGAGAGAGTAACTTTTTAGAATACCTTGGAAATCTCTTGTGTTTTCTTCTTCCTCCTCTCCTTCTTCTGAAACTCTTGCCCTAATTCTTCTCACTTGTGAATGAACATTTCCCTGTTATATGTCTCTTGGGTAATCCCTCTTTGTAGCTTGAAGTATTATCAGGTTGCGTCTTTTGGCTCTGCAGAATGGTTAATGTGCTCCTCCTCTTCCTGGGGACATACAGAGAAAACTGAGGTGTGTTAAAATAAATTTTGCAGATAGGTATGTGTGTGTCCTTTTCTGCAAATCTGACTTCCCTGTTTTGCACCAGGATGTTGCTTCGAAAGCTTTACTGTGGCCTGGTTTAAGTGTTGCCATCTTGTTTGATAAACTATTTTTTGCTGGATTGAGAGTGAGCTTTGTGCCTGAGCACTTAACTCCTCCCCTCGCACCCCTGGCTTAGGGACAGATAACTGGGGTTTTGTCAAACCACAGTTTCCCATGAAGTTCAATCAGATCCTAGTTTGATACCCTGGTTTGCAAACCACTCTTATGCCAGTTTCTCGGTACAAACATCAAATACCATTGAGCTAACCTTTTGTAGCAATTTTCTTTAAGGGCCAAACATACAGAGTTACTCTCTTCCATGTATATTTCCCAAGTCTTTTCCTCCAGCATTATCACCAACTTTTTTTCTCATTTTAATACATAGATTACTTTTTATTGTCCTTTTGTATTAACAGTTTATATATCTGTAACAGTACTTGAGTGTCTTTTTTTATATCCTTCTTTTATGTTATGCAAGGTCTTTCAGCATCTTATATTTTCAATTAAGAAGTTTCTGATATGAAATAATTCAAACAAAGGTGGCTTATTTTCTCCTACTGCTTCCTTAATCTGATTGTATGTTCTCATGCAGTTCATACATTTCCATTTGGGTTCATGTACTTATTTATTCCAAAACGTTCTCACTTTTTAAAGCATCCACTACTCCCAAATTCATTGAAATGTAGATTGAGTGTCAGTGAACAGATTTGGAGATAGCTGTTACCTAAACTTATCCCACATGCTCTATATGGAAACTAGAAATGTATTTTTCCTAAGTTCTAAGGGGCTTTTAATTAGTTTTTAATCATAACAATGTTGGGAATAGCATCCTGATAAAAGTATACAGTACTCTGATATTTTGAACAGTGTTTTCTCCTTTTCTGCCTCATTCCAAAATTTAATGTTCATCATAGTTCTTGTTATCCTCCTATCAAAAACAAGTTTCAGCAGAGTTGAGTTATCTAAATCTGATTTTCTTTTTCTTTTTAAGCTTCCATAGTTGTTCCTATAAAACACCAGGTTTTTGCTCTTTCTAAAACCTGAAATGAGTTATTTCCAGTATATTACCATCTTCCTCTTTTAGTTAAATGTAAGCATGATACCTCGGACCTTACTGTTGTTCATTTTTAAACTTGATTGGTGTTATCTTTTAATGACTGTTCTGGTTGAGTAGGAAATAACAGCAACGCTGTCAGCATATGTGCACACTTTAAATTCTTTCCTGCTGATTTCTAAACCTTTGATCTTTAGAATGGTTTCTTATCATAACAGCAAGGAGCTCTGAATTTCAACAGAAGTGAGGACAAGGGGCCGCCTTGTCTAGTCCCACAAGTAAATTAAGTTGTCACTGTTAAATTAGCATTTATGACTGTACATATGTGGAAGAGGGCAGTTGATAAACCAGTTGATAAATGTTCCAGTGCTAGCAGCTTTTAATCCATGAAAGTCATGCTCCCATTCCATGCAGTCAAAAGCCTTTTCCCCATTAGTAAATGCAGTAACCCCCTGCCTTTACATTATGTATATATACGTGTGTGTGTGTGTGTGTGTATAAAAATAAAACAAACTCGCTTCTCTGTTTGCTGGTCCTTTAGTAGCTAGAACAGCCTGATGCATGCACAAGAGGGAGGTCAGTGGTGGACCTTGGGGTCTCAAATTTCAGCAGTGCCCTGTGTGATGCCAAATTCGGCGCCTCTTGCCTTCCATTCTACATTATAGTTGTGGTGCCCCCTGCAGCATCTTGAAGGCTCCATGCCCAGTGTGATCAAACTGGTTACACTCCCCTAAATCTGCCTGTAAGGAGGTATGAATAAGTGTAGGTTTGCAAAAGTGGAAAAACAGCTAGTAAACAATCCCAGGGGTTACAAGTTCTACATGTAATCTATAAGACACTGATAGAAGGCTGGTAGGGTCCTTGAGAGAGAGTATTTCATAGTGGAGGGCCTTCCTCCTGGTGGATCAGGGTTGGGGAACCTGGTGCCTTCTAGATGTTGCTGGACTACAGCTGGACTACATTGGCTGCAGTGGTCAGGGATGATTGGAGTTGTAGTGCAGCAACATCTAGAGAGTCACAGGTTCCCACTCTTGTAATAGATTATAATACTGCCTTCAAGTCCCATCAGCCAGTGCATCTGGAGTGCAAAAGGCTGGGGAAGACTGCCCTAGGAGGTGGCCTATGCTAGCAGGTGCTCTTTGATTATACAGTGGTACCTCGCAAGACGAATGCCTCGCAAGACAAAAAACTCGCTAGATGAAAGGGTTTTTTGTTTTTTGAGCTGCTTCGCAAGACGATTTTCCCTATGGGCTTGCTTCACGAGACGGAAAGGTCTTGCAAGTTTGTTTCCTTTTTCTTAACACCGTTAATACAGTTGCGACTTGACTTCGAGGAGCAACTCATAGAACGCGGTGTGGTAGCCTTTTTTGAGGTTTTTAAAGACTTTGGTGATTTTTGAAGCTTTTCCAAAACTTTCCCGACACCGTGCTTCGCAAGACGAAAAAAATCGCAAGACGACAAAACTCGCGGAACGAATTAATTTCGTCTTGCGAGGCACCACTGTATAATCCAGAAATCCCTTTCCATCCGTAGCTATATAATTTACTAATTTCTTTTGCTTGCAATGCACCTACAACGTGACCTGTTTGTACTGCTCCCACAGCATCCTCAGAGCTCGATAGAACTGCATTGATCTCTTCCCCTCTACTCCCATGTTTGAATGGGTGTGTGTGAGAGTTTTGTGTGCTTCAAACGATTATCTTAATGTACCTCTGCCCGATTCAAGATGCTTTTGCTCTGAGACCTGGCAAAGTACGGCTGGATTAGGGGCAAAATTCCAAAGCACAGACAAGGGAGAATGGCTCTCCTGCCTCATCCTCCCAGCTTGTTTCCCAGCCTTGCGAGATCAAACCCTTCTGAGATCTTGGCAACACATTTTCATCACTCCCCACAGGATGCCCATTGGGTTTTTGTCCACAACCAAATCTCCAATCGTCTCTGTGTTCGCAGGGCCACTTTATACTTCAAAGGGTTTTGATTGCCTACTAAGCAGTTTTCAGAACCGTAATTTTTGCCTATTTTTAGTGCAGCTTTAGAAATCTCACTGAAGTTTACTAGCCTGAGTGATAAAACCTGCTCAGCTGCCTTTGCCTGTCATGACAAGCAATCATGAAGAGATGAATCACGGGCTTCACCTTGTCAGGCAAGGCCATCTTGCTCTGCGCCACACAGACTAGAATTTTGCATAAACTGCTTTATATACATAGTATGTTTTTAGCGCTGGAGTTTTTGGTTCAGCCTTAGTTGAATGTTTCCTTCATACAGGCCCAGGGTTAGCTCTTTGCTTTTAAAAATTGGAGCTCTGGGGTTACTCTTATTTTGAGAACTTCTCCTTATTAAAGATTAAACATTTGGACATTTGAATCATGTTCTTCTTCCATGGAGCCCAGGGTGGCTTACAGTGTTCTTTCTCCTCCCATATTTTATCTTCACGACAAACCTGTGTGGTAGGTTAGACAGGGTGAGGTGAGTGGCCCATGGTCAACCAGTGAGGAACATAGGAAGTCACCCTCTACCAAGTGAGACCATTGTCCACATCGCTCAATTTTGTATAGCAATAATAATAATAATTTATTATTTAGACCCTGCCCATCTGGCTGAGTTTCCCCAGCCGCTCTGGGCGGCTCCCAATCGAGTGTTAAAAACAATGCAGCATTAAATATTAAAAACTTCCCTAAACAGGGCTGCCTTCAGATGTCTTTTAAAAATAGGATAGCTGCTTATTTCCCTGACATCTGATGGAAGGGCGTTCCATAGGGCGGGCGCCACTACCAAGAAGACCCTCTGCCTGGTTCCCTGTAACTTGGCTTCTCACGGGGAGGGAACCGCCAGAAGGCCCTCGGCGCTGGATCTCAGTGTCCGGGCTGAACGATGGGGGTGGAGACGCTCCTTCAGGTATACTGGGCCGAGGCCATTTTGGGCTTTAAAGGTCAGCACCAACACTTTGAATTGTGCTCGGAAACGTAATGGGAGCCAATGCAGATCTCTCAGGACCAGTGTTATGTGGTCCTGGTGGCCGCTCCCAGTCACCAGTCTAGCTGCCGCATTCTGGATTAATTGCAGTTTCTGGGTCACCTTCAAAGGTAGCCCCACGTAGAGTGCATTGCAGTAGTCGAAGCGGGAGATAACTAGAGCATGCACCACTCTCACTTTAGATTGGGAGAAGGCATACAGAGGAAAGGATAGCATGACCCAAGGTCTGTCTGCAATGCCTACAGAATAATTTACCTCCTGACTTATCAGAGAACCATTATACTCCACTTTAGCCTGTCCTGGCAGCTTCTATGCCAAAGGGAGCAACAGATTGAAGAACTAGAGGAATGTCCCAAAAAATATTGTTCTGGTCCATTTCCACAAAGGAGATGATTGCAAGTTTCATGAATAAAGGCAAGAAACTAAAGCTTGAAATAAACTCTTAGCAAGTCATTTTAGGAAGAGGATTCAGAATATTGGAGTGCAGGAGCAGAGGGGCGATGGAGTTCCAGGCTACTCATTGGATCGATTGTGGGAATTTTCAGAAATAAGTGATGGCTATCACTTCCATGCATTAAGAAGGGCATTAGGAAATGATTTCGGTTTGAGGGAGCAAGTGATCTGCTTGCATGGTTTATCTCTTGTGGTAAATTGTACGTCTTCTCCCAATAGATTGAAGAGGCAGCTGATATTATCCAGAAACTGCACCTGATAGCACAGGAGTTACCTTTTGACAGGTGAAGTATGACTGACAGCTGTAAAATGGTCTTTGTGATTTCTGATGGATTTCAACTGACTCTTGCTAGCATTTTAAAGGGCGGGGGGAAAGTGGGGTAGGGGAGTAGTCATGAACTGAAATCAAAACAGTACATTTCAAGTGGGGAAAAAATCATTAAAATACAACTAACTAGTTCTGCTAGCAGAAGCCCACATAAGGACTTCTGCCCACATGGGGGGAGGAGAGGGGGGATAATTCTGTCTGGCCAGCTGAAAAGCTTGTGCTGACAGGACAATTGCCATAGTGTTATATTGATTTCCTGCCAAAATATTTTGAGGGCTGCACCTAAAAATAATTACAACTGTAACTCTGCTCTAATTTTTCCATTGCATTTTATTCTTGTATGTTGATATTTTGATATGCATTTTAATATATTGTATATGAGATTCTATGATAATATTTTAAGATACTGCTGTGTACCACCTTGAAACTTGGGGAGGTGGTGTAGAAATCATAAATAAATGTAAAAATGTGATGTGTGAAGCTAGCTCTTTGCTAGAAGGTTGAAGTGCAAGCCTTTAATTTTAATGTTATTTTGTCAATAGGTTTTCAGAAGTAAAATCGAAAATAGCAAGTAAGTTCCCCTCTCTGCTGCCCTGAATTTCTTAAATTGACATGAAAATGTCCTTATTGCTCCCTTTTCACTAACTTGTGGACTGTTATTTTATACCCCCACCTCCTTTCCCCTTGCATGCAGGTAAGTATCACGATTTGGAGTGCCAACTGATCCAGGAGTTTACCAGTGCACAAAGAAGGGGGCAGATCTACAGGATGAGAGAAGTAGCTGCAGTCCTGCTTCACTTTAAGGTAAGAGGCGAGAGTCTGTTTCTGAGGTTTGAATCCTGTGCACACTTACCTGGGAGTAAGCCCCATTGAACTCAGGAAGACTTACTTCTAACTAGCATGCGTAGTGCTGCAGCCTCAGCCAGTCAGCCAGGGTTTTGAAGAATAAGTATCCGAATGATTTGGCTCAAAACAAGGCCTTCCAGATTGCAGCCATTGCTTAATCCATCCAGATGATGTGGCTACAGCAAAGCGATTCCCAGCACATAGAACATTGTGACATTGGAAAAAGCAGTTTGTTTTGCCCCCTGTATGTTTGACTTTTGTACCATTTACCTGCATGGGTGGCAGTTGCACTCAAGTTTATGGGTAGCAGGGAATGTCCATTGCAAGGCACGTCACAAGGCTCTCCCTTCCAACTCTCCCTTTGAAAGCACGGGCCATTTTATTTTCTTAGCTTCTCTTCCAGCAGCCTCTCCATGAAAACTTCACTCCTTCCTTGTTTCTTTACATACACATGCAAATGTGCAACGGCCGTTTCTAAGAGCCTCTGCCACTTCGTTGTGATTTCTACAGTTGGCAGAGAACTCCGTTATTTGAGTCAAACTTATGTGTGCAAGTTCAGACCACTGGGACCTATAGAAAGGAATTGTCAATGACCAGCCCACAACTGCAGGCTTCTTTTCCTCTAGAAACTTTCCGGGGCTCAAAACTGTGTATATTTTGGAAGTGCTTTGTACGATCACCTACATGAGCTCCAGTGGGTGGCCAAGACTACACCTGGTTGGAAGCAGGATGGGCACATACATCTCAAGGCATGTGCTAATTCCTCTCTTGCCTGTCTCAAGGCAAGTTTGGAGCCTCAAATATTTTGTATTAAAGGCCCCACTCTGAATGGGTAGTGCCAGGTCTGCTGCTTCCAATTTTGTTAAGCAAATAATGTGCCTGAGAGGCTGTTGAGTTCGGCAGATTAAATAGCCATTAGCATGTGCAGTGAAGTGCCACTTTTTGGGGAGAGACCAATGGTCCATCCAGCAGACCCATCTGTTCTCCTGGTTATTTTGTACTCCCGGTAGTATGTTGCTGGCAAAGTGGAGCTCCCCAGGGGCCAAGCAAAGAAAGAGAGCTGGGAGGCAGAGAGTTCCTCCCCCAGTGCCCTTGTCAAAACAGGATGTGAAACAGTCATTAACGGTAGTCGCAATGTGCCTAAATTTCAATTCCTTTTTTTGTTTTCAATAGGGCTATTCCCACTGTGTCGATGTGTATATAAAACAGTGCCAAGAGGTAAGGTTTTGCTTACGAAGGATCTATCTAAATAACATTGTTTTACAACTGTGGATATTTTAATGGCGGCAGCTCTCTCCTAACTTACTCAGGGTGCCTACTTGAGGAACGATATATTTGAAGATACTACTGTCCTCTGCCAGAACGTGAACAAGCAGGTGGGCGATATATTTAGCAGCCCTGAGACAGTGATGGCCAAACTTATCCAGAACATCTTCGAAATCAGGCTTCAGGTGACTTGAACTTTTAAAAGCACATTATAAGTATTCTTCAAATACAAACAAGTTACTGTTGTTTCATTGTGTTCTTTGTGTAGTCTATTCCTTTTCAGATTGGTTATCTGTAGCAACCTTAATTACTACACACCTTGAAGTATTTTGGTGCAGGAATGCGTTGTTTGATATATGCTGTCCAGTTATGGCTCTGTGCTGTGCTTACTCCCCCAATGCTATAGAAGTTGTGTGGGAGAATCTTTTTGCGGTACAAGGTTTTGAACTCCACAGCCTGGTTCTAATCATTATAATAATATATAGTAATAATTTATTATTTATATCCCGCCCATCTGGCTGGGTTTCCTCAGCCACTCTGGGCGGCTCCCAATTGGATATTAAAAACACAGTACAGCATTAAACGTTAAAAACTTCCCTAAACAGGGCTGCCTTCAGATGTCTTTTAAAAGTAAGATAGTTGCTTATTTCCCTGGCATCCGATGGGAGGGCGTTCCACAGGGCAGGTGCCACAGCAGAGAAGGCCCTCTGCCTGGTTCCCTGTAACTTGGCTTCTCACCGTGAGGGAACTGCCAGAAGGCCCTCGGAGCTGGACCTCCATGTCCGGGCTGGACAATAGGTGTGGAGACACTCCTTCAGGTATACTGAGCCGAGGTCATTTAGGGCTTTCAAGGTCAGCACCAACACTATGAATTGTGCTCGGAAATGCACTGGGAGCCAATGCAGGTCTCTCAGGACCAGTGTTATATGGTCGGTGTTATGGGCCTTAATGGGCAAGTCACAAAAACATAGCTTCAGATTCCCCTATGTACACTGAAAATAGTAATAGCCACCGCACAGAATCTTTATGGGCATGAGCAACGAAAGGATTGTGGGACGTTTTGCTGCTGAGAATGGGACGGCACCTCAAGCAACTGCCAAGTGAGCATCATATTCCACAGAGTGGCTCCTTCTGTCCCTTGCCTGTTGCCCATCCTCCGCTTTTTATGAACTGTGGTGTTTCCCCTCTGGGACCAGGGATTTTCCACCTGACTGGATCCCTGAGTGTGGTGAAGGGATGGAGGAACAATCTGTGAGTAGGCAGGGCCCCCGGTGCCTGTGCTGGCAGTGTGTATATCTATGCTTAATACCTCATCCAAGTACTTTGGCACCCCTTCTGTAATGGGGAGGTGGGTGGTTCAAGGGGAAGTTCATACAGCACATTAGTGGAAATGATAGAAAGGGGATCGGGATAGCCACTTCTCCATTCCCACTCTCTCCAACATGTAGAAAAAGAGGCAGAATTGTGGTAGTTAGGTTACAGTGAAAAGGCAATATCAGAACAACACAGAGATGGCAGTGCGTGTTGCTTTGAAATGACAGAGGGGTAAATGGAGTCAGTGTGATGTTGACATTGATTATGCTGGAAACTTTGCTTTTCTGAGAACTTCCATTGTATTTTAATATTTTGCTGGAAGCTGCCCAAAGTGGCTGGGGTAACCCAGTCAGATGGGCAGGGTATAAATAAATTATTATTATTATCATTATTAACCATTGACTTGGATGGGAAGTTTCTCAAAACTGGATTATTATATATGAATGTGTTTGAGAACTAGCAGTGCTGGTCTTCATTTCACAGAGTTATATAAAAGATCAGTTGGAAGAGCACAAGAAGTCTGACGCAGAGCAGTATCTTCAGAGCCTCTATGAACTGTATACAAGGTTGGTGCTGTACATCACAAATTTTAAAAGTGGGCATGGGCAAGGTCTGTTGGTGTCCCCCTCCCACCACTCCCCATTTTTTGTCCTTCTCCAGCACTTTGTGGATATTCTGTCCATAGATGCTATTTCCTCCCAGAACTGTGGGCTGCTGCTTCTTTTTAAAAAATAATGTGTGCTTATAATATGTGCCTGCTGACCTCTGTGCCTTCCTACATGTGCACCCATGCCTAAATTTGCTGTAATACGAAAGGAGAAATTCAGGGCCGGGGAGCAGGCTAGATACCTCTGCTTCTGTGTGGTGTTCAGAAAGTGCCAATAGCCAGGGCTTTCTTCCATCACAAGAAATGTGTCAAAGAACAGTGACTGTTACTGGTGGCCCCAGGTGAATATTTGATCCAAGTACATTCAGTACTGTTTGTACTCAGGGCTTTGATTGGTGGTGAAGGGGGAGTGACAGGAGGGTGACTGGGATGAGAGGATTGCACTGTGTGAAGGTGGATGCCTTCACGCTAAATAATCAGGGAGAGTAGCACTAGTTCCTGCATTGCAGGAGTGAGCTAAATGACCCTCGAGTTTTTTCCAGCTCTACACTTCTATGATAACAGGGTATGGGGAGCCAAGTTAGTAGACTAAGTAAGCTATCCCTCTTCCAGTAAAGTGAAAATCACCCGGGAAGGGTTGGGGTTGACATTCTCAAACTGAACTGTAATAAAATGAATAAAAAAAGTAAAAAATTGTCCAGTAGCACCTTAGAGACCAGCTAAGTTTGTTCTGGGTATAAGCTTTCGTGTGCATGCACACTTCTTCAGATACACTGGAACAGAAGTCACCAGAACCTTATACAGTGGTACCTAAGGTTAAGAACTGAATTCGTTCCGGAGGTCCGTTCTTAACCCGAAACCATTCTTAACCTGAGGCGCGCTTTCGCTAATGGGGCTTCCTGCTGCTGCCGTGCCGCTGGCGCACGATTTCTGTTCTCAACCTGGGGCAAAGTTTGTAACCCGAGGTACTTCGGGGTTACGGGAGTTTGTAACCCGAAGTGTTTGTAACCCAAGGTACCACTGTATATAGTGGAAGGGTGGGGTGGGGTGGGGTTTTTCTCAGAAGGGTAGTAGGAGATGGGTTATTGACTCAAAGGGTATGGTAAACCTGTTGACGCCTGTTAACGACTTGTCTCATTACATATGCTAAAGCTATTTTTGGTCATCTGCATACGATCCCTTGCTTTTTTCTGTAGGACTAATTGGAGTCATTAACAGTCTTCAACAGGTTTACCATACCCATTGAGTCAATCACCCATCTCCTACTACCCTCCTGAGAAAAACCCCACCCTCCCACTATTGGTGACTTCTGCTTCAGTGTATCCGAAGAAGTGTGCATGCACACAAAAGCTTATACCCAGAACAAACTTAGTTGGTCTCTAAGGTGGTATTGGAATTTTTTTAAATTTATTTTGACTGTGTCAGACCAACACGGCTACCTACCTGAATCTGTAGACCAGGTCCACACTTGCTTAGCCTTGGCAGTGCTGTAGCTGTGCCCAGACCCCTCACTCCAATCCCTTAGTGAACGCTGCAAATACTTTATACCTGAATGTTACCTCCTGATAATGCATTCCTTCTTTCCTTCTTGCTCCCTCCCCTCTCTCCCTTCCTTAACATAAAGGACTACTAATCTTTCGAGCAAATTGATGGAGTTTAACTTGGGCACTGATAAGCAGACTTTCTTGTCTAAGCTTATCAAATCCATCTTCGTTTCCTACTTGGAGAATTACATCGAGGTGGAAATTGGTTATTTGAGAAGCAGGAGCTCCATGATTTTGCAGCGCTATTATGAGTCGAAAAACCACCAAAAGAGAGCCATTGGAAGTGGAGGGTAAGGTTTGGCTTCCAGTTTTGTTTACTGTGCTTCTTTCTTTCTTTCTTTCTTTCTTTCTTTCTTTCTTTCTTTCTTTCTTTATTTCTTTCTTGATTTTAAGTTTGCAGTATTCTCAAATCCACATTAAGGACAAGTCCTTTGTTTAAGATACTGGTATGCACACATTTAGGGATGCGGGTGGTGCTGTGGGTTAAACCATTTGCCGATCAGAAGGTCGCTGGTTCGAATCCCCGTGACGGGGTGAGTTCCCGTTGCTTGGTCCCTGCTCATGCCAACCTAGCAGTTCAAAAGCACGGCAAAGTGCAAGTAGATAAATAAGTACCGCTCCAGTGGGAAGGTAAACGGCATTTCCGTGCGCTGCTCTGGTTCGCCAGAAGCGGCTTAGCCATGCTGGCCACATGACCCGGAAGCCGTACGCCGGCTCCCTCAGCCAATAAAGCGAGATGAGTGCCACAACCCCAGAGTTGGTTACGACTGGACCTAATAGTCAGGGGTCCCTTTACCTTTACCTTTTATGCACACATTTATAATTTTGTTGCAATGGTTGCTTGCATGTCTTAATGATGCAGTCACAAAACCAAGCTAAAAACTTTGCAGGGATGTTTGTTGTGTGAAATAAACGGAACACCGCGACAGAAACCAGAGCACACAGCAACACAGTTCACCTTCCTGCCGCAGCGGTACCTATTTATCTACTCGCACTGGTGTGCTTTCGAACTGCTAGGTTGGCAGGTGAAATTGCCAGCTGTATACCATGTATACCCCATAGGTTTACAATATATGCATTGCCTGTGGATGCTAGAAGGATTTTGTCCAGCCCATAGCGATACTCCAGCAGAAGGTTGTTTCCTTGCTGTAGCTAATAGCCACCAAGACCACCTCTCTGTTTCCTGGCTGTGCTAACTTGGCATAAGCAGTAGCTTTTAAGAGAGTGTTGGAGGCAGCACGAGGGAGAAGGCATCCCCTGTGGTGTACACATGCATACCTTTTGCCCTATTATTATTCCTGGTCCAACGGGCTTTGCTGGTTTTGAAACACTGCAAAACCTCTTGTGCCAGAGACGATAGCAGGACAAAATAAATGGTTCTGCATCCCACAGGCAGGCTTGTCTCTGCTGTACCAGCTTTAACTTTCTTCATATGAGTTGCCTGTCTCCAATTCTGTCGTATTGATGGTGTGGCATTTGTTGTTCTTTCTTCAAAAATCTGAGGAATTTGCATTCTGTATTTAAAATGTCTAGCATTGTTCTTCATGTGGCTGAAAAGTTAACCCCGGTTTGCATAACCAGACTTCACTGGGATTAATGGCTCCTGCTTGGTGCATCTCTTTCTAGCATTCAAGAATTCAAAGAGCGAATACGGCAGCGGACAAACCTGCCATTGGGCCCCAGTATTGACACCCACGGCGAAACTTTCCTGTCCCAGGATGTGGTGGTTAATCTTTTGCAAGAAACTAAGCAAGCCTTTGAAAGGTGCCACAGGGTGTGTACACTTATTAATATAATTATTATGGGCTATCTCTAATGATTTATCAGAATACACTGTGAGTGTTGCTGTGTGGGCACAAACATTTTCTGAGTGTGTGCTCCCATTTTGCTGTTTTTTACATCTAATATATTTTTTTTAAATTATCTTAGTTCTTATGCTGTTTTTGAAAACTTTTTTTAAGTAAAAAAGTGGCATAGAGATGCATGAAATAAGTGTTTCTTCCTGAGCGCCTATATCCCAGCTCAGTCCCTGAGATAATCTGGAGGAGCTTCAACTAGTAGCTGGGCATTTACCTGTGGGTATAGGGTGGTATTTAAATGTAATAAATTATTATTATTATTATTATTATTATTATTATTATTATTATTATTATTATTATTATTATTATTATTATTATTATTATTTAATGCTGCTGGTGACATGCTTCAGAATGCTGTTCCAGCAGAGATTCAACAACACCCTCTCTTGACTTTCAGGCATCTCTAAGTACAGTGGTACCTCGCAAGACGAATGCCTCGCAAGACGAAAGGGTTTTTGGTTTTTTGAGTTGCTTCGCAAGACGATTTTCCCTATGGGCTTGCTTCGCAAGACGGAAACGTCTTGCAAGTTTGTTTCCTTTTTCTTAACACCGTTAATACAGTTGCGACTTGACTTCGAGGAGCAACTCATAGCGGTGGTGGTAGCCTTTTTTGAGGTTTTTGAAGACTTTGGTGATTTTTGAAGCTTTTCCAAAACTTTCCCAAAACCGTGCTTCGCAAGACGAAAAAATCGCAAGACGACAAAACTTGCGGAACGAATTAATTTCGTCTTGCGAGGCACCACTATATTCATTAATAAAGTTTTGCTGTTGGGACTAGAGTGAAATTGACGGGAGCTGCAAGACCGTAGTTGCCCCTTCTGGATTTCCTTTTGCAGTACGATAGTGTTTTTTCCGCTCCACCTTCCCTTGGTATAATAGATGTGCCTTCAGTCCAGATTGCCAAGCTCACTTCCGTCTTTGGTTGCTCTCCTCCATTTCCCCCAGCTTCCAATAGCATTTTCAGAAGTTGTTGGGGGTAAAGGACGATAGCACTGGAGTCTGGAGAGAGGGCGAGAAGGGCAAGAGGAGCAACAGGGAGGGTTGTTTCGTGAAAGATGCAAGGAGCCGCGAGGGGCCCAGAAGGCGGATGCGCAGGAGTGGGGAACCCTGGGCCCAGGGCAGAATGCACCTCCCAGGCCTCTCTATCCGGCCCAGGGAGCTCTCCCCTCACCCAGACTTCCTTCACACCTTCTGTGGCGATCACACAGGGCCCCCGGACGTTTGACGGTCTAATTGACCCACCACTGCGATTGCTTTTTCCGCTGCCACCACCCCGTATCTCACGGGGACACACGGAGTCCAGTCAGTAGTTAACATTAACAAATAATCTAGTTTATTTTTAAATGGAGGAACAAGCTTATGGTTACAGTTAATTTTTCTTGGCAGTTTCTTCTTCTTAGTTCCTAAAACCTTCAAACTGATTAGTCCCAACTATCTGACTCCACCTAATAATTCCCCTCACTCTCTCACAACGCAACTCGACCAACCCACTGCCTATTCCTCCCTCTTCCTTCTCCAACTCTCAAACCTCAACTGACTTTCAAAACCTCCCACTCTAACTTTTACTCCTCCCTTGCATGGCCAATCACATCACACTCATTTTAACCCTTTCCTTATGACCCACCTAGGAGGCAAACGCCACACCTTCCTTCAGTGTTTTTACCTGACTGGAATGTGTCCTTGAACTCTGATCACGCCTCCTGCTTGTCTGAAAGGGGAACAGAGAGAGACCTGTGCAAAAAACCTATTGCACTATACAAGGGCAACGTTTTCCAATCATTGCTCTACCTGCTACTGGCCCCACCCACAATTGGCATGTTGCTTAGAAGGGAGTGGCCCTCAGTACCCCACCCCTTCATTTTCAGAACTTTCTTTTCAGGAAATAAAGGTAGGGGTCCTTAGTAAGGTTGGGTGATATATCGTCCAAAACAGGTTTGAAGTCCATATCGTGATACCATAATTTTTGACCTGGCAGTATATCGCCAGTCATGATATGTGTGTACACTATGCAAAAATCACAGTGTGGGAAAAGACATGGAGCCGGCCAATGCTTCTCTCGATTCCCGCAGCCCCTGTTAACTCTGCTGGCTCAGCTCTCCCTGCCTCCTGCAGGGGGCAGCAAATCACAAGAGCAGGCGCCGGCAAAAATCACGATGCGGGAAAAACCGTGAAGTCAGCCTGTGCCCCTGCATAGCTCCATCCTTATTTCACACATAGTGATGCTTAGCTGGTGATATATCAGGATGTTGAAAACCAGATATCGCCCAGCCCTAGTCCTTAGGATGGCCAACAAAAACTTGTCACTTGCAAGTCGCTCCAACTCTTCATAATTACGTGGTTTTGCTTGGTCTTTGCATGAATCCGTGCAAAGTGGTCTGCGTTTAAAATAGTTTGCATATAATTCTTCACATCTCAGTGCCAGAAAGGTCCTAACAAGCTCTTTCCACTTTGAAAGCTTTCTGACCCTTCAGATCTGCCGAAAAACGCCTTCAGAATTTTCTCTTTGCTCGTGGAGTTCTTATGCATCGAGCACATTGACTATGCTCTGGAAATTGGGTTGGCTGGTAAGTGCAATACTGCCTTTATTCCCATTAAACATTGCACTGTAACGTAGCTAAAATATGTGACCCTTCATTGAAACAATACATTTTTGGAAACTACTTCATTTAGTTTGAGGCTGCAGTATTCTGCTGTAACTTGCCCTAGCGGTTTAGGCTCCAAACAAAACAGCATTGTAAACAAAGAAACAAAATGTAATGTAAACACCATTCTTAAAATTGCTGATATGTATATAATTAAGAAGCAACTCTGATGAAATAGATTGGAGTGGTCCCATTTTCAGCTTTTAAAGAAATGGAAATATCAAACACTTAACCTTCATACAGCTTAAAGTCAGTGCCCTTGTTATCGCTGGCGACTCTGCTAACTGGTCCTCAGGATTCCTGGTGCTTGTTGGATGGATTGTTTCCTTAGACTCATTCAGAAGTTTTTACTGGTTTCATTATTTGCTTTCCTCTAGGAATTCCTTCTCCAGATGCCAAGACTGCAAATCTTTACTTCCTGGATGTCGTGAACCAGGCTAATACCATTTTCCACCTCTTTGACAAGCAGTTCAATGATCATCTGATGCCATTGGTTAGGTAGGTTACCTGTTGTGTCTTCAAGCCAAGAAGCCATGCAGAGTTTGCATTCTGACTCGTAAATGTTCCTTCGCAGGGGCAAAAAGTGTTATGCTAGAATCATCTCCTGTCTGTGGGCCACATAAAAGCTCCAGAATAAGCAGTCCACAAGCTCCAGCAGGGCAAGGATGCAGTAGGAGTCAATAGTTTGGTTGCTCTTTCTGCAGCCTAGATTCTCCATTAATAATCTCCAGGCTATTGCCATGTGATTATTATGCCCGTTCACATGCAAGGCCTGATTTATCGCAGAGGCTGAAGTAGGAAGCATTGGAATTGGATTTGAAGGAAAGAAATAGAGGGTTCTGGGGCTTCTGAAGGAGGACATGGAGGCAGACACTGTGGGATTTCTTGCACCCTGACCTACTGGAAGCCGCCATACTGACTTCTGAGAGATCACCTATTTCCATGTAATCCTCTGGAGGTTTAAAAACCTTCTTTTGCATTTTTTCCAATTTAAGTTAGTTAACTTAGTTTGCAAGATTTTCAGTATTCTGTTGGCTACCGAAGCCCAAGAATAGCATTACATGAGTGATAAAAGGCATTAGTGGCTATTAGACATGATGGCTGTGGGCTAACTCTGAATGACAGTCACTGGGGAACAGCAATAGGAGAGGCCTGTGGCCCTCAGGTCTTCTGCTGGGCTTCCCATAGACACCTGGTTGGTCACTGCAAGAAAGAGGTGGGCTCCCTTTTATCTGATCCAGCTGGGCTCTTTGGATATTCTGCATATGTAATACTTTTCCATACTTGCCTCCACACTGCACCCCCAGCAGTTGCACGGCCAGGTTCTCCCTCCCATGTAGCTTGTTCCACACATAACTGCGACTAGGAGGCATCTTTCACGAGAGGCGAAAATGACAGGGTGGACGAACTGGGAAACCCTTGCAGATTCATGTGCCCTGGGACCGAGGGTGCTTGTGTAGCCTTATTGGAGTTCACCGATTGGGTCTGTGTTGCTCCCGGACAGGAGGAAGGAAGTCAAATGACACCGAGGGTTGGTTCAGAGAAAGAGTTCTTTATTTCTGCTCTCCGGAACAGCAGAAAGGCACTTGCGTGGTCAGTCCACAGCAAGTCCAAAGAAATGAGAGATTACATGCAGTATATATATTCTCCAGGCACCCTCTCTCCCCTTCCCCAGAAATCCAGCCACGTCAGCTTGTACATGCAGGTGGACATCACAGATGTTCCTGCTCCGGCACTCTTCACCATAAAAGGGTATTCCTTCCTGTACTCCTGACCATAAAAGGGTATTCCTTCCTATACTTCTGACCATAAAAGGATCTTCCTGTTCCTACTCTTATCTTGGAGCAAGAGGTCACCATCTCCAAGAACACCCTCTGGCGCTATTCCCAGACTAGGTCTGTGTGTCTTTTGTGGTCAGGATATAAGATAAGGCACAGACGTGTCTTCCCTGTTCTACTGGTACAGTCAAGGCCATCCTTGCCGTCACAAACTGATAAAGGAGAGGGCTCTGAGCACTTGTTTATACAGCTGGGTTTCGGCTCAAGAGCTCAAGTTAAAGCATGTTAGCTAAGGAAAAATAGGGATTTTGGTGCAGTTTCAAACTGCCTGCACAGTCAGTTTTGGGTTTGGGAAACCCATTCCTTCACTTGGAGTCGATGTGTGTGCGGCAGAGAATGGTAACTAACAATTTCCCCTCCCTCCATTTATCACAGCTCTTCCCCCAAGCTCTCCGAATGTCTTCAGAAGAAAAAGGACGTCACAGAACAAATGGAGGTGAAGCTGGACATGGGCATTGACAGGCAAGTGGAGGTTCCATCACCTTTCTGAACCATTACTCTAGTTTCCCCTTTTGCATCAACTGTTCGTGGTATGGGACACTTCATTATTCCGGCAAATAATGAAAATTTAGGGGTGGGGAGATTTGTGGACCTGTGCCTAGCCATCCCTCTATCCCAGTGCCTAGTTCTGATTGCAAGTCTCTTGGAGGAAGGGACAGCCATGCTACTGCTTTGTGAAGTGCAGAGTATCAAGATGGTGTTATATAAATAATGTGCGGGTTAATCTATAATTTTAAGAGCGAAGTTTTAAATCGCCTCTGCTGCTCTTTAGCGGCCCACCATTTCTGGAAGCCCAGGGGAGTAGGCCTGCGACGGCACACTTCACCGCAAGTTAGCGGTCGCTTTGAGAAGAGGATCGTGTTGGCTTGGGCTTTGTGGGGCTCAAAATGCTAACTTTAAAACAGCCACCTGGTATTTTAACTTTAAAGGACGCTGAATTGCATGATTGGGCAGATGAAGCACATCTTGGCGGCGGAACAAAGGAAGACCGATTTCAAACCAGAAGATGAGAACAATGTTCTGATTCAGTACACTAATGTGAGTAACTATATATAGATTAGTCAATGACAAGTGACACGGCAAGTAATTGGACTGCCGCTGGCGTTCTTCCCTGCTGACTCTGCTCAGCATATGCATTTTATCACACATGCACCTCCCTTAATAGTCAAGTTTTCTTCACTCTTCTAGGAATTCTGATGCATTTCCATTGTGCAATTTCAGCCTGGGCGAGAACAATAGTGGCTCCTAAATGCTCAGCGTTTTTAGTCATTGGTGTCCTGTTGTGCTGTATAGAAATCATAAGAATGTGGAAGCGTAGAGTGGGGGTGAGGCTTGCAGATAGTTTAGTCCAGCCCCCTTCAATAAGGCTGTATCCTCTTATGTACTAAGCTACGCTGTATTGATGACTGCAATTTAGCATTTATACCGCACCAGCAGCCAAACCCACCCTCCCACCCTGCGGAGTAGCTCCCAGCACCCCAGCTGAAGTGTGCCGCGTTCAAAAAGCACGGAGTAAAAATGAATACATTCCTCACTGTGCCCTTCAGGCTCCTAGATCTTCGCGGTTGCCACCAACAGAGCCACAGTGTATGAAGAAATCCAAATGTTGCACATGGAGCAAAATGCTTAGAATGAATGATGCCTAAATTACCAGGGAACTTATTTTAATAGCGGTGCACCTTTTGAAGGCATTACATAATACAGTGGTACCTTGGGTTACATACGCTTCAGGTTACATACGCTTCAGGTTACAGACTCCGCTAACCCAGAAATATTACCTCGGGTTAAGAACTTTGCTTAAGTATGAGAACAGAAATTGCGCGGCGGCGGCCCAGCAGCAGCGGGATGCCCCATTAGCTAAAGTGGTGCTTCAGGTTAAGAACATTTTCAGGTTAAGAACGGACCTGTGGAACGAATTAAGTACTTAACCCAAGCAGCCAAAGTATTGGGATAATTGTAGCACATGGATTCAAGTTACGAGAGATTCTGACTAGACATCAGGACGAACTCTCCGACAGAAAGAGCTGTTTGACAGTGGAACGGTCTCCCTCGGGAGGTTGTGGACTCTCCTTCCTTGGAGGTTTCTAAGCAGAGGTTGGATGGCCACCTGTCATGGCTGCTTTAGCTGAGATTTCTGCATTGCAGGGGGTTGGACTAGATGACCCTTAGTGTCCCTTCCAGTTCTACAATTCTGTTGTTCTATTTGTTTATCTGAAGTGTGAGTGCATGAGAGAGAGAGAGATGGGTGCCCATCAAGACCGCTACTGCGGCTTACTTAATATTACCGTTTGAATAACATCCGTGGAATTTACTTTCAGATACTTCCACTGGGGTATTTGAATGCTTTTTAAAATAAGAGGCATGTAATAGATGTAGTGAACCTTTTTGTTGCATCAGCATCTCTCTGCATGCAAACTTCTGGGTTACACAGAACTACTTGTCAGACTGACTGGAAAAAATGATTAAATCACAAGTATGATTCTTGTACATTAGTCACTTAATAACTGCCACATCAATATTTTTTTTCACTTTAAACAAGTGTAATATAGTGATAAGCAGGGATTACAAGCCAATTCTAGAAATGCTTCCTTATGAGTGAGTCCCATTGAGTTAAATGGGGTTTACTCTCAGATAAGTGGGCACAAGAATGCAACCTGTATTTTGTTGCAGCTTTTGGGAGTTTCACATACCAGGAATGCCATCTAAAAGTATTGAACTCATTTTCTTCCAAGAGGGCAGCCGAGAGGTTTGCGAAAGAGTGAAGTGTCCATTCTTTATTCAGTTGAAAAATGTTGTATGAACACAATATGTGAGGTGTCCCCTTTCCCCAGTTGTCAGTTCAGAAACCCAACACACGCCCCACAATTTCCACCCCCAGTGGCTGTCAAGACTGACAGAGCCCTTTTCTTTTTCTCCTCCTAACTTTCCTACTTACTTTCCAGGCCTGTGCCAAAGTCTGCATCTATGTCAGAAAGCAAGTGGAAAAGATCAGGCATTCTATGGATGGCAAGAACGTGGACGGTGTTCTGACGGAGTTTGGAGTTCGCTTCCACCGACTCATCTATGAGCACCTGCAGCAATATTCCTACAGCTGCATGGGTGGCATGTTGGCAATCTGCGATGTGGCTGAATACCGGAAATGTGCCAAAGAGTTCAAGGTATGCCCAATGCAATTTGAGATGCAGCACCTTGTCATTGTATTTGACTGGGTGGCCTAATGTTAAAACGGGATTTACCTATTTGTAAAATGGGAATAGTCAAACTGTCAGCCTCAAAAGGTTTGTTTCGTTCATGAACAAAGGTGAGAAAAATATCTGTGCGTTGGGTGCATTATGTAAATAATGTTTTGCTAATACAGTGGTGCCTCAGTTTTCGAATGTAATCCGTTCCGGAAGTCCGCTCGAGTTCCGAAACGTTCAAAAACTGAAAGCGGAAGCCTCAAAATGGAAGCCTCAATACCAGGCATAGGCAAACTCGGCCCTCCAGATGTTTTGAGACTACAACTCCCACCATCCCTGACCACTGGTCCTGTTCACTAGGGATGATGGGAGTTGTAGTCCCAAAACATCTGGAGGGCTTAGTTTGCCTATGCCTGCTCAATACGGAAAACTCAAATCGGAAGCCGTGTTTCCTGTTTGACTTCTGAGATGCGTTCAAAAACCAAGGCATTTACTTCCGGGTTTTCGATGTCCGAGTTCCAAGACGTTCGATTACGGAGGCGTTTGAAAACTGAGGTACCACTATAATCTCTAGGCCTGTGGTATATTTAAATTGATCATGCTCTGCTTTCCCCCCATTGCTACAGATTGCACTGGTACTGCAGCTTTTTGACACGCTCCACTCCCTTTGCAACCTCCTTGTCGTCGCTCCGGATAACTTGAAGCAGGTCTGCTCAGGAGAGCAGCTTGCTATTCTGGACAAGAACATCCTCCATTCCTTTGTACAGCTCCGCCTTGACTACAGATCCGCTCGCCTCGGCCGCCACTTCAGCTGAGAGTGCGGAAGAAGGAAAACCCAAGTGTTTGCTGGGACTTGGCCTCCTAGAGAGCATAGTGGCAGCTTTTTCTGAGGGTGGGGTGGGGGCCGGATTGGGGAGGGGGCTAGAGAGAGAGAGAGAGAGCTCTTGGTAGAAAAATGTCCAGGTGTAACTTAAACTGGTCCTTTCCATTTGTCCTCTTTTCTTCTTCCGTGTAAAATAAACAGCCTCCAGAAATTTAGATTCTGCAAAAGCACTTCCTATTGCCTGTTCATCGGAACGCCACGTGGCCAGTCTTTCTGAATTGCTGTCTTCTGAATGAATTAAATAAATGAAAGCAAATAAATACGTTTTCAGCACTGGTTCAAAAATAATGACTTGTATTTCAGAACATCCGAAATGGATTCCTTTGCCCGTGCTGCAACCTGACACCTTACGGTTACCCAGTGGAGGGAAGGGAACAGAGGCTTTTTGTAGATGGGCGTTCCTTAAAACCGCTTTGTGCTCTCTCAAAATGACAACCGCCACAGATGTAAAGTTTTGCTTGAGGAAACTTGGGAAAGCATCAGGAATCGTCTGCCCTTGATGTTCCTGAGGCAGAGCTCTCATTCTATGGCTGGCATCTCTCTTCAGCTGAGCAAGTCTCCTTGCTCTTCCTTTCTCTTTTCCATTTTCTTTCTTGCCATGCCTTTCCTTGCTCCCAGTAGCCACCAGCGGCCCCCATCTCGCTGCCTCCTTTTCCTTCCGCTGATAGGCTTGTGCACATCTCTGCAGCATGATCCTGATGAAACATAGTGATGAGGCTTAGTGTACCTGTGGAACAGGTGACAGCTTGCAGGGTTGCCCCACTCCCTTTCCCCCCTGGAAGAGTGTGGGAATGTTAAAGACAGTAGGAAAGGATATATTGGATAAGTATTATCCGTCCTTCACACACACTAGTAAGTGATGTAGCCGAGCAGATTCCCTTCAGTATAGCTGGAAGCTGGTTTGCAGATTCGTTTGAATCGCTTAGTTAAGATTATTTCCTGGTGTCCCCTTTAATCCCCCTCAAAAGAATAAAGACACAAGAGTCCTTCTGAGTAAAGTAACAAAAAGTTTACTCACATTTCAGTTCACGGTTTGATCCCTGAAATGCAGGCTTTGCTTAATAATTACATAACAAAGTCTGGGTTTGTCTCATATGGAGGCTGAACTCATGTGTTGCTGGCTGAGAGCCAGCAGACAGCAAGACTACATTAAGATAACAAAATGGCTGCAGGAGAGCAGCATGGCAGCAAAATATCAGCAACCCACTCTAGGGAAATAAGGAGTGTTGCATTTGACTGTATCAATGAATTACATCCCACAAAGAGTTCCTGAAGCTTTGACAGCGGCTTGATGCACTGAACTTCAGCAGCTGAACCTTTTCCCTTCCTTGTGGGTGCCATGATGGGAAAAGCTTTGCACAGATGACTTGTGCTTGTTACGTGGGTGTTAAAAGAATCGTGACACACACATGTTAGCAGCGTGTATAGATGGAGAGCGGTGCTGAACCCTCCAGTAACTGACTTAAATCTGTGTAGTATCCTCACAGTTTTCACAATGCTCCTAAGGGAATACAACTGACTACACTTTGACTTAGTTCTTTCTGGTGAGATCTAAAAGCCCCATGAAACTGTTAACAGGGCCTCTTTCCCCCATTCATAAGACCATGTTCAGAACATAGCAAGACAACATGCGGTCTTCATTTTACTAACTCTAGAATCATGTATACACAAACTGTGAGCCAAATCCAATGTGCTTAATACAACCTTCACAGGCAAAGTTTTAACTTCTTCCCTTTCTCAGAAGTGGCATGGAACTTTTCTGTTTCTGTTTTAATCAGAAAACATCTGTTGGAAATACCATATTTTTCGCTCCACAAGACGCACCTGACCATAAGACACACCTAGTTTTTAGAGGAGGAAAACAAGAAAAAAAATATTCTAAATGAAACAGTGGATGTATGATTTTTGTGGTTCATGCTGTTGCCATAGACATGTGATTTGACGGTGAGTTTGGGGCGCTGTGGGTTAAAGCCTCAGCGCCTAGGACTTGCCGATCGAAAGGTCAGCGGTTCGAATCCCCACGGCGGGGTGAGCTCCCGTCGTTCGGTCCCAGCGCCTGCCAACCTAGCAGTTCGAAAGCACCTTCGGGTGCAAGTAGATAAATAGGGACTGCTTACCAGCGGGAAGGTAAACAGCATTCCGTGTGCTGTGCTGGCTCGCCAGATGCAGCTTGTCACGCTGGCCACGTGACCCGGAAGTGTCTCCGGACAGCGCTGGCCCCCGGCCTCTTAAGTGAGATGGGCGCACAACCCGAGTCTGTCAAGACTGGCCCGTACGGGCAGGGGTACCTTTACCTTTACCTTTTTGGGGTAGCCCAATGCAAAAATCCTGAGAATCCATGTGGATCCGTGCTTTGTAACCACATTTTTGCGCCACTGCAGCCCCATGAAACAGTGGATGCATTTATTTATTTATTTATTTATTTGGTGCAGGCTGTAGCCATGGACATGCTATGTGACTCAATGGAAAAATCCTGAGGATTTTTACCTCCCCCCTCCCAGGCAGCCTCCTTTATCGCTAGCATCCCTTATCTCACTTCCGATTGCTCGGCGATCAGCGGCTTTGTTTCAACACCCACGTTCCTCTTTCAGAAAAAAAGAGCATGATCTGCTTTTTGCCCCTGGGCAATTCGGCTCCAGGGACCACACATTCGCTCCATAAGATGCACAGACATTTCCCCTTACTTTTTAGGAAGAAAAAGGTGCGTCTTATGGAGCGAAAAATACGGTACTTTAGGGAAGTTTCCTAATTTTTTTGGTACATGTGCATCTTTATAAAGAATTGCCAGCAGGGCAAATTTAGTATGACAAGGAGCATCTCTCGATCACCTCTTGCTCCCTCTGGTTTAGAACTGGATCCCTTCTCCATTCTGTAGGGCAAATGAGATGATGGGGGGGGGCAGCTGGGGCTGGGCATACCTGTGATTTTCATGCCCTGAGGCTGGTAAAATACAAATAAAACATTTTGAGTCACAGCGTATGCACGTGAGGGCAGTTTGCCGTGGCAAAGACGCACACCGGTCGTACTATTGGGACCAAACCATCCCTCTTGGCTCACCCCCAAGGAGATGACTGGCCTGTGGTTTTTAGTGCATCTTACAAAAGGTCTTTTCTCTCAGGCCTGCACTTAGCACTTCAAGCCGCAAGGATCTTCCTGCAAACCTTTTTGAAGGTCTCGAGGCCCAATAAGTACTGCCTGATTTATAGCGCTGTAGTTTTTTATGGGTTTTTTTTAGGGGGGGTGAATACATACAAGCTCAGTATTATTGTGATAAAGGAGCGAGGCAGAGCCATGCCAAGCTTTCCCAAAGCATTCTGGGAAAACGGCTGCTTTGTTCCCTTGCATCGCTCTCTTCGCTGGCCATGGCAGAGGCACAAAGCGTTCGGTGGACACCGGAGAAGGAAGGCGCTAGCTGTACAGCTGCCATTTTTTGCGAGCTGTGATGTGGATTCCAAACATACCTCTCTGATACCTCGGAATCTTAAGTGCCAGCATTGCTGGTGTGTTGTTGTTTTAAAAAAGCAGTGGTTCTACTCACCAGTATTACAAATCATTCTGTAAAAAAAAGGAGGGGATTTAGTCCATTTGTGAAAGATTTCAGAATGGCAAGCGAGAAGCGTTTGGCATCATCGTATGTCTGCAAATCGCATCAGAAGAGTACTTCAAAACTTCCTATGGTTGCGCGCGCACACACACACACACACACACACACACACACTTTTAAAATAAAGTTCTAATGCTGTTATAGATGTCCCTTTACTCGGCTTGGCCACAAACATCAATACTAACAGAGGAAGTTGTGGATGGTTCCTTTAAACTCAGTCATACAACCATCGCTGCACCAGCCTTCTCCATTCTGGGGTTCTGTTCTGTTCACATGTTTTTGTTCAATATCTCCATCTGCAATCATTCCTGCTGCAGAAAGCAGACGATTTCCGGGTTCAAAATTGAGAGAAGCCAGAACTTGCTGCCACCAGAACTTACTCTTCAAAGCCGTTTGCTGCGGTACCATTTTGTGAGCAGCGCTGAAACTTGGAGGTGCATCACATCAGGTCCTGCAAAGATGGCAAGGGGTCCTTTCCCCTTTGCACTGCCTCCTCTTGAACCAGTTTACTCCAATCTGAAAGAGGAGAGGGCAAAATATGGTTTGAAGCTCAACATCAAAAAAAACAAAGATCATGGCCACTGGTCCCATCACTTCCTGCAAATAGAAGGGGAAGAAATGGAGGCAGTGAGAGATTTTACTTTCTTGGGCTCCATGATCACTGCAGATGGTGACAGCAGCCACGAAATTAAAAGACGCCTGCTTCTTGGAAGGAAAGCAATGACAAACCTAGACAGCATCTTAAAAAGCAGAGACATCACCTTGCCAACAAAGGTCCGTATAGTAAAAGCCATGGTTTTCCCAGTAGTGGTGTATGGAAGTGAGAGCTGGACCATAAAGAAGGCTGATTGCCGAAGAATTGATGCTTTTGAATTATGGTGCTGGAGGAGACTCTTGAGAGTCCCATGGACTGCAAGAAGATCAAACCTCTCCATTCTGAAGGAAATCAGCCCTGAGTGCTCACTGGAAGGACAGATCGTGAAGCTGAGGCTCCAGTACTTTGGCCACCTCATGAGAAGAGAAGACTCCCTGGAAAAGACCCTGATGTTGGGAAAGATGGAGGGCGCAAGGAGAAGGGGACGAAAGATGACTAGATGGTTGGACAGTGTTCTCGAAGCTACCAGCATGAGTTTGACCAAACTGCGGCAGGCAGTGGAAGACAGGAGTGCCTGGTGTGCTCTGGTCCAGGGGGTCACAAAGAGTCGCATATGAATAAACGATTACACAACAACACTCCAATCTGACCCCCTCCAGGTATCTTGGGCTTCAGCTCCCCTCTGCTGGAGCCAACACAGCTGCGCCAGCTTGGACTGATGGGAACTGTAGTCAGGCAATGTCTGGAGGGCATCAGATGAGGAAAGGCTACCTTACACCAAATCGGACCAATGAGCCATTGAACTCAATTGCCTACTCTGACTGGCAGCAGCTCACCAGGGTTTCAGACTGGGAGTCTTTCCTGGTCCTACCAGCAGATGCTGAGGACTGAGCCTGCGGCTTTCTGTATGCTCTTGGGCTTGCCGATCAGAAGGCTGGCGGTTCGAATCCCTGCGACGGAGTGAGCGCCAGATGCTCTGTCCCAGCTCCTGCCAACCTAGCAGTTCAAAAGCATGCCAGCGCAAGTAGATAAATAGGTACCGCTGTGGCAGGAAGGTAAACGGCGTTTCTGGCGTTTCCGTGCACTCTGGCTTCTGTCATGGTGTCCTGTTGCATCAGAAGCAGCTTAGTCCTGCTGGCCACAGAAACACGGGAAGACATGGAAAGCTGTCTGCAGACAAACTCCGGCTCCCTCAGCCTGAAAACGAGATGAGCGCCACAACCCCATAGTCGTCTTTGACTGAACTTAACCGTCCAGGGGTCCTTTACCTTTTTACCTTTTACCTAGATGTTGTTGAGGAGTGAGAACACATTGGAGGAGTGGAAGAGCACATTGTTGCTTGAGAGTCTGGAAAGAACAAGCTGGCCCATTGTCAGGGAACTGACATCGTAGCGAGAGGCGAAGGGGAGGCTCCCAGATGATGCTGGTGAAGGACCCAGCAGCAGGGGGAGAAGCAGCTCAGTAGAGGGGGAAGGAAATCAGCGCAACACCAGGGATAAAGGGGAGCAGATGGGGGAGCAGATGGGACTCTTCACTGGACATCAGTGAGGAGAGCACAGGTCCTCCGCTACCCACGCCCTCCTTGCGCAGAAGACTCCCGCGCAGTGAGAGGAGGAGGAGACTGGGAGTCAAACAGCTTTTATGTTGGAAGAGGTTTAAGAAACGCCCACTGACGGATTCTGCTAGCGACTGAGGCAGCCACGATGAGAAGGGCTGTGCAGTCAGAAAGGTTTAACAAGGCAATTTAGCCTAGAGAGGCGGCAGTTTACGCACGAGTAACTCATACCCATTACACCCATAATCCTACAAAGCAAACTTCGGCTAACGTCAAGGTGGGAGTGCCAGAGTTGAGATTCTCAGAACCAAGATGACCAAACTGGGCACCTTTGGCTATTCCTTAGCCTTCCTTAACCTGCTGCCTCCGCAGTCAGAGGTGGTCATGCTTTTGAATCCCAGTTGCTGGAGGCCACAGGAGGGGAGATGGCGCTCTCATGCTCATGTCCTGCTTGTCGGTTTCCCACAGGCATGTGGGCAGCAACTGCAAGAACGGCATAGCTGTCAACTTACAGATTTGAAAATAAGGGACCAGCTGCCTCAAAATTCAGGGATCAGCAGCCAAAATAAGGGATTTGAGTCAACCAGCTGAAATTCGAAGTTAAAAGGGACCAGATAATTTGGGAGAGCAGCGCCGGTTTTGGGCCCTTCATTTCCAGAGGTTGCTGCTCAAGACACCAGCCAATGAAACGCTGCAATTAAATAACTACAAGCAGCAACCACTTTTCACGCAAAACGAAGTCCAAGCTACGAAGATGCTGCTGCAGTTCTGTATCTTTTCTCTCGTGCTCCATCTGCAGCTCTCAGTTCCATCAGGCGGGGCAGGATGAAGAGGGGGGAGGAAAGTGCCCAAAGTAAACCCGCAGATCAGACCATCTATGCTAGTCTATCACTACAAATCTATGGGAGAAGCACTTGCGGTCCTTCCCTTGTAGCCCTTGGGACACCTGCCCATGTTGGTTTCTGCTTTCCTTCACTGTGCAGCGAAAGGGCTTGTCACGAGACAGGTGTTTACATTCCACAGTCTGTACTGTTGGAGTTTCTCACGGGAAAGGGAGACTGGATGTGACGTACACTGGTTTCCTGTTTTTCACTGTGTGATTCTCTCCAAGCTGTCGAGGAGAGAGGATGCAGAGGCAAGATGTCTTTCTGTAATATATCTGCTTTGAACTGTAAATAAAGCAATACTGAGTATGTAGTACGTACTCCTCATCCTTCCGCTGGGCACGGAACTCTGCTTTACACCAACACGTGGTTATGGGCTCCAGAACTCGAGTCGGAGTGCCGGCAAAGCATCGGAATGCAGAGGGACAGATCGGATTGGAATCTGCTCTGCGCGTAAAAGTGATTGATGAGGTATGTACTACTGCTCCGGGCAGCCTGCCAGCTTCTAGTTAATGGCTTTATGGCTGGACTTTGAACTTTTAAAGCCGTTTTGCCGGGAATACGCAAAAGGCTCCCAGGCACAAGTTACTATGCTGGGGAAATCGAAAGTAACTTTTAAGTGCGCCTTTGGAATAAAGCAGCTGCAGCAGTGACGCAGCAAGATTTAAAGCAGCATATATGACGCTGAAGGCTAATGCCAGAGTCATGATGGCCCTTCAGGATGCTTGTGGGATTCCTAAGCTCAACAAGAGAAATTATGCGGACTGGGTTTTGTATGCAGAGGCAATTCTGCGGAAAGAGGGTTTGTTTGAGGTGATTACAGAACCCCCCCCAGCTCCAGTTACAGATGCATGGAAAGCTAAGGATTCCAAAAGCACGGGGAACACTTACATTGATAGTATCCCCAGAAGAGCTCTGTCTATTGCGTGATAAGACCTCAGCCAGAGAAATTTGGGAATCTTTGAGAGAGGCTCACTTAAGGACAGAAGCTGGATCTACTATGTTTTACTTCAACAAGCTGCATAATATGGCTCTTGCTGAAGGTGGAGATGTGCGTTTACATCTGATGGAGATGCAAAATCTGAGACATGAGCTGCAACAGAGAGGACTCAACTTTCCAGAGGCTGTGTATTCTTTCATGATACTACAATCTTTGGGTTCAGGTTGGGAGTCTGTTGCAACCCAGATTGCTGTGCAGCCAACAGCTCAGCTGACAGTGGACTTTGTTACTGCCGTGATTTTAAATGAAGCAGATCGCCGGGGTGCTAGCTGCATGGGCAAGGGGGAGTCTTCACAGACGTCATCCCATAGTGCAGTGGAACCACCAGATGGCGCCAAAGCTTTGAAGGCAGTGAAATGCTACTCTTGTGGACGTCTAGGCCATATGAAGAGGGAATGCAGATATCCCAAGGCCAAGACAGAGCAGCGCAGCGAAAGCTTATCGCGCGGAAAAGGCCGAGGCAAAGGCAAAGGTCCGGTGTCTAGGACAACGCAGCACAAGGCTATGGTTTCACGCTTCACTCCAAAGGTTGCAGAGGTCCGGAAGACGTCTAGATCTTTCTTCGTTGTTGATTCGGCGGCGACCCACCACATGTGCAACGATAAGAGACTGTTTGTGTCTTTTACACCGCAGGAAGGTGCGATTCACCAGGCGGATGACCACACGATTCCCAGTAAAGGCTACGGAACTGTTGTTCTTCACAGTTTGGACTTATCGATACAGAATGTCCTTTACGTGCCAGACGCCAAACATAATCTTCTCAGCGTTGGACAGCTGAATGAGCGGAACATTGACGTGTCCTTTAAGAACAAGAAGTGCATCATCACAAAGAAAAATGACTATGAATTGCATGCTGAATATGTTGATCGTTTGTTTGTTTTGTATTATGATGATGTTGTGCAGGATGACACTTGTTGCATTGCAGGTTCTAACAAAAGTTTGCATGCAGAATGTATTCATGATTTTCATCGAAAATTTGGTCATTTGCATTTTGAGGCAGTATCTAAAATGCCTGCCTTGGTTGAAGGTATGACTATTAAACCCTGCAAGTACCACATGAAGTGCAAAGCATGCGCAGCAAACAAGGTGAAAATGGCTGCGAAAGGTAAGGTGTCTAGTAGGCAAGCTACGGAACCATACCAGGTTGTTCATGCTGATTTGGTTGGACCACTATCGCCCTCTTTGGGTAGAAATAGGTACTTCATGGTTCTCATTGACGCATTTTCGAGGTATATTTTTGTGTACAATCTCAAGCAGAAATCAGAGGCTTTTCCTAGGTTCAAGGAATTCTGTGCTTGGTTGGAAAATGTGCATGGTAAGAAGGTAAAGACTCTTTTCAGTGATCGTGGGGGAGAATTCACTTCTCAGCAGTTTGAAGCTTTTCTGACTGAGAAAGGAATTCAACACGATTTGTCTAGTCCTCGCTCGCCATGGCAGAATGGACTTGCGGAACGGGCAAATCAGACATTGCTTCAAGGGTTAAAAACCTTGCTGCATGATGCCAATCTTCCAGAGAGTTATTGGGCCGAATCTCTCTCGTGTTTTGTTTACAGTTACAATCGCAGGTTATCTTCAGCGATTGGTTGTACCCCCTATGAGAAGATGTTTGGCAAGAAGCCATACATCAAACACATGAAAATTTTTGGTTCTGACATGTGGGTTCATTCACCACAAAACTCCAAGTTAGACAAGCGTGGATTGCATGGTATCTTTCTAGGTTATCAGAAAGGGTCTTACAGAATAATGATGACTGACTCTAAGACAATTAAGCTCACGAGAAGTGTTGAGTACAATGCAAAGTGGGGGGAGAATGTGGGAATTTTCCAATGTTATCCTGATGACGGTGATGAGACTGAGGATAGTCAAAAGCAACCACAACAACCCACACCCACTGATGAAGGTTCTGAGTCTGAATCTGAAACTGAATCGGGTGATTCAGAGGATTTCAAGAGTGCGAAAGCCTCTATGCGACCCTCTGAAAGCTCTGATCGAGAAGAATTGGAGGAACCATTGTTCACAGTAGGTCGTTTTTCTCCTAAGAAGGAAGAGGAGAGTGTTGAAGACTTAAGGCTAATTCGTAGGTCACAAAGAGCCACAAAAGGCAAACCTCCAAAGAGATTTGCTGATGAGTTTGCTACGATAGCAGTAACAGCTGTTAAAAGCTCCAAGAAGGTATTTGAACCTTCAAGTTTCCAAGAAATCCAGGGTTTGGATTCAAAGGAAGCTGAGCCATGGTTAAATGCCATGAAGGCTGAGCTTGATTCCTTGGAAAGGAACAAAACTTGGGAGCTAGTTCCAGTAGTTCCAGGAATGAAACTGCTTGGAAGCAAATGGGTCTTCAAAGCGAAGACTGATCAAAATGGCAAGATAGTCAGACACAAAGCCAGATTGGTAGCCAGAGGTTTTGCACAGGTACCAGGTGAAGACTATCACGAGACCTACTCACCCACAGTGAGGTATGAAAGCATTAGGCTTATGCTCAAGCTAGCTGCAGAGGAAAATCTACACATTAGTCACCATGATATTAATACAGCTTTTCTGTACGGATCTCTGGATGAATCACTTTATATGCTTCCACCTGATGGCGTACAGGTAAAACAGGGATTTGTTTGTGCTCTGAAGAAATCCCTTTATGGTCTCAAACAAAGTGCACGGTGTTGGCACACAAAACTCACTGAAGTATTGTTTTCTCTAGGTTTTCAGCAAGGGAAAGCTGATCCATGTGTATTTGTCAAAGAGGAGGGGCAAAAGAAACTGTACTGTTTATTTTATGTTGATGATTTATTATTCTTTTGGAAAGATGTCGCAATGTACAATAACGCCCTAGCTCAACTGAAAGAGCACTTTGACATGAAAGATCTTGGTGAGGTAAACAACTACCTATCTCTGGAAATAGAGAGAGATCAAGATGGAAACATTCTTGTACACCAGTCACGGAAAATTGCTGATGTGTTAAGCAAACTAAACCTGATGGATGCTAACCCTGTAGACACACCGATGACAACAGGTTATCAGGTAGATGACACTGAAGAAGCATTTTCTGACACTACACTGTACAGAAGTGTGCTAGGCAAGCTAAACTTCATTGCCAGATGTTCAAGACCAGACATTGCTGTTAGCTGTAATTTGCTAAGCAGACAAGTCAACAATCCTAGTGTCAAGGATTGGAAAGCTCTGAAACGCATAGCGCGGTATTTGAAAGGCACTATGCATTACAGACTGAGATTTAACAATCAGAAGTCTGGTGGTCTTGAGATATTTGCAGATGCAAGTTTTGGAAGTGACACTACAGACAGGAAAAGTACGTCTGGAGTTTGCTACATGTACAATCAGGGTCTGTTTGATTGGTCATGCAAGAAGCAAACAACAGTTAGCTTAAGTACTTGTGAAGCTGAACTGAATGCACTGTCTTATTCACTTAAGGATTGTGAATGGTTGTTACAATTGTGCAAAGAAATGAAAATTCCTGTCAAATGTCCAATCCAGGTTTACCAGGACAACAAAGCATGTTTGGCTTTGCTGAAGTCTGAAGGTTGTAAGCAAAGCACGAAGCACTTGCAATTAAAGTTGCAGCATGCTAGGGAATGTATTCAGAAGGGACTCGTAACGGTGTCCTATATGTCAGGTAATGAAATTCCTGCTGATGTATTGTCCAAGGTTGTATCAAGGGATCAACACTGTACCTATGTGCAGAAGTTGGGTTTGTACTGATATTGTACGAACACGCTGCCCAGTGATGTTCACAGAAAGGGGGAGGATGTTGGTTTCTGCTTTCCTTCACTGTGCAGCGAAAGGGCTTGTCACGAGACAGGTGTTTACATTCCACAGTCTGTACTGTTGGAGTTTCTCACGGGAAAGGGAGACTGGATGTGACGTACACTGGTTTCCTGTTTTTCACTGTGTGATTCTCTCCAAGCTGTCGAGGAGAGAGGATGCAGAGGCAAGATGTCTTTCTGTAATATATCTGCTTTGAACTGTAAATAAAGCAATACTGAGTATGTAGTACGTACTCCTCATCCTTCCGCTGGGCACGGAACTCTGCTTTACACCAACAGCCCGCGCCTCTGCCTCCTCCTCCTCCCTCTGAACTGCTTTCTCTATGGTTGCCCTCACTCTCCTCTCAAGGCTCCTCAGCAATTCATAGGCCACGCCAGGCTGCCCATCTCATCCGGGTCCTTCGGTGGCGCAGCTGCAGTACAGCTTAGCGGGAGTGGCGGCAGCGGCGGGCAGAGGGGAGGCCCCAGGCAGAGACGCTCAGTTCAGCGGCCGCGAGGAGGATGGCGGCGGAAGGGCCCAAGGCTCCCGCCAGTCCCGGCGGGGAGGGGCTCCCGGGGGCCGAGGCTGGTGAGAGGGGGCCGGAGGGGGCAGGCCGGGCAGCCAAGCAACACAGTTGGAGCCTCCCTCCTCCCTGGCCGGCAGGGAGGGAGGGAGAGGAGCTGCTTCCTTTGAAACCCGGGAAATTTAAGGGACATCATCAATAAGGGACAGCAGCGGGACACGGCGCTGGGATAAAGGAGTGTCCCGCCAAATAAGGGACGGTTGACAGCTATGAAGAACGGGCTGCTGGATGAGACGAGCCATTGATCTAGCAGGCCCTTCTTATGCGCTTATGCGTTTTCATGTACAGTCTATATTTTCCCACCAGTGGGGCCCAAGAGAGCTCGCTGGTGGAATATCCCCTCCCCACTCAAGCAAAACACAAAAGTAATTTGAAGAACAAAATTTGCACTGGGGAGGGGGGGAATTTAAACTCGCTGTGCGTTTCAAAGTATTATAGCTATTACGGCGTGCAATTTGGGAAAATATTTTCCAGTCACACCTCAATATAATTTTAAGTACTATCCACAACTAAATTTCAAAAATGCCTTTTTTATTTCCAGGTAATGAGTTAAAAGTGCTGCCTTTCCACGGCTCCCTCTTCTAACGTTGGCATTTAATGAGCGGCAATCAAGCGAGGTCTTGAGAGGGGGGCGGGTGTAATTATACGCCCTCCAATTGGTTAAAATAGGAAATTGCCAATAGGGCAGAAAATAACAGATGTGTTTCCCCCCTCCCCTCCCAATTTACAAGTCCTATAATTTTTTAACACAACTTGGCGTTTTGTA
The DNA here is from genome assembly GCF_964188315.1 of Podarcis muralis. Classification (NCBI taxonomy): domain Eukaryota; kingdom Metazoa; phylum Chordata; class Lepidosauria; order Squamata; family Lacertidae; genus Podarcis; species Podarcis muralis. The sequence continues at coordinate 6,835,359 of NC_135655.1, forward strand.
TTCCGTTTTGCTTTCCAGCCGAAGGGGTGACGATAATGAAAGGGGGGAAAGCAGAGTAGTTACAACTCCATCCGCGCAACTTGGGAGGGGGGAAAGAAGAAGAAGAAGTGTGCATATTGTGAAAAGGGAACCTGGAGGAGGATTGCAGAAAAGAAAGATATTTAAATGCTTAGAAACAAGCTGATGGGGAGTCATAAATGGTGAAGGCAGCCGTAACATTTTAAGAGCAGCGGAAACACTTGGGAAGCTCTTTTGAAGCCCTGAAAACACAAACATACAAATTTCCACAGTCCTGGGGTGAGCTCAGAATCTGGAGGGCGGGGGGAGCACACAAATTGCTTTGCGAGTTTCAGCATTGCTCAAGCTTCAACCACACATAAGAAGCCGCCTCATCCCATAATGTAAAAATATAAAAAGAGCATTCTCTCCAACATTTCTCCAATGAAAATAGGGACATCCTATTCTATGATGATGATGATTCTATTTGTACCCCACCCATCTGCCTGGGTTCCTCCATCCCATACCCTCCAACATTTCTCCAATGAAAATAGGGACATCCTATTCTATTATTAGGGACGCGGGTGGTGCTGTGGGTTAAACCACAGAGCCTAGGACTTGCCGATCAGAAGGTCGGCGGTTCGAATCCCCGCGACGGGGTGAGCTCCCGTTGGTCGGTCCCTGCTCCTGCCAACCTAGCAGTTCGAAAGCACTGCAAAGTGCAAGTAGATAAATAGGTACCGCTCCGGCGGGAAGGTAAACGGCGTTTCCGTGTGCTGCTCTGGTTCGCCAGAAGCGGCTTAGTCATGCTGGCCACATGATCTGGAAGCTGTACGCCGGCTCCCTCGGCCAGTAAAGCGAGATGAGCGCCGCAACCCCAGAGTCGGTCACGAGTGGACCTAATGGTCAGGGGTCCCTTTACCCTTTACCTTTATTCTATTATTATTATTATTATTATTATTATTATTATTATTATACCCCACCCATCTGCCTGGGTTCTTCCACCCACTCTGGGTGGCTTCCAACATATATAAAAACATAATAAAACATTAAACTTTTAAAATTTTCATTTCACTTTTAATTTGTATTCCGCCTTCTTATATTACTATACCAAGGCGGTTTTTACAAGCTGAAGAAACAACGAAATAGACAGCAAAGGTCACACACCTAAAAATCAATCTGACCCAGTACAGAAAACGTCACAATAACTTTAACAATAAAGCAACATTCAATGATCCATTAGAATATAATACAGTTCCGGAGCCCCGTTTGCATCCAGAGCAGAACGCAACCCGATTCATCGCTTCTCCGCATGCGCGTGAAGTCATTTTGAGCATCTGCGCATGTGCAAGTGGCGAAACCCGGAAGTAACCCGAAAATGCTCAACCTGAAGCAACTTCAACCCGAGGTATGACTGTACTAAACAGTAAACGGCCTCGGCCCAAGATACCTGAAGGAGCGTCTCCACCCCCATCGCCCAGCCCCCTGAGGTCCAGCTCCAAGGGCCTTCTGGCGGTTCCCTCACTGCGAAAAGTGAAGTTACAGGGAACCAGGCAGAGGGCCTTCTCGGTGGTGGCACCCGCCCTGTGGAACGCCCTCCCATCAGATGTCAAGGGGATAAACAACTATCTGACTTTTAGAAGACATCTGAAGGCAGCCCTGTTTAGGGAAGTTTTTAATGTTTGATGTTTTCTTGTATTTTTAATATTTTGTTGTAAGCTGTTTCTGTAATTATTCTTGTTCTTATTCTTATTCCCTTAAGTCATGGGTAGGCAAACTAAGGCCTGGGGGCCAAATCCGGCCCAATCGCCTTCTCAATCCGGCCCACGGACGGTCCGGGAATCAGTGTGTTTTTACATGAGTAGAATGTGTCCTTTTGTTTAAAATGCATCTCTGGGTTATTTGCGGGGCATAGGAATTCGTTCATTTTTTCCCCTTCCCAAAATATAGTCCGGCCCCCCACAAGGTCTGAAGGACAGTGGACCGGCCCCCGGCTGAAAAAGTTTGCTGTCCCCTGCCTTAAGTCATTCATTCGCCCTGCACTTCTCAGACCATTTCACTCTCCAAACTGCAAAAGGTCTGTTTTTTTTTTAAAAAAAAAAGTAAAGAGAGGCAGAGCACTTTAATCCATTCTAAATGTGCAGACCTAACATTCTGGCATGTGAGCAGACTTTTCTGCGCAAGCTTTGCTGGACGTTGAACCCTGGTCATCATTTGCAAGGCCCCTGTTGAGTATTTTGAGAGAGGCCATCACATTTGGCTGTCCATATGAAAGGTGACATTTTTCCCTCTCCATTTTGTGTGTGGTGGTAACATTCATTTGACTGTAAACAATTCATTAAAATAACTAGCTAAGTCTCAGACAAGTGGGTTTTTGAAGGTTGCTCAATCTCCTTACTTATCTATCCAAAGTCAATTTGAGTGTGAATATGGTGCATTGTCCCCATGATGGCAAACAGCGTCTCCAAAGAGACGTTTATTCCGCAGGCATGGATTCCAACTAGACAGCAATGATGCATTACAAATATATAATTATTTGCACTAATATTTGAGCAGGTGGAATGGATTAGTAGACAGTCAACAGTACAGTGCTGATAACATGTATTTTTCTATATTAATATGTACTGTGCAACATGTATTAAAATTGTCAATAATTCATTTCCACAGCGTTAGCAGTATTTATATTGCTGTGTTCTGCCAAGGGGGGGCCAGGGAGGGGAGAGGGCAGAAACAAAGCAAATTGGGGGGGTGGAATGCATGACGAAGATGAACTTTTCAAAAACATTTAATGAGTGGAAGTTTTCCTACAGGGAGGGAGGGAGGTCAGGAAGGAAAGAAGCAGATGATGCTCATCTTCCGTTTGGGTTGAAACAACAGTTTCCTAAACCATGGATAGGCAAACTAAGGCTCAGGGGCCGGATCCGGCCCAATTACCTTCTCAATCCTGCGCGCGGATGGTCCAGGAATCAGCGTGTTTTTACATGAGTAGAATGTGTGCTTTTATTTAAAATGCATCTCTGGGTTATTTGTGGGGCATAGGAATTTGTTCATTTTTTCTTCAAAATATAGTCCAGCCCCCCACAAGGTCTGAGGGACAGTGGACCAGCCCCCTGCTGAAAAAGTTTGCTGACCCCTGAATAAAAGCACTCTTTTAACTACAGTGGTACCTCTGGTTACAAACGCTTCAGGTTACGACAGGCATCCCCAAACTTGGCCCTCCAGCTGTTTTGGGACTACAGTTCCCATCATCCCTGACCACTGGTCCTGTCAGCTAGGGATGATGGGAGTTGTAGTCCCAAAACAGCTGGAGGGCCCGGTTGGGGATGCCTGGGTTATGAGCTCCGCTAACCCGGAAGTAGCTGCTCCTTGTTGCAAACTTTGCCCCAGGATGCGAATGGAAAGCGCGCACCTCTGGCGGCCCCATTGGCGAAAGAACGCCTCACAATAAGAATGGTTTCAGCTTAAGAACGGACCTCCAGAACGAATTAAGTTCATAACCAGAGGTAGCACTGTAATGCTAGTACAGTGGTACCTTGGATTAAGAACTTAATTCATTCTGGAGGTCTGTTCTTAACCTGAAACTGTTCTTAACCAGAGGTACCACTTTAGCTAATGGGGCCTTCTGCTGCCACCCCGCGATTTCTGTTCTCATCCTGAAGCAAAGTTCTTAAGCCGAGGGACTATTTCTGGGTTAGCGGAGTCTGTAACCTGAAGTGTCTGTAACCTGAAGCGTATGTAACCTGAGGTACCACTGTATACGTGAAGGAGCATCTCCACCCCCATCATTCAGCCCGGAAACTGAGGTCCAGTGCCGAGGGCCTTCTGGCGGTTCCCTCACTGTGAGAAGCAAAGCTACAGGGAACCAGGCAGAGGGCCTTCTCGGTAGTGGCGCCCGGCCTGTGGAACGCCCTCCCATCAGATGTCAAAGAGATAAACAACTACCTGACGTTTAGAAGACATCTGAAGGCAGCCCTGTTCAGGGACATTTTTAATGACTGATGTTTGAATGCATTTTTAATCTTTTGTTGGAAGCCACCCAGAGTTTCCCCAGCCAGCTGGGTGGGGTAATAATAATAATAATAATAATAATAATAATAATAATAATAATTATTTATTATTCTATTGTCTGAAAGAGAAGAGGAGGACCAGCCCTACCATTTGGCAAGGGGAAGCAACTGCCTCGGGCGGCACATGCTGCGGGAAGTGGCATCCCCCTAAACCAGGTACAGTGGTACCTCGGGTTAAGAACTTAATTCGTTCCGGAGGTCTGTTCTTAACCTGAAACTGTTCTCAACCTGCGCTACCACTTTAGCTCATGGGGCCTCTCACTGCCGCCGCGCCGCTGGCTCGCAATTTCTGTTCTCATCCTGAGGTAAAATTCTTAACCTGAGGTACTTCTTTCGAGTTAGCAGAGTCTGTAACCTGAAGTGTTTGTAACCTGAGGCACCACTGTATGGGGAATCTTCAGCCTTCCAGATGTTACTGAACTACCGCAGACATGAATGAAGGGAGTCATATAGAGGCTCCCCACGTTGGCCATGCACTGGTCATATTTATTATGTGGAAATTTTGAGTCTCCCCCTCTTTCTCCTTTTTTTGCCTTTCCCCCTTCTTGTCTTTTTCTTTTTCACCTTCCTTTTCCTGGTGAGCCTGTATTTTCTCCTAGTTAGTTCCTTGGCTGGGAGCTATTATCATCCATAGTGAGAAAGGGACAGCACGTTCCTTTTAAAAAATATAAATCTGTCAGAAACAATTATACCGCAACACTCCGCTGCAAAATGTTGCATATGAGGCTGTGTGTATGTGTGAGAGAGAGACTATAGCCATACAAACACAAATTACCAGAGCCTCCTCTAGCCCGTTCTTGAAGACTTCATTGGGCAAAAGATAGTGCAATGTGTCTGCAACAATCCTGTGCAAAAAAAAAAAGGGGGGGGGGCAGGAAGCAACCCAGAGAGGAACGGTAGCCTGATATTGCTACCACCTGCTACATCCAGTGTGAAATAAGAACCCCATTGAGACAAAAATTAAAGACTTAGCTTAGCTGAGGCGAATTATCTTCCTGAACCTGCTTGCTTTCTTCTATTATGGAAAAGAAAGAATAAATAATATCCCGAATATGGGCCCCTCCACCTGAATTTAAGGAAACATGCAGTAGATTTAGCTTCTGAGTTTGCCTGAAGTTCAGGCAGGGTGGAAGTTGCGGTGGCCGTGTGGCCTATTTTTACAGAGGGCAGTCCTCTAGTTGAAGGTATCCAGTTTAAAGATGGGGAGCAAAGAGGATGAAGAAGAAGAAGAAGAAGAAGAAGAAGAAGAAGAAGAAGAAGAAGAAGAAGAAGAATTATTTATTACTTGCATGCTCCCCATTTCACTGGGTTGTCCCTGTGTTTGCACTTGTATTTAAATTGTAGCGTTTGTTTCCAAATTTGCCCCCTAAATTAACACCTGAAAGTTTTATGCAAATCAGAATACCCAATCTTCGTGACACATTTCCTCTGTCTTGGTAAGTAGCTGCCCTCTATTGAGATTTGGGGTCTGTAGCAATACTATTTAGCCTGCAATCAGTGGATCTCTGACCCTACCAGTTGTTTTGGTGCTAGCCACCAAGGCCCAGAAAGCCATGCCACCCCGGACCCCAGGGCTTACCAACCTTTTTGGACCAGTGAGCACATATCAAAATTTGAGCGAGTGTTGTGGGCGCCAGTCACAAAATGGCGGCATTGGGAGGGGGCGTGACATTGCGCAAAATGGCTGCCATGGAAGGGCATTTCTGTTCCTCTGGCAACCTCTTGCTTCTCAGGGGATTTTAGCTATGTCCTGCTGGTCCTGATTGTGGAGATACGGCTGTTAACTCTGTCCGAGGGCCTTCTGGCATTTCCCTGCTGCAAGAAGCCAAGTTACAGGGAACCAGGCAGAGGGCCTTCTCGGTAGTGGCACTCGCCCTGTGGAACGCCCTCCCACCAGGTGTCAAAGAGAACAACAACTACCAGACTTTTAGAAGACATCTGAAGGCAGCCCTGTTTAGGGAAGCTTTTAATGTTTAATAGGCTATTGTATTTTAATATTCTGTTGGAAGCCACCCAGAGTGGCTGGGGAAACCCAGCCAGATGGGTGGGGTATAAATAAATAAATCAATAATAATAATAATAATAATAATAATAATAATAATAATAATAATAATAATAATAATAATTTTCACCAAATGGTAACCCTAGGCTGCCATTCTTTAGCCACTTACCTGGGAGTGTTGTTGTTTAGTCGTTTAGTCGTGTCTGACTCTTTGTGACCCCATGGACCAGAGCACGCCAGGCAATCCTGTCTTCCACTGCCTCCCGCAGTTTGGCCAAAGTATTGGTCTCTCAGCTTCAGGATCTGTCCTTCCAGTGAGCACTCAGGGCTGATTTCCTTCAGAATGGAGAGGTTTGATCTTCTTGCAGTCCATGGGACTCTCAAGAGTCTCCTCCAGCACCATAATTCAAAAGCATCAATTCTTCGGCGATCAGCCTTCTTTATGGTCCAGCTCTCACTTCCATACATCACTACTGGGAAAACCATAGATTGAACTATATGGACCTTTGTTTGCAAGGTGATGTCTCTGCTTTTTAAGATGCTGTCTAGGTTTATCATTGCTTTTCTCCCAAGAAGCAGGCGTCTTTTAATTTCATGATTACCTGGGAGTAAGACCCCTTAATCACAAAATACATGTCTGAGGAGTATTATACTGTACGTTAACTGCACAGTTATTAATGAGTGGCCACCTTCTGGCCCCATGGTCTCAGCAGGACACATGGCTGATGCCTGCCCCCCTTTAGCTCTGAGTGGTTCAAGGAAGCCGCCATTTTGATTTTCCACAATGCGCTGTGGAAAGGCGCTGGCCAGAAGGCACTTTATTGCTGGTGGCTTCAAACGTGCGCCTGCAAATCCTCTTCTGCATTCAGAAGTTTCTTGGCAGGAAAGCGAATAGTCCCTTGAATTGGAAAGCTTGCAGAGACCCTGGCTGCAGCAAAGAAGCAAGTCAATTGTTATGTACTGAGTTGAATAGGATCCAAAAGGCAGCAGTCTGATTGATCCTAGAACAATAGGATTCAGAATGCAGCAGTCTGATTGGTCCTAGAACAATAGGGTCCAGAATGCAGCAGTCTGATTGGTCCACAGGAGCCACCCAATCCAGCTCCAGGTGGAAGTGAATCCGCAACCTGATTGGCCTACAGGAGAATCCTGGAATTAGCCAATCACGTGGGGCCCATTGTGTAAATAATGTATATAAAGCAGACATCCTGGGGGAACTTCCCTTCCTCCTCACCACTATGAGCTGAATAAAGAGCATGAAATCTACTCTTGACTTCGAGTATATTTCATCAATTATTCTTTCTGGAGAGGAATAACGGAAGCTATCTTGCTCTTTGCATCTCTGGCCTGCCATACGAGGCAGACAACCGCGGGAAAGTGGGCAGCTTTGGGTGTTGTTTCTGCCGAGTGGTATAATTTAGATAACATGATGGGGTGCTCGGTTAAAAGTTGGAAGGGGGCAGTGCATTTTTTCTGGGGGGATGCATACCCCTAAACATTATTTTTTTTTAAGGAAAAAAGCACTGGAAGGGGAAAAACATTTCTAAGAAATGTACAATGACAGTACATCATCATGATCATCATAATAGTAATAATATAAAATTTTATTTATATCCCGCCCTCCCCAGCCGATGCCGGGCTCAGAGCGGCTAACAACAGTAAAATAATACAACATTCTAAAATCATTTCATTATAAAACCAGTTCAAATCAAATTAATGGCAACCATTGGGCTAGAGTTCTGTGAGGATTGCCAAAGGAGGGGGTCAGACTGTGCCTTGGCCAAAGGCCTGGTGGAACAGCTCTGTCTTGCAGGCCCTGCAGAAAGATGTCAAGTCCCGCAGGGCCCTAGTCTCTTGTGGCAGAGCGTTCTACCAGATCGGGGCCACGACCGAAAAGGCCCTGGCTCTGGTTGAGGCCAGCCTAACCTCCCTGTGGCCTGGGATCTCCAAGATGTTTTTGTTTGAAGACCGTAAGGTCCTCCATGGGACATACCAGGAGAGGCGGTCCCATAGGTATGAGGGTCCTAGGCCGTATTGGGCTTTAAAGGTTAAAACCAGCACCTTAAACCTGATCCTGTACTCCACCGGAAGCCAGTGCAACTGGTATAGCACCGGGTGAATGTGATCCCGCCGCGAGGACTCTGTAAGGAGTCTTGCCGCAGCATTCTGCACCCGCTGGAGTTTCTGGGTCAGTCTCTAGCACTATCAGCAAAAGGCACAGCCCATCCTGAATGATTATTATGCCGTTTGTTTTACTTTTCACTCAGGAGAAGGTTGAATCAAATCACAGGGTTAAAGCCATCGTGTGGCTACTTTGAGTAAGAGACTGGCAGTTTTTTGAGGCAGCCTCGGAGCCCCTCAGGTTTTGATTCTCTCCAGCTCAACCTGCCTGTTCACACGGCTGGCAGCAATTACAGGTTCTCTGCCCAGGTGTGCCTGCCCCACCTTGAGACTCTGCTCACCTGTTCATTGCCCGGAGGCAGCCAGGTGCGATTTGGTCCTTCTAACAATCACTGTAGGTTTGAGTGAGGCCTCTTTCTGCGTTGGATTGCATTGGCACGAGCTGAAGGTTTATTCTTATTCTCTTTCCCCTGCAGAGGAAAGAGGGAAATCTCAGGGTGAGAGGGGCAGACTCAAGGATGCCATAAGTTTAGACAAGTTGCTGGGACAAGTTGCAAAATGAGCCGGGTTGAGAAGGCGATTGGGCTGCATCTGGCCCACGGGCCTTAGGTTGCCTACCCCGATGTAGCTTGTTGAAACCAGGCCTGAATATTCCATTTGCAATGACTTTTTAAAAAGTTTATTCTCTGAAACAACAATGCAGTTTCAGATATGAGGGAAGAAGTGTGCATATGTGTGTGGGTGTATCTATCTATCTACAGTATCTATCTATCTATCATCTATCTATCTTTTTTTCTGGGGGGGACGCAGGGGTACACATACCGCTAACCATTTTGTGAATCAAAGTTTGGCCTCATTGAGGGGCAGTATTTCAATATGAGTAGGAAATTAAGAATACCCCTAAACATTTTTTTAAAGAAAAAAAGCACCACACACACACACACACACACACACACACACACACACAAATGTTTGTGTGCGCGCGCGCATGCATTTGCATAACACAAGCCAGGAAAGAGTTAAACTGATTAAGCTGGGCAAAGCATAAATAAATAAATAAACAAACCTGTTATTAAAAAAATGATAATCATGAAACCCTACAAAAAAACTTTGCCTCTGCCCCCCCCCTCTTTTGAGGGGGGGGTGAGGCAGCAGGGGTGAAACAAAAGATTTGAAGGGGGGGTGGTAAAAGACAGGCTGTTCTAGGTATGCAAAAAATGTTTCCCCTTTTATATATATTGACAGCCAGAGGGGTGTTATTATTGAGAATATGGGCAAAGTTGCTGCCAAGGTTCTGCTGGTACTCGTGTTTAAAAAGAAACTATGGAAACCAGGGCTAGGAATATTAATTAAGTCCAAATTTGGAATTTCTCCGCCAGGAGCGGCTGCAGGCATTCAATGAAGCGACCTGTTGAGTCTGCCATTCACAACGGTGTTAGCAATTTAACCAACTGCCAAACTTCTCCCCCTCCCTCAAAAAATAAATAAATAAACATGTTGTTGCAATAATCAGATTAAAAGGTTAGGTGTTGATAGGATTTAGCCCCCTTTCATTTCTTTGTACCCTTAACTTCTTTTCCCTCTTGTTTTAAAGGATATAGGACTGGGTTTCTCTTTCTATCTAGGGGCTCCTTTGTTTCAGCGCAGGAGGAGATTCTGGAAAGGTTTTTTTGCTGACAGCTGTAATGCATGGCAAAAACTGTAAAATATATGCTGTACATGCCGGGGTTCATGGACCTCAAGATTTGCCTTGTATCTGTTGTTGTTTTTTGTTTTAGTGTTTCTTTAAAAACCCAATCTGTTTCCGAGTCACTCTGTACTCGCCTTCCACTTTGATCTGTAATTGGGGTTCTGATCTGTAATTTGGGTCCTCTGAGCCACTTTGTATAAAAGTTCTGTATTCCCAATTCACGGTAAAAGGGATTTGAAAAATGGTTATACCTATCCCTGCTTTTGGCAAAAGTGGATGAAATTTTCAGGCACATGAGCCTCTCTGGCCAGCCAAACTGCAGATAAGCAAGACCAGGGACTTAAAAGGGATACACTTTCTTCCATAGCTCCTCGTTGGGTTGGAGGTAGCGTTTTAGACAACATCTTAAAAAGCAGAGACATCACCTTGCCAACAAAGGTCCGTATAGTTCAAGCTATAGTTTTCCCAGTAGTGATGTATGGAAGTGAGAGCTAGACCATCAAGAAGGCTGATCGCCGAAGAATTGATGCTCTTGAATTCTGGTGCTGGAGGAGACTCTGGAGAGTCCCATGGACTGCAAGAAGATCAAACCGATCCATTCTGAAGGAAATCAGCCCTGAGTGCTCACTGGAAGGACAGATCCTGAAGCTGAGGCTCCAAGACTTTGGCCACCTCATGAGAAGAGAAGACTCCCTGGAAAAGACCCTGATGCTGGGAAATATGGAGGGCACAAGGAGAAGGGGACGACAGAGGACGAGATGGTGGGACAGTGTTCTCAAAGCTACCAGCATGAGTTTGACTAAACTGTGGGAGGCAGTGGAAGACAGGAGTGTCTGGTGTGCTCTGGTCCATGGGGTCACGAAGAGTTGGACACGACTAAACGACTAAACAACAACAAGTGTTTCTCTGGACAATTCTTACAATGACCCTGTAAGCTAGACCAGTGTGTTATTACCCCCATACTGCAGAAGGGAGCTGAGATCGAGGGCGGTATGCAGGAGATTCAAATATGGAAACATAGGAAGAGACAAACTGCTTTATGCTGAAGAAGAGTTTGCATTTGATATCCCGCTTTATCACTACCCAAAGGAGTCTCAAAGCGGCTAACAATCTCCTTTCCCTTCCTCCCCCACAACAAACTCTCTGTGAGGTGAGTGGGGCTGAGAGAAGTGTGACTGGCCCAAGGTCACCCAGCAGCTGTATGTGGAGGAGCCGGGAAGTGAACCCGGTTCACCAGATTACGAGTCTACCGCTCTTAACCGCTACACCACACTGTCTGAGCTGCCTTATATTGAGTCCAGCCAGCCCTTACGGGAGATGTCACCAGGGACTGAACCAGGGGTATTCTGCAATGAAAGCAGGTGCTCTACCACTCAACTACATCCTCCCCCATTTTTGTTTCATAAATCAACCTACTAACTATGCTCTTTGAGGAATAACAACCACAACCCACCAACCTTTTTAGACAGGGGCACTCCTGGCTCGTTTACCACTCTCAGTCCTTCTGTTATTATATTTTACTTGTGTAAACAAGTAAATCCCATGCCCTCCAACATTTCTCTAATGAAAATAGGGACATCCTATTTAATAATAATAATAATAATAATAATAATAATAATAATAATAATATTTATTCCCCGCCCATCAGACTGGGTTGCCCCAGTAACGTTGGGTGGCTTCCAACATATATAAAAACATAATAAAACATTAAACATTAAAAAACTTTCCTATACAGGGCTTCCTTCAAATGTCTTCTAAAGGTTGCATAGTTACTTAGCTCCTTGACTTGGGGGTTGCATAACTCCACACCTCCCAACAATTCTCTGATGAAAATAGGGACATCCTAAGGGATGCGGGTGGCGCTGTGGGTTAAACCACAGAGCCTAGGGCTTGCCGATCAGAAGGTCGGCGGTTCAAATCCCTGCGACGAGGTGAGCTCCCGTTGCTCGGTCCCTATTCCTGCCAACCTAGCAGTTTGAAAGCACGTCAAAGTGCAAGTAGATAAATAGGTACCGCTCCGGCGGGAAGGTAAACGGCGTTTCCGTGCACTGCTCTGGTTCGCCAGAAGCGGCTTAGTCATGCTGGCCACATGTACGCTGGCTCCCTCGGCCAATAAAACGAGATGAGCGCCGCAACCCCAGAGTCGGCCACGACTGGACCTAATGGTCAGGGGTCCCTTTACCTAAGGAAAAACAGGACATTCCGGGATCAAATCAGTAACTTCTGTCAACCCAGGACTGTCCCTGGAAAATAGGGACACTTGGAGTGTTTGAAATCCAAGAAATATTTCCCCAAATCTTTGTTTTACAGATTCTGTCTTGATAGCCCACAGCTGAGACTGCTGACGGAGAGTCACTTTGGTTTGGAAATTGCTACAGCTAGAAAATCTACTCATGTGCCGGGCACAGTTCACTGGGAGAGGGGGGGAAACAGTGCAATTGAATGGCAGCTCAGTCATTCGGGTTGAGATGTAGGAAACCTCTCCATTGCATCCCTCTCTGGCTCGGATTCCAGCTGAAAGTGAGCTGGGCAGATGGCAAAAGAGATGCAATTCCTTCCCGTGGAAGAAGGGAGGCAGCCTTGACTCAAGCAAGGCTATTTCTGGGCGACGATAATCCAAAATGCACAGTAGGCAGAAGTTAAAAGGAAGTGCTCCCTTTTTAGGTTTTTAAACCATATCCCTTAATCCCGGGCAATGATTGACAATCATGATTTAGAGCACGAGGTCCCCTTCTCTAATCCAGCAAGTTTGATGTTATGTGCATCTCTCGTGTGGCATTATTCAACTCCAAATAAACGGAGGCCTGGTGCAATTGATGCTACATTGCTCTGATACTTTCTGGATACTTACAGATTAGTATCCATTCAGAGTATCCATCGCCGGATCCATTAAGGAAAAACAAAAGCAAATAGGCATGGGTGCAATTTAACAACTCCTTCAAAATGCACATACAATTAAAATGTCCCCTTGCTGGGTGGAAGGATGCCAGTCTGGGGAGGGGTTGCGGGGACAGTAGCCATTTATACAAATTCAGATCAGAGAGAAGAGAAAGGCAATATGCATGGCTATAGTAACCCTGATTTGATGATGATAATATCGAGAACCACTAATCATAAACCTCACACATCTTTGTATCTGCTGGCAATTAAAAATAATTTGTTTATTGGGCTCATGGTACTTCTGTAAAGCACAGGTGCTTTCTCTGAGTTCCCACAAGGAAAGAAAAAGCATTAATTTTTATTTTTATTTTGCATTAGTTTACCTAGCACAGATGGCAAACCAGAGGCAGGGAAGGGGTCCAGTGATGTCATTTTAATAGTACAGGTGAGATTAAACCTCCTTATCTCATATGCTCAGCAGCTTTTAAAGGCCTGTTTGGCTCTGAGGAGAAAGACTGTAGGCCACAGTGGTTGCAGCAATGGAGCAGAGATACTTAGACCTGACGGAGAGAAAAAAATATGGTTGCATACTTGAACACAGCCTGTAGAGCAGTGTTTCCCAAACCTGGGTCTCCAGCTTTTTCTTTTGGACTACAATTCCCATCATCCCTGACCACTGGTCCTGCTGGCTCAGGAATGAAGGGAGCTGTTATCACCCAGCAACATCTAGAGGGGCAGAACTTGCCTACCATTGACCTAGAACCATGACATTTGGATGCTGAAGACACTGTAGGGGTTGCAGGTGAGTAGGGACCATAAGTGGAAGAAATGGAGGCAGTGAGAGATTTTACTTTCTTGGGCTCCATGATCACTGCAGATGGTGACAGCAGTCACAAAATTAAAAGACGCCTGCTTCTTGCGAGGAATGCAATGACAAACCTAGACAGCATCTTAAAAAGCAGAGACATCACCTTGCCAACAAAGGTCTGTATAGTTAAAGCCATGGTTTCCCCAGTAGTGATGTATGGGAGTGAGAGCTGGACCATAAAGAAGGCTGATCGCTGAAGAATGGATGCTTTTGAATTATGGTGCTGGAGGAGACTCTTGAGAGTCCCATGGACTGCAAGAAGATCCAACCTATCCGTTCTGAAGGAAATCAGCCCTGAGGGCTCACGGGAAGGACAGATCCTGAAGCTGAGGCTCCAAGATTTTGGCCACCTCATGAGAAGAGAAGACTCCCTGGAAAAGACCCTGATGTTGGGAAAGATGGAGGGCACAAGGAGAAGGGGATGACAGAGGACGAGATGGTAGGACAGTGTTCTCGAAGATACCAACATGAATTTGCCCAAACTGCGGGAGGCAGTGGAAGACAGGAGTACCTGGCGTGCTCTGGTCCAGGAGGTCACGAAGAGTCAGACACGAGTAAACGACAAAGCAACAACAACAGGGACCATAAGAACATAAGAAGTGCCAATGGCCCACTTAGTCCAGCATCCTATTCTTGCAGTGACTGACCACATGCTTGCAGCGAGCCTTCAAACTGGATCTGAGCACAGGAGCACTCTCTCTCCCTGTGATTTCCAGTGACTCATAATCAGAAGTGTCACTGATTCCAACTGTGGAGGCGGAACAGAGCTGGTAGCCATCAGCAGCCTTGCCCTCTGTGAATCAGTCTAATCCTCTTTTAAAGCCGTTTAATGTGGTGGCTGTCAACAGCTGCTGTGGGAGAGAGTTCCGCAGTTTAACTACCGTATATACTTGAATATAAGCCGACTTTTTCAGCATATTTTTAAATTCTGAAAAAGCCTCCCTCAGCTTATACTCGGGTGAGGCGGGCAGTGGCGGAGGGGCGAGTGGTGAGAAAGGAGCCCTTTCTCGCCGCTCATCCCTCCGCCACCACCCGCCTCTCGCAAGGGCAGGCACAGTAGCCACGACTAGGAGAAGCACTACGCTGCACTGTGCGAGCGTCAGAGGCTGCTTGTTCTTCCTCCTCCACTGCCTCCACCACCAGGTTTGTGGTGTGGTGAACCGGCTTATACTTGAGTCAATAAGTTTTCCCTGTTTTGTGTCCTAAAATTAGGAGCCTTGGTGAAATATACTCTGAGTCGAGAGTGGATTTCATGCTCTTTATTCAGCTCATAGTGGTGAGGAGGAATGAAAGTCCCCTCAAAGTATCTGCTTTATATACATTATTTACACAATGGGCTGCACGTGATGGGCTAATTCCGGAATTCTCCTGTAGGCCAATCAGGTTGTGGATTCACTTCCACCTGGAGCCGGATTGGGTGGCTCCTGCAGACCAATCATACTGCTGCATTGTTCTAGGACCAATCAGACTGCTGCATTTTGGATCCTATTCAACTCAGTACATAACACTCGGCTTATATTCGGGTCAGCTTATACTCGAGTATATATGGTATGCGCTGCATGAAAAATGCACTTTCTTTTATCTGTCCTGAAACTTCTAGCATTTAGTCACGAGTTCCTGCATTATGAGAGAGGGAGAAAACCTTTTCTCCATCTACTTTCACCATACTGTTTTATAGACTTCTATCTTGTTACCTCTCGCTTGCCTTTTCTCTAAACTAAAAAGTCCCAAAGGCTGCAAACTTTCTTTGCAGGGGAGTCGTTCAGTCCCCTCGATAATTCGGGCAAACCTTTTCCAACTCTGCAATATCCTTTCTGAGGTGAGGCGACCAGAGCAGGACACAGAATTCCAAATGCAACTGCACTACAGAGGAATATAAACCATAGATTTGCAGTCATTTCCTGCCTCCCTGCCTCATTTACCCACCAGCAAGGCTGTTGTTGCTTTATTTTGCCATCTCGCTAGACTCCAGTCAGATCACCGGAGGCCAAAGCTACTGCCGCAAGCTTGATCTATGATGGATTTCTTACAGCTGGGGCTGAGCAGCTGGCCAGATGGTTGCCAGCCCCTAGAGCAAACGTGGGTCCCCAGCTGTTATTTCTCAAACGTGGGTCCCCAGCTGTTATTGGACAACATCCCCACAGCTAGCAGAACCAGGGGTAAATAATAATGGGAGTTGTAGTCCAGCAACAGCTGGGGGCTGCTGTGGCTGACCGTGGACTGACCGTAATGCTTTGACCCCGAAGAGGACACAGCAAAGGTAATTGTTCCTTTGGGGGGGGTGGGATTAGGTTAAAGGCACCCCCTCACACCTTCAATATTGCCATTATTGCATTGTTATATGGGACTGAGATGCATGGGGGTTGTTGGTTGACCGTGTCTAGGATTAAATGTATCCCTTAGGGCACACAGTGTGAGGGACTGATAAGACCCTAGTCAGTGGTGTCCAAACTTTTTTCAAAGAGGGGCAGATTTGATGAAGTGAAGGGCCGTGAGGACCGACCAAAGGGCCAACCAAAGTTGTTGACCTTTTTTAAGGATTGAAGTTGTTGCCTTTTAAAAATAATTTTACCTCAGATTTGTCGAGTTGTTTTTGTTTTAGGATTGAAGTTCTTGAGCTTTTTGGGGGGGGTGGAGTTGTTGAGGTTATTTTAGGATTTTACCCCAGGAAATAAACTGCCACCGGGGCCAGATTAAACCGGATTAGGCCCCCGAAACGGACTTTGGACATGCCTGCCCAAGTGTTAGGTGTTGCAGTGCCCTGGTTTAGGGACCTCTGATGGGTTTAAGAGCTCTCCTGCCACCTTCCCGAAGCCTGGGGAGCTTCTACCCAGTTTAGGGAGGGAGCCTAGATGCACACATGCATGATGTCAGGACATTGTGACGTCACCCAATGTCAGAGACTGGTCTGAGGAGGAATGGTGGGGACCGCCCCCCCTTCCTGCACCTTCCTGAGAAGAGGGGGGACAGTGTAGATTTAGAACAGTGGTTTGCAGAAGGTCATGGTTCAGAGGCTGCAGAGGGGAGAAGCTGGGAAATATTGGGAGAGCAGCAGGAGGAAGCTGGCACTCAGTGTCTTTGGAAAGCATTCCTGACCCCCCTCTCCGAGGACCAGGCGTGCATTGAGAGTAGGAGAACAGAAAGCTCAGAGGCATGAGGCCCTGATCAGCCAGTGCAGCATTGATGTAGAATAGGAGGGACTGAGGGGGTGGGGGGGTGGGACTTTTCTTGGAGCAACGCCATTGTCTAAGTGAGACCACATCCCTTCGTCTCTCTCTGTGAATATTGAATAAACTACTTCGGTAAGAACTCTTCTTGTTTATCTGCCTCCTGGCTGCCACCGTGGGAGGGATAGGACTCCCTGAAGCCACACACACACACACACACACACACACACACACACACTGCCCTCACAAGCTGGCGCCTCTGGCCCTAACTGTTCCCCTACAAAAGAATTTCACCACCTGCCACTGGATGCTCTTTGGCCCTTGTGCTATGGAGTTCCAACTTGGTCTCCAAATGCTGTTTAGCGTCTATATGAAGCCAGTGGGAATAGCCATTTGGGTGTCTGGAGCATGGTGTCAGTACATTAATGACATACAGAACTACTTCTCCATACCTGGACCACTGCCTGAATATTGTGTTGGTATAATCTTTTACTGTATCCGTATGCATTGTTTTATACCACATTGAAATTTTAGACAGGTGAGCAGTATATACATTTTTTAAATAAAATAAATAAAATACAGATTGGAGTTAAAACACAAAACTTTAGTTTTTCCTCATATAGCAGTTAATAATAATAATAATAATAATAATAATAATAATAATAATAATTTATTATTTATACCCCGCCCATCTGGCTGGGTTTCTCCAGCCACTCTGGGCAGCTTCCAACTGAATATTAAAAACAGTACAGCATCAAACATTAAAAACTTCCCTAAAGAGGGCTGCCTTCAGATGACTTTTAAAAGTAAAATAGTTGTTTATCTCTTTGACATCTGGTGGGAGGGTGTTCCACAGGGCGGGTGCCACTACCAAGAAGGCCCTCTGCCTGTTCCCTGTAACTTGGCTTCTCACAGTGAGGGAACTGCCAGAAGGCCCTTGGCGCTGGATCTCAGTGTCCGGGCAGAACGATGGGGGTGGAGACGCTCCTTCAGGTATACTGGACCGAGGCCATTTAGGGCTTTAAAGGTCAGCACCAACACTTTGAATTGTGCTCGGAAACGTACTGGGAGCCAATGCAGATCTCTCAGAACCGGTGTTATGTGGTCCCGGCGGCCACTCCCAGTCACCAGTCTAGCTGCCACATTCTGGATTAATTGCAGTTTCCGGGTCACCTTCAAAGGTAGCCCCACGTAAATCTTTTTTTGTAGTCAGGTGAAGAGCAGGGCAAAGTCGAGATTTTGGCATAGCACATCAGGGTCCAGCAAGGCAAGGTGGTAGCATACTGTCACAGTCCGGTCTACAGGTAATCAAAGTCCCGGCTGAGGATGTCGGGACCGGGGGCAATATAGTGGGGTGGGAGCAGGAATGAGGGTCCAGAAGCCAGGGGGTCCAAGGGTCAGGAAGCAGGGAGTCACGAAGTCAAGGGTCCGAGGATCAAGAAGCAAGGAGTCAAGAAGCCGAGGTCCGAGGACCAGGAAGCAAGAAACCAAACGCAGCAAGGCAGGAAACGTGTTGCTGTGGCAAAGAGTCGAAGGGAAATGCTGACCTTATATCCCTTCCCGGCTCTTGCCACCAGGTGCTGTGAGTTACCAAGCGGCCTCACCTGTGAGGCTGCGCCTTGCCTCTCCAAAACAAACTTAGGAAGGCCCCAGTCCTGCGAAACCATACTGGTCACAGGGCCCGGCTCCTGCACGCACTCCTGACACATAAGGCCAGGCCAGACAACACAGGAGAACAGGCTGTGAATAGCACCTTGGACAGCTCATGTAGGGCGTTCAAGCTGCCAGAGTCAGAGGCCCCCTGTCCTGGAAAGGAACTGATAAAATGGGTTTCTTTTGTACTAGACTTGAAACAGTGGAGATAAGAAGAGTCCTGCTGGATCAGGCCAGTGACCCACCTGGTCCAGTATCCTGATCTCACAGTGGTGAACCAGATGCCCTTAGGAAACGTCGGCAGCCATTACTGAGTCAGGTGCATCTGCTAGATCCTTGCTCTTCTCCCTGAAAGATGGGAGACAGATCCGAGGGTTGTGAAACAAACGTACGGACATGCAAGTGTGCTTGATCACACGCTTCCCCTGTTTGCCCTCCCTTCATCCCTCCTCCTCTGCCCCTCTGGCAAATGTGGGGGAAACCTTTTTCACCCAGAGGCCCACATTCTCTTGGTTGGGGCCAGTGCCCAAATTGGGCTGGACAATGGATGGGTCTCTTTTCTACGCCAGTGTGGTGTAGTGGTTAAGAGCGGTGGACTTGTAATCTGGTGAACCGGGTTCGCTTCCCCGCTCCTCCACTTGCAGCTGCTGGGTGACCTTGGGCCAGTCACACTTCTTTGAAGTCTCTCAGCCCCACTCACCTCACAGAGTGTTTGTTGTGGAGGAGGAAGGGAAAGGAGAATGTTAGCCGCTTTGAGACTCCTTAAAGGGAGTGAAAGGCGGGATATCAAATCCAAACTCTTCTTCTCTTCTTCTCTGTTTAGCAGGCCACATTCCAGCAGGGTGATCCTTCACTTCCTCCAAAACATGTTTTTCATGCGAGCAAGACATATTACCATACTTCAAGGACACATCCAAGCCAGCCAAAAGCACTTGAGGAAGATGGTTGCAAAGGAGTGGCCTTTTCAGTTGTGGCTCCCCATCTGTCAAATATGCTTCTCAGCAAGGTCTGCCTGGTGCCTTCACTGACATATTTTGGGCACCAGATAAAGACTTTTCTTCCCTCCCAATGCTTCCAATGGTGTTGTTTTGCTACTAGTGTGCTGCCCAAGTTTCCTGTGGTTGTTACGTGACTTGTCCCCACCCTGTTTTATGAAATAATGTATTTATTTTAAATGTGTTGTAAGACCTTTGAGTAGCAAGCAACTAACAAGCACTGAGCGGGATTCAGCTAAGTTGGAATGAGGTTTGCTTGTGCAATGGGATTTTCCCCCTCCTCTCCTCCACCTCTGCCCCCTAAATCTGCTCTGAACCGTTGGCAAAAACCCCAGACTGGGTTTAGGGGATGTGCAGGGGTGCATGGGGAGAGGGGGGAATTTATTGCACGGGCTCACCAGTGTCACATATGCAAGAATGTGACCTGACCGCAAAATGGGTAAGAACCAGTTGAGGAGGAACCTAACGGCCGAATGTTAAAGGGAAAGACAGTTTAAGATAAGGAATAATAATAATAATAATAATAATAATAATAATAATAATAATAATAATAATAATTTATTTATTTATTTATACCCCGCCCATCTGGCTGGGTTTCCTCAGCCACTCTGGGTGGCTTCCAACAAAATATTAAAATACAATAGTCTGTTAAACATTAAAAGCTTCCCTAAAACCCTTCTCATCTTGCAAACTTATAAATATGAACAACCTAAAGTAATGGTTGACTCCATTGAGTACAGTAAATATAATAAAATTAAGCATGTGCATTTGATAACTGCAGAAGGAGAGCAAAAGTGTGCTCTCTTCTTCAACAGCCCGCACCCCACTTCCTTTTCTAATGAATAAAAGTATATTCCAGTTTAGTTAAATAAAACCTTCAGTCAGCACAACAAATACAATTAACATTTATAAATCACACAGGGCATTTCCCCACAAATGTACGTGAAAGTGCCTTGGGGAGAGGGAAGGGGAAACAATTTTAGAGGATATTGGAGGTAGGAACTTTTGCCAGATAAACAGAACAAAGGAATACACAAGTAATACATTAGGTTTTAATCATAGGTACAAAGTAGGTTCTGATACATACAGTAAAAAAGTAAATAAATGGGTTGAGTAAGTGTTTTCATGGACTCTGGTGGTGTGAGAGATGGTGGGATCCTGGGGTGGCAGAAGGTGGTTGGGTGGAAGATGAGCAGCTAAAATGATGTATATTTTTGTGGGAATGTTCAGGGTGGCAGGGATATTGTTGATTAATATCCTTCCTAACTTGGGTTAGCAAGTTCCTTTACTTAGCAGATTTTACATTCCCCTGTACACATGCACAGCAGATAGCTGGTTGCAGGCTCGTGTGAGCCTCTGACTATTATACAATTCAGTCTGTCTCAGATTGAATTGTACATTCCTGGTAAGTGCCCTTGAATCCCTCCTAAACGAATGAAGACACCACAGTCCTATTCACAAGTAACAAAAAGAAAGTTTACTCACGATCAGGCAAGCACAGTGTGGTCCCTGAAGGCAGGCTTAAGGCTTAAAGTTTCAAACATATACAAACAGGTTTAATCCCATATGGGGGAATAATCCCAGTGGCTGCAGGCTTGCGGTCCTGCAGTTCACACGAGAAAAGGAAGGTGGGAATAAGAGAGAGGTGTGCTGTGTGACTTGTCCTTTTGTTACCTGGACAGGTTAGGTCACGCCCACCTTCTATCACATGCAAAGGAAGGTTGTTCCAGGCCAGGAGGAACAGGAAGTTTTGACTGGTTGGACAAAACATTCCCTTGCATGTCCACTCTAGGAAAACAAGGAATGTTGTACTTGACTGCTCCCAGTGGATTACATCCCACATTTTTCTGTATAGCGTGTGTCCTAATGGAAATGTTCTCTCACATACTCTTTGAACTCTGTCCAGTAATTTATTACGGAATAAAGTCAGACTAGCTGGGAATTCAGTGTGAATTTCCAAGGGGAATTTCCTGTATAAAATGAACCTTGCTTACTGCAAGGTTCCCCACTTACTGAATCCCCACTTACTGCTACACTGAATTCAGATGATGGTTATCAAATTGCAAACTCATTGTGAACAGAAACCAGTCTTTTATTGTTACTCCGCAAAAAAATAAAATAGTAAAAATTATTGAGCAGCAGAATGAAAACATTATATTCTTACGAGTGGAAAAGGTAACAAGCAAAGAGTGGTTGTCCAAAATTTGGGTAGCTGCTCCTTGCCATTGCTGCTGCAGTTGGACTGGACT
This sequence comes from Podarcis muralis, assembly GCF_964188315.1. Classification (NCBI taxonomy): domain Eukaryota; kingdom Metazoa; phylum Chordata; class Lepidosauria; order Squamata; family Lacertidae; genus Podarcis; species Podarcis muralis. Next base: position 6,857,048 of record NC_135655.1, read on the forward strand.
TCAAATGAGAAATCTGTTTTGCAGCACATTCCATGGCAAATTCCCTCCAGATAAACTCATCCCGTCGACACGAGCCAGAGTGGCGCCAGGAATTTATCCTTGGAACTGAGTTTCAGTAACCTTAATGGCTGGCTAGAGAGAGGTCTCTGTTGGGGGAACAGAATGGTGTCCAAGGCTGGACACAAGGCTGGTAGCTGTCTTCATTTCACAGATTGAGTGTTCAAGGTTTGCCCAGCAGAGGAAAACATGGTGTCTTCCAGATTCTCTTGAAAGCTTGGAAACAAGCTTACAAGAGGAACAGGCTGTGCTGATGGCCGCTAGCTTAGCTGTTTTGTTTTGTGTGTGTGTTTTTTAAGGATTAGGAACATAGGTAGCTGCCTTATTCTGAGTCAGACCGTTGGTCCATCTAGCCTAGTTTGGCCTGCACTGGCTTACAGCAGCTTGCCAGAGTTTCAGGCAGGGGACATTCCCACCCAGCCCTGCCTGGAGATGCAAGGAAGTTGAACCTGCCTGCAGTCACATGTGCTCTGTCATTGAATTATGATGTAGCCTTACTGGAGTTCACCAATTGGGTCTGCGTTGCTCCCGGACAGGAGGAAGGAAGTCAAATGACACCGAGGGTTGGTTCAGAGAAAGAGTTCTTTATTTCTGCTCTCCAGAACAGCAGAAAGGCACCTGCGTGGTGAGTCCACAGCAAGTCCAAAGAAATGAGAAGTTTCATGCAGTATATATATCCTACAGGCACCCTCTCCCTCCTTCCCCAGGAATCCAACCATGTCAGCACAAATACAAGATGGGTGACACCTGGCTTGAGAGCAGTACATGTGAAAAGGATCTAGGAGTCTTGGTTGACCACAAGCTTGACATGAGCCAACAGTGTGGCGCGGCAGCTAAAAAAGCCAATGCAATTCTGGGCTGCATCAATAGGAGTATAGCATCTAGATCAAGGGAAGTAATAGTGCCACTGTATTCTGCTCTGGTCAGACCTCACCTGGAGTACTGTGTCCAGTTCTGGGCACCACAGTTCAAGAAGGACACTGACAAACTGGAACGTGTCCAGAGGAGGGCAACCAAAATGGTCAAAGGCCTGGAAACGATGCCTTATGAGGAACGGCTAAGGGAGCTGGGCATGTTTAGCCTGGAGCAGAGGAGGTTAAGGGGTGATATTGATAGCCGTGTTCAAATATATAAAAGGATGTCATATAGAGGAGGGAGAAAGGTTGTTTTCTGCTGCTCCAGAGAAGCGGACACGGAGCAATGGATCCAAACTACAAGAAAGAAGATTCCACCTAAACATTAGGAAGAACTTCCTGACAGTAAGAGCTGTTCGACAGTGGAATTTGCTGCCAAGGAGTGTGGTGGAGTCTCCTTCTTTGGAGGTCTTTAAGCAGAGGCTTGACAACCATATGTCAGGAGTGCTCTGATGGTGTTTCCTGCTTGGCAGGGGGTTGGACTCGATGGCCCTTGTGGTCTATTCCAACTCTATGATTCTATGATTCTATGTACGCAGGTTGACATTACAGATGTTCCTGTTCTGGCACTCTTACCCATAAAAGGGATTTCCTTCCTGCACTCCTGACCATAAAAGGATATTCCTGTTCCTACTCTTATCTTGGAGCCAGAGGTCACCATCTCCAAGAACACACTCTGGCGTTATTCCCAGACTTGGGTCTGTGCGTCTTCGTGGCCAGAACATAAGATAAGGCACAAATGTGTTTTCTCTGTTCTACTGGTACAGTCAGGGTCATCCTTGACGTCACAAACTGATAAAGGAGAGAGCTGTGTTCTTGTTATGCATTTGCTCAACGGCTCAAGTTTATGCATTTTAGCTAAGGAAAAATTGGGATTTTGGTGCAGTTTAAAAATTGCCTGCACAGTCAGTTTTGGGTTTTGGGAAACCCATTCCTTCAATGACACTTTCCCCCTAGACAGGTTCATGATAAGATTGATGGTTGCCAGGGATGATAGCTATATGGAACCTTCATGATCAGAGGTAGTATACCTGAATGCAACTGCTTGGCCACTTCTGAAATTGTCTTTCTTATGTTTGTATGGAAGGAATGAAGAAAAATATAGAAGGGAAGGGAAAAAGAAGATCAATTTAACTACAAAATCAAGCAGAACCAGAGTTGTATGTGTACAACGGAAGCACAGAATAGCTCTACAATGGAGGTCTTGGTCACTCTATCTAGCTTCCTAAGAACCTCAGTTTTTAAATTTTATTTAAGGCACTAGTCCTTATGACTTGTGAGAGCAATTCCAGGTGTAGTCTCAGAAGCCAGAAAGTGCTGCTGCCCAGAGGGAGTGGCCCCAGCGCCCTGGTTAAGCTCATTGCCCCTCTCCATGATGATGTAAAATAGTAAAGGCTACAGAATGAAATATGAAAAAAATATTGTGTTAGGTCACTAAACACCAACACCAAGGGGTGGCTTCCATGTTCAGTAGAATCCAAAGAAAATGCCTTTCCTGAACTGGACTTATTTCCCCTACAGGTGGAAGAATCATGTTTTTGAAGAATCAGCAAACAGATCATGCACTGCATATAGTAATGTAGCACTTCAGGGAGAAAACTAGACTGAAGCCTTTTGACTGACATACTAGTTTTCTATGTGCAGGGAACGCATTCGGAATGTGCACCCTTACTCTCACCAGTCCCATACCCTCCAACATTTCTCTGGTGAAAATAGGGAAATTCGACCTGGTAATTCAATTGCCCTTAGGTAGATATGGCAAAGCTTTAGACCCTATCCCATGGGAACCATATACGGCCTTCTGAAGGATTTGTGGGGGGGATTCCTCAAAGCGGTGGGGGAATTTTTTTGGAGTGTGCTTTGCAGGGCTGCATGGATAAGCCCTTCACTTTGACACAAATTAAGCGTTCCGTTAATTTTGAAAAGTAGGCCCCGTCGAAGAGTTGGTGTCCTTCAAAGCCAACTTAATGTCCTAATCCATGTTGGGCAAAGGTCTCCCAGTTCATCCCGAGACTGTTCCTCCACCCCCTGCTCTGGGGCTGTCATTCCTGTCCTGTTAATTTGAGCAGAAACTGTAATTAGATGTAAGTGGTCTTGTTTCTCACACAAATGAATGGCAGCATCTGCAGAGAGGCAACTTGTTCCAAAAACTTTTGGCTCTCGGCTCTCCCTGCAAGTTCAGCAGCGCAGAGCAAGAGCCAGAATCCAGACTTCTGTCGGCCTAATTTCATATCTGTGAAAAAGCACAAGAGCAAATCCCATATTCCAAAAAACCTAAAGGAGGGTGTGGTGCAGGCCACATTCCAGGCACCATTCATTCTGCGTTGTTCTGGATTAGCCACACTAGGAACACACTTTTTTCCTCTGTGTATAAAAGGTGCAGATTTAATGTGCCCCACCTTTTGAGGGGGCACCCTTTCCCCCAAGAAGATGGCATCTAAGCCCCCTCAAAGCCCCCTTATCTGAAAACACGCCATCTCTAGGACACCCACAGAGATTCCACAAATACAGTTGTCCACCAGGTATTTTGGACTACAACTCATATCAACCCCAGCCAACATGGCTGCACTGATTGGAGATTATAGGAATTATGGTCCAAAAAAACCGGGGGTGGGCACCAGGTTGGCGCAGGCTGCCCTAAAGAGACTGGCCCCATGGAGACCTCACACAGAACACATCTCTAGTCTGGAAGCTCTGACTCTTCCACCTGGTTGGCTGTGGTGGGTCTTGTTCATGAATGGTTTCCATTTTTTGTCTTGGTTCCTCCGGTTCAAGGGCAGGCCTTGTCTATATAATGATAATAATAAATTTTATTTATACCCCGCACTCCCCAGCCAAGACCGGGCTCAGGGCGGCTAACACCAAGATTAAAACAATTGATTAAAATACAACTTAAAAACAAGATTAAAATACAACGTTAAAACACAGCCTCATTTCAGTAGAAACTCAAATCAAAAACTTTTTGCGGATGAAAACGTCAAATCTTCACCAAGGCCAGCTATCCAGACTGGTCCTACATGGGCCAGAAAAAAGTCCCCAAATAGGAGTTCCATCACAGAAGGAGAAAGGAAAAAGGAAAAAGGAAAGAGGGGCAGGGGATCAAGTTGATTCCAAGCCAAAGGCCAGGCAGAACAACTCCATCTTACAGGCCCTGCGGAAAGAAATCAGATCCTGCAGGGCCCTGGTCTCATGAGACAGAGCGTTCCACCAGGTTGGAGCCATCACTGAGAAGGCCCTGGCCCTGGTGGAGGATAATCTGACTTCCTTAGGGCCCGGGACCTCTAGGGTGTTGCTATTTATGGACCTTAAGGTCCTCTGTGGGGCATACCAGGAGAGGTGGTCCCATAGGTACGAGGGTCCTAGGCCATGAAGGGGTTTAAAGGTCAAAACCAGCACCTTAAATCTGACCCTGTACTCCACCGGGGGCCAGTGCAGCCCTCTCGGTTGTATTGTGTTCCCTCTTGAAAGCACCATGTGGTCAAATTGTGACTTTTTAACCTTGTGGTCAACTCCCTCCTTGGCCTAACAGTAGGAGGATCCATCCATCCGTCCATCCATCCGTCCGTCCGTCCATCCATCCATCCATCCATCCATCCATCCATCCATCCATCCATAGAGTCCCCAAAGTGTTTAAGAAGGAACATACTAAGTTGTCTCCTACTGAGGCCCCATCCGCACTATAAATACAAAGCATTACGATACCATTTTAAACAGTCATGGTTTCCCCCAAATAATCATGGGAGTTATAGTTTGCTCAGGGTGCAGAGAGTTGTTAGGAGACCCCCCCCCATCCTCCTTGCGGTGCTACAATTCCTGGAGTGGTTTAACAATCAACACCTCTTCCCATTTAACTCTGGGAGTTGTAGCTCCATGAGGGGAGTTGTTGGTACAACTAAAACACACACAGTCAATGCCAATATTAACCCCCCACACACACACAAATAACCAACCCTATCGCGAACAGCACTGAAAACTCTCAAAACCATTTAAAAACATCCCTCCCCAAATAGTAAAAACACCCAGTCTCAGAAGACCCAGCTGCAATAGCTAGTGGCCAAAGGCCTGTTTAAAATATAAAATCTTTGCCTTCCAGTGAAAGGAAAGTGTGGGGCAGGTCTCTTGTGGAAGGGAGTTCCACAGACTGGGAGCAACTGTTGGGTCTCCAGCTGTTGTTGGACTACAACTCCCATCATCCCTAGCTAGCAGGACCAGTGGTCAGGGATGATGGGGACTGTAGTCCAAAGACAGCTGGAAACCCCCGTTTGGGAAATAATAATAATAATAATAATTTATTATTTATACCCCGCCCATCTGGCTGAGTTTCTCCAGCCACTCTGGGCGGCTTCCAACAAAACACTAAAATACAATAACCTATTAAACATTAAAAGCTTCCCTAAACAGGGCTGCCTTTAGATGTTTCCTAAAAGTTTGGTAGTTATTTTTCTCTTTGACATCTGGTGGGAGGGAGTTCCACAGGGCGGGCGCCACTACCGAGAAACCCAGGGAAACCCTGACCTAGAACAATAAAACATGGAAAAGGAGTCAGGATGTCTGCAGTTTGTGACCCTGGTGTCCCTTTGCTAGGATATTATTTGGGGGTGGAATTAATGTGGCGAAGATTTGGCCCAAGGGATCAATTCTTTGCCTCGAACTCAGAATATCCTATCCCTAAGTGGTCCTGGTGTGTGTTTTATTTGCCACGCGTTTCCTTAAATGCTAAGCGCACATTGTGCTCCCAAAGCCCAAGGCGTTTTAATTCCCTGCGATTCTGTGGGAAATTTAAACAAGAAAGGCGGGCTGTGAGGAATCCTGTAGACTTGAGAGCCATCTTAAGTGGTGGATTCAGGATGGCATTAATGGCCGTGGGTGGGTGGGCTCCATGTTAATTATTGGAAGAGAAGTTGCCATTTGGATTTTCTACCTCAGGCGCTGAAATACTGTGGGCCAGCTCTGCTGGAGAGATTACTTTTACCTCCGGTTTTTCCCCAGTGACGTGTTTCACCCCCCGCGCACAAAAATACCCCACAAAGTGTGTGAAATAATGACAATACTCCAACTATTCTTACTTTTTATCCTTTGGTTATTGTAATTACAAGTAATTTTGCGAAGGATTTTCTATTTTTAAGAAATCGCACTTTTGTACTTGATCCAGCTAACAGGATTTTCCTACATTACTTCATAAAGAGAGCCCATCTTTTTAAACTTCTAATGTTATTTCTTATTCATTAGTACATATGCCTGGAGGGTATGTTCATAAATGGGTTAAAGTTACAAAGTTATGCTTATAAAAGCGCATGGTAATTTGGAATATCTGGGGGATTTATTAATTTTTGAAATCTTAAAAGAGCAAAAAGCTAAAATGAGATTGGATTAAGTATGTTCTTGCAAGCCCGTTATTCTAAACACCCTTAAGGACCACAGAGGAGGGAACAGAGGACATTATGCAAATAGGGATCTATCTCTAAGTGCCCCGTAGGCTTGCTGATGTAATATTTTACATGGTTAGTTAAGTACATCAAGCAAAAAGGTTGACCTTGATAGACTGTAAAAAAAGGTATTTATTCCACAGCCACCAATTGTTTTGCAGCCTCGCCGCATCGCTTGCAAACACGCAAGCACTTTTGTGACTCAGTCACATTTGGGAAACGGGCGAGGAAAACAAAGAACTGCCCACAACAGCCGTTTTTCTCTCTCTGCGTGCGAAAATGTGTTTTTAAAAGACAATTCTTTATCTTTATCGGAAGGCTGTTTATGGTACCGCTAACCCGGGGAAATGTCTGAATGAGGAAATGTCGTTTGTAATGGAAGCCGGGGCTGAAATGAATATTCATAAATCTTGGAAATTCACACAGACACTTGAATTTTACTTATTTCCCCAGTTTCTCAGTTCACAATTGCAATGTGAAATTTTGAAACGCGCATTCAGATGCTGGTTACCTCAGATATTGAATTTTTTTACCTCAGATTATTATTTTATATTTTTTTTACCTCAGATATTTCGAGTAGGGCAGGTACAATGCACAAAATCAGATGAGGTATCAACCGATAAATAAAAAAATATCATTGTCAGTCCACTAGCGCATGCAGTCACATATGAAATCATTGGGTGTGAGCCAACTATATCCTACTCAGAGTAGACCCATCAACATCAATGGATGCAAGTGATGAAAGCCCATTGATTTTAATGGGTCTGCTCTGCACAGGACTAACTTTGGATCTCACCCACTGCGTGTCACGTGCCAAATATCGACTACAGAAATGGAATGCCAAAGTCAGGTTCACATTTTATTTTATTTATTTGTTTCACAAAATTTATACTCTGCTTGATTGTAATAAAATAAAATAAAACCTCAAAGCATCATGCAAAAGATAAAACAATAAAATCAAGAAAAATATACAACGCTGTTTTAAAAACATACGAAAGTTAAAATACTCAAACAGATTAAAATGACCTCAAACTTCCTAAGAATCTGGGTAGGCATGACTAAAAAGAAATGTCCTTAGCAAAGGCTAAGATAAGGTAAAGGTAAAGGTACCCCTTCCCGTACAGGCCAGTCTTGACAGACTCTAGGGTTGTGCGCCCATCTCACTCAAGAGGCCGGGGGCCAGCGCTGTCCGGAGACACTTCCGGGTCACGTGGCCAGCGTGACAAGCTGCATCTGGCGAGCCAGTGCAGCACACGGAAACGCCGTTTACCTTCCCGCTATAAAGCGGTACCTATTTATCTACTTGCACCCGGGGGTGCTTTCGAACTGCTAGGTGGGCAGGAGCTGGGACCGAGCAGCGGGAGCGCACCCCGCCGCGGGGATTCGAACCGCCGACCTTTCGATCGGCAAGCCCTAGGCGCTGAGGCTTTTACCCACAGCGCCACCCGCCTCCCAAAGGCTAAGATACAGAGGCCAATATTCATTGACTACCCAGCAAATATATTCTGCAGCGTATCTGGTCAATAGTCAACTTCATAGCTGTCAAAGGAGAATTTTTGCAATCAAATTAATTTCAAATGTCTAATGTTTTACAACTTTTTATGTGCTGTAGGCTGCCCAGAGTGGCTGGGGAAACTCAGCCAGATGGGTGGGGTATAATAAATAATAATAATAATAATAATAATAATAATAATAATAATAATAATAATAATAATAATAATAATAGAAGAAGAAGGAGAAGGAGGAGGCGGCTATATAAGGAAAAAGTAAAGGACCCCTGGATGGATAGGTCCAGTCGAATTTGACTATGGGGTGCAGTGCTTATCTTTGATTTCAGGCCAAGGGAGCCAACCTTTGTCCACAGACAGCTTTTCTGGGTCATCTGGCCAGCAGGACTAAACCGCTTCTGGCGCAACGAACACCATGACAGAAAACCAGAGCGCATGGAAATGCTGTTTACCTTCCCGCCGGAGCGGTATCTATTTATCTACTTGCACTGGCATGCTTTCGAACTGCTAGGTTGGCAGGAGCTGGGACAGAGCAACAGGAGCTCACCCCATTGTGAAGATTCAAACCGCCAACCTTCCGATCAGCAAGTCTAGACCACACAAGGGGGCTGTTGGGAGAGGGCAGTTTGAAATATTACCTTTCAAATGTTCAGGCGTAAATAAAACAGCAGCACCCAAATGTTTCAACGTTTAAAATATTTGTGAATATCTCGTTTCGCTTTAGCCTCTGTTTTTTAAAAAACACGATCATTTCGTTCAAGCGCTCGTAGAATCATAGAACTGTAGTGTTGGGAGGGACACCAATGGTCATCTAGTCCACCCCCCCACAATGCAGGAATTTTCCAGGGTTATCACATTCTGCTAAAGATACACCAAAGCAGATTGCCTTCATCTTCTTTATCACCCACACCAGCTTAAGTCTCTCTGCAGAATTTCTCCAAATCCTTTTAATTTAACTCTGTATTTGCACCGAGGGAACATCTTCACATGTGTTGAACATAAGAAACTTATACCAAGGAAGAGTATCCAACCCAGGAATGTCTAATACAGATGTGGTGCCCCTCAGGACTCCAGCTTCCATCAGTCTTGTCTAGCATGTCCAATGGAATCAGGGATGATGGGAGTTGTAGTCCAGAAACATCTGCAGGGCTACTCAGGTTTCACAACCCTGGCTAAACGATTTCTAGACAGGTAGCCGCGTTAAGTCCGTTGTAACAAAAACAACGACGAGTCATGGGACACCCTAAATATCTCCGTTTTTTTCTTTTTTGGACTACAATACTGGGCCTACTAGCTTGGGATGATGTGAGGTGTACAGTCATACCTCATGTTGCAAATGCTGCGGGTTATGTCTTTTCAGGTTGCATCCCGTGGCGACCCGGAAGTACCGGAAAGGGTTACTTGCCTCTCGTGCATGCGCAGACACGCAAAATGACGTCATGCGCATGCGCAGAAGCAGCGAATCGCGACCCACACATGCTCAGACGCGAGTTGCATTCAGGTTGTGAACGGGGCTCTGGAACGGATCCCGTTCACAACCAGAGGTACCACAGTAGTCCAAATCAGCTGGCAACCCAACACTGCCCTAAAGGCTAACTGATCTGCATGACGTTCTGCGCTTTATTCCGTTCAGCTGCTGTTTCCTTTCCCGATATTTTCCATGTTATATGTGATCTTCCACACAGCATAACACCACTTCCGGAAATCTAGTGGAATCCAGAATTTCAGCACTCATTTCCATATCAATTGTTTACCCCCCCCCCCCGAAAATTCCATTTGCAACCCTGTTAACTTGGAAGATTGTGGGTGTTTTGCATTGTAATGCTACCTGACGAAATTTGAGCTGGCATCCTGACACACATTCCTTTCCTACCATTTAAAATGCAGCGTGGCATGCAGCGGCGTAGCGTGGGTTGTCAGCACCCGGGGCAAGGCAAGTAATTTGCGCTCCCTAACCCGTGGATTTGCGCCCCCTAACCCGTGGATTTGCGCCCCCTAACCCGTGGATTTGCCCTAACCCCAGATGTTGCGCCCGGTGCGGCCTGCACCCCCCACGCTACGCCACTGGTGGCATGTCGGTAGAGCAAGAGCCGCAGTTTCATAATGCAACAGGCAGCGCAGTGCAAAAGGAACATTAGAAATTGGGACCGAAGAACGAGCATTATAACCGGTAAAACAAGCATGATAAACTCCACGTCTGAATGCAGCCGTAAGCTTTTTGGGTGACAGCCGACTTCGTCAAACAACTAAAGTGGGCTTGTAGTCCATGAAAGGTAATAGCAGGGATAGCCAATGTGAATGCCAGACATTGCTAGAAAGTTTTCTTTCTTGCTCACATGTAAGAGTCTCCTTGTTGTAGTGTTCAGGAGGGGATCCTAAAGTTTTTGCTTCAAGTAGGCACGCTTAGGATTCATGTATAATCTTTGTGCATAGCAGGTCTTTGGCCTAATGGGGACTGAGAAGAGGACCAGCCCAAGACATTTTGGCACCTGAAGGAAACCACAGAAGACACCCCCTCCCCACCAGGGAAGAAGGGGTGCATGAAAATCTAAGTCAGCAACAAGCGGAGGGGGGGGGAGAGAATAAAGATCTACATTGGGATCCACTGCCCCTGTGTATCCTGCTGCCCGAGGTGCTTGTCGCATCTTGCCTCAGGGGAGGGCCGGCCCTGACTGAGAATACCACTGTTGCCCACAGTCCTAGTCTGTATAGTTCTAACTTGTATGTGATATCCTTTAAGAGCAGAATGAAACCTACTGTGCTGGTCCCAAGGGTTAACCGTGCGGCGAGGTCCGAGTCCAGTCCGAGGTCGAGGGTGCAGTATGGAGGTTGTCTGTCAAAGCTGAAGCTGGGTCCAAGGCAGGGAGTTGGGTGAGGTCAGGAACTCTGGCAGAAGAGCAGGACAGGGTGCAGGCAGGAACAGGCTACAAACAATCTTGCTCCCGCAACTTGGGACTGGGCCTGGCCGGCTTTTATCTGCCCCAAGGCATAGGGCAGCCCCGATCCTCGGGTGACTCGCCTCTCCTGGCCTGGAGGCGAGCACTCCTCCTGCGGGAACTTAGTTCCCTCCGCCTCTCTGCCCTGAGCCTCTGCAGCTCAGGAGAGGCTGGAGGGTTACCGGACCCAGAGGCAACCTCCTCTTCCCCTGACGGGGCTGAGAGTGGAGCACCTGCAGGCAATGGGTCCTCCATCCCCTCAGGAGCCAGAGCAGACTCAGCTGGTGCCTGCACCTGAGGATCCAGCACAGGTGAGGACCCTTCAGGCTCAAGCCCCAGCCCCGGCTCAGCTGGTTCTGGAGGTGGGGACTCCTGTGCAGGCTGGGATTCCTCAGGTTCAGCCTCCGAGTCCGAATCCCAGGCCATCACACCTGTTTTATCCACACACTGCCTGAGATTTTGGAATCTCAGCAGGGATGGGGAACCTCTGGCCCTCCAGGTTTTCGCCAGCTCCCATCATCCCTGACCCAGCACTGGCTGGGACTGATGGGAGTTGGGATACAACAACATCTTGGGTGGGGGCACAGATTCCCTACCCCTAGTGTATAGATTCATCAATATTCTTCCTTGCCTTTGAAAATGCAATTCTCTGCTCAGAGTCTCAGTGGATAAGGGTAAACATTAAACAACCAACCAAACCTGTGTCAGTAACTGACTGTAGAGATTATGATGCTTCTCTCCCATTTCCCCCTTCCCTCCTCCCTCCCAAATGCCCCCACTCCAGTTTTCTATAGACATGCATATATTTGCGAATTTTAAATTCAGAAGAGAATTGACAAGGTCCTTTGCTGAATATGGTGTGTTATCTTTTCCATGTGGGTGTCTAAAGGGAGAGATTGGTTGATGTGGCACCTACGGATTACTCCAGGCTACAAAACCTCGCTTGCTCTGTTTAGCATTTCGGTGGTTATCGCCAAACCGAAATGGAGACTCTGCAGATGGACACTGCAATGCACAGGGGCCCATAGCATTGAAAACAGGTGAAAAACAGATATTTAGCCAGTCCTGCATGTCAGTATATCTGAAAACCTTTTAAAGTTAGCATCATATTCTCTAGATCCTGTGGGGCACAAAAAGCAATGAGTGTTAAGTCCCCCCTCTCCATCACTCTCGCTGCAAAAGCAACTTCTGAGTGTCCCAATCGCTGTTGAAAAAGGCATTGTGAGCTGCTAACCTATGATAATAATAATTATTTCTATTGATATCCCGACAGAGACTCAAGGCGGCTTATAGATAAAACAGGAACAGCTGTAGCTGTCACCAGATGTGCAGACCCTCCAAGTGCCCCTATTTTCTAGGGACAGTCCCAGATTTACAGAAGCCATCCTGGTTTCTGATTTGATCCCAGAATGTCCTTCTTTTCCCTAAAGGTAAAGGTAAAGGGACCCCTGACCATTAGGTGCAGTCGTGACCGACTCTGGGGATGCGGTGCTCATTCTCGCTTTATTAGCCGAGGGAGCCGGCGTACAGCTTCCGGGTCATGTGGCCAGCATGACTAAGCCGCTTCTGGTGAACCAGAGCAGTGCACGGAAACACCATTTACCTTCCTGCTGGAGTGGTACCTATTTATCTACTTGCACTTTGACGTGCTTTCGAACTGCTAGGTTGGCAGGAGCAGGGGCCGAGCAACGGGAGCTCACCCCGTCGCGGGGATTTGAACTGCCGACCTTCTGATTGGCAAGTCCTAGGCTCTGTGGTTTAAGCCACAGCACCACCCGCGTCCCTATTTTCATTGGAGAAATGCTGGAGGGTGTGGATCTGCATAACTGGTCCCTATGACAAGACATTTTGCTGCCCCCTCTCCACCCCACATATAAAAGCAGATCAGAATTGCAGCCAAATCTTACACAACACTGATGACAAGGCAGTGTCCTTAGGCTGCTCTCAACCCCCAAGCATCTACTGTTGGTGTATTGCCAAAATGAAAGGAGCCTTGAAGCATGGCCTTGAAGCACATCCTTGTGAGGCCACACCTAAAGCATCTGCTTAGCAACAAGAATTCTCCCCAGCAACAGGTGCCTTTATCAGGGCATGTTGTGGAGAGATGCAATTGAGTGTGAGGCAGTCAGTGTTGGTCAGTTTGTCGGCCAGAATATGTGAAAGTCTGCAAGCCTGTCTTGAGAATTCCTTCTGTTCACCACCATGGTAAAATCAGGAGGAATATGGTATACCTGATGCTTAGAGACCATCAAGGTTGGATATTTTTTTAGGGGTTGTAGCTGGAGCTCAAAAAGGTTGAAAACCACTGATCTAGTCCAACCCACTGTGACGCAGGAATATGCACCTGTCCCATATGAGGATTGAACCTACAGTCTCATCCTCTTTGTATCAGCTGCTTGAACTGGAGGACAAGATGTCAGGAGAGCATCCCAGCCGAGTCTTGCTGAATGTTCACGCACATGCATTTGCACACACCTGTACACTAAGGCATCACCTGGAGGTTGTTCCTTGCAAGGAAGGTGCTCCAACCTTCCACTCTGTAGGTTCAAATCTGTTGATCCACTTCGACCCCAGTGAAGTCTGCCCTATGACGCGTCATCCTGTGGTCTGGGGCTGTTCTGTCCCATGGAATAGATCCAGTGGGAAAATGCCTTTTTGGTTATGCCTCCAGGACACTAAGTAAATCAGAATGGGTCTATTCTCAGCTGGAAAAGAAAAGTACAGCAATATGCCCCAGAGTGGCTGGAGCAACCTAGTCAGATGGGCATGGTACAAATAACTACTACTACTAATAATAATTTGCCTAAAAAAGTTTCACCAGTATCTGTATGGGGGTTTCCCTTCCCTGTCATAACAGACCACAGATCCTTGGTAAGACTATTTAAAGAGATTAGACACTCGCAATGGCTGCAAGCCAACTATGTAGTTGTGTTAGCCTGTTCATCAATCAACGGCCTCTTCTTATGGGCGTAAAAAGTGAGTAACCGTTTTGCCTTAAAGTAAACAAGAACTTAAGAGTATTTCTTATCAGCAGCAGCAGCCTTGAATCTTTTTTAACATATGGGGATATATTCAATGCTAGTCATAGAGTTAGACCCATTGAAATTAATGGCTTTGTTGACTAATTGAGGTCCATTTCCATGGCATGCCTTTGCAGAACGGTTTGCTCTGTGGCAATTCCTGCATATTGCCCTGTGGCTGGACATAAATCTCCCTCACAGTGCCCATCTGCTGCAGACCTCAGAGGTTTGCTTTCTCGCTGTGTATTTTTCTTTCCGTACACGATCTGTGCAATTGCACCCTTGCTTCTCTGTCGTACCACACATTTCGCTTATTGCTGTTGAGCATTTTCACTTGCGCTTTAGATGTTTCATGCACTCTGGCTATTCTTAAGGTGTTTTCTAATGTGACGTCATCCTTCACGAGCGGTTTCTCCTGTATGCCTTTTGCATTTGATCTCATTAGGATCCTGTCCTTTAGCAGGTCATCCCCATCGGTCAAAGATCCGTCTTTGAGGATGAACTGCAGCTGGGATACCCATTGGTCAGTTGTCTCTGTTAAGCCTTGGTTTCTCTCATTGAAAAGGTTCTTCTGTTATGGAGGTGTCCTTTCTCGCCCCGCAGTAGGGCTCAAAAGGTTCAGACAGCCTGCTTGGATTTGTCTTTTCTCCTGTAAGCTGGAGATCAAAGCTCTACAGTTGTCTGTGTCCTTTCGTCCAAGGCATCGTCAAAAGTGCATGGCGCTGCAGACCACTTATTTGCCTCTGGTCTTGCAAACAGGAGCGCCACTAACACTTTCTATCTGACACACATTTTGGCTGCGCTTCCAGTTTCAGACTCCGTGGGTGGCACACTTCTTGTGTTCTTCTGAGAAGGCCACGGTCCATCCCACATCTAACACCATGCATTGTCTTCCACTGTTTCTGTATGAACTCACTACACGCTGAGTTAATGAGGGGTAAATCAAACTTCATGTTAACAATATGCAAAGGGATATGCTACTTTGAGTTTTGTTTTGTAATTGATACAGGGGGAGATGCCTCCATTTGGCAAGTGACAAAAGAATAAAATATTGGAAGGGATATAAAAGTTGTTGCAAGCCACAGAGGATTTTTCTTTTTTTAAAAAAGGAAGAAAAATAGGAAACATTGCAGAGACTGAAAACTATAATAACAGGTCCTCGACAGTCTCCATTCAGCGTGCTTTCTCTCTGTTGCTTTTTGAAATATTGCCTCTCTTCTTGAGAAAGATTATATTGTATTTACAGGGCTGCAAAAGGCATCGTCTCCCAAACCCTTCCGCGGTGAAATAAATCTAAAACGAAAACATGCTGCGCAGTCGGCTCACACTGCCTTAAAAATTACACATCAAGAACCTTTTTCTAGTGACAAATACTTTCAAGGCAAACAAACTGAACAGAAATTAAAAAATCTCTGTGGGGCATAAATATGCAATTACACTCACACGGGGAGCATTTTATCAGGTAAACCAATCCTACTTTGTTAATTGAAATGCTGCTGTACAGGATTTCTCTCTTTCTGCCTCCCCCCATCCCTTTTTCTGACAAAAGGCCTTGAACACACACACACTCAGACACACACACACACACACACACACACACACACACACTTTCCTGCTGCAGCTGCTGTTCCACACATTGTACATCTTTTACACCCCCTTTTTCAGTGACATGGGGTTCTATCCTTCTCACTAAGGCCACTCTGAGGCATTTTCTTGCTTCAGGCAAAGAGCAAGATAGCATCCCCTTCTTCCATATTACAGAAACCAACTGGACTGGCAGTTGAACCTTCAGTGCTGGCCATGCGATATTATCCCCCAGCACATCTAGTTATGGGACTATGGTGCCCAGAGCTCTGTTCTCCAACAAAAATGTACACCAGGATTAAAATAATACCCATTCCACTTTTCAGCTGATAAAGGTTCCTGGATTAGGTAATTTATTAACAAACAAACAAACAAACAAACAAACAAACAAACAAACATACTCCTTTCTTGCCAAATGTCAGTAATGGCATCATTCCTTCTCTCTGACTTACACATCACAAAAGGAAAAGGAATTTTGAGAGGAGGAGGGAGGAGGAAACACAGAAAACCTTGGGCTCAGTTATAGTTTGAAGCTCGTCGCATCAAACATCTGGAATAGAAAGATGTAGAGAGGAATAACCAAATGCTACTGGTCTTTTGTTCTTCTGTTGTCTCTGGGCAGCTGCTTTTGTTGTGCAATTCCAGGGCATTCTTGGGAGAAAATTGGTGGCTTCCACAAAACTGGTAACTCGCACCTGTCAATACGCCCAATTTCCCCAGAGTGATAAATTTAGGGTATCCTGGGAAAATAAAGTGGAGGATGCCGAAATTAGCTCTGCTGCCACTGCTATTATAGAGAGGTGTACCTCACCCAATCAAATGTGAGTAACAAAAACATATCAACTTGTTAGCCAGGTCCAAGTTGTTGTTTATAGTGTATAAAGCTCTTAACAACTTGGGACCAGTTTACTTACGAGATTGGCTCGCTCCATATGCGTCCACTGGACCTCTTCAACCTGCAGAAATATCACTGTTACAGATACCACATAGCACCCATTACACATCGGTAAGAAATGGTTATTTTAGTGTGGCAGCAGCTACACGTTGGAACTCCCTGCCTATTGATATCAGGCAGATGCCTGCTAAAAAGGTTTTGTTTTTCCTGCAAGCCTACGAAGATGTTTTGAAAGTTGGTACAAGATTTAATCTGCGTTTGGCTTCTTGTTGTTTTAACTTTTCAAAAGTCTTCAATTCGGATTGCCATATTTTGAAAAGTAAACCAGAACAACCCCAAAAGTTGTTCAGCTTTTTTTTTTTTAGACAAACTGCAAAGTTTGGGCAAAAATGCCAAAAAACAACAACACCAGGGCAAACCACCGGGATAATCTGGACGTATGACAGCCCTGCTTAAATTATTGTTTTATCTTTTTCGTAAACCGCTTTGAGCTTTCTTTGCTTTTACAATCCAGAGGTGCATAGATTTCCTGAAATAAGGCAAACAGATGAATTCATGATGCTCGTTTAGGAGGAGCTGAATGGTGTCCCTTGGGGCTCAGGCCTCCCCCCCCCCCCGGTTTGTTCCAGGATGAACACACACCTGAATAGCTTTCAGGAGGCAACATGCGCTGTCCTGTGGGAAGGGGATGTTTCCTGGCCCCAGCATCAGCCTGGTTTTTCGGCCTTTGTGTAGCATCGTCTGCCGTGGGTAACAACATTCTGTTCCTGTTTGTCACATTTTGGGAATGCTCAAGTCCAGAAAAATCACTGCTTGGCAGGCTGGTTAATTGCATCAATGAGAGCAGAAAGACCAGCTGTGCTTTATGCTCATCCATCTGCAAACGTTTGTAAGAGTCCAGTTCTTTTTGACAACTGCTGAACCCAGGCCAGCAAAGTCTTCTGCCGCTCCAGCTATGCTCAGAGTTAGCACCAACTGCGTGCTGTAGGTGGTTTTTTTTTGGGGGGGGGGGTGGAACCTTGGAAAACATGTCCTGCGGAGATGCCACCTCTTTTTTCAGTCAAACACTTGGTAGTGGCAACAATGGGCAGCCGCCGCTTAAATTTCCCACAATGCCTTGGGCAATGCTATGTCAGGGGCATTGTGGGAAATTAAAATGGCAGCTCCCAGTTGGATGGCATGCACCTTTGGCATGTTCCAGGGTGCTTTTTATAAAACAGCAACAACACATTTTTAAAAAGTGAAAGGGGAACCATTGGTTTGTGTGCAGAATTGTAAGGAATTATATTATGAGGTAGTTTCCATCACACACTAAGAAACTTAGGGCTCATTCACATTTCCATTTGTCCCTTGATTTCTGCATTCTATGATCCTGTGGGTCCGAGAGGTTTTCGTTTTGTCCCGCCTCTTTCCCCAGGAAAACCTGCTCTTTACTGCTGCATTGGAACAAATGTCACTCTGGTTAGAGGCAGAAGGATTGATGGCTGCAAGTTACAGGGTAAGTTACAGAGAGCTCAGGTAGCTGGTGCAGATCTAGCCTTATTCCTTAGCCTTACACCAACCCTTTTGTCTATTCTGTTTTGTTTTGTTCTGCCTTCCTCCCCGCTGCTCAGCCTCTGCTTGCTTCAGCCCAGCCTGCGATGTTTGAAGAAGTCTCCTGCTTCCAGGTATCTCTGTTGACTAAGCTGCACTCCTGTTGCGGAGAATGTAAATACAGCCTCTTTGTGGTTTTTGTTAAGGTTCATGGGATGCCCTCAAACACAACCGGCGAGGATTTATGTCCTTGGCGACAGTTTGGTCGTTGCCAGAGAAGAAACGACGAGCCTTGTTTTCCAAAGAGGGAGATGCTGTTGCGAAACATTTCGGATTTAATTTGGTTCGTTTGGCGGATTCAGTTACTCTTATTTCAATTTCACAGTCTTTTGAAATGGTTTAACTGCTGCGCTGTCATGAGAGCTGAGGGCCGGCCCTACCATTAGGAAGATGGGAGCAGCTGGCAGCTGCCCCACTCCCAGTCCCCCCCCGTCGAGTGCTCCCTCCATCTATTTCTAGCTTCCTGGTGCTTGTACCCCATTGGTGGGAATGCTTTCATGTTGTCCTGGGCCGGCTCTCTTGCCTGGTTAGTAAGGTAAAGGTACCCTGACCATTACGTCCAGTCGCGGACGACTCTGGGGTTGCGGCGCTCATCTCGCTATATTGGCCGAGGGAGCCAGCGTTTGTCCGCAGACAGCTTCCGGGTCATGTGACCAGCATGACTAAGCCACTTCTGGCAAACCAGAGCAGCGCACGGAAATGCAGTTTACCTTCCCGCCGGAGTGGTACCTATTTATCTACTTGCACTTTGACGTGCTTTCGAACTGCTAGGTTGACAGGAGCTGGGACCGAACTACGGGAGCTCACCCCATCGCGGGGATTCAAACCGCCGACCTACTGATCGGCAAGCCCTAGGCTCTCTGGTTTAACCCACAGTGCCACCCGTGTCTGGTTGCCTTCTCCCAATTCATGACAGACAACGCCGCTGGGAAAGGCCCCTGACTGAGCAGGCAAACTGAGAGCCGGTCACAGAATCATAGAATTGTAGAATTGGAAGGGACCTCAAGGGTCATCTAGTCCAAACCCTTTCGATGCATCCCAGGCCAGCTGGCTCAGCCATCATGTGATGCACATGGACACTGCCATGACTTTTCAAGTGGTATAAGAGTGCTTTCAACGGAGAGCCAGTGTGGTGTACTGGTTAAGAGCGGTTGACTTGTAATCTGGTGAACCGGGTTCGCTTCCCCGCTCCTCCACATGCAGCTGCTGGGTGACCTTGGGCCAGTCACACTTCTCTGAAGTCTCTCAGCCCCACTCACCTCACAGAGTGTTTGTTGTGGGGGAGGAAGGGAAAGGAGAATGTTAGCCGCTTTGAAACTGCATGTGGAGGAGCGGGGAAGCGAACCCAGTTCACTGGATTACGAGACTACCGCTCTTAAACCCCACACCACGCTGGCTCTCCTTCTAGCCTGCTTTTAGCTAGGAAAGTCAGAGTGGTCTTCATTTAATATCACACTTGATTTTATTATTTTTAGTATCTTGGGATTTGACGATGTTAGTCCGGCTGTTACCATGCCATATGCTGTTTTGTTTTCATTTTGCCCTGTTAGCTCATGGCTGTTTTAAATTTCCTATTTGTGAGTGATTGGATTCAGAAGATGTTGTTTTTAATTTTTTGACTTTTGCTTATAATTTCTCCACGACCGTGAGCTGTTTTGGGAGGACCTGTAGGTTGTTGGGTGTTTTTTGTTTAATAAAAAGTGGCATAGAATTAATTAACAATAAAATAAAACACACGTGCGCAGTGCAGAGAGGAGCAGGTGAGTTCTTTTTGCATCCTCCCGAAAACTCAATGAAGCTGCTTAGGAACAGGTTCTGGCCAGACCGAACAAAATACATCTGAACATTGTTGTTTAGTCGTTTAGTCATGTCTGACGCTTTGTGACCCCCTGGACCAGAGCACGCCAGGCACTCCTGTCTTCCACTGCCTCCCACAGTTTGGTCAAACTCATGCTGGTAGCTTTGAGAACACTGTCCAACCATCTCATCCTCTGTCGTCCCCTTCTCCTTGTGCCCTCCATCTTTCCCAACATCAGGGTCTTTTCCAGGGAGTCTTCTCTTCTCATGAGGTGGCCAGAGTCTTGGAGCCTCAGCTTCAGGATCTGTCCTTCCAGTGAGCACTCAGGGCTGATTTCCTTCAGAATGGAGAGGTTTGATCTTCTTGCAGTCCATGGGACTCTCAGGAATCTCCTCCAGCACCATAATTCAAAAGCATCAATTCTTTGGCGATCAGCCTTCTTTATGGTCCAGCTCTCACTTCCATACATCACTACTGGGAAAACCATACTCGAGTATAAGTCTTCTCTTCTCATGAGTTGGCCAAAGTCTTGGAGCCTCAGCTTCAAGATCTGTCCTTCCAGTCAACTTATGAAATTCATGGTGTGGTGTTGATCACTCAGCACTGGTGTAGGTGTCTCTTTAAAAGGGATTAGACAATCCCAGTGAGGATAGGTCTAGCAATGGCAATTAGCCATGGATGCGAATCAGAACCTCCTTGTTTAGAGACAGTCTACCCTCAGGTCTAGGTGGTTAACAGGAAATGGTCATCGCTGTCATGCAGGGTCTGCTGGAAAGAGGCCGCCAGGGTGCTTTGACTTCATCCAGGATCATTCTCCTTGCATCCTTTTGATGAAGATCATAACTTCATATTGCCCATGTGAGGGAGCAGTCGTGGCCTGGAAGCATTCATGTGGGGAAGGTTTGGCTTGTTGCTGTTCCAGAGGATTCTTTGCTAGCGCGGCTGCTCATCGTGCAATACCCACCTTTGACCAGAGCTTGTTGGTTGATACACAGATCAAATCCTTGTCTTACATGCTCCAGGAATTTTTATTGGGCATTGAAACATGTCGCAGAGTGCGTGCAGAGTGGACTGCACAGATGGAAACACTGGAGAGACGCAAAGATAACAAAGTTGTTTAATAACAACTTCCCAAACATACATCCTACATAATGTCTATAATCGTCACCCATCCATCCACCAGGGCAGAGTAAGGTACACACAGCCCATTATATATTATTCACAATTGCTAACACAGCTAATTACAGTGACTTATCAGCACCCGCTACACCGCTACACAGCTGTAAAAACTAGGTCAGGATATGCACCCCGCTTTTAAAGTGGTACACAATAATGAACCCTAACATTTAAACAAACTATTCAACTATTTTAAGTTTAACATGAGTCAACAGTGTGGTGCAGCAGCAGCAGCAAAAAAGCTAATGTTATTCTAGGCTGCATCAACAGAAGTATAGGGTCCAGCTCCGAACACTCCTTGCAGATCACACCTGGAATACTGTGTCCAGTTCTGGGAATGACAATTTAAGAAGGATATTGACAAGCTAGAACGTGTGCAGAGGAGGGCGACCAAGATGATCTGGGGTCTGGAAGCGAAGCCTTATGAGGAATGGTTGAGCGAGCTGGGTGTGTTTAGCCTGGAAGAGGAGACTGAGAGGAGATATGATCAAGTTGATTCCAAGCCAAAGGCCAGGCGGAACAACTCTGTCTTACAGGCCCTGTGGAAAGAAATCAGATTCTGCAGGGCCCAGGTCTCATGAGACAGAGCGTTCTACCAGGCCAGGGCCAGTGTTGAAAAGGCCCTGGCTCTGGTTGAGGCTAATCTGACTTCCTTAGGGCCCGGGACCTCTAGGGTGTTGTATTGCAGGGGGTTGGTCTGAATGACCCATGGGATCCCTTCCAACTCTTTGATTCTATGATCTCCTATCATCCATGCCTGATTCTTTCCCATCCTGGCTGGGGCCGATGGGAGTTGAGAGCCCAAGAACATCTTGAGGGCACTAGGCCCTGCCTCAAAAGTATCCTTGAAGATACTTTCCCCTGCAACCTGAATTGCCCTGCACAAACATTCACCGGTCCTGTCCCTTCCCCAGCCTGTGTTCTTAAGTGGCTTTCTTTGAACCTCCTGGGCTATCTGTTTTGACCACACAAGCGTGAGTTCTGGCTTTGATGGTACAAGCAGATACTTGCTTGACAACTCCAAGAGCAGGTGTCTGTTTCAGATGCGGTGAAAAGAGACACGCAGAGAGGAGAACATTCGCCCGAGGATCATGTTTGTAAGAGTCATCTTCCCACAGTGTAACAGCTAAACAAGATGTCAAGGGCTGACAGCTCCTTTTGACAAAGTTAACCTTGAAATGAACCAGAATTTCAGTTATGAGCCGTCCTGTAATTCGATGCTAACTAAATGTACTTTGAATGGAACGGCGTAATTGACATGGGAATTGTTTGAATGACGCTGGAGAGCCAAGTGCGTCGCTGCTGGTCGGCTCCTGCCTAGTGTCAAGCTCCTTTGCTTAGTTACGGCAAACTTTCCGAAGAGGAATGCAAGGCACACCATTTACAACAGCGGCAGCATGCTGTTCCTCTCTTTGGTGGTTTCTTTCTTTGCTTTTTTATACATATAAAAAGGAAACATTTGGCTTTGGAATAAAATAAGGACATTAACGAACGGATCCTTCCAGTGCTTGGGATGCTGTACCCAGTGAGAGTTCGAACCTAACAGAAGATTCTGTTGCTGAACTGGTCTGGCAAGTGAAGTTATAGGGAACCAGGCAGAGGGCCTTCTCAGCAGCCATGTCCTCTCGTCAGATGTCAAAGAGATAAATAATCATATGACCTTCCGTGGACATCTGAAGGCAGCCTGCTTGAGGGTGCTTTTAATGTGTGATGTTCTGCTGCTGCTGCCGCCGCTGTGTTTCTGTATATTATGTTGGAAGCTGCCCTGAGTGGTTGGGGCAACCCAGTCAGGTGTGTGTGTATATCACAATAATAACAATAACAATAACAATAACAATAACAATAACAATAACAATAACAATAACAATAACAATAATAATAATAATAATAATAATAATAATATATTGCTTTTGAATTATGGTGCTGGAGGAGACTCTTGAGAGTCCCATGGACTGCAAGAAGATCAAACGTATCCATTCTGAAGGAAATCAGCCCTGAGTGCTCACTGGAAGGACAGATCCTGAAGCTGAGACTCCAATACTTTGGCCACCTCATGAGAAGAGAAGACTCCCTGGAAAAGACCCTGATGTTGGGAAAGATGGAGGGCACAAGGAGAAGGGGACGACAGAGGATGAGATGGTTGGACAGTGTTCTCGAAGCTACAAACATGAGCCTGACCAAACTGCGGGAGGTAGTGGAAGACAGGAGTGCCTGGCGTGCTCTGGTCCATGGGGTTACAAAGAGTCAGACACGACTAAACGACTAAACAACAACAATTTATTATTTATACCCCACCCATCTGGCTGGGTTTCCCCAGCCACTCTGGGTGGCTTCCAACAGAACACTGAAATAAAATAACCTCTTAAATATTAAAAGCTTCCCTAAACAGGGCTGCCTTCAGATGTCTTCTAAAATCATGGTAGTTTTTCTTCTCTTTGACATCTGGTGGGAGGGTGTTCCACAGGGCGGGTGCCACTACCGAGAAGGCCCTCTGCCAGGTTCCCTGTAACTTGGCTTCTCGCAGTGAGGGAACCACCAGAAGGCCCTCGGCGCTGGACCTCAGTGTCCGGGCAGAACGATGGGAGTGGAGATGCTCCTTCAGGTATACTGGGCCTTTGAGGCCATTTAGGGCTCCTTCAGGTATACTGGGCCTTTGAGGCCATTTAGGGACGTGGGTGGCGCTGTGGGTAAAAGCCTCAGTGCCTAGGGCTCGCCGATCGAAAGGTCGGCGGTTCGAATCCCCGTGGCGGGGTGCGCTCCCGTTGCTCGGTCCCAGCGCCTGCCAACCTAGCAGTTCGAAAGCACCCCCAGGTGCAAGTAGATAAATAGGGACCGCTTACTGGCGGGAAGGTAAACGGCGTTTCTGTGTGCTGCGCTGGCTCGCCAGATGCAGCTTTGTCACGCTGGCCACGTGACCCGGAAGTGTCTCCGGACAGCGCTGGCCCCTGGCCTCTTAAGTGAGATGGGCGCACAACCCCAGAGTCTGTCAAGACTGGCCCGTACGGGCAGGGGTACCTTTACCTTTTACTAGGGCTTTAAAGGTCAGCACCAACACTTTGAATTGCGCTCAGAAACATACTGGGAGCCAGTGTAAGTCTTTCAAGACTGGTGTTATATGGTGTCTGCGGCTGCTCTTCTGACCTTCATTTCAAGGAAACAGAAGAAGAGAAGAAGAGTTTGGATTTGATATCCCGTTTTATATTATGTTATGATGTTTATATTATATTATATTATGATGTTGGGAAAGATTGAGGGCACAAGGAGAAGGGGACGACAGAGGACGAAATGGTTGGACAGTGTTCTCGAAGCTACCAGCATGAGTTTGACCAAACTGTGGGAGGCAGTGGAAAACAGGAGTGCCTGGCGTGCTCTGGTCCATGGGGTCACGAAGAGTTGGATATGACTAAATGACTAAACAACAACAACAACATCCCACTTTATCACTACCCGAAGGAGTCTCAAGGCGGCTCGCATTCTCCTTTCCCTTCCTCCCCCACAACAAACACTCTGTGAGGTGAGTGGGGCTGAGAGACTTCAGAGAAGTGTGACTAGCCCAAGGTCACCCAGCAGCTGCATGTGGAGGAGCAGGGAAGCGAACCCGGTTCACCAGATTACAAGTCTACCTCTCTTAACCACTACACCACACTGGCTCACCGAACCCCAAGTAAGCACCTGGAACCTGCTTGGAGGCTAGGTGTGTGTGTGTGTGTGTTTCTGGAGTTGAAAGCGCTAGCCACTCTATAGACAAGACAAGGAACTTGACATGAAGAATGAGCAGTTCCCATCCCTGTTTGGTTCCCCCAGTGTTGGTGGGCGGAAATAAGAATCTAGAGTCCTTGAGGTCCCTCGTTTAAGCCCCTCTGAAGCAACGAAGAAGGAATAAAGCACCCTTTGAAGATAGATGAGCATTAAGCACCTCTCCCAAGCACTTTGTAGAATGGAGTGCTCAGGCATTCTGAATATAACTTTATGCTATCTAAAGGGCTTCTTAAGCTTAACCAGGAGCGCTGGCTAGAGTTAGCGGAAGATACACCCCCCAAACCAAATGGTTAGCGGAGTAAGATGGATTTCAAAACGATCCTGTCACACAGATCCATCCCTTTGGCCCTGGAGGTTGAGAGCGAGCTTACCACAGAAAGCCGAGATGCTACAGCGCGGCTGATTTAATCGTTCATTAAACATTAGGGAGAGGCCAATTATGCTGTTCAAGAGTGAGATGTTTTACGCGAAAATGACAAAAAGATACATGTAATCATTGAAATGCCAGTTTACAATCAGATAGGATGTGAAATAATCCCTTTAGCAAGCTTAAGCTTTTACATATTAATGGAACAGAATTGGGGGCGAGTTGGGAAGATGGAGGGTCGGCTGGAACGTACTCAGGAAGGTCCTAATCACGAAGTGAGTGCCTGCGATGTTGCAAAGTAAGAATTAGCACATTTATTTTGAAGTCTGCAGCAAAGATAGTTGTGGGAAATCTCCACCCCCCGCCTTAATAAGAAAAAATTGCCTGCTTTATAGCTCAGCGATGGGCACGCACTATTTGAGTGCGCTGTGCGCACACATCCAGAATCTCCCCCCCTCCCACCGGCGTCTCCCTCAAAGTCAAAACACAGGGTGACACCAGACAACTTGTTAACAGAGGAGCCATAGCTTGCTTTCCTTCTGGCAGCGCAAACCTGGCTTTGAAAACAGCTGCACTGCAAATTTAGGGTGGAATTCAGCATTAAAAGGTAAAGGTAAACATACCCCTGCCCGTACGGGCCAGTCTTGACAGACTCTAGGGTTGTGCGCCCATCTCACTTAAGAGGCCGGGGGCCAGCGCTGTCCGCAGACACTTCCGGGTCACGTGGCCAGCGTGACAAGCTGCATCTGGTGAGCCAGCGCAGCACACGGAACGCCGTTTACCTTCCCGCTAGTAAGCGGTCCCTATTTATCTACTTGCACCCGGGGGTGCTTTCGAACTGCTAGGTTGGCAGGCGCTGGGACCGAACGATGGGAGCGCACCCCGCCACGGGGATTCAAACCGCCGACCATGCGATCGGCAAGTCCTAGGCGCTGAGGTTTTACCCACAGCGCCACCCGCGTCCCTCATGGAATTCAGCATTGCGCTATTGCAAATATTCCCTCTGCGCAAACATACCAGTTGCTGGAAGCCATGGGATGGGAGAAGGCTCTTGTGCTCGGCATCTGGTTTTCCACAGGGAGAACCGGATGCTGGACCAGATGGACCAATTGTCTGATCCAGCAAGGTCCTTCTTATGCTCTTTAATATGGTCCACAAAAGGCAACCCGAATGATCAAAGGGATGCCAAGACATAAAGGGCCTCGGCAGATGTCCTTTTTAGCATGCATGGATTGATCTGTAAGCCACCTTGGGTCCTGGTCAGAGGAAAAGGTGAGTTATAGATGATGATGATGATGATGATGATGATGATGATGATAATCAGTGCTCTGGAGGGTAGGACTCGAACCCATGGCTTCAAGTTACAAGAATGGAGATTCCAACTCCACATCAGGAAGAACTTTCTGATGGTAAAGAGCTGTTTGACAGTGGAACGGTCTCCCTCTGGAGCTGGTGGACTCTCCTTCATTGGAGGTTGGATGGACATCTGTCAGGGATGCTTTAGCTGAGATTCCAGCATTGCAGGGGGCTGGCCTGAATAATAATAATAATAATAATAATAATAATAATAATAATAATAATAATAATAATTTTTATTTATACCCCGCCCTCCCCGGCCAGAGCCGGGCTCAGGGTGGCTAACAACAGTAAAAATTACAGTAAAAACAAAATAGGGGAAAAAACCCCCAATTTAAAATATAGGTTAAAATGCAATTTAAAATGCAGCCTCGTTTTAAAAGTAGCCCATAGATCAAAACCATAAGGGGAGGGAAACATAAGGGTCAGACTGAGTCCAAACCAAAGGCCTGGTGGAACAGCTTCATCTTGCAGGCCCTGCGAAAAGATGCCAAGTCCCGCAGGGCCCTGGTCTCTTGTGACAGAGCGTTCCACCAAGTCGGGGCCAGTACTGAAAAGGCCCTGGCCCTAGTTGAGACCAATCGAACCACCTTGTGACTTGGGACCTCCAAAATATTGTCATTTGTCCCTTGGTGTCCCTTCTAACTCTACAGTGTTTATTGCCATGTTACTTTATCAAATATTTGCTTCCTGTGTGAGCACCCTGAATTATTTTCAAATAATCTTTTGTGGTTCTTGTTGTTGGTTTTTGAATTGCTGTTTTCATCGGCTCTCGACCAGGGAGAGGAACAAATTTTGTAAAGTGTGTTTTGCTCAGGAACCTGTGTTCTCCCTTCCTCCCTCTCCCCCCTCCATTCCTCCCCTTCTAAACAGCGTTTGAACGACGACAGAGGACACCACGGTGCAGCGACGAGCTTTGATGCACGCTTTTTTGCCAACCAAGGTTATTGCGAAACGGTCATCTCAGCCCCTTCCTCTCGCTCCCTGCCGGAGGGATGCCATGGTTGCTGCTCTCGTCTTGCATTGCTGCTGGGCAACGGACCCAAACGGCACTGGAGGGAAAAATGTATTCCAGAGATAATATTGAGGGGAAAGGAGGAGAAGAAGAAACTGGCAACCAGGAGTGGTGTTTTCTGCCCCCCCCCCTTTGCGTCTATGGAAACACCTGTTGGAATGGTTGCTGCTTTGGGAAGAGCGGGATGAAGAGAGACAGCTGTAAGGGAGCCAGCGGCAGTGGGAGCCTGCTACCAGAATGGTCCTGTGCCAGCCAAAAGATGTGCCAGACTATTTGGCACGCTGTCAGATATCTGGGTTTCCACTCTGCTTGCCAGCTTGCAAACACAGGGAATTCTTCAGCATCAACACTGCGGCTAGCCCCATGCCCACAACCCCCATGTTGGGTGTTTATAATCCTTGATGTTGGCTGGGTTTTCCTACCCCCACCCCACCCACCCCACACTCCTTTGCAGGCCCCCCCCCCAGTGAAAAAGCAAAGGTAAGTCCCGAACACCAACCCTATAGCATTGTAGCGGCAATTGGTACCGAAACAAAAGCATCACTCTAAGGTTTTTGGCAAGGGCCCTTGCGAGTCTGCTGGGTGCTTTCTCTTCCTTTCCTCCCTCCCTCTCCCCAAAAAGCAAACAACGGTCTTTATCTCCTGCAAACACTTTGCTAACCTGCCCGCTTCTTCAGTGTACACGTCTTAAAATTCTGGAAGCAAAAGAGCTCGACTTTGAGAAGTTGTGCGTTTGTTTGTGTGTCCCCCCCCCCCCCCCCGACAATGGCACGGAGGTTGTCGTAAGAAAAGTCTGATGGGTGGTGGGCCTTTGGAAGGAGATAGGGGTGGCATCTGCTCAGCAAAAAAAAAAGAAATTCAAAGGCATTAGGGAGACTTCAGCAAAGGTCTGTATAGTTAAAGCCATGGTTTTCCCAGTAGTGATGTATGGAAGTGAGAGCTGGACCATAAAGAAGGCTGATCGCCGAAGAATGGATGCTTTTGAATTCTGGTGCTGGAGGAGACTCTTGAGAGTCCCATGGACTGCAAGAAGAACAAACCTATCCATTCTGAAGGAAATCAGCCCTGAGTGCTCCCTGGAAGGACAGATCGTAAAGCTGAGGCTCCAATACTTTGGCCACCTCATGAGCACAGAAGACTCCCTGGAAAAGACCCTGATGTTGGGAAAGATGGAGGGCACAAGGAGAAGGGGACGACAGAGGACGAGATGGTTGGACAGTGTTCTCGAAGCTATGAACATGAGTTTGTCCAAACTGCGGGAGGCAGTGGAAGACAGGAGTGCCTGGCGTGCTTTGGTCCAGGGGGTCACGAAGAGTCGGACACGACTAAACGACTAAACAACAGGGAGACTTCTTGAATGCTTCTGTCCCAAAGCTCAACAAGGGGAGGTTCTGGGGTTGAAGGGGTCTTATCGGTGAAAAGAAATTCTAGGAAAGAGAGTCTCGAGAATATTTTTTAAAGAAGAAAACCCACTGTAGGCTACATGACCACTTTCCTGCTCTGCTGGGACTTGAGACAAAGGAACTGGAAGCAAGAACGAAGCAGCTCTCTTCAGGCAGGTCAGGACCCTGGACAGCTGCCCGTGACCTTGCTAGCTGAGCTTTGGAAGGCGGTGTTTCAGCAATGAGTTGGGGACATCTGAGGGCTTCTATAGGTTGGAAAGGCAATTGACCGTGTCTCCTTGAGAAGCTGGCTGTGCTGATTTTAAAGGTCCATGTCTGATTTTGCAGGCGATGACTTGTACTCTATGGAAGGGATGGCGATGTTACTGTGGGATCATCCTCTGAGCCTGCACAATGCAGAAAAGCTACATCCTCAAATCAGAAGTACCCACTGAGCCCCCCACCCATAATAATAATAATAATAATAATAATAATAATAATAATAATAATAATATAATTTATACCCCACACATCCGGCTGGGTTTCCCCAGCCACTCTGGGTGGCTCCCAATACAGTGGCACCTCGGGTTAAGTACTTAATTCGTTCCGGAGGTTCGTTCTTAACCTGAAACTGTTCTTAACCTGAAGCACCACTTTAGCTAATGGGGCCTCCTGCTGCCGCTGCGCCTCCGGAGCATGATTTCTATTCTCATCCTGAAGCAAAGTTCTTAACCTGAAGCACTATTTCTGGGTTAGCGGAGTCTGTAACCTGAAGCGTATGTAACCTGAAGTGTATGTAACCCAAGGTACCACTTTAGATTAAAAACAGAATAAAACATCAAGTAACCTGGATTAAGTAAACAGGATTTCTTAATCATCTATATCAGTGGTTCCCAAACTTTTTCCGGCCGCTCCTTTGGTTCCATAAACTCACCCCCAGTGGTCCCTTCCCTACTCTATTAAAGGCATTATTTAGAATAGTGGCTTGCACGATGTACTAAGGAAAATAATAACACAATAAAATTCAAAACAGTAACAATTAATTGCTGTCAGGAGTGCATGCAGGAGCCAGGCCCTGTGACTGGTAGGGCCTCGCAGGACTGGGGCCTTCCTGAGTTTGGCCTGGAAGGGCAAGGCGCGGCCGCACAGGTGAGGCTTGACAGAAGACTCGTAACACCTGGTGGCAAGGGCCAGGAGGGGTATATAAGACCAACATTTCCCTCTTGCTCTTTGCCACAGCTACACACTACCCACCTAGCTGTGCTTCGGTTTCCTGACCCTTGGGCCCTTGGCTTCCTGACTCCTGGTTTCCTGATTCGGGGACTCTTGGCTTCCTGACCCCTGGACTGCTGACCCTGGACTGCTGCTTCCTGCTTCCTGATGTACCAAGCCAGGACTCTGGCTGCCTGTAACCCGGACCGTGACAATTGCACATTTATTCAAAATCCAATTAGTTTAATTAATGAAACAAAATGGATGATCCAGCAATACCAGCTTTGCAGAGTCTGAGATTTACAACTCCAGCACCGCTGCCTCTCTAGTGCCCCCCTAGGTAATTCTGCCCCCCCGGGTGGTACCACCCACCTTGGAAACCCCTAATCTATATCTTCTTGTAGGTAGTGTGAAGGACTGATTTGGGGGGTCATGGCAGGTATTGCTCTTGATGGAAAGTACCATGTTGTCCTGGAGATGTGGAGCACCATCAAAACATCACTTCCCTTTTGAAGACCCCTTTTCAAGTAGGCTTTCCTTTAGTAAACTTTCTCTCCTTGTAACGCTCCCATCAAAGATAAGGGAGGCCTTTCCCTTTTCTGGCTTCTTGAGGCCAGGATTAGCACCTGTGTGCATCCACTCCTGATGTCTACCTTGCAGGTGCTGGTCAAAGAACCAGCAGCCACCATTCAATTGGCTCCTCAATAATAGAGCTGTTTCACCCTATTGCAACCAACCTCCTTGTTCCCCTTCCTCTCTGTCTACCAGCTGAGCCCCAGAGGGCTAGAAAGAAGCGGGTCTCTGTCTGAACTTTAAAGTTTAGCAGAAGAAGAAAGCCACACTCTCCTTAAACGGACAAATGGATGCTATAAATATTGAGTGGGACTTTGATTAGTGCATCAGATGTATTGAGTTTTCTCTTCAAACAAAGCAAAACAAAAACCAGGAGAAGAGGAGGGAGGAAAAATCTCCCCCCCACCACCATATTTCACTTTGTGGCTGATTTTCTGGGCTCTGCTGTGTGTTCTTCCTCAGAAAAGTGTTATGAGAATCAATATTTAGACAGAATAAGCCTTAATCACAACAGAGTTATGCCTCATTAAAGAGGGATTCCTTCCGCTGCCTTCAGACAGTGAGGCACAATGTATCAAGAGCAAACAAGTGTCTTGGTTTCCTATTTGGGGTGTTCCTCCTCCTGCTTCTCCTTCTGTGTAAACAAGAAAAATAATTTTTTTTTGGTTTGCAGGAGGAAAAAACCCCCACATCTTCTAGTTCACCCTCGGTTGCCAGCTGGGATGTTAAGAAAACATGGCTGAGGTAGAAGGAATGAAGGAAGGTCTTTCGGAAGTTATCTATGTTCTTTCCATTGTTGGAGGAAGAGGGTGCTGGACTAGGCGGGACTTTGGCCTGATCCACAAGGACTCTTCTTGTCTTCTTGAGCTGCCTTGCATCAGGTTGGACTAACCAGTCCAATATCGTATCCTTCAGGAGTGGAGAGTCTCAGGCCCAACAGCTGAAGATGAACACCAGAATCACCTGCAGGATCAGGCCAAGGTTCCGCCCAGTCCATCATCCTGTTCTCATAGTGGCCAATCAAATACTTACAGGAAGTCTGAAAGTAGGACCTGATTTCAACAACACTCTCTCAACAGTTAAAGTGTTTCATTGG
The DNA here is from genome assembly GCF_964188315.1 of Podarcis muralis. Classification (NCBI taxonomy): domain Eukaryota; kingdom Metazoa; phylum Chordata; class Lepidosauria; order Squamata; family Lacertidae; genus Podarcis; species Podarcis muralis. The sequence continues at coordinate 6,888,715 of NC_135655.1, forward strand.
CTACTTACTTCCATGGATGTGCAAGCATGATTTTGTAGCATTTCCAATGTCCTCCGGGACCACAGATACAACCACATTTGCAGTTGTAAAGCAGTGTGAAGTTTCAGGTCAAGTTCTCATGCTAAGGTAAAGGTAAAGGGACCCCTGACAGTTAAGTCCAGTCGCGAACGACTCTGGGGTTGCGGCGCTCATCTCGCTTTACAGGCCGAGGGAGCCGACATTTGTCCACAGACAGTTTTTCCAGGTCATGTGGCCAGCAGTACTAAGCTGCTTCTGGCAAAACCAGAGCAGCACACAGAAATGCTGTTTACCTTCCTGCCGGAGTGGTACCTATTTATCTACTTGCACTCTGACATGCTTTCGAACTGCTAGGTTGGCAGGAGCTGGGACAGAGCAACAGGAGCTCACCCTGTCACGGGGATTTGAACCGCCGACCTTCTGATCAGCAAACCCTAGGCTCAGTGGTTTAGACCACAGCGCTACCCGCTACCTGCAAAGGTAACAGGCACCAAACCTTCCAATGTCTTAGTGGTAATATAGGCAGAAGCTTGGAATGCCCAGCAGAAATGTCTTCTTAGAATCTTCGATATATAGTGGTACCTTGGTTTAAGAACAGCTTAGTTTATGAACAACTTGGATTAAGAACGCTGCAAACCGGAAGTAGGTGTTTTGGTTTGTGAAATTTGCCTTGGAAGCAGAACATGTTCCTGTTGAGTGTGTTCCATTTGTAAATTGAGGCCCCGGCTGCTATGGGAAAGCACGCCTTGGTTTAAGAACGCTTTGGTTTAAGAAAGGACTTCCGGAACGGATTAAGTTCGTAAACCAAGGTACCACTGTCATATCCTTAGATGTTTTTCCCCAAGCAAGACTCTTCTAATTGCCTTGAAATTGCATTTTAAGCAAACCACAGTGACACTTTCAGGAAGTGAAGACCCCCAACCCTAAGAAATTTTTGAATGCTACTGAAACTCTGTTTGCTGCCCTACAGCGCTCTCAAACATGAATGGTAATTTTTGGCCTAGCCAAACCCTGCAAATTCTCACTAAATTTTGGCTATACAGTGGTACCTCGGGATGCGAACAGGATCTGTTCCGGAGCCCCATTCGCATTCAGAAGCAAACGTAACTAGCGACGGCACCTCTGCGCATGCGCACGTTGCTTTTCTCTGCTTCTGCTCATGTGCATGATGCCATTTTGAGCACCTGTGCATGCATGAGCAGCGAAACCCGGAAGTAACACGCTCCATTACTTCTATATGTATAATCTGGCAACAACCACATGGTTATAGACTAAATGAAATTAAATCAAACCTGTCAAGAATCATGGTGTTGAAACAACTAGAGGTGTATCCCTGTTTGAGATTCTCACTTCCACATATCAGTGCTTTGTGGGCATATCTCTAACCTATATTGGACTACATGTCTGCTTCCTTTTCTGCCTCACCATGATGACCAGAAACCTGTTATTCTCCAATAAAAGGTAAAAGGTAAAGGAGCCCTGGACAGTTAGGTCCAGTCAAAGGCAACTATGAGATGCGATGCTCATCTCGCTTTCAGCCCGAGGGAGCTGGCGTTTGTCTGCAGACAGCTTTCTGGGTCATGTGGCCAGCAGGACTAAACTGCTTCTGGCACAACAGAACACCGTGATGGAAACCAGAGTGCACTGAAACACCATTTACCTTCCCGCCGCAGCGGAACTTATTTATCTACTTGCACTTAGGTGCTTTCGAACTGCTAGGCTGGCAGGAGCTGGGACAGAGCAGCAGGAGCTCACCCCATCACAGAGATTCGAACCACCAACCTTCTGATCAGCAAGCCCAAGAGGCTCAGTGGTTTAGACCACAGTGCCACCCGCATCACATCAGTAGATTCTGCATGAAATGTTCATCCCCTCCAGTTGTCTATATTGAGAAGGGAAAATATAGTGAATGGTAGAGTTAGATTTAGTACTGTTTAGTTAAAAGTTTTGAGATCCATCCATTCTTCAGTAATAGTGCTGAAATATATATATAGAGAGGGGGGGGGGAGAGAGAGATTCCTGCATTACTGAGGAAGGTCAAAGGCAAAACATTTGGCTAAATTGTGTTAAATTTGTCCCTGTTTTGTCATTCACTTATTTCCCATATATCCTTGTTTAGTGTTTGTTAGCAAAGAGATTCTGACTAAACACCAGGAAGAATTTTCTGATGCTAAGAGCTGTTCAACAGGGGAAAGGACTACCTCAGAAGGTGGTAGACCTCACCAGAGGTTTTTAAACAGTGGTTGGATGGTCACGTGCCAGGGATTGCTGAGCTGTGATTCCTGCATTGCAGTGGGTTGGACTAGATGATTTCTGGGGGTCCCTTTCAATTCTACAGTTCTGTGCTTCTATTATCCTTCTAGGATCCAGAGTCTACTTGCTTGCAGTGCAGTTCAGCGGCTTGTGGGGTGTGATAATGCGCGTGTGCATTCATTCTATGTTTTGAGAAAGGCAAAAGACTTAATAACATATCGCAATTAAATTATATAATTGCATCCCCCCACCTCCCCAGAAGAGAATGTTTTGCTGTGTGGTGTAGGAAATGAAATGCATAACTCAATCTTGTCTTTCTTTTCCCCCTCTCTAAGAGAGAAATAAAATCTGTATTTAAATGGCTGTGGAACATTGTGCATTTAAAGTGCACAGCAAGCCTTTCCCTAAAGCACTCCATAGGATATGTAAATCTTTTGATCTCTCACAAAATGCATGAGTTTCGTAAAGAATAACGAGCGCTGGCTTGGGAGGAACAATATTGACTGTCACTGCAGTGAGCTCAGGCCCAGCCATTATACGTGTGGCTTTTTGCAGTTTAACTGCAAGGCAGAGTCCTGTGACTATTTCTAATGCATTCTAATAGCTGCTAAAAGAGATTTTATTTCATAATAGATGCATTCTTTCTTTTGGGTCTGACAAGCTCTTATTTCAATTTGTTCCTTTACGTTTCTTCCTCTTTCATTATAAACATCTGTAGGGGTGGGGAGGAAGAAGGAGGGAGGGGGGCGGAAATCCCACGTTCGAGCAGAGTAGGAGTTGCAAGTCAAAACAATTAAGAATATTGCTCAGTTGTTAAACCGAAATAGGAGAGGTGGAGCAACAGTGATAGATTGCGTGGCTGGGTCAAAACCGAGAGATGCCTCCAGTACCTTTCAAGATGTCAGTGGATCCCCAGGAGGGGAGGTAGCCCCCATGGTTTCTCAGTGACCTGGAAACTACAACTAATCCAGAATGCGGCAGCTAGACTAAACGGCCTCAGTCCAGTATACCTGAAGGAGCGTCTCCACCCCCATCGCTCAGTCCACCTCGAGGGCCTTCTGGCGGTTCCCTCCCTACGAGAAGTGAGGTTACAGGGAACCAGGCAGAGGGCCTTCTCGGTAGTGATGTCTGCCCTGTGGAATGCCCTCCCATCAGATGTCAAGGAAATAAACAACCATCTGGTTTTTAGAAGGCATCTGAAGGCAGCCCTTTTTAGGGAAGTTTCCGTGCGCTGCTCTGGTTCACCAGAAGCGGCTTAGTCCTGCTGGCCACATGACCCGGAAGCTGTATGCCGGCTCCCTCGGCCAATAAAGCGAGATGAGCGCCGCAACCCCAGAGTTGGCCACGACTGGACCTAATAGTCAGGGGTCCCTTTACCTTGACCTTGAGTGATCGCCAAAGAAGAAGAACAGGATACTTCCTATCCAGTCTCCTGCTTCGGTTTCTGCCTCTGATTCTGGACTTCTCTCTGCCACGGATTCTTCTCGCTCACTAAACCCTGTTACATCTTCAGCTTCTGACTCCTCCTCTTCCCAGTCTTCTCCCTCTGACCGCTCATCACTGTCCCACCACCAATCCCCAGGCTCTGAGCCTTCTTCCCCTGGGGTTTCCCCAACTGGTTCCTCCCACCATTCCTGTGTCCAACCAGCCCATGACATAGTCAAGGACAGCCTTATGCACTGTGAATTTTGTCTAACCCCTTTTAAGCCAGTGTGGTGTAGTGGTTAAGAGCGGTAGTCTCGTAATCTGGGGAACCGGGTTCGCGTCTCCGCTCCTCCACATGCAGCTGCTGGGTGACCTTGGGCCAGTCACACTTCTTTGAAGTCTCTCAGCCTCACTCACCTCACAGAGTGTTTGTTGTGGGGGAGGAAGGGAAAGGAGAATGTTAGCTGCTTTGAGACTCCTTAAAGGGAGTGAAAGGTGGGATATCAAATCCAAACTCTTCTTCTCTTCTTCTTAAAGCCACTAAGATGGTGGACATCACTACTTCTTCTGGGATTGAATTCCATAGTTTAACTATGTCCTGAATCTCCCAGCATTGAACTTTATTGGGTGTCCCTGAGTTTTACTATTAAGAGAGGTGGGCATCTCTATAGTCCTTCTTCACACCATGGAATTATTCCATTCGCCTCTATGTTGTCCTCTTTTACTTGCCCAACATCTGATAAACATTTTGAAGTATTGCAAAAGGAGCGGGAAAACCACATATAATTTACAAGGGGAAACATTTTGTCTCTTAACCTGTTTCCCCCCTTTCCTGTGCTTTGAGGAGGTGGTAATATATTGGAAGTGTGAGTGTAACCTGGGAAGATTATTCATGTCACATGCTTGCCGACTTCTTGGCTAGGTAGCTTTCAACAAAAGGAGGATATTCAGTTACATTCATCTTGGTTCTTAATAAACTAGTAAATCTCCCATTGTTCTTTGTTGTTCAATTATAAAAAGCCATGTGTACGAGACTCTAGGTACTTTAAGATAACCGCAGCTGTAAAGATAGACAAAGAGAGAGAGAGAGAGAGAGAGAAACCCTCTAAAAACACTTTATAGATTTGCATCGGAACAAAAAAAAATTGCCTTGTTTATCGCATTTTGATGAATACGGTTCTGTGAATTGAAATGGCTTTTCTTAGGAAATGGCCGTAGAGATTGCTCTTTGAATGTGGCACACAATGCACAATTTTTATTCATCCAGGTAATGAAGATGTGTGGAAGCCCAGGCCGAGAGGAAGATGCAATGAGCCAGTGAAACCCGATTTGAAAGCTACCTTATAAAGATGTTTCTTAGAATGCATTTGTCCCCAAATGTTTTTGTTATGGAACATAGGTAGATAAAGATATAAATATAAATATATATTCATTCATATCCTTAGGGCTGATAGTCCCTCTCAGCATAGACCCATTGAAATTCAATTTGCATTACTTTCTCTCTCTTCTGTTGGTGTCTTGTAATATCTATATCCATACCTATATCTGAATGAAATGAATGAACCTTAGCTACTCATTCACATCCATTTCACTGGGTCTGATACTAGTGACCAATGCCGAGATGAAGGTCTACAAGGCTTGTCTGATGAGCATGCTGCTTTATGGTAGTGAGACATGGGTGACTTTTACCCACCAGGAGTGATGCCTCAGTGCCTCCCACATGTGTTGCATCATGAAGATTTTGGGCATGGCAGGACAGAGTCTCAGACAAAGATGTGCTCTCCCAAGCCCACATTCTCAGCATGTCTGTGCTCTTGTCTCAGCAACATCTCTGCTGTCTTGGTCATGTTGACAGTATAGAATAGCAGGAGCCCCAAGGATGTGCTCTACGGGGAGCTGGCTTCAGGCACCAGAAGGGGAGAAGGAGAAGGAGAGAAGGAGAAGGAGAAAAGAAGGAGAGAAGGAGAGGGAGAGAATGAGAAGAGGAGAAGAGGAGGAGAAGGAGAGAAGAAGAGGAGAAGAAGAAGAAGAGGAGAAGAAGAGGAGGAGAAGGAGAGAAGAAGAAGAGGAGGAGAAGGAGAGAAGAAGAAGAGGAGAAGGAGAAGAAGAGGAGAAGAAGAGGAGGAGAAGGAGAGAAGAAGAAGAGGTGAAGAGAAGAAGAAGGGAAGGAGGAGAGAAGAAGAAGAGAAGGAGAAGGAGAAGGAGAGAATGAGAAGAGAAGGAGAGAAGAAGAAGAGAAGGAGAATGAGAGAATGAGAAGAGAAGGAGAAGAAGAGAAGAAGAGGAGAAGGAGAAGGAGAGAAGAAGAGGAGGAGAAGGAGGAGAGAAGAAGAAGAAGAGAAGGAGAAAGTGGTGGTGGTAGTAGTAGTATTTATATCCCACACATCTGGCTGGCTTTCCCCAGTCACTCTGGGAGGCTCCCAATGGAATATTAAAAACACGATAAAAAATCCAAAATAAAAAACTTCCCTAAACAAGGTTGCCTTCAGCTGTCTTCTAAAAGTCAGATAATTGTTTATTTCCTTCACATCTGAAGGGTGTTCCACAGGGAGGGTGCCACTACCGAGAAGCCCTCTGCCTGGTTCCCTGTAACCTCACTTCTTGCAGGGAGGGAACTGCCAGAAGGCCCTCAGCATTGAACCTCAGTGTCCGGACTGAAGAATGGGGGTGGAGATACTCCTTCAGGTATACTGGGCCGAAGCTGTTTAGGGCTTTCAAGGTCAGCACCAACACTTTGAATTGTGCTCGGAAACATACTGGGAGCCAATGAAGGTCTTTCAGGACCGGTGTTATATGGCTGCTCCCAGTCACCAGTCTAGCTGCTGCATTCTGGATTAGTTGTAGTTTCCGGGTCACCTTCAAAGCACCAACTGTGGTGCTGAACCACAGCTCTAATCAACCCCAGCACCCATGCTAAGTGGTGTGGGGTGATGGAAGTTGTAGTTCAACGACAGGTGAGGCCCAAAATTTACCCACACCAGGCTTTGTCTTGATGCTGCAACCCACAGTTACAAATACTTCAGCCGAGAACTAATCTTTTGTGGTCTGAAACTTGGGGAGGAAATGTCCCCAAGAATACTGGAAGCAGCAATGGAGAAGGAGCCAGGAGCTCTGGCTCCAGAAGTGCCAGAAAAAAAGCAGTTGCCAGTCCCTGGGAGAAGATCCAAAGCAGAACATCTTGTGCCTACTTGGTCCTAATTCAAAGTTTTAGCTACCAAGGCTCCAGGACACCCGAAAGCCACATTTCTAGCTACCGAATGCGCCGTTCCTGCAAGTAACATGTAACACCCTGGCTTGGCCTCTGAGCTTGAAATCCCTGAAGCCGTGGATCTGCTCACACAACTTCCTCACAATTATTTACGAGTTCTTTTTTTAAAATAAAAAAAATAGCTGCTCTGGAACAGATGGATGAAATGGGGGGGGGGAGAATGAAAGAAGCGAAGGCGCCCACAGGAAAGAATCAAAACGATGGAAATGTAAAGCAGCAGAACATATAGATGAATACCTGTTCTGAAATGCCACCCAGCATCCGAAACGTGCAATTTCCCCCAGGGGAAACCTCGTATCAAAGACTGCAGGTTGTTCCAGCAGAGCTGATCAAACCAGTTCCTCGTTAAATGAGAGTCGCTGCCTCTCACACGAACCTACCTCGCAAGGTCGTTGGGAGGATGAAACAGGTTGGGTGGGGTAGAACCCATGGCACATATGCTCCCCTGAATTCCTCAGGGGAATGGCAAAATATACCGTATTTTTCGCTCCATAGGGCGCACTGGACCATAGGGTGCACCTAGTTTTTAGGGGGGAAATAAATAAATAAAAAATTATCCCCCCCCTGCCGCCCCAAAGAGCAAAGAAGCCAAGACAGCGGGCAGGATCCATCCCGCTGGCTGTCTTGGCTTCCTCTTTAGCCACGCGCAACCTCTCCAGCCGGGACAGGTTGCACGCGGCTTCGTTTTTAGCCGCGGGGCTGGGTCGGGGGAAGCCCGAGCTTCCCCCGTCCCCAGCCCCCAGAACAGGCAGCTATCCGCAAGCCTGGAGAGCGCAGCGGGAACTCCTGCTGCACTCAGAAGGCTTGCGGATAGCTTCCTGAAGCCTGGAGAGCGAGAGGGGTCGGTGCGCACCGACCCCTCTCGCTCTCCAGGCTTCAGCGAAAGCCTGCATTCGCTCCATAGGATGCACACACATTTCCCCTTCATTTTTGGAGGGGAAAAAGTGCGTCCTATAGAGCAAAAAATACGGTAAATGCAATCTGAAAATAAATTTTAACATGCGTGTTAATAAAGCAGTGCGAACCACCTTGGCTGGGAAGCAAAGTAAGGAAAGGAAATGTTGTAAATAGTAACAAAGAGAGGTGATGTGCTGCAGTGCTTAGATTGCGGGACTAGGACTTGGAAGACCACAGTTCGAATCCACACTCAGCCAGGAAGCTCACTGGGTGACCTTGGGTCAGTCACTTGCTCTCAGCCTAGCCGACCTCACAGGGTTGTTGTTTGGGGGCTAAAATGGGCAGAGGGGGGAAGTATGTTCTGACCTTTTAGCACCTTGGAGGAAAAATGGGATATAATGACTGCTCCCCACATTAAATGGGGGCGCCCTTTACGTGGTCACGCGCAGCCCCCTGGACCCTATGTGGCACCATTAGCACAGGCTTGGCTTCGACTTCCCCAGGTGGGATACCTGGAGGTCTCCGCCTACCTCAGCCAGTTGCCCAATCCGCCAAGGTGATCAGGCCAGGTAGGGGGAGGGACCACCCTGCCCACACAATTGGGGGAGCATCTTACCTGGGAATCGTCAGTTGGCTCCAGAGCTTCTCCCACCCTACCCAGTTAAGACTTCTTTTGCAGGTTAGCCTTTTCTCCACAGGTTCACGGGCGTTGCTACGTCAAAGTTGCTGTTGAAGGGCCAGAAAGGAATTTCCCTGCATTGGCAGGTTTTGCCTTTCCCGTAGCAAAACGTCACAACCTTGGTGGCATCAGGCCTTGGGCGGAATCCTTTAGTCTATCTTCCCTAAATTGGGGGTGGGGGTGTAGCGGTGACCCACGCCCCCCCCTTCTCTTTGCGGCGGTGATACCAGGGTTCCCCGTTAAAGGGGTTGTTTTGAGGGGAGGCTTTGGCCGTACGCCTAGAGGTTGTCATTGCTCTCCCCTGAGATGGCGGCGTAACGGGGGCGAGCTCTCTCTGCTTGAACATATGTTCTCTAGAACCAGCCCCCCCCCCCCACTGGATAACCCTGATGTTCCCCAGATCCCCAGCGGGGGACTGGGAGGGATAAACGCCCAATGCCTGAGGCAAGGTCTACCCACATCTGAAACATAATAAAGTTGTGGCCAATTTTAATCCCATAGCACGTTGTCTTGAGTCGTTATTCCACACGGGGCCGCCCAGGGTTTGGGGGACTCCGCCTGTCCACGCAAATGTCATCAATAAAGATAGTGGCATGACCTATGCCCTTATACCTCCTTGCAGAGAACCATTGGTATTTGTTTATTTCTGCCACCTCCCAGCCACCTGCCCTCTCCTCTGGCCCAGTCACTGCCCAACTGTGTGAAAAGGTATTTCTTTAATCTCAGGTCAGCGACTGAGATGAGGGGCTTGAAGGACAAGTATTAAGCATCTCTCAGCAATCCTGCCGTCCGAGAGCGGAAGGTCAGGCGATTTGACTCTTCCCAGAAGCCCTTGAACAATGCAATTATTCAGGAAGGAAATTTCAAATTATTTTCATTAGACTTCTGTTTTTCCAATCTAACCAAAGTGATTAATTAGGGATTAAAATATTTACACTCTGCGCGCTGCCTTGGCACAGCGCTAGAATATTTAAGCGTTCTGCTAAAGGGGTCAGCTATTTTCCAGGACTTCTGGTATTCTGTTTTTTCCAGAAGCATTTTTTCCCCTGGGGAGTGGAAGAGGGACACTTGTTGCGGTTGCATGTAGAAGCTGAACTTCACAGGAATCTTTTCCTCTGCGGCCAACATTTGCACTTAACCACACCATAACTCTGGAGCAAAGACTTAAGAAAAATGCACATATCTACCGAGGAATCAGTTTACCAGCTATGAACGTTTGCTCCAACTGTTTTTGGAATCTGTCAGCAAACTTTTAAGACTTGTGAGAAGCCCTTTTTGTAAAAAATGGATTTTATTATGAGGAGGAAAATGTGCAAAACATTCAAATGCCTTTTGTATACAAAAGAAGTACCAGCAGGCCGCTCCCAGCAGAGGAAAGCTGTTGTGCTCATTAATATCCAAATAATATCTAGCTTTTGTAAAGTTAATAAAAGGGGACTATCGCCTTGACCACCACCACACAGAGGTCTGTAATTGTTTTCTGCTCTCTCTCTCTCAAGGGGATCCATTCAGCTGACACGGAAATTTCAGCCAGTCTTGAAATCTTCCCAAACCATTCTTTCAACGAAGGGGTAGCTGAATCGTGCCATTTCTTTGCAATTAAAATCTTTGCTGAAGTTAGCAGATTCCAGGCTTGCTCCTGCTGCTGTTACGTGGAAAACTACTGGCAGTTCAAAGCGATACTAGGGACCATATTGCCTTCTGTGCTTGTCCCATTTTAACCCCCCCCTCCCGTGTATTTCCTACACATGCACAAAGACCCAACCCCAGAGATTAACTTGTGGGATGCAATGATGTAATTGTCTAGTATTCTTTCTTTCTTTCTTTCTTTCTTCCTTCCTTCCTTCCTTCCTTCCTTCCTTCCTTCCTTCCTTCCTTCCTTCCTTCCTTCCTAAAACCCCACCTAAACCCCAATTAAATCTTTGTTAATTAATCTAAATTAATTAATCTAAAGATTTTACAGTTTCCCATTTTTCTTGACACACAAGTCATGTCCCTATTCCATGTGGTTAGCCTCCGAGTGAATGTCGTCTGAAGCATCGATCTTGAACACTGGTCTTGAAAGACCTACATTGGCTCCCAGTACGTTTCCGAGCACAATTTAAAGTGTTCGTGCTGACCTTAAAAGCCCTAAATGGTCCAGTATATCTGAATAAGCGTCTCCACCCCCATCGTTCTACCCGGACACTGAGGTCCAGCGCTGAGGGCCTTCTGGTGGTTCCCTCGCTGCAAGAAGCCAAGTTACAGGGAACCAGGCAGAGGGCCTTCTCGGTAATGGCACCTGCCCTGTGGAACGCCCTCCCACCAGATATCAAAGAGAACAACAGCTACCAGACTTTTAGAAGGCATCTGAAGGCAGCCCTGTTTAGGGAAGCTTTGAATGTTTAATAGACTATTGTATTTTAATGTTCTGTTGGAAGCCGCCCAGAGTGGCTGGGGAAACCCAGCCAGATGGGCAGGGTATAAATATTAAATTATTATTATTATTATTGATTGATTAAATAACTAGATTCTGCTTAAAATAGTATTGAGCTGCATTTAACCAGCTGAACATTTTCTGCCACCTCTCACGATATTGTGTCAGGTGGTCTTGTTAGTTAGGGGAGCTTACTTCCAGCTATGGCTGGTTCACCAGCTACAGCAGTTTGTGGATCAAACTAGAATCACAGAATCGTAGAATTATAGAGTTGGAAGGAACCCCAGGGGTCATCTAGTCCAACCCCCTGCAATGCAGGAATCTCAGCTAAAGCATCCATGACAAGATGGCCATCCAACCTCAGTTTAAAAACCTCCAAGCAGTGGGAGTCTGTTCCATTGCTGAACAGCTCTTACTGTCAGAAAGTTCTTCCCAGTGTTTAGTAGGAAGGTACTTTTTTCGTAACTGGAAGCCATGGGTTCGAGTCCTACCCTCCTGAGCAGGAGAAAACAAGCATACTCCCTCTTCCATGTGACAGCCTTGAGATATTTGAAGATGGCTCTCATAACTCCTCTCAGTCGCCTCTTTTTTTGCAGGCTAAGCATGCCCAGCTCCTTCAAGCACTCCTCATTAGGCTTGGTTGTGTTGAATGGTTTCTTTAAATATTAAGGTTCATTATTGTTTCACAAGATGTATGTCTCTTTAAAGGCCAGAGCAAATAACACGACCTAGTTTTACAGCTGTGAAGCAGTATAGCAGGTGCTGTTAAGTTGTGCTAATTAAGTTGCGTCAGCAGTTGGGTATAGTATATAAAGAGCGGCATGTAGCTCTCTCAGTACCCTGGTGAATGGGATGGTGGATGGGTCATGCTTATTGATATACAGTGGTACTTCGGGTTAAGTACTTAATTCGTTCCGGAGGTCCGTTCTTAACCTGAAACTGTTCTTAACCTGAAGCACCACTTTAGCTAATGGCTCTCGCCGTCAGAAAGTTCTTCCTGATATTTAGTAGGAATCTCCTTGCTTGAACCTTGAAGCCATGAGTTCAAGTCCTACCCTCCAGAGCAGGAGAAAACAAGCTTGCTCCATCTTCCATGTGATAGCCCTTGAGATATTTGAAGATGGCTATCATATGTTCTCCAAGTCTCTTGTTTTCCAGGCACAACACTGGGTTCTCTAGACACTTCAGATATTGTTGTTGTTTAGTCGTTTAGTCGTGTCCGACTCTTCGTGACCCCCTGGACCAGAGCACGCCAGCCACTCCTGTCTTCCACTGCCTCCCGCAGTTGAGTCAAACTCATGCTAGTAGCTTCTAGAACACTACCAGGACGTCCTTTGTTGTCCCCTTCTCCTTGTGCACTCCATCTTTCCCAACGTCAGGGTCTTTTCCGTCTTCTCATGAGGTGGCCAAAGTACTGGAGTCTCAGCTTCATGATCTGTCCTTCCAGTGAGCACTCAGGGCTGATTTCCTTCAGAATGGAGAGGTTTGATCTTCTTGCAGTCCATGGGACTCTCAAGAGTCTCCTCCAACACCAGAATTCAAAAGCATCCATTCTTTGGCGATCAGCCTTCTTGATGGTCCAGCTCTCAGCTCTCTACTGGGAAAACCATAGCTTTAACTATACGGACCTTTGTGATGTCTCTGCTTTTTAAGATTCCTCAGATATAGACTGCTGCAATGTGCTCTTTGTAGGGCAGCCCTTGAAGACAGTCCAGAAACTAGCGCAGAATCCTGCATGAAACATCTTAAGTGGCACCACTGTGTAATGTCATATTACACCGATTCTGCGAGATCTGCATGTATGTTATCACCTACCAGGCCTTGTTTAATGGATGAACATTAACATATCAATTCCACAGTGGCCTGGGACCTAAGCCATTGCTGGAGTGCCTCTCTCCATATCAGCCAGCCTGAGCTGTGCTCGCAGCTGCACTGATAGCTACTGATCTATTTCCCCAAGCTTATAGGCCAAGTCTGGTTTAATTTCAGCCTTTAATCTTTGCATTTCTTCGTGGGAGTGTTGCTGTATTGCTCATTTTGATTATATGCTCAGAACTCCATAGAATCATAGAATCATAGAGTTGGAATAGACCACAAGGGCCATCGAGTCCAACCCCCTGCCAAGCAGGAAACACCATCAGAGCACTCCTGACATATGGTTGTCAAGCCTCTGCTTAAAGACCTCCAAAGAAGGAGACTCCACCACACTCCTTGGCAGCAAATTCCACTGTCGAACAGCTCTTACTGTCAGGAAGTTCTTCCTAATGTTGAGGTGGAATCTTCTTTCTTGTAGTTTGGATCCATTGCTCCGTGTCCGCTTCTCTGGAGCAGCAGAAAACAACCTTTCTCCCTCCTCTATATGACATCCTTTTATATATTTGAACACGGCTATCAATATCACCCCTTAACCTCCTCTTCTCCAGGCTAAACATGCCCAGCTCCCTTAGCCGTTCCTCATAAGGCATCGTTTCCAGGCCTTTGACCATTTTGGTTGCCCTCCTCTGGACACGTTCCAGTTTGTCAGTGTCCTTCTTGAACTGTGGTGCCCAGAACTGGACACAGTACTCCAGGTGAGGTCTGACCAGAGCAGAATACAGTGGCACTATTACTTCCCTTGATCTAGATGCTATACTCCTATTGATGCAGCCCAGAATTGCATTGGCTTTTTTAGCTGCCGCGCCACACTGTTGGCTCATGTCAAGCTTGTGGTCAACCAAGACTCCTAGATCCTTTTCACATGTACTGCTCTCAAGCCAGGTGTCACCCATCTTGTATTTGTGCTGACATGGTTGGATTCCTGGGGAAGGAGGGAGAGGGTGCCTGTAGGATATATATACTGCATGAAACTTCTCATTTCTTTGGACTTGCTGTGGACTCACCACGCAGGTGCCTTTCTGCTGTTCTGGAGAGCAGAAATAAAGAACTCTTTCTCTGAACCAACCCTCGGTGTCATTTGACTTCCTTCCTCCTGTCCGGGAGCAACGCAGACCCAATTGGTGAACTCCAGTAAGGCTACATCATAATTCAATGACAGAGCACATGTGACTGCAGGCAGGTTCAACTTCCTTGCATCTCCAGGCAGGGCTGGGTGGGAATGTCCCCTGCCTGAAACTCTGGCAAGCTGCTGTAAGCCAGTGCAGGCCAAACTAGGCTAGATGGACCAACGGTCTGACTCAGAATAAGGCAGCTACCTATGTTCCTAATCCTTAAAAAACACACACACAAAACAAAACAGCTAAGCTAGCGGCCACCAGCACAGCCTGTTCCTCTTGTAAGCTTGTTTCCAAGCTTTCAAGAGAATCTGGAAGACACCATGTTTTCCTCTGCTGGGCAAACCTTGAACACTCAATCTGTGAAATGAAGACAGCTACCAGCCTTGTGTCCAGCCTTGGACACCATTCTGTTCCCCCAACAGAGACCTCTCTCTAGCCAGCCATTAAGGTTACTGAAACTCAGTTCCAAGGATAAATTCCTGGTGCCACTCTGGCTCGTGTCGACGGGATGAGTTTATCTGGAGGGAATTTGCCATGGAATGTGCTGCAAAACAGATTTCTCATTTGAAGTCCAGTCCAACTGCAGCAGCAATGGCAAGGAGCAGCTACCCGAATTTTGGACAACCACCCTTTGCTTGTTACCTTTTCAACTCGTAAGAAGATAACTTTTCATTCTGCCGCTCAATAATTTTTACTATTTTATTTTTTTGCGGAGTAACAATAAAAGACCGGTTTCTGTTCACAATGAGTTTGCAATATGATAATCATCATCTGAATTCAGTGTAGCAGAATTCCTCTATGACATCCTTTTATATATTTGGACATGGCTATCATATCACCCCTTAACCTCCTCTTCTCCAGGGCGAAACTCCCTGGATGTTACTGGGCTGGTTTATGCAAACTGCTTTGGGGTTACTTGGGAAAGAAAGCTTGATGCAAGAAGTCACCAGAAGAGGAATGACAGCTGTGAGGAGCACAGAAAGAAGAAACGCTGTGGTGCATCTGCAGCAGCTCAACTGGATTGTCACTGCTAAAAATAGGCCGCTGTTTCTTTAATGCTAAAAGAACTAAGTCAGCATGAGTCAGCGGCATACAATGACTCATGCAACTTTTCACCAAATTGTACCTGTATATATAGAGTGGTCAACGTTAGTGTTGGGTTGGGTTGGTTGGATGGTAGAAAGCTGGTTGTGTTTGGTGTGTGTAAAAGCTTCCGGTCGTGGTTGGAGAAGAAGACTTTTTAAGAATAAAAGCAGCAATACTCTGCAAGAATGCTCTTTCTCAAAGACTCTTTTGTGCCAACTAAGGTCTGAGGACTAGGGAAAGGAGTAGAAAGGAGGTCAGAACCTTTGGTGTTATGTACCTAGTTGAATGGGACGCGGGTGGCGCTGTGGGTTAAACCACAGAGCCCAGGACTTGCTGATCAGAAGATCGGTGGTTCGAATCCCCACGATGGGGTGAGCTCCCATTGCTCGGTCCCTGCTCCTGCCAACCTAGCAGTTCGAAAGCACATCAAAGTGCAAGAAGATAAATAAGTACCGTTCCGCTGGGAAGGTAAGCGGCGTTTCCGTGTGCTGCTCTGGTTCGCCAGAAGCGGCTTAGTCATGCTGGCCACATGACCCGGAAGCTGTACGCCGGCTCCCTCGGCCAATAAAGTGAGATGAGCACCGCAAAGTCAGAGTCAGTCACGACTGGACCTAATGGTCAGGGGTCCCTTTACCTTTACCGAGTTGCATAGGATCCAAAATGCAGCAGTCTGATTGGTCCTAGAACAATAGGATTCAGAATGCAGCAGTCTGATTGGTCCTAGAACAATAGGATCCAGAATGCAGCAATCTGACTGGTCCACAGGAGCACCCAATCCAGCTCCAGGTGGAAGTGAATCCACAACCTGATTGGCCTACAGGAGAATCCCAGATTTAGCCAATCACGTGGGGCCCATTGTGTAAATAATGCATATAAAGCAGACATTCTGGGGGAACCTCCATTCCTCCTCACCACTATGAGCTGAATAAAGAGCATGAAATCCACTCTCGACTCTGAGTATGTTTCATCTTTTTCAAACACTGACACGGACAACTTCCTCTGCCCCAGCGGCAACAAAACATTCCATATTGGTATCTGTAGCTGTAACTCTCCAACAGTTTGACCTCACCCCCCAAAGCCGCACTCTTCCGTTGCCTCCTGAGACAGACGGATGACAACCGAATATATAAATAATGAATAAATGATACTTCAAAAAATAAATTAATTAAAGGTGGGATTGTCTGGCCCAGATCTCCTGTCAACCAGATTCGTTGCAGAACCCTGGGTTCTAATATTAAAGGAGCAGAAGAAGAAAAAAATTTATCTTTTGACTTAAGATGACAAAAGACGAGCCTCCTGGATCAGGCCCATGTAGTCCAGCATCCTGTTCTCACAAGGGCTGACCAGATGTTCGTGGGAAACCCAGAAGCAGGATCTGGGCACAAGAGAACTTTCTCCTGCTTGTGATTCCTTGTAATGGTATTCAGAGGTATCCTGTCTCTGTCGGTGGACGTAGAGCATAGCCTTCCTGTGTGTTGTTGTTGTTTAGTTGTTTAGTCGTGTCCGACTCTTCGTGACTCCATGGACCAGAGCACGCCAGGCACTCCTGTCTTCCACTGCCTCCCGCAGTTTGGTCAAACTCATGCTGGTAGCTTCGAGAACACTGTCCCACCATCTCGTCCTCTGTCGTCCCCTTCTCCTTGCACCCTCCATCTTTCCCAACATCAGGGTCTTTTCCAGGGAGTCTTCTCTTCTCATGAAGCTTGCAAAAATTTATCATCTGCCCAATAATAAATGCTGGAAATGTAATGAGACTGAAGGTACCTTCTATCACCTTTGGTGGACTTGCCCGAGGATTAAGGCCTTTTGGGAAATGATCTATAATGAAATTAAGAAGGTCCTTAAATGTACCTTTCATAAGAAACCAGAGGCTTTTCTCCTGGGCATGGTCGGCCAATTGGTGTCAAGGAAGGATAGGATGTTTTTTATGTATGCTACCACAGCAGCAAGGATTCTCTTAGCAAAGTATTGGAAGACACAAGAACTACCCACGCTGGAAGAATGGCAGACGAAGGTGATTGACTATATGGGACTGGCGGAGATGACTGGCAGAATCCGTGACCAAGGAAAAGAGACGGTGGAAGAAGATTGGAAGAAATTTAAAATATATCTTAAGAACTGTTGCAAAATTAATGAGTGCTAAAATGTCAAGGGAATGGAAAATATAGAATTACAGCTGTAATCGACTAAGTAAGAGAAGAAGGTAAAAAAGGAAATGAATAACCAGTTAACTGAAGGGTTGCTGAAGAAATATTAAAATAAGGATGCAGAAAAGGGGAGGCATGGGGAAGTCCGGGAAGTAAGGTTTATGAAAAAGAGGTTTTGAAATTATACATGTTTATATGTTTGTTTGTTTATGTATTGTGTATTGTTTTGTTTTTAATTTGTGTTGGAAAATCAATAAAAATTTAATAATAATAATAAAAATTCTTCGGCAATCAGCCTTCTTTATGGTCCAGCTCTCACTTCCATACATCACTACTGGGAAAATCATGGCTTTAACTATACGGACCTTTGTTGGCAAGGTGATGTCTCTGCTTTATAAGATGCTGCCTTCCTGTTTAGTAGCCATCAATAGCCTTTCTCCACACTTGCCACAATTTTTGTAGACCTCAGTCCTATCCAGTCACCATTTTTTCCTAAATGGGGGGGGGAAAAAAAACTCCCACACATTTTTCACATAAGGAAATTACTTCAACCACCCAATCCTCTAGGTTGCCCTTTCTTCTCGCTCCTTTCTTGGTCTACAAGAAGAAGAAGAAGATGATTTTGGATTTGATATCCTGCCTTTCACTCCCTTTAAGCAGTCTCAAAGCGGCTCACAATCTCCTTTCCCTTCCTCCCCCACAACAAACACTCTGTGAGGTGAGTGGGGCTGAGAGACTTCAAAGAAGTGTGACTGGCCCAAGGTCACTCAGCAGCTGCATGTGGAGGAGTGGAGACTCGAACCCGGTTTCCCAGATTACGAGACTACCGCTCTTAACCACTACACCACACTGGCTCTACTATTTTCCTGTATCGCCAGGCAGGGCTTTGAGCAAACGTATCATATACCTAACAGAATTTGTGGCCACAAGACATGGTTGTGGCCATTAGAGAGGATTAGATATAGGGCAATTCGTGGAGAATTATCGATGGCTCCCAGCCATTTCAGCTCAATCAGAACCTCTATATTCATGCAAGTTGCTTTGGGAGAAATGTGACTAAATAATAATAATAATAATAATAATAATTCAGTGTCTCTGCTAGCCAGATCCTGGCTCCCAGCCACGACAAATGGCTGTCCTCTGCCTACATCTTCCTTGCATGATCTTCCCTGCGGAATCTGCCTGGTCTAGATGGACCTCGATCACCTGCAACGAGGGAACTCTCAAAGCATCCAGACGGGAGGTGCAATAAATAAATAAATACATAAGAATGCGAGTGAATCACTGCGAGAATACCAAGTGCGCTTCTGTGACCTTTGAAGTTAAGGATAATCAATTTGCTTCACATCTCAATCCTCTCCCGCCTGCCTTGCCGCATCAAAAGAGGTCAGATAAGTAAGAAAGCACAGAGTAACACGCAGTCAACTTGGAGTTTACCTGCTGCTTTGCCCCGGAAGTGCGGCCCTGTCGCTTAGGAGCACTTTGCCTTTATTTTATTAAACTGAGCTCCGAAGAACTTGTGTTGCCTTCCACGATGGGCTCGATGGAAACCAGAGGGCTGGGGTGGTGGGAGTCATTCCTCGCAGCCTCCTGCCGTAGTCTCTGCAACTTTCCCCCAGATGAAAAAGGAGGTGAATAACAGGATTTGCATTCCTTTCCCCCAGAACGAGACTGCTGCTGCAAGCAAAGGTTTCTCGGTGCTTAATATATGTCGCCAATATTATCAGGCGCGTCAACCCATTTCCTGGCTGGGACATCTTTCCCTCAGGGGCCTGGAGTTACCTGCCATTTCCTGATGTTACTTAATCGTTTTAGCCCAAGCTGCTAACCGGTACTTATTTAGTTACCTTGAATGCATGTCCACTGATGGCGCAGGGCGCTGTTTGTGTATGCGACCGGCAAGAAATTCTTTGCATCTTTCTTTGGAAGGGGGTCACCAGGTAGCGTAGAGCGGGGCTGAAAGACAAGATTGCTCACTGCATTTTCTCCAACGTGTTTAACGGCGTGGAAAAACACCTCCCTTTTCTGGCCATGTTTCCACAGTTCCTCCCCTAAAATGTTCACATTCTCGTGAAATGCCCTTACTTGCCCCTTGTCCTCACTTGCCATCAGTGACTCCATCATGTTGAGGACAATCCTAGAGAATAAAGACTTTAAGAGTAGAGACATCACCTTGCCAACAAAGGTCCGTATAGTTAAAGTTATGGTTTTCCCAGTAGTGATGTATGGAAGTGAGAGCTGGACCATAAAGAAGGCTGATTGCCAAAGAATTGATGCTTTTGAATTACGGTGCTGGAGGAAACTCTTGAGAGTCCCACGGACTGCAAGAAGATCAAACCTCTCCATTCTTAATCCCCCCCTTTATTTCCTCCCCCCCCCCAAATAAATGCGTCCTATGGGCCGGTGTGCCCTATAGGGTGAAAAATACGGTAAATGTCTTTCTGGAACTCTCTAGCTTTCTCCATAATCCAGCGCATGTTTGCAATTTGGTCTCTGGTTCCTCTGCCCCTTCGAAATCCAGCTTGAACTTCTGGGAGTTCTCGGTCCACATACAGTCATACCTCGGGATAAATACGCTTCAGGATAAGTATTTTTGGGCTGCGCTCCGCAGTGACCCGGAAGAAACAGAGCACGTTACTTCCGGGTTTCACGACTCGTGCATGTGCAGACAGTCAAAATGCCGTCACGTGTGGAAGTGGCAAAACGCGACCTGCGCATGCGCAGACCCACAGTCGCGTCTTACATTCTGTTTTTTTTAAATAAAATTTTTATTGGGGTTTTTACATTACAAAATAGAAAAAGGAAAAAGGAAAAATACAAAATACAAATAGTTAAAAACAATCAATCTTTTCATCACATTATTTTTCATTTACTTGTTTCCCGGACCTCCTCATACCTCCCTTTTTTGTATTCCAGTTCAATTTATTAGCTCAGCAGTTTCTTTCCCTCTTTATTCTACCCAGATCTTTAATCTTAAATTATTATAACATTAAATTTTTACTTATAAAAAAAACAACCATTTTTTCATATTCTTTTATACCATTAGCTAGAAACCACTTAGTTTCAATCCAACATCATTCTAACATTCATTAATTTTACAGTATCTCTGTAAATAGTCTTTAAATTTCTTCCAGTCTTCTTCCACCGACTCTTCTCCCTGGTCTCGGATTCTGCCAGTCATTTCCGCCAATTCCAAATAGTCCATCACCTTCACCTGCCATTCTTCCAGAGTGGGTAAACGCGTCTTACATTCTGTTCAGGATGTGAACGGGGCTCCAGAACGGATCCCGTTTGCATCCTGAGGTACCACTGTATTTGTTTTTTATCTTATATTTTGGAAATGTACATCCAGTTTTCCCCCCTATAATTTTTTGGGGGGCTCCAAAGAGAGTGGGGCCCTAAGCTATAGCTTGTTTGGCTTATACATAAATCTGGCACTGCCTTCAGCGCACGAGGGCTTCCCCAGGCTGCCTCCAGTTGCCTCAGGCGGTGGTGGTGGGAGAGCCAGTGGAGGTAGGGGTGCCATTTTCAACGTTTTGCGCCAGCCCTGGCCTTCTGAAACGAAAGAAAAAGGCTCCTGAAGACAGTATGGAAACCAGCAGGGAGGAGAGGGAGTGACACGCTGCTGACGGCAGAGATAAATTTGTGATTTCACCCCTGATTTTCCGTGCTCCTTTCCCAGAGGGAATGACCAGATCCATTCCTTCTCGATGCCACAACCAAAGTGGCCACGGGCTGAACAGAACAGGGAAGTTCCTTGGACGGCTTTGGAAGAAACGAGGATCTTTTTAAATAGAAAAACCTGCTCCTAATCAACTTTCCGTACAAGCTATCCCTTCACAAGTCCCAAACCAATATAATTAGCATTATCTAAATTAGTTATCACACAGGGCCTCCTTCTTTCTTGGGGCAGAAAAATGAAGACGAGGAAGCAGGTTTCATTTTGATGTTATAGGTGTAGCTATAGGCTTCAGCAGAACTATATGCTTGGGCACATTTTAGTAGATAATATTTTTAATCCTAATTAAAAAAAAAACCTCTTCTCTCACATAAATATTAAGATTCATGAATAACTTTATTTTCCTTTAGAAATCAACTGATTTCCATATATCTATACTTCACCTATCTTTGGAATGTAGCAGTTTTTAATTTCAGCTCCCATATAAACAGATTTGCATTATGTTAAGGTTGCATTAAAGTTTTTCGGCGTTTAAAGTTTTTCAACCGAGTTGAATATTAATACTTTTTTTTCCCTATAAAGAAAGTCTATAAAGTTGAGGAATTGGCATTCAAAGGTAATGTTTGTACCTCTGAAAAAATAATAATAATAACCCCAATAATTTATAAGATGAAAAACTGCAAAAGAAGAGCAGGACTACATGACCCCATCCCTATGTTATCTTCTATATTCGCAACATTAAGGACTAGAAAGTTGCTTCTTTTTAAGGAATTAGGAAGCTGAATTCTGTGCCCTGTTTTTTTGTGTGTGATGGAGTTTCCCCCCTATGTTTTTAGCCTGCTCTTATTTTTATCTGTAAGCCACTTTGGGCTCCTGTTGGTGAAAAAGGCAGGGTATAAATAAATATAGTTAAAGTTATGGTTTTCCCAGTAGTGATGTATGGAAGTGAAAGCTGGACAATAAAGAAGGCTGATCGCCGAAAAATTGATGCTTTTGAATTCTGGTGCTGGAGACGACTCTGGAGAGTCCCATGGACTGCAAGAAGATCAAATGTATCCATTCTTAAGGAAATCAGCCCTGAGTGCTCACTGGAAGGACAGATCCTGAAGCTGAGGCTCCAATACTTTGTCCACCTCATGAGAAGAGAAGACTCCCTGGAAAAGACCCTGATGTTGGGAAAGATGGAGGGCAAAAGGAGAAGGGCACGACAGAGGACGAGATGGTTGGATGGTGTTCTCGAAGCTACCAGCATGAATTTGACCAAACAGCGGGAAGCAGTGGAAGTCGTCCTCTGTCGTCCCCTTCTCCTTGTGCCCTTCATCTTTCCCAACATCAGGGTCTTTTCCAGGGAGTCTTCTCTTCTCATGAGGTGGACAAAGTATTGGAGCCTCAGCTTCAGGATCTGTCCTTCCAGTGAGCACTCAGGGCTGATTTCCTTAAGAATGGATACATTTGATCTTCTTGCAGTTCATGGGACTCTCAAGAGTCTCCTCCAGCACCAGAATTCAAAAGCATCCATTCTTTGGCGTGAAGGAAAAGAGGGAATTTTGTTTTATGCTCAATGATAGATACATACAGACTTCAGATCTTTCTGTTCTCGGCTATTCTGTATCAAAGGGGCAGGAAATGAATCTTCCCTTGCAAATAATAATAATAATAATAATAATAATAATAATAATAATAATACCCCACCCATCTGGCTGGGTTTCTCCAGCCACTCTGGGCGGCTCCCAACAGAATATTAAAACCACAACAAAACAACAAACATTAAAAACTTCTCTAAACAGGGTTGCCTCCAGATGTCTTTTAAATTCAGGTAGTTGTTTATTTCCTTGACATCTGATGGGAGGGTGCCACTACCAAGAAGGCCCTCTGCCTGGTTCCCTGCAACCTCACTTGTCGCAACAAGGGAACCGCCAGAAGGCCCTCGGAGCTTGACCTCAGTGTCCGGGCAGAACGATGGGGGTGGAGATGCTCCTTCAGGTATCCTGGGCCTTTGAGGCCGTTTAGGGCTTTCAAGGTGAGCACCAACACTTTGAATTGTGCTCGGAAACGTACCGGGAGCCAATGTAGGTCTTTCAGGTGTTATATGGTCTCGGCGGCCGTTCCCAGTCACCAGTCACTCCCAGTCTGCGTCCTACATTCTTAGGGATGTGCATATTTTAACTGAAACTGTGTCCTGCAATTCCGAGAAGCGCACAACTCAGTTGACAGCTTTGTTCCTTCCAACCTGCATATAAATCAGAGACTGGCAAAAAGATTAGGCTGGTTCGTTTTAAAACGCGGCACAGATTCTGCTCTCCTCCGTCCCTCGGCTCCTTGCAGCCTCGCTCCATCTCCCACGGCACATCGGGGAGGTCTGCTGCGCCTTTCCTCAGCGAAGGGGACCTCAGCAAGTGTGACAGACAGCAGCCCCATCCTCCCGTTCCTTCCCTCTGTCAGGCCCGGCGCTAACAAGTGCTTGTCAAACACAAACAGCAGCACACAAGAAAGAGTGCCTTGGCAGAGAAAAAACAACTGTGTATTTCCTTTCTTGTTGGCCGCTTTCTTGCAGCAGAGCAGAGCAGATGGCTTTCTGGTAATGATGGAGTAAAAATTAATTACTCTTGTGTGTGTGGTTTTTTTTTAAAAATGATTGCAACTCGGGATAGGAGTTAAAATATTCAGTTGCTAGGACTACAGGAAGTAAGGCGCTCGCAGACAAACAAGGAAGTGGGGAGCGGAGGATCGCAATAACTGTTTAAAAAATGGTCGGGGAGGAAGGAGACTTTTTGTGCAATGCCCACAAGGGAATCCAGGGTCTCTTGACCATTGTCCCCCAAGGATGGGGTCGGCAATGTGTGACACATCAACTCCTATCATGGCCGGACTTCGGCCATGCTGGCTGTGAGGGAGTGCATAACCATCCTGGATGGTAGCCACTGAATTTGTCGAATCTGCTTTTAAAACCGTCCAAGCTGGTGGCCATCCCTGCCTCTTGTGGCAGCGAGTTCCAAAGTTTATATGCTGCATGAAAAAGTTATTTTCAAAAACCTGCCACGAATCTTCCAACATTCCTCTTCATGAGTTGTCCACAAGTTTTGGTAATAAAAGGTAAAGGGACCCCTAACCATTAGGTCCAGTTGCAAACGACTCTGGGGTTGCAGTGCTCATCTCGCTTTATTGGCCAAGGGAGCCAGAGTACAGCTTCTGGGTCATGTGGCCAGCATGACTAAGCTGCTTCTGGCGAACCAGAGCAGCGCACGGAAACACCGTTTACCTTCCTACCAGAGCAGTACCTTTTTATCTACCTGCACTTGATGTGCTTTCGAACTGTTAGGTTGGCAGGAGCAGGGACAGAGCAACGGGAGCTCACCCCGCCGTGCGGATTCGAACCGCCGACCTTCTGATCGGCAAGTCCTAGGCTTTGTGGTTTAACCCACAGCGCCACCCATGTCTCTATTTTTGGTGATAGATATAGATATAGAGATAGAGATATAGACTTTTCTCTTCCCACTTTTTCCATGTCATATACCATTTTTAAAAACTTCTATAGCATTTCATGGCAGATAAGCTGACCCCTAGGGGCAGTGGGGGCTTTGGTCCCAACAATAAAATATTTGAGGGGGCCGGGTTCCCACAAGTTGAAGGGCATTCCCATTCAAATGCTGTGTGATCACTGCTTCATGTTATCGATTATTTGGGATGGGGCTTACCTGGGCCCCCACAATATTTTATTCAAGTCGGCACCCCTGTTTCACAGCGAGGCAACGGATAGACAAAAGTACCGTCTTCCTGGTGTGAGTGCCTGCAGTGCTCGAAATTTTGTTTTTAACCAGCCTACACTCTTCAGTAATGAGTCCCATTTACCTCTCTTAATTAGTCACAGGGAATATTAATTAGCACGATACCTGGGGAAGGAAGCAAATTCCTTGAGCAAACTCCACGCTCCTCAAGTGACTCCAGAACAAATACACGTCATATCTCGGAGCATCGACTCTTCAAAAAGCCTGGTGGATTTCAAGGTCCTCCTCCCAAACTTGACAACCAGACAATGGGAAGACTCAAGGAGGACATTTTATGGCCCAGCTAGGGGCTATTAGAGGGAAACCACGAAATAGTGGCTTTGTTGAAGCAATTGCCCATCGCACTCTGGCGCCAGAGGTCTTCCCAGCTGGCTGCAAAAGCATCGCATATAGGATAGTGGGAGAAATTTCCTTCAGTTCATATGTAAAAGCGAACCTTCTGGATTTTCACTTTCTGAAACGTCGTTCAAAATGCAGCTCTCCTGTGAAATTTGCACTTCTTCAAATTTTTGCGATGCAATTCTCCAACCAAACAGTGATTATGAAAATGCATATATTGGGGAAAAGCCTGCGTCGAAGCTAATGTGTTAGTGAAAATGGCATTAAAAAATGTCTTACATTAGGGATAATTGCTTGCATTTTTTGGGGGGGGGGTCACAAAACAGCATTAGGAGAAATTCGGTGTAGAGTGCTGATGGGTTTTGCAATTCCCTCTCTCCATTCGAACCTACCCAGACCCTGAGATCATCTTCTGAGGCCCTTCTTCATGTGCCCCCTCCTTGAGAGCTCCGGAGGATGGCAATTCAAGAACAGGGCCTTTTCTGCAGGGTCCCCCCATTCATGGAATGCTCTCCCCAGGGAAGTTTGCCGGGTGCCTTCATTAAACACTTTTGGGTGCCAGGCAAAAACATTCCAGGCCTTGGGCTGATTGACATCCAATGCCCTTTTAAAATGTGTTGTGGAAAGGGGTGAGGGTTGTCAGGTTTTTGTTTTTGTTTTTATTATATCTCCTGTCGTTTTTATGTTGTGGTTTTTGTTAAATTGTGGATGAACATATCAGACGACACAGCGATTCTTCAAATAGCTCTTGTTTATTCACAAGCCAGGACAGAACTGAACTGAAGGGTTCAGTCAGCCTGCTTATATAGAGCTCCAGTACAACGTAACTGTAACAATTTTCTAAAACTATCCAATCACTGAACGTCACTTTTGATCCCTAATTTGCATAACTATCTACAGTATCCCCCTGCTGGCCCAGGGTGAGAACTTCAGTACATAACAGTTTTATGTTATAAACCGCCCTGAGATCTACAGGTATAGGGCGGTATGCATATTAAAAAAAACAACAAACTTGCTACAGAAAATGTGGAGAACTGAATTTAGGACTGGGAAAAAGTGAAATGGGGAAAATCAGAACTGACATCCCTAACCAAGTCTCGAAAGTCCATCACTGAGGGAACTCTACTGGAACTCCTCATATATTCAACTATATTCACTATTTTGATAGCCAATAATTTTTCCGTTGCCATTGACAACGTTGGACGCAACCTTCCAAGACATTTCACAGAGTTTGAAGTCCACTGGCATATAGCAAGGATGGGGAATCTGTGGCCCTCTAGAACATGAGTAGGCAAACTAAGGCTCGGGGGCCGGATCTGGCCCAATCGCCTTCTAAATCCGGCCCGCGGACGGTCCGGGAATCAGCGTGTTTTTACATGAGTAGATTGTGTCCTTTTATTTAAAATGCATCTCTGGGTTATTTGTGGGGCATAGGAATTCGTTCATTATTTCCTTCAAAATATAGTCCGGCCCTCCACAAGGTCTGAGGGTCAATGGACTGGCCCCCTGCTGAAAAAGTTTGCTGACCCCTGCTCTAGAAGCTCTTAGACTTCCAGCGCCCATTGATCAATGGTCGGGGAGGATGGGAGCTGTAGCCTAGCAACTTCTGGAAATGCTTGAGGTTTCACATCAGTGCAATGGAGAACTGCCCTCTGCGTAATAGGGCACACGACCACCCTAGTAACTAGTTGGGGATCTCCAGTCCCCTTACCCCATTGCGTTCTGCATTAAGAAGCTCTGCAGATCCGAAGGGTAGAAGATGCTTCATCTTCCATCATTTTCCTGTTGCACAATATTGCATTGTGGGAGGTTTTTTTAAATAAATATTTTAAATCTAGTATGTCCCATTCATAAATAAAGGCTTTATGTCGTCTCCTCGCCTCTCTTGGTTCCTTAAGCACATTTCACTTGAAGACCACACACACAAGCCAGGAAGAAATGAAACAATTGCCCAATTCACAAATTAACGGGGAGGTCAAAGCGCTGATTTAGGCCGGTGCAACCGACTCAAAGCTATTCACTCCTTTTGCCACATGATCCAGGCTGGCCTGAGCTGAAACAGCTGAGCCACTTTAATCCTCCTTAATTTGAGCGCAGAGCCACTCACATGTGATACTAAGAACATTTCAAGAGTACACTGTGCCCATTTTGCTCAATTCGGCTTCTGACCTGAAATATATATTGACACACACATGGTCTTTGGACCTCACTCAGAGACTCGGGAATTAAAATGCTTGGGGACCGACCACATGACTCAGGAAGTTGATAGTGCCTGCATCACCCAGGATGGACTGGTTACCAGAAGGTTCTGAAAACAGGACATATACTGTACATTATTCACTCACACTGGCACAGAGAAAAGGTGATCCCAAAGGAATAAGGAATTTCACCACTACCCAGAAAGCTGAAATTTAGCATACAGTGGTACCTCTGGTTACAAACTTAATTCATTCCAGAGGTCTGTTCTTAACCTGAAACCCTTCTGAACCTGAGGAACCACTCTAGCAAATGGCGCTTCCCGCTGCCGCCGCACGATTTCTGTTCTCATCCTGAGGTAAAGTTCTTAACCCGGGGTACTACTTCCGGGTTAGCGGAGTCTGTAACCCGAAGTGTTTGTAACCCGAGGTGTTTGTAACCTGAGGTACCACTGTGCATCTAGTCAAGGAAACACATGGTTTGCTAGAAAACTCTGAACATGAGTTCTATCTTGCTTTTTCATAAACCGTTTTGATGCATTCAGAAGGTCCCAAGTAATAATAATAATAATAATAATAATAATATATTTATACCCGTCCATCTGACTGGGTTTCCTCAGCTGCTCTGGGCGGCCCCCAACAGAATATTAAAAACACGATAAAACATCAAACATTAAAAACTTCCCTAAAAAGGGCTGCCTCCGCATGTCTTCTAAAAGTCAGATAGTTGTTTATTTCCTTGACATCTGATGGGAGAGTGTTCCACAGGGTGGGCGCCACCACCAAGAAGGCCCTCTACCTGGTTCCCTGTAACTTGGCTTCTCGCAACGAGGGAACCGCCAGAAGGCCCTCGGTGCTGGACCTCAGTGTCTGTGCTGACCGATGGAGGTGGTCCAATCCCCAGTATCTCCAGGCGAGGGAAGGAATGTCCCCTGCATGACACAATGAGAAACTTCTGCTAGGTCAGTCTAGATCAGGCACCCCCAAACTCGGCCCTCGGGATGTTTTTGGGACTACAACTCCCATCATCCCTCGCTTAGAGGACCAGTGGTCAGGGATAATGGGAATTGTAGTCCCGAAACATCTGGAGGGCCAAGTTTGGGGATCCCTGGTCTAGATGATACTGAGCTCTGTAGTTGCTGCAAGCCAGTGTCCAGTGTTGTGCTCTCACGGAAGAGTGGCAGGATAACCTCAACATTGTCCAGCAAGTCCACTTCTAAAGTATGAAGGCAAGAGGCGTCAGTAATAATAATAATAATAATAATGATGATGATGATAATGATTATGATAATAATAATAATAATAATAATAATAATAATAATAATAATAATAATAATTTATTATTTATACCCTGCCCATCTGGCTGGGTTTCCCCCAGCCACTCTGGGCGGCTTCCAGCAAACACTAAAACACAGTAATGTATTAAAGATTAAAAGCCTCCCTAAACAGGGCTGCCTTTAGAGGTCTTCTAAAAGTTTGGTAGTTATTTTTCTCTTTGACATCTGGTGGGAGGGCGTTCCACAGGGCGGGTGCCACTACCGAGAAGGCCCTCTGCCTGGTTCCCTGTAACTTGGCTTCTCGCATCCAGGGAACCGTCAGAAGGCCCTCGGCGCTGGACCTCAGTGTCCAGGCAGAATGATGGAGGTGGAGACGCTCCTTCAGGTATACTGGACCGAGGCCGTTTAGGGCTTTCAAGGTCAAGGAATGACTCCCAGGCTGCGCACCTGGTCCTTCAGGGGCACAGTTACCCCATTCAGGACCAGGGAATCCTCCACACCTGCCCGCCTCCTGTCCCCCAAAAACAGTACTTCTGTCTTGTCAGGATTCAACCTCAATCAGTGTGTGTTCATGTGTCTTCGGAGACCCATAAGCCTTCGGAGAGGCCCTTTCAGACGCCGTCAGATTTGTACAGTGGCTTCTGCGCTTGCATCCTGCGCTGGGGTTGCTTATCACCCACGAGGGCGCTCAGCTATTCAGCGAGCTGCAGGAGACGTCTGATACCGTTCCGTGGATGTGAAAGGAACCTATTGAGCACTAAAGGAGCAAATTATCAATAAAGGAAGACGGAGCAATGAAAAGGCTATAATAAAGTTCAAACAAAGTGTGCCTGTCAGTTCACAAGATCCGCATGCATGCAAAATTTTCCTGAAAATTACACATCTTACGGTCGATTACATCCTCCTCCTTGAGTTGAAGGAGCCGCTTCAGCTTTTTCATTAAACGTGGAGTATTTGGGGGTTATGATAACGATAATTAATAGAGCAAAACCACTTAACATGCAGATAATAAAGTATACGAAGCACTCCTTCTAAAACTGTGACCCTCACCATAGGATATGGATTTGCTATTTTTGACAACATAATGAAAAATCTCTCCCCCTTTAGGCGACTCGATCCGCTCCCAAGTTCGTATCAAGATCTGCCGGCGTGCTCACAAATCGAGGAGAGCGCTGGGGGAGCTGAATCAGCCGGTTCCAGGCCCAAAGGGCAGAAACAAAAGAGGCTGGGTTTGTCCTATCAAACTGCCCATCCATTTAGTCCTGTATTGTCTACTCTGACTGACAGCCCCTCTCTGGGACTTCATACAGAGAAAAGCCAATGACTATTAGGCGCAATGGCTACGTTCTACGCCCACCATCAGGGGCACTATGCTGGGCACTCTGCGGATTTCCTAATAATAATAATAATAATAATAATAATAATAATAATAATAATATTTTTTTATTTATACCCCACCCATCTGGCTGAGTTTCCCCAGCCACTCTGGGCGGCTCCCAATCAAGTATTAAAAACAATACAACATTAAATGTTAAAAGCTTCCCTAAACAGGGCTGCCTTCAGATGTCTTTTAAAGATAGGATAGCTGCTTATTTCCTTCACATCTGAAGGGACTGCGTTCCACAGGGAGGGCGCCACTACCGAGAAGGCCCTCTGTCTGGTTCCCTGTAACTTCACTTCTCACAGTGAGGGAACCGCCAGAAGGCCCTCGGTGCTGGACCTCAGTGTCCGGGTAGAACGATGGGGGTGGAGACGCTACTTCAGGGATACTGGACCGAGGCTGTTTAGGGCTTTCAAGGTCAGCACCAACACTTTGAATTGTGCTTGGAAACGTACTGGGAGCCAATGCACATCTCTCAGAACCGGTGTTATGTGGTCCTGGCGACCACTCCCAGTCACCAGTCTAGCTGCTGCATTCTGGATTAATTGCAGTTTCTGGGTCATCTTCAAAGGTAGCCCCACGTAGAGCACGTTGCAGTAGTCCAAGCGGGAGATAACTAGAGCATCCACCACTCTGGCGAGACAGTCTGCAGGCAGGTAGGGTCTTAGCCTGCGTACCAGATGGAGCTGGTAAACAGCTGCCCTGGACACAGAATTGACCTGCACCTCCATGGACAGCTGTGAGTCCAAAATGACTCCCAGGCTGCACACCTGGTCCTTCAGGGGCACAGTGACCCCATTCAGGACCAGGGAGTCCCCCACACCTGCCCGCATCCTGTCCCCCCAAAACAGTACTTCTGTCTTGTCAGGATTCAACCTCAATCCGTTAGCCGCCATCCATCCTCCAACCGCCTCCAGACACTCACACAGGACCTTCACCGCCTTCACTGGTTCTGATTTAAAGGAGAGGCATCTAGTTGGTCACTGTGAGAACAGGATGCTGGACTCAATGGGCCACTGGCCTGATGGAGAACCCAGGTTCGTCGTATGCTCTGAATGCTCACACATATTTGCTGCAGAGATTTGCAGAGAAGAATAGAAAGGAGGTGGTGGTGTCAGAATAAGAAATAATAATAAATTTTTATTTATACCCTGCCCTTCCCGGTTCAGAAAACCAGGCTCAGGGCAGCTAACAACAAATTTAAAACACTTAATTGATGCAACAAAAAACAGCATAAAATACAGTATAAAACATGAATAACAGTAAATTCAGAATTCAAAAATCAATTTAGGGGTGAAATCCATCCAATAAACATTAGGTGATCCCCAGGGCTAGCTGGCTAAGTTAGTCCTATTTGGGCCAGCGAGGAGACCAGGGGAGAATTAGCTGTGGGATCCCAGAGCGGGTAATCTTCATGAAAAGGGAAGGAAGGGGAATAAAAGATCAGGCTGAATTCAAATTGAAAGCCAGGCGGAATAGCTCTGTCTTGCAGGCCCAGCAGAAGGAAGTTAAATCCTGCAGGGCCCTGGTCTCCTGGGACAGAGCATTCCACCAGGTCAGAGCCACTACTGAGAAGGCCCTGCCCTGGTGGAGGATAGTCTGACTTCCTTAGGGCCCGGGACCTCTAAACTATGATTATTCATGGACCTTAAGGTCCTCTGTGGGGCAGACCAGCTCCTTAAGGCAGGGGAATCCTCTGGGTTGCTTTTTATAGGAAGTGACGTGATGGATCAGATAATTATGAGCCCATCTTATATCAGTTACTGTACTTTTCCGTGTATAAGACGCCCCCATGTATAAGACGCCCCCTATTTTGGGGGACTCAAATTTAAGAAAAATGGGGAAAGATGGCACAGAGTTGTTGAGCTTTTTTTTGGGGGGGATTGCCAAAAATAGCTAACCCGCACGCATCGCTTAATAATAATAATAATAATAATAATAATAATAATAATAATAATAATAATTTTATTTATACCCCACCCTCCCCAACCAGAGCCGGGCTCAGGGCGGCTAACACCAATAAAATCACAGTAAAAACATCACTTCCTCCTAGGGGAGCAAATTCCATCGTTTAACTGCGCTGCACGATTAAGTCCTTTCTGTTATCTGTCCTAAATCTTCCATCATTCAGCTCCATTAGATGTCCACCATTTCTAGTATCAGGGAGAAAAAACCGTTCTCTATCCACTTTCTCCATTTCATGCATAATTTTATATTATTTTACATCATGCCACCTCTCACTTAGGGATGTGGGTGGCGCTGTGGTTAAACCACAGAGCCTAAAGCTTGCCGATCAGCAGGTCAGCAGTTTGAATCCCCGCGACGGGGTGAGCTCCCGTTGCTCAGTCCCTGCTCCTGCCAACCTAGCAGTTCAAAAGCACATCAAAGTGCAAGTAGATAAATAGGTACCGCTCTGGTGGGAAGGTAAATGGCGTTTTCATGTGCTGCTCTGGTTCACCAGAAGCGGCTTAGTCATGCTGGCCACTGGCTCCCTCGGCCAATAAAGCGAGATGAGTGCCGCAACCCCAGAGTCGGCCACGACTGGACCTAATGGTCAGGGGTCCCTTTACCTTTACCTTTTACCTCTCACTTCTTCGACTAAAAAGCCCCAAATGTTGCCATGTTTCCTCTGGGGGAGTCTCTCCCTCCCTCGATAATCCTGGTTGCCCTTTTCTGAACCTTCCCTTGAAATGGAAGGAAGGGCCATTCCAGCCGCAAGCTCCCTGGCTTCTATGGGATCTTTCCCCACATGAATCTGATTCCTAGATCAGGGCATCTGCCTTTGACACAGAATCCTGCTTTCTTCCTTCTTTGCTCCCCATCCTGTTTCGCGAAGATAATGCACGGGAGGTTACAATGCATCTGGTTGTTGCAGCCCCTAATTCTCCCCTCCTCTGGTGGGTGGTGGGTGAGAGTTACTAATCCTGTCTCCTTGAGGTTAACTCAAAACAAGGATTAGGGTAAAGTTCCAGAAAATGTTAATCTTCCCCCTTCAGAAGAGTAAAGTTGAGTGCTGTTATCAAGCCCTGTTGGTACAGAACTCCCAGGAACAATGGCTCGATTTAAGAAGGTGCAGGGAAAGAGGGAATCTCGTTTTATGCTCATTGATAGTTACATACAGACTTGGACTACATCCGCTCTGTGCAACTCCCAACACAATATTAAAAATATAATAAAACATCAGACATTAAAAACTTCCCTAAACAGGGCTGCCTTCAGGTGTCTTCTAAAAGTCAGATAGTTGTTTATTTCCTTGACATCTGGTGGGAGGGCATTAGACAGGGCGGGCACCACTACTGAGAAGGCCCACTGCCTGGTTCCCTGTAACCTCACTTCTCGCAGTGAGGGAACTACCAGAAGGCCCTTAGAGGTGGACCTCAGTGTCCGGGCAGAACGATGGGGGTGGAGATGCTCCTTCAAGTATACTGAGCCGAGACCCTTTAGGACATTAAAGGTCAGCACCAACACTTTGAATTGTGCTCAGAAATGTACTGGGAGTCAATGTAGAAGAAGAAGAAGAGTTTGGATTTGATATCCCGCTTTATCACTACCCGAAGGAGTCTCAAAGCGGCTAACATTCTCCTTTCCCTTCCTCCCCCACAACATACACTCTGTGAGGTGAGTGAGGCTGAGAGACTTCAAAGAAGTGTGACTAGGCCAAGGTCACCCAGCAGCTGCATGTGGAGGAGCAGGGAAGCGAACCCGGTTCACCAGATTACGAGTCCACCGCTCTTAACCACTACACCATACTGGCCTATGTAAATGTAGGTCTTTCAGGACTGGTGTTGTATGGTCTTGGTGGCCGCTCCCAGTCACCACTCTAGCTGCCGCATTCTGGATTAGTTGTAGTTTCTGGGTCACCTTCAAAGGTAGCGCCACTAGAGCGCATTGCAGTAGTCCAAGAGGGAGATAACTAGAGCATGCACCACTCTGGCAAGACAGTCCACGGTCAGGTAGGGTCTCAGCCTGTGAACCAGATGGAGCTGGTAAACAGCTGCCCTGTACACAGAACGGACAAATGGAAGATCTGAGACCTTTTGAACCAGGGGTCAGAATTGAAGCACCTACGGCCCACTCCGAGTTGTGCTCACTTAGAAGTGAACCTCATTGCTTTTAATGGCACTTGCCTCCCAAGTAGGGAAGTCGAAGGAGTTCGATGAAAATGGAAACGGGAGCAGAAATTGGTGCCTTTTAAAAAAATTCCCCTTCTCTCCCTGTCTCTCTCCCCTTGTGTGCCATGTTTTTATAAGATTGCAAGCCTGTGGGTAAGGACTATCTTAGGTTAGACCCCTATTCCCAGAATGCTTTAACAACCAACCCCTTTTCCTAGGGAGCTGTGGGAATTGTAGCTCTGGGGGGGGGGGGCGCTCTTAGCAACTCTCAGCACCTGTAACAGCCTACAGTCCCCAGGGTGCTTTGGGGTGCGGGGTGGAAACCACGACCCTTTAAAGTGGGGTGATACTGCTTTAAATGTGTGGTGCAGATGGGATCTCTCTCTGTGTATGGGAGGCTAAGTAGCGTCAATGCTCTAACTGCCTTTTGAGACTGGAAGGAAGGGGGGAGGGTGATTAATTCGAAAGCCAACCTTTTGGCTCCAGCCAAAGATGTGGGGAGCATGGCTCTCTGCCCCCCCTATCCCTGCACCACAGAAAGAAGGGGAGCAAGCGAGTTTGATGTGAAGTTAAAGCAGTCGGGCGGAAGATGCCCAGCGAAGATGCCAGGATGAGTTTCCAGGCAGGCTGTACATGTTCCCATCGCGCCTCCAGCCTCCAGCCGTGAGATTAAGGCCATGTCAAAGGGACGAGGCAAACTAGTTCTGTTTATTTGCTTGTTTGCTTCTTAAACCTAGAGTCATAGAACTGTAGAACCATCGCCATTCTAGGAGAAAGAGGGAGGCATTCTTGGCACATCTTTCTCTAGAGTCATAGAATCATTCCTCACTCAGTCTCTAGATCAGTTTGACAACCCTTCTTTTTAAAAAAATTCTTGGGCTTACCAGTTTTACTGATTATCACCAGCCACCCATCCTT
This sequence comes from Podarcis muralis, assembly GCF_964188315.1. Classification (NCBI taxonomy): domain Eukaryota; kingdom Metazoa; phylum Chordata; class Lepidosauria; order Squamata; family Lacertidae; genus Podarcis; species Podarcis muralis. The sequence goes on from NC_135655.1 coordinate 6,923,583, forward strand.
CCACCTTTTATGTGAACCAAGGAGCTCCAAACTCTGCAAGCGTTCTTCCTAGGGGAGTCTCCCCCTCCCCACGGAAATTTTGCTTGCCTGTTTTGGAACCTTTGCCAACTTTACAATATCCTTTTTCAAGGCGCCTTTCTCCCCTGCTCTCCGGGGTTTTAGACAGGGCACCTCCTCAGCCCAGCCTGGAGATAATATGGAACAAACGTAACGTAAAGGAAGTGATCTGCCGCTGCGCTGTGACCTTTGCTTAAAAACAGTAAGATTCTAGTCCCTGTGATTCTGGAGCTGCTCATTTAAATAGGAAATGGTGAAGCTGCCATATGCCGAGTCCAATGGCCTCTCTAGCTTAGTGCTGTCTACACCAGGGTTTTTCAAACCTGGGTCTCCAGCTGTAATAATAATAATAATAATAATAATAATAATAATAATAATAATAATAATAATTTATTATTTGTACCCCGCCCATCTGGCTGGGTTTCCCCAGCCACTCTGGGCGGCTTCCACAAAGACCAAAAGTACACTAATATGTCATACACTAAAAACTTCCCTGAACAGGAATGCCTTAAGATGTCTTCTGAATGTCAGGTAGTTGTTTATCTCTTTGACATCTGATGGGAGGGCGTTCCATAGGGCGGGTGCCACTACCGAGAAGGCCCTCTGCCTGGTTCCCTGTAGCTTTGCTTCTCACAATGAGGGAACCGTCAGAAGGCCCTCAGCGCTGGACCTCAGCGTCCGGGCAGAACGATGGGGGTGGAGACACTCCTTCAGGTCTACTGGGCCGAGGCTGTTTAGGGCTTTAAAGGTCAGCACCAACACTTTGAATTGTGCTCGGAAACGTACTGGGAGCCAATGTAGGTCTTTCAAGACTGGTGTTATGTGGTCTCGGCGGCCGCCCCCAGTCACCAGTCTAGCTGCAGCATTCTGGATTAGTTGTAGTTTCCAGGTCACCTTCAAAGGTAGCCCCACATAGAGCGCATTGCAGCAGTCCAAGCGGGAGATAACCAGAGCATGCACCACTCTGGCAAGACAGTCCGCAGGCAGGTGGGGTCTCAGCCTGCGTACCAGATGGAGCTGTCCAACTTCCATCATCCCTTGCTAGCAGGACCAGTGGTCAGGGATGATGGGAATGGTAGTCCAAAAACAGCTGGAGACCCAAGCTTGGAAAACCATGGACTATGCTAAATGGGAGCATCTCTCCAGAAGTTTTGGGCAGGATTCTTTCCCAGCCCAATCCGGAGAGACTGGGGATTGAACCTTGGACGTTCTGCATGCATAGCAGGTGTCTTGCCACTGAGCCACAGCCCTCCCCTGGAACATCATCTTCCAAGTTCCTTTAAAGCCTCCTTGATTTGCAAGACCCCTCTTTGGGCTTCAGTCAATGAATGAGCAGACTGAACAAAAGGGCCCTTTATTTGTTTTTGTTTCGTTTCACGCATAGCAAATATATAATTTTCTCCCTCTCTCTCTTAAATCGCAGTAATTGTCTTGTCACGATTAGGGTTCTCTCTCTCTCCCCCCCCCACCTCCCCCTTCTCTTCCTTTCCCCTCCATTCGCTGTCATTTTACATGGAAGCCCCGGGAAAGAGAATTCTCAAAAATTAAATTTCATGCTTGCATGTGTTTCTGTGATCTGTCATGTGTATGATCTCCGAGTGGAAAACTTCTCTAAAAATAAATGGATTACCCTTTTTACTACACCGTCTGATGTCTCTTCAGTAGATATCGCTGCCTGCCTCTGATCTCTAACCCGCCGCAATCGGAATGACAGGCATTGAATTAAAAGCCGCTGGGTGACGCCCTCTGCCTTTGTGGCCCCTTCCAGAGGGTGCCAGGCTGGTACAGCAGGTCTGCCGCCCCCCAGCCCCCGTTTGTCGACTGCAAGTACACCATCACTCTTTGGCAAAGGACAAATCTCTGACCTTTTCTCAAAGAGCATTGTAAATACCACACTCACTTGGCTCCTTGGAAAAGATGATTTTTATTTTTTAAAAAAATATTGCCTAAGAACCACAGCGCCTTAAGAATTGGAAAGGATCACCGTGAATTATCAGGGCCAAGCCCTTCCTTTAAGGCCGGATACCCCAGGCATCCCCTGACAACAGTTATTGGGTGAATATCTACAACCACTTATAAACATAAAGGTAAAGGGACCCCTGACCATTAGGTCCAGTCGTGGCCGACTCTGGGGTTGCGGCGCTCATCTCACTTTACTGGCTGAGGGAGCCGGAGTACAGCTTCTGGGTCATGTGGCCAGCATGACTAAGCCGCTTCTGGCAAACCAGAGCAGCGCACGGAAACGGCATTTACCTTCCTGCTGGAGCTGTACCTATTTATCTACTTGCACTTGACGTGCTTTCGAATTGCTAGGTGGGCAGGAGCAGGGACCGAGCAACGGGAGCTCATGCCGTCATGGGGATTCGAACCGCTGACCTTCTGATCGGCAAGCCCTAGGCTCTGTGGTTTAACCCACGGCGCCACCCGCGTCCCTACTTATAAACATGGAGCACTTATAAATGCCATCTCCAGCTCCTCAAAAGATTCCAACAACGGTGTCTCCGAAAATTGTTACACATCACTTGGGAAGACAGACAAACTAATACCAGTGTACTGGAAGAAGCAAAGATCACCAGTGTCGAAGCAATGGTTCTCCAACATCAACTCCGTTGGACTGGTCATGTTGTGCAGATGCCTGATGATCGTCTTCCAAAGCAACTACTCTATTCTGAACTTTAAAATGGAAAGCGTAATGCTAGTGGTCAACAAAAGAGGTTCAAAGACTCTCTCAAGGCAAATCTTAAAAAAATGTAGTACAGTGGTACCTCGGGTTAAGTACTTAATTCGTTCTGGAGGTCCGTTCTTAACCTGAAACTGTTCTTAACCTGAAGCACCACTTTAGCTAAGGGGGCCTCCTGCTGCCGCCGCGCCGCCGGAGCACGATTTCTGTTCTTATCCTGAAGCAAAGTTTACCTGAAGCACTATTTCTGGGTTAGCGGAGTTTTTAACCTGAAGCGTATGCAACCTGAGGTACCACTGTATAAACACTGACAACTGGGAAACACTGGCCTGCGAGCGCTCCAGTTGGAGAACAGCTTTTACCAAAGGTGTCATGGGCTCTGAAGACACTCAAACTCAGGACGCAAGGGAGAAACGTGCTAAGAGGAAGGCATGTTTGGCAAACCCTCACCATGATCAACTCCCACCTGGAAACCGATATCCCCACTGTGGAAGGATGTGTGGATCCAGAACTGGCCTCCACAGTCACCTACGGACTTACTGTTACAACCATATTCATGGAAGGCAATCTTACTTGGCTACGAGTGATTGCCAAAGAAGAAGAACAAGATCCATGACCAACGTTGAAGTAGTCATCTTACCACATGACCCAGGCATGGGGAAAACCCACAATGCTCCGAATGCTGCCAAAGGACAACTCCTGCAATCCCTGACCATTGGCAGTGCTTTCTGGGACTGAAAAATATCCCAAGAGCCACAGGTTCCACACCTCTGATGTTGTTGTTGTTGGCTTCCGTCTGTCTCTACAGACAACGAAGTGCATCTCCGGGGGTGAAGCCAAACCACTGGAGAATCACAGCGCCTGCAGTGGCTGTAGAGACTGGTAACTCGCATGTGCTGATTTCCTTCAGAATGGATGCGTTTGATCTTCTTGCAGTCCATGGGACTCTCAAGAGTCTCCTTCGGCACCATAATTCAAAAGCATCCTTTACCTTTACCTTTACCTTTACCTATTGCTCAAGGCTGCTTCTGCTGCAGTTTCTGCCTTCATGCAGTTGGACAAATGCCTCAAGAGGAGCATAAGGACATGAGGAGAGCCCTAGCCATACCTAGTCCATCATTTGTTCATCTTACTGGTCACCAAGCTGCCTCTGGGAAGCCCACAAAACAGGCCACAGGCACAACAGCAGCACCCCCCTCTTCATGACACCCCGATAAATGACATTCAGAGGCATGTGGGCCCTTGTACTGCAAGCTGGGCATCACCGTTACAACTGTTATTTCTTTATTCTACTTACAGTTGCAATCGAAATTATTCAACCCCCATTGCAAATCGGGTTTATTATCCAAAATTGCAGACTTTCAGCAGTTTGCAATGAGCAAATCAAACAAAAGCAATTGAAATAGCTCAAGACAACAGATGCTTTAAGTGGTTTTCCCCAAATTCAGCTGAAATTGCAGCTAATACTGGATTCTCCAGTTTCACTATTATTCAACTCCTTCGTGGATAGCATATTTAGTACTTAGCAGAGCAGCCTTTTGTTGCTGTGGCTGTAGAGACCGATACAGGAGAGACATGTTTTGTTGCAGCCGGGGCAGATGAAGGCGTCTGGTTGTGCTGCTGCAGATCCACCAGGGCGTTTCTTCTCTGTGTGCACCTCCCAGCATGGAATCTCCTGGGATCCTGGGCAGAGGCTGTGGCACACAGAGGGCACCTAGCGGCAGCGGGGGATGTTGGCTCCCTCAATATTGGTGGGGCTGGGCCCCCTGCTTCAAAGTATTGGCAGGGGGTTGGACTCGATGGGCCTTGTGGTCTCTTCCAACTCTATGATTCTATGATTCTATGATATTGAGGGGGCTGGAGCCCCATGAGTCCCAGATGCCCAGCGCTGCTGAATGGGACTGTTACTTCCCTTGATCTGGACATTATACTGTCGACATGCAGAGGGGCCAGGAGGCCAGCTGGCAAGCCCAGCTCGGACGTCTCCTTCCATTGGCCCGTGCTCTGACATAAATTAGCGACCCGAACTTCAATAGCCAGGGCACGCAATTAGCAGAGAGGGATGTGGGTGGCGCTGTGGGTAAAACCTCAGTGCCTAGGACTTGCCGATCGTATGGTCAGCGGTTCAAATCCCCGCGGCGGGGTGAGCTCCCGTCCTTCGGTCCCAGCTCCTGCCCACCTAGCAGTTCAAAAGCACTCCTAAGTGCATGTAGATAAATAGGTAAAGGTAAAGGAACCCCTGCCCGTACGGGCCAGTCTTGCCAGACTCTAGGGTTGTGCGCTCATCTCACTCTATAGGCTGGGAGCCAGCGCTGTCCGGAGACACTTCCGGGTCACGTGGCCAGCGTGACAAAGCTGCATCTGGTGAGCCAGCGCAGCACACGGAACGCCGTTTACCTTCCCGCTAGTAAGCGGTCCCTATTTATCTACTTGCACCCGGGGGTGCTTTCGAACTGCTAGGTTGGCAGGCGCTGGGACCGAGCAGCGGGAGCGCACCCCGCCGCGGGATTTGAACCGCCGACCTTTCAATCGGCAAGTCCTAGGCACTGAGGCTTTTACCCACAGCGCCACCCACGTCCCTAAGTAGATAAATAGGTACCGCTTTATAGCGGGAAGGTAAACAGCGTTTCCGTGTGCTGCGCTGGTGCTGGCTCGCCAGAGCAGCTTCGTCACACTGGCCACGTGACCCGGAAGTGTCTTCGGACAGCGCTGGCTCCCGGCCTCTTAAGCGAGATGAGCACGCAACCCCAGAGTCGGTCACGTACGGGCAGGGGTACCTTTACCTTTACCTTTTTTACTGCACACACAGAAGTAGGCGTGAGGCGTAAGTCATGTTACAGCTACAGATTCATTCAACATAAATCAGAACAAAGAAACATGTCGTCTCTCTCTCATGTTGTCTCTGAGAGAACAGCAAAAGCTATACAGAAACGGAAGTTCCCAGCATACTGTGCTGGAGTGTAAACAGACATGTGACACACAACAATCTCATGCCTGTTCCTTAAGGTGAAATGGAAATGTCATCATATACAGTGATACCTCGGGTTACAGATGCTTCAGGTTACAGACTCCGCTAACCCAGAAATAGTACCTCGGGTTAAGAACTTTGCTTCAGGATGAGAACAGAAATCGTGCTCCAGCAGCAGTGGGAGGCCCCATTAGCTAAAGTGGTGCTTCAGGTTAAGAACAGTTTCAGGTTAAGAACGGACCTCCAGAATTAATTAAGTTCTTAACCCGAGGTACTACTGTACTTCAATGTGGAAGAACCACTGGGAGGTGCTGGGGGGGGTAGGCGCAAGTGTAATTTTCTTTTTTCTTTTTTTTAAATATTTTTTATTATTTTAAAAAAATTATTATTTTTTTAAAATTTTTTTTATTTTTTAAAATATTTTTTTAAAAATATTTTTATTACATTTCCAGATATCTGTGTGTGTAGCGCAAGTGTAATTTTCAGATGCCTACGACTTAACTAACAATGTTCGCACAGCAGAATGCAGACATCAGACTCTGCACAAGCTGACCTACTTTTATCGGGAACAAAAGCAGGATTATATATATATAAAACATTTTTCTCTGTAACGTCGTCTTCTTTTTCTTCTTTGGGAAGGGGAATGGGAAGTTTTCGATGCATACAGGTACGTCGGAAAGATGGGAACTTATGAGAGAAGAAGGTGAGGCAAGAACACTGGGAACATTTCACCCAACAAACTTCCATCCTAACCTTTCATAAATTACTTTTTCAAGCTGCCTTGATAGCTCATAGTGGGGCATGAAGGAAGAGTTTGGAAGAAGAGTTTGGATTTGATATCCCACTTTAACACTACCTGAAGGAGTCTCAAAGCGGCTCACATTCTCCTTTCCCTTCCTCCCCCACAACAAACACTCTGTGAGGTGAGTGGGGCTGAGAGACTTCAAAGAAGTGTGACTGGCCCAAGGTCACCCAGCAGCTGCACGTGGAGGAGCGGGGAAGCGAACCCGGTTCACCAGATTACGAGTCCACCACTCTTAACCACTACACCATGCTGGCTCTCGAGCATGAAGGAAGAGAAGATAACACAGTGAGAACAACAAAAGAAGAGTGGCAGATGAAACTGATGGACTATGCCGAGTTGGCGAAATTAACTGGGGAAATTCGGAACCAGCAAGTCCAGGCTTTCCTGAACGATCGGAAGAAATTTATGATATATTTGAAAGACAATTGTAATCATTTGGCATCGCTTGTAGGGTTGCAAGAAGTTTTGTAAGGAGAACTATATGAATTATTGCCAAAAAGGACTAAGAAGGAGGTTGTTTAGGATTTGGACTTTATCGCAATAACTATTAAAATAAAATGCAAAATTAGAAAGAACGTTAGAAAACCATTAGCCGAGGTTGACGGAAGTCCTAGGCTGTGACAGCCAAAGGTTTGTTGTATTGTATAAGGTGGGCTGTTATGTTTGGAAAACATGTGCAAAAACCACTAAAAATTATATATACAGTAGTACCTCGGGTTAAGTACTTAATTCGTTCCGGAGGTCCGTACTTAACCTGAAACTGTTCTTAACCTGAAGCACCACTTTAGCTAATGGGGCCTCCTGCTGCCACTGCGCCACTGGAGCACGATTTCTGTTCTCATCCTGAAGCAAAGTTCTTAACCTGAATCACTATTTCTGGGTTAGCAGAGTCTGTAACCTGAAGTGTATGTAACCTGAGGTACCACTGTATAAGAGAACAGTCCTGCTGCATCAGGCCAGTGGCTCATCTGGTCCAGAATCCTGTTCCTACAGTGGCCAGTCGAATGCCTTTACTGGGAAACCCACAAGCAGGATTCGAACACAGGAGCCTTCTCCTCCTTGAATTTTTCCAGTTCTCTTTTTAAGAGTTTATGGCCACTACTTCCTCCTGCGGTGGGACGCGGGTGGCGCTGTGGGTTAAACCACAGAGCCTAGGACTTGCTGATCAGAAGGTCGGCGGTTTGAATCCCCATGACAGGGTGAGCTCCCGTTGCTCGGTCCCTGCTCCTGCCAACCTAGCAGTTCAAAAGCATGTCAAAGTGCAAGTAGATAAATAGGTACCGCTCCGGCGGGAAGGTAAACGGCGTTTCTGTGCGCTGCTCTGGTTCGCCAGAAGCGGCTTAGTCATGCTGGCCACATGACCCGGAAGCTGTACGCCGGCTCCCTCGGCCAATAAAGCGAGATGAGCGCCGCAACCACAGAGTCGTCCACGACTGGACCTAATGGTCAGGGGTCCCTTTACCTTTTTATTGCCTCCTGCAACGCGCTATTGGGTTATCTATCCATCCTTTCTAAATTTCTCCCTCTGACCTACTCTGCTGTCAGATCATTGTAACGTTAAAAAATAATAATCCTGGGCTGACAAATTTCTTCGGCGGCCATTTGGCCAAGAAACACTTAAGGTATTTTGAGCCACGGAACTGTCCAGGCAACAAGGGGGTTCTCAATTTGCGAGTTTGTGTGCCTCCCTGTTAATTAAATTTGCAAACAGAATTTAATTTAGAAGCTGACGCTTTTCATTCCTGACTTTCATGATTGCCTCTTTAACCTTTCGCTGTGCCAAAGAATTCTCAGTTGCTCAAATCAGCTTTCTCGCCTTCGTTTGGCCGACGGACTGCCGTTCTCATCGGAACTCCGGATGACGCATTGTCAAAACTCTTTTTTTCCTTTTAAAAAATTATTTATTTTCTGTTGTTTCAATGCAAAATTACAACATAAATTATACATATAAAACCAAAAAGGAAAAGAAAAAACCCCCCATAATATTCACAATACATAACAAAGCATTCATAGACTTTGACTTCCTTCCACTGTTTTGGGACATCAAATTTTCAATCTTCTTAATTGTTGTTTTATATTTATATTACTGATAGCATTATACTTATTACAGCCATTTCTTTGACCCTGCAAAACTTTACTCGTTACATACCAATATTTTTGCTCCAGAACAATGTTGTTTCATGTACTCTTTAACGCAGTCCCATTCTTTTATTAATTTTTGTTCTGATTGTCCCCTTAAGACTGCCGTTAATCTTGCCAAATCTATATATTCTCAAAGTTTAATTTGCCATTCTTTTACAGATGGGATTTCCCCCCCTTCCATTTTTTTTGCTATAAGCATCCTTGTCAAAATTATTTTGATGCAGGGCGGTTTAAAAAAATAAAAATCAGTGACTACAGTATCATATGCGCACTGATCCTGAACATATTTTCTACAGTGTTTATATTTGCTTACATGTAAGATTGGCTTGTTAAGAAAGTGAACTGCATCCTTCTCATATTAATTCTTATAAGTTGGGCTGATGAAGAACTGATCAAGATTGGCTGATGAAACATTGAACGAAACAGATTGGTTATCCGGAAACTCTGTTCCGGCGATATTTGGTGACAGATTATGGATATATTGAACTTTTGAATTATTCTACCGCGACAGGTGGAGAAGATTTAGACACTTTGGTTGTAATTTCTGATTATTGGTATTAGTCTATAAATAGTGTTTAATGCCATTGTTATTGGCCATTGTGTTGTGTTATATTGTTCAGCTTGTCTATATTGCAACACAGGGATTTGGTTTTGGGTCAAAGTGTGCCTGTTTGCATCATCAGTGAGTGCACAGCATTGGACCATTTTGTCCCCATTAGCTACGGAAAAGTTGAAAGTCGCATAAGCACAACTTTCCTTCCGTTTTGGCTCAGCTCTAGGCTTCTATAAATTCTTTCTAGGGCAGCAGAGTTAAGTCACTGACAGCTCAGGAAGCAATGCTGCGTCTGGAGTGTGTCTAGAATTGCAGCTTTATTTATAAGAAAAATATTTACCACCTCCACAAGAAGGCTGATCGTAGAAGAATTGATGCTTTTGAATTATGGTGCTGGAGGAGACTCTGGAGAGTCCCATGGACTGCAAGAAGATCAAAATTATCCATTCTGAAGGAAATCAGCCCTGAGTGCTCACTGGAAGGACAGATCCTGAAACTGAGGCTCCAAGACTGTGGCCACCTCATGAGAACAGAAGACTCCCTGGAAGAGACCCTGATGTTGGGAAAGATGGAGGGCACAAGGAGAAGGGGACGACAGAGGATGAGATGGTTGGACAGTGTTCTCAAAACTAGCAGCATGAGTTTGAACAAACTGCGGGAGGCAGTGGAAGACAGGAGTGCCTGGCATGCTCTGGTCCATGGGGTCACAAAGAGTCGGACACAACTAAACGACTAAACAACAACAACATAGCCGAACTTTTCTCTGCAAGGCACTCAAGGGGGAGTATGTGGTTCTCCTTTTACTCATTTAATCACCGAGCGCCACGGTAGTGCAGTGGTTAGAGTGTCTGGCTAGGAGCTGGGAGATCAGGGTTCGAATCCCCACTCAGCCATGAAACTCACTGAGTCTGACCTTGGGCCAGTCACCCACTTTCTCAGTCTAACCTACCTCACAGGGTTGTTGTGGGGATTAAATGTGGAACAGGAGAAGTGTGCATGTCGTCTTGTCCTCCTTGGAAGAAAGGGGGTATAAATAATAATACTAATATAATAAATTATTATTTAAACCCTGCTGTCCCCGGCCAGAGCCGGGCTCAGGGCGGCTAACACCAAATATGAATTACAATAAAACGTAATAGAAACAGCAACAACAACAAACAAACAAACAAACAAACAAACAAACAAACAAACAGTTAATTACAATACAGCTCATTTTAGTAAGGTAAAGGTAAAGGGACCCCTGACCATTAGGTCCAGTCGTGGCCGACTCTGGGGTTGCAGCGCTCATCTCGCTTTATTGGCTGAGGAAGCCGGCATACAGCTTCCGGGTCATGTGGCCAGCATGACTAAGCCACTTCTGGCGAACCAGAGCAGCACACGGAAACGCCGTTTACCTTCCCGCCGGAGCGGTACCTATTTATCTATTTGCACTTTGACGTGCTTTCGAACTGCTAGGTTGGCAGGAGCAGGGACCGAGCAACGGGAGCTCACCCCGTCGCGGGGATTTGAACAGCCAACCTTCTGATCGGCAAGTCCTAGGCTCTGTGGTTTAACCCACAGCGCCACCCGCATCCCAGGTAAAGGGACCCCTTACCATTAGATCCAGTCGTGACCGACTCTGGGTTGTGGCGCTCATCTCACTTTACTGGCTGAGGGAGCCGGCGTACAGCTTCCAGGTCATGTTGCCAGCATGACTAAGCCGCTTCTGGCGAACCAGAGCAGCGCACGGAAACATTTTAGTAGTAGCCGATAAATCAAGACCATAAAGGGAGGAAACATCAGATATTCACCTGAGCCAGGGTCCTACATGGGCCAGCAAAAAAGCCAAGGGGAAATTTATATACCAAATTCCATATGAGGATTCAGAGTGAGTCTAAGCCGAAGGCCAGGTGGAACAGCTCCATCTTGCAGGCCCTGCGGAAAGATGTTAAAATGTTGTTTGTTTGTTGTATTATTATTATTATTATTATTATTATTATTATTATTATTATTATTATTTCAGTATAAAAAAACTCCCCTGCTAAAAATAAGCATTTGCCTTCACTTATACTGTTTTAAACACCTGTTGAACATTGTCTGTTTCCGTAAGCACATTTGGACACATTATTTAGTTACGGTACAAGTTTTATTGATTTTTCTTGGTGGTCCCCCCCCCTTCATAATGGCTTTATGTATATTTGTTTTTAATGATAATTCTCACCATTGATACGAATCACCTTCTACACAAGAGTTTCGGCGCAACGCACAATGAAGGCTATGAAAAAGAGTTGAGGACGCAAAAGCAGCAAATGCGTTCAAAAGAAAACTAACACCGTACAAAGTAGGCACTACTGACCAAGACCCCTTCATCCAGTCGGAATGCAAGTGTCTTCAACAGCTTCCAGAAGTGCAGTTAGGGGGCACCAGTCATGTATCAACAGGAGTGTCATTCTACAGAATTGCTTTGCATAGTTCTGTCATATTTTATATATTGGACTTGCACACCGCTTGGAGTTGTTTTTTTTAGCAAGCGGTCTATAAATTTTCTAAATAAACAAATAAGCGCAACGTCCAGCTGTTTTTTTAGCAAGCGGTCTATAAATTTTCTAAATAAACAAATAAGCGCAACGTCCAGCTGTTTTTTAGCAAGCGGTTATAAATTTTCTAAATAAACAAATAAGCGCAACGTCCAGCTGTTTTTTAGCAAGCGGTCTATAAATTTTCTAAATAAACAAATAAGCGCAACGTCCAGCGGTGTTTCTCAACTGCATGGTTTATTTCTGACCATTTTGTAAAAACAACAACAATCATTGGAGTTGCCAGTTCAGGAGCATCCCAGACTCTGAGAACTCAGGCCCCAAACCTGAGACCCTGGTGCTGTCATAGGGGACGGCCCTTGAAGACGGAGGTTAATTCATAGAGTTAAAGAATCTTAGAGCTGAGAGGGACCACGTGGGTCATCTAGTCCAACCCCTTATAACACAGGAATCTTTTGCCCAAGGTGGGACTCAAACTCACGACTCTGAGATTAAGAGTCTCATGATTCACCATCTGAGCTATAATAATAATTTTATTTATATCCTGCCCTCCCCAGCCGAAGCCGGGCTCGGAGCGGCTAACAACAGTAAGAGTAACACAGTTTACATAAAATCACAATCAGTTAATTGAAATACATTCTAAAATCAATTCATTCTAAAATCAATGGCAACCATTGGGCTAGAGTTCTGTGAGGATTACCAAAGGAGGGGGTCAGACTGTGCCTTGGCCAAAGGCCTGGTGGAACAGCTCTGTCTTGCAGGCCCTGCAGAAAGATGTCAAGTCCCGCAGGGCCCTAATCTCTTGTGACAGAGCGTTCCACCAAGTCGGGGCCAGTACTGAAAAGGGCCTGGCCCTAACTGAGACCAATCTAACCACCTTGCGTGTTGTCATTTGTGGACCTTAAGGTCCTCCATGGGGCATATCAGGAGAGGCGGTCCCGTAGGTACAAGGGTCCTAGGCCGTATAGGGCTTTAAAGGTTAAAACCAGCACCTTAAACCTGACCCTGTACTCCACTGGGAGCCAGTGCAGCTGGTATAGCACCGGGTGAATGTGATCCCGCAGCGAAGACCCAGTAAGGAGTCTTGCCACAGCATTGTGCACCTGCTGGAGTTTCTGGGTCAGTCTCAAGGGCAGCCCCACGTAGAGTGAGTTACAATAATCCAGTCTGGAGGTGACCGTCGCATGGATCACTGTGGCCAGATTAGGGTGAGAAAGGTAAGGAGCCTCTGCTTAGCTTGGCGGAGATGAAAAAATGCCGCCTTTGTTAAAGCTGCAATCTGCACCTCCATGGAAAGGGAGGTGTCGAAGATTACACCCAAACTCTTAACGGACGGTGCTGGCGCTAATTGTGCCCCTGCAAGATATGGGAGTTGCCCCCCCCCCCCCAATCCCATATCGTCCCGACCCTGCCAAAGGACCTTTGCCTTCGAAGGATTTAACTTCAACCTGCTCCCACGTAACCATCCAGCCACATCTTCCAAGCATCTGATCAGTGTGTCTGGGGCTGAGTCAGGATGACCATCCATCAACAGATAGAGCTGGGTGTCATCAGTGGATAAATTGGGAGAGGAGGGCAAACCTCCCTCTCGAGTCTCTATGCCAGAGTCACTGCCTTGCGCCCAAGATTGTGACGTCATGTGCAACGTCGCAGCATCAATAGGAGAACAGCACAGCTTCCTCTCATGGGCTCAGGAGGAGCCAGCCACTGAACCGCATGGCCCTCGTCTCAGCTATCGGTCTCCTCTACCCCTTCAACATTGAGGGTGCCTGGCCCCGTGCCAGCATATTTTATTGGGATCGAAGATACCTGTGCCCCTAGGAGTTGGCGTGACTGCTCAGTGCTATCATTTGCAGCCGGTTCCTGCCAAACTGAAACTCGCCACGCGGAGGAGGGGGAACCAGGCAAACCCGGAGACTTCAGACCAGGCCTGGCAGCACGGTCGACTTGAATAATAATAACGCTGGCCGCAGAACTGGGCATATGAAAGCAGAATCCTTCCCCACTCCCCCGTTATCATTGTGGGTCTTATTAACTTTGCATGTTTAATTGGCTGGGATGATTATGCATTCCACACTGAACTGAAGGACAGAAGCGGAGGTATTTGTTGTACAGTAGGCGTGATATTCAGAGCCACTGGATTTCAGGAGAGGGAACAGAATGCTGGAAAATTCTCCCGACGCTAATCACGCTCCTGATTTGCTATGCCTGTTCTCTTCTCCGCGAAATCAAAGAGGACACATCTGAAAAAGTAGATAGTCTAATGAGTAAGACATTTGGTAAATAAGACCAATTAAAAAATCAAACGCGGTACACATCTGTAAAAGCAGATAATATACCAGGTAAGACATTTGGCAAATAAAACCAAATAATGATGTTGTAAACCTCAGCCCCAGCCGCATGTTCTGAAAGCGCATCTTTATAAGCGAGCGGTTTTATTATTGAAACCGTGCTGGAGAATATTTAAATACGAGCACGAGATGGTTGAGCGTTTGGTAATGTGATCCTTCCCAGGTACACAGGGGTGGAAGGGATGCGGATCGGTGGCAGAAGGCGGAAAACCCCAGATTGATCCCCTGCACTCCCAGGCAGGGCTGGGAAAACTTCTGCCAGACCAGGGTTCTTGAAACTTGGGTGCCCAAGTGTTGGACTACAACTCCCATCATCCTTGCAGATGACATAAATTAATGTGGGTGATGGCAGGTGTAAAAGGTAAAGGGACCCCTGACCATTAGGTCCAGTCGTGGCCGACTCTGGGGTTGCGGTGCTCATCTCGCTTTATTGGCCGAGGGAGCCGGCGTACAGCTTCCGGGTCATGTGGCCAGCATGACTAAGCCGCTTCTGGCGAACCAGAGCAGCGCATGGAAACGCCGTTTCCCTTCCCGCCAGAGCAGTACCTATTTATCTACTTGCACTTTGATGTGCTTTCGAGCTGCTAGGTGGGCAGGAGCAGGGACCGAGCATTGGGAGCTCACCCCGTCACGGGGATTCGAACCGCCGACCTTCTGATCGGCAAGTCCTAGGCTCTGTGGTTTAACCCACAGTGCCACCAGCGTCCCTGATGGCAGGTGTATGAGCTTTCGTGTGCATGCACACTTCTTCAGATACACTGAAACAGAAGTCACAGGACCCTTATATATAGGGAGAGGGTGGGGAGGGGTATTACTCAGAAGGGAGGTGGGAATGGGTATTGGCTGATAGGTGTGGTAAACCTGTTGACGACTGTAAACGACTGCAGTTGGTCTTACAGGAAAAAGCAAGGGATGAGATAGCCAAAAATAACTTTATCATGTATAATTAGATAAGAATCCAATATCTCTATTCAGACCAGGTCTCTCCATGGTTTTAAGTTTGGTAATAAGTTGCAATTCAGCAACTTCCCTTTCCAGTCTATTTCTGAAATTCTTTTGTAATAAGACAGCTACTTTGAGATCTTGTATAGAATGTCCTGGGAGACTGAAGGGTTCTCCTTCTGGTTTCTCTGTCTTGCGATTCCTGATATCAGATTTATGTCCATTTATCCTTTGGTGTAGGGTTTGTCCTGTTTGTCCAATACAGTGGTACCTCGGGTTAAGAACTTAATTCGTTCTGGAGGTCCGTTCTTAACCTGAAACTGTTCTGAACCTGAGGTACCACTTTAGCTAATGAGGCCTCCCGCTGCCACCGCCGTGTGATTTCTGTTCTCATCCTGAAGCAAAGTTCTTAACCTGAGGTACTATTTCTGGGTTAGTGGAGTCTGTAACCTGAAGCGTATGTAACCCGAGGTACCACTGTATAGAGAGCTGAAGGGCACTATTGGCATTTGATGGCATACACAATGTTAGAAGAACAAGTTACCTACCTGTAACTATAACAAAGGAAAGTTATAAATAAAAAGGTATCCCACTGACCTCTTAAATCTCATGGCTTCATTATCATTTATAGAAGGTTTATGGTGTTTAGAGTATTTGAAGTGCTAAGTGCTTAATAACATCACGGCAAAGGAAAGCTTTCTTCCACCGATTTTTACGTATCACAAATGACATCAAAGTGGAAACTGAAAAAAACCCCATACTTTAAAGCTAATTGAAGGGAAATCGTTTTTGTGGTTAGTGCCCCAACAATCTGCAGAACCTTGAAATACAGCTTACTTTTTGCCACGCTAGCTCACTGCACACAGTACCTTTAAAAAACCACAAGCAGTGAGCTCAGCTTGGTGTCCTCCTCACCTAAGTGCCCCAGGTTCACCCGCCTTTAAGGCCAGCTCTTCTTAGGTCAGACCTTGTAAAAAGCAGGGAGACAGCCAGAGAAACATATGGTGGGAAAACTCTCCAAGAACTACTCAGCCAATCAGATCACGTGCTACTTCAGACCAAGCCACTCTGCTTGGTTGCTAAGCCGCACCTCCGTCCCTTGTTGACTAGCAGAATGATCTCTGCTGTCTCACTTTCAGCTCCCCTAAACCAATACATGGGTGATGCTGTTCTGCTTACATAAGCAAAGACAAATTGTCCAGTAGCACCTTAGAGACCAACTAAGTTTGTTCTGGTATAAGCTTTTGTGTGCATGCACACTTCTTCTGCATGCACATGAAAGCTTCTACCCAGAACAAACTTAGTTGGTCTCTAAGGTGCTACTGGACGATTTTTAATCCCCCCCCCCCGGCTGTGTCAGAGCAACATGGCTGTTGTTGTTATTGTTTAGTCATTTAGTCGTGTCCAACTCTTCGTGACCCCATGGACCAGAGCACGCCACGCACTCCTGTCTTCCACTGCCTCCCACAGTTTGGTCAAACTCATGATGGTAGCTTCGAGAACACTGTCCAACCATCTCATCCTCTGTTGTCCCCTTCTCCTTGTGCCCAGGTACAGTGGTACCTCTGGTTACGTACTTAATTCTTAATTCGTTCCGGAGGTCCGTTCTTAACCTGAAACTGTTCTTAACCTGAAGCGCCACTTTAGCTAATGGGGCCTCCCGCTGCTATGCGATTTCTGTTCTCATCCTGTAGCAAAGTTCTTAACCCGAGGTACTATTTCTGGGTTAGCGGAGTCTGTAACCTAAAGCGTATGTAACCTGAAGCGTATGTAACCCGAGGTACCACTGTACAATAATCTATTAAACATTAAAAGCTTTTAGATGTCTTCTAAAAGTCTGGTAGTTGTTCTTCTCTTTGACATCTAATGGGAGGGCGTTCCACAGGGCGGGTGCCACCACCGAGAAGGCCCTTCGCCTGGTTCCCTGTAACCTCACTTCTCGCAATGAGGGAACTTCCAGAAGGCCCTCGGCGCTGGACCTCAGTGTCCAGGCAGAACGATGGGGGTGGAGACGCAACTTCAGGTCTACTGGACCGAGGCTGTTTAGGGCTTTAAAGGTCAGCACCAACACTTTGAATTGTGCTCGGAAACGTACTGGGAGCCATTTTAGGTCTTTCAAGACCAGTGTTATGTGGTCTCAGCGGCCGCTCCCAGTCACCAATCTTGCTGCTGCATTCTGGATTAGTTGCAGTTTCTGGGTCACCTTCAAAGGTAGCCCCACGTAGAGCGCATTGCAGTAGTCCAAGTGAGAGATAACCAGAGCAGGCACCACTTTGGTGAATTAAAAACGATTTCAAAGAAAACACAAAAATAGCTGAGCTGTCCTTGCCTCCCAGCATGGACTGGGCAGGTGAGCTTACCAGAAGATGCAAATGAGAGGAGGAAGTGGAAGATGTTGACGACAGGAGGACAGTCAAGCCATTTGCTGGCTGGTGGCCGCTACCTGTTTTCTGGAGCATTGTGGTTAATTCCAGGGGTGGCTCTCTGGCCCCAATCCAAGGGGCAGAAGAAGGGGCCAGGGCAGGTGTCACCACCCTGAGCACCATCACCTACAAAAACACATGGAGCACAACCCATCTTTTGACCTCGGCCATCACTTCTGGGAAGCAAACAGTCCAAACCATCGTTTACTGTCAAGGAACTAACATGGTGTTAATATCTATAAGCAGGGATTTATGAGCATCCAGTACTTCGGGGGGGGGTGGCTCTAGATGAAATTGAAGGCCTTTTGGGAAGTTTGTTTTCCCAACCGCCACCATGCACACCTCCTTCGGAACCTCAAAAGGAAAGATACTCCCCCCCCCTTTTTTTTTTGGTTTAGAGGATTTATAGCCTGGGTGACCCTGGGGAATTGCAGGTGTAAATAATCGCTTAGGAAGCTGGTGTCCTTGTTCTTGATTAAAACAACAGCAACCTGGCTTCTGTCTCTGTTTGTTTTAGAGTAGGCATTTGCAGGGAAACATTTCGCAATGTGCTGGGTCCTCTGGGGCGGCCCAAGATGTTTTGCTGCCTGAGGCAGAGGACAAGGGGACACAACCCCACACACAGACACACACACACAATGCGCAGAAACTGATGGGACTGCCAGCCGAATCCTGCACCAGCAATGTTTCAAGAAGCCTGTATATTTATTTTCCTGTTTCAAGAAGCCTTTTGAGCCAAGATCTGTCCCAGAGTGGCTGGGGAAACCAAGCCAGATGGGCAGGGCAATAATAATAATAATAATAATAATAATAATAATAATAATAATAATATCATCTGTATTGGAATTCTTCTTAAGATGTTCATTAAAAAATGTTTCTATTCTATTGTTTCATTGCTTGCTGTTGCCAAATTGGGCACCTTGGGAGCAAGGGCAAATGATGATGATGATGATGATGATGATAATGATGATGGCTGGAACCTCTCTTCCCACCACCCACCATATAGAAGAAGAAGAAGAAGAGTTTGGATTTGATATCCCGCCTTTCACTCCCTTTAAGGAGTCTCAAAGCGGCTAACAATCTCCTTTCCCTTCCTCCCCCACAACAAACACTCTGTGAGGTGAGTGGGGCTGAGAGACTTCAGAGAAGTGTGACTGGCCCAAGGTCACCCTGCAGCTGCATGTGGAGGAGCGGAGACGCGAACCCGGTTCCCCAGATTACGAGACTACCGCTCTTAACCACTACACCACACTGGCTCTCAATAGGGACTGATTGGATCCAAGAAAGAATTTGACATTCATTTGAAATTTTAACATTTAACTCCTGGTATCCCCCCTGCCCAAATATCACCACTGAAATTCAGTGATGTAGAAGGGATGGAGAGCTTTGTCACTTTCACCTTATATTCTTGCTCCCCCCCCCCCCAGTCTTAAGTTCAGTTTGCCCCATTTTTCACATCAGTTTACAGTTCATTTCCTTTAAAAAAAAGAAATGAAAAAAGCACGCACACAATTCATATGAATTGTTGCATGTATTTCTCCTAAGGGGGACATTTTGTACACAATTGCCCCTACTATACAGTGCATAATAATAATAATAATAATAATAATAATAATAATAATAATAATAATAATATTGTTACATGTACCCTGCCCATCTGACTAGGTTACCCCAGCCACACTCTGGGCAGCTTCTAACAGAATATAGAAAAACAAACAAACCAGAACATCACAAATTAAAAGCTTCCTGATCCAGGGCTGCCTTCTGATGTCTTCAGGAAGTTGTGTAGTTTATTTCACAGGTTGGGCGCCACCACCAAAAAGGCCCTCTGCCTGGTTCCCTGTAACTTCGCTTCTCACAGTGAGGGAACCACCAGAAGGCCCTTGGAGCTGGACCTCAGTGTCTGGGCTGAACAATGGGGATGGAGCAGCTCCTTCAAGATAGGTAAAGGTAAAGGTAAAGGACCCCTGGATGGTAAAGTCCAGTCAAAGGCGACTATGGGGTTGCTGCGCTCATCTCGCTTTCAGGCCGAGGGAGCCAGCATTTGTCCACAGATAGCTTTCTGGGTCATGTGGCCAGCATGACTAAACCGCTTCTGGAGCAACGGGACACTGTGATGGAAACCAGAGCGCACGGAAATGCCGTTTACCTTCCCGCTGCAGCGGTACCTATTTATCTACTTGCACTGGTGTGCTTTCGAACTGCTAGGTTGGCAGGAGCTGGGACAGAGCAACGGAGCTCACCCCATCATAGGGATTCAAACCGCCAACCTTCTGATCGGCAAGCCCAAGAGGCTGAGTGGTTTAGACCACAGCGCCATCCGCGTCCCTTCAAGTATACAGGTGCTTTTGCAATTTTCAATCATGTATGCATTTTGCAAATACACTCCCTCACATGAAGAATTTTGGAGAAGTACATGTTTGGAAGAATAGCCATGTTTTCATCCATGTATTGACTTGGGAAGTGTGAGAGAATTCCTACCAGAGAGCCAGTGTGGTGTAGTGGTTAAGAGCGATGGACTCATAATCTGGTGAATCGGGTTCGCTTCCCCGCTCCTCCACATGCAGCTGCTGTGTGACCTTGGACTGCTCACACTTTTCTGAAGTCTCTCAGCCCCACTCACCTGACAGAGTGTTTGTTGTGGGGGAGGAAGGGAAAGGAGATTGTTAGCCGCTTTGAGACTCCTTAGGGTAGTAATAAAGCGGGATATCAAATCCAAACTCTTCCAATCCAAACAACCCGACAGGGCCAAGGCAGGACACGAGGCAAGGACAGGTACAGGATATCTGGCATACAGCAACCTTGCTCCTGTAACCTGGGGTGGGTTCCAGCAGCCTTTTCTCTCTGTCAGGGTAATGGCCAGTCCTGATCCTCGGCGACTCACCTCCCTGTCTCGCCCGAAGGCGAGCACTCCTCCTGCGAGTACTCAAGTCCCTCCTTCTCTCAGACCTCAGTCTCTGCAGCTCAGGTGACGTTGGTGGGTTACTAGACCCAGAGGCCACCTCAGCCTCCCCTGACCAAACCGGTAGTGGAGCAGCTGTAAGTGATGGCTCAGCTGGAGGCAACGAGGTCATCCCCGCATCTGGAGCCAGGGCAGGCTCAGGCCCCTGACTCGGCCCAGCTGGTGCTTGTTGCAGGGGGACCTGGGCAGACTGGGACTCTTCAGAATCAGGCCCCAGACTTGGTTCAGATGCCGCCTGAGGCAAAGGACTGAGAAGCCACTGGTTCCGAGTCTGACTCTGAGTCCCAGGCCATCACAAGAGTTTAGACTAAATGTGATCCACCTGGAGAAGGAACTGCAAACCACTCCAGTATTTTGCCAAGAAAACCCCATGGACATAAAAAAACGAGAAGAGTTGAGAAGAAAGCGAGAGTTTCCAAGGCATGCTCTGGTTCATGGGGTCACAGAGAGTCGAACACAACTAAGACGACTAAAAACCAACAACACACAACCTGAGCCTACGATTGAGGGACTCACGCCATTGCGCTCCAAGAGGGTCCCATTTCTCCCATGGCTGCTGCCTCCGATTCCAGCTCTTGCGTTCGAATCCTGCTCGTGGGTTTTCCACTTTCAGAACCGCTTGCTCAGCTAGATGGGCCATTGGCCTAATCCAGCAGCCTCTTCTGATGTTCTGGTGTTCTTACCTGGTTCAGCATTCCCTTCCCATGAAACCCCAAGCTGGACCTGCACAGCACAGAGCATCAGATTTCATTTAGAACATTTCCCCTGTGCATTCACTGTTTCCCTGCATATTCAGCCCAGCTCTCGATGTGTTTCCTGTTCACCTGTCGAGGTCCAGCTTTTGCAGCAGGGTTGATTTGGTTGCCAACACCCCATCAGCAGGATCAGGCCATACGTTCACTGCCAAACATCAAAGGAAACGACATGCTCCTTTTTGATCAAGACCGCTGCTGTTCCTTCAGCAGATGTACACTAACAAGTATCTTAAATGCGCAACTCCCTTCCCTGCCACTTTGTGTGCGTGTGTGACTTAATCACTGTTGATGTTTAATGGAAGATCAAAACAAAGTAGTGCACTAATTTGTTTATGCACAGGGAGTTAATTACGACATCAAAACACAGGCATACAATGGGGCTGTGGTTCAGAATATTCCAGTGTGAAACATGCATCTTGCGCAAGGGCCAGTTCAGCCTTTTCTTCGGACCAATGAGGACTAGAATCTTGCGTTTATTTTATTTTTTTAAGCACATGCCCTAGCTCAGTGGCAGAGTGCATGCTTTGCTTGCAGAAGGACTTAGGGTTCGGTTCAGGGCCAGATTTAGGTTTGATGAGGCCCTAAGCAACTGAAGGTAATGGGGCCCTTTATATGTCCAGCTGTCCTTTGTCAACAACAAATTGCCACTGTTTTTTGTGTTGAATATTTGCTATATGGTCATTTATGGACCTCATAGGTATCTAGAGCCATTTGCGCATAACAAAATATGTATTTTTATCAAAGGAATTGTTGAACTGAAATACACTTAAGAAGAAGTATATTAATAGTGAAATACACTTAAAAAGAAGTATATTAATAACAAAAGTTCCTTTAGAAACACAATTTACAAAGACTCATAACCTGGTCTCTAGAAACTTGCTATAATATGAAATAATAATAGCAAACAAGTGATATTTTAGGGAGCAGGCTAGCAGGTGGGGACAATTACTTACATCATAGGAGCCTACGCAACACAAAACTCTGTTGCTGTATGTAGGTTTTGTTTTATTTGTTTTTTATCTTATATTTTGGAAATGTAAAACCAGTTGTTGTTGTTTTAAAAAAAATATTGGGGGCCCCCAAGAGAGTGGGGCCCTAAGCTATAGCTTGTTTAGCTTATAAGTAAATCTGGCACTGGTTCGGTTCCTGGCATCTACACATAGAGAAGCGGAGTGACTCCTTACCAGACACCCTGAAGTGTTGCTACCCTGCTAGTGTAGACAATACTGACCTGGGTGGAAGATGGAGCCAGCTTGTTTTCTTTTGTTCTGGAAGGTAGGAACCCAACCATTGGATCCAAGAAAGAAGAAAGGAGGAACAGATTGAGGTTGAATCCTGACAAGACAGAAGCACTGTTTTGGGGGGACAGGAGGTGGGCGGGTGTGGAGGACTCCTTGGTCCTGAATGGGGTAACTGTGCCCCTGAAGGACCAGGTGCGCAGCCTGGGAGTCCTTCTGGAATCACAGCTGTCCATGGAGGTGCAGGTCAATTCTGTGTCCAGGGCAGCTGTCTACCAGCTCCATCTGGTACGCAGGCTGAGACCCTTGCTGCCTCCAGACTAAAAAAATTCCTTCCAGTAGCACCTTAAAGACCAACTAAGTTAGTTCTTGGTATGAGCTTTCGTGTGCATGCACACTTCTTCAGATACACTCATGCACACGAAAGCTCATACCAAGAACTAACTTAGTTGGTCTTTAAGGTGCTACTGGAAGGAATTTTTTTTGTTTTGACTATGGCAGACCAACATGGCTACCTATCTGTAACTGCCTCCAGATTGTCTCTCCAGAGTGGTGCATGCTCTAGTTATCTCTCGCTTGGACTACTGCAATGCGCTCTATGTGGGGCTACCTTTGAAGGTGACCCGGAAACCACAAATAACCCAGAATGCGGCAGCTAGACTGCTGACTGGGAGCGGCCGCCGAGACCACATAACACTGGTCTTGAAAGACCTACCCTGGCTCCCAGTACAGTGGTGCCTCGCAAGACGAAATTAATTCATTCTGCGAGTTTTTTCATCTTGCGAATTTTTCATCTTGAGAAGCACAGTTTCGGAAAAGTTTTGGAAAAGCTTCAAAAATCACCAAAGTCTTCAAAAACCTCAAAAAAGGCTACCACACCGCGTGCTATGAGTTGCTCCTCGAAGTCAAGTCGCAACTGTATTAACGGTTTTAAGAAAAAGGAAACAAACTTGTAAGACGTTTTCGTCTTGCGAAGCAAGCCCATAGGGAAATTCGTCTTGCGAAGCAACTCAAAAAACCAAAAACCCTTTCGTCTTGCGAGTTTTTCGTCTTGCGAGGTACCAGTGTACATTTCCGAGCACAATTCAAAGTATTGGTGCTGACCTTGAAAGCCCTAAATGGCCTCAGCCCAGTATACCTGAAGGAGCGTCTCCACCCCCATCATTCTGCCCAGACACTGAGGTCCTCCTTCGAGGGTCTTCTGGCAGTTCCCTCCCTGTGAGAAGGGAGGTTACAGGGAACCAGGAAGAGGGCCTCCTTGGTGGTGGCACCCACCCTGTGGAACGCCCTCCCATTAGATGTCAAAGAGAACCTCAACTACCAGACTTTGAGAAGACATCTGAAGGCAGCCCTGTTTAGGGAAGCTTTTAATGTTTAATAGCCTATTGTATTTTAATATTCTGTTGGAAGCCTCCCAGAGTGGCTGGGGAAACCCAGCCGGATGGGTGGGGTATAAATAATAAATTATGATGATGATGATGATGAAGAACTTTCTCACAGTAAGAGCTGTTTGACAGTGAAAGGTTGTGGACTCTCCCTCCTTGGAGGTTTTTAAGCAGAGGTTGGATGGCCACTTGTCATGTATGATCTAGTTGAGGTTCCTGTCTTGCTGGGGGTTGGACTAGATGACCCCCGGGTCCCTTCCAACTCTACAATTCTATGATATGTGGAATAAGTATTTTATACAATCCTAGACAATTGGTTCACCTGTCTCAGTACTGTCTACACTGAGTGCCTCTCCTTGGGTTTAGGCAGGGGTCTCTCCCAGACTTACCTGGAGATCCCGGGGTGTGAATCTGGGGTATTCTACTTTTAACACTTGGCAATGCCCTTTGCCCAAACATTTAGCCACCCCGCAACACCGCTGCATGACACCAAGCGCCTTCAAAACCCAGGGAAGTCTCCTGGAGCTGCCTGGAAGTTGCCCAGGCCCGTACAGGATGAGTCCCTGGATGGCAGAGTCTTCTTGCCTCTAATCTCGAAACTAAAGGCAGTCTTGATTGCAACCCTAAGCAGGAGCTAAACATAGTTTCTCTCCTAATCTCTCGGGATCAGTTCATTTTATCTCCCCGCTTAATTGAATGAATGAGAAATTAGATAAAACTTTGCAGAGCAAATCTTTCAGCAAACGTGGGCGGAAGAATATTCGGCAGGCTCTCTGCATGCTCACAGCTGCTCCTTTGTTTTGCGGGAAGTGTGGGGGTTTGATTTAATGCAAGTCCTGCTACACACTTCCATCCCTATTAATTCTATTGTACATATTAAATGTCCTCTTTGCAGAAGGGGAGACCAAAAACAAATAGCATGTGTTTTAAGTGTACGCCGGAGAAGAGAGCACCAATATTTCTTCCCCCGAAAAGCCCTCTGTGGTTTAAGGATGTAAAACTCTCCACTAAAAAGGATTTTGATTTAGAGGGAAAGTGATCGCCTTGAATCGGGCAAGTGCTGGGGGAATTTCCGAGGGGGATTAGGGAGAAACTCGGGGAAGGAGGAGGAGGAGGAGGAGGAGAACCAAACTGTATGGTTTGGGAGCCCCGTAGACAGAGCCTGATGTCAGAACATCAGCGCTGCCCTCTGCCTCATGCAAGTTCTGTTCATTTGCGGGGGGCTCTTTGTGTGTCAAATCGTAGAATTGTAGAGTTGGAAGGGACCCCATAGTTCATCTAGTCCAACCCCCTGCACTGCAGCGCTCCAGACCTCTCCCCAGGAACTCTACTCAGGCCATAACCCTTCCTGGTCTTGCTCTGTGCCTGCATGCGAGTGCTTTGGCATCACTGGGATCCTTGAAAGCCCTAAACGGCCTCAGCCCAGTATACCCGAAGGAGCGTCTCCACCCCCATCGTCCAGCCCAGACACTGAGGTCCTCCTTCGAGGGCCTACTGGTGGTTTCCTCACTGTGAGAAGGGAGGTTACAGGGAACCAGGCACAGGGCCTTCTCAGTGGTGGCACCCGCCCTGTGGAACGCCCTCCCATAAGATGTCAAGGAAATAAGTAGCTATCCTATCTTTAAAAGACATCTGAAGGCAGCCCTGTTCAACTACAGTGATACCTTGGGTTAAGAACTTAGTTCGTTCCGGAGGTCCGTTCTTAACCTGAAACTGTTCTTAACCTGAGGTACCACTTTAGCTAATGGGGTCTCCCGCTGCCGCGCGCTGCCAGAGCACGATTAGAATAATAAAGGAGAAGAGGTTAGTTAATGAAAGGAGTTAATACTATTAGAAATATGAAACTGGAGAACTGTTATACAGGTGATATAATGAAATTCAGATAGAGGGGATTCGAGGAAGTCAGTTACCAATGTTAAGAGATTTAAGTATCTGAAGTAATAATTCTCTTACGTGTTTATCGTCTTCGTTGTGTGTTTTGTCATGTTTTTTCTTTTTTCTGTGTGAAAAACTTGGAAAATCAATAATTAATTTTTTTGAAAAAACAAAACAAAACATGGAAGAGGTGCTAGAGGACAATGGCATGGCTAGATGGGCTATGCAAGGACCTCCCCACTTCCATGTCCTGTTTTCCTCTCTGGTCCGATTTCTCCTGCTCCCACACCCCTTTCAGGGAGAAGGCAGCTCCTCTTGGCAGACGGCTTCGTGGAAGCCCGGCGGAGGTCTTATTCATCCAAAAGCAAGCCCAGCTCGATGGGAAGGAAAGCCCTCTGCCAAACCTCTGAGGAGCAACAGCCATCTTCTGGCCAGTCGGCCTGCATTCGCGTTGGCACCCTGTCGTAGCCTTCAGGTCCAGATTCTGCTGGCTTCTGCTGATGTCGCCTGCTGGAGAGGTCACCCTCGCCGGTGGAATTCCTTCCAGGTTAGCAGCTGAGCACACCAGGCAACCTCGTCTGCTCGCTGGCGTCCGCCGTCTCCAGAAGAACCCAGCTGGAACGGAGCTTGCCTCCCCGTGCCACCAGGCCAGCTTGTGGTGGCATTTTGCAAGCCAAAGCGCTCCAATGAGTTGCACGCGCAGGAGAAATAAAAGAGGAGGCCTCCCCTGCTTGGTTTGCAGGAAGGGCAAAGAGATGCCCGGTTCCCGCTCTGTGAACTGGGCACACTTTGCAAAGGAAAATCTGAGAGCCAGCTTATCTGCCCAACAATGCAACAACACGCAATGCCCGGCATATCAGATGGCGAAGCAGTCTGTCCAAAACCTGAGATGCCCTGCTGGATGGGTGTCTGAGGCTGTTCTGTCTGCAAAAGGCTCCGCTTGCCAGCGGGTGGGCTTAGATTCGGCTTGTGTCAGAAGCCCCCCCTAAGCAACCTGGAGCAAGACTAAAGTTTCTTCCAGAGCTTTTCTTCAAGGGTAGCATTGCAGATTTCAGGGGCGGGAGGGGAAAGAAAGATTTCAGAGGACCGGTTCTAAAAAGGAATGGCGAGTAAAGCTACCGCTTTTGGTTTCTCTCAGTGTCTCGTTTTCCCAGTTCTAATTGTTCAGGTTGCCAAATTCCGGCAGCAATTTGCAATTTTTTAGTAAAAAGGAGGGGAAAGTCCTCGTGAAAGTTCATCGGCATCATGCTGCAAATTTCTCCCCGTATAAATATTTTTGCAAGCAGTTTTCCCCGATACGGTGCATTTTGTATGCTGTTTTCACAAAGCTATATATTTTTATGCACACTTTCCCCTAATATAATCCGTTTTTGAACACACTGTTTGGCTGCATCGCAAAATTCAGGGAAGTTTGAATTTCAAAAGATAATTGCGTTCATGTATCAGTTCGAGGTGTGAATTCGGCAGCTTCTCATTAAAAGGCAGACCAAGCCAAATTTCTCCCCATTCTGAATTGTGGCTTATTCCATGCTTGGAGGTGGGTGCCTGTGGTTGAGGACCAGTGGCTTCTTGGGGTTGGCCCCAGTACTCGCTTACTCTCCCAAGCCATATGAATTAACACACATTAAGACTGTGCCAGTTGTCTTTGTCCATGGAGTTTTCTTGGCAGGCATACTGGAGTGGCTTGCCGGTTCCTCCTCCAGGTGGATCACGTTTGGTCAAAACTCTCCACTATGACCTGTTCATCTTGGGTGCCCTGCTCGGCATAGTTCATAGTTGCTCTGAGTTATTCAAGCCCCTTCGCCACGGCAAGGCAGTGATCCATGAAGGGATCCAGTGAGAGCTGGACCTTCTGGCTGATTGCCGAAGAATTGATGTGTTTGAATTGTGGTGCTGGAGGAGACTCTTGAGAGTCCCATGGACTGCAAGAAGATCAAACCTCTCCATTCTGAAGGAAATCAGCCCTGAGTGCTCACTGGAAGGACAGATCGTGAAGCTGAGACACCAAGACTTTGGCCACCTCAGGAGAAGAGAAGACTCCCTGGAAAAGACCCTGATGTTGGGAAAGATGGAGGGCACAAGGAGAAGGGGACGACAGAGGCCGAGATGGTGGGACAGTGTTCTCGAAGCTACCAGCATGAGTTTGACCAAACTGCAGGAGGCAGTGGAAGACAGGAGTGCCTGGCGTGCTCTGGTCCAGGGGGTGAAGAGTTGGACATGACTAAACAACTAAACAACAACAACAACAAAAAGGCTGTGCCAAATATTTGCCCATTTCAAATGTTTAATAATAGTGGCATGGGAGATTCTTCAGAAAAACCATCAAGATTGTGACCATTAAATCAATCCTGTTCTGCCCCATCATTTCTCTGGGCTTCTGCTTCCTCCTTCCAATGATTACGCACATGGGTGAGCCCATCCAATCAAGGACCAACATATGAAATGACACCCCAGGGCTAACTATCCTGCATCTGGATTGGTCGACGTTGTGCTCTGCAGATGTTATAGGACTCCATGTCCCAGCTGCTCCAACCAGCATGGCCAATGGTCAAGGATGATGGGAGTTGTAGTACGGGAACATGGTGGTGAATTGGCTTCCCTCGCCCGACATCAGTGGTTCCCAACCACAGCACTTACTTTTCTTTTTCATACCCACAGCAACCAAGGTCAAAGAATTCCCCCCTTTCACCTCCTTTATTATAAAGGAAAGGCATGAGTGGCTTCGGCATGTATAGATTCACTGCACACGCCGACTGGAGTCGCAGAATCACAGAACTGGAGAGGTGGAAGGGACCACAGTGGTCATCTAGTCCAACCCTCTAAAATGCAGCTATCCTTTGCCCAATGTGGGTCTTGGACCTACAGCCCTGAGATTAAGAGTCTCGGGCTCCATTGACACAGCTACAATAATATATTTAATAATAAGTTTATTATTTATACCCCACCCTTCTGGCTGGGTTTCCCCAGCCACTCTGGGCAGCTCCCAACAGAATATTAAAAACGAGATAAAACATCAAACATTAAAACTTCCCTAAACAGAGGGCTTCCTCCAGATGTCTTCTAAAAGTCAGAGAGTTGTTTATTTCCTTGACATCTGATGGGAGGGCGTTCAACAGGGAGGGTGCCACCACCAAGGAGGCCCTCTGCCTGGTTCCCTGTAACCTCACTTCTCGCAGTGAGGGAACTGCCAGAAGGCCCTCGGAGCTGGATCTCAGTGTCTGGGCTGAACGATGGGGGTGGAAATGCTCCTTCAGGTATACTGGGCTGAGGCCCTTTAGGGCTTTAAAGGTCGCAACACCAGTTAGTGGGTCGATTCAGTGTTCAGGACAGACATATTAGCACTCCTGATGGATATTCAGATGTGGTCTAAAATGAAGAATGAGGTCTACTCTCTACCCCAATGGACACCTTTCTTAAATTTCTAGCCGTGCATTTCTGTCCCTCCTCTCTTATTGTCTGGTGAGTTTCTGGCAGTGACCTGAGCTTGATCCTGAGAACAAAGGCTGAGGAGGATCTAGGAGTCTTGGTTGACCACAAACTTGACATGAGCCAACAGTGTGACGCGGCAGCTAAAAAAGCCAATGCAATTCTGGGCTGCATCAATAGAAGTATAGCATCTAGATCAAGGGAAGTAATAGTGCCACTGTATTCTGCTCTGGTCAGACCTCACCTGGAGTACTGTGTCCAGTTCTGGGCACCACAGTTCAAGAAGGACACTGACAAACTGGAACGTGTCCAGAGGAGGGCAACCAAAATGGTCAAAGGCCTGGAAACGATGCCTTATGAGGAACGGCTAAGGGAGCTGGGCATGTTTAGCCTGGAGAAGAGGAGGTTAAGGGGTGATATGATAGCCATGTTCAAATATATAAAAGGATGTCCTATAGAGGAGGGAGAAAGGTTGTTTTCTGCTGCTCCAGAGAAGTGGACACGGAGCAATGGATCCAAACTACAAGAAAGAAGATTCCACCTAAACATTAGGAAGAACTTCCTGACAGTAAGAGCTGTTCGACAGTGGAATTTGCTGCCAAGGAGTGTGGTGGAATCTCCTTCTTTGGAGGTCTTTAAGCAGAGGCTTGACAAGCATATGTCAGGAGTGCTCTGATGGTGATTCCTGCTTGGCAGGGGGTTGGACTCGATGGCCCTTGTGGTCTATTCCAACTCTATGATTCTATTCTATGATTCAGACAGAAGGGAAGATGACCAACTTCTTACCTGGTGATTCGGGCACCTGGGATGAAGATGCATTACAGGGATGCAGATTCCTCTGAGCAGTGCCAGACTGACGTATAAGCTAAACAAGCTATAGCTCAGGGCCCCACTCTCTTGGGGCCCCCCCAAAAAATTAAAGGCCACATGTCCCGGAAGCTGTCTGCGGACAAACACCAGCTCCCTCAGCCAGTAAAGCGAGATGAGCGCCGCAACCCCAGAGTTTTCTGTGACTAGACATAATGGTCATGGGTACCTATACCTTTACCTTTAGAGTGCTTCTCTGTGCACATTATTTCATTGCATTCTTTAACAACAGACCTTCAGAGCATGGAAAGGGAAGCTTCCACATCTGTAAGAAATTAATCTTTGGAACTCCTTGCCTATTGATAGCAGGCGGGGATCTTGACTTATTTTATAGATGGGCCCTTTGAGTGAAATAATAATAATAATAATAATAATAATAATAATAATAATAATAATTTTTATTATACCAAAATTTTGTATGCCAAGCTATACCCACATGCCTCTTCCAGGTTTTTTTCCTTTCTTACCCAACCTTAACAAATCATAAGAACATAACAGTGCTTGCTGACAACCCTCCCTTAACCTGTGTCTCCCTATTTTCTCTCTCCCTCCTACACTTGTTGTTGTTGTTGTTTAGTCGTTTAGTCGTGTCCGACTCTTCGTGACCCCATGGACCAGAGCATGCCAGGCACCTCTGTCCTCCACTACTTCCCGCAGTTTGGTCAAATTCATGCTGGTAACCTCGAAACACTATCCAACCATCTCGTCCTCTGTCGCCCCCTTCTCCTTGTGCCCTCCATCTTTCCCAGCATCAGTGTCTTCTCCAGGGAGTCTTCTCTTCTCATGAGGTGGCCAAAGTACTGGAGCCTCAGCTTCACGATCTGTCCTTCCAGTGAGCACTCAGGGCTGATTTCCTTCAGAATGGAGAGGTTTGTTCTTCTTGCAGCCCATGGGACTCTCAAGAGTCTCCTCCAGCACCATAATTCAAAAGCATCAATTCTTCGGCGATCAGCCTTCTTTATGGTCCAGCTCTCACTTCCATACATCACTACTGGGAAAACCATGGCTTTAACTATACGGACCTTTCCCTCCTACACAATCACCATTAACTACCAGCCTTTCACACTAAAATCCCAGGGCAGGTTAGAAGAATTTAAAATTCAACATCAAAAGCAGTTTAAAGGAACCTGCAATCACTAAAATAGGGTGGGTCTCCAAAATACAGACATCTCCGGTGTCAGAGGCTAGGGTAGAGGGATGCGTTGTAAGGTCATAGCCATGTCTTTGGTATATTAATCTGTAAGGCAGGGGTAGCTAATCCATTTTTCACCTTGAGGGCCACATTCACTGTTGGCCAAACCTTCGAGGGCCACATGTCAGCAGTGGGTGTGGCCAAAGGGAAAGCGGGTGTCGTCAAAATGGGGGCCTTTGCTGTCTCTCAAATGGGGTGCACGCACAAACACACACAGGTCCACTGCAGAAAGAGACATATTTACCCACAAAGATAGCACTCATGCACACTTAGTCTGCCTCCCCATCACCCCCTCTCAACTACAGGGCACTAGGGGGGCACGGAAATGGGGTTTCAACAGATTTCCCCGCACTGATCTGGTCAGGGAGAAAAAAGTCGCCTCCAAGCCCAGCACATACACCCCACAATTAGATGATATATATATTTTTAAGGCTCTGTTCCAAGACGAAGCCCCATCTACCTTGCACCTTTGTACTCCCTACTTGTAGCAGACTCAGCGCAGAAAAAGTGTCTTGCAGCTGGTTGGGGCACTCTGGAAATACAAAAGTGCTCTCATGGCACCAATAAATTGGGTCTGGGGTAGAGGCTGCCATATTTCAAAAAGTGAAAATCCGGACACAAAAGTTGTTGGGCTTTTTGGAGCAAAGTTGTTGAGATTTTCAAGCTTTTTCTTTTTGGAAATTCACCAAAATACAGACTTTGACATGGTTTGCCGTACGTCCGGACATTTCAGCGATTTCTGCCCGGATATTGCTTCCGACTGCCGTATTCTGATAATGTCCGGGAAATTCTGGAGTTATGGCAAGCCTAGTCTGGGGTCTGGTGGTCCACAAGAAATACGGTAGCTTGGCGAGGCTAAATGCAGCCTATCTTACCATCAATGAGAAGGAATGGTGAAACCATCGTTGTGTGTGTGTGTTGTCATTTTCACACGCATTCATTCTGTTGCGTTCCATTCATCTACTAAAAATGAAACAAACCTCAAATCTGCACCAGCATTTAAATCTACCTAAGTATTCTCTTTCACTTTATTTTCTCTTAAAATGTGCATTTCAAAACTTACTCTCCTACAGAATGACATAACCACCCAGAGCTTTGCTTTGCAATGTCCCTAAAAGTGGGGAATCTAAGAATTGCGTTTCCGATCAACACATTAGTCTGAAGTGCTCATATTGGAATCTGCAGAGACTGAATTCCCTGAGCATCTGTAACCCAGGCATACCCTCAACACGCCGCTACCTTCAGCCAAACATTGGCTGGTTGTATCACAGGGCAAACTTACTGTTTATCAACCCCCCCCCCCAGCCCCAAATTGCACCGGAGTGGGACCTTTAAAGCAGGATCAGTCCCCCACAAGATGTGTACATATTTCCCTCAATATTTCATTCGGGGAAAGGCGGGGGGAGACATGTTAAACACACACACATGACCCAAACAAACCCTGAAAAGAATTGAATTTAACTGAGCGGAAATTGCTGACCGACAGCAGTGCGCGAGCGCCGAACGAAAATTCTCCCTGGCTCTCTAATTATCCTTTCCTTCTCGACTCCAGTATCACATGTAACCATGTGTAGAATCATAAAATAATTATGCAGTGTACAAGCTTTTCTGGGAGCATGTACCACTGTTTTCCTAATTCTTTATCGCTCCCATTGATCGTGGCATGTGTGCATTGATCCAAGTCGGCCATCTGGTAAGGAAAGATAAGCGTGGTACTGTCTTTGCACTGCACTGTCACTCAGGGAGGGGGCAGATTTTGGCTGTAGGGAATTACGGGGGCAGGATTAGCCCTCGTCCTATGAGTAAACTGAATTTGAAATGCAATGTTGCAGCTGCATGGGCCACGTTGCTAACTTCTGGGCTTTTGCCCATGCATCATTGGGAAGATGGGTGGCTGGTGTGCTGGGTTTTGTGTGTTGTTTGTCTCCTTCCTAAGTGTAAGGAGAGGGAGAGATGGCATTCGGAGGGGGGGGGGACGGACGGACGACCCCTCTCTCTAGCTATCTCTATCTCTCAAATCTCCTGTAGTCCTAAATCTGCAAATGGATAGGGAATATATTTTAAAAAATAAATAGAAAAATTGTATGCACACAAAAACTGCTGGATCGAACACAATTTGGATAACAATAAAAAATAGGAATGAGAAACAGGCGAGAGCAAAAAAGAAGGGACCATATTACGGAAGGATCAAGAATGAAACAGACCCACTGATACTGAAAATATTCTGGTTGATTGCGCAAGTATATAGGACAATGGTGGTGGAATCATCGCCTTTTAAAATAATAATAATAATAATAATAATAATAATAATAATAATAATAATAATCCTCATGATCTTTTAACGCACAACTTTACCCGACTTTGTGAGGCTTTCAACTTTCTATTTCCCCCTCTCTTCACACTTATTTCCTCAAAGCCGGTCAATTAGACGTCGCTGGTTGTTTTGGTTTTTTTAATAAAAAAAATAATAATAAATAAATGCGATTGTGCTTTTTTGCGAAACAATGAGGCCAGCAGCCAAGGGGATGGTGCCTCCATTGTTTCCACCCCCCCTTCCTCGCCCCCTGCAAATGCCCGCCTGATCTTCTCAAAGCCGCCCCTCTAAAATTGAACAATTCTGTCAAAAAAGATTAGTTCTATTTTGTCTGCTGCTCGCTGACTATTCATGAATGCAAAAAGAAGGGGGGGGAAGCAGAGTGTCATACTAAGTTGTGAAGGTAGCAGGCTTTTCTCCTATTGACTTCAGGATACGAAACCGAGAGGCCACAAAGGGCCAGCCCTCCGGGAGGGGGGCAAGGAGGTCCTGCCATGTGTTCGAGTTATATCCCTCCTCCAGCTCACCCATTCGATTCCCTTTGTGGCTGCAAGTTTATATTGTCATACAGTGGGGGGAGGTGGAGGGGGGGGGAGCGAAAGAGAAAGAGGGAGAGAGACAGAGAAGCTTCAGGCAACACCAAGCAGAAAAAAACGGATTAGCATATCACAAGGATCATCTTGCATTGCACCAAAATCTTTTCAGTATGTATAATTAGTGAATACAGTCCCTCTTCAACCACCCCTTCTCCCCCCCCTTGCCATTTTTGGAGGATGTTTTATTTTTTGGGGGGGGGGCAAGGC
Source organism: Podarcis muralis (assembly GCF_964188315.1). Lineage (NCBI taxonomy): Eukaryota > Metazoa > Chordata > Lepidosauria > Squamata > Lacertidae > Podarcis > Podarcis muralis. Next base: position 6,957,837 of record NC_135655.1, read on the forward strand.
AAATTAGCTCCTATCTCTGGCTAGAATATCAGAAAATGGAAAGTTTATCTGGCTGTTATATTCTTTCTTTCTCTACAGCTGGCCTTACCCGCGCTCAGAATATTTTCCAGGTTGCGCTCTTGAACGTGCCATGCAAATTCTGCACGCAGAAGCTCGGTTTACTCCAGGAAAAATCAGGGCAAAGAGGGAGGACAACGTGTTTTGTTTTTTTTAATTTATCACGCAGCCACTGCAATGAGTCGAAAAGTTTTCTCTCCTCGTCCTGCACCACAGAGTTATGCAACAAAGGAGGAGGATAGGAAAAGTTTTTTTAAAAAAATAGGCATTTCTGTTAGGGGCGAATGTGACGCTCTTCAAGTATACCTTCCCAAAGCACTGAGTATTCATTTACTTGCTAGAGGCAAACTTGTCACTTACTTCTACCATATCCTTATCAGTTGATCCGAATTAAATTGTACATTATTTAAGGCACACTCCAAAACAAAGGGGTGTGTTTGTTTTTTTAATGTTAGTTAGGTTTTTGAGTTTTAATGTTAGTTAGGTTTTTGTGTTTTAATGTTAGTTAGGTTTTTTAAAAAGTAGAGACATCACCTTGCCAACAAAGGTCCGTATAGTAAAAGCTATGGTTTTCCCAGTAGTGATGTATGGAAGTGAAAGCTGGACCATAAAGAAGGCTGATCGCCGAAGAATGGATGCTTTTGAATTATGGTGCTGGAGGAAACTCTTGAGAGTCCCATGGACTGCAAGAAGATCCAACCTCTCCATTCTGAAGGAAATCAGCCCTGAGTGCTCACTGGAAGGACAGATCCTGAAGCTGAGGCTCCAAGACTTTGGCCACCTCATGAGAAAAGAAGACTCCCTGGAAAAGACCCTGATGTTGGGAAAGATGGAGGGCATAAGGAGAAGGGGACGACAGAGGACGAGATGGTGGGACGGTGTGCTCAAAGCTACCAGCATGAGTTTGACCCAACTGTGGGAGGCAGCGGAAGACAGAAGTGCCTGGCGTGCTCTGGTCTATAGCGTCACGAAGAGTCGGACACGACTAAACGACTAAACAACAACAACAACAACAACAGGTTTTTGTGGGAGTGGAGGCAGAGTCGAAAAGCGCCGTTTGGCAATCTTTTGAGATGAGCTTCCGAAGCGGCCTTCTGCTCTGAAAGAAGCACCCGTCCTTTTCCTTACCCTAAAACTGCTTTGTTTCCCCTTTGTGACGTCACAGCAGAAAGCAAGGTTTTATTGATTTAGATGCCACCCTCTTCACCCACAGCTCTTCGCAAACAGCCGATGTGGCAGGTCTCCGTCCCAAGGGGATTACAGTCCACAACAGAGTCAGGGAAGCAACAGAAGGAGGGAGGAAGCAGAGACAGGGGCAGAATATAGGGTGACTGCCAACTGCATGCCTTTTGGGTTAGCGACAATAGGGACTGGGGGGGGGTGAGAGAAAAATGAATTTGGAAGAGAGGCTTAATGGAAAGAAGGGAGGTTTGCGCACGGAGGCGTCCCAGGAGGTGGTTCCAGGAGTGCAGCACAGCAAGGACTGCGTGGTTTAAATGAGAAGAGATGATACCCAGCTCTACCTCTCTTTCAAATCAGAACCAGTGAAGGCGGTGAAGGTCCTGTGTGAGTGCCTGGAGGTGGTTGGAGGATGGATGGCAGCTAATAAATTGAGGTTGAATGCTGACAAGACAAAAGTAATGTTCTAGGGGAACAGGGGGCGGGCGGGTGTGGAGGACTCCCTGGTCCTGAATGGGGTAACTGTGCCCCTGAAGGACCAGGTGCGCAGCCTGGGAGTCACTTTGGACTCACAGCTGTCCATGAAGACGCAGGTCCATTCTATGTCCAGGGCAGCTGTTTACCAGCTCCATCTGGTATGCAGGCTGAGACCCTACCTGCCCGCAGACTGTCTCGCCAGAGTGGTGCATGCTCTGGTTATCTCCTGCTTGGACTACTGCAATGTGGTCTATGTGGGGCTACCTTTGAAGGTGACCCGGAAACTACAACTAATCCAGAATACGGCAGATAGACTGGTGACTGGGGGCGGCTACCGAGACCCCATAACACCGGTCTTGAAAGACCTACATTGGCTCCCAGTACGTTTCCAAGCACAATTCAAAGTGTTGGTGTTGACCTTTAAAGCCCTAAATGGCCTTGGCCCAGTATACCTGAAGGAGCGTCTCCACCCCCATCGTTCTGCCCGGACACTGAGGTCCAGCTCCGAAGGCCTTCTGGCGATTCCCTCGCTGTGAGAAGCAAAGCTACAGGGAAGCAGGCAGAGGGCCTTCTGGGTAGTGGCACCCACCTTGTGGAATGCCCTGCCACTAGATGTCAAAGAGATAAACAACTACCTGACATTCAGAAGACATCTTAAGGCAGCCTTGTTCAGGGAGGTTTTTAATGTGTGACATCTTAGTGCATTTTTGGTCTTTATGGAAGCTGCCCAGAGTGGCTGGGGAAACCCAGCCAGATGGGCGGGGTACAAATAATAAATTATTATTATTATTATTAGGCCTTTCGATGGCTAAATGTGGTTGGGCATATTGAGCAAAGGAAGGGGCGTGCCAGGAAGTAGGAAAGAAGGAAGGAACCATAGAATTGTTGAGTTGGAAGGGACCCTGACAATTATCTAGCTCAACCCCCTGCAATGCTGGAATCTGCAGGTGTATCATGCGGGGATCGAACCTGCAACCTTGCCATTATCAGCACCAGGCTCTAACCAGCTGAGCTATCCAGTCAGGAAAGTGATAGAGGGATTCTAAGCCTGATGTGAATCTCCCATGTGGCTAATTCAGGAGGCGTCACCCTCATTTACTGAGAGTGATGTCAGCACATGCAGCATTATGACATCATCACATTCACTATCAGGTCCCTGATTGGCTGCAATCACTGATGATGCATGAAGGCGAAAGGAGCCCCATTAGAAAAGATTTAGGCACCCGATCTACTTCTATGTGCGAGGAGGAGATTAAGCAAACAGGTCAGTGATGGCCTTTGTGGTCGCTGTCAACACCTGTATCACATCCGGCCAATAGCTCTTCTTAAGCCTGTTTATGCATCATATGTTTAATTACATTCCCTTCCCCTCAAAGAATCTTGCAGTAGTTTACCCCACAAAGAACTGCAATTCCCAGCACCCGTAACCAACTACAGTTCCCAGAATGCTTTGAGAGCTAATGTGCTTCAAATGTATGGCGTGTGCACAGCCAAAGTCTTTTAAGTCTTAAGTTTTTGAAGTCTTCAACCTGCCATCTAAACCAAGAGAGGGAGAGATATGGGACCACTCACTGAAAGCAGAAATAAACTTGGCAATGAGCAATACAAAATTCAACCCTTAAACCACACCGACGAAAGCGCGGCAGCACCTACTTTTGAAACTCCTCACTGATTTATATTAGACTGGATTCCTATCAGCGCCTAATTTTTAAAATTAGGCAAGCCTACAAAGACATGCAATTTTAATATGCGGTTTTAACTTTAGTACAAATGCATCGCCCTCTGCTGCCACCGCTGCACTCCCATCTTGTTCCCAAAATAGATTGTCATTCCTCCCTTGTTCCCAATCTAGATCTTTATTCATCCCTTATTATTCCCTGGTGGGTGGGCAAGGCGCCCTTTTGTGATTCGCCTCAGGTGCCAAAATATATTGGGCAGGCCCTGATTTATTGCATCGTATCTCACCTTTTCCTCCACGCAGCTTGTGGCTGTGTACATGTTTCTCCCCATCCTCATTGAATCACACAACAACAACAACAACCCTGTGAGGTAGGTTAGATTGAGAGGCAATGACTGGCCCAAGGTGGGCTTCATGGCCGAGTGAGGATTCGAACCCTGGTCTCTCCGAGGTCCTACTCTGACACTCTTTAAACGCTGCACTGTGCTGGATCACAATGCATTATTGGCTGTTTTAATTCCACTTGTTGTTGTCCTTTTCCAGCTTCCATTGGCCTTGCCTTTGAAGGCCCTTGCGGAAAAGTGCCTCTTCTGCCATTCTCAGCTCTCAGGTACGTTTGTGCGGAAGAAAGTAAGTTTTGGGCATGGTTAGTCTGGAGAAACAGGAGAAATGGGTGCTTTCATTTTTAGCTTGTTGTTTAGTCGTTTAGTCGTGTCCGACTCTTCGTGACCCCCTGGACCAGAGCACGCCAGGCACTCCTGTCTTCCACTGCCTCCCGCAATTTGGTCAAACGCATGCTGGTAGCTTCGAGAACACCATCCAACCATCTCGTCCTCTGTCGTCCCCTTCTCCTTGTGCCCTCCATCTTTCCCAACATCAGGGTCTTTTCCAGGGAGTCTTCTCTTCTCATGAGGTGGCCAAAGTCTTGGAGCCTCAGCTTCAGGATCTGTCCTTCCAGTGAGCACTCGGGGCTGATTTCCTTCTTCCGCATTTTACCCAACTAATATGCATTTTTGTGAACCTTACTTTATTGGAGAAGCGCATTGCAAAATTCGGAGAAGTGCAAATTGTGAAGGACGGCTGTGTTTCGTTACGTTTGGACGGCTGTGAATCAGTCAAGTTTGTTTATAGATCTGAACCAAATTTATCCCCCTTATCCCTAGGCTGTCAGGAGTGCTATCTACTGCTGGCTCCCTGCTGGACCGCAAGTTTTCCTCTGTATGTGTATGGAGAGTTGGCAGGAGCTGTGTGGTTTGTCTGTCTCCGGGAAATGGAAACGGAGTCGGTGGTAGGTTTCGAAAGAGGCAGGTTGGGGTTAAGCCAGAACCACACTTCAATCTGTACCTCCTGGGCTGATGCAGGGATTGGAACAGAGTTCTCTATTGCATTGCACACCTTTCCAGACATTCCAGCTTGAAAACCATATCAAAATGCATTTTAAGACGCCTGTTTCTGAGATAAAGTATGTTTAGAAATGCATAGAGATAAAGAAATGCATATTTTGAGATAGTATGTGCATTTAGAAGAGTGTACTTGGGAGGAGAATGTGTTGAGAAATGCATACTTGGAAAGAACATGGGTTTTAGATGACATAATCAAATATCTTTTTAAAAAGATAACCTGCAAATTAATGTAGAGGCAGGGTGGAACAGGCTAAGGACTGAGTATCTGCAAAAGAGACAGGATGATTTCTCTACCCGACTTTTTTGCAGTCCTTAGGATCATCAGACTTGTTGAGACAGCCTTCCCCATCCTGGGGCCCTCCAGATGTTTGGGACTGGTGGGAGTTGTACTCCAAAACATCTGCTAGGCACCAGATTGGGGCATCAAGCTGTCCTAAGCTGTATAGAATCCAAGCTCTACCTCTCCTTTAAATCAGAACCAGCGAAGGTGGTGAAGGTCCTGTGTGAGTGTCTGGAGACAGTTGGAGGATGGATGGCAGCTAACAGATTGAGGTTGAATCCTGACAAGACAGAAGTACTGTTTTGGGGGGACAGAGGGCTGGCGGGTGTGGGGGATTCCCTGGTCCTGAATGGGGTAACTGTGCCCCTGAAGGACCAGGTGCGCAGCCTGGGAGTCATTCTGGACTCAGAGCTGTCCATGGAGGCGCAGGTTAATAATGTGTCCAGGGCAGCTGTTTACCAGCTCCATCTGGTACGCAGGCTGAGACCCTACCTGCCCGCAGACAGTCTTGCCAGAGTGGTGCATGCTCTAGTTATCTCCTGCTTGGACTACTGCCACGCGCTCTACATGGGGCTACCTTTGAAGGTGACCCGGAAACTGCAATTAATCCAGAATGCGGCAGCTAGACTGGTGACTGGGAGTGGCCACCGGGACTGCATAACACCGGTTCTGAGAGATTTGCATTGGCTCACAGTACGTTTCCGAGCACAATTCAAAGTGTTGGTGCTGACCTTTAAAGCCCTAAACGGCCTCGGTCCAGTATACCTGAAGGAGCGTCTCACCCCCATCGTTCAGCCCGGACACTGAGGTCCAGCTCCGAGGGCCTTCTGGCGGTTCCCTCATTGTGAGAAGTGAGGTTGCAGGGAACCAGGCAGAGGGCCTTCTCGGTAGTGGCGCCCACCCTGTGGAACACCTTCCCTTCAGATGTGAAGGAAATAAGCAGCTATCCTATCTTTAAAAGACATCTGAAGGCAGCCCTGTTTGGGGAAGTTTTTAATATTTAACACTGTACTGTTTTTAACACTTGATTGGGAGCCGCCCAGAGTGGCTGGGGAAACTCAGCCACATGGGCGGGGTATAAATAATAAATTGTTGTTGTTGTTGTTGTTGTTGTTGTTGTTGTTGTTGTTGTTGTTGTTGTTGTTTTTAGCTGTTTGACAGCCTGGGGCATGCATGCTTGCCTTATTGCTCAACTATTGCATTGCAGCTTGGTTATTACTTTGTTTATGTCAAAAGCAAGCCAAACTCCTAGTGGGGCAGCAGAAGGGGCTGAACAGAGCGGTGGAACAGTTACCACATCCAGAGCCCCACTCTTTGCATCAGCCAGGGCAGAAGTTATGTGTGTGTGAGAATCGTAGAATTGTAGATTTGCAAGGGACCCATAAGTCATCTAGTCGAATCCCCTGCAATGCAGGAATCTCAGCCAAAGCATCCGTGACAGATGGCCCTCCAACCTCTGCTTAAAAACCTCCAAGGAAGAAGAGTCCACCACCTCCCGAGGGAGACTGTTCCACTGTCAAACAGGTCTTGCTGTCAGACAGTTCTTCCTGATGTTTAGTCGAACTCTCCTTTCTTGTAACTTGAGGCCATGGGTTCGAGTCCTGCCCTCCAGAGCAGGAGAAAACAAGCTTCCTCCATCTTCCATGTGACAGCCCTTTAGTTTCCTTTCGGGGGCATAGAAATCTGTCTCATACCTAATCAAACCACTGGCCCATCAGTGGTTAAAGTCTACACTGGCTGGCAGCAGCTCCCCAAGGTTTCAAGGGGACATTGCCAGGCATACCTTGGACTGGACTCGGACCTCGCCGCACAGTTAACCCTCAGAACCAGCACACTCTCCTGTATCGGTCTCTACAGCCACAGCAGGCGCTGTAACTCTCCAATGGTTGGACTTCAGCCCCAAAGACCACCAAGGGCTTGACAAACGTCTCATGGGAAGAGGTCTTTTCAGTTGTAGACCCAACCCTCTGGTTCAGGAAACTCCATCAGCTGGGAGGCTTTTAAACATCACTTTAGAACCTGTTGTGTTTACTCTGGCCTTTTCTGAAGTTCAGCAGGATTCTCCCGTCCAGCTGTTTATGTATTTATTATTTAAATTTTGCATGCCACTTTCCCATAAAAAATACGCTCAAAGTGGCTCACAGCAGAAAAACAAAGGCTGAAAATCACCACCTTGTGACAATAACAACCAATGCTAAATTGCTTCAAAACGCAGCCCGACAACCCAGCAAATAACAACGCGGATTAAACAAACATTGCAACACTTTAAATGTCATCATAGAGTGTTGGACTGTCAACCATTGAAACGTATCAATGAATGATAAAGACCGTAAACATTCCAATGCAATCTCATCGGCGTTTCTATAACTGACGGATTTTTTAAATGTATTTGTTATAGTCTGGTTTTTAATACAACGATGACTTTTGTAAACTTCTTAGAGGTTCCCCCTGCCCCAAACCTGATAAGCAGCATTTTGTATGCAAATAAATTAATATCATAAACATTATAAATTAATAAAGCAAGCTCCTAGTTTTGCATCAGCCAAAAACAAAAACAAAAAAAAGAAATCCAATAAGCCGCAATAAACTGGATAGGATCACATATATATACAGTCATTATACAAAGCCAGCCTATTGGTTCATCTAGTCCAGGGGTCTGCAACCTTTAAGACAAAAAGAGCCACTTGGACCCGTTTCCGAAGAAAAAAAACCTGGGAGCCGCAAAACCATTGCGACATTTAAAGCATGCGCGCCGCTGCCCTCCGATCTGACAGCGGGCGGGAAGGTGACGTCGGGACAGTGCGTGACTAACGCACGCACCGCCCCCATGCGATGTCACAGCCAGTACAGCACCCGCCACAGTGGGGAGTATCCACCCCGGAGCCACGGCAAAGGTGTAAAAGAGCCACATGCGGCTCCGGAGCCACGGGTTGCAGACCCCTGATCTAGTCCAATATTGCCTACTCAGGCTGGCAGAATCATTCCTGTCTTTCCTGCTTGAGACCTTTTTAGAAGGAGATGCTGAGGCCTGGACCTTTGCATCTCCTGCGTGCAACAGGCAAAGTGGGACAAGTCTGGCGCAGCAAATCACAACTTGTGAGAGGAGAACGGATAGCCATCTTCAAATATCTCAACGACTGTCACATGGAAGATGGAGCAAGCTTGTTTTCTCTTGCTCCAGAGAGTAGGGCCCAATCTTCTTCTTCTTCTTCTTTGGCGATCCCTCGTAGCTGAGTAAGATTGCCTTCCATAAATACGGTTTTAACAATGAGTCCATAAGTGACTGTGGAGGCCATTTCCACACGTCCTTCCACAGTGGGGACATCGGTTTCTGGGCAGGAGTTGATCACGGTGGGGATTTGCCAAGCGTGCCTTCCTCTTAGCACGTTTCTCCCTTGCGTCCTGAGTTCAAGTGTCTTCAAAGTCAGTGTGGTGTAGTGGTTAAGAGCAGTAGTCTCGTAATCTGGTGAACCGGGTTCGCTTCCCCGCTCCTCCACATGCAGCTGCTGGGTGACCTTGGGCTACTCACACTTCTCTGAAGTCTCTCAGCCTCACTCACCTCACAGTGTTTGTTGTGGGGAGGAAGGGAAAGGAGAATGTTAGCCGCTTTGAGACTCCTTCGGGTACTGATAAAGCAGGATATCAAATCCAAACTCCTTCTCTTCTTCTTCTTCAAAGTCCATGACACCTTTGGTAAAGGCTGTTCTCCAATTGGAGCGCTCGCAGGCAGGTGTTTCCCAATTGTTGGTGTTTATACTATATATTTTTTAGATTTGCCTTGAGACAGTCTTTAAACCTCGAAATAAATAAAAAATTGTCCAGTAGCCCCTTAGAGACCAACTGAGCTTGTTCTGGGTTTTTTCTTTCATGTGCATGCACACTTCTTCAGATACACTGAAAGAGAAGTCAGCAGACCCTTATATATAGTGGGAGGGTGTGGTTTTTAAAAACCCTCCCACTATACCAGCCTTTCTCAACCTGTGGGTCCCCAGATGTTGTTGAACTACAACTCCCATCACCCCTAGCTAGCAAGGCCAGAGCTCGGGGATGATGGGAGTTGTAGTCCAACAACATCTGGGGACACACAGGTTGAGAACCGCTGCTACAGTATATAAGGGTTGGGGACTTCTGTTTCAGTGTATCTGAAGAAGTGTGCATGCAAACGAAAGAACAAACCCAGAACAAACTTAGTTGGTCTCTAAGGTGCTACTGGACAATTTTTTATTTATTTCAACTGCGTCAGACCAACACGGCTCCCTACCTGAATCTTTAAAGCTCTTTTGTTGCCCACCAGCATGACACTTTCCATTTTAAAGTTGGGAATAGAGTAGTTGCTTTGGAAGACGACAATCAGGCATCCATACAACATGACCAGGGCCCAAACTAATGTGTGCTGATCTTGTGCGTTAACTGTGAGGTGAGGTCCAAGTCCAGTCTGAGGTCGAGGGTGCAGTATGGAGGCTGCCCGTCAAGGCTGAAGCTGGGTCCAAGGCAGGGAGTTGGGTGAGGTCAGGAGCTCCAGCAGAAGAGCAGGACAGGGTGCAGGCAGGAACAGGCTACCACCAATGTTGCTTCAGCAACTTGGGACTGGAGCTGGCTGGCTTTTATCTGCCCCGAGGCATAGTGCGGTCCCTACCCTCTGGTGACTCGCCTCTCCTGGCCTGGAGACGAGCACTCCTCCTGCGGGAACTTAGTTCCCTCCGCCTCTCTGCCCTGAGCCTCTGCAGCTCAGGAGAGGCTGGAGGGTTACCGGACCCAGAGGCAACCTCAGCTTCCCCTGACGGGGCTGAGAGTGGAGGACCTGCAGGCAATGGGTCCTCCATCACCTCTGGGGCCAGAGAAGACTCAGCTGATGCCTGCACCTGAGGATCCAGCACAGGTGAGGACCCTTCAGGCTCAGGCCCCAGCCCCGGCTCAGCTGGTTCTGGAGGCGGGGAATCCTGTGCAGGCTGGGATCCCTCAGGTTCAGCCTCCGAGTCCGAATCCCAGGCAATCACATAATGCCTGCCTAAACCACCACCCGGGCCAAACACACATTCGCATGGACCATGTGACATTCCACCCTCCTCCCCCCAAACAAAACTAATTGCCAACCAGGGAAATATATACATACGCAAATTGCAACAGCTCCAACATCCTTCTTCATTTCCCCCATTGTTTCCCCCCATTGTTCATAAACAAGTGTAGCCTGTAGAAATGTTCATTCCCCCCGCCCTCATTAGCATTGCAAGCCGATTGTGTGGGACTAATATCGAGGCGGCCCGGCGGAAGAGTATATGATCTACGGAAAATGGGCAATTTAATAAGAAAGGGATTGGTGCGACTGGGCCGTTATTTATTTATTTTCTAAATAGCCATTTCACCGGAGAATTATTGCACCGTTTGTGTATAATTTGGCGGGGACGGTTATTTAAATATAAATGGAGAAAGCCCATAACTCAACTCCTTGCCCGGGCTATCTTGTGTCTGCTGCATCTCCATAATTTTTAATAGTGCAATAAACAAAAGATTAAAAAAAAACAAAAACCCCACCACCCACCATCTCTAAGCCACACAGTAGTCAAAAGAAGATAATTGGGCCTGTATGTGTTTATTGTAATTTGAATGTGCTTCAATTAACTTTGCTTCTTATTTGCTAGTTCTGTTTTTTTAAAAAAGGAAACTTAAATTGGATTTTGTTGTTTTTGGTGGATGTGTGAAATTTGTTTTCAGTGTTAATAACAATGCGAGGCTGGGGAGGGGGAGAGAACACCCTCCCTCTTTTGTTGACTCCATTAATGGTCCAACTTTCCCCAAGAGACGGAGTACATATCTCTGTTTCCCCAACAATCTTGTTTTTCTTCTGAAACCCCCCATGTTCTCAGAAAAGGTAGTATTCAGCCTAGTTCTTGGTCAATAGCATTGTTGATGTATTTGGTGTTTTTTTATGCTGCAGCATGGTCTGATTCTGCTTAAATTACATTTACTGGTTTGTTTTGATTCTATAGCTTAAGTCTGTTGTTGTAAATTACTTTGGGACATTTTATTTTTGGGGAAGAGAGAAGTCCAGAACCATCCAAACTCCTGCCGCACAGATGGAGGTGGAGGAATGAGGTGGAGAAGTCCCGTTGCCCAGTCTGCTTGGCTGCACCAGGCTCTACTGATGGAGAGGATCTCCCAAAACGTAGTGGAGAAGGAGGAGAGCTGGGCTGGTCAAGGATCCGCTGGATCCTAAGCCAGTCCAGCTACTGGTAGTGGGTCCAATCTGGGCTTCTCTGCTGCATTAGTCTGGAGCTGGTACAGCAGACAAACAGAATTCTCCTTCCAGATGGAAGGAATAATAATAATAATAATAATAATAATAATAATAATAATAATAATAATAATTTATACCCCGCCCATCTGGCTGGGTTTCCCCAGCCACTCTGGGCGGCTTCCAACTAAATATTAAAAACAGTACAGCATCAAACATTAAAAACTTCCCTAAAGAGGGCTGCCTTCAGATGACTTTTAAAAGTAAAATAGTTGTTTATTGCTTTGACATCTGCTGGGAGGGCATTCCACAGGGCAGGTGCCACTACTGAGAAGGCCCTCTGCCTGGTTCCCTGTAACCTTACTTCTCGCAATGAGGGAACCGCCAGAAGGCCCTCGGCGCTGGATCTCAGTATCCGGGCTGAACGATGGGGGTGGAGACGCTCCTTCAGATATACTGGACCAAGGCCATTTAGGGCTTTAAAGGTCAGCACCAACACTTTGAATTCTGCTCGGAAATGTACTGGGAGCCAATGCAGATCGCTCAGAACCGGTGTTATGTGGTCCCAGCGGCCACTCCTAGTCACCAGTCTAGCTGCCGCATTCTGGATTAATTGCAGTTTCCAGGGTCACCTTCAAAGGTAGCCCCACGTATAGCGCATTGCAGTAGTCCAAGCGGGAGATAACTAGAGCATGCACCACTCTGGCAGTAGCCAGTGTGGTGTAGTGGTTCAGAGCAGTGGACTCGTAATCTGGTGAACCAGGTTCGATTCCCCGCTCTTCCACATGCAGCTGGTGGGTGACCTTGGGCCAGTCACGCTTCTCTGAAGTCTCTCAGCCCCACTCACCTCACAGAGTGTTTGTTGTGGGGGAGGAAGGAAAAGGAGATTGTTAGCCACTTTGAGACTCCTTCGGGTAGTGATAAAGCGGGATATCAAATCCAAACTCTAGCCTGCATACCAGGTGGAGCTGGTAGACAGCTGCCCTGGACACAGAATTAACCTGTGCCTCCATGGACAGCTGTGAGTCCAAAATGGCTCCCAGGCTGCGCACCTGCTCCTTCAGGGGCACAGTTACCCCATTCAGGACCAGGGAATCCTCCACACCCACCCGCCCCCTGTCCCCCCAAAACAGTACTTCTGTCTTGTCAGGATTCAACCTCAATCTGTTAGCCGCCATCCATCCTCCAACAGCCTCCAGGCACTCACACAGGACCTTCACCGCCTTCACTGGTTCTGATTTAAAGGAGAGGTAGAGCTGGGTGTCATCTGCATACTGATGAACACCCAGCCCAAACCCCCTGATGATCTCTCCCAGCGGCTTCATATAGATATTAAAAAGCATGGGGGAGAGGACGGAACCCTGAGGCACCCCACAAGTGAGAGCCCAAGGGTCTGAGCACTCATCCCCCACCACCACTTTCTGAACACGGCCCAGGAGGAAGGAGCAGAACCACTGTATAACAGTGCCCCCAGCTCCCAGCCCCTCTAGACGGTCCAGAAGGATGTTATGGTTGATGGTGTCAAAGGCCGCTGAGAGATCCGCTGAGGGAAGTCATAGTACTGCTCTATTCTGCCTTGGTCAGATGCCACCTGGAATACTGTGCCCACTTCTTGTCAGTTTAAGAAAGATATTGACAAGCTGGGATGTGTGTGGAGGAGGGAAACCAAGATGATCTGGAAACCAAGCCTTATGAAGGAGGGAGTTGAGTTGAGTTGAGTTGAGTTGAGTTGAAGGAGTTGGGAATGTCCAGCCAGGAGAACAGAAGACTGAAAGGTGATAGGATAGCCATCTTCAGATATCTCAAGGGCTACCACATGGAAGAGGGATCAAGCTTGTTTTCTCCTGCTCTGGAGGGCAGGACCTGAACCATTGGATTTAAGTTAGAAGAAAGGAGATTCCAACTAAACATCTGGAAAAACTTTCTGAAAGTAAGAGCTTGTCAGTGGTGGAACAAACTCCCATGAGAAGTGGTAGACTCTCCTTCCTTGGAGGTTTTTAAGCAGAGGTTGGATGGCCATCTGTCCTGGATGATTTAGCTTAGTTTCCTGTGCTGCAGGGGTTGGACTAGATGACTCTTGGGTCCCTTCCAACTCTAAGATTCTATCACTCTGATTTCTTGGAGACAACTGCAGGGCAGCCTTCATCATCCACCCCAGGGTGTCCTGTCCTGACCTTGGGCAGAAGGTCCCCAAAACACAGTGGGGGAAGTCCTGCCAGAGCCCCAGAACCTCAGAGATTTCTGATGGCCACCAATCTAGGTGGCTTTAAAAGAGGACCAGACAAGTTCATGGAGGAGAGGACTATTGATGGCTGGTAGCCATGGTGATTATGCTCCGCCTCCACAGTTGGAGACAGCAATGCTTCTGAATACCAGTTGCTGGAAACCGCTGGAAGGGAGAGGGCTCTTGGGCTCGCATCCTGCTTGAGGGTTTCCAGCAAAGCCATCTGGTTGGCCACTGTGAGAACAGGATGCTGGACTAGATGGGCCACTGCCCAGGCTGATCCAGCAGGCTCTTCTTATGTTCTTGTGAGGCTCAGAAAAGAACATTTCTCTGAGGAAAATAGGGATTTGCAGCAGCAGCAACAAGAACAACTTTATTATTTGTTTTCTCCTGCTCTGGAGAGTAGGACACAAACCAATGGATTCAAGAAAGAAGATTCCAACTAAACATCATGTCTTGGTGTGGGGGGGGGGGAGCTTATTGAGTTGTTTTTGTTTTGATTATGTATTTTGTGGTTTTATATTCTGACTTTATCTTGTGAACTGCCCTGAGACCTGCGGGTATACGGAGGTACAGTCATACCTCGGGTTACAGAAGCTTCAGGTTGCGTTTTTTGGGGGTTACAGACGCGCCGAAACCCGGAGGTACTGGAACGGGTTACTTCCGGGTTTCGGCGCTTGCACATGCGCAGAAGCACCGAATTGTGACCTACGCATGCGCAGACGCGGTGCTGCGGATTGTGAACGCTGCGTGTTGCGAACGTGCCTCCCGCACGGACCACTGTATACGAATTTAATAAACAAGAACAACAACTTTCTGATGGTAAGAGCTGTTCCACAGTGGAACGGACTCCCCTGCAAGGCGGTGGACTCTCCTTCCTTGGAGGTTTCTAAGCAGAGGTTGGCTGACCACCTGTCATTGATTCCTCAGATTCCTGCCTTTTAGGAGGTTGGGCAAGATTCTTGGGACCCTACGATTCTAGGAGCTGTCTGTGAGCAGGGAGGATTGCCCCAGGGGGTGGGGTGAGATATGGCAGATGGAAAGATGGTCACGTTTCATAGCCTCTGCTGGAAGGGACCCCCCACACGCACCCTGATTGGGGTTTTACTCATCGTTTAAAGATGGGCTCCTTGAATTTCATGTTGTTTTCTGTCAGCAAAGAGGAATGGTGGACTCTGAGCTGCTAATGTCCCAGAACACTTAGGCTAACAGATTAGGCTTTGGGAAAACATTAAGACAAAAAAAGGTGGGGTGCAAATAGGTTTGGTGGGGGGAAGGTGGTAGCTTTGCTTAGCTGCTGTTTTTCTTCTTCTTCTTTTCCACAGGCCAGATTGTTTCTGAGATAAGAGTTTACTGAAGCCACACCGACAACAAGGGAGAGATGGTGTGAAAACCACTCAGTCTGAGGTGAAAATGCAGGATGGGTTAAAAACAAGGGGATAACATTTTCACATGCAGCCTTGAGGAACAATGTCAGAGGAGATTAAACTCCTGGGCTTCCACAATTTGCACACACCCCCACAGGTGTTTTAAGTCACCAATTTGCAATTTGAGCATATATTGACCAGGGGGGAAACAGAAAGAACCTTGTAATTAGTCTAAGGCTATTTCTTGCAAATCCCTTTAAAGAGAGAAGGCAGGTTTTTAAATGCCACCGTGCATATCTGCATGATTTAAATTTGGAAGAAGTCTATTGCGTTGGAGGGGGCTGGACTAGATGACTCTTTGGGTCCCTTCCAGTTCTACAGTTCCATGATTCCATAAGTAAAGGCAAGCATTGGAAGAGATGATTTAGGATACGCCACACTTCAAATGGGTGTAATGGCCATTCAATCCAAAGAACTTCACTAGGAAGAGGGGATGACTGTTAAAATTCCTCTGGCAAAGATAGCTCTGGGAGGGCAACTGCACATTTAACAAATGACACTTCCCAGTCTATTTTGGAAGAAGCCATGGCTCTTTAAAATGGTATTATAGTGCTTTAAATGCATAGCATAGACAGGGTCCAAGAGTGTCTCTCAAGGATCAGAGTGTTCAGGCAGAAGTATCAGAGGTATACAAGGTAAGGAGTGCCCAGAGGGAAAATATTAGGATTATTATTATTATTAGAAATATTAGGACTATTTGCTAGCATGGTCCGTCTCCAGGGCCTCCAGAATTTAAATCTCTCTGTGGATGAGAAACTCATGAGTGACATGCCTCTTACTTTAGATGCACATCTAAATAATAATAATAATAATAATAATAATAATAATAATAATAATAATAATATTGAGGTTACAGGGAACCAGGCAGAGGGCCTTCTTGGTAGTGGCGCCCACCCTGTGGAACACCCCCTCTTCAGATGTGAAGGAAATAAGCAGCTATCCTATCTTTAAAAGACATCTGAAGGCAGCCCTGTTTAGGGAAGTTTTTAATATTTAACACTGTATTGTTTTTAACACTTGATTGGGAGCCGCCCAGAATGGCTGGGGAAACTCAGTCAGATGGGCGGGGTATAAATTATTATTATTATTATTATTATTATTATTATTATTATTATTATTATTAAAAGGTAAAGGTACCCCTGCCCGTACGGGCCAGTCGTGTCCGACTCTAGGGTTGTGTGCTCATCTCACTTAAGAGGCCGGGAGCCAGCGCTGTCCGAAGACACTTCCGGGTCACCTGGCCAGCGTGACGAAGCTGCTCTGGCGAGCCAGCACCAGCGCAGCACACGGAAACGCCGTTTACCTTCCCGCTATAAAGTGGTACCTATTTATCTACTTGCACTTAAGGGTGCTTTCGAACTGCTAGGTGGGCAGGAGCTGGGACCGAAGACGGGAGCTCACCCTGTCGCGGGGATTCGAACTGCTGACCATACGATCGGCAAGTCCTAGGCACTGAGGTTTTACCCACAGCGCCACCCGCGTCCTAATTATTATTACAACATCTATATAAACTTGTGCCCATATCAAGTTGCCATTTGGTACATATCCTGTCTGCCAGCTCTGTTCGCATTCTGGTAAAGTTCTATTTTGAACTGTTGATTCATCTATGGGTTATTTATAACAAATCGTTGTGACACACACACACACACACACACACACACACACACACACACCCTGCTCCAGCCTACCTGGTGAGGTGGCTTATCATTACAGCCTTGAGGGCTAGACACATGGAGATATTTCAAAACGGAAGCTGAGTCTGAATTCTGGACCCAATACTGAACTGTGTATTTATTTAGTGCAGATGTAGAGCACACACGTTTCCTTACTCTGGGGACATTCCCAGAGGGTACCCAGATATAGGATTGTGTGAACTGTGAATCAGGAATCTCCAATCTCAGCCCATCCTTCCCTGGTGGTCTCAGCCCTCACCCTCCCATTCCATGGAATTGTCGGGAGCTCATCCTACACTCGAGTAGGACCCTGGCAGAGACACATGCCTGACTGGCATGTTCTCTTCCTCCTGGTCGATCGTTTGGGAGCTTCAAAAGCTTTCTTCTCCCCAAACATCACAGCGACCGATGCCAACAGACATCGGCACACTTAGGGATCCGCAGAGTTTGTGTAGTTGCATAACAGACCTCAGCAACTCAGCATTTTGGATAATCTACTTTATTTACATATAAACACACAGAGAGCACTGCAACATGGCTCCCTCTCTCTCTAGCATCAGACAGCAAAGGGAAAAAGAACAAAGGACAATAGTGCCACTTCACGGAACACAGTAACACAAACACCCTGTCTCCATCACTTCCCACTCTGTGGAGTCAAAACATATACCATCATGTGATAGACAACAATCCCATGACTGCAATCATGAGGCAGGAATTCTAACAGGAATATCTGTACAGGCCTACCTCACAGGGTCGTAGGGAGGACCAGATCACACTTTGAGAGCACAAAGAGAGAGAGTGCGTCATCTAAATGCTAATAAATAAATGAATGAACGATTTTGGCTAGCTGCCATGTGGGTTCCTCCAGAATTGCCCATTAGGACTGTGGACCACTGGGACATCAAATGACCTTGGGAAAGGTTTGGAAAGGGCAGCCAAAATGAGTTTGGAGAAAGGGAGAGTTAGAGGCGGCATGATAAGAGTTAAAGAATTATTCATGGAATGTAGAAAGTGGATAGAGAATTCCCGCCCCCCCTCCATAACACTAGAAATCATGGATGCCCAACAAAACTGAAGGCTGCACAGCTGTAGGCAGTGATGCTTCTGAATCCCAGTTGCTGGAAACAATAGGAGGGCAGGAGGCTCTTGTGCTCAGATCCTGCACCCTAGATTCCCACAGACATCTGGTTGACCCCTGGGAGAAGAGGGTGCTGGACTAGGTGGGCCATTGGCCTGTTCTACCCGGGCTTTTCTTTTGTACGTTTCTCCCAGTACATTTCCGAGCACAATTAAAGGTGTTGGTGCTGACCTTGAATGCCCTAAACGGCCTCGGCCCAGTATACTTGAAGGAGCGTCTCCACCCCCATCGTTCAGCCCGGACACTGAGGTCCAGCTCCGAGGGCCTTCTGGCGGTTCCCTCTCTGCAAGAAGTGAGGTTGCAGGGAACCAGGCAGAGGGCCTTCTCGGTGGTGGCGCCCTCCCATCAGATGTCAAGGAAACAAACAACTACCTGACTTTTAGAAGACATCTGAAGGCAACCCTGTTTAGGGAAGTTTTTAATGTTTGATGTTTTATCGTGTTTCTAATATTCTGCTGGGTGCCGCCTAGAATGGCTGGGGAAACCTAGCCAGATGGGCAGGGTATAATAATAATAATAATAATATCAAAAACAATACAGTGTCAGACATTTAAAACTTCCATAAACAGGGTCGCCTTCACGTGTCTTTTAAAAGTAAAATAGTTGTATAGATAATGAATTATAATATTATTATTTGTGCTTATGAAATGACCCCTCCGCCCTTGCCTGGACTCCAAGGACCAGAAGTGCTGAAACGTGCTCCATCCATTTGCCTGAATCACAGTATTCTTCTCCTCTCCAGGAAATGGCAGGCTAGTGGATAAGGTGCCTGATGGTTGAAACAAAAAGACTTGCATTATCTTCCATATCTCTTGATACCTATTAACGCAATCAGATTTACTTAGCGCACCTGCGGGGGCTGCAATAATCTCTTTCCCTTCTTATTCCCATCTCGCTCCCCTTTTCCCGCTCAACCTGGGCTGCTTTGTTTGCATACCTTCCTCCTCTTGGGATGTGTTTGTGGGGCTTACCTTTGGCTCCCGGAAATGCTAGGATGCTGAGAGATGTTGCCTCCCTCCTCGGTCCAGCCTCCCTCCCTCCCCCCCCCCCGGCTCCATCCCTGATCACATTTGTCTTTGAACGCTCCCCAACTTGACTTTGATTAGCCGCGCTAATAAACGAGAGAGATTTCATCCTCTCCCCACCCAGCGCTCTTTATTAATGTCACTCGTTGGAGTTGAAAAGATGTGCACTTAATGCTCTCTTTTCATCTCCGCCAAGAAAGCAACACTAAGCAAACAACAATAATAGTAGTAATAAAAGTATTTAACGATAGCATATAGGATTTGTCGAGATGGTAATCAGGGAAACTGGTAATTGAAGCTTTCTTTTTCTCCCTTTCTTTTTTTTTGGCGGGGTGGCGGTGGAGAGAAACCCTTTTCTTCTGAACCCTTCCGCCTGCTTAATAGGATGAAATTAGCTGGAGTGGCTCCGTGTTTGAAGAGGTTATGATCTAATTGGCAGTGCCCCCTGGGTTTGCGGCTGGACCAGGCGATCAGGTGGAGTCGCAGGAGGGCATGGGAACCTCTGAAGTACAAGGCTCAGCTTCCGCCATACTAATTAGCCTAAATTAGCTATGCTGGTTTTTGTGCCGGCTTTTGAATTCCCTCGGTAATGCTTTTATCAGGGCCGTGCGGAGAGAAATATTAAGCGGCCAACCAGGTTCACCTGCTTAATGGCAAGGATGCCAGGGGTCGCTCGGCGAGGTTTTTCCTTTTCCTTTTTAAGCACCAAACCTAAAGGAACGAGCTTTAGGAAATAACACCTGGGTATCAAGCATGCCCCTAAAGATAGACTCAGGAGGACCATGCGTTGTGCTCCTCCTCGAGGAATGAAGATGTTTCCTTAGCATCCGGTCAGTTCCTCATCCGTTTAAGCACATGGGAAGAGCTTTGCTGGCTTGAGCCACTGGTCCACTGGTCCATTGACATCCTTCTCTCACACTGGCCAAGCAGTGAGCTTCCCCTAAAGAAGGCTATTGATGGCTCCCTGCCAGGAAAACTCCATGGACAAAGACAACAGGCATATAAAAGTTATGACAGTTAGAACTGGATATGGAACAACTGATTGGTTCAAAAATGGGAAAGGACTACGACAAGGCTGTATATTGTCTCCCTGCTTATTTAACTTCTATGCAGAATTCATCATGCGAAAGGCTGGGCTGGATGGATCCCAAGCCGGAATTAAGATTGCCGGAAGAAATATCAACAACCTCAGATATGCAGATGACACAACCTGGATGGCAGAAAGTGAGGATGAATTAAAGAACCTTTTAATGAGGGTGAAAGAGGAGAACGCAAAATATGGTCTGAAGCTCAACATCAAAAAAACGAAGATCATGGCCACTGGGCCCATCACCTCCTGGCAAATAGAAGGGGAAGAAATGGAGGCAGTGAGAGATTTTACTTTCTTGGGCTCCATGATCACTGCAGATGGTGACAGCAGTCACGAAATTAAAAGACGCCTGCTCCTTGGGAGAAAAGCAGTGACAAACATAGACAGCATCTTAAAAAGCAGAGACATCACCTTGCCAACAAAGGTCCATATAGTTAAAGCTATGGTTTTCCCAGTCGTGATGTATGGAAGTGAGAGCTGGACCATAAAGAAGGCTGATCGCCAAAGAATTGATGCTTTTGAATTCTGGTGCTGGAGGAGACTCTGGAGAGTCCCATGGACTGCAAGAATATCAAACCTCTCCATTCTGAAGGAATGCCCTGAGTGCTCACTGGAAGGACAGATCCTGAAGCTGAGGCTCCAACACTTTGGCCACCTCATGAGAAGATAAGACTCCCTGGAAAAGACCCTGATGTTGGGAAAGATGGAGGGCACAAGGAGGACATCCCAGGTCCAATCCCCAGCATGTCCAGGAAGGGCTGGGAGAGACTCCCTGTGTGAACCCCTGGAGAGCTGCTGCCAGTCAGTGTTGGCAATGCTGACCTAGATTGACCAACAGTCAGACTCATTACATGGCAGCTTCCTGTACTGGCTATATGTAAATGCATCTCTGTAACACTCACACTGAATATGCTCCATGTATGATTCTGTTATTGCTTATATGGCTATGTGTTAGATTGTACATGTTGTGTATTGAGTCAAAGGATTTATATCTGTATTATTATTGTCTGTATTTGCATTAGGGTAAAGTAACTGCCTTTTGGTTCCAGAGGGTACAGCTTCTATTGGTTCATTTAAGCTGCTGTATTTGGTTCCTCTGTCTTATTGGTTTCTTCCAAAAGGCAGGACTGTGATTGCCTGATATTGTTCCCTCCAAAATGTATCCTTTCTAGCTAGTTCCCTGTCCCTATAAATGTAGCTCTCCCCTCCTCAGGTCTTAGTCTTGTTGCTTAAATAAAGAAGTGTTACTAGAGAACTGCCTCCAGCGTATTATGTCAAGAGAGCTGAAATCACAAACCCCACGTCACAACAACTGGCGACGAAGGTGGGATCCGGAATGCTGAGGAGTGGTTAAACGCAGCCCTGCCTCAGAGTCCGGATTGTAGCTAAGAACAAGACTCACTGGCCAGCTGAGAAGACGACCCTGCCCACAGGACCATGGAGAGTCCAAGGGTATTGGAGCCCTTCCAGCCATCAGAGCCCTACACGTGGGAAGACTACGTCGAACGCTTCGAGTTCTTCGCAGTGGCTCAAGGGATCACCGATGCCAGCAAAAGAAGGGCCACATTCCTGAGCTACTGTGGGCCTGAGATCTTCATCATCATCATCATCATCATCATCATCATCATCATCATTATTATTATTATTAGTGTTCAAATGTGAGCAGAACTTGACTGGATTACCAGCTTCCATGCGTAAATCCATTAAAACTCATTCATTCTCCACCTGCCTTGCCCCGCATGCTTACTCTAATGCAAGTCCCACTGTCTTCCGCAGAGCTCTCTCCCAGGGAAGCTTGCCTCGGTTTGCAGCCTCCGTCTGTTTTGTCACGGAAGAGGCGAGACCCTTTTCAAAACCAGGCGACTTTCCATCCTGGAGGGAAGGCCCTGGAGAGGCACTCTTATTCCTCGCTTTCCTCTCCTCCTCTTCTGTAAGCTATTGACGTTTTTTAATTTTCGCTTCCCATCCCCCGATTAATCAACTTTAACCGTGCAAAGAGATTTGTGGTGCATTCAGAATAATTTTCACAAATCTGTTTTAATTGAAAAATGTGTCTGGGTGGAATAAAAAGAAACAAAGGGGAGAATCTTCTCAGCCCAGAAAGTATCTCCCTTTGAGTTGCCGGCAAGCAAGCAAGCAGGGCTGGGTGTGGGTTGGAGAGTCGATACTCTATTTTGAAATACTGATAAGATGAACAGTTAGACAGTTTTCACATCCTAGTGACCACAAGTGGCCCCAGACAGCCTAGCTAGATAAGATCTCTCCAGGTAAAGGACCACAATTCTTCATAATCATAGTTTAGAAGTCCCGGGCCCTAAGGAAGTCAGATTATCCTCCACCAGGGCCAGGGCCTTCTCAGTGATGGCTCCGATCTGGCGGAATGTTCTGTCCCATGAGACCAGGGCATGCAGGATTTAACTTCCTTCTGCAGGGCCTGTAAGACAGAGCTATTCCACCTGGCTTTTAATTTGAACTTAGCCTGATCTTTTATTCCCCTTCCTTCCCTCCCCCTCCCCTTTTTATGAAGATTACCCTCTCTGGGATCCCACAGCTAATTCTCCCCTGGTCTCTTCGCTGGCCCAGATAGGACTAATTTAGCCAGCTAGACTTGGTGATAATATAATGTTTATTGGATGGATTTCCCCCTAAATTGATTTGTGAATTCTGAATTTATTGTTATTCAGGTTTTATACTGTATTTTATGCTGTTTTTTGTTGCATCAATTAAGTGTTTTAAATTTGTTGTTAGCCGCCCTGAGCCCGGTTTTCTGAACCAGGAAGGGCGGGGTATAAATAATAAATTATTATTATTATTATTATTATTATTATTATTATTATTATTATTATTATTATTAAAGTCTGTGGCACCTGTCTGTGGCACCTGTTCTAGAGGATGCTCCCCGGATCACTTTTCACTACAGCTTTCCAGGTTGGCTGGGAATGATGGGAGTTGTAGTCCAACAAATCTGGAGGCCACCATGTTAGAGAAGGCTGAACTGGACCATGTGACTCCTTTGCTACTCCAGCTGCAGCGGCAGCTGACCTGTTGCCAAATTCAGTTCAAGGTGCTGATCTCCATAGCCTTGACATTTGGAAAGGGACATAGCGTGGGTTGCTGGCACCTGAGGCGGGGCAAGTGTTTATGTTCCCCCTGGTGAACTGGGCAGCAGCAGCAGAGCAAGCTGATTGGGCGCCTGGGGTGGCGTGCGTGCCCTGCGACCAGGGGTGGGTCCAGCTGGGGCAGGACGCTCCACGGGGCCTCCGAAGAATCTGCCTGCCTCCTCCCACTCAGCTGCCCTACAGCTGGGGGGGGAGGCAGCGGGCGGACCGTTTGGGGCAGCGCGAGCCTGCGGGCACCCAAGCCACCACGTCACTCCCAGGAGAGATGTGTGGCTCATGTGTGCTGCAGGCCCTGCGGTGAGTGCCGCCCGGCATTTTGTCACCCCCCTCAGTGGTGACACCCGGGGCAACCCGCCCCACCGCACCCCCTTCCTCCGCCCCTGCTGGGCAGCGGTCAGTCCCTTTGCTGACCAGCATATAATCAAGGGAGCCTGTGATGGCCTGGGATTCGGACTCGGATCCTGAACCTGAGGGATCCCAGCCTGCACAGGAGTCCCCACCTCCAGAACCAGCTGAGCCGGGGCTGGGGCTTGAGCCTGAAGGGTCCTCACCTGTGCTGGATCCTCAGGTGCAGGCACCAGCTGAGTCTGCTCTGGCTCCTGAGGGGATGGAGGACCCATTGCCTGCAGGTGCTCCACTCTCAGCCCCATCAGAGGAAGCTGAGGTTGCCTCTGGGTCCGGTAACCCTCCAGCCTCTCCTGAGCTGCAGAGGCTCAGGGCAGAGAGGCGGAGGGAACTAAGTTCCCGCAGGAGGAGTGCTCGCCTCCAGGCCAGGAGAGGCGAGTCACCAGAGGATCGGGGCCACCCTATGCCTCAGGGCAGATAAAAGCCGGCCAGCCCCAGTCCCAAGTTGCGGGAGCAACCTTGTTGGTAGCCAGTTCCTGCCTGCACCCTGTCCTGCCGGATCTCCTGACCTCGCCCGACTCCCTGCCTTGGACCCAGCTTCAGCTTGGACAGACGGCCTCAATACTGCACCCTCGACCTCGGACTGGACTCAGACCTCACCTCACGGTTAACCCTCGGGACCAGCACAGAGCCTCTCCTTGCAAACTAGCAGTCACCTGGGAGCAGAGAAAAGGCAGAGAAATTTGAATCTGAGTCACCTCGTCCTCCTGTCCTTGCAGGAGACAACACGCGCAGCTCCAGCAGTGCTCTCCCAACCTTCCTCTCCCTCCCTCCCTGCTTGATGGGTGGCGGCAGCACCCTCCCTCTCCCTCCTTCTTGGCCGATCCGGGGGGGAGGGGCAGGCTGCCGTCCCTTCTCTGGCCACAAGGAGAAGGAGATGGAGGTGTCGCCCCAGCCCCAAAGACCTGGCCCAGGTGTGGCTTGCTTCCCCACAGCTCCAGCCTCGGTGAGGGAGCCTGTCGTGGTGGCACCTGGTTTTGCCCCCTCAGAAATTTGCACCCAGGGCCATGCGCACCGGCCCCCCATGCTACGCCACTACATTTGGGGAACAAGCAGGGATTTGCAACCCATGACCCTCTGTACGTTGCGGGAGTACAACTCCCATCGTCCATAACTATTGGCCATGCTGTCTGTGGTTGATGGGAACTGGAGTTCGACAACATTTGGAGAATAGTTGGTGGGAACGCACCTTCTTTGTAGCAGCAGTCAAAGTTCTGGTTTTGACCTATAAAGGCTTATGCATATCCTCCAACATGCCGAGGTGTAAAACCAGAACACACACAATAATAATAATAATAATAATAATAATAATTTATTATTTGTACCCCGCCCATCTGGCTGGGTTTCCCCAGCCACTCTGGGCGGCTTCCAACAAAAATACACTAAAATGTCACATATTAAAAACTTCCCTGAACAGGGCTGCCTTCAGATGCCTTCTAAATGTCAAGTAGTTGTTTATCTCTTTGACATCTGATGGGAGGGCATTCCACAGGCTGGGTGCCACTACCGAGAAGGCCCTCTGCCTGGTTCCCTGTAGCTTCTGAATGTCAGGTAGTTGTTTATCGCTTTGACATCTGATGGGGCCGCGTTCCTGCATGAATCACACGACCTGCGTAAGATTGCGGCCCCGAAAGATGTGCTTGGGGGGGGAGTGCTCTCACTAGAGAACAAGGCACCCCAAAATGTGTGTCTTTGGGGCACTGTGCAAGATATTTACCCCCCAAAAGCACTTTGGGGAGAAATCATGGCATGAGAAATGGGCACCGTGCTCTCCTGTGGAAAAAAAACAGAATGTCCCGGTTTTATTGGAACACTAGAAGGCTATGCTTATACCTCAAGCCAGTGTGGTGTAGTGGTTAAGAGCGGTGGACTCGCAATCTGGTGAACTGGGTTTGCTTCCCCACTCCTCCACATGCTGGGTGACCTTGGGCCAGTCACACTTCTCTGAAGTCTCTCAGCCTCACTCACCTCACAGAGTGTTTGTTGTGGGGGAGGAAGGGAAAGGGAGATTGTGAGCCCCTTTGAGACTCCTTAAAGGTAAAGGTAAAGGTACCCCTTTTTGGAATTTCTCATCGTCCTGCTGTCGGATTCTTCCAGTTTGCCTTGCTATTTCCGCATACTCCAATACTTTCTGATGCCATTCTTCGATTGTCGGAATATCCTGTTGTTTCCATCTCTGGGCAAGGAGTAGTCTTCCTGCTGTTGTGGCATACAGGAAGAATTTCTGATCTTCCTTTTTAATGTCCTCTCCAACCATTCCTAGCAAAAATGCCTCCTGTTTTTTATAAAAGGTGTACTTAAATATCTTTTTTAGGTAAGATATTTACCTAAATAAGATATTCAGGGACTCGGGTGGCGCTGTGGGTTAAACCACAGAGCCTAGGACTTGCTGATCAGAAGGTCGGCGGTTCGAATCCCCACTACGGGGTGAGCTCCCGTTGCTCGGTCCCTGCTCCTGCCAACCTAGAAGTTTGAAAGCACGTCAAAGTGCAAGTAGATAAATAGGTACCACTCCAGCGGGAAGGTAAACAGTGTTTCCTGTTTACCAGTGCACTGCTCTGGTCCGCCAGAAGCGGCTTAGTCATGCTGGCCACATGACCCGGAAGCTGTACGCCGGCTCCCTCGGCCAACAAAGCGAGATGAGCGCCACAACCCCAGAGTCGGTCACGACTGGACCTAATGGTCAGGGGTCCCTTTACCTTTAAATATCTTGTTTAACTCCTTATACACACCATCCCCAAAAGTCTTCCCCTTGTCACAGAACCACATGGTGGAATTTTTTTACTAGGTGAGCAGTCATATTATCTGAAAAACAGATTTATTTATTTATTTTTTTAAAAATAAACAACTACTGCCTTATTTCACACCACTTCTTTCAGTGCCACTTTTGTGATTTTTTTAAAAAAAGGAATATTTACATATTGATTGTTTGGAGCCTCGTTACCCAAAGGTCTCTAAGCGACTTTAATTACATTATATACCATGTTTAATGGTACGTTTTCAATCTCAGCGTTGCTCCAAGGAACTGAAAGTGGCACATGGTCGTCAGTCGTCTCCTTTTATCCTCACAACAGCCCTTCGAGGTGGGTTAGGCTGAGAGAGCACGTTGGCCCAAGATCACTTAGGAAGCTTTGAATCTGTGTTGAGGATTTGAACGCAGGACCCGCCAGTCAAAGGCCAATATCACAATGGCTCTTGAAAAGTGTGCCGAGGAAAGATAATGGGGAAAGGGATGCATTTTTAAAATAAATAAATAAAAATGAAATGAAATGAAATGAAAATGGGTGTGATTTGGTTTGACATCAGTAAACAGAAAGGTGTAGTTCTTATTGCATATTTTAATTCCCGAATTTCCTTCTTCATAATCCTTTTTGCAAGCTGTTTTTTTTTAATAGAAAACATCAGCATATTTTACATTTCCGTGTAGAAGGGAGTTATTCTAAGAGTTTTCTCATAAGTGATCCATATTTCTTCTATTACCATCTCTTCTCCCCCCTCCCCTTTTTTCTTTGGTAAACTTAATTTGAATTTAGAAAGTCTCCGAATGATAATTGAATCACAAGTTTGGATTAGAATTCTAGCAGCAACACTTGACTTGGTCAAAATCACTGTTATGAAGAGATGCAATTTTTACACAGTACTTCACATTGATTAAGTAATGTGTGAAAATGGGGAAAAAAGAATTTGAATCTTAATCATAGTCATTTGCATGAAATAAAAGTCTGTGTCAAGGGAGCGCGCATTATAATAACTCCTCGGTGTTTTGGTTGCATCAGTGAGCAAAGGAGTTGTATACTCCCCCCCCCCCGACCCCACCAACAATGTATAAGAATTCCTTCATTTCCAGGGCGGCTTTTTTTTTTTTGATGATGTGAGAGTTTTGTAATATGTGAATTATTTCAATTGGTTGAGCCAGTGTGTACATGGTGACAGAGGCCAATTTTACTCAAGCTTGGCACATCTAAGAGGAAAGGGTTAATAAACTGGTAACCACATCTGTTGCATACCCTCCAACATTTCTCTGATGAAAATAGGGAGGCTCCATTTAATAATAATAATAATAATAATAATAATAATAATAATAATAATAATAATAGCACCAGGCCCATTGGCTGGGTTGCCCAGCCACTCCGGGTGGCTTCCAACATATATAAAAACGTAATAAAACTTTAAAAAACTTCCCTATACAGGTGTCAGGGCCAGATGTAGATTTGATGAGCCCCTAAGCAATGGGGACGCGGGTGGCGCTGTGGGTAAAACCTCAGCGCCTAGGACTTGCCGATCGCATGGTCGGTGGTTCGAATCCCCGCGGCGGGGTGTGCTCCCGTCGTTCGGTCCCAGCTCCTGCCCACCTAGCAGTTCGAAAGCACCCCTAAGTGCAAGTAGATAAATAGGGACCGCTTACCAGCGGGAAGGTAAACGGTGTTCTGTGTGCTGCGCTGGCTCGCCAGACGCAGCTTGTCATGCTGGCCACGTGATCCGGAAGTGTCTGCGGACAGCGCTGGCTCCCGGCCCATAGAGTGAGATGAGCGCATAACCCTAGAGTCTGGCAAGACTGGCCCGTACGGGCAGGGGTACCTTTACCTTTACCTTTAAGCCATGGGTAGGCAAACTAAGGCCCGGGGGCCGGATCCGGCCCAATCGCCTTCTAAATCTGGCCCACAGACGGTCTGGGAATCAGCGTATTTTTACATGAGTAGAATGTGTGCTTTTATTTAAAATGCATCTCTGGGTTATTTGTGGGGCATAGGAATTTGTTCATCCCCCCCCCTCCAATATAGTCCGGCCCTCCACAAGGTCTGAGGGACAGTGGACTGGCCCCCTGCTGAAAAAGTTTGCTGACCCCTGCCCTAACCTACTGAAGGTAATGGGGCCCTTTATATGTCCAGCTGTCCTATATGGACCTAATAGGTATCTAAAGCCATTCGCACATAATGAAATATGTACTTTATCAAAGTAATTGTTGAACTGAAATACAATTTGGAAATGTACATCCAGGTTTTTTCTCCTTTAATTTTTTTTGGGGGGCCCCCAAGAGAGTGGGGCCCTGAGCTATAGCTTGTTTAGCTTATACGTAAATCCGGCACTGACAGGTGTCTTCTGAAGGTAGTATAGTTACTTATTGGCTTGGCTTGGCGGTTGCATAACTCTATACCCTCCAACATTTCTCTGATGAAACTAGGGATGTCCTAAGGGAAAGTGGGACATTCCGGGATTACATCAGAAACCGGGATGGCTTCTGTAGATCGGGGACTGTCCCTGGAAAACAGGGACACTGGGAGGTCTGAAGTTGCCTATGAAGGATGCTAGTGACAAGACTATCACCCTGCTCTACCTGCTCTGGAGTTGAAAGATGACCTAACCTGGGGAGAAAACAGCAAAGACCTGATGAAGAGAGCAGAGCAGAGGTTATATTTTCTGAGAATCCTCTGGGAAAACAATCTCTCAAAGGACCTATTGATGGCATTTTACCATTGTACTGTGGAGAGTGTATTCACTTATGGTCTGTGTATGTGGTTTGGGAGCTGCACGGTCAGGGAAAAAACAATGCTGTCCAGGATTGTAAAGACTGCGGAGAGAATAATTGGGTGCACTCTTCCCACCTTGGATCAAATCTACGCTTCCAGGTGCCATAAGAAAGCTGCAGAGATAGCGCAGGATAGTGCGCACCCCGGAAATGATCTCTTTCAGCTTCTGCCTTCTTGGAAGAAGGTACAGGGTTATAAAGACTAGGACTAGCCGCCTGAGAAACAGTTTCTATCCAAATGTGATTTTGGATTTAAACACAGTGTAAGGTAGTCTCTAAGGGATGCAGGTGGCGCTGTGGGTTAAACCACAGAGCCTAGGACATGCCAATCAGAAGGTCGGCAGTTCGAATCCCCGCGACGGAGTGAGCTCCCATTGCTCGGTCCCTGCTCCTGCCAACCTAGCAGTTTGAAAGCACGTCAACGTGCAAGTAGATAAATAGGTACCACTCTGGCGGGAAGGTAAACGGTGTTTCCGTGCGCTGCTCTGGTTCGCCAGAAGTGGCTTAGTCATTCTGGCCACATGACCCGGAAGCTGTACGCCGGCTCCCTCGGCCAATAAAGCAAGATGAGCGCCGCAACCCCAGAGTTGGCCATGACTGGACCTAATGGTCAGGGGTCCCTTTACCCTTTACCTTTAAGGTAGTCTCTATGGGTGTATAGTGTATTTAATTATGGGGTATCAGAGCTTTTAGGGGGCTAACCATGCTGGGATAGTTGGGATAGCAGGCTTGTTGGTTTTTGAAGGTCTGATGTAGATTATTTCAATTTCGTTGTTCCGTATGGGACAATGACAATAAAGATTATCGTATTGTATCATCATATCGTATCATATCCTTTATAGGCAACTTTGCCCCTGGAAACCTTTAGACTAGGCTTTTGTCATGCAATCTATGTTGGGCTGCCTTTGAAGGTGGCTTGGAAACTTCATATGGAATATGTCTGCAAGAACGTTAACAGGGATGCTCAATTTCATTAATATTTCTTCATGTAGGCTATTGGAATCCTGACCCACAATCTTGGATCTCCGGGTGCATCAGAATAAAATCCACGCAACAGTTAAAAATGCACGTTCCAGAGAAAGTACGATGAAAACAGACTATCAGCAAAGTCAAACAACGGCAGTTCTAATGCCCAAGGCCTGAACAAACAGCCAGGTTTTTCACCTGGCACCTGAAAGCCAGCAGTGTGGGTGCCAACTGAATTTCCAGGGGAGGGCATGCCAGAGCTGGGGTGCAGCCATGGAAAAGATGTCACTGCCAGGCTCCCGGTGGTCGAGTGCTAAGGTGGGCATCCCTGGAAGATATCAAATCACAGGTTTTTCCCCATTCCACCAGCATCTACCACTCCCTAAGAGGCACCTTTTCTTACTGGGTGGTCATTTACTCATAAAGATGAAATGCTCTCCTCTTCTCCAGGCTAAAGATACCCAGATCCTTCGACTGTTCCTCATAAGGCTTGGTTTCCAGACTCCTGATCATCTTGGTTCAGACCCTCCAAGTGCCCCTAATTTCCGGGGACAGTCCTGGGTTTACAGAAGCCAGTTTCTGATTTGATCCCGGAATGTCCCGCTTTTCCTTAGCATGTCCCTATTTTTATTGAAGAAATGTTGGAGGTGTGAAGTTATCCAACCCCCAAGACTTCTGGAGGCAATCCTGTATAGGGGAGGTTTTTTATGTTTTTATATATGTTGGAAGCTGCCCAGAGTGGCCGGGGCAACTCAGGAAGATGTGTAGGGTATAAATAGTAAAATTATCATTATGGAATAAAGGTAAAGAGACCCCTGACCATTAGATCCATTTGTGGCTGACTCTGGGGTTGAGGCACTCATCTCGCTTTATTGGCTGAGGGAGCCGGCGTACAGCTTCCGGGTCATGTGGCCAGCATGACTAAGCCACTTCTGGCAAACCAGAGCAGCACATGGAAACGCCATTTACCTTCCCGCCAGAGCGGTACCTATTTATCTACTTGCACTTTATGCTTTTGAACTGCTAGGTTGGCAGGAGCAGGGACCGAGCAATAGGAGCTCACCCCATTGCAGGGATTCGAACCGCTGACCTTCTGATCAACAAGTCCTAGGCTCTGTGGTTTAACCCACAGCACCACCTGCGTCCCATCATTATGGAATGGGATGTCCCTATTTTCATCAGAGAAATGTAGGAGACTGTGTTGATTGCCCTCCTCTGTTGGAAGACACAGGACATACCCACTCTGGAAGAATGGCAGAGGAAGGTGATGGACTACATGGAATTGGCGGAAATGACTGGTAGAATCTGAGACCAGGGAGAAGAGTCGGTGGAAGAAGACTGGAAGAAGTTTAAAGACTATCTACAGAAATATTGCAAAATTAATGAATGTTAGAATGATGTTGGATTGAAATTAAGTGGTTTCTAGCTGTAATGGTATAAAAGAATGTGAAAAAAATGATCTTCTATAAGTAAAAATTTAATATCAAAATAATTTAAGATTAAAGATCAAGGTAAAATAAAGAGGGAAAGAAACTGCTGAACTAATAAATTGAATTGGAATACAAAAAAGGGAGGTATGAGGAGGTCCGAGAAACAAGTAAATGAAAGATAAACGATGAAAAGATTGATTGTTTTTAACTATTTTTATTTTGTATTTTGTATTTTTTTTATTTTGTAATGCTGTAAAAACCTTAATAAAAATTTATAAAAAAAATAAAAATGATTGCCCTCCTCTGCACACCTTCCAGCTTGTCAATATCCTTCCTAAATTGTGGCAGCCAGAACCTGACACAGGACTCCAGTGGCCAGATACAAATACTCAAAACAAACGCAGCTCTGCCTTCTCATCTAGTCTGGTCTTCAAGAGGCAGATTTCTGGCACTGCTTAAGCCAATCTCCAGCACTTGAATCGGTTTCTTGGGCCAGCGTTATTTTACAGTATTAATCCTATGCATGTTTACTCAGAACAAGTTCCCATTGTGTCCAACGAATCTACCTTTTTTATTATTGCATTCATATTCCACCTTTTTCCTCCAAGGAGCTCGAAGTGGTGTACATGGTTTTTCCCCTGCTCATTTTGTTCCCACAACAACCCTGTGAGATAGGCTGGGCTGAGGATCAGTGACTGGCCCAGGTCACCCTGTGAGCTTCATGGCCCAGCAGTGATTTGAACCCTGGTCTCTCCCAGGTCCTAGTCTGACCCTCAAACTGCTGTGCCTCACTGGCTCTCTAGATAAGTGGCTGACAACCTGTTGCATCTCTGCTGAAAAGAAACCCTGCAGGGTGTAATGTTCTGTTTTTCCTCTATGCCCCCCGCAAGATGTCTCTTTTTAAAACAAAACGAAAATGAAACAAACCGTTCTACACCCCCTGAAGCTCTCCGGCCTCTGAGTTCCCGTTCCCCCCCATATGCCCTTCTCGGAGGACCACCACCCTGTTCGCTGAGAGCAAATTCTGATGAGGAGACCAGAACATTACACAGTGTTCTGGATAAGGGCAGGCCATTGATTTGTATAATAGCATTATAATCCCTCTGAATTAGTCTGCTTCCACATTCGTAATGCATTCTAACACCCTGTTCCCATTTTTATCCTTAGTGGCACGGTAATCTTATTTATGCAATTACATTTATCTGAATGACCTGAGGGATGCCCAAAACATCCCAATGGCCAGACGCTTCGGATAACCGGGAGTCTCGTTTATGGAGGGCAACAAAGGCACAGGGCTGTGTGTGTGTGTGTGTGTGTGTGTGTGTGTGTGTGTGTGTATACCCTAACATCTTTGGGAAATAAAACCACTAGTTACATACTGAGTGACATGGGTTCCTTATCATCTTGGGGAGGACAGGCTGAAGGCAGTGAATGTCTTGTGTGAGTGTCTGGAGGCAGTTGGCTGATGGATAGCGGCCAACAGATTGAGGTTGAATCCTGACAAGACAGAAGTACTGATTTTGGGGGACAGAGAGCAGACAGGTGTGGGGAACTCCCTGGTCCTGAATGGGGTAACTGTGACCCTGAAGGACCAGGTGCGCAGCCTGGGAGTCATTTTGGACTCACAGCTGTCCACGGAGGCGCAGGTCAATTCTGTGTCCAGGGCAGCTGTCTACCAGCTCCCTCTGGTACGCAGGATGAGACCCTACCTGCCCGCAGTATTCCATTACTACATCCATCAAAACTTATTTACACTGCTGAATTTATCTTAATGCTGCCAGCGTCTTCAAATGTATAGTCATACCTCATGTTACGTTTGCTTCATGTTACGTTCTTTCAAGTTACGTCCCACGGCGACCCGGAAGCACCGGAAAGGGTTATTTACGGGTTTCGCCGCTCACGCATGCGCAGAAGCGCAAAATGACATCATGCACATGCACAGAAGCGGTCAATCGCAACCCGCATGTGCGCAGATGCGCCTCTGTGGGTTGCGCTCTTTTTATGTTGCGAATGGGCCTCCGGAACGGATCCCATTCGCAACCGGAGGTACCACTGTACACAATTTCCTCCCATATGTTCAATAAACATTTGCCAATCTTCTTTAAACGTATGTTCTTCTATGTTAGGTCTGCAAGCTGCACATATTCCATCAGTTTAAGTTGCCATTCTTCTTTGGTTGGGACCTCACTCGTTTTCCATTTTTGGGCTAACGAAACACGGGCCACAGTATTCAGTATCTATGCAGTAGTGGCATACATAAATAACCTTTTTTTGACACCTGGGGATTTCCATCTGAATTATCCCCAACAGCAGAGCTGTTGTAACAAGGGAGTCGTCTGCTCCCTGTAACTACCTCCAGTCAGCAATTTGGCTGCAGCTCTTGAGGAAGGTTGATGTTTCTGAGCCCTTTCCAAAGGCAGCCCTACGTGGAGCATGTTACAGTGATCCAAGCAGGATTTGTCACTGCGGCCAAATCAGACATCTCAAGGAACGGGTGCAGCTGGTGGACTAGCTTTAATGGTGCAAATGTGCTCCTGGCTACTGCAGAGACTAGGCAGCCATGCTCAGGACTGAGTCACGGAGCACACTCAAAGGACGAACCTGTAGCTTCAGGGAGAGTGTTGCTGAATCCCTGTTCCCTGTTCCGCCTTGACCAAGAGCACTTCTTCCTCCTCTGGTTTAAGTTTCAAGATACCTCTAGAACTGCAAAACGCTAGCATTTCGCAATGCATGCAAACACGTTTGTGTGCATGCGTGCGCAGCGTGGAGGTTTGGTGTAAGTGGCGGCTCGATCGGCGTGAATACGGGGTGGCTGGATTGCTCCCACATGGCTAAACCACTGTGCGTGCCAATAGCAAATCACTCTGTGCTTTTTTATATATTTTCATATTACATTTGCTGCCCCTGTGGCTAATCCACTCATCACCCCCTCTCTCTGCTTGGTTGGTGATTTGCAAGCAGCAAGCCTTGGTCGATCGCTGTGTGCTTTGTTGACAGTAGCACGTTCCGTAGCTGTAGTTTGCCAGAGGGGCAACTGCGAAATGTGTGGGATTTCTTGGTTTTCCACAACATGGGTGGCTCTGGGGTGGGGGGGAGGGGAGAGGCGTTGTTGTTATATGACTGTAGCCCACCTAGGACAGCCACATCATTCCGAGTCTTTGTGCCCCATCAGTAAGGCAATTAGCTACTCATAGGGCTTAATTAATCCATAATGTACTAAAGCAACTGCCCAGTGCCCCCTCAAATTTATCCATAATTTAAGCCCTCAATGAGACTCTTCCGTGCATTTATATAATGACTATATAAGTGTCCAATCTGAACTTCAGCTTAAGACTGAACACCTTCAGCCAAGGATGAATGGAATTTATCAATTCTAGTTTGATATTTTTCCAAGCTGAAGCTCAGTTTTACCCCATTTCTGTTTGTTTGTTACAAAACATCCACATGAAAAACTGAAATTTGCATGCAGCATAATGCATCTTTATATATTATTTTCACTAATATACAAAATAATGCACACTAACGCATAAGCATTTTTATACACATTCTTTTGTTTGCAGCACTGCGTAGCAAAATTAATGGATTTCAAGGGCTGCTATGGTGTGCACATGGTTTCAGGAAGTGCAAATTAGGTTTGGATCGACATGTGAAACGAACCAAAGTTCTCTTCCATCCCTCCATTCAGTTCATGCATATTCATGCTGCTGCTGATTTATCAGTTGCTTTACTCATAAAAATGACTCAAAGCGACTCACACGAAAACAATGTAAATGCTAAAATCAATTACAATTAACACAGTAAATAAAAACCTAGCAAACAAATAAAAGGCAGGCCCTAGCCCACCAAAAAGGGGCACAATTACATAAAAACCCATTCAAACTGATGCCCCAAAACCCATATAAAAAGGAGCTACTGTGGAAAGCATTCCACAATCATGGGGCCACCACAGAAAAGGCTCGTTTTCGTGTTGCCACCCTCCACACCTCCTGTAGAGGGAGCTCACGGAGAAAGGCCTCAGAGTGTACGAGATGTCCCAAAAGTCATGATTTCCTTTTATATATATATAAAAAAATTTTATTAGGGTTTTTACATTACAAAATAGAAAAAGAAAAAAGAAAAAATACAAACTAAAAACAGTTAAAAACAATCAATCCTTTCATCACATTATTTTTCATTTACTTGTTTCCCGGACCTCCTCGTACCTCCCCTTTTTTGTATTCCAGTTCAATTTATTAGCTCAGCAGTTTCTTTCCCTCTTTATTCTACCCAGATCTTTAATCTTAAATTGTTATAACATTAAATTTTTACTTATAAAAAACCATTTTTTCATATTCTTTTATACCATTAGCTAGAAACCACTTAATTTCAGTCCAACACCATTCTAACATTCATTAATTTTACAGTATCTCTGTAAATAGTCTTTAAATTTCTTCCAGTCTTCTTCCACTGACTCTTCTCCCTGGTCTCGGATTCTACCAGTCATTTCCGCCAGTTCCATGTAGTCCATCACCTTCATCTGCCATTCTTCCAGAGGTGGGTAAATCTTGTGTCTTCCAATACTTTGCAATGAGTATTCTTGCTGCTGTTGTAGCGTACATAAAGAAAGTTCTATCCTTCTTTAACACCGATTGGTCAACTATGCCCAGGAGAAAGGCCTCTGGTTTCTTCAAGAAGGTATATTTAAATACCTTTTTCAATTCATTATATATCATCTCCCAGAAAGCCTTAATCCTTGGGCACGTCCACCAAAGGTGAAAGAATGTACCTTCAGTTTCTTTACATTTCCAACATTTATTATCAGGCAAGTGTTAGATTTTTGCTAGCTTGACTGGGGTCATGTACCACCTGTATATCATTTTCATAATATTCTCTCTTAAGGCATTACATGCCGTAAACTTCATACCTGTGGTCCATAACTGTTCCCAGTCAGCAAACATAATATTGTGTCCAACATCTTGTGCCCATTTAATCATAACAGATTTCACCGTTTCATCCTGAGTATTGCATTTCAACAGCAAGTTATACATCCTTGACAAAGTCTTAATTTTGGGTTCTAACAGTTCTGTTTCTAATTTTGATTTTTCCATCTGGAAGCCAATTTTCTTACCAAAAGTCATGATTTCCAATGCATTTCCTTCAGCAAAGGAACAGCTTCAGATTGCCCAAGAAGCTACTAGGCGTGGTTCCACCTGCCAGGAGCACCGACTTGGGCCTCAGGTTATGGGTGCCCAGCACGAACGCAGCATGACGTCACGCACCCCGTGGCCTCAGAACCTGAGGTTGGGGGGGGGGGAGAGCAGCAGGTGAGTTGGAGAGCAACTCTGAGAGATGGTCAGCCTGTGAGCTTCTTGGCTGTATGGATATTTGAAGCCAAGACTTCCTTGTGGCAGTCAAACATGCTAACAACCGCAGTGCACAGGCTCCCCCCCCCCCTTTCCATGTCAAGGAGGAAAGCTCTGAAGGGAAGACGCTATAACTGAGCGATTCTTCTTCTTCTTCTTCTTCTTCTTCTTCTTCTTCTTCTTCTTCTTCTTCTTCGATCGCTCTTAGCTGAGTAAGGTTGTCTTCCATAAACAATGAGTCTGTAAGTGACTGTGGAGGCTAATTCTGGATCCACACGTCCTTCCACACTGAGGACATTGGTTTCCAGGCAGGAGTCGATCAAGGTGTGGATTTGCCAAGCGTGCCTTCCTCTTAGCACCTTTCTCCCTTGCGTCCTGAGTTCGAGTGTCTTCAAAGACCATGACATCTTTGGTAAAGGCTGTTCTCCAACTGGAGCGCTCGCAGGCAAGTGTTTCCCAATTGTTGGTGTTTATACTACATTTTTAAAGATTTGCCTTGAGAGAGTCTTTAAACCTCTTTTGTTGATGGCCAGCATTACGCTTTCCATTTTTAAGTTTGAAATAGAGTAGTTGCTTTGGAAGACGATCATCAGGCATCTGCACAACATGACCAGTCCAAAGAAGTTGATGCTGGAGAATCATTGCTTTGACACTGGTGATCTTTGCAGAACGCTCCTGTATCTGCAAGGGATCATTGCAAAGGCTGGGGGAGAACGATTGAGGCTACATGCACACCACACATTGAAAGCCCTATGAGACCACTTTGAACAGCCTTGGCTTCCCCCAAAGAATTCTGGGACTTGTAGTTTGTTAGGGGTGCTGAGAGTTGTTAGGAGGCCCCTATTCCTCAGGTTAAACCACAGAGCCTAGGACTTGTCAATCAGAAGGTCGGCGGTTCGAATCCCCGCAACGGGGTGAGCTCCCGTTGCTTCTGCCAACCTAGCAGTTCGAAACCACATCAAAGTGCAAGTAGATAAATAGGTATCGCTCCGGTGGGAAGGTAAACGGCGTTTCCGTGCGCTGCTCTGGTTCGCCAGAAGCGGCTTAGTCATGCTGGCCACATGACCCGGAAGCTGTACGCCGGCTCCCTCGGCCAATAAAGCGAGATGAGCGCCGCAACCCCAGAGTCGGTCACGTCTGGACCTAATGGTCAGGGGTCCCTTTATCTATATTCCTCTCACAGAGCTGCATTTCCCACAGATACCTGGGAAGAGGGGTTGACTGTTAAACCACTCGGAGAATTGTCGCTCTGTGAAGAGAATAGGGGTTTTCCTAGAACCCTCCGCAACCTTAGAAAAAACTACAGTTCCCATGATCCTTTGGGGGAAGCCATGACTGTTTAAAGTATAGGGCTTTACATGTATAGCACAGATTGGGTCATAGTTTGAGTTGTTGTAGTTGTTCCCAGTGTTTGTGTGTGGACATCGAAGGTGATTCTAACCTGTGTTCGTATTTTAACTTTTGTATGTTTTAAAGTACAGTTGTGAAATTTTCTCATCCTTATTGTTTAATCTCTTTGTAAAATTGTTATGTACTGAGTTGAATAGGATCCAAACTGCAGCAGTCTGATTGGTCCTAGAACAATAGGATCCAAAAGGCAGCAGTCTGATTGGTCCTAGAACAATGCAGCAGTATGATTGGTTGGCAGGAACTACCCAATCATGCTCCAGATAGAAGTGAATCCACAACCTGATTGGCTTACAGTAGAATTCCGGAACTAGCCAATCATGTGCAGCCCATTGTGTAAATAATGTATATAAAGCAGATACTTTGAGGGGACTTTCATTCATTCCTCCTCACCACTATGAGCTGAATAAAGAGCATGAAATCACTTTGCGACTCTGAGTATATTTCAAAAATGCTTTGAGGTTGTTGTTGTTTTTCACAGTGTGTGACTTTCGTGAAATAAATAAATTCTGAGCATGACTCAGGTGCACAAGACCAGCTGTGGCACTGGGTCTATGAAGGCTCATTCATACCTATAACAGCCCTCGGTGCGCATGTAGGAGCCAGTCAATTCCTTTTCGAAGTATAATTGCCATTTACACCAATATAGCATGTCTAAATCTCAAGCCGTCCCCTCCTCCCTTCCCCCTCTTTTTAATTCACTTATTAAATGTACATACTGTAGGACTAAAACTTAGCAAACAAAATCTATGCCCGGGAGCAAATCCTTTGTACAATATTTGAGGGGGAGGAAAGAAATAGTTATCCTGGGTGTCAAATGACAGAGGTGAAAAATAATTAAATTAGCCCCCTCTCTCTCAAATGCATCAATTACTCCGGAGGAAGACTCCCCTGTTTAAATATTAATTTGAAATTTGGCATGCCATTAATCCATAAATATGGGTTGGTGGCGCATTTGTGTGACTTAAATGTGTGCATACCAGAGGTGTATTGACATAGCTGGCTGTAATTACTGCTCAAGGAAATGTTATAGGCTTTAGTCTGTTATGTAAGTTGAGCTGCGGATTGGGAAGACGCCTCCTGGATTGGCCTAATACTGCCACTCAGTTGCTCCCCTGCGAAAAACTCTCCGAAGGCGTTTCCATCTCCGGAGTTGTTTTGTTCGGATTAAATACCACTTTGGATTCAGTTCGATCACTAAAACAGAATAGATCAGCTCAACACTTGCATACATTTCCAGATGACCCAATAAAGGCTCTTGCTGGCTGTCAAACCGCCCCCCCCCAGTTGCATTGGAACAATCTTACCCTAAGGGACTCATTCCCACTGGCAGCGCGATCCCCAGGGTACCTTCGCAGCTGGCCCAAGCTCCCCGTGCGCTGGGTGCCCTGCCCCCAGGCCCTGCCCCAGCCCCGCCTCCGCCTGCTCTCCGCCCCCCGTTGCCAGAGCATGAAGCTCCACCACTGCACATTCCTTCAAGGAGAACATTATGGGGGCCTCAGCCCAATATACCTGAAGGAGTGTATCCACCCCCATTGTTCAGCCCAGACACTGAGGTCCAGCGCTGAGGGCCTTCTGGCGGTTCCCTCCCTGCAAGGTTACAGGGTACCAGGTAGAGGGCCTTCTCGGTGGTGGCACCCGCCCTGTGGAACGCCCTCCCATCAGATGTCAAGGAAATAAAAAGCTATCTGACTTTTAGAAGACATCTGAAGGCAGCGCTGTATTGGGAAGTTTTTAATGTTTGATCTTTTACTGTGTTTTTAATGTTCTGTTGGGAGCCGCCCTGAATGGTTGGGGAAACCTGGGGTATATGGTCTCCTGGGACAGAGCATTCCACCAGGTCGGTGCCATCACTGAGAAGGCCCTGCCCTGGTGGAAGATAACAGAACTTTGCCCTCTCTCCTCTCCCTGCACTGCTTCCCAAAATCCCTTCTGAGTTTCTCCGCGGTTGGAGAGGGGCAGAGGAGACACGGGGAAAGTTATGTTGTGCAAGTGTAAATCCTTACACTAATAGAATGAGGGCATTGGACGCTGCACCCCTGCATGCACATCTTCCATCCAAAAATGCTGATGGGTGAGGCCTGGTACAATAAGAAAAGTATGTGGCCAAGAAAGAGAGTTCAGAGATCTGGATGAAGAGGTCAAGAGGGCTGCATTTGGTCTCCAGGAGAGAGGATCCACTCCCTCGACCTGGTGGCTAAGATAGTGAGCTGCTTCCCTTCTCAGCTCTGCCATGAACTCACCAAGTGGGCAAACAGAGACACAGGAAGCTGCCTTTATACAGAGTCATGTTGCTTCAGCTAGATTGTCTACATCAGGGTTTCCCAAACTTGGGTCTCCAGCTGTTTTTGGACTGCAACTCCCATCATCCCTAGCTAGCAGGAGGACTAGTGGTCAGGGATGATGGGGACTGTAGTCCAAAAACAGCTGGAGACCCAAGTTTGGGAAATCCTGGTCTACACTCGCTGGCAGAGCCTTTCCAGGTTCCTCTGTTTCTCATTTGTCCACTCATAAGTTCAGTTTTCCATATTTCTACATCAGTATGGTTATCTCCTCCTGAAAATTCACCAGCAATTCTCATTCTCTCCCTCTCTCTCTCTTTCTCTCTCTCCAATTTTGCCAAATATGCACATTTAAAAAAAACCGACTTCCCCAAATATAATTTTATTTCTTTATTTCACAAAAGTTACATACTGCCTGCCTGTAACCCCCCCACACACACATCTCAAAGAGGTTTACAAAAGATAAAACAGTAAAATCAAGAAAATTCACAACCGTACTTTAAAACGTACAAAAAACCGAAACCGATTAAAACATACAAAAGTTCCAGTATCAAAACAGATTAAAATTACCACAACTTTCCAAGCATTGTCTAAACGAGACTATTGTTTGCCAAGGACTTCCAAAGTCCAGGCCCTGCCACACTGAACAAATGAGTTCTTACTAATGCAGAACGGATATTATGTGGCGCCTTTAGCAGTTCCAATAATGCATTTTTAAATGTTATTTTCATGAATATGTGCATTTTACTCCAGAATATTCATTTTTGTACAAGTTACCTGGCTGGAGAACTGCATTGCAAAATTCGGAAAAGTGAATTTATCTCTCATCTCTACCTGGGAATGCCAGAGATTGAACCCAAGGTCTTCTGCACACATTGCAGGGGGTTGGACTAGATGACCCTTGGGTTCTTTTCCAACTCTGCGATTC
Source organism: Podarcis muralis (assembly GCF_964188315.1). Classification (NCBI taxonomy): domain Eukaryota; kingdom Metazoa; phylum Chordata; class Lepidosauria; order Squamata; family Lacertidae; genus Podarcis; species Podarcis muralis. The sequence continues at coordinate 6,999,126 of NC_135655.1, forward strand.
TGTGATTCTAAGTCATATCCGCTGCCACTGAGCTGTGGCCCTTCCCTTCACCGTTAGCGAAACCAGTGTTCCCAAAACTTGTATTGTTGGTTTGAAACCAGTGGTTAAAACAGTGCAGCTTTGAAACAGTGCCACCTAATCCAAAATAGCACCCAGTTCTAAAATAAAAACCTGCGCTTTGATCTCAGGAACCATTATGAGAAATTTGGTTACGGTGTTGAAGGTTTTCAAACGCATAACAAACAGCAGGAAAAAACAACTTTCCAAAATCAATACAGTGGTACCTCGGGTTAAGAACTTAATTCGTTCTGGAGGTCCGTTCTTGACCTGAATCTGTTCTTAACCTGAGGTACAACTTTAGCTAATGGGGCCTCCCGCTGCTGCCACGCGATTTCTGTTCTCATCCTGAAGCAAAGTTCTTAACCCGAGGTACTATTTCTGGGTCAGCGGTGTCTGTAATCTGAAGCATCTGTAACCTGAAGCGTCTGTAACCCGAGGTACCACTGTAATAGATATAATTTTGAATGTGTGTGTTTGTGTGTGTAGATAGATGAACAATAGATAGATAGACAAAGACAAAGGGACAGAGGTTCCCTTGCTAAGGTCAAAGCTAAAGATGGATCTTAAAAGTAAAGATACTCCTGACCGTTAGGTCCAGTTGTGGCCAACTCTGGGGTTGCGGCGCTCATCTCGCTTTATTAGCCGAGGGAGCCGGTGTGCAGCTTCCGGATCATGCGGCCAGCATGACTAAGCAGCTTCTGGCGAACCAGAGCAGCGCACGGAAACGCCGTTTACCTTCCCGCTGGAGCGGTACCTATTTATCTAATTGCCCTTTGAGGTGCTTTCAAACTGTTAGGTTGGCAGGAGCTGAGACAGAGCAACGGGAGCTCACCCCGTCGCAGGGATTCGAACCGCTGACCTTCTGATCGGCAAGTCCTAGGCTCTGTGGTTTAGACCACAGCGCCACCCGCTTCCCAAAGATGGATCTTAGATGCTGCTATTTTTTATAGAAAAATAGGTGCCAGAACTTTCCATGGACGCCTCCCTTGTTCTGTTATAATGGCAATGGCGCCCACCTGAGAGGTGCCAGAACTGAGTTCTGGCGGAAAAAAAGCCCTGGTCTTAGGTCTGAAAGAGTTGAAGACTAATGTGTTAAACCCATAGATTTTCTTTATTTATTCTGACTTTGTCCATGGGGCAGTGATGGGTGTTGTGATATTTTATTGTTGTTTTGTGTTTGGGTTTGTAGACCTGCCATTTGGCCACATCCTCTCTTGAGACAAGTCTTTAAAAAAGACACCAAGGAGTGGCAAAGCGAGATCTGAGAAGGCCTGCTGCTCCAAAACGGAAGACACATTTCCAGGTTTTTATCTTATAGCATGTCATTTTGCGCATGTGGGGCAGGTGCTTTGACTTTCCGAAAACGAGGTGCCCCGGTTTCTGTGCCTGCAGAACCCTTGCCATCGCTACGGGAAAATACAGAACGGAAAATTAAAACCCTGCACAACAGCGCCCAGATCTTTTCCAGCTCGTCTTGGTGCTGAAACCTTTCCAACACCATATTCCTCAAAAGTGCTAAAGCCTTCAGAAACCATCCCAGACTCCCTGATTTTCTCACCCGCTCTCCCCCTCAGCTCCAGCAACTTCTCCTTTTGTGTGCCTTTCAAGGTCTTCTGAAGTGAGGCAATCTTTTTATATATTTCTCCCCTCCCTCCCCTCCAGCCTGCATCAAAGTTAGGACTTTGTTAGGGGAGCTTGCGACCAGCATCTGTTCCCTCTTTTTCTCAGGGGCTAAGGAGCCGAGTGCTGTTTGGCTGAAAAAGGCCCGCATTCAGGCTGAGATTGCCTCTCTTTTGCTTCTCTGTCACACTGTCAAGCTCAATCAGAAAGCAATGAAAGTGATACAGAAGGAAGACTTTGCTGGCTAGTCTTAGAACAAAGAGAACTCTGGAGCCTAGCACAGATTTCACATCCAATTTAACTCTTTGCAAAAGGATTTTAGGAAATACATAGTCAAGAGTTGGGGGAAAAAATGGAGTTGGGTCTACTATAAAGGCTAAAAGTATTATCCAGGCTTAGATAAGCCACAAAGATAGGTTGATAGTATTTTCGAGCATAAACCACATTAGCCGGTATTACATGTTGAAGCTTTCTTTACTCGTTAAGTTGCAAGGAGATTTGAGGGGAATTTAGCAGCTAAATAAAATGACTCTTTCATGATTCTTAGCCTTAACAGTCATTTTACTTGTACAAGGTGCATGAATAGCAGGGGCTGAAATCACGTTGTTTAACAAATCTGGTATTAGAGGGTTAGTCTCAGTTTACTTATTAAGAATTTAGTTGAGTAAAGGATTTTAGGCTCCAGGTCTTTGTGCTGGTGACAATGAAGCAGGCCACTACTGACATTTTTGGATACATAGATTGGCTCGTCCTGTTTGATCTCTCTTGTTAGGCCTGCAATTAAGCCTCTGCTTAATTAGACTTTGCAGATTGGATATGTACGGGAAAACCTCCATCGAGGGAACGGTGGTGGTTATTTCTGAGGCTTACACCAATTGTCTGTTTTTCCAGTTTATATTTACAGGTCGCTTTTTTCAAAAGGGTGAAATATTTTGATGTTTCAGGGAGATGACTTTAAACATTAATGTAACGCACCGATGGGGAAACTGGGAGACAAGTTGGACGTTTGAATGGGTTTTCTTTCTTCCTCTGTGTGAGTTGCAAACACAAGCTGGTGTTATTGCGGCTTCACACAGGTTTGGCCTGAAATAAGTCTCATTGTATGCAGTGGGACTTACTCTAGAGTTAGGAATGCAGCCTTAGTACAACTAAAATCTGTGGCCCATGACCATCTTTAAATCCATGAATTTCAGCGCTATGATAGGGATCAGGCCGATTCTCTGATGCCCAGTATAAATGCTCATTTGCACAAATCTAAACAATAGCAATTCTTTAAAGAATCGATGAGGAATGATGTCTCTTCTCTCTTCTCTTTCTGCTTCTTTCTCTCTCGCTTATGCACACATAAAACACAGAGCAAATAATGCGACTTTTGGTTGACAATCAATTCATTCTGTTTAAAAACGTCCAGTACTGTGAAATTTCTGTTATCCTTCTGCTTGCCTCCAAAAAAAAAAGGGCTTGTGGTTTTGCAACCACAGCATTCATCCGGCCGTCCAAAGCTGCTAATATCTTGTAAGCACCCCTTTTCTAACATCCAGCCCTGTCTTCCTAGGACACATTATGGAAGCAGAAGAGAAAACGCCTCTCCGAAAAGTCATCTTCCTTGGAGAGAACGTATCTCTTTAGAAATTCCCCAAGAACAAGAGATGATTACAAGGAAGAAATATGACGGACACTAACATTTCATCTCTGCATACAATTATGGGACAAATTAGAAATGCTATTATGTTAGTGCTTCATAATTAAGTAAGCAATTAAAAACAAAAACAGTTCATTAGCAAATTGTCAGCGCTTTGCAGACAAGTGCCCAGCAAGGTCATGGAAAAGCAGCAGATGACTAAACATTGGGAGGGAGGGAAGGAGGGAGAAAGCCAGGCTAATGTGGTGGCAATTTGCAGTGTTTAGTTATGGTGGGGGAGAGTGGTGCTTTTTCCCAATTAAAATAATAATAATATATTTTTTTTCTAGCAAGTTAGTGAGACGTCTTCACTAACGCTGCATGGCTGATGGTTCTCTCCCTCTCGCCCCCCCCCCCAAAGTACAGCCTTTTGGTTGTAAGTAGGGAAAGGAAGAAATTCGACTCAGTTTGCATTTAAAGGCAAATCAACCACATTCACGCTTGTGAAACAAAAATGTAGCCGTCCTTCAAATTGTCCCCTTCTCCGAATTTTGCAATGCAGTTCGCAAGCCAAGTCGCTTGTGCAAAAATGTAAATGCTAGGATAAAGTGTGGGGGGAATACACGCATTTCTGAAAATAAAACCCAAAAGAGGCTATATTTAGAGGAAACGTCTTTGCACAAATGAGTATCTCAGGCAAAATTGCACCCAAAATGTGGATATCATGAGACATTACCGCTGTAATGCTGATGAATTTTCCAGACTGCTTGGAAAATAATAACAATTGTAATCAAAAATTGATGTGGAAAAGCGAGAGACTTAGGAAAAACTGGTTTGCACGTCCCTCGTTGTGAGGGATAGACATGGCTTCCCCTGAGATGGAAGGAAACTGCTTTTTGCCAGTACTCCAATCGCCAGTTGTGCTTGCTGGCAAATTGTGATTCATATCCCATGTTGTGCAACATCATCACTGCTAGAGAGTGTAAGTGGGGAGGCAGATGTGAGAGTCTGGAAGTGCTGGAGGAGGTTTGGTAGCTCTGTACATAAACTTCTATTTGTCTCTGTTGGGATGAGAGCTGAGCCAGCACTGATAGCGTGGACTTTCTATACGGTTCAGATTTAATAAGGAAAAGCTGGCTGTGGAGGAAGCCTATTGGCTAGCACCTGTGACATCACCTATTCATCTCATCTCCACTCCAATTCATGAAGTTTTACAACTCTTCTTTAAATGTCTGTGATTTTTATTTTTTTGGTACAATGAAACATGAATAAACCTACATTCTACAGCATGCCTAGGGTACACAAGGAAGAGCAAGACCCAGGACTGATCTAGCATTTTCCTATGTTGCACAAGGCTGTTATGGATGCTACTGAAAGCAAGATACAGCCCTCTTTGCCTCTTGGAAAGCCCAACACCCTGCTTGAGCAAGTACCTATTGGACTGTATCTGTGACGTCATTGAGTACAGGACACAAATCTCTGCCCCCCACACACATACACCCCACCACCAGCCCCATATAGCCCTTTCTTGAAGAAGAAACAAACCCCAAAATAAATATTGAGCTCTTCCCTATCATACCTCCCAACCTCACAGCAATAGATCTCCATTTTCAGAAATTCTCTCCTACCACAAAATCACAAGTGAAGCATGCTAAGAGGGTGGCTGTTCCAGTTCCTTTGGAGATCACCATGCCTGCGAGCTCTTTAAGATTGCAAGACTGTATTTTGTTGTGCATGTGTAAGTTGCATTGATTTCAAAGAGGCCTGTTTACTTAAGTAGATACAAGACTGGAGTCCAAGGTGACAGCTTTAATTTCTAGCCAATATATGCAAGAGAGAAATGTCATCTTAATATTGACAAGCTCCTGAGGTAGTCTGCCATAAGAAAGAAAGAAAACAATGTTTGCAGCAGCTTTTAATGCAGTTATTGCATTAGATATGTTGAGCCATTTTTTTGCAACATAAACTGAAGTGGACTCTAAGCCGCAACTTACATCATGATAAGTGTGCTAGTCTTTATGGCGCCACAAGACTCTTTGCTGGCTTAAAAAAGATCTCCACATTATTCCGTTGCTGGACTTCAGATAGGCAGAGACCTAGTTATAAAGGCATGGCACAGAAGTCATTTCAGTTTATAGCAACAGGATTTCGTTCACCCTGTGAGGTGCTTACGATCGATATGTTCCTCAATTGGTTTGATTCTTTTTATATATAAAAAAATACCCATGTTATATGTAAGCTGTCTCCTGAGCCATTTATTTAGCATTAAAACCCACCGAAGTTCAAAGAGGACTTATTTCCAAGTAAACGTCTTCTGTGACTGATTTGTTATTAAAGCAAAACATAAGCAGATAAATGAACAACTTATATCTTTTTTGCGGGGGAGAGTTTCCTGTTAACGTCATTCTGAGATTCGCCTTCGGAATAATTTTATCTGCAGCCTCCAAATTCTTGGGTTTTGGGGTTGTTGTTTTTTTGCTTTTTAAAAAACACTCAGCTTTTATTAGGCAACACAACCAAACCCTCTCACCGGCCACCATCTTCTGCCGCAAAACATGTTTTCATGATGTTTTCTCAAAAGGCAAACAGTTGGCTGTTGCTAATGATTTCTCCTGTTGTTGTTGTTTTTAAAAAATGATGCTGGATAGAAGCAAACACATTTCACTCTGTGGATGGCAAGTCTGAACAAACACTGTTGTAAACTGTTGAATTGACTTTGAAATGGATTCTGAGGAAAGAAATGGAAGGTGGCGTTGCTTTTTGTGTGTGTGTGGGAGGGAAAGAAAATGGCAGGATCCATCCAAACTTGGCTGTGGTCCGTCTCCAGTTCGGAACAGATGCCCACCGATTTTGGCGAGGATTTTTGTCCTCCGTCCCCCACCCCCTATCTGTTGCGGTTCACAATCCTAATGAATGTTATGTTTAAATAACATGAATAAAGATAAACTGACAATGAATTCAACTCCGGTTTGAGCAGCGGAATAAAAATGAGCAAGGCGGCTTAATCTCCTGCCACCTAATCTGGGTTGAATTTCCTCTGTATCTGTGTGTGTGTGTGTGTGTTTGTGTAAGAATCCTTTTCTTGAGTCTCCTTGGCCATTGACAAGGTCTTTTGAGATGAATATGAAAAGATAGATTTAAAGGTTAAGGTCCGGGTCAGTTGGTTGCAGATGTTTTGTGAGAGATTGTTCGGTCGAGTTGCAGCTACTTCTCGCGACGAAGGAATTTCCAAGCGCCGCCGCCACGACCAGTGGGCTGCTGACTGGTGAAATGGGGTTTTGTTTCACAATTGATCCTCGCAAACACAAACACATGAGATGAAGTGTTTGCTCTCTTTTTTGAAGAAAAAAAAATGGAAAAAAAGGAAGAGAAAGACGGTTGGGTCCTATTCCAGACACCCACCAATTGTTTCTCTGTACGGTTCTTAGATTCCTAACCTGTATATACTTCATGGGCTCGGAGCAGGTGACAGACACCCCCCCCACCAAAAAAAGGGCAGCTGGGGGGGGGCAGGTATACACTAATCATCAACCAATGGAACTGTATCTATAGAGATTAGCATGTGGGTGGCAGTGGTAGGAGATCTACAAAAAGGGCAATTCTAATATAATTACCAAAAGTTTTAAGTTCAACATGCAAATATTTTACAACACACATCTCTCCCGAACAAACATCAAAGCAGATAAGAGGGCTGATAAAATGTGCAGAATTTCTGTTATTTATTTAAGACATTTATATAGCGCTTGGTTATCCGTGTTTTTTAGCGGCGCGCGTAAGAGCAAGCCAGAGAAAATGGGGCAATAAAGCAATAAAAGTTTCTCAGGGGATGAAAATTACAATATCTATTTTTTAAAACACACACACACACACACACACACACACACAAAAGCATACTGAAAGAAATTTCCGGAAGGATCAATACTCTTGTTTCTCAGGGTCAGCATTTAGGGTGGAAGTTACCAGAAACGTTTGTGTAACTCACAAATTTGGATTTCCTATCTAGGCCGATGGGCTGTGTAGATGCGTGTGGTGTGTATCTTGTCCACTCAAATTCTGGTGTTGCTGCCGCAAATAGTCCCTTGTGTTGTCCTTCATGGGACACCCCCCCCCCAAAAAAAATTGAACTGAGAAAAAAATCTTGTGGGATTTTAATGATTCATTTTCAGGCTCAAAATCTTTCAGATCCATGTTTTGAAATGTACTTATTATGAATGCTCTCTTCTTTTCTTTTTTCAGTCCTAAATCGTATGTCTTGTGCAATTGTTGTTTTGGACATTGTTCTTAAAAATAAGAAGACAACTGGGCTGCCATCGAGGCAATCAGTATTTTCATGCTGGTTCTAACTGTGCTTGAACAATTCTTTCTCAACTAGATGATTATTGTATTTTAAAATGATGTTTTTAAAAGTCGCCTTGAATCCCAACTCGGGAGGAAGGCTGGAAGCAAATACCATCAGCAAATAAATAAATAAACAAACAATAAGCAAGTTGCCATATACCAAATTGGACCATTGCTCTCTGAGAGCCAGCATGGTGCAGTGGTTAAGAGTGGTGGACTCGTAATCTGGTGAACCAGGTTCGCTTCCCCGCTCCTCCACATGCAGCTGCTGGGTGACCTTGGGCCAGTCACACTTCTCTGAAGTCTCTCAGCCCCACTCACCTCACAGAGTGTTTGTTGTGGGGGAGGAAGGGAAAGGAGAATGTTAGTCTCTTTGAGACTCCTTCGGGTAGTGATAAAGCGGGATATCAAATCCAAACTCCTCCTCCTCTTCTTCTCTCTAGTTCAGTATTGTCTGTACTGACTTGCAGTAGCTCTACAGAGTTTCAAGCAAGGGGTCTCTTCCCTAGATATTCCGGTGAATGAACTTGAGACCTTCTGCATGCAAAGTAGATGCTCTACCCACGAGCCAGGGCCCTTCGGTGAGACTCTGGCTGCAAGAACCAAAATCGGGTATATGTAGACATGCTCCAGATTCTACAAAACACTGTTCTTCCCTTGTGATTTGGGACCCTCAAGTGGGTTGCCTGAGCCAACTATCTGGCTATTTAGTAGATGCAGTGAGTAGAAGATTTTGTTAGGAGCAGGAGTTAGTTAAAAGTCATGTAGTGGAGCAAAGGCTTAACCAAGTAACTAGTCCACTTGTGGTTCCCTTTCCCTCTTTCCTATAACATTTCCTCTTTATTCTTCTTCTTCGATCACTCGTAGCCAAGTAAGATTGTCTTCCATAAACATGGTTTTATATGTGAGTCCATAAGTCACTGTGGAGGCCAATTCTGGATCCACACGCCCTTCCACAGTGGGGACATTCATTTCCGGGCGGAAGTTGATCACAGTGAGGGTTTGCCAAGCGTGCCTTCCTCTTAGCACGTTTCTCTCTTGCGTCCTGAGTTCAAGCATCTTCAAAACCCATGACACCTTTGGTGAAGGCTGTTCTCCAACTGGAGTGCTTGCAAGCCAGTGTATCCCAGTTGTCAGTGTTTATACTACATTTTTTAAAGATTTGCCTTGAGAGAGTCTTTAAATCTCTTTTGTTGACCACCAGCATTACGCTTTCCATTTTTAAGTTGGAAATAGTGTAGTTGCATTGGAAGACGATAATCAGGCATCCGCACAACATGACCAGTCCAACGAAGTTGATGTTGAAGAATCATTGCTTCGACACGGGTGATTTTTGCTACTTCCAGTACACTGGCATTAGTTCGCCTGTCTTCCCAGGTGATGTGTAGATTTTTTGGACACAATTGATGGAATCTTTCAAGGAGTCGGAGATGGCGTTTATAAGTGGCCTTGAGAGAGTCTTTGAACCTCTTTTGTTGACCAGTAGCATCACGCTTTCCATTTTTAAGTTTGCATTGGAGTAGTTGCTTTGGAAGACGATCATCAGGCGTCAGCACAACATGACCAGTCCAACATTGCCATGATCCTACACTTTGTTGAAGGGAAACTGCCCTATAATGTTTACAGCATGGATAAGTAACCCTCAAGATGTTGTTGAACTACAACTCCAGTCACAATAGCTCAGTTTGTTAGAGTGTGCTGCTGATAACACCAAGATTGCGTGTTTGTTCCCCATGTAGGACTCCTGCATATTCCTGCATTGCAGCTGGTTGGACTAGACAACCCTCAGGGTCCCTTTCCAGCTCTACAATTCTATAATTTTAAGAACATAAGCATAGCCTTCTGGATCAAGCCAATGGCTCATCTAGTCCAGGGAGCCAGTGTGGTGTAGTGGTTAAGAGCAGTGGACTCGTAATCTGGTGAACCGGGTTCGCGTCTCCGCTCCTCCACATGCAGCTGCTGGGTGACCTTGGGCCAGTCACACTTCTCTGAAGTCTCTCAGCCCCACTCATGTCACAGAGTGTTTGTTGTGGGGGAGGAAGGGAAAGGAGAATGTTAGCCGCTTTGAGACTCCTTCGGGTAGTGATAAAGCGGGATATCAAATCCAAACTCTTCTTCTTCTTCTTCATCCTATTCTCACAGAGGCCAATCAGATGTCTGTGGGAAACTAGCGAGCAGGATCCAAGCACAAGAGCAACTCTCCCCTCCTGTGGTCTCCAGCAACTGGTATTCAGAATAATAATAATATAATAATAATAATTTATTATTTATTCCCCGCCCATCTGGCTGGGTCCCCCTAGCCACTCTGGGCGGCTTCCAACAGAATATTAAAATACAATAGTCTATTATACATTAAAAGCTTCCCTAAACAGGGCTGCCTTCAGATGTCTTCTAAAAGTCTAGTAGTTGTTTTTCTCTTTGACATCTGGTGGGAGGTTGTTCCACAGGGCAGGTGCCACTACCAAGAAGGCCCTCTGCCTGGAGGCCCTCTGCCTATGGAGGCAGAATGTAGCCATCACAGCTGGCAGCCATCAATAGCCCTCTTCTCTATGTTTCCTAGGTCAGGCTGGATATAAAGGTAGCAGGCCAACATTTTGACGTTTTGACAAATCATCACTCGCGCACGAAAAGGAGCTCATTTCCCGGAACTGCCAGAAACATTCACGAAAAACTGAGAATAGTTTTAGCCTTCTTCCTAGAAAAAGATACACGCAGCCTAACCGTTGCCTGGAGCCTTGGGTTTGGGCAAAATGTTAGGAATTATAAGAAAATCCTCGCAGAACTTTAGAAGTCTAAGAAGTTCCCAGACAACAACTAGATTGCAATCTTCCTGCGCGCTTTTGCTTCAATTATCGCGTCTCTATCAGTCGCTCCTCACATTAACATTCTTGTGAGTTTTATCCTGCATAACATTACCAATATAATGTTACTAATATAAGCCTTTGTGCATTATTCTGACATGATACTTCATTAAAAAGGAAAAAAACAGAGCGGGGGCTTGGGTATAAAGATTATATGTTCTGAAACCCAAAGTGGCTAATCTCGCAAACTTCTTTGAAAGGAGAAGAGGGTGATGATCCTTTTAGATGGCAAAGGCGAAGTCGTGTTTCTCGTGTTTAATCTTCTTCCTGACATGTTTGCTCAAACGCAAGTCTTCCTTGAAGCTCAACTCCCTGAGAAGTTTACTTCTGTGCCCCATATTTATCTGTTGTTCTCACAACATGCCCTATCAGCAACCACTGCGCGTGGGGGTGGGTGGGAGAGAGGTAACAAATTAAATGATACTCCACTACTGGTCTATAGTAAACATCAGAAGAAGGGACGTGGGTGGTGCTGTGGGCTAAACCACAGAGCCTAGGACTTGCCGATCAGAAGGTTGGCGGTTCGAATCCCCGTGACGGGGTGAGCTTCCGTTGCTCGGTCCCTGCTCCTGCCAACCTAGCAGTTTGAAAGCACGTCAAAGTGCAAGTAGATAAATAGGTACCGCTCTGGTGGGAAGGTAAACGGCATTTCCGTGCGCTGCTCTGGTTTGCCAGAAGTGGCTTAGTCATGCTGGCCACATGACCCAGAAGCTGTACGCCGGCTCCCTTGGCCAGTAAAGCGAGATGAGCGCCACAACCCCAGAGTCATCCGTGACTGGACCTAATGGTCAGGGGCCCCTTTAAACATCAGAAGAGATACCCACTGGATCAGGCCAATGACCCATGAAATTTGGGATCCTGTTCTCGCAGTGGCTGATCAGATGCCTGTGGGAAAACAGCAAGCAGGGTAGTGGCTGTTTCCAACCTGGTGTCCTCCAGACATTTTGAACTACAATTCCCATTGCTCCCATAGGACTACAACTCCCATCAGGCATGCTGGGGAAGATTGGGCAAGGCTGGCTTAATCGCACAGCTGGAAGAGGATGCCATCCCAATGATAAGTGGTTTCATGGATGGCTTCAAAGCCCTTTGTGGCTTAGGGCCCTCGTATCTACGGGACTGCTTCTCCTGGTCTGCCCCGCAGAGGACCTTAAGGTCCATGAATAACCATAGTTTAGAGGTCCCTAAAGATGTCAGACTATCCTCCACCAGGGCCAGGGCCTTCTCAGTGATGGCTCCGACCTGGTGGAATGCTCTGTCCTAGGAGACCAGGGCCCTGCAGGATTTAACCTCCTTCCGTTGGGCCTGTAAGACAGAGCTGTTCTGCCTGGCCTTTAATTTGAACTCAGCCTGATCTTTTATTTCCCTTCTCTTCCCTCTCCCTCACCTTTTTTGAAGATCACCCGCCCTGAGACCCCACAGCTAATTCTCCCCTGGTCTCCTCGCTGGCCCAAGTAGAACCAATTCAGCCAGTTAGCCCTGGGGATTATCTGATTGATTTTTGATTTTTGATTTTTATTGTTATTCATGTTTTTATACTGTATTTTATGCTGCTTTTATAATTAAGTGTTTTAAATTTGTTGTTAGCCGCCCTGAGCCCGGTTTTTGAAACGGGAAGGGCAGGGTATAAATAAAAAATTATTATTATTATTATTCAAGACAGTTTTCCATCCATAAACCATACAGATGCAAATCCAGTTGCTTTCAGAGATGAAGTTGCAACTGGCAGCTTGTAAACATTCCTCTCTGGCAAAGAGCCATAGTAGAACATCTGCTTTGCATGCGGAAGCTCCCAGATTCAATCCCCAGTAAGGGATGGAAAGACTCCTGGTCCGAACCCCTCGGAACCTGCTGCAAGTCAGTTTAGACAATACTGCACCAAATGAGACTTCCGGAGGCGGCGCCTCTGACAATGGCGGATTCCCTCTAATCTAGAGGGAGAAAGCCCGCAGAAATCGGGTCCTACCGCTGCAGCGAATGAACCAATGGTCTGATTCGGTAGAAGGCAGCTCCCCTTTTCCAGGTTCATTGGCTACTTCTATGTTGGTTACCAGAGGGAAGGCCCTCAAGATGCCTCCTGCAAACTCTACAACCATCTTCACCATCTTGGTGCTCTCCAGAGGTAAATAATAATAATAATAATAATAATAATAATAATAATAATAATAATAATAATAATAATAATAATAATAATAATTTATTTATACCCTGCCCATCTGGCTGGGCTTCCCCAGCCACCCTGGGCGGCTTCCAAAAAAAATATTAAAATACATCAAACATTAAAAGCTTTCCTAAACAGGGCTGCCTTTAGATGTCTTCTAAAAGTCTGGTAGTTGTTTTTCTCTTTGACATCTGGTGGGAGGGCGTTCCACAGGGCGGGTGCCACTACCGAGAAGGCCCTCTGCCTGGTTCCCTGTAGCTTTGCTTCTCGCAATGAGGGAACTGCCAGAAGGCCCTCAGAGCTGGACCTCAGTGTCCGGGCAGAACGATGGGGGTGGAGACGCTCCTTCAGGTATCCTGGACCGAGGCCGTTTAGGGCTTTAAAGGTCAGAACCAACACTTTTAATTGTGTTCGGAAACGTACTGGGAGTAATCCACATCTCACGTGATGGGAGTTGTGATCCAAAACATCTGGATGACACCCAGCTCTGGAATGCTGTGCTAAGGGATTGTGTTATGGACCAAGGAATCCTGGATTCAAATAACGTCTGAGCCAAGAATAATTTTCCAAAAAGAGAGAGATGGTTTGTTTTTCGGTTGCCTCGCCAAGTTCAGCTTCCACGAATTCTGGGTGCAGCAGTGGTCCCAGTTTTAGTGTTGTTTAATATTATTTTAATATTGTTGAAAGAAGCAATGGGCTTGAACTCTGTTCCTTCCAGACCAACCCTCTTGCCCAGAGCTTCTTTCACCCACCAATTATGAACCAATCGAATTTCATTCAGCATTTAGTGAGCTGAAAGAACATCTTGAGAACTTCTTGAGAACAACTGTTGGAGGCGTGGTTACATCTACCTCCGCCACCCTGCAAGAATATTCAGCAAGGAGACCTTCAGTTTTGCCACCTGCAAACACACAGTGCTTTCAATGTTCATTCCACACTTGCAAATAATTGAGCCTTTGGTGTGACAGCATCTACACTTTGGAACTCCTTGCCGATTGACATTAGGCAGGTGCCTTCATTGCACCGTTCTTAGCGGCTGCTAAAAAGTTTTCGTTTTGGCAAGCCTACCCAGGCACGCACGATCCCTTTAAACTACCCAGAAGTTAGAGGAGCCCAATCTTTTCCCACTTGATGCTCCTATGCATTGGGAAAAGGAAAACCCACATTTGAAGCATGTGCAAGCTTTTTCAAGCTGGTGCTTCATGTTTTGTCCTTGTTCCGTGCCTGAGCAGAATATAAATAAATCTTATGCGAAGCATCTCTACAGCAGGAAGGTCAATGATCCTGCTCTGTTGCTTTTGTTCCTTGCCCTGCTGACACATTATCCCCATGGAAGGCTAACCTGTGATGTGGTGGCCACCAGCTTAGAAGGTTTTGAAGGGAGGTTAGATAAATTCATGGAGGATAAGGCTGTCAGTTGCCACGGCTCACATTAGCTATATTCCAGGTCTGGATTTGGAAGTAGGATATGATGTGATGCCATTTGCGGAGGGTGGTAAATGAATTTTCAGATTGCAAGTCCAAAAATAATGATAGCATGGACTAGAACGTGATTACTGCTCCCACACAGATTTTTTCCACCAAACCTTGATCCACAAAATCTTGCTTCTCAGAATAGAAGGGCCGTAACTCAGTGATGTGGGATGCGGGTGGCGCTGTGGGTTAAATCACATAGCCTAGGACTTGCCGATCAGAAGGTCGGCGGTTCGAATCCCCGCGATGGGGTGAGCTCCTGTTGCTCGGTCCCTGCTCCTGCCAACCTAGCAGTTCAAAAGCATGTCAAAGTGCAAGTAGATAAATAGGTACCGCTCCAGAGGGAAGGTAAACGGCGTTTCTGTGCGCTGCTCTGGTTCGCCAGAAGCAGCTTAGTCATGCTGGCCACATGATCCAGAAGCTGTACGTCGGCTCCCTCGGCCAATAAAGCGAGATGAGCGCCGCAACCCCAGAGTCGGTAACGACTGGACCTAATGGTCAGGGGTCTCTTTACCTTTACCTTTAGCTCAGTGATAGAGCACTGAGGTCTCAGATTCAATCCCCAGCATCTCAAATAAGGACTGGGAATATGCCTCATAGGAAAATCTGAAGAGCAGCTGCCGGTCAGAGTAATACTGAGCTGAAAGGACCATTGGTCTGACTCTGTCTAAGGTAGCTTCCAATATTCCTAGTGGAGAAAACCACCACCATGTTGCCATCTTTACACAGAAGAAGCTGCCTTGACCCAGATTAGGTCACGGGTCCAGCCAGCTCAGTATTGTTCATGGGTGGCGCTGTGGTCTCAACTACTGAGCCTCTTGGGCTTGCCAATTGGAAGGTCAGCAGTTCAAATCCCCACGACGGGGTGAGTTCCCATTGCTCTGTCCCAGCTCCTGCCAACCTAGCAGTTCGAAAGCATGCCAGTGCAAGTAGATAAATAGGTACCACTGTGGCGGGAAGGTAAACGGCATTTCTGTGCGCTCTGGTTTCCATCACGGTGTCCCGTTGCGCCAGAAGCGGTTTAATCATGCTGGCCACATGACCCGGAAAGCTGTCTGTGGACAAACGCCGGCTCCCTCGGCCTGAAAGCAAGATGAGCACCTCACCCCATAGTCACCTTTGACTGGACTTAACCGTTCAGGGTCCTTTACATTTTTACCTTGTTCATATAGTCTAGGAGCAACTCTTCAAATTGTGAGGTTACGATGCATAGACAACTGTGGTCAACCTATCCCAATCCAGGAATAGCCAGCGGTGTAGCGTGGGTTGTCAGCACCCGGGGCAAGGCAAGTAATTTGCGCCCCCTAACCCATGGATTTGCGCCCCCTAACCTGTGGATTTGCGCCCCCTAACCCGTGGATTTGCCCTAACCCCAGATGTTGCGCCTGGTGTGGCCCGCACCCCCTGCACCCCCCACGCTACGCCACTGGGAATAGCTATAGTTTTATTACCAACCAAAGTTGGTACAATGCGCTTCTAGCCACCAGGACCTAGTTCCAGGAGAACCCTCAAACAACAACAACAACAATAATAATTTTTATTTATACCCCGCCCTCCCCAGCCAAGGCCGGGCTCAGGGCGGCTAACAAGCAATAATAAAAACAAGTTGAATGAATACAACTTAAAAACAAGATTAAAATACAACATTAAAATATTAAAATGCAGCCTCATAACAGTATGAGAAAAGAAAAAGAAAAAAGAAAGAGGGGGAGGGAATCAAATTGGCTCCAAGCCAAAGGCCAGGTGGAACAACTCTGTCTTACAGGCCCTGCGGAAAGAAATCAGATCCTGCAGGGCCCTGGTCTCTTGTGGCAGAGCTTTCCACCAGGCCGGGGCCAGTGTTGAAAAGGCCCTGGCTCTGGTTGAAGCCAATCTAACTTCCTTAGGGCCCGGGACCACTAGGGTGTTGCTATTTATGGACCTTGAGGCTCTCCGTGGGGCATACCGGGAGAGGCGGCCCCGTAGGTACGAGACTGAGTCCTAGAAAGAGTGCAACCCCGTCGAGGGCTGGCAATGCACCAATTTCTTGGACCCTTGGAGCCACACACCCAAAGATCTTCCATCTTCCCAGGACAATCAAGTGGATTTCCTTCTGTTTGCCCATTCAGTCCCCACAGTGGCAAGGACTCCTGCTGTGTAAGGTTAGTTCTCTGCAACCATTTTTTTTTTAAAAATGCACATGCTATATGTAAAAGGGTACGTAAAATGCTTCACATTAAACGCTATATTAAAGTAAGGTAATGGTACCCCTGCCCGTACGGGCCAGTCTTGACAGACTCTGGGGTTGTGCGCCCATCTCACTCAAGAGGCCGGGGGCCAGCGCTGTCCGGAGACACTTCCGGGTCACGTGGCCAGCGTGACAAAGCTGCATCTGGCGAGCCAGAGCCGCACACGGAAACGCCGTTTACCTTCCCGCTAGTAAGCGGTCCCTATTTATCTACTTGCACCCGGGGGTGCTTTCGAACTGCTAGGTTGGCAGGCGCTGGGACCGAGCAGCGGGAGCGCACCCTGCTGCGGGGATTCGAAGCGCCAACCTTTCAATCGGCAAGCCCTAGGCGCTGAGGCTTTTACCCACAGCGCCACCCGCGTCCCAAATGCTATATTACATTCCTGCAAACAGCCGCCTCTTCATGTTTCTTATTTCTAAAGGCAGCACACTTTTATTTATTTATTAAATTTCTGCCCCGCTTTTCTCCAGAAGGGGACCAGGGGGGCAAACAAGGAATGAAACAAAAAAACAAAAATATTTAACCACCCTGAGATCTGTGAATGAAGAGCAGTATACAAATTTGAACAATAACAATGCATTTTTGCACTAGACCGCAATCTTAACCATGTGTACTCAGCAGTAATTCCCAATGAATTTGGTGAGGCTGCCCCCAAGTAACTGGGGTTAGGATTTCAGCCTTAATCTGCTTCCTTTCGTGAATTTTATTAACCAATGGACTGCATCGGGCAAAATGGGGAGAACCATCTGGATTTGACTGACCCCACTTTGACCATCCTGAATCTTCATCTTAGAAGTGAAATTAAACTTCAAATGCATTTATTTCACCCTCCCTTAAGTTTTTTGGTTTTTTTTAACTTAGAAATAAACGGTGTCTCCCTTTGCTGGAGCATGTGCAGAGGACAGTGTCCAAGACGATAAAGGGTCTGGAAACTGATCCTTATGAGAAATGGTTGAGGGAGTTGGGTATGTTTAAGAGCAGACTGAGTGGAGATACGATAAAAGGTAAAGGTAAAGGTACCCCTGCCCGTATGGGCCAGTCTTGACAGACTCTAGGGTTGTGCGCCCATCTCACTTAAGAGGTCGGGGGCCAGCGCTGTCCGCAGACACTTCCGGGTCACTGAGGCTTTTACCCACAGCGCCACCCGGGTCCCCTGGAGATACGATAGCCGTCTTCAAATCTATTAAGGGCTGTCACATGGAAAATGGAGCGAGCTGGTTTTCTCCTGCTTCGAAGGGTAGGACTCAAACCAATAGCTGCAAATTACAAGAAAAGAGATTCTGACTGAACATCAGGAAGACCTTTCTGACAGGAAGAGCTGCTGGATGGTGGAATGGTCTCCCTTGGGAGGTTGTGGACTGGACTAAATGGACCAATGGTCTGATCCAGTAGGTTCTTCTTATGCTCTTTAATATGGTCCCCAAAGGGCAACCCAAATGATGAAGGGGATGCCAAGACACAAAGGGCCTCTGCAGATGTCCTTTTCAGTGTGCATTCATTGATGTGTAAGACATCTGGTCTGGGGAAAAGAGGGGATATAGATGATAATCAGTGCTCTGGAGGGTAGGACTCGAACCCATGGCTTCAGGTTACAAGAATGGAGATTCTGAATCAGCATCAGGAAGAACTTTCTGACAGTAAAGAGCTGTTTGACAGTGGAACGGTCTCCCTCTGGAACTGGTGGACTCTCCTTCATTGGAGGTTTTTAAGCAGAGGTTGGATGGACATCTGTCATGGATGCTTTAGCTGAGATTCTTCCATTGCAGGGGGTTGGTCTGGATGTCCCTTGGGGAAGAAGAAGAAGAAGAAGAAGAAGAAGAAGAAGAAGAAGAAGAAGAAGAAGAAGAGGAGGAGGAGGAGGAGGAGGAGGAGGAGTTTGGATTTGATATCCCGCTTTATCACTACCTGAAGGAGTCTCAAAGCGGCTCACATTCTCCTTTCCCTTCCTCCCCCACAACAAACACTCTGTGAGGTGAGTGGGGCTGAGAGACTTCAGAGAAGTGTGACTGGCCCAAGGTCACCCAGCAGCTGCATGTTGAGGAGCGGGGAAGCGAACCCAGTTCCCCAGATTGCGAGTCCACCGCTCTTAACCACTGCACCACACTGGGGGTCCATTCCAACTCTAAAATTCTAATATTCTGTGATTCTAGAAAAAGATGTGCCAGAACTCACCAAGAACGCCTCCCTCTTTCTCTTAAATGGCAATGGTGCCCACCTGAGAGGGGCTGGGGGGAAATCCCTGACAACAACAACAACAACAATAATAACAACAACAACAATAACAACATAAATGCTCATGAAAATATTGGGATGGTTATGCAGGATCCCACTTTCTGTTTGTGTCTGCGAAAGCACTTCTTCCTTTCCTATCAGTACCCTTGGAGGGTAGGACTTGAACCCATGGCTTCAAGTTACAAGAAAGGAGATTCCGAATCAGCATCAGGAAGGACTCTCTGACAGTAAGAGCTGTTTGACAGTGTCCCTTGGGAGCAGGAGAATTCTCCTTCCTTGGAGGTATTTAAGTAGAAGTTGGATGGCCATCTGTCATGGATGCTTTGGTTGAGATTCCTGCATTGCAGCTAGTAGATGGCCTCTTTCCAACCCAAGTCTACCATTCTATGTCTGAATGACAAGTGTATACCCAGTTGTAGAGAGAGTGGCTGCAGTCCTAACCCAACTCACCTGGGAATCAGCTTTGCAGATGTCATTTGGGCCTTGAATCAGAAAGAAGAAGAGGAGGAGGAGGAGGAGGAGGAGGAGGAGGAGGAGGAGTTTGGATTTGATATCCCGCTTTATCACTCCCCTAAGGAGTCTCAAAGCGGCTAACAATCTCCTTTCCCTTCCTCCCCCACAACAAACACTCTGTGAGGTGAGTGGGGCTGAGAGACTTCAGAGAAGTGTGACTAGCCCAAGGTCACCCAGCAGCTGCATGTGGAGGAGCGGGGAAGCGAACCCGGTTCACCAGATTACAAGACAACCGCTCTTAACCACTACACTACGTTGGCTGGTGTATCCAGGAGTACCTCCAGGCTATGTACCTCCTTCTGAACAGTGTACCACAACCCCAGGTAGAACAGACAACTGGCCTGTCCACACAGATCCTTTGCTATCCTGAACCCCATCTTTTGAATAAATGATGTACGGCAGGTTTCTACACGCATAGACACCCCCCTTGCTTCTTGTGTCTGTTTTGCTTAACAGCTATTGGCACAGCCATCCTGATTTTGGAATTAGAGGGACTAAATGGAAGCCAGGCCTTCAAGATCTAGATCTCAAAGCCTGCCAGCTGAACCATGATGCTTACCGTAAAGCCCGGTCAATTGTTCATGTGCTTAAGACATGAATGATGGGGTGCAGGCCCTGTTTTCCACTTCCTTTCCCCCTTTCCCCTCATTTCACACAGAAAGGATGTCTGTTCTAAATTGCACTCAGCTCTAACCCCCCGTCTAGCAAACGTCAGCGATAGGAGATATCGGGTCTTGAGCTTTGGGATTTTGGTTGATTAAACAGCTTCCCGGTCTCATCTTTTGTGTCTAAGTGGAATGTCATTTAAAGAAGTCTCTCTCTCATATATATATATATATATATATATATGCTTGGTATACACAACACATTTATTTAATATATATTTTTTAAAAACATTTAATCTATAGCTCAAGTAGTCAACTGCTTGTGGGGGGGGAGGGAAAACCCGTGTAACTGACAGTTTGTGGGTTTTATGGAAGTGGTGGCATTAAAGGGCATTATTTAAAT
The DNA here is from genome assembly GCF_964188315.1 of Podarcis muralis. Taxonomy (NCBI): domain Eukaryota; kingdom Metazoa; phylum Chordata; class Lepidosauria; order Squamata; family Lacertidae; genus Podarcis; species Podarcis muralis. The sequence goes on from NC_135655.1 coordinate 7,019,241, forward strand.
TTGCTTCTAAATACTTGTTTGATAAGTAGGGATCTGTATGATTTATTCATATCACAATTTGCTAAGGCATGTTAGATAGCTCCCTTCTCATTCATACCCTCCTGTCACTCTGTTTTTATATATGTTAGTTTAAAAAGATTTACCCAATGTAAATAAGAACAATTATAGAATTACAGAATGGGATTACTTCTGAGAGAATTGCGTGCGGAGGGGGGGGAAGGAGAGGGAGAGGATCGGATGGGGGGGGGGGGAGAGACGGGGAGCGAAATAACCCTACAGTGCATTCTTAGTGGCTATTCTCTTTGGCTCCATCATTAAGGGAGGTATTCAAGAATGTCTAGAGGGTGAAGAGAGCAAAAGTGTGTTTTCTTTTCGATATGATAGCCGCATTGAAGATATTCTTCCCCGTACAATGGATTTTACCTAGTATTATCTTTGTAGGAAGCTCCTTTCAGCTGAAAAGCAGGAGTGAATAGGGGTGTCATGACATGGGATTAACAGTACAACCGGATAGTAAATCAAATGTTTGAGATGAGGGGTGGGGGTGGGGGGTGGGGAATCAGGGCTGGAGGGGAAAGCGAAATGTCTAATGTGACATGCATCACTAGAATGAACTGGCAGCGTTTCATCGAGATGAGCAGACGGGGAGGTGGGGGGTGGGAGAGAAGAAAAAGATAATATATAATTATCCAGCAAGGTTCTTGAGACTTCTACTTTAATGCAACTTTGGGGAGACACGCAGCCCATTTTAACCAGCCAATCTCTCTGTAATGAATCTAATCGCAATGTAAAACATTCCCAAAGACTGTAGGCCGCACTGAGTACTAATTAGGGGGGGAAGTCGATCTTGAGAGAGGCGGAGGGAGAGAAGCTTCCGCTCACGGGGAAATCAAATGGCTCTGAGTGACCGTTCCAGTGCAGATGGTCTCAAAAGCCGGTGAGTTCCAAAGAATCTTGGGCAGTGGTGTAGCGTAGGAGGGGGGCCCCAAGGCTCCGGGCGCACAGTTTTTGAGTTGCCATGAACTGGTACTGCTCTCCGCCCATCAAGGGTTGTGTCAGCCAGCCGGGCTCCCCCCTGGAATGTGCAACCCCACCCCGTCTTGCTCCAGTGGCGAGGATTCAGCTGGTATCCTCCCCACTTGCTGTGTGCTTGCCCTGGGCACCGACAACCACTGCTATGCCACTGATCACGGGAGTGGTGGTTGTTGTTTTCTAATCCAGCACTGTAAATGCACCCACAAAAGTTACTAGCCTGCTAAGGAGTGGGGTATGGGGAGCTACTAGCCTTCTATCAAATGGACTGGTTACAAGCCCGGGACCACGCTCTATTTGGGGGTGAGGAGTCAGGATCCTTAGGAAAGGCCAAAGGGGGGCTGTGGGCTCTCCCATGGGTGAGTTCATCCAAGCAAGCAGGGAATTCAAAGGAGAGGTGTCACCTTGGATGCCAGGCAGAAAATGCGAGATGGAGACTCATCCCATCAGGAGAAGTGCCCAAGTGCAGGCAAAGACTCCTCAGGTATCAAGGTCTCCTCAAGAGTAACACACACAAACACCCTTCTCAAGGAGACGTCCTGATGAGAACAGCTAATAGGCTGTTGTCGTTTAGTCATGTCCGACTCTTCGTGACCCCATGGACCAGAGCACGCCAGGCACTCCTGTCTTCCACTGCCTCCTGCAGTTTGGTCAAACTCATGCTGGTAGCTTCGAGAACACTATCCAACCATCTCGTCCTCTGTCATCCCCTTCTCCTTGTGCCCTCCATCTTTCCCAACATCAGGGTCTTTTCCAGGGAGTCTTCTCTTCTCATGAGGTGGCCAAAGCATTGGAGTCTCAGCTTCAGGATCTTTCCTTCCAGTGAGCACTCAGGGCTGATTTCCTTAAGAATGGACATGTTTGATCTTCTTGCAGTCCATGGGACTCTCAAGAGTCTCCTCCCACTGCCTTGCCGTGGTGAAGGGGCTTGAATAACTCAGAGAAGCTATGAACTATGCCGAGCAGGGCACCCAAGATGGACAGGTCATAGTGGAGAATTTTGACCAAACGTGATCCACCTGGAGGAGGAACCGGCAAGCCACTCCAGTATCTCTGCCAAGAAAACTCCATGGACAAAGACAACAGGCATATCTAATAGGGGTCTTATCTATTTATTTTATAAAAGTTATACAGATCGAAGTGGTCAAGTGGGCATATATAGAGTAAAGCGATCTCACAGGTAAACTGGCTCCATGTTGTGAGGGTGTGGCTGCAGCAGTTCTAGCAACATCTGGAAGGCGCCAGGTTTGCAAAGACAGCTATAAGCTGTTGCTTTCATTCAGATACTGCATCTTTGCCTTCAAACCACGGCATTGAAAGGCAGAGTATTATATGGAAGCAATTCATCACGACTCAACGGATATATATAAATAAGCGTGCTGGGAGAAAGCAGTTAAGGGGAGCCAGTTCTATCAGTGATGGGCCGATGCAGATGTCACAGGAGTGTGCCGGCCAGTAATCACACAGTTCAAAGCTGGAGTTGACTCCTTATCAGCAAAAACATGATCTCCACAGACTTGGCTGAGTGTCAGGCCTAATGAGCAGAGCAGCTCATGTCCAATGGTCTAAGTCCCTAAGTCCATAAAACTTAGTTGCCAAGACTGAAAGTCCCTTCCTCCACACAGCTATCTAAGTCCCCTCCTCTCCAGGCCTTTTCCCAAGCAATCAGAGACTATGTCTGCATGAAGCCAACCTCTCCTCTGCCCCTTTCATGCCTCTTCTGGTTCTGGGAGAGAAGGGGGAGGAGAGTTTGCAGTAGGAGGGGAAGATACGTGTGACTCGTCTCTGCGTCTTGGCCTCCCTCCTCTTCTGCTTCAGCCTCCAATTCTGTCTGCCAAATTCTCCCAACTCACTAAGCCCTTTTACCTCTCCAGCTTCCGACATCTCCTCCTCCCAGTCTGCTCCCTCTTTTCCCTCTGACGATTCATCGTTGTCCCACCATCAATTTCTGGGCTCTGAGCCTTCCTCCTTTGGGGGGGGGTGCCCCCAACTGGTTTTCTCCACCATTCCTCCTCATCCAACCAGTCCATGACTGCAGAGGTGTAAGGAATAAATGGTATGCAAAATTACTGTGTGATCCAATGCTATTTCTATTGACCTGCACCAAGAATATATTGAGATGAGACATTGGGACAGGGGAACCTCAGGCCTGGGGGTTGGGTCACATGCCCTCTATTTGGCCCTCAGGCTACACACCCCTTACTAACTCTGCTCTCCCCCCCCAAGTGTTTTACCAGGGTGGAATGTATCCTCCTTTTCTGCCTGAATGGAAGATAGAGAGTTCTTTTGGCATAGAGCTAGATAGCTCAGTTGGTTAGAGCTTGGTGCTGATAATGGCAAGGTTGCAGGTTTGATCCCCGTATGGGACACTTGCATATTCCTGCATTGCAGGGGGTTGGACTAGATGATCCTCAGGGTCCCTTCCAACTCTACAATTTTATGATTCTGTATGCAAAGGTAATACTTGCATACATTGCTTCGCCCACTTTTGCACAAGCGCCCCGGTCCTTGGAAGCTTACCCAGAAGGGAATGTTGCTCCTTGGTTGAAGAAGGTTCCCCACGCCCATTTCAACACGATGGCAGTCGCTCTTACTGATTCTGCAAAATCTGGGGTAGCATTGATCGGGTCCGAAAAATTAACAAACCTTGCTTTTGTTAAAATAGAAAACTGACAACACTAAAACTACTCAAAGGTCATTTATTTTAGTTGAGTTTAAAATAAAAACTCAAAAAATCATACCCTGCTTTTTTTAGGAACTTTCTCCATAAAGCAGCTCACAAACTCCAATCGAAACCAAGATAATAAAAGCATTCCTTTATTAAATATCGGCAGCACAAAGTAAATGCATCTGCAGATGCGTCTACAAATACGACTCATTTGAAGAGTTTCAAAATACAGGGCCCTTGTGGGTACAGGTCCTTACAGCCATTTCTTTGCCTATTATTCCTTCTTTCGCTCTTTGCTTTCTAAGGGGGTCCTTCTTTCTCAAACATGCACTGAACAGTGTTTTTTCTGTTTGTTAAGGCTGGAGCCTTTGGTAAAAGTCTGTCCCCATCAAAAGTCCAGCTGCATCTTCTTGCATCAGCTGGCTCTTCTGAGGGTAGCCCCATGCAGAGCACATTGCAACAGCGGAGGCTTGAGGTTGTTGATGTTGTTTAGTCGTTTAGTCGTGTCCGACTCTTCGTGACCCCATGGACCAGAGCAAGCCAGGCACTCCTGTCTTCCACTGCCTCCCGCAGTTTGGTCAAACTCATGCTAGTAGCTTCGAGAACACTATCCAACCATCTCGCCCTCTGTCGTCCCCTTCTCCTTGTGCCCTACATCTTTCCCAATATCAGGGTCTTTTCCAGGGAGTCTTCTGTGCTCAGGAGGTGGCCAAATTATTGGAGCCTCAGCTTTACGATCTGTCCTTCCAGGGAGCACTCAGGGCTGATTTCCTTCAGAATGGATAGGTTTGATCTTCTTGCAGTCCATGGGACTCTCAAGAGTCTCCTCCAGCACCATAATTCAAAAGCATCAATTCTTCAGCGATCAGCCTTCTTTATGGTCCAGCTCTCACTTCCATACATCACTCCTGGGAAAACCATAGCTTTAACTATACGGACCTTTGTTGGCAAGATGATGTCTCTGCTTTTTAAGATGCTGTCTAGGTTTGTCATTGCTTTCCTCCCAAGAAGCAGGCATCTTTTAATTTCGTGACTGCTGTCACCATCTGCAGTGATCATGGGGCCCAAGAAAGTAAAATCTCTCACTGCCTCCATTTCTTCCCCTTCTATTTGCCAGGAGATGATGGGACTAGTGGCCATGATCTTCGTTTTTTTGATGTTGAGCTTCAGACCATATTTTCACCCTCATTAAAAGGTTCTTTAATTCCTCCTCACTTTCTGCCATCAAGGTTGTGTCATCTGCATATCTGAGGTGGTTGATATTTCTTCCGGCAATCTTAATTACGGCTAGGGATTCATCCAGCCCAGCCTTTCGCATGATGAATTCTGCATATAAGTTAAATAAGCAGGGGGACAATATACAGCCTTGTCGTACTCCTTTCCCAATTTTGAACCAATCAGTTGTTCCATATCCAGTTCTAACTGTAGCTTCTTGTCCCACATAGAGATTTCTCAGGAGACAGGTGAGGTGATCAGGCACTCCCATTTCCTTAAGAACTTGCCATAGTTTGCTGTGGTCGACACAGTCAAAGGCTTTTGCATAGTCAATGAAGCAGAAGTAGATGATCACAGTGCATGAATCACTGTGGCCAGACTATCCCTGCCCAAGAACAGCTGCATATGCATACCGGCTGCAGCTGGTCAAAAGGAATCCTAGACCCTGATGCTTCTTCAGCCTCTGGTGACGAAGATGGATCCAGCCGCACCCTCATATTCCAGGCCTGTTCTTTAAGAGAGAATGCATCCCCGTATCTCCCTCTCTCATAACAGAAGAATTTGTGGATGTTTGATAAAGCTGGATGATGGAGATTCAGGACAGATAAAACAAGGGTGCCAGACACAGCCTTCAACGTGTAGCAAGGGTCTATGAGACTCTGGGCAGGAAGCTGAAGGGCACAGGTGGCTTTTTCATCACAGCTTCCTGTTGAAGGTCGTGGCTCCGGAAGTAAACCACTGGCTGCGCAGGTGGCATCATCAGGAAGGCTTCTTGGCTTCTTGGACCATGGTCTCCGCTTCCTTGAGGAAGGACTTCACCACACCCTGAACCCATCTGTGTGCTGGTCCCATGGGTTACCCAAGAGGCGAGGTCCAAGTCTGGTCCATGGTCAAAGGTGCAACGAGGAGGCAGTCCGTAGTAGCTGAAGCTGGGTGCAGGGCAGGGAGTCAGGGCAGGGAGTCAGGAACAGGCTTGCAAGCAGGGAGCCAGGGCAGGTCAGGAACTCAGGCAGGAACTAGCAACCCACAATGTTGCTCCTGCAACTTGGGACTGGGGCTGGCCGGCTTTTATCTGCCCCGAGGCATAGGGCAGCCCCGGTCCACAGGTGACTCGCCTCTCCTGGCCTGGAAGCGAGCACTCCTCCTGCGGGAACTTAGTTCCCTCTGCCTCTCTGCCCTGAGCCTCTGCAGCTCAGGAGAGGCTGGAGGGTTACCGGACCCAGAGGCAACCTCACCTTCCCCTGACAGGGCTGGGAGAGGAGCAGCTGCAGGCAATGGGTCCTCCATCACCTCAGGAGCCAGAGCAGACTCAGCTGATGCCTGCACCTGAGGATCCAGCACAGGTGAGGACCCTTCAGGCTCAAGCCCCAGCCCCGGCTCAGCTGGTTCTGGAGACGGGGAATCCTGTGCAGGCTGGGATCCCTCAGGTTCAGCATCCGAGTCCAAATCCCAGGCCATCACAATCTGGTCAACCTCTGTCCCCTGAGAAATCCCCCAGAGTATTCACAAATCCATCCGGTTCCATAAGTCTCCGGGGGCAGACCTTCCACATTGGTCCCTCACTTCAGTGTGGCAGGCCCTGCTCTGTGGAATGTATTGCAACAGATGTTCAGAAAGAGTCTTCCCTGCTCTCTTCCAGATGTCTTTTAAAAACTATCTTGTTCAGACAGATCTTTGGAGTGCGATTTTTTTCCTCCAACAATATTTTATTGATATGTTACTGATGTTCTTACTGTTGTTGCCATGGTATTGTGTTTTTCTGTTGTAAAAAGGTAAAGGTAAAGGACCCCTGACAGTTAAGTCCAGTTGCGAACAACTCTGGGGTTGCTGCGCTCATCTCGCTTTACTGGCCAAGGGAGCTGATGTTTGCCTGCAGACAGTTTTTCCGCGTCATGTGTCCTGCATGACTAAGCCGCTTCTGGCAAAACCAGAGCAGCGCATGAAAACGCCATTTACTTTCCCGCCTGAGTGGTACCTATTTATCTACTTGCACTTTGACGTGCTTTCGAACTGCTAGGTTGGCAGGAGCAGGGACCGAGCAACGGGAGCTCACCCCGTTGCGGGGATTCGAACCGCCGACCTTCTGATCGGCAAGCCCTAGGCTCAGTGGTTTACACCACAGCGCCACCCACGTCCCTTTTCTGTTGTAGATGCCTGTATTTTCCATGAAGGTGTTGCTTATAGATATAATATAAGATATCCTTATCCTGATTTTGCTTTAACCATGAGTGCTCTCCATGCAGAAGGTTCCAGGACCAATCTTTACCATTACCAGTTAAAGCTCCCCTGTTTTCTAGATGAACCAAGAGTCCAACTCTGTATAAGGCTGCTTTGTATGTCCCACTGATTCGCCAGTGAATTTGTTTTCCAATCTGAGGAGCACAGAACAGCTTTCAGCCTGGGCTGTGCCTTTCCGCTGTCTGTTTCCGAGCGTTTGTTTGCACAGGGAAAGGGGTTAAACGAAGGCTCGCGTGATGTCCCTCTAATATTCCCCTGCAAAGTTAGTACAAAAATATTCTGTGCCGCCAAAGCCCATTAAATATTCAAACTTTAATATATATTCCTCAGTAACAAATGTACAGTTAGATAACACATAAAGAATTATGAATGACTAATTATATTTTGCATATTTACAGCAAAGACAATTAGCAAATAGCTTTTATATGCAAAATAAATGAAAAAGTAATTAAGATGCACTAACTAGAGCAGCAGTATCAAGTCTGTTGTCTTGTGATTCACTCCTAACAAACATAATAATTATGCATTCATTGTCATATAATTAAAACAGCTCTGTCCTTTAGAAAACTGGTTATTTACTGTATAATAACCTGAAGAGATGCAGAAGTTCCTCATAATAGTGAGAAGGATAATTAAAACATTTCTGCATGGAGTCTGCTTGCGCAGTCGAGTTTATTATCATAAACTTGAAGTAAGAGACCAATTTCCAATGAGATTCAAATGCCTCCCAAGCAAGCCCTGTGAGTTTTGGAGCACAAAAGTTGTTGACTTCATTGCATGGGTCATTGACAGGCCACCACCAGTGTGTGAACCAGCGTTCGCCAACCTGATGCTCCCCTGATGTTTTGGACTAGAATTCCCAGCAGCCCAAGGCAGCACAGCTAATGGAGTTGCAGTCCAATAATATGTGGAGGGCACCAGGTTGAAGAAGGCTGGCATGGACAACAAAGCTACCATTCTACATGCATGTAGGAGACATTGTGGAGGGGTTGCTCAGGTCAGGATGAGGGATGGGAGGAGCTGGAGAAGATAGGGAAAGATGATCCCAGGAGAACATCCAGCACGAAACATCTTAGTTGCCCAGGGATGGAGGGGACCTAGCAGATACAGAATCCAGTCCTGGAGAGGGACTCATCGGACTTTCACCCAGCTGATTCATGGAGGCCCAGCCCACAGCCCCGGTACTACCTTCCCTGCCACCAGAACTGTTATGTACTGAAGTTCTCACCCTGGGCCAGCAGGGGGATACTGTAGATAGTTGAGGTCCACATATGCAAATAAGGGATCGAAAGTGACGTTCAGTGATTGGATAGTTACAGAAAGTTGCTACTGTAGTGTTGTAGTGGAGCTCTATATAAGCAGGCTGGCTGAACCCTTCAGTTCAGTTCTGTTCTGGCCTGTGAATAAAGAAGAGCTGTTTGAAGAATCGCTGTGTCGTCTGATATGTTCACCCACAACTTAACAAGAACCTACCCCTTCATCCAATCCTGATGGCAAGCTTCCACCTTCGGAGGAGGCCTTAGATACCGTCAGGTTCTGAGCCTCTTCCTCCATCACCCAGGTCAGGGGTCAGCAAACTAAGGTCCACGGGCCAGATCAGACCTAATTGCCTTCAGGATCTGGCTTGCAGATTCTCTGTAGATCGGTGTGGGGATTTTGTTCATTCGGGTTGTGCCATCCCCCCCCCAAGCGCCATTCCATCCCCCCCACTCACACACACGATGGTGGCAGTGGCTCCTCCTCCCTCCCTCCTCCTGGCTTCTCCCCGCCCTGCCTAGAGGAGGAAGGGGACTGGGCCCAGCTGGCTGAGCACCATTTTAAGCAGCGCCTTTCACCAGTCCTTTCACGCTGCTCATCTTCCCTCCGCCGCCACTGCCCTGGTGCTCCTGTAGGCCAGAGAGTGGAGAGAACAAGCTCCCTTTGGCTACCACAAGAAGCTAGAAAAATGCAACCTGTGCATAGAAGTCATATGACTCATGCAACATGTTGGCGACTAATATACACACAATAATTACCAAAATAGTTATACAGTGGTGCCTCGCAAGACAAAATTAATTCGTTCTGCGAGTTTTGTCGTCTTGCGATTTTTTTCGTCTTGCGAAGCACGGTGTCGGAAAAGTTTTGGAAAAGCTTTAAAAATCACCAAAGTCTTCAAAAACCTCAAAAAAGGCTACCACACCGCGTGCTATGAGTTGCTCCTCGAAGTCAAGTCGCAACTGTATTAACAGTGTTAAGAAAAAGGAAACAAACTTGCAAGACGTTTCCGTCTTGCAAAGCAAGCCCATAGAGAAAATCGTCTTGCGAAGCAGCTCAAAAAACAAAAAACCCTTTCGTCTTGTGAGTTTTCCGTCTTGCGAGGCATTCGTCTTGCGAGGTACCACTGTATATTCTTTATCAATCTTCTGAGAAAAATAGAATGCAAAGCCACAGAGACTTGCGAACTACCCGAGCTAAGATGAACTTATAATGTCTGGTTTCGATGGATCCATAGCCGCCCATGTGTTGCATGAGTTGTACTACCCACAAGAATGGCAGCCCCAGGGAAGGTAAGCGCAGCGTCTGGGGCTGGGGTGGGGGGGTGGGGAGGAGGACTACTTGCCCCCTCGCCTCTTCCTCCAGCCTCCCCCCCCCCAGGTGCTGCTTCTCTGGCCCACCACAAGGCCTAAGGGACAGTGGACTGGCCCGCAGCTAAAAAAAATTGCCGCCCCCTGACCTAGGTCATGGAGACGCCAGTGCTAGTGTGAACAGACAGCTCAAGCCCAACCCACTAGGAGGAGCTCCCGTTTGCTTCTTCAGTCCAAAGATGTGCAGAGGTTATATTTTCTGAGAATCCTCCGGAACAACAATCTCTCAAAGGACCTGTTGATGGCATTTTAGCATTGTACTGTGGAGAGTGTATTAACTTATGGTCTGTGTATCTGGTTTGGGAGCTGCACGGTCAGGGGAAAAACAATGCTGTCCAGGGTTGTAAAGACTGCGGAGAGAATAATTGGGTGCACTCTTCCCACCTTGGATCAAATCTATGCTTCCAGGTTCCACAAGAAAGCTGCAGAGATAGCGCAGGATAGTGCGCACCCCGGAAATGATCTCTTTCAGCTTCTGCCTTCTGGAAGAAGGTACAGGGTTATAAAGACTAGGACTAGCCGTCTGAGGAACAGTCTTTATCCAAATGCGATTTTGGTTTTAAACGCAGTGTAAGGAGCCTCTATGGGAGTATATTGTATTTAAAAATGGGGTATCAGAGTTTTTAGGGGGCTAACCAGGCTGGGATAGCTGGGACAGCAGGCTTGTTGGGTTTTGAAGGTCTGATGTAGATTTTTTCAATTTCGTTGTTCTGTATGGGACAATGACAATAAAGTTATTGTATCGTATCGTATCTCGCTTGCTGCACTGAAGCCATCCTTATAGCAAGGAGTCTTGGGGGCACAACATCATAGAATCATAGAATCATAGAGTTGGAATAGACCGCAAGGGCCATCGAGTCCAACCCCCTGCCAAGCAGGAAACACCATCAGAGCACTGACATATGGTTGTCAAGCCTCTGCTTAAAGACCTCCAAAGAAGGAGACTCCACCACACTCCTTGGCAGCAAATTCCACTGTCGAACAGCTCTTACTGTCAGGAAGTTCTTCCTAATGTTTAGGTGGAATCTTCTTCCTTGTAGTTTGGATCCATTGCTCCGTCTCCGCTTCTCTGGAGCAGCAGAAAACAACCTTTCTCCCTCCTCTATATGACA